>NC_081180.1:145821608-147210702 GCF_029867415.1 Vicia villosa
GCTTCTTTTATAGCCCAAAGTTGCTTGGAACTCAAGCTAAGAAGCTTTGTTGTCTTTGTTGAAAGTTTGATTTTTAAAATATTAAAAATCTTTGAATTGTTGACCAAGCTTGACTCCATTCAATGCTCTTGTCTTGCTCTTCAATTCTTGCAGAAAAAATGAAGATTCCTTGAAGTGAGTCATACTTGGAGGCCAAGCAACCATTATCCATGCATTTTCCTTTTAATTTTAATCTTAAAGTAAGATAAAATTATGCAAAAAATGGCCAATAAAGATGTGGGCTTTGTCTTGGTCGTGGGAGGCCCATAGTAACATGGCAAAGATGTTTGGACCATAAAAACTTGGACTCATTTGGAAAAAAAACATTTTTGAGCAATGTTGATTTCATGCATTTTCCCAAAATTTAGCCAACTTCAACAAGGTGTAAATCCTTCAATTTTTGTCATATGAAGGAGATCTTGCACTTTTTGGAAACCTCAAAGAGTCCTCTAACCAATGTCTTTGGTCTCATATCAAAATGATTTTTGGTTCTCCTTGTGTGTCCATTTGAAAAAAGTGTCTTTTTGTTGACTTTGAAAATGACCTGTAATGTCTTTGGCCATATTTTTCAAATGGTGAATGCTATGACCATGGGATCAATTGCATTTGAAAGATAATTGAATTTCCTTCAAAATGAGCTTTGGTTGACATTTTTTGGATGAAGGATGAGAGAGTTATGATCAGTCAAAGTTGAGTTGACTTTTCAGGCAAAAACCCTAATTTTGAATCTTAGGGTTTTGTTGATTTTTGATCTTTCCTTGATGAATTGTGATCATCCAATGATCAAATGTTGAATCCTTTGACAAAATATGGACTTTGACAAAAAATTTCATTTTTGACTGTCAGTTGACTTTTTTGGTCAAACGGGTCGTCTGTTGACTGTTTGAGCTGCTGACGGTGCGTCTGAGTGAATTGAAGTTTGAAAATTTGTATGATGGTACTTTGAGATGTATGGATGTATATGAAATCCATTTGAGCTCTCAAAACTTGTTGCTCCTGTTAAAACAAGAAAAACCCTGATTAGGGACTGTCTGTATAGGAGGCAGTTAAGCGTACCTGATTTTTGTGCAGTGTTGAGTTTCTGCTAATCATGTGATATTCAGAAGACTTCTAACACAAAAATCTTGGAAATTTGAATTGTGAATGATTGATTTGATTGATTGTACAAATCACTGTGAATTGTACTGTCTGCAGTTTGTCTGTCAACCGACTGTTCGTGTACTGAAGCAGCAGTTAAAGTGAAAAATCAACCGTCAAAGTTAATTTTCTTTTTTTTTTGTTGTTATTTTTGTTTTTGTTTTGGTGTGAAGCATGAAAATTTATTTACATGACTTGTTAGAAAACAGAAACATAATAAATAACTGATATTTACGGTATGCGGGCAAAATTACCGATAATAACCTGAAAATTATTTAATGCACAGAAATAGAAATATTTGACTGGCAGAAAATACACAAAATATTATCTTAGTAATTAAGCAATATTATGACAACTAGTACAACATTTAATACTGACAGTATAAATATTACATACTATATTGAAAAGTACGACGAATAAACGGTACGTTTAAGAAAATAAGAAACACGACAAATTTTAAAAATGACGGTTGACGAACCATGCTATGATTAATAACATGTAGAGGAGTGGGAGTGCAACCATTGCAGGTCCACACTTCTCAGGACTGTGTAGGCAGAAGAAAGTTGTGATCACCGTAGCAATGGTGACGACTGTAAGAAGCAGTGTTTCTATCCATTTTGCCATTTTTGCTAGGGAAGAAGAAATGATGGATTATGAGGTAGGAATTTGAAAGATGATTTAGAATTTGATGTGAGATTTGTGGGAAGAATGAGAGGTATTTATAGAATGGAAAGATGATAGAGACGTTGGGGAATGATGTGATTCCGTACAAAAGGAAATTTGAGTGGTAGTGAGATTTGAAAGAAAGTGTAAGGTATTGTTGGGAAAAGAGAGATGGATAGAATAAAGTTGAGATTTGAATTTGAAAGGATAGATTTGAAAAGATTTTGAAAATAATGGAATATAGCACAAAAGTTAGTGGGAAAACAAAAACAATTGTTACCAGTACAGTGTGAGTTTCCTGCTTTTGCGCCTGCAAAAAGATTTAACCCTGCATGAACTGTGTTAGTACTATTTATCTGTAAAATATATAAATAGTATTTGTGAAGTAAAGAACAGTATTTGGCGTTTGCGTAAGAATAAATTCCACTGTAAGCCAAGTTACTGTGTAAGAAAAATTCTGAAAACCAAGTTCTTCATATGTCAGGATATTTTGAAAAAATCCATGTTTATATGAGACTCTTAATTTTCATATTGAAACTTTCCTGAAAAAAGAAGTGGGCAAATTTTGGGGTATAACAGTCACATTCTTGCAAAACTATCAGAGACAAAGACTTTGCAATATTTGTTAGGAATGTTGAGACTTAAGCCCAACAACTGATATAATAAATCAATTCAAGTCATACTTTCTCCCCTTTTTTGTCATAACATCAAAAAGCATATAAATAAAAGATTCAGATGAAAGACATAAAAGATGAAAAAAGAAATTACATTGATAAGCCAGAATGTTTACAAGCAGATGCAATTGGATAAAGGAAAACAGATGCAAGAAACAAAGAAGACCCTAAACAAAGACTCAAAAGCTCAGACTAAGACTGGGTAAGCTTAGAAGCTAAGGCTTCCAGAAGATTCTTGATCTCAGCAGTATCTTCAGCTTGCTTCTTGGAATCTTCTTCAGATCTTTGCATCCAGGTCTTGAATTCAGCATTTGTTTCATCTTGCTTTTCTAGACGGTTGAACACAATTGCTTGATTTTGCTGAAGCTCCTTCAGAGTTTCCAGCACTGCAGAGGTTGAAGGGACAGCAGTAGGAGCAACAGGATTTTCCTCAATAGCAGTAGGGACAGCAGAGGTTGGAACCATTTGATTATCAGCATCAGGATTCTTCTTAACAGGATTCTCCTTGAACCATTCAAACAGTGTCTCAAAGTCTCCAGTCAGAACAGCATAAGGATAAGTAACCAGAGGCTTCTTTGGAGTCCAGACAACCAGAGGCAGAGGATTATCAACTTCCATCTCATCAGAATCCAATTCCATGTCATCAACAAATGGCGCTTCTTCCAAAGGCTTCCAGTCCAAGATTGGATGAAAGTACTTGCAATCACCATACTCTAGAGCCAGTCCAGCAGGACCAGAAGCAGCAGCAAGACATTCATTCTAGAGATCCAGAAAGTCCGTTTGCACATCGTCAAAGAAAGCCTTCTAGAGCTTTCCAGCAGCCACATGATCCAGCTTGGAGTCACGGGCAACCTTCAGATAATCTAACCCTGTCTGTACCTTATGTTTTAATAATTCAAAACGCATATCAACAGAAGGTGGAGGAGGGGATGTTCTGATAATGATTATTGGTTCTTCTGGGTGGGAGATGAGATATGGTTCAGGGGCTCTTTCAAACAAAAGAGAAGTGTTTGAAAAGGATGGAGGGGGTGAAGATTCTGCTTTATTGTGAGAGTCTAGGACGACAACAACTGGTTTAGATTGATGTTTTTAAGGGGAAGGTGCAGAGGGGTGAGTTTTGCAAAAGAATGAATCACAAGAGGATGATGAAGGTGATGAAAGTGAGAAGTTGCATAAAATAGGAGTGTCAACTTGTGGTTGAGGGTCAGAATGTGGAGAGGTGGGTTGAGGTTGAGGTTCAGAATGTGGAGGTTGAGCAGAGGAGAAAATGTTTTCATTTGGGAAGATGGTGTTCAGAGGTTTTGGATTGAGAATGGGTTCAGGGGTAGAGATTGGTTGTTTGCCTTTAGATTTGGTGGATGCAGAAGGTTGAGGTTTTGAGTTTTGTTTGGTGGTTTTTGGTTGATGAACTGGTGATTTTTATAGTTCAGAGTCATCATGAAGAATAGAGGTATTTACGTTCTCTATGTCATCTATTAGTTTCCCAATAGCTTCAGATGATCTGGGTACCTTGAGGCTTTCATGATCAGAATGATCAGAGGTTGGTTGAATTTATGGTTGAGGTTCTGTTGATATATGTCCAAAATTAAAAACAGGAATATGAACAGACTCGGTTATAGAAACACCTGAAGATTTCTTCTTCTTCTTCAGAGGCCTGGATGGTCCATATCCAACAGACTTTTGCTTCTTCTCCTTCTGTTATTTCTTTTCCTGCTCTTCTTTTTCTTCTTTCTTTTCCTTCTTCTTTTCCTTCTTCTCTTTCTTCTTCTCTTTCTCTTCTTTCTTCTCCTTCTTCTCCTTTTTCTTCTTCTCTTTCTCTTCTTTCTTCTTTGATGGATCTAGATCAGCTAAAGTTGGAAGCACTCTGTTGCTCAGCCATGCTGGATCAAACTCAGATCCTTCCTTTAAACACTTTTCCAGATAGAAGAGGATTGTGATGGGATGCTCATCTTGAAGAAGAGCCCAAAATCATCCAGAGCAGGAATCCTTCTGGACAAGATCTCATTTACCACTCTGGGAGGAGCGGCAATGTTCTCTATCAATTTCATTTTCTTCAGAGTGTGAGCATTCATAGTGCTCTCACACGTTGCATGCAGATCTTTAACAATTCCAGCGTCCAGCAGATCATCGACTTAACTAGTCTCAATCAGAATGTCAGAAATCAGTCTTCTCAGAGGAATGATGTTCCTTATGATCTTTGGAGTCTTCAATCTAGCTTGCTCTCTAGAATCTCTCACATGATTCCACATGTGGATGAACAGAATGTAAGGGAGATATACCCTCTCGCCTTTCCCAATACAATATAGAATGTATTGTTGATCTTGGTTAATGTAGCTTGGAGAGACAGTAGCCTTTCTGTGGTAGATGCAACCCAGAAGAATCTTGGCCCAGATTCTGTAGGGATCCTTCAAATCCTTGATACAAGTAGAACCTTCTCCAGAAGTGAAGATTTCTGCATAGACAGCATCCCAATCAGCTCTGCCTACAATAGCTCTAGCATCACCAAAACAACCTTCCAGACCCAGCAATCTTCTGATTAGGTTTTCTGTGATGGAGATTTCTTGACCACAGACGAAGGATAGAATTGCCTTTGGCATAAGCGTTGCATGAACCCAAAACTCCTTCACCAATTCTGGGTAAACTGGTCCAATAAGACGGTTGAAGAATGGTTCCCAACATATTGTTCTTCAAGTTAAAGTTATGCTCCTGAAGATTATCAAAATCAACCATTGTTTCACTGAGAACTTCTAATTCATCCATCGAAATCAAACAAGTTTTCATTGGAGTGAAGACAATTTGTAGTAGTTGTTGTTGATGTTGTTGCTGAGAAGATGAAGCATTGTGTTGAACAGACGAAGAAGCCATTGATGAAAAGTTGAGGTTTCTAAGATTCTTACATTTAGGGTTTTGATGAAGACCAAAAAGAAGACAAAATGCATAAAATATGAAGGGAGAGAATGGAAAGAGGGAAAATATGAAAGTGAAATGCAATTTATAGAACCGGATTTGAAATGAATATGCAATGGAGTTATGAATGAGACGGTTACAGAATCTGAATAAATTATCATAAATGCTGAAAGACGTTAGTGGAGGTTAGCGTGAGATTTGAAAAGATTTGCACAGTTACCTAGGGCGGCGTCTTATCAACTGCACGCATGCTTGTCCCTTCTGATGAACACGTGGTCATCATTCTGGAATAGCTGGTGAAAATTGTTTTGCTTTAACAGAAGTTCTGAGTCATACTTAGGCACATGAAACGTTAGTAATAACAGTTTCAGAGTATCCATATGAACATACATAATCAAAACATCTGACACAAAAAAACATAATCTTCACACTAATCCACATATCAGATCATCTCATAACTTCATTATGGGCATAAATCCATGCTAATGTTCTTCATAATGAACTTAAACGTATCTTCAGCAAGGGGTTTTGTAAAGATATCAGCCTATTGATGGTCTGTATCAACAAAGTTTAAAAAAAGAACACCCTTCTGAATATAGTCCCTAATAAAGTGATGTTTAATCTCTATATGTTTAGCTTTAGAATGTAAAATAGGATTTTTAGATAAACAAATAGCAGAAGTATTAACACAGAATATAGGAATGTTACTCTCATATATCTGATAGTCTTCTAGCTGACTTTTCATCCAGAGCATCTGTGTACTACATCTAGCAGCAGCTACATATTCTGCTTCTGTTGTAGAGAGTGCAATTGTTGCTTGCTTCTTGTTGTACCAGGAGATCAGGTTACTTCCCAGAAACTGACAGCTTCCAGAAGTACTTTTCCTTTCAACTCTATCTCCAGCCTAATCAGCATCACAATATCCTACTAAGTTGTATTCTTCAGATCTTCTGTAGACTAAACCAACATTAGTAGTACCTTTCAGATACCTAAGAATTCTCTTAACAACAGTTAAGTGATATTCTCTAGGATCTAATTGGAATCTAGCACACAAGCATACACTGAATAAAATATCAGGTCTAGAAGCAGTCAGATAGAGAAGAGATCATATCATACCTTTGTAGATCTTATGATCTACCTTCTTGCTTACCTCATCCTTACCTAAAACGCAAGTTGGATGCATTGCAGTTTTTGCTTCTTTGCTATCAGATAGTCTGAACTTCTTCCGAAGTTCTTTGACATACTTAGTCTGATGAACATAGGTTCCTTCAGAGGTTTGATTTATTTGAATGCCTAGGAAATATTTGAGTTCTCCCATCATGCTCATATCAAATTCTGCCTGCATAGACTTAGCAAACTCCTTTCCAAGTGTAGCATTAGATGTTCCAAAAATAATATCAACTGGTCACTGGTGCAAAGGTTTCAGTGTAGTCAATACCTTCTTGTTGACTATAGCCCTAAGCAACCAGTCTGGCTTTGTTTCTGATAACTTCACCTTTCTCATTCAGCTTGTTTCTGAATACCCATTTTGTTCCAATAATATTGAATCCTTTAGGTCTTGGAACCAGATCCCAAACGTCATTTCTTGTAAACTGATTTAACTCTTCTTGCATAGCAATAATTCAGTCAGCATCTTCCAGTGATTTATCAACAGAAGTTGGCTCAATCAAAGACACTAAACCAAACTGACATTCTGCACTGTTCTTTAGAAATGCTCTTGTTCTGATGGGATCATCTTCCTTTCCAATTATAACATCTTTCGGATGGGCAGAGTTGATTCTTGAAGATCTTTTGATTGTTGGCGTTTCAGATATTATGAGATTCTCTAAAGAAGCTGCAACTTGATCTTCTGACACTTCCTTTCCTCTGATCTCTTCTTGATCTGGATCAGAAATGTCTATATCTACAAAATTCTCATTCTGCTTTGGCTTTTCAATGCCAAGCTTATCATCAAATATGATATTGATTGATTCCTCAACTATTAGAGTTTCAGTATTGTATACTCTGTAACCCTTATAGCATTCAGAATATCCAAGAAGGAAACACTTCTGAGCTTTGGAATCAAACTTGTTCAGATGATCCTTAGTATTTATAATATAACAAACACACCCAAATGGATGGAAATATGAAATGTTGGGCTTTCTGTTCTTCCACAATTCATAAGGAGTCTTATTTAAAATATGCCTAATGTAGATTCTATTCTGAATATAACATGTTGTGTTAATTGCTTCTGCCCATAAATGCTTAGCCATATTAGTCTCATTGATCATGGTTCTGGCCATTTCTTGGAGAGTCATATTCTTTCGTTCTACAACTCCATTTTGTTGTGGAGTTCTAGGACAAGAGAAATCATGGGCAATACCATTTTCTTTGAAATAAATTTCAAAAAATCTGTTCTCAAATTCACCACCATGATCACTTCTGACTTTTATGATTTTACATTCCTTTTTTAATTGAATATGATTACAGAAGTCAAAGAACACAGAATGTGACTCATCCTTGTGTTTTAAGAACTTTACCCATGTCCATTTGCTGTAGTCATCTACAATGATCAATCCATATTTCTTGCCCCTGATTGATGCTGTTTTGACTGGGCCAAACAGGTCAATGAGTAGAAGTTCTAAAGGCCTAGAGGAAGAGACAACATTTTTAGATTTAAACGCAGGTTTTGAAAACTTCCCTTTCTGACATGCTTCACAAAGAGCATCTGAATTATATTTCAGATTAGGGAGTCCTCTGACCAGATTGATTTTTTTAATCTGAGAAATCTTTCTCAAACTAGCATGACCCAATCTTCTGTGCCAGACCCACTGCTCTTCGTTAACAGACAGAAGGCAAGTAGCCGGTTGGTTCTTAAGATCTGAAAGATCAATCTTATAAATGTTGTTCTTTCTTTTGCCTGTAAATAGGATTGAGCCATCCTTTTGACTAACAGCTTTACAAGACTTTTGATTAAAGATTATGTCATAACCATTGTCACTTAATTGACTCATGGACAATAAATTATGAGCTAATCCATCTACTAAAAGAACATTAGTTATAGAGGGAGAATTACCAATACATATGGTTCTAGA
The DNA here is from genome assembly GCF_029867415.1 of Vicia villosa. Classification (NCBI taxonomy): domain Eukaryota; kingdom Viridiplantae; phylum Streptophyta; class Magnoliopsida; order Fabales; family Fabaceae; genus Vicia; species Vicia villosa. Next base: position 145,830,103 of record NC_081180.1, read on the forward strand.
GCCTATGATTTTGCCCTTTAGGAACATAGACCTTCTTCCCGTCATGTGACGTGAGCACCCAGAGTCCAGGTACCATGACATGTTTGTCTTTTGTGCTTTGAAAGAGATCTGCAACAGGAATTATCTTTTCCTTAGGTGCCCATATTCATTTGGGTCCTTTGGGGTTAGTCCTTCTCACGTTCTGATTGAACTGAGATTTTACATAAATTTTTCCAGAATGTGCACCAGAATGTTTCTTTGTGTGTGTGTGAGATTGAAACTATTAGAGTGTGATGTGTGTTTGATATCATGAGAATGACCATACTTAAACTGTTCATACAAAGGTTTATATTCAATGATCATTATATCAACAGGTTCTAGTTTATATAGGATTTCTCCCTCAAAACCTATACCTACCCTTTTGTTTCCACTAACACCATAAATCATAGAGGCTAACTGACTTCTACTTATACCTCTAGATAAGAACTTTCTGAAGCTCAAGTCATATTCTTTCAGAATATTGTTAGTGCTTGGACTAGACATGTCTGAACTTGAAGATGTTTCAACATCTTTAGTTAATTTTAAAACTTTTTCTTTTAGTTCAGAGTTTTCTATTTCAATTTTCTTAGTTTCAGATGCAAAAAACTTTTTGAGCTTTTTGTATTTGAGACTAAGTTGACTCTTGACTTCCAGAAGTTCTGATAAACTAGAAACTAACTCTTCTATAGTGAGTTCACAAAATACCTCTTCAGAGTCTGAATCAGAAGTATATTCTTCTTCAGCATCAACTGTTGCCATGAGTGCTATGTTGGTTTGCTCATCTTTAGAGTCCGACTCTTGATCAGATGAATCAGAGTCATCCCATGTAGCCATCATGCCTTTCTTCTTTTCAAACTTCTTTCTGGGCTTTTCCCTCTAAAGCTTAGGACATTCATTCTTGTAGTGTCCAGGTTCTTTGCATTCATAGCACACTACCTTCTTCTTGCCAGATCTTCTATGTTCAGAAGATTCTCCGTTTTCAGGTTTCTTAAAGTTCTTGAATCTTCTCTGCTTGCTTTTCTAGAGTTGATTCACCCTTATGGATATAAGAGACAGTTCATATTTTTCCTCTGATTCTGACTCGTTAGATCCTTCTTCTTCTGCGTGAAAAGCATTAGCACAATGTTTATTTTTAGATTTTAAAGCAATAGACTTACCTTTCTTCTGAGGCTCATTTGCATCAAGCTCGATCTCATGACTCCTCAAAGCACTTTCCTCAAGAGATACTTCATTCAAATTCTTTGCAATCTTGAATGTTGTAACCATTGGTCCCCATCTTCTGGGTAAACTTCTGATTATCTTCTTAACGTGATCAGCTTTAGTGTATCCCTTGTCAAGAACTCTCAGCCCAACAGTCAGAGTCTGTAATCTGGAAAACATTGCTTCAATATTTTCACTATCTTCCATTCTGAAGGCTTCATACTTCTGGATGAGAGCCAGAGCTTTTGTCTCCTTGACTTGTACATTTCCTTCATGAGTCATCTACAGATATTCAAAAATATCATGAGCAGTTTCTCTGTTTGTAATCTTCTCATACTCAGCATGTGAAATAGCATTTAATAATATAGTTCTTGCTTTGTGATGATTTTTGAACTCTTTCTTTTGATCATCACTCATAGCTTGTCTAGTAATCTTGACTCCTCAAGTAGTTACAGGATGTGTGTAACCATCCAACACTAAATCCCATAGATCACCATCTTGACATAAAAAATAACTTTCAAGCCTATCTTTCCAATATTCAAAGTTCTCACCATCAAAGACTGGTGTTCTATTGTATCCATTGAAACTGTTACTTCCATTGTTACCATTGTTGTTTTGCTCAGTAGGAGTTGGTACTAGATCAACCATTTTTGTGTTTTTCTCCTGAATATTTTGTCTAACACTGTTAAGCGTTGGCACCTAGAACCGGCCCTCTGATGCCAGTTGAAGAAGTGAAAAACACTTAGAAATGGGGGGATTGAATAAGAGTTGTTTCTAAAAAATGGCAGATAAAAAATAATCACACAGTTATTTTTATCCTGGTTTGTTGTTAATCAAACTAGTCCAGTCCACCCCTGACAGAGTGATTTACCTTCACTGAGGATTTAATCCACTAATCAATCTTGATTACAACGGGTTTCCACTTAGACAACTTCTAAGTCTTCTAGAGTATACAGATCACAACTTGATCACTTTAGGAATTCTTTTACAAAAAATAGTAAACAATATTACAAGAGTTTAATGTGCTTCTTAATAAGCTATAATCACCAAGAGATTTTCTCTCAAGATTAAGTTCTAACACTCACTAAGATATTACAATATTTATGAGGTTGAAGATGAAGATCTTTGTTGTTTGTGTGAAAACATTGAGAATCAATTTGGCAGCGTAAGGTTTCTTTTTCGTAAGTTTTCTAGTTCTTCAGCATCAAGAGCATCACTTATATAGGCAATGAGAAAAGTGACCGTTGAGGAGCATTTAATGCTTTGCGTGAATAGTACACTGCTGCATTTAATGTTTCACTCTTTTGTCAACTACCTCAAGCCTTGTTTCAACTGCTCTTGCTGACTTTGCCTTTTGTAGCTTCTAACGTTCCTTTTGTCAATCAGATTCGACGTTGTAGATTTTTCATCTTGTACTTGCTTCTAGACTCAGACTATTAGAAAGACGTTTAAATATCAGACTTTGGAAGTTCTTTGCAACGTGATACCATCAGATCTTCAGAGCCTTGCTTCTGATTGCCATCTTCTGATGCTTTCCAAATCATGTTCTGATTTTCTCAAGACCATCTTTTAATGTCTTCCAGACCTTATTCTGATGAAGTCATCCAGATCTTCTGGATCAGAGCTTCTGAATACTGATTTAGTGCATACTCTTTTAGACTTTTCCTGAAATGGAAAACGTGAATAATTAGAGTACCACATTGTCTTATACAAAATTCATATATAATGTTATCATCAAAACTAGAAATATTGATCAGAACATTTCATGTTCTAACACGTGACATGGTTCTATCGGGTGTCACATCCTCTAATGACACCCGACGCTCCCGGAGCTCCTAGGCCGGCATATGAGGAGATCTTGGAGAATCAGCAGGCTGAGGATGACCATGCCACTGAACTCCTACCGATATGCCAGCGGATAGAGATGCTTAGGCGGGATGCATTAGACCGAGGTATCATCGCGCACGGCGGTCCAGAGGCGGTTGCCATTGCGGAGAGGATGGTCGGTGACGCTGTAGCAACCTGCCCTAAAAATTAAGCTTTTAGAGTCGCCACCTATTCTGAAGGGCGAATAGGAAACCCTACGCAGTATAAATATCTGGGTAAGTTATTATAATTAGGTCGAGGAAAGGTGTTAGGCACCCTCAACCCTTTCCTCTGACTTTGAATCTAATGGTCAAGTTTTATGGCTAAAAGTTAAGGTTAATAGCTAAGGAAGTGAATAGGGGAAAAATTGAGATTGGACTGAATTGAGGTTTTAGGGAAGGGGACTCGCCTTGGTTATCCAAGTGCCTACGTATCTCCTTAGGGAGAATCAGAGTCAACGTAGTTCGGGCACAGGGTTGTACACCTTAGAATTTGAATTTGATACGGTTTTAAGGCTTTTTGAATGACCTATCGTAGTTTGAATTTGATTTGAAAGGCATTTTGAGTTGCCTGATTGAAAAGGATGAAAATTCGTAGTATCGTGGTTTAGTGTGTTTTGAAGGTTTCGGGCGTACAACCCTGATTTAATATGTCACCGTTAGATGTGATGATCAATAGATTTGATCAGCGTAGCTAACGGATTAAGGGGCATTGCTGGTTACTCAGATCGATAGATTGATCGTCGCGGGCAGCAAATTAAATGTATTTTAAATTTGTAATTAAATCTCGTGTTTTATTCTTTTATCTCTCGTCTAATGCGACTAATAGCTTTAGTCGGGTCGAGGAGAGAATTATTCAAGAATTAATCGAATTAATATTTTTGTCAAATGGCAATGGGATTGGGCCAACCCTAATTTCTTAATAGACTTTTCTAGGGTTTTTGTGATTGAATATTAATTAAAATTAATTAAAATAATTAAATTGAATAGTCGAGATAATTAAATAAGGGGAGAAATCCTAAACCCTAGTCATTAGCCTAATCCTATTTTAATATCCTAATCCTAATTAAAACAAATTAACTAAATTAAACAATATATACTTATCATTAATATAAATAAATAATAAATAAGAATATATAATAACACCTGGGCAGCAATCCTGTACTGTTGGCTCTTGAGTGTCCACGATGGAACCTCACGCTGTGGAGTGTTGGATCTGAGTTGAGTATGATCCAATGGTTGATAACGAAGGTGCATGATGTGTATGCGCGGCGCAGGATTGTGAGGTAGTTTAACAAACAAGTTAAAAAACAATAGAGGAAAAAAACGCTGGACCTGGGGATCGAACCCAGGTCCCTTGGAATTAGGGATGTCAACTTGCCTCCGTTAGCGGGGATCTCTGTGGGGATTCTCCGTTTGGGGCCCCAAAGATGGGGAATTTTCCCCCCGCGGGGATGGGGATGGGGATCAAAGTCTCCCCGAAGGCACTTCGGGGACGGGGGTGGCGTAAATATCCCCCGCCCCGTGGAGTCCCCGCCCCGAATAAAATAGCATAATGTCCTTAATTTATATATAATTTTAAATTATTATGTAAGTTTATTTGACATTTTATATAATTAATCTTATACACAAATTTAAAATATATATGTATTGTTAGTAAAAGAGTGATATAAATGATTTTTTTTCATTTTTTTTAGTTTGAAAATTTTGTTCGATATTATAGATTAAATATTGTAAAAACAATATATTTATTGGTTAGTTTTTGAAGCTTTTACTATTAATTTGGTTTAAAATTATATAAAAAAAAATCATGTTTATAGATCTCCGCATGAACCGTGGGGATCCGTGGGGACCCGCGGGGATCCGCGGGGACGGGGGACAAAATCCCCCCGAAGCGGGGATCCGAAGTGGGGATGGGGAATAGATTCAATGGCGGGGATTATGATGGGAATGTATCCCCCGTCCCCGCCCCGCCCCATTGACATCCCTACTTGGAATACCGGTGATACGCCTTAGCCGTCTGTGCTGGGTTTTCATGTTGTTTAAACACTGAACGCTGTATAATTTATATAAAAACACGCACATTTTAAAATAAAAAAAATAAAAAATAAAAAACCAATTCGCACGCCTGCTTCGTCGTCTTCTTTACGTGATTTTTTCTGCAAATTTGAGACCTTTGCCTACGGTTTTTCTCCATTGCCATAGGCCATCTTCTCCAAATCCTGTGAATTAACATCAACAAACACCCAAAAACAATCCAGAACAAGTATATATGATCTCACGAATACACTATGCTCGTTAATTCGATCTAAAATCACCTCTAATTGGAAACCCCTATTTGTCGAACACCAACACCTAACAATGGCATCTTGTCGTATCCGCGTTGAAACTCAAATCAAATCACCCAGGCACGACCTAAACCTCAACACTAATGCATATACGTAATTAAATTGTGATCCAAACACGCGAAAGATTGAGATCGAGCTCGAAAAATAAAACAGCGAACCGTGAATGCTCTGTTGAAGGTACCAGACGCCTTGGCCGTTCGTGAGGATCGAATTTTCCTGAGGGAGCACCGAAAAAGCTTGCTTGATCTCCAGAATGCTTGAAACAATCTTTAATCTTGGTTGTTAACTCCTTCTGCGTCACACTGTTTTTTTGTTCTCGAGTGAAGTTCTGGAGGCCGAAAAATCATCCCCCTTTGATCCAAAAATCCCCCTCTATATATAGGACTCCATTAGGTTATAAAAGATGAATCCAATCTCTCTAATCCGGATAATAGCCCCTTGATTTTGGATGGATTTGATGAAGATTTGGTCTTGGAATCGTTTAGAAAAAAAACAGAATTTTGCTAATAAATGACTTTCTCTTTTTTCTTATTTTAATAACCTAATAATAAACAATTAATACTATCAATAATGAAATACTAATTATATTTTTATTTACTAAAAGAGATTAAGTAATAAAAATAATCATGGTAAATAACAATAATTGAAACTAAAATGATAATCCTATTAAAATTAATAATAATACTAATTAATAAATATTAATATTAATACTATTTCTAATAAGACTATTATTACCCTAAAAATAATCCTAATATATATAATCACTAAAACCTAATTACAAAAATACGCCTAATTAATCCTAATACTAATCCTATCAATATTAACAATAATAAAAATTAATAATGTTAAATGTTAATAGTTAGTCATGATAAAATAATAATAATCGAAACAAATGTTAGTAAAATTGAATAAAAAATTTATAAAACCAAAGTTAAAAATAATTTAACTGTTAGAATTAAGGCGGGCAAATTTTGGGGTATGATAGACGCGGGCGGTGAGGCGGCATATACCAGACAGAGGAGGTCCTAGGAAGTTAGGGTTAGACATACTCAGTAGCTGTTGCCTATTTATTTTTTAGTCTTGACTTTTTTGTATTCGGGTTGTATTATTTTGACATTTTCGTACACTGTTTTATATATATATATATATATATATATATATATATATATATATATATATATATATATATATATATATATATATATATTAGTATTTTATTCCAATTTACGTGTTATATTTAGTTTATATCAAGCACTGTTTACATTAAGCATTGTCGTTTGCATTGTCGTTTAATATAGAATACGAGACTAAACATTGTTTAGAAAAAAAATAGGTTTCTGCATATTTCGGAGATGCATTTCCGAAACACCAAAAAAATGTGAAATTGGTAACAGCACTTTTTAATTAACATTTTTCTTTTATTTTTTATATTAAATACCATAATATGAAAATTCTTCTAGATTACTAATTTTATATGAAATGTACATTCATCACAACCATAAAATAATCCATTCATTAAGAAAAATTTTATATATATATATATATATATATATATATATATATATATATATATATATATATATATATATATAAATTGAAAAAAGTTATCAATATCTTTTCTTTTCTCATGTGGCACCCTTCTAACCTTGCATTATTCCAATCCTTAGTATTTTCTATTACATTGAGAAGCGTACCAATTAAGCTTTTAAAAATTTATTTTTAATATACATTAACTACCTACCTAATAAAACATACTACCAAACTTTCTAAATTATCCTTAATGCAAAAATTAATTACCCTTACAAAAGTTTTTTTTGTAATTTGTTAAATCAAAAATTTATTCTCACTAATCAAATGTCTCCATTCTTCCAAATGGCACTGCCCTTTCAATGTTCCTATTGGCTCTCTCCTAATATCCTTTGGTTTTTCCCTCTAACCTTTGAAAACCGAAAAACCCTTTCATTCCTTAAGGTATCATAGTACTCTCTCTGCATTCCTTTTTTCTTTTCCCGTCACTTTTGCTTTTCGTTCTCTCTCTCTGCATTCGTAGTTCTATCTCTCTCTCCCTTTCAGCTTCCTTGTCCTCCTTTCCTTCTCCATCCCAGCTCCGTTGTCCGCCGTTCATCCTCCTTGCACCTGGGTAAAACTTCCTTTCGTCCGCTTTGCCTTGTATTTCGTTTTTCTTATGCTTTGCAGGTTTGATTCTCTCTATCTTATGTTTTTATCCCAAATTTTAGGGTTTTGTTTGAGATATTTGTTTAGACTAATGTATTTTGTAAGGTTCAATGTTTTTGCATTAGTTCATTCTAAGCAGTTACCTTAATTTTTGAATTTATACCGAAATATATGTTTGAGAGTAAAAGAGAAGCGTAATTCCACAGTCCATGTGTAATACGGTGGGAGAACTAACTTTTTTAAAATGTTGCGGATAGCAAGAGTCGCCACCGACTTTTATTTTATCCACTTGGAAAGGCAAAAAGAACAGGAAAGACCTTTGAAAGAGATTGAGTTCGGGGGGTAGGTTATACAAAGGGAAGGTGTAAGCACCCTTTGTATCCATGGTTATCCATGGGCTCTTAATTGCTTAGCTCACTTTGTTTGAATTGTTTGAATTGTAGTGTGTGTTTAGAAAAGATTTTTGAATAAGGACTTTAACTTGTAAATAAGTGTAGCCTTTTGGAAATTGTTTTGAAAAGAGGTGTATGAAAAGCATTTTGAATTTTGAATTTGAATGTGAGCAAGCAACTATTTGTTCCTCAGCTTCGATCATATCTTGGATCTTGTTCCTCAGCGTCCATCAACTATTTGTATCGTGACCAGGGCTATTGGAGTGATACGCACACCTCACATTGGGATTATAGCCACGAGCAGAAGTACTAGGATTCTTAGGGGGATCCCTTAAAGTAATCAACTCTGACTTCAACAGGTGTTGTAATGCCTGAACCAATGACATATTGATCTTTGTGAACTGATGCCTAGGCGTGTCTTGCTTGTTTTGACGACCTTGTTGAGGCGCCGGTGTGGAGATCAGAACTGCCCCAACAGATTGGTCATGGTTACTCATTTTCTGACCATACACAGTATTGGACTCTGACTTCCCAAATGCTTCTTTGTAACACCTAAGGATGTAGCCACTTGAATCTTACCGCTTTGGATGCCATTCTCGACACATTCCCCAGTCAGTATAAGCTTAGTGAATCCTGACGATGAACTTTCCAGCAAATGGCTATAGAAAGGACCAGTCAGCGTGCTCATAAACATATCAACCAACTCTCTGTCAGCCAACGGGGGTTGAACTCTGCCTGCCAGATCCCTCCGTTTTGAGCGTACTCTTTGAAGCTTTCTTTAGGGCCCATAGACATGCTTTGTAATTGCACGCGAGTCGGTGCAAGATCAGCATTGTATTGGTATTGCTTGTAGAAAGCAATAGCCAATTCTTCCCAAGTATGAATGTTGGCACCCTCCAGTTGGTAGTACAATTCCAGTTGCGTTCCTGTCAGACTTTCTTGAAAGAAATGGATCCAGAGCTTCTTGTCAGCAGTGTGAGGCTGAATCTTCCTCACATAGGATTTCAAGTGCAGTTTAGGACAAGAGACTCCGTCATACTTAGAAAAGGTTGGAGTCTTGAACTTTGGAAGGATAACAACTCTAGAGATAAGCCCTAGTTCCTCAAAGTCCAGCCCAGGTACCTTCTGGATCTCCATAGCCTTCATGCGTTCTTCCAGCAACTTGTATCTGTCATCAGGATGTTCATCCTCATGGTAGTAGTCCTCTTCTTCCTCAGAGGGATTTGTAGAATCATGGTTACTCTTTGCATCAGTTTTAACACTAGCATCATCGTCTTGTTCATTGTCCTCCTCTTTAGAAACCTTGGCTTCTTCAGGTTTCTTAAGTGGACCTCGGAATCTTCTCCCCATGTTAAGGACACCCATAGATCTTTTGAGTTTTTTTCTCTTTCTTGGTCAAGAGGGTTTTCAGCTCGTCTTTCCCCTTGGACGGGTTCAGGATCAAAGCTTGGAACTGGACATTCTGAGCTTGAAGGTCTTTAACTGATTGCTCGAGATCCATTTGTGCTGAAATAAACAACGAGAGAGGATGAGAAACCTGTGGTGGAAACTTGTTATGCGATGTTATAACATGCACATGCAATGTTTTCAAGGATCTTTAAGGAATTTAGTTTGCGATATTGAAATGTAGTTGCAGCTTTGTTGAAGAACTTTAGCTTTCATATTTGGACGTCCTCCTATGAGAATCAAGCTCACCATATTCAGTGGATCATCGCCTCTGATTTGGGATACCTCTGAATTTGAAGGTACATGGCTAGAGGAAAATAAATCCTCTTTCCCCTTGATAGGTAATGTGTCTTTGAATTGGAAGGCATATGGCTAGAGGAAAATAAATCCTCTTGCCCCTTGATGAGAATTCAGTCCTTGATAATGGCACCTGAAATTGTGCGCCCTAAATCCCTAAGATCCTTGAAAGGGTTAGTTAACATGCTATGTTATGATGTCATGATGTCATGCAAATGTAATGCATTAGGCAAAGCATAAGGTAACAAGGATGAGTAAGTCCTACAAACAAATCCTGCAAGGAAATCAAAGGGTTAGTAGCACACACAAGCAAGTCACACAAGTGTCCTTAAGTTTAAAGGTTTGTATGGAGTCCATAGGTAAGTACCCTCCCCACCGAAGTTTAGTTGGTTCAACCTGTCCAAGATAAAGATCGGGTTACAGGGGGCTCATATCCCTGATCTTTGTCGCGGGAATTATCTCAACATGGCGCTCAAAAGGCCAGCCAAAAACATCCCTAGAGTCCAATCTCAATGAGTGTACCATCGAGTATCAACCAGCTTCAGTCAGGAATCCAAAGCCAGCCATCTTGCTACTTTCTAATAGGCCAAAGTCAAGTTCAACTAGAGTTCTAAGTGCAAATTAGTGCTTAATGACACCACGTGGCAGCCAAATGTCTCCTCGATCATGTTCAAGGGCCATCAGGACAAACCAAAGTGTCACACTAACGGTGGCCACCAGATCAACCATATTGATACATGTCGTACAGTCTCCTTGGTCTATTGCCACATACCTAAGGTTCCCTCTTTTAAGAAATCCCCAGCAGAGTCGCCAGTTCTGTAATACGGTGGGAGAACTGACTTTATTAAAATGTTGCGGATAGCAAGAGTCGCCACCGACTTTTATTTTATCCAATTGGAAAGGCAAAACGAACAGGAAAGGCCTTTGAAAGAGATTGAGTTCGGGGGTATGTTATACAAAGGGAAGGTGTAAGCACCCTTTGCATCCATGGTTATCCATGGGCTCTTAATTGCTTAGCTCACTTTGTTTGAATTGTTTGAATTGTAGTGTGTGTTTAGAAAAAAATTTTGAATAAGGACTTTAACTTGTAAATAAGTGTAGCCTTTTGGAAATTATTTTGAAAAGGGGTGTATGAAAAGCATTTTGAGTTTTGAATTTAAATGTGAGCAAGCAATTAAAAGCACCTACCCTAAGAGTGGATCTTTCTTGTTCTTTAAGTCTTTGATTTGAAAGGGCTATCCATACCATAAGGAGGGTAGGTAGTCCTTTCATTGGATGTACGGGTCATCGAGGGTCATCGTTCGCCGTAAGGCTATCCATACCATAACGAGGGAAGGAAGTCTTTAGGGAATGATATAATAGTCATTTAGGCAACCAATGAGGACACCTTAGCATTCGAAAGGGACGATTATCATCTTATCATAGGCAACATCGAGGGACAAGATCATATACATTTGTAGGCAACATCGAAGGGACTTATGATCTTTGATGATGATAATGAACTGAGGGCAACATTGCTAAGGTATCCTCGTATCCGAGGGACTTGACTGTTTTTTAATCGAAAGGCAGCAATAAGAGGGATTACCTTAAAGGTGTGTGAGTGCATCAATCACGTGATTCAATTCAGTTATTTTATCTTGTAATTAGTGATATAAGTTCAATTGGCATTCTTGTCACTCCCTAAAATTACTAACCACGCAGTAAATATTAACAGGAAATAAAAACCACAAGTTATGATATAAGTTATAAGGCAGAAAAATAAAGGGCAGAAAAATAAAAATATTAAAGCAACCAATACACCATGTGAGCAGTTACGTAATTATGAAAGGGGTTACGAGGAAATTTAAGCAAACAATACACCCTGTGAGCAGTTACATAATTTATAAATAATAGCAAGCAATAATAGTGAAGCAAATAAATGGATAAATAATAAGGCAAAATTAAAATAAAGGCACATGCGACAATCACATATTATGGGATAAGGAAAGAATTCACGCATAAAAACCTCAATAATTATAAGGTAACATAAAAAATTAAAAGGGTTAGAGAAACCAACAATTAATAGTTATGATGAAAAGCAATCAGCCAAAAAAATAAAATCAGGGTTAGAAATAAGGGTTAGTGAATAAAAAACAAAAATAAAATAAACCTGAAAATATTAATGATTAAAAGTTTATTGGGAAAAACCTAAACCTACAGTTAATAAACAATACCTACCTAATGTGAGATTTTTTAGGGTTAGTTGTGAAAATAATTAATTTTTTTAGTTAAGGAAAAAAAAGGTTTTAGTGAAAATTAATTAAAATAAAAACCAATTAACTAAATAAATGAAAAAAGAATTAAAGAAAACCAGGGTTTTGATCTGATATGGTGTGGTTGGAGTCCTTGAGATGCACCCTCAACCCTGGGGCGTTGGATCTGAGATGACTTTGATCTGGATGACTGAGTATTGGGAGGCGCATGGTAAGCCCTGTTGCTGAAACGCATGGGATCCTGCAGAAGAAATTAAAGAAACATATACGCAAGAGCCAGGGTTCGAACCATGGACCCTTTGGTCACCAAACACACGCGCTACCACCAGACCATGCGCCTTCAGTTGTCAATTAACGCATCACATATATATTAAAAGAAAAAATGTTGACGCAAATAAAAACGTGCGCTAAATTTTAAATCAGCCAATCACGTGAAGACACATCATCGTCTTCTTCATAAAAAAACTGCAACGCATCTTTTACAACGCTCATTACCAGTAAGCTGTAAAAAGCTTATAGCTATTACACCTGCCAAACGTTAAAATCTCATACAAGCATCATAAATCAAAAGTGAGACCATGTTCATGTTCGTCTTGGCCTCACGAACGCACCTGTACCAAAATCGAGCCCTAATTCAAGCTAAAACACAAAGCCCTAAACTCAAGGGTACGAACCCTAGCATGGCCGTTGGCATCAAACATTCATAGAAACGTAATTAAACTTCCATAATGAATCAATACAACATCATAAACAATAATATGCATTCAAATCATTCAAAGGGTGCGTGAATCATGATATTCGATTTCAAGCTACAAGCTACATACCGTGAGTTATAAGGAGATAGTTCTGGGGGTGTTGATGTTGTGTAATGATCCAAACAGCTTCTCTTCACTCCCAGGAACGTGTAGCAATGCTTAGAATCCTCCGAAACGCTTCCAAACTCCAAAACCGAATTCAAGAATCTTGTGAAAAAAGTGGCACTTGAATAGGGTTCTTGCTCTCCAAATCCCCCTCCTGAGTGTTTGATCATGTTATGTACTTATAGTAGAGTGAATTAGGTCACTAAAAAACAAACAAAATCTCTTTGAATCAATCTTTGAAAATTTGAATGGAAATTGATTTTTAATGTTTCTAAAATTGATCAATTTCAATCTTTTTTCACCAATCCTCATAAGCACGAATTTGTAACAGATAGATGACTTAAATGGTGACATTCATATAAAATCCAATCTTTTTCTATTTTCTTCTAAAATATTTGATTAAATTGATTTTTCAATGAATAAAAATTCATATAAAATCAAATAATCATTAAAAATTCGTGACATTCAGATTGGATCTTCTAGATAACTTGGGTAACAAGATTGGATCATAAAAAGTTGGGCTTATTTACAAAAAAATTCCAATTTTACCCTTATTTTCTTCATACACCTCACTCAAAAATGACCATTTTTGACAAGGCATATCTCCTTCAATATTTATGATATGGAAATGATCTAGGAATTTTTGGAAAGCCCAAGATGTCCTCTTCAAGCCACTTTGGAACCTTTTTTGCATTTGGAGACTTTATCTTGATGATATTGGCTTTGACACAAAACAACTTTTTGTTGACTTTCAAAATGACCTGTAATGTTTTGACTCATATCTTCCAAATGGTGCATTTTTGGCCAAGCTCTTAGAGAGACAAAGTTGTAGAGAATTGAATTTCCTTCAAAATTAAATTTGGTTGAGAAATTTTGATAAAGCAGGTGAGAGTTATTAATGGTCAAAGTTCAGTTGACTTTCTCCTAAAAACCCTGATTTAGAAACTTTTGAGATCTGTCAATTTCTGATCTTTTCTCGATGAATCATGATCAACCCTTGATCAAATGATGAATGTGACTTTATGTTTTTGATGTTGACCAAAAATCCTGACTTTTGACTGTATGTTGACCATAGTTGACTTTTTGACTAGCACAGTCTACTGTTGACCAATGAATTGAATTAACTGCTTGAGCCAGAATATTTTGAATCATGGAGGGAAAATTTTGGGGTATGGCACCATGCAGAGATGATCTGTATACGAGAAGCTTCAAAATTTCTCCACTCATGGAGATTATCAGTAAGTTTTCCTGGTTTTAAGTTCAAGTGTATTTTTGATGTTATAGCCAAAGTTTAGTATTCATCTGATCTGTTTCTCTTATAGTTGCTTAATAGATTTGAAGGATAAGTAATAAGAATGCCTCTAAGGACATGTTTACTATATATTCAACTTCAAAACCAAACATGAACCCCAATGTAGTGTTCCTAATACATTGTTATTAGGTGAAATTTCCTAATACTGTTGTGCGGGGAGCTCCCAATAAGCTTCTTGGAGCTTATGGTAGCTGGATTAGGTATGCAGTCAATATACCTCTTTGTATTGTTCAAAAATGGAATTGAGTTTTTTGGCTTAGAAATAAACAGTGATAAAAATTGGTTTGCAGGCTTTTCCCTGACGGAGGAGAAAATGTTTCAGAAGGTCGAGATATAGCGGCTACATTGGTTCACCCATTCCATCCGAAAATAAAAATTAGAAGAGTATTGGCGACATATTGCTCTGGAAAACTATTTTATATATGTCGGAGAATTATAGATACGGTTTTGGTTTTGGTATTTCATTTGATTTAAATCCTCGAGCATTTTATCCTAAAGGATTTTGTCTATATATTCAGGAGCACCATGTGACAGAAGTTGAGGAAGAGCAGCCAACGTCGATGAATGCAGTTGAATTGATATCCATGTCAAGAGGACTCAACCTCGAAAACTTGTTTGATACATAACAGGTTCGAAAATTTGCGTTATGAGATTTTTTCTAAGCTGTTTCATGATTGCGATGAACACTTAAGCTAGCACAATTTAAGGAGAGTAAATTCTAATGACAGGCTGTAAATTCTATTGTTAAGGAGAGTTTTACAGCTGTTTACTTAAAGTATATATTGTGATTGAGTTATTTACGGTTGTTTGACAAGTTTGTTTGAGGCTTTTTGTGTGTTTGTTATCCAATTAATTACTAGAAGTAACAAATTTCTTCTAAAACTCTGATATGCAAGTCTTTTCTATGTAATGTTGGTCGTTAATTTGGTAGGGAGAGATATTAGCAGTTGGGACTGAACTCTAGCAGTTGCGTAGTATGTAAAGCTACAGGTGCGGAATTGAAGCCTCAATGGTTGGTGATGTGGAATTGACGCGTCGAGATGATGTCAGTGTTTGAGCTTATGCATCGAAGTCAGTGTTGATGTAACTTGGAATGAAATGTGAAGTTGTTGTGTTTGTTTGGAAATTGAAATGCATTGTTTAGTGAATTTGAATTTGTGTTTTTACTGTTAAATTTAAAATGCATTGTATATGAGAATTTTGTTTGGTCTGCAGGTTGTGTTTGATCATGGAGGATATAATCAATTAATCTTGGTCTGCAGGTTGTATGTAACACCCTATTTTTATTAGATTTAATTAATTAGGATTATTTGATATTTAATAATTGTTTGTGTGTTTTATTTAATTATTGTTTAAGTGATAACTATTTAATTGGGTGGTAATATGTTATTTAGCTAATTAATAAATGGTAGAATTTTATTAGAAATTAGTTAAATGGGCTTAGTTGAGTGAGAAAGAGTATTAGGTGGGTTAAGCCCAATGAAATAATGAGAATTAGGAGATAATGTTATGTCATAACCTAATTAGAAAGAAAAGAGGAAAAAAGATAGAAAGAAGAGTAGAGAAGCGAAGAAGAACATAGAAGAGGAGGAGAAGGAATTTGTAGATTCTTGAAGAGGGTGGATTAAGAGTTAGAGGTAAGGGTTTGAATACAAGTTCTTATAGACTATATGATTGGGTAATGTATTTTGTTGTGATTATCTCTTCATCTTTGCAATTTCATGAACACATAGAAAAGTTAGGGTTTATGCTATTTTTTATGGATTTACATGATTAAACATGATTTTGATGGTATATGTTGTTTAACAATGATGAATATTGGTTGTATTTGATGTTTATTAAGGTTTGGAAGTGATTTGGAGTGGTAGGAAGTGATTTTCGCAGTTCTGAGTTTTGCTATGTTTTTCTGAAAATCGCATGCCCCGCTAAGCGGAGCTGGTCCGCTGAGCGGAGCTGCGAAAATAAAAGTTGCTGCCTGGCTCCGCTGGAGGCCCGCTGAGCGGACCTTACTGTAGGCAGAATTTTCCAAACTTTAAAATGTCATAACTTTTGATCCGTAGCTCCGTTTTATGCGCCGTTCGAAGCGTTAGAAAGCTATCGTGATATTCTATATGATAGTATAGGATTTAATTGCACTTGATTGATTAATTGTGACGTTATTATATGGAACGACATGTAATTGTCTTATGTGCGTTATGTTAGTATGTGATGTATAGCAATTGTTGGAACACTTTGTGTAGATGTATTCATGATGTATGTGATAGGATATATGATGGTTGTTATGCCTTGTTGCAATTGTTAATTGTGTTGTGAATGTTGTGTACAATTGGCGGATAATTCATAGAGTTGGATTATGATGATATGCGGTAAGTTAAGATTGATGAGATAATCTTAATTGCATAAATTGTTGGTATTTGTACATACATTCATAGCATGGTCGAATTTATGGTGGAAGCGGTGAAACTTGGGTTCACATGGTAAGAGACGTTGATCCTTGAATGGAAATAGGCGCAGAAGACGTGATCCTTAATTGGAGATAGGCGTATTGGCTTTGATCTTGTCCGGATCGGAAGCGTGGCTTGGATTCTAAACATTGAATCGGAAAGCGGTGAAACATTGGATTCACATTGGGTACCACATGCATTGAGTCACATTTGTTGCATTTCGAGTCACATTGTGTGTTATGTGATTGTCTTGTATACATGTGATTTTTTTTGGAGTGATGATTGGTATATGATATGTGAATTGCTTAATTGAGAAGTGTGATGAATTGTAAAATGTATGCTTGTTTATGTTTGCATTTCCCATTATTATGTTTTCTATAAGAAGTTGAATTCTCACCCTTCTGTTTGAATGTTATCCTTTGTTGATAACGTGCAGGTTCCGACGAGTAGTAGCTTGTCCGAGGATTTAGCCGAGGAGCTCCTGAGTTTGTTATTGGATTAGGTAGCGAGTCATGTGCTCTGATCATGTAACACTTGGGGGGATTTTCTTTAGACTTATGCTTATGTTTGGATATTGCTATTTCCTATGTTTTGTTGGATATTCGGATGTATTTGTTTGAGATCTCAGATATGTTGTTTAAGGCTATGTGGCCAAGATTGTGGATTTCAAATTAGTATGTGGATTTAAATGTTAATTTGAATTTGGTAGATGAATATAGTATGGGATATATTCATTGAATCTTTTAATAGCAATTCAATTGTTTTCCGCAAGCGTTTATGCATAATGTATGAAAGCATGAGATTTACATTGTGTTACAATATGATCTTTGCATATTAAGAATATTGGATGTTTTGTTTTAGGTTTTCATTGTGATGAAAATAACATGTGGCGCCCTTTTTCCTTTATGCATGCTTACTCTGTTTGATTGTATGATATATTTGGGGTTAGAAAAGGGGTGTTACATTGTACATGCTGAAGATTCTATTTATTTTCCAATTTGTTTTGCATTTTGTCATTTATGGACTTCATAGACACAGTGGGTTATTTAAGAGATATAAGTAACCAACATTTACTTGTGAGTCTGAATTCCATGATAATTCAGTTTAGTTTCAAGAATTGTATATTTTCCTGCTTCTTATATCATTGTTGTGTTATGCTTAAAGAGTAGGTACTATGACATGGTCTCCAGCATAAAATTGGCAGGCATTGGTCATGCAACATATTTAAGTTTGGAAGAGTTATGCAAGCTTGTGGGGTATTGCTTAATGTTGAGCTTGGAAGTTCTACTATTTACATATTTAAGCTTGGAAGTCCTACTATATACATATTTAAATCAAAAAGTAAAATGTAACTAATGTAATGTCTTTCCTTTTCATTATAATTTTCTCTTGCAATATCCTATCAGATTGTGTTTACAATGTATGTCTAAGTGAATATAATTTTTAAAGAATAGATCTAATATTTTGTACATGAAATGATTTTTTCAACTTCTGCAAAATTCATTCATAATAAAAAAATATTTGAGAATTGAACTAATATTTTAACTTCAGTTGTTACTACTTTGGTTAAAAACTATTTTTTCCTCTATATTAAGTTATCAACTTTAGTCAAACTTTATTCAAATATAAGTTACAACGGGATCAACTCCACTCAAAGATAACCCATAAATAAAGTATATTATTTATAGTATTTTGATTAAATCTATCCATATATAATGTATTTTTTGTGTATGTGCATGTATTTTTTGTCTTTTTTGAAGCTACAAAAGTAATGTATGACTGTTCCCTTAATGTAAATGTTCAAAGACAAGTTTTTTGTTGGAGCTGCATTATATTTTACTTCCTTGCACTAATTGGAATGGACTGCCGCACATGAACTTCCATCTTAAAATCTCAAGACTTTGCCAATTATTATTGATATAAATAACGATAAAATCGGATATTTTATACCTGAAATTCACTATTTTCACGGGTCACTATCACCACAATACCTTTTTAATTTTATCAATAAAATATTTGTAAATATTTATAGTTATTAGATATGTTGGATTTATCATATTGGTGATATGCTACGTATTTATTTTTTAATATTTGCAGTTATTAGTGATTTTATAATAACAATTATATATCACTAACAACCAAGCCGATCTAAGATACTGAATTTTATTAGTGAAACTCAATATTTTTATGGGTCACTATCACCATAATACTTTTCTTATGTGAATTTTATCACTAAAACTCACTATTTTTACGGGTCACTATCACCAAAATACCTTTCTTATGTGAATTTTATCACTGAAACTCACTACTTTCACGGGTCGCTATCACCATAATATCCTTTTTCCTATTGCATTTCTGGTTTTTTTAAATAGCTACTATATATAGCTTCATTACATCTATATATGTTTTATGAATCTTAATTTAAAATTCCTCATTCAAGTTTTTAAACTTCATTTTATGCGTTTGTAATACATTATTCATCTTAAAATTTGAATTACCCGCGCGGATGCACGAGTCTTCTACTAGTAACATCAAGAAAATTTATTACATACAATGACTTCCGATATGACAGTTAAAAGAAAATTAACCTTTATTTTTCATCCATTTGTGACAAATTTACCTACATATAATCGATCATTTGTCAACAAAAAAGGAGCTTTACCTTCTTTCATTCACCATTAAATGATTTTTTCCACATCCCATAATGATGTTTGAAATTCAAGAATCTATGATGCACGAGAAATATATTCTTCTTTCCTTTCTCCAACCATGTCATAGTTGTATCATCTTCACATATGAGACATGCACACTTTTTTTTGACACTTTTGACCCTATAGTCGGATAGACTACCATAGGACATAAAATCAATAATTTTTTTCAAATAAAACAACCCTTAATGTGAATAGTTCAATTATGCAATCATCATATACCTCTATATGTGTCTCCCACAAAACCTTCAAGTCATCAATTAATGGAGTCAATCTATTTCAGTCCATAAATTAACATAGTCATCGTCATAAATGTGCACTTCATGCATAACCAAGAAGGTGTGTCATATATCAAACAAATTCATCACCAATGTACTATAAGAATCACTTTGAATACCATATGGGTTTATTGCGCCACTAGACAGTGCAAGATGTAGGTTTCTTGCCTCTAGTGTTAAATTAGAGTAATCATTATCATTTTTTCATTAAGGAGAATCTATAGGATGTCGAAACATTCCATAAATAACATTATCATATGCATGTCACGTTAAGTGTTTTCCATCTTCCACATTCTTATACATATGCTTAAATCTTAGGATTATCGAAAAACATCGTAACACTTTGGCTGAAACTATTTTTTCTTCTTATATCGAGAGAATTACATTTGGGACACATACTTAATTATGCATACTCATTTGAAAATAAAATACAATCATTAGGGAAAACATGTGTCTTCTCATAACTCATGCCTCTAGAATACAATATTTGTTAGCCTCATTGGTTCGACTAGGGGGCATGTTATTCTCAAATAATACATCTGTTAAAAGACTTTGCGAATTCGAGAAACTCTTATCGAATCATCCATTGCCAATTTTAATATTATACATTTTAAAGACAACAAACAACTCTGTGAACTTAGTAAATTCATCATACAACAACTTCTATTCATCACTCACTAGATTCTTGAATATTTCACAACACCACAAAAGTATTCTTCAATTAGATTCAAAACTCATCGTCACGATGGTATTCATATGTATATTTTTATAAATCAACTGGCTTATATCTGATATATCTACTTGAATTGGTGGACTCATATTTTTCCTTGCTATGGTTACCCAACATGTATAGCTTTTAATAATTCCATTAGAAATTAAATGATCTTTTAAAACATTTACCCTTATATTTATATAATAACACTTTAAAAAAGGGCGTATCATTTATGTATACTCATTTTTCTCTGCATGAATAACATTAACCCTAATAAACTCATCCATTACAACTTGAGGTTATTTTGGCAATCAGTAAATAGATACCCATTTCCAATCTATAATATAATTGTTCATTTATCCATTTATGTTATGTAAGAAATAACAAGAAAAAATACAAAGAGAAAATTAAATAAACCCAAAAAATATCAATAGCCTTGTATCCAAAACTTAAAATTAATAATTCACTAAACTACATATATATATATATATATATATATATATATATATATATATATATATATATATATATATATATATATATATATATATATATATATATATATATATATATATATATATATATATATTGGAGATCAACTTACTCCAAGAGTAAGTTTTATAGCTTATTCCCAATCACAGCCTTCAAATTGAATATAATCTAATGATTAAGTAAAAATATTAATTAACTATTAAATTTAATTTAAAAGCTATGATTTGGAGTAAGCTAAAAAAACTTATTCTGGGAGTAAGTTGATCCCTAGCCTTCAAATCACAGCCCTTTCATTAGTTCATGTGCCCTCTTTTGGTTCGATCGCCTTTTGTCCAGATGTGTCGCCTAAACCACCAGTTTTTCTGTCTATAACGCGTCATC
The DNA here is from genome assembly GCF_029867415.1 of Vicia villosa. Classification (NCBI taxonomy): domain Eukaryota; kingdom Viridiplantae; phylum Streptophyta; class Magnoliopsida; order Fabales; family Fabaceae; genus Vicia; species Vicia villosa. The sequence goes on from NC_081180.1 coordinate 145,851,283, forward strand.
ATGTGTAAAGTGTATGTTGGATCAACATACATTATAAAGGAAGTCATGGGACTTAACTTTATCTCTAGGATTTTAGGAAATCAACTATCCATTTACGGGGTGGTATCTAAGTTATAAGAGGACTTTGTTTAGACTTTTGGGGATATGAATACTTCAATATAGTATTACTGAAGGAAAATCCAATAACATTAAAAAAAATACAAATATAGAACTTTCTTACCTTACGTGAGGTAGATCTCAATACCCTAACAATCGTAAAGCTTCTGATAGACCTTATCCACTAGGGGTTGTCAATCATTTATACTTTTAGCGAGTATAATTGACGCCTATCGTGGGGCCTAGTAAAACTGACCTGGCCACCCTAGAAAAATTTAACCAGAGTATTGTCTTTCTTTTCATCCCACATCATGGTGAACAAGAAGATAGCTACTCCGACTAGCAAGGAATATGACAGCGAGGAAAGTATCATAGGAGAGATGCATGCATGGATGAAATTTGTCTCCAAAACCAAACCTTGAAGGATAATGTTCTTCATATTCAACAACAGATGCAAGAAACTAATATGGTGGATGAAGTGGTAATGTTGGGTCTCCAACCTTTATCAGACGAGATATGGGAGATGTCTGTCCTAGAAATATTTAAACCGCTATCATTAGCTAAGTTAAAAGGGAGAAACGATCTGTATGAGGGCGTGGCCTCCATCAACACTAAAATGTCCGTCATTGGGGCATCTGACTCCATGAAGTGAAAGCTCTTGTTTGGAACCTTTAGGGATGCAACCTTGAAATGATATATGAGTCTCCCCTGGCTCTCCATCACCAGCTATCAAGACATGGTGAAAAAGTTAGTGTAGTGATTCGTCGGGAGCTTGCACCAAAAGCTAACTGTCACCAGTATGTTCAATATACATCTTGGCCCATCAGAATCATTAAGGGAATATATCGATCTTTTTAACAAAGCATCAATCAAGGTAATCCATCCAAAACATGAAATATTCGTAGGGGCATTTCAGAAATGGGTCAGGGCGGAACACTTCAATGAAACCCTCGCCCAACGGCCCTTGGCTCCGACATCTCATGGAGGATTCAACATACGTCGCCTATGAGAGACAAAATCGCCTTCCAGCAAAATGGAAAACCCATGGAAATCATGGCACGATGTCTTTCACCTGCATAACATCCTTCAACAACTAACACCAAAGGCATAAAGAATGAAACCATAGCCTAACAGTTGGTATAATCTCCATAAGGGAAATTGGCATTGCACAAAGGATTTCCTACAAATCTAAAAGAAGATAGAACACAAAATCTAGGAAGGACATTTGAAAAAATATGTTAAGCGTAGCCCTAGTAGAGGGGCATGGAGATCTAGTTCCTAGGGGCGAGATGGACTTGAGAGACCCTGAGCCATCATGGGGAAACAGTCAAGTGAGAAGGAGTGTGCCTGTACTATCCTCTATACGCTTAACACCATCACAAGAGGATTCATCTGAGGCAGAGAAACAAGTTCTGCCCAAACAAATATATGCGTGTCAAATCTTGACTATCGATTATCCAGCCGTTGGTTTCAAAGCATACAACCATGTCGATATAACGACCAATATTATCTTCTATGAGGAGGATAAAATCGGTATTTGTAGTTCCACATAATGCTTTTAGGATTACCCACTGACCCTACAAACTAACACAGATCTTTTTAGGGTGTTACAAATAACTTACATTCAATTTCTTTCATTGATTGACGTTCTAATTCCCATAGGTGACGTGTGGATTGCATCACTAACACATGGTCGCATGCCCTAAGACCAAACATACACAAGGTGATGCCTCGTATTTGAAGTCATTCTTGGGAGACTCGACTAAGTCTCACCCAAGGGCCTCGACTAAACTTAACTAGAGGGACTCAACTAAGTCTTGCACAAGGAACTAGACGAAGTCTCGCCATAAGGATCCTTCAAGACCTAAAGGCAGGAATAAAGCCTCGGCGAGGCTCTTCATGAAGATTCGAAGATGAGTCAAGGGTTAAAAAAATTTGACCTTTACGAGTCCTCGTGATTGAGAGACTGTGTCATAGTATAATTTAGAGAGATATTAGGGGTGGGGCAAGCATCACACATTTAGTCCCTTGTCCTTCATAAATCTCTGTTTCATTAGTTTGAGCGCCCCCCTTTCAGTTCGAGCGCTCCTGTCTAGATGTGACGCCCAAACTTCTATTTTTCTGTCCATAACGAACAATTATGCATAGAGCCTATATTGGGTCAACATATATTACATGGGAATTCAGGGGATTTAATTACACCTCTTGGATTTCAGAGAAACGACCATCCATTCTTGGGGTGGTTGTTATGTTCTTGGGGAACTCGGTTGAGACCCCTGGGCTATAAATACATCAATATAATAATACTGAAGGAGAGAACCGATAACATAGAAAAATCTATAAATACAGTAGCTTTTCACCTTACGTGAGTTTGCTTTAAATACCCTAACAACCTTAAAGCCTATGACATCCTTTATTCTCTAGGGATTGTCAAACATTTGTACTTTTAGCGAGTAAAAATTTCTTCCATAATTGACCTCTCAGACATGAAATGAAATTGATTTTAGGTAACTTTAATCTCCTTTTTTAGGCTTAGTTCAATCATTTTTCCATAACTGTCGGTATGACTCATCCGTTTATAACTTGCACAATTTTGTATATCCTTATTGTTCTTATAAATTATAATTAAAGTATTTTTTTCTCCATTCATATGACATTTTTTGTGTACTTATTATTTTGCTAAAATATTTGATGAGCCATTCAATACCTATATCTTAGATAATTTTCCACACTTCAATAGATATGATGTCTAGCCCAGTCTAATTGCTATTACTCATCCTTTTCAATGATTCTTTAACCTAGTGTTTTTTAGTATGTAGATAGTAATTACAGTTTAAATTCTCTTCTATAATGTATAATCTGTTAGAAGTAAGATTCCACACCCCTTATTAAATAAATTATAAAAACACTTATTTCATTTATCCTTTATATCTTTTTTCTGAATCAAAATTTTGTCTTCGCTATCTTTAACATACTTCAATTATCTAAATCTATTTTCTTTATTTTTCTTCCTCCTTAGTTCCTAAAGATTAGTTTAATCCGTCTATATATTGAGTTCTTCCTTCGGTCAATGCCTTCTTGGTCTTTTTCTTAGCTTACTTATAATTTCCTCAAGTTTTGAAATTTTTACACCTAGATCAATATTTAAAAACACTCCTTTTTACTCTAACTTTACCATGAATACTTTCATTCCATCACCACAATTCTTTTTCCTAGATCCAAAACATCTTGATTCCTTCCAACGTCTCTTTCTCTACTTGTTAAATCTTTTGTATCATCTTGTCGGCGTCGCAAATATCATTTGGCTTCCCGAAACATCCAAGAAAGATATTACGTTGGAAAATCTTTTTTTCCATGCAAAAGCAACCACTTGATATGTGGAGCCCATATGTGGACTATACTCTTTCCTCTCTATTTGAATCTTACATTCATAACAAAAACTCTTTGTTGGGTCGTTAAAATCTTTTTGGTAGAAGATGTAACCTCATTCTTGAATGTGATAAGATGACTGTTGAAGCGGTAAAGGGCAAGCAACAAAATTTTTGAAAATATTTTTCTGGGAATTTATCATCTCTTGAGTTCGGGCTAAATAGGTTTTAAGTAAAAACAGAAAATAAAACATATGAACATAAAATAAATACATTCTTTGGAAAAAAATAATTTATCAGGCATGTAAATACACTCACTCGTCACAAACTTAAACCTATCACTCCATTGCACTCAACTTACAATACTCGTCAGAATCATCACATATCTCTCACATCAATGTCCACTTCTGCAACACCGACGAGAGTTCAACTATATTGCTCTTTCGATGATGTCTCAACCGATCGAACAACACAGAGGCATTAAACTTCGATATTATGTAGATGTTAACCCCAGACTTATCTCTATAATCTAAAGCTAACATATATCCCCCTAATCAAGACTTGTGATGTTTATTTCTTCAACAACACAAATTCAAAGCATTTTAGCAAAAATATCAAGAAAACAACGACAAATATTTTTAAAGCAACCTTTATACAACAATAGAGTAACAAATATAGATAGGTTTAGAGTAAAATTACAAACAAACCCAACAAAAAGGAAACACACAAAGAGGAGAAGAGATAAACCAAACATCTCACGGGTTGTCAGCTCTGATTGATAAGCAATCCACCTCTGATAATCCAAAAGCACAACCCAATATTTTTTCGTAAGCTAATATATCAAAAAATGGTTGCTGGTGGATTGTGAATAAAAAAACCACAAAATATACCCTACAAAAATATTTTTCCCCTATTTATTCACTTTTCAAACTGCCCAGGTCGCGCTTAGCGCACTAATCCCGCTTAGCCTGCTGAACAAAAACATGAAATCTTATTTTGGCCATAACTTGAGAACCGTAACTCCGATTTGCGCCCGGTTCGAAGAGTTGGAAAGCTTATTGAATGTTATATCTAAAAATGAATAATTATCAATGAAATTGATGATTTCATCTTCTTTGATTTGAGCCTTGTCCGCCAATCAAATGCTCAAAATCGCACGTTTGAAGCGATGTTTTTGACACTTTATTGCTCATGAATAGAAAACTATCAAACAATACAAAATGAATCGAAAACGCAAAGAATACGTAATTATGGTGTCGTTTTTTTTACCTTCCCGTTTCACTTGGGAGGACGGCACGCTAGACCCTTCACGCGAAATTTGGAAGGAGAATGCGCCGGTGGTGGGATGAATTTTATTTCAGTTCTTCCTACGATATCACACGAACTTTCTTATTTGTCCTACGAGTAGGAAAGGGGAAAAAAGATCTCAACTAAACCCTAGGAGTTTGCTAAGTGTGGGGATTCACCTAGACTAGAAATTCTGGAGTCCGGGAGGTCGGTTATACATAGGGACGTGTTTAAACACCCTACATATCTGTAGTACTCTACAGGAACCTTCTCTATGTCATTGTGATTGTGTTTACTGCTAATGATTGGGAAAGTTTCTCCTTTGTGTTAGGAGAAGGAATTGAATTGAATAAAAGAAAGACAGACAGGCAGACTGACAAACTGACTATTTTTGGTATTTTATTAGCTCGCTGAGATTCCTTGTGAACCTCATGCCTACATATCCCTAATGGAAGTCAGAGCTTAATGTAGTTCGGGGAACTAATTAATTATTAATTATTTTTGGGTGCCTTGCTTGAAGCTCAAGGTTGAAGCTTTGAATTAAATCTCTGTTTACAGTAAAGAGACATGAAGTCATCTTTATAGAGAGGTATTTCTATTATTCCACCACAAACATTTAAAAAGAGTGACAGAATGATTGAATTCATTTCATTAAGAGAGTGACCTTACTTGTGTGTTTGCAAGTATGCTAGTATCTCTTAAATGAAATAAAGATGCTCGTCCAAATTAGGGAAAGTTACCACATGTCTGGGTTTTACTGCCAGCTCATGCCTTTCAAAATCCTAAATGGGAGACTTGATTAAAATGAAATGTAATGTTTGTTTGTTTGTTTGAATGTGGTGAGATAGAAGAAAGATCTCTCTATAGAGATAAGCTATGTCTATCTACTGTATAAAAGATTTGACTTTTTAGCTGGCTTGAATGAGGCCCAAGCTTGAGGCTTTTTGATTAATGTATTATTTATTGACTCTGGGAGATGACTCCACTGGGGGTTAATTACAAGGAATTTTTGTATTCTGTACAAGGCCCAGAATTGAGGCTGACTCTAACTAGAAAGAATATTATTTTCTGCCTTGTACAAAGCCCAAGGTTGTGGCTGACTGAGTATGAATGACTCTAATAGGGAAAAGATCCTAGATGTTAGGAATCTTTGACACATGAAGTATGGTTTATCTGCCTTGTACAAAGCCCAAGGTTGTGGCTACCTGAATGATGAAGGACTTACTGGGGAGACTCTATTATCTGCCTTGCACAATGCCCAAGGTTGAGGCTGACTATTAACAGGGGAGTTTTATTGTTTTGGTGCCTTGTATGAAGCCCAAGGTTGAGGCTAACTATTTTTGTTGGATTTTGACTCTACTGAAGGATTTATTTATTAAAAGACTGATTTTTTTGGAAGCTAACCCTTTCTAGGGGTTTTATTCTCAGCTGGTGAGTTTATCTTTTTTAAGAATGAGGTTTTTTTGGAAGCTAACCCTTTCCAGGGGTTTTAACTGTTTATTGACTGAACTTGGAGGCTAACCCTTTCCAGGGGTTTTGACTCTTTTGGGGAATTATCTCTTAAGAGAATGAATCTTTGGAATTGAAGGGGTGATTTTGGAGGCTGTCCCTTTCCAGGGGTTTTTGTTAAAATGAAAGAATGAATGGAGGCTAACCCTTTCCAGGGGTTTTTGTTAAGATGAAAGAATGAATGGAGGCTAACCCTTTCCAGGGGTTTTTGTTAAGATGAAAGAATGAATGGAGGCTAACCCTTTCCAGGGGTTTTTGTTAAGATGATTGGCAGAAAGATTATCTAGTGGAGACTTCTTGTTTAAAGCCCAAGATGAAGGCTGACACTGACTGAGGATAAACAAAACATGGATCCTAGACTCTGCTAAAGAAGATTAATGAAGATAAGGGTGACAGAGACTGTCCATGTCTCTCATTCCAAAAGGTGTACTCAATGTAAAATTGAGACAAACTTAGCTTGTTTAAAGTCTGGCTTAAATTGGAAGAAACTCACCAGGGTATGTTAAAAGGTGACTAAAGACCTGTTCCTATGTTTATAAGAAACCTGGTGGGTCCTTGTATACAAGCTCAAGAGGAAGCTGGAAATGCTTTTAAGAAGCCTGTGGGTCCTTGTACAAAGCCCAAGAGGAGGCTAATCGAGGGTCATCGAGGGTCCTTGTTATAGCACAAGAGAAAGCAATGTAGTTTTGAACTTATTTTGGCTCTAAGCAAATGGGTAAGAGGTTTCACCGGGAATAATTCCTCTTTGGGTGGATGTGTCCTATTTTTTTTGGATTCTAAGGTTTTTGCCAAGATGTTTCACTGGGAATAATTCATCTTGGGAGTTTGAACTACAGATCTCTAATTAGGAAAGAGCCTTCACCGGGAAGACATTCTCAATCCTAGGTCATATTCCTATAATATATATATAGTTTAAATGTCCTAAGGTTTACACTCAGACGTAGTTCTAAACAAATATATGCACAGTTTATATTTGACAGTAATTTAAACAAAGACTGTAAATTGAAAGCTTGTAAAGCCTAACCTGGATGGAGTGGAGGCCTTTGAAGAAGTATGTACAAAGCCTTACCAGCAGTTGATGGATAACAGTTGAATATATATGATAAACAGTTAATGTTTTTTTGAAAACAGAAGAAGTGAAGATGGACATAGGTCACATAGGTATCTGAAGAGTTTCACCGGGAATAATGCCCTTCAAATACCAGAAGAATATTTTGAAAACAGAAAGAGGATTTTGTAAATACGGTTTTGAAAATTGACAAAAAGTCAGCTTAGTTAAGGTAAAGATAAAATCTATACCTAAATAAGACCTAAATAATTAGGGTTTTATAAAATTATTTACAAGATAATTAGATTAAAACAAAATGAAAAAATATATATTTAAAGTATTTAAGAAAACACTTAAAACATACTATTTTAAACCTAATTAAAATATATGAAATAAATAATATTTTTTTTGTGATTTTTTTGATTATTCATAAAATAGGTATATTAAATAACAAGTGTGTGAAAAATGAAGTGAAAATGATTTAATTTGATAGGTGAATTAATTGTGTGAAGTTGTGAGAAAAAATGAAGGGAATTAGTGGTAAAAAAATGGTTTTGTCTCCTCCAAGGTTTGAACACACGCCCTCTAGGTCACACACCCAAAACAAACACCACTGAGCCAACGCGCGTGTGGTGATAGTAAGCTGGCTTCAATGCAATTCATATAGTGTTCAAGTGTATAGAAGCAAGAAAGAAAATAAAATCAAAAGGTCTAAGGCGAAGGGGATTCGAACCCCAGACCTTGGGCATGAGGAGACTAAGAGCGCATGTGTGGCCACTGGGGCAAGTTGTTCATTCGTTTATGAAACGCATATCATTAAATATAAAATAAACTCTGCCATGGGATTTGAAATTTGCGCGCCACCACCATTGTCATCTTCTTCCTCAAGCTCTCAAATTTTGAATTTCTGAACTCTCTCAACTCTCAACCATTCGCAAAGATGTAAAGACCAAACTTGCTCTAAATTCACTCACGATTCCAGATATGTAACTAATATGAATTTATATTAACTACATCTACTGAATTATCTAAAATACGTGAAGAACCCTAAAATTTGAAAATTAAATTAAATGGCTATACTGAAGCATAAATGACTGATGATAGAGGGTTTTTAATCCTCTTATGATGCTGAATAGAATTGTGTTGAGTTTTATCCAAAAAGGTACATGAATTAAAGAGGTGGAGTTGAGAAACTTACCTCTGAAAATGAAGATCGTGAGGATGTTGGAGAGCACCTGGGTTTGTATGAATGATCCTAAAAGCTTCCTTGGGACTCAGTGATGCTAACTGGATGCTTGTTGTGACCTCAAACCTTCTGAATTGCTCTACTCGACTCCTTCGATTTGAGCTTCAAGTGAACATGGAGGATGATGAATCTGCAGTTACAGATGAGCTGCGACCATCTAAATAGCTTCACTATACTCTAAGGAATGTGCCTGGATGCTTAACCTTGCTTGGAACCTCCTGAATTGTTCTGTGGTCCTCCAACTGCAAGTGCTCCAAATGAGAGGTGAAGATGATGATTCTCCACGCCCAGAAGTGTTCCAGAGGTTTGGATCACCTCTAAATGCCTCCCTCAATGTGTTTGAATACTTACTTTCAAAGAGAGAGCTTTGGTTTGAAGAATCCGAGTCTTCTTGCCAAAGGACCTTTGAAAAAACTAAGTATGAAGAAAGAAAAGAGAAAGCAAGAATTATGTTGCTTTGGTGTGTTTTTCTACTGAGGTATGCTCTCCTATTTATAGGCAAATGGTTCAGTATAGTTGCAGAGGAGTGAGCTTGCTTAGTGAGGTTGATTTGGTTTTCTTGGCCATGAAGGAAGTTTGCAAATATCTCTTATGCAATGATGAGAATTTTGATTCCATTTGATCAATCCCCTAGCCCTCGATTTTGCTTGATCTTAGGGGACAATTATGAGATAGAAATGAGCTCTAATTGGTTGGTGAGAAGATTCCTTGGGTGATTCATCAATTTGCCATAAATTCCCAAATGTAATCATTACATAATCACATGTTCTTGTTTTGGGAATCTTCCTCAATTCTTATGCTATGGTGAAAATGAATGCATGGCATGTTTTCAGATGTGTTATGGGTCGTGTAGCATCCATAAGTGAGGTCATGTGCACAAAATTTCAAAGTTCAAAAATGAGGCATGACCTATAATTTCACTTCATGAGGCCAACTTTGAACAAGCATAACTCTTAGCTCAAAATGAATTTGGAGAAGGTTGAACACAATTTGGAAAGCCCTAAACATCTACTTCAAATAATTAGTTTATGGTTTCTTCCGAATCCTTTGGCAAATTTGTGAAAAATGAGGCCAAAGTTGGAAGAAAACTAGGTTAAAACACTTAGAAAATTTTCTAAGTCTTTATGACCTAAAACTTCAAAATTTCCAAATCTCTTAAATGGTTGATCTTTTGAAAAAAGTTGCCATGTAAGATGTTGTTTTATTTTGCAAGATCTACAACTTTCATGTTGGAAGTTTTTTGAGTTGTGTAGGTGAAATTTTGAGTTCCCACAATGCCCTCAAAAACCCTAATTCCCGACTTTTCGCTCCTTGATGATTCTTCTTGAATTTCTTTGGTCAAATGACTTTAATATCCATATATTTATGATATTGATCTTTGAAAGTCATGGTTTGACCAAAAATCTTAAAAGTCAAAGGTGATCCCATACAGTTGACTTTTTCCAAATAAAGTGAGGTTTTGGACTTTTGTGTGGAATCAAGATCTTCTCCTCAAATGAGTGATGTAAATGGGTTATATTGAGGTAGTAGAGGTTCTTGAATCATGTCTTGAGTTTTGGATCCATGCCCTGATTAAAAGTCAACTATCCAGATGAATTAGTTTAAAAACCCTAATTGTCGACCAGATGAAATTGGTGACTGTGGATCTTGAATTGAGGTGTGATGTCCAGTGGATTTTATTGTATGGATCATTTTAAGATGATTGAAGTCTTTAATAGATGTCTTGGAGCTTTTTGGGGTTTCCCAAAGGTGATCCCTGATTTCAGTCCTTGATCGGCTCAAAAACCCTTGTCTGGTGACCTGAGTAAACCTGTACTCAGATGACTGGGTGTCTAATCAATCATAGGTGAATATAAAAGTGAAGCTTTTGAGTCCTATGATTGTGTTAGAGACCAATCCTTCTATTGATTGATCCTTTGCCTGAGTTTTCTTGTCTTTGAACATCCTTGATTAAATGCCAGATGAAGAAGTGACTGCTCTGGGTACTTGCTTTGACCTGATGAAAATCCTGAAGATATGTCATCTCAGGGGGGTCAAAAATTTGGGTATGACAGATGCCCCTATTTAAGTTTCTTTTATCTGGAGGGAGAGAGATTGATATCTCGATCTCTCCTGCGTGAAAGAGACTTAAATATCAAAGAATGCCCGAATTTTGGGCGCTCCTGAGATGTTGTAATTGATAAAACCTTTTCATGACTTGATCACGTTATCGCACTTAGCGGGGGATGAGGAGGCAAACTCCTGTAGGAATACGTTATGTGGATTCTGGTGAATGGATGGAAATGTAGGATGCGCAATCCATCTTCTTTAACTAAGTGTTAATACTTAGAAAAAGGTAAACAACCTCTCCTCGTTTCGGATGTCTGCATCTCGAAACTGGTCTAAGTTGTGATTTTGGACAATATCTCAGATAAAGAGAAATTCTCCAAAGATTTGTTTCCTCATCAAACTTCTCATCAGCACTTGGAGATGAGACGCCATTTGATGGTAATAAAGAAACTTCAAAGGTTTGTTTCCTCATCAAACTTCTCATCAGCACTTGGAGATGAGACGCCATTTGATGGTAATAAAGAAACTTCAAAGGTTTGTTTCCTCATCAAACTTCTCATCAGCACTCGGAGATGAGACGCCATTTGATGGTAATAAAGAAACTTCACCATCTTCCCTTTTGACTTGACGTCTTGAAAGAATGTCATATGGCCTCATGATCTTTTGAGGGGCTAATGACTTTGCTTGAAAGCGGACAAACTGTTTTCGGGATGAAAAACCACCATTCGTCGACTTATGCTGGGGAACCAACAAACTGTTTTCCTAAGAGGAAAACTGCCATTTGTCGACTCTAAAGGGGATGAAACATCTCAGAAACAGACAAACTATTTAAAGAAACTGCCATTTGTCGATCTCTTGAATGTTTAACAGACAAACTGTCTTTCCTTGGGGAAAGACTGCCATTTGCCAATTGCTAGGGGAACAAATTGTCTTCTACCTGGAGAGACTGTCATTTGTTGACCCTGCCGTGAAAGAAAGTGAGCAAACTGTCTTCTGCCGAAAGAGACTGCCATTTGCGGACTTTATTGAGGAATCTTTAAGCGAAACAAACTGTCTTCATGAAGAAGGCTGCCATTCGTTATTTTTGTCCGAAAAAGTGAGTGAACTGTCTTTTGCCGAAAGAGACTGCCATTCACTGACTCTGCTGGGGATCATTTGTCGATCTGCTGGGGAAATACCAAACTTCTGAGGAATTCAAAATGCGAAACAAACTATCTTATTTGAAGAAGATTGTCGAGTGTCGCTCTGCAGGAGATTCTCAATTGGGGAATTCCAAAAGTGAACAAACTATCTCTTTGAGGGAGACTACCATTTGTTGAATTGCTTGGGGAATTTGGGTGTATGAACCTTCTTTATGAAGAAGAAAACCCTTTCACAACTTTGCAGGGGAATCTTGAATATATGCCCAAGTAATTTGGGTATTAACACGATCAAAACCTGGCTAGACTATGCTTATTACGCAAATATGGTGTGAGACAAAATGCATGAATATTACGATGATTATGAAATGCAAAGTGAATGTGAATAGAATTGTCGCGGATGTAAAATCCTATGACTCGAATCGTGTTGATCAGAAGATGTCTTCTTCTTGTAGTTCGAACTCTGTTGGGGATACCTGGTTATCAGTTGTCCGCTGTCCGAAGTGAGTAATATGAATTGAAGTGAAGATCCGTCATCGGGAGATGTTCGCAAAGCGACCTCATGGGGAAATCTTGGTTCCCGGAGTCTCAACCGTTCTCGGAGCAACTGTTTGCATTCTTCCTATTGTTTGTAATCCTTAGAAAGAAATTTCACCTTTATTTTTGCAAGTAAATTCATTTTATTTTATGAAAACATTTGTTTCAAGAAAATGACTGTTTAAACTTAAAATGCATTTCAAGAAACTGAAAAAGACTCGATTGCAAAGAAAGGCACAAGGCTCAAATTATTATATATGGAATGGTAATCAGCCAAATGCTTGATTCCATGGAGTATTTACAAAGTTGGAAATTGGTAATTTTTCGGGAAAAGGGCTACAATGAAACGTGACAACCGTTATCTTTCCCTTCCACTCGGAGTTGCGCTGTATTCGTGCTTCGTAGAAGATGACCTGCTGCTGATGAATACTCCGCTATGGATCTTTGAATGATCAAGTTTGTCCTGAACATAGTTACTTGCCATATATCCCTAACTTTTGCGTAAACTACCCCTTTCGGGTTTTAAGTTTACCGGGATTGATTATTTATTTGTTATGTCTCTAACTTTTGCCTGAATCGCCCTTTCGGGTTTTCGATTCACCGAGACGCTCTTTTTTGCCTAAGTCGCTCTTTGCGAGTTTTCAACTTAGCAAGCTGTTCTTTTGTTTATTTAGGCGAAGTATTTCTTGACTGCGTCGACGTTCACAGGACGGGTGAATTCTTCTCCATCCATAGTCGTGAGTATTAAGGCTCCTCCTGAGAAAGCTCTCTTGACCACGTAGGGGCCGTCATAATTGGGAGTCCATTTCCCTCTTGAGTCTGTGAGAAAAGATTGAATTTTTTTGAGTACAAGGTCGCCTTCTTTGATTGTGCGAGGTCGCACCTTTTTGTCGAAAGCTTTCTTCATTCTTTGTTGATATAGCTGACCGTGGCATAAAGCTGTCATGCGCTTTTCTTCGATTAAGTTCAATTCATCGAATCTGCTTTGACACCACTCGGCTTCTGTTAATTTTGCCTCCATCAAGACTCTCATTGATGGGATCTCAACTATTATGGGTAGGACTGCTTCCATGCCATATACAAGAGAGAAAGGAGTTGCTCCAGTCGAAGTACGTACTGATGTACGGTAACCATGAAGAGCATACGGGAGCATTTCATGCCAATCTTTGTAAGTGATGACCATCTTCTGAACGATTTTCTTGATGTTTTTGTTAGCTGCTTCTACAGCTCCATTCATCTTTGGTCTGTAAGGAGATGAGTTGGGATGCTCAATCTTGAATTCTTCACAAAGCTCCTTCATCATTTTGTTATTCAAATTTGACTCATTGTCAGTGATTATCTTGCTAGGAATGTCGTAGCGACAGATGATGTGATTCTTGATAAACCTGACGACAACTTGTCTTGTGACGTTTGCATATGAAGCTGCTTCGACCCACTTGGTGAAATAGTCTATAGCTACCAAGATGATGCGATGTCCGTTGGACGCTTTTGGCTCGATCATTCCAATCATGTCGATTCCCCACATGGAGAAAGGCCAAGGGGAAGAGAGTATGTTGAGAAGAGATGGTGGCACATGAATTCTATCGGCGTAGATCTGACATTTGTGACACCTCTTTGCGTACTGGTAGCAATCTGACTACATCGCCAGCCAATAATATCCTGCTCTCAGTATTTTCCTTGTCATGGTATGTCCATTGGTGTGAGTACCAAAGGAACCTTCATGTATTTCTCTCATGAGTACTTCTGCTTCTTTTCTGTCAACGCATCTGAGCAGAACCATGTCGAAGTTTCTCTTGTACAGAACATCTTCATTCAGGAAAAATCTACAAGTTAACTTTCTCAAAGTCTTTCTATCTTTCTTTGACGCCCCAAGAGGGTACTCTTGCTTTTGAAGAAAGTTCTTGATGTCGTGATACCATGGTTTGTCGTCGATGATTGCTTCTACTGTGAAAACATGAACGGGCCTATCCAGGCGCATAACATCGATCCGAGGAATGTCATTCCAACGATTTATCCTAATCATGGAAGAGAGTGTGGCTAATGCATCATCCAAGTTGTTTTCTTCGCGAGGAATGTGATGAAAATCTACCCTGTCGAAGAATGGTAACAATCTTCTCGCGTAGTCTTTGTAAGGAATTAGCCCTGGTTGGCGTGTTTCCCATTCTCCTTTGATTTGATTGATGACCAGAGCAGAATCTCCGTATACATCCAAGTGTTTAATTCTTAGATCCACGGCTTCTTCGAGACCCATGATGCAAGCTTCATATTCGGCCTCATTGTTTGTGCACTTGAAAGTTAATCTGGCAGTAAATGGAATATGGGCACCTCGAGGAGTAACAATGATTGCCCCAATTCCTCGTCCATAAGCGTTGACATCTCCGTCAAAGATTAAGCCCCACTGGGATCCTATCTCAGGTCCTTCGTCTGGTAGTGGCTCGTCGTAATCTTTCATCTTGAGGTACATGACGTCCTCGTCCGGAAAGTCGAAACTGGTTGATTCATGACCATTGAGTGGATGGTGAGCCAGGTGCTTAGCTAGAATGCTTCCTTTCACGGCTTTCTGTGCGTGATACTCAGTGTCATATTCTGATAACAACATCTGCCAACGGGCAATTCTCCCAGTTAAAGCAGGCTTCTCAAAGATGTACTTGATTGGATCCATATGAGAGATCAAACAAGTAGTATGTCGAATCATGTACTGGCGGAGACGCTTGGCAGCCCAGGCCAAAGCACAACACGTCTTCTCGAGCATGGAGTAGCGGGATTCACAGTCAGTGAATTTCTTGCTTAGGTAGTAAATGGCATGCTCTTTTCTTCTCGTCTCGTCTTGCTGTCCAAGGACACAACCCATGGAATCTTCTAAGATGGTTAAGTACATTATCAAAGGTCTTCCTTCCACTGGAGGAGACAAAATGGGTGGTTCGAGCAGATATTCCTTAATGCTGTCGAACGCTTTCTGACAATCGTCTGTCCAGACGCAACTCTGATTTTTCCATAGAAGTTTGAAAATTGGAGCACAAGTTGCAGTCATGAGATATATGAATCTCGAGATGTAATTCAGACGTCCAAGAAATCCTCTAACTTGTTTCTCGGTTCTGGGTGAAGGCATTTCTTGAATTGCCCTGACTTTGTCTTGATCTACTTCAATTCCTCGTTTGCTGACAATGAAACCAAGGAGTTTTCCTGAGTAGACACCAAAGGTACACTTGTTGGGGTTCAGGCGAAGCTGAAACTTCCGTAAGCGTTGAAATAACTTTGTCAGATTCTGTATGTGATCTTCTTCATTTTCTGATTTGGCAATCATGTCGTCCACATAGACTTCCACTTCTTTATGCATCATGTCGTGGAAAAGCGTAGTCATGGCTCTTTGATAAGTTGCCCCTGCGTTCTTTAGTCCAAAAGGCATAACACGATAGCAGAACGTGCCCCAGGGGGTGATGAAAGCTGTTTTCTCCATGTCTTCAGGTGCCATTTTGATTTGGTTGTACCCTGAAAATCCGTCCATGAATGAGAAAACTTTGGATTTTGTTGTACTGTCTACCAACATATCAATATGTGGTAAAGGAAAATCATCCTTAGGGCTAGCTTTGTTCAAATCTCTATAGTCGACGCACATGCGGACTTTTCCGTCTTTCTTAGGAACGGGAACAATGTTAGCTAACCACTGAGGGTATTCTGAAGTGACGAGGAAACCTGCGTTGATCTGCTTTTGAACTTCCTCTTTGATTTTCATGGCCATCTCCGGATGAGTTATTCTCAATTTTTGTTTGACCGAAGGGCATCCTGCTTTTAATGGCAAGTGATGCTCCACTATACTGGTATCCAACCCTGGCATATCTTGATAAGACCAAGCGAAGACATCTGAGAATTCTCTGAGCAGCTGTATCAAACTCTCTCTGATCTCTGAACTGAGCGAAACTCCAATCTTAACCTCTTTTCTGTTTCCATCGGAACCAAGGTTAATGATCTCTAGAGGCTCATTGTATGGCTGAATGGCCTCTTCCTTTTGTTGAAGTAATCGTGAAATTTCCTTTGATATTTCTTCGTCTTCTTCTTCCTCTGCCTCGAATACAGGAAACTCAAACCTTGGAGAAGTCATACGATCGCACGTTTCAACGGGGTATTTTATGATTAATCTGCATATGTGTGATAAGTTTTATTTAGACAACGAGGGAAGACTCGGTGTATGCAGTTAATGGAATTTTTGATGTTTTTTAAGGGTGTTTTTTAGGATTACCAATTTCCGAAAAAAGAAAAGGAAAAACTAACGACGGAACAAAATGACATTTTTATTTATTGACAGTCATTTCTTGAAACAAAGACCCTATAAAACAAAACTCTATTGCTTTGGGCGAAGCAAAAAGGGACATTTTCCTAAGAAATAGTAAAATGCAAAGCCCTATGAAACATCTCTTCACCCTGGGCTATGGTGAGAGGACAAAATAACGGTGAAAGTTCCTACTTAGGAGTGCGAACAACAGTTGTAACTTCAACAGCTGTCCAATAGTGGCGAACCCCATTGTGCACTAAGTAATCTGGAACTTTAGGCTTAAGTTGGCCTGTGGTGGGTCTTGATTTACCAACCACTGTCTTTGCAACACTCAGACGATCTTCTTCTACTTCAGCAGACTGAGCGGTGTGAGCATACCCATTTCCAAGTGGAGTATGTCGAACTTTCTTTTGAGGAAACTTCCAATCTTCTGAATGGAGAGACTCGTTGTCGGAGACACTTTCGAGATCATCCTCTTCTGTATTTTGGTCTTGCTTTTCTCCCAAGATGGCATTGACCAGGTAAGTATACTCTAGATCCGTAGCCTCGGAAGGTGACTTGGGGATATAATCCTCAATGATGACTTCACCAGTCGATGATGATGAATAGCAAGGGTTATACATCTCTTTTGGCTGAGAGAGGTACTCGTAATCAATGTTCCATCCCGTTGGAACAATATCTTCCAAAGAGGTTTTTGAGCTTTCAGGAGCGGAGTATTTCACCATGTAGTCGAATTTTCCGCTTGGTTCTCCTAATGTATCCCAAGTCTCTTCGGGGATAGGAGGAACTTCTTCTGATGAACCATGACTTCTGGTGGTGAACCTATTTGTAACTTCGTCACTGCTTGGTCGAGTCTTACTTCCAGATCCCTTAGTCGGATAACAGCAAGGTGATTCAGACTCTGATAGGGATATGTTTCCTGCTTTGTTAAGATAGGATAGCCATTCCTCTTCATCGGTGTTTTCCGTACCGATGGTATTGACTGTTTGTTGAACAGGTTGAAGAAAACCTCCGCTGCGGAAAGTTTCTTGAATTGGAAGAACTACCTCAATTCCTGGAATATTCTTTGATGATGTTGGAAAGAATCCAACTCCTGTTCTGTTCTTGTTGTTGGTAGGAATATTAATGTGCCCCCAACCACTGGTAGTGCCATCCTTTACAACTTGGATTGCATCTCTGTAGGAAGAAATAGACGCTGCTTTCTCCTTTCCTTTGTCCAAGGAAAGTGCTTAGAATTTAGTTCCAACAACTTCTTTTGGTTCTATGTCGGAGAATGATGACAGGTTGCTGACGATCAGAGCTCGTTCTCCACATACGGTTATCAATTTGTCATTTCTTATGAACTTCAGTTTCTGATGAAGTGTTGAAGTAATTGCCCCAGCCTCATGAATCCACGGGCGACCTAGCAAACAACTGTATTGTTCTGGAATATCCATGACTTGGAAAGTGATTTTGAACGTCTGAGGTCCAATAGTTATGGGAAGATCCACTTCTCCAAAAACTGACTTCCTTGATCCATCAAATGCTTTGACGATGACATGACTTTTTCTTAGAGGGTAATCTTCGAAAGATAATCTTGACAATGTTGATTTCGGCATGACGTTGAGAGAGGATCCATTGTCTATTAGGACTCCTGTGAGTATATCACCCATGCAGCCAACTGAGATGTGAAGTGGAAGATTGTGGTCTACTCCTTCTTCAGGAAGATCTTCGTCACAGAAACTTAGGTTAGTTCCGGCGGAGATGTTGGCAACGATGTTGTTGAATTGGCTTATTGTGACGCTAGGTTCTACAAAAGCTTGTTCCAAAACTTTCTGTAGAGCTTCCCTATGAGCTTCAGAACTCAATAGTAGGGGGAGAACAGATATCCTAGACGGAGTATGTAGTAATTGATCTAAAATGTTGTATTCACTCCTCTGGATTAACTTCAAGATCTCATCATTTTCTTTTGCTTGAACAGCATTGGTCGGATGATTGTCTTGCCTATGTGGTACTTCCTCCGAAGGTTTCTCCACATTTTCTGTTGTTCTGTTGAAGACTCGTCCACTTCTGGTGACTCGACTAACATCAACAATGTTGACAACAGACAGTAATGGTATCTCCTTACCATTTTCAATGTATGTAGCATTGTACTTGTATGGTATAGCCTTGCTGGACTCATACGGTACAGGACCTGGTAAGTAGATGACTAACGGAGCAACTGTTGTCTTCCTGCTATCATACTTAACTTGCATTGGTTCAACTTGATTAATTTGAGGAGATACGGTAAAGACTTCGTCATCTTCTCTGTTGGCAAGAACTGTAATGGTATTTTCATCCATCAGTTTCTGAATATCGTTGCGAACTTGCAAACATCCTCGTGAATTTCTTCGACAGATTCTGCATCTACTGTAAGGATGGAAATCCGTCCCAAAGTAGGCAAGTCCATTTAAAGTTTTATGGAACCTGACTACCGATCCTTCAAGATCTTCAACTTTGTAGATTTTGTATTCTCCTGGACATCCTTGAACCATGTTGATGTCATGTTCAGTTCTGACTCGGATATGTTGAATCCATCCTAAGTCCATTTGTTCTTGTAATGCAGCTTGAACTACGGAACATCCTTGATTATTCTTTGGACAAATATCGCATGTGAAGTAGTTGTGAGGTGGTACATGGCCGTACCCAGCTTGTTTAGCGTGCATCTTGACAAGATTTTCCCCTATCTGACGAATGTCGTAGATTTGAATGACGTTAGGGTGTTGATCTATCCAATTCACTGAAGCTTCTTTATGCTGCGGCAAAGGATTTGCTTGGACGTTTGGACTAGTATTTTGAAGGATAGCATTCCGCTCTTCACTAATCGTTGGACGTTAATCATGAAAGAGAAACAGTTCTCAATATTGTGACATGGTGCCCCCTGATGATAGGGACAAGATTGGTCAGCCTTATACCATGGTGAGGAACTGTTTGTAGGATTTGGAGGACTTCTTGTCTGAATGAGTCCTTTTGCCAGTAATGTTGGAAATAATTCCGCATACGGCATTGGTACGGGGTGAAAGGCAGGATACCTTGGAGCCCGATTGTTGTAATTTGGAGGTCGAATCTGCTGCTGAGGTTGCTGCGACCTTTGTTGAATTTGTTGTTGCGGGACCTGAGGTTGATAAGCTGGCGCTGAGTTAACAACCGGAGTTATTGCTGCAACTTGAGGTTGGATTTTCTTCTTGATTTTGTGCAAGACATTGCTGACATCTTGATCCTTTTTCTTCTGGAAAGAACTTCCATACTTCCTTGGACTAATGGAAGATTCTGGTTCTTTGTTCAAGCGTCCTTCCCGAACTGCTTCTTCTAAACGTACACCCATGTTTACCATCTCGGTAAAGTCACTTGGTGCACTTGCAACCATTCGTCCGTAGTAAAATGGACTCAAAGTTTTGAGATAGATTTTTGTCATTTCTTTCTCTTCAAGTGGTGGACAGATTTGTGCAGCAACTTCACGCCATCTCTGAGCGTATTCCTTGAAGCTTTCCCTATCCTTTTGAGTCATGGCCCGGAGTTGATCTCTGTCGCGAGCCATATCCAGATTGTACTTATACTGTTTGACGAAGGCCTCTCCGAGGTCTCGAAAAGTACGAATCTCTAAACTGTCCAAGTTCATGTACCATTTGAGTGCAGCACCAGTCAGGCTGTCTTGAAAATAATGAATGAGTAATTGTTGATTGTCAGTCTGAGTTGACATTCTTCGAGCGTACATTACGAGGTGACTTTGTGGGCATGAATTCCCTTTGTACTTCTCGAAATCTAGTACTTTGAATTTGTGAGGAATCTTAACATTTGGAACCAGACAGAGGTCTGCAGCATTCTTTCCAAATAAATCTTGTCCTCGAAGAGTCTTGAGTTCCTTCTGCATTTGTAGAAATTGTTCCTGGAACTCGTCCAATCTTTCATACACGCCAGCGTCCTCACTGGGAGCGTGATGATATACTTGTCCGCCCTGTGGAGGAAAAGTATGCATAATGGGCTGTGGAGAAGCCATGCCAGCAGATCTTGGAATCTCAACATTCTGTTGTGTGAAACCCATTGCCGTTGCTCTTGGAACTTCAATTTCCAGAGGTTTGTAACCCTCCGGTGGTTGCATCTCCATTGTAGCTCTTGGAACTTCAGAAACTGGGGGTATGTACCCTTCTGGAATAAAGTTATACGGCATGCCCCAAGGTCGGTTGGGTGGCATGGCATACTGAGGAATAGGAGTAGAAACAATCTTGGAAACCACAGTCCTTTGTGGTTCTTCTGGCGTTGGTCGATTCTGTGCAACTACCAGGGCTTCTACCATGCTATTGAGCCTTTCAATAGCATCTTTGAGAGTATTAACCTCTTCTCTGAGTTCTCCATTCTCTTGCTCAAAGTCTTCCATTTTTTTCTTGCGACTTGAACGAGTGTTATATGGATGAGACAGCTTGAAAGTCTTGGTTCACCTCCTTCTCCTCCTCTCTTTCTGGAGAAAGGAAAGTGACTATTAGATCCACGACAATTCTCGTGTCAGTGCGTACGACTAAAGTGATGTATGATATGAAATTAAGTTAATATTTTTCAAGGAAACACCATAATTACGTTATGAAACATCAAACTTTTATTAATTAAGCGAAAACGCCGTTTTTACACACTTTGAAAAGGGAAATACAGAGAAACTGAGAGAAAGGACTCTAAAATTTTGACGAAGAGCCGACTTCACATTCTAACATTTTCTTCTGTTTCTTGAGCTGAGCATTCTCTGACGTGAGTTGATCGATGATCCAGGAAGCAGGAGGGATATGATGAGAAAGTGACGTTTGTGACACTTGTCGATCGAGCATTTCAAGTAACTCATCCTTCCTTCTTAGGATGTTTTGAATCTCAACATTTTCCGTGTTGACGATTCGATACTTGTTCCTCCAAGCATTCCTTTCTTGGCATACCTTGTTTAATGCTGCTTGTAGTTTTTCAACATTGGTGGAGAAAAGGTAAATTGGTTCCCTTAGGGGAATGGGTTCTTGATGCTGATATGGCATCCTGAGCTTGAATGCTCTGATGCGTACCCATTGAAGGTAAGGATCCAAAGAGATGCAAAGATGTTTTCCTAACAATCTTCTCCCTTTGCTGTGAACAAGACGCCAGGCTTGGACAATTTCCTTCTTCAGCATGTTGCCATGATCGTCGATGTTTTTGAAGAATAGACCCTCCAATTGGATGTTACTTGGTATATTTTTCATGGGATAGCCGTATTGACGACGGGCTAAAGCTGGATTGTAACTGATTCCTCCCTTAGTTCCAATAAGGGGTATGTTGGGAAAACTTCCGCAACTGAAGATGATCTTGGTTTCGTCGTTGTCAGGACTACACCACTCAATGTCCGTATGAGTGAGGGACATAATTTTCTGTGACCAGTAAAGGCCATCCCTCATATTCCAGAAAGTGCTAGACTTTGGTAGGTGCGAAACGAACCATTCGTATAACAACGGTACGCAGCATGTGATTAATCCTCCTCGCTGCAGGTTTCTTGAATGCACAGAGTGATAAGCATCCGCAAGCAAGGTTGGAACTGGATTTCCAATTAAGAAGATCTTAATTGCGTTGATGTCGACGAAATCGTTAATGTTAGGAAACAAAAACAATCCGTAAATAAGCAAAGCCAAGATTTCCTCAAAAGCGCTCATATCTTGGATGCTGACGAAGTACCGAGCTTGATCAAACAGGAATTTGGAAGGCAATCCTTGAATTCCTCCTCTACTCACCATATGAGTTCTGATGTCGACTACGTTCAAAGGAGTAGTTGCAGCAATGATAATGTCGTCAGGATTCTTTTCCAAACCGGAGTGCGGATCTTGCGCGTACACGGGTATTCCAATCAGACAAGAGTACTCCTCCAACGTAGGCATGAGCTGATAATCTGGAAAGGTGAAGCAGTGATACGTTGGATCATAAAATTGTACCAAGGTGGGAAGGATCCCATCCACAATGTTGGTATTGAGCAAAGGCAGAAGTTTTCCATACTTCTCCTTGAAAGCCTGGGGGTTGACCACCAGTTTTCCGAGCTTTCCCAGTTCCTCGACCTGGGGAATCTTGAAGGTATATTTCCTAGCTCTCATTCTCCCATAATCCATGGTATAAATCCTTAAGTCCTTTCTCCGTTTCTCTCTTTCTATGAAGTTCAAAACGTCCGTTATTTAGTTTCCTTGAAAAACGACTCGAAAAAGACTCTTTTGTTTTTAGTTGTTAGTAATGAATGATGCATGAATGCACACACAAGAGTTTTAAACAAACATGGCGTTGAAGGGTATAGTGGTCATGGAGTCAAAACGCAAACCTCGCCCCAATGGTAAACTAAGGATAAGGATTTTTGTACCTGTAGAACGGGTTCTAGGGGTCTCGGAGTTTTTGCTCAACCTTAAAGATACGTTGACTGGCATCTATAAGAGAGTTTTCTTTGAGTGTAGTATCTGCTTGACAATTACTTTCGTAATCACCGTTCTACGTCCTAAAAAAGGCTTTAAGTGGGGTTAATGGGTTTCTAGGTCCTCCTGGTACAAATCAGTCTCGGAATGCATTGGCGCAGTTAGTCACAACCAGCCAGGCAAATCCCAAGAGTAGATTTGGAAACCAAGATTAGAGGGCCTTCACCGGGAAGACATCCTTCATCCTATCTTATGATGCACTCAAATCCGGGTATAGGATTCCTCACCACAAGGGGGAATCAAGCCCTTTCCCGATACAGAATAAACAAGATAAACAAATATAAATGCAGCAAACACATGAAATGACACAGAGGTTAGGCAGGACCTCTCTTGTTTGAGGGGGAATTTGGCATCCCTAATTCCTCATTGGGGCTGGACCAGCAACAGGTCAACCATTGGTTTGGATGAAAAACCAAGGTTTTTAACACTTATATCCCCAGCAGAGTCGCCATTTTTCTGTGGTGTCGTTTTTTTTACCTCCCCGTTTCACTTGGGAGGACGGCACGCTAGACCCTTCACGCGAAATTTGGAAGGAGAATGCGCCCGTGGTGGGATGAATTTTATTTCAGTTCTTCCTACGATATCACACGAACTTTCTTATTTGTCCTACGAGTAGGAAAGGGGAAAAAAGATCTCAACTAAACCCTAGGAGTTTGCTAAGTGTGGGGATTCACCTAGACTAGAAATTCTGGAGTCCGGGAGGTCGGTTATACATAGGGAAGTGTTTAAACACCCTACATATTTGTAGTACTCTACAGGAACCTTCTCTGTGTCATTGTGATTGTGTTTACTGCTAATGATTGGGAAAGTTTCTCCTTTGTGTTAGGAGAAGGAATTGAATTGAATAAAAGAAAGACAGACAGGCAGACTGACAAACTGACTATTTTTGGTATTTTATTAGCTCGCTGAGATTCCTTGTGAACCTCATGCCTACATATCCCTAATGGAAGACAGAGCTTAATGTATTTCGGGGAACTAATTAATTATTAATTATTTTTGGGTTCCTTGCTTGAAGCTCAAGGTTGAAGCTTTGAATTAAATCTCTGTTTACAGTAAAGAGACATGAAGTCATCTTTATAGAGAGGTATTTCTACTATTCCACCACAAACATTTAAAAAGAGTGACAGAATGATTGAATTCATTTCATTAAGAGAGTGACCTTACTTGTGTGTTTGCAAGTATGCTAGTATCTCTTAAATGAAAGAAAGATGCTCGTCCAAATTAGGGAAAGTTACCACATGTCTGGGTTTTACTGCCAGCTCATGCCTTTCAAAATCCTAAATGGGAGACTTGATTAAAATGAAATGTAATGTTTGTTTGTTTGTTTGAATGTGGTGAGATAGAAGAAAGATCTCTCTATAGAGATAAGCTATGTCTATCTACTGTATAAAAGATTTGACTTTTTAGCTGGCTTGAATGAGGCCCAAGCTTGAGGCTTTTTGATTAATGTATTATTTATTGACTCTGGGAGATGACTCCACTGGGGGTTAATTACAAGGAATTTTTGTATTCTGTACAAGGCCCAGAATTGAGGCTGACTCTAACTAGAAAGAATATTATTTTCTGCCTTGTACAAAGCCCAAGGTTGTGGCTGACTGAGTATGAATGACTCTAATAGGGAAAAGATCCTAGATGTTAGGAATCTTTGACACATGAAGTATGGTTTATCTGCCTTGTACAAAGCCCAAGGTTGTGGCTACCTGAATGATGAAGGACTTACTGGGGAGACTCTATTATCTGCCTTGCACAATGCCCAAGGTTGAGGCTGACTATTAACAGGGGAGTTTTATTGTTTTGGTGCCTTGTATGAAGCCCAAGGTTGAGGCTAACTATTTTTGTTGGATTTTGACTCTACTGAAGGATTTATTTATTAAAAGACTGATTTTTTTGGAAGCTAACCCTTTCCAGGGGTTTTATTCTCAGCTGGTGAGTTTATCTTTTTTAAGAATGAGGTTTTTTTTGGAAGCTAACCCTTTCCAGGGGTTTTAACTGTTTATTGACTGAACTTGGAGGCTAACCCTTTCCAGGGGTTTTGACTCTTTTGGGGAATTACCTCTTAAGAGAATGAATCTTTGGAATTGAAGGAGTGATTTTGGAGGCTGACCCTTTCCAGGGGTTTTTGTTAAAATGAAAGAATGAATGGAGGCTAACCCTTTCCAGGGGTTTTTGTTAAGATGAAAGAATGAATGGAGGCTAACCCTTTCCAGGGGTTTTTGTTAAGATGAAAGAACGAATGGAGGCTAACCCTTTCCAGGGGTTTTTGTTAAGATGATTGGCAGAAAGATTATCTAGTGGAGACTTCTTGTTTAAAGCCCAAGAAGAAGGCTGACACTGACTGAGGATAAACAAAACATGGATCCTAGACTCTGCTAAAGAAGATTAATGAAGATAAGGGTGACAGAGACTGTCCATGTCTCTCATTCCAAAAGGTGTACTCAATGTAAAATTGAGACAAGCTTAGCTTGTTTAAAGTCTGGCTTAAATTGGAAGAAACTCACCAGGGTATGTTAAAAGGTGACTAAAGACCTGTTCCTATGTTTATAAGAAACCTGATGGGTCCTTGTATACAAGCTCAAGAGGAAGCTGGAAATGCTTTTAAGAAGCCTGTGGGTCCTTGTACAAAGCCCAAGAGGAGGCTAATCGAGGGTCATCGAGGGTCCTTGTTATAGCACAAGAGAAAGCTATGTAGTTTTGAACTTATTTTGGCTCTAAGCAAATGGGTAAGAGGTTTCACCGGGAATAATTCCTCTTTGGGTGGATATGTCCTATTTTTTTTGGATTCTAAGGTTTTTGCCAAGATGTTTCACCGGGAATAATTCATCTTGGGGGTTTGAACTACAGATCTCTAATTAGGAAAGAGCCTTCACCGGGAAGACATTCTCAATCCTAGGTCATATTCCTATAATATATATATATAGTTTAACTGTCCTAAGGTTTACACTCAGACGTAGTTCTAAACAAATATATGCACAGTTTATATTTGACAGTAATTTAAACAAAGACTGTAAATTGAAAGCTTGTAAAGCCTAACCTGGATGGAGTGGAGGCCTTTGAAGAAGTATGTACAAAGCCTTACCAGCAGTTGATGGATAACAGTTGAATATATATGATAAACAGTTAATGTTTTTTTGAAAACAGAAGAAGTGAAGATGGACATAGGTCACATAGGTATCTGAAGAGTTTCACCGGGAATAATGCCCTTCAAATACCAGAAGAATATTTTGAAAACAGAAAGAGGATTTTGTAAATACGGTTTTGAAAATTGACAAAAAGTCAGCTTAGTTAAGGTAAAGATAAAATCTATACCTAAATAAGACCTAAATAATTAGGGTTTTATAATAAAATTATTTACAAGATAATTAGATTAAAACAAAATGAAAATATATATATTTAAAGTATTTAAGAAAACACTTAAAACATACTATTTTAAACCTAATTAAAATATATGAAATAAATAATATTTTTTTTTTGTGATTTTTTTGATTATTCATAAAATAGGTATATTAAATAACAAGTGTGTGAAAAATGAAGTGAAAATGATTTAATTTGATAGGTGAATTAATTGTGTGAAGTTGTGAGAAAAAATGAAGGGAATTAGTGGTAAAAAAATGGTTTTGTCTCCTCCAAGGTTTGAACACACGCCCTCTAGGTCACACACCCACAACAAACACCACTGAGCCAACGCGCGTGTGGTGATAGTAAGCTGGCTTCAATGCAATTCATATAGTGTTCAAGTGTATAGAAGCAAGAAAGAAAATAAAATCAAAAAGGTCTGAGGCGAGGGGGATTCGAACCCCAGACCTTGGGCATGAGGAGACTAAGAGCGCATGTGTGGCCACTGGGGCAAGTTGTTCATTCGTTTATGAAACACATATCATTAAATATAAAATAAACTCTGCCCTGGGATTTGAAATTTGCGCGCCACCACCATTGTCATCTTCTTCCTCAAGCTCTCAAATTTTGAATTTCTGAACTCTCTCAACTCTCAACCATTCGCAAAGATGTAAAGACCAAACTTGCTCTAAATTCACTCACGATTCCAGATATGTAACTAATATGAATTTATATTAACTACATCTACTGAATTATCTAAAATACGTGAAGAACCCTAAAATTTGAAAATTAAATTAAATGGCTATACTGAAGCATAAATGACTGATGATAGAGGGTTTTTAATCCTCTTCTGATGCTGAATAGAATTGTGTTGAGTTTTATCCAAAAAGGTACATGAATTAAAGAGGTGGAGTTGAGAAACTTACCTCTAAAAATGAAGATCGTGAGGATGTTGGAGAGCACCTGGGTTTGTATGAATGATCCTAAAAGCTTCCTTGGGACTCAGTGATGCTAACTGGATGCTTGTTGTGACCTCAAACCTTCTGAATTGCTCTACTCGACTCCTTCGATTTGAGCTTCAAGTGAACATGGAGGATGATGAATCTGCAGTTACAGATGAGCTGCGACCATCTGAATAGCTTCACTATACTCTAAGGAATGTGCCTGGACGCTTAACCTTGCTTGGAACCTCCTGAATTGTTCTGTGGTCCTCCAACTGCAAGTGCTCCAAATGAGAGGTGAAGATGATGATTCTCCACGCCCAGAAGTGTTCCAGAGGTTTGGATCACCTCTAAATGCCTCCCTCAATGTGTTTGAATACTTACTTTCAAAGAGAGAGCTTTGGTTTGAAGAATCCGAGTCTTCTTGCCAAAGGACCTTTGAAAAAACTAAGTATGAAGAAAGAAAAGAGAAAGCAAGAATTATGTTTCTTTGGTGTGTTTTTCTACTGAGGTATGCTCTCCTATTTATAGGCAAATGGTTCAGTATAGTTGCAGAGGAGTGAGCTTGCTTAGTGAGGTTGATTTGGTTTTCTTGGCCATGAAGGAAGTTTGCAAATATCTCTTATGCAATGATGAGAATTTTGATTCCATTTGATCAATCCCCTAGCCCTCGATTTTGCTTGATCTTAGGGGACAATTATGAGATAGAAATGAGCTCTAATTGGTTGGTGAGAAGATTCCTTGGGTGATTCATCAATTTTCCATAAATTCCCAAATGTAATCATTACATAATCACATGTTCTTGTTTTGGGAATCTTCCTCAATTCTTATGCTATGGTGAAAATGAATGCATGGCATGTTTTCAGATGTGTTATGGGTCGTGTAGCATCCATAAGTGAGGTCATGTGCACAAAATTTCAAAGTTCAAAAATGAGGCATGACCTATAATTTCACTTCATGAGGCCAACTTTGAACAAGCATAACTCTTAGCTCAAAATGAATTTGGAGAAGGTTGAACACAATTTGGAAATCCCTAAACATCTACTTCAAATCATTAGTTTATGGTTTCTTCAGAATCCTTTGGCAAATTTGTGAAAAATGAGGCCAAAGTTGGAAGAAAACTAGGTTAAAACACTTAGAAAATTTTCTAAGTCTTTATGACCTAAAACTTCAAAATTTCCAAATCTCTTAAATGGTTGATCTTTTGAAAAAAGTTGCCATGTAAGATGTTGTTTTATTTTGCAAGATCTACAACTTTCATGTTGGAAGTTTTTTGAGTTGTGTAGGTGAAATTTTGAGTTCCCACAATGCCCTCAAAAACCCTAATTCCCGACTTTTCGCTCCTTGATGATTCTTCTTGAATTTCTTTGGTCAAATGACTTTAATATCCATATATTGATGATATTGATCTTTGAAAGTCATGGTTTGACCAAAAATCTTAAAAGTCAAAGGTGATCCCATACAGTTGACTTTTTCCAGATAAAGTGAGGTTTTGGACTTTTGTGTGGAATCAAGATATTCTCCTCAAATGAGTGATGTAAATGGGTTATATTGAGGTAGTAGAGGTTCTTGAATCATGTCTTGAGTTTTGGATCCATGCCCTGATTAAAAGTCAACTATCCAGATGAATTAGGTTAAAAACCCTAATTGTCGACCAGATGAAATTGGTGACTGTGGATCTTGAATTGAGGTGTGATGTCCAGTGGATTTTATTGTATGGATCATTTTAAGATGATTGAAGTCTTTAATAGATGTCTTGGAGCTTTTTGGGGTTTCCCAAAGGTGATCCTTGATTTCAGTCCTTGATCGGCTCAAAAACCCTTGTCTGGTGACCTGAGTAAACCTGTACTCAGATGACTGGGTGTCTAATCAATCATAGGTGAATATAAAAGTGAAGCTTTTGAGTCCTATGATTGTGTTAGAAACCAATCCTTCTATTGATTGATCCTTTGCCTGAGTTTTCTTGTCTTTGAACATCCTTGATTAAATGCCAGATGAAGAAGTGACTGCTCTGGGTACTTGCTTTGACCTGATGAAAATCCTGAAGATATGTCATCTCAGGGGGGTCAAAAATTTGGGTATGACAGTAATGTGTACAAATATAACAAAAACGTACATATTCACGCACAAGGTGAGGAAAAAGAGACGATAAGTGGCGCAAAACTATATACACAAATAACTACAATTCGGCACTTATCAAACTCTCCCCACCTTAAACTTGTTTGTCCTCAAACAAAGGTCAAACACCAAAAGAAACAAAAGTGACATCCCATAAATCACGCAACAACAAGTTTTTGGAAACGGAAAATAAATGCAATGGTTCAAATGCTAAATACAAATAATATGCCAAACATTTTAAAATGACACTAGTGCGCAAATGAATCACACATAGCACACAATCACCGATATATGAAAAAACACATAAAAGTGGGGTATTTTCACTCATCCAACAATCTTGTAAATAATAGATTAAATTATGTAACCATCCAAAAATCATGTTGAAAACACAAAGGCAAGAATCACAAGGACTTTTCAAGGCAGTAATGTGGCTTGGTTAATAAACAATGGATGATTTCTAAGGCTAACCGAATTAAAAACTTGTCCAAACCAAAGAGAGTGATCAACTCACAAAAGTTCAAACGCAAAATTCCAATCAAACTTTTTCATAATCCCAAATTTCTCAAACCAATCACATACTTATTAACACAACATTATTCCTTACTCTTTTTGTGTTTCTTTTTCAAAACTTTTCTCTTTTTTCTTTCTTTTTCTTTTCACTTCTTTCTCACATTTTTTTCTTTTTCTTTTCTAAACCTCGTAGCAACCACAATATAAATGAGCAAAACATTTCTTTCCCCAGCTTGAATACAACTATCATCATAATATGAATACTCCCTACTTTCTAAGGCAAGGCAAAAATTCAAACTATAAATCATAGTTGAAGGCTCAAGAAAACAAAGAATAAACATCCATACAAAAATGAGAACCAAAAACTCATAGACAAGCATTTAACAAAAACAACATGGATATTGACAAAAAGGATCAAAAATGATACTAATGATCACACACTCACAAGGTGAATTGACTATTTGGCCAAGGTAGTTGTGCTCAAAATGAAGCAAAAAAATGCCTTGATCTTTTTCATGCTTTCATATAATCAACACAAAATAATATTAAGCATAATAAAATCCAATTAGAACAAGATTTGTGGTCTCCAGCATATGCGAACAATGGAAAGCTACCTCACAAAAAGGTGGAAACTAAAGTGATTCATAAACAAACAAGTATACAAAAAAATGAATGGCATAGAAGTTGTAAAAAGCCTAAGTATCATGAATATGATGAAGTCAAGAAAGAGATAAACACATACCTTGGATGTGTACAAAACTTTAAACAATATCAGTACCACGCATTCGCAAGTTGAAACGATCAAAAAATGGACAAACACCTCATTTGTTTTCAAATAATCGGACCATAATTTGAATCCAAACAACAACAAAAAATTATAAAAATAACACTACTATCTACTACTAAATAGTCTTGGTGAAAGTGGAAAAAAGGAAATAGAGAGGCCAAGTGAATCAGAAACAACATTGGCACAACCTGTTGAGTCGCTAATCGGGCTAGACCGCGCTAAACGGGCTCAACAAAAAATGCATAAAAACCAGCATAATGCAGCATATTCTCCATGCACTCCATTATCACCAACATAACTCATTTACAGAAGAAAAAAATAGAATTTACAAAAGTTGGTTTGCCTCCCAACAACGCTTGTTTTATGATGTTAGCTCGACGCCTTTATTGTGCTCGGATAGTAACTTCCTCCACGACACGCCAACGTTTTCGCCTCAACGCATACCTAAAAAAAGTGTCCTAACCACACACTCGAACAAACATTACGAAACGGTATAACTTAGAACAATACGTAAACAACACATATGTGCATAAACTTGAACAATAAGAAAAACGTCATTTTTACAAAACGGAATGGTGAAAATGAATAAACAAGTCGAAAAGTGAAGATTTATAATTAAAGAGATAATCTGAGTTTAACTTGTTTAGTCAATTCACCAAACAAAACTGAAGTATGTATAACTATACACAAGTATCAATATATACGATATCTATAAAACTAAAAAATAAAGAAATATCGCAATGCGATCCAATAGAAGCACCAATCGCCGACAACTGCGCCATTTTGTTGAAGTGGTAGAGGGCAAGCAACAAAAGTTTTGGAAATATTTATCCTGGAATTTATCGTTTCCACATGAATCAGTGGTACTGATATGCCGTTCGACGGATTCTTAGTTCTTGAGTTCGGGTTAAATGAGTTTTAAGTAAAAACAAAAAAATAGAACATATGAACATAAAATAGATACATTCTTTAGAAATAAATAACTTATCAGGCATGTAAATACACTCACTCGTCACAAACTTAAACCTAGCACTCCGTTGCACACAACTTACAATACTCGTCAAAATCATCACATATCTCTCACATCAATGTCTATTTCTGCAACACCGACGAGAGTTCAACTATATTGCTCTTTCGATGATGTCTCAATGGATCGAACAACACAGAGGCATTAAACTACGATATTATATGGATGTTAAGCCCATACCTATCTCTAGAATATAAAGCTAACAAATATCCCCCTAATCGACTTGTGATGTCTATTTCTACAATAACACAAATCCAAAGCATTTAAGCAAAAAAATCAAAGAAACACCTGTTAGAACAAGAATTGTTCTGATCAATATTCTGTGTTTTGATGATAACATTATATATGAATTTTGTATAAGACAATGTGGTACTCTAATCCTTTTCATTTTCCATTTCAGGAAATATATAAAGAGTATGCACAAATCAGCGCTCAGAAGCAACTGACTCAGAAGGTTCTGGATGGCTTCATCAGAACATGCTCTGGAAAGACATTAGAAGATGGTCAAGCACAATCAGAACATGAACTAAAAGCATCAGAAGAATGAAAGTCAGAAGAATAAGCTCTGAAGTTCTGATGGTATCACGCTTAAGCTCTTCAATAGTTAGAAGACAGAAGATGCCCTGCACCAAGCTGATTGACTCTGATATTCAAACGTTGTTATCTACAAAATCTGAGTCTAGAAGAAAGTACAAGATGAAAGGATGAAACGTTAAATCTCTGACTGACAAAAGGAATGTTAGAAGCTACAAAAGGCAAAGTCAGTAAAAGCAGCAAAAGCAAGGCTCGAGGTAGTTGACAAAAGTGTGAAACATTAAATGCAGCGTTGTACTATTCACGCAAAGCATTAAATGCTCCCAACGGTCATTTCCTCTCAGTGCCTATAAATAGAAGTTCTGATCAGAAGCAAAGTAGAACACTTGTGCAAATATACTGAAATGCTGTCAAATTCAAAAGCTTATGAACTTCATCTTCAACCTCACAAACTCTTGTAATATTTAGTGAGTGCTAAGTTT
Source organism: Vicia villosa (assembly GCF_029867415.1). NCBI lineage: Eukaryota > Viridiplantae > Streptophyta > Magnoliopsida > Fabales > Fabaceae > Vicia > Vicia villosa. The sequence continues at coordinate 145,884,034 of NC_081180.1, forward strand.
AGAACTTAAGCGAAATATCACAGTTGTGATTACAGCTTTATTAGAAGCAAATTAATACTCTTGTAAACTTTATTTTACATTGATTGTAAAAGGATTCCTAGAGTGATCAAGTTGTGATCAGGATACTCTAGAAGACTTAGAGTGTTTCTAAGTGGATAACCATTGTAATCAGTTGGATTAGTGGATTAAATCCTCAGTTGAGGTAAATCACTCTAAGGGGGTGGACTGGAGTAGTTTCGTTAACAACGAACCAAGATAAAAATCATTGTGTTGATTGTCTTTATCTTCTAAGTTTTTGAGATACACTTATTCAATCCCCCCTTTCTAATTGTTTTTCTATCCTTCAACACCGACAAAGATTTGTAAAGCAAACTTCATTACAACAATAAAGTAACAAATATACATAGGCTTAGAGTAAACTTACAAACAAAACCAACAAAAAGGAAACACACAAAGACGAGAAGAGATAACCAAACATCTCATGGGTTGTCGGCTCCGATTGATGAGCAATCCACCTCTGATCATCCAAATGCACAACCCAATGTTGTTTTCTAAGCTAATCTATCAAAAAATAGTTGGTGATGGATTGGGTCCCCAAAACATACCCTATAAAAGTATGTTTCCCCCTATTTATTCACTTTCCAAACCGCCCAGGTCGTGCTTAGCGCGCTAATCCCGCTTAGCCTGGTGAACAGAAAAATGAAATCTTATTTTAGCCATAACTTGAGAACCGTAACTTTGATTTGCGTCTGGTTCAAGAGTTGGAAAACTTCATCAATGCTCTATCTAAAAATAAATAAGTATATATGAAATTTATGATTTCTTCTTATTTGATTTGAGCCTTATCCGCCAATTAAATGCTCAAAATCGCGCGTTTGAAGCGGTGTCTTCGACATTTTATTGCTCATGTCCCAAATACGCATCAATACCTACAAAATGAATAGAAAAATATCAAACGGTACATAAATGAATCCAAAATGCAAAGAATACGTAATATGTACAAATATAACAAAAACGTACGCATCCTCGCACAAGTTGAGGAAAAAGAGACGATAAATGCTGCAAAACTATATAAACAAATAACTACAGTTTGGCACTTATCAATGACCATCTGGTTTCCTAAAGAAAATATTGTTCATAGTAAGACAAAAGCCAAAAAAATATCTAGGAAAAATTTACCCTTCGTATTTGCCTTCCCGAGACCATATCCCTTAAGTAGTCCTCAAAATTTATTGATACGCTTGCAATATACCCATTAACATCTCTTCAAAAAAAAATTCTCCTCGAGGTATATCAAGAAATAAGCCTTATAATTCCTTCCAAAATGTTGCCTTAAGATGTTCTGATAACCCTATTTGGGATGCATAAACATTAATAATGTTAAAGGTGTCTTGTTCCACCACAAATTTCAGGACTATAAACTGATCTCTTACTCTTTTTACATCCACTGTATTCTTCTTTCACTCATTGTCTGCAATAATTTTCACCATATTTCTATATCTAAATTTATCGATGTACCAAAGCTTAAATCAGGGGTGGATCCAGACATTACATACTATTGTGGCTAAATATATATAATGTCTCGATCGAGCTATTAAATCAGTGAGAGTCGATCAAAATCGATTAAACGGAGATTTTAAAATTTTTGCAAATTAAATGGTTTTTTCTCAGACAAAACAACATTGAATTGATAAAGTTATAAAAAAAACACTGTTGATAATTTTTTTTGAAAATATAAGTAGATTTTGTTTAAAACTTATTTATAATAACTTTCCGTCTTTAGAATTAATGTTATTAAACAATGTATTTATTTTGTTATTGTTTAAATATACGATACTTCTTGTAATATAGGCGAATTTCGCTTTATCCCTGTAACATTTTTTTAATTCCTCCTAAGCGTACAATTCGAACATTAAATTTGGGGTAAATAATATATATATATATATATATATATATATATATATATATATATATATATATATATATATATATATATATATATATATATATATATATATATATATATATATATATATATATATATATATATATATATATATATATATATATATATATATATATATATATATATATATATATATATATATATATATGGAGCATATCAAGTGAGAGAATTTTTAAATGAGAGATGAAAGGAATAAATATCAATCATTGGATTCATCAAGAGAGAGAAATTAATAACCACATTAATGTATTAACATTCTCTCTCTTGATGGATCCAATTGTTGATATTTATTCTTCTCATCTCTCATTTAAAAATGCTCTAACTTGATATGCTCCCATATATATATATATATATATATATATATATATATATATATATATATATATATATATATATATATATATATATATATATATATATATATATATATATATATATATATATCATCATCATCATCATCATCATCACCATCACAAGGGTAACTCGTGCAATTAGGTGACAAAATACATAGAATTTTAATATTTCAAGAGGGTGATCCAAAAAATATTTTTCGCAGGGTAAGCCGAATCTCACCTATATTACAGGGGTATTCTATATTTAACCCTTTTATTATTTAGTTTATGTTTCAATTAGACTTTGCTCAAAATTTATTTTGATTTGTATTTTATACTATTTTATTGTGTGTGATTATTATATTTAGAATGTGTGATGATTATGTTTAGAGTTTAAATTTAATGAAATTGTAATATATATATATATATATATATATATATATATATATATATATATATATATATATATATATATATATATATATATATATATATAAGAAAGAAAAAATGAAAATTTTTGGTGTGGCTATAGCCACAGTGTGCCTTGGTGTGGATCCGTCCATGGCTTAAATCTTGGACTATTTAATTTTTTTTTTCATTTCCATCCATCCACTTCATTTTTTGAAGGCACATAAAATTGATATTTCTCCGAACCATATATTCTTAACTATTTTCATTGTTTTTTCTATGAGTGTGCCTATATTATATATTTCAAAACAAATTTTACTCTTACGAACTAACTTTCTTACTCAGTCTCGTTTACGAAAAATATGGAAACTCTTTTTTATATTTTACTGTATCCAAACCACGATATAACATTCATATTATTACATATTTTGATTCATATAATAAAAATTTGACAAATTTTTACGTTTGTTGTCGATGATCTAACACATTATGTTTTATCCAAACTTAAAATTGGCTATGCGTAGAAAAACTAACATAAACATAATTTGTATTTAAATATCGATCATTTAAAATATTTTATTTAGTAAAATTGAATCTAATTGAGACAAAATCAATATTCTAATTTCTAACAATATCTATCATCAAATCATTGTAAATTCAAATCATTATAAGGGAGCAGTAATAGTAGGTTAAAGATGAGAAAGGAATGGAAGCTCCATTATTGACTTTGTTTATATAAAACTTGTACGTACTCATATATAACTAAATAAATAACAATAATTTTTTATTTTAGATTATTACTTATTCTTTCAATAAATTAATATGAAACTATATCTCCCACATGGTTGTCAGTTGTCACACTACATCCATTAAGTATTCATCATAGAAATGAATTAAAATTAAAAATAAAAAAATGAATGAAAGTTGATGTTGATATTTAATCATATGAAATAAAAGTTGGTGGAATGATTCAACAGAGTCATACATACTTTGTTTAGTCATTCTTTTTTTTTTTTTTTTTTAACAAACCGGTATCCGCGGGGAAAGGGGCCCCACGTGACTAATCCGGACACGGGCTCAGAGGCGTCGGCACCGTGGCCCCAGGGCGTTTTTGACTCCAGCCGGAATCATACATACTTTGTTTAGTCATTCTTTTTTTTTTTGTATTAACCGACCGGTATCCGCGGGGGAAAGGGGCCCCACGTGACTAATCCGGACCCGGGCTCGGTGGCGACGGCACCGTGACCCCAAGGGGTTTTTGACTCCAGCCGGAATCATACATACTTTGTTTAGTCATTCTTTTTTTCTTTGTATTAACCGACCGGTATCCGCGGGGGAAAGGGGCCCCACGTGACTAATCCGGACCCGGGCTCGGAAGCGACGGCACCGTAACCCCAAGGCGTTTTTGACTCCAGCCGAAATCGAACCCGGGTACTAGCCGGTTCCTTCCCTTTTTGGAAAAAGTTCATTTGCCAACTGAGCCAACCCTTTGAAGTTTGTTTAGTCATTCTTTTTCTTCAAGGAATAATAACATTCTCATACTTTACATAATTAAAAATCATTGAACTACAATTATCACTTTTTTAGTTTCCTAATCCATAAAACATCATTAAAAAGTATTATATAAAAATGAAACAACACGTGTTAGTTTAACAAGGCAGTCAAAGATGCATGCATTGCATATCTTTAAGTTGTACTTTGGGCAAGTAACTTCTTCTCTAGGGATGTAATATGAGTTACTTTCTTTTTCTTTTACTTTTTCAGCTTTGAAGCATCCCTTAATAAGTAAGACACCACTCCCATTCTTTATCTTTGATCCTAAATTAAATTTTTGAATGTGAAATTTTTATGCCCTTGTCGTTTTCTTAGTAATATTCTTGCTAGAGGTACTTGTCTGTACATTTGTACTTGTTGACATAGGCTTTAAAATTAAATTTCTCAACAAGAAGTGTTTTACCCAACTTTTCAATTCCTTACCCACAATACCATTCTTTTTCCCATATATTTGAGAATTTCACCCGACAACACCTTTTATATATATATATATATATATATATATATATATATATATATATATATATATATATATATATATATATATATATATATATATATATATATATATATATATATATATATATATATATATATATATATATATATATATATATATATATATATATATATATATATATATATATATATATATATATAACTTTGATTTTGGCCATAATAATCTTTGAAAAGCTTATTAAAATTTTCAAAACATCAGTAATATATTTGGTGATGTTTGACCATAATAATCATTGAAAAGCTTATTAAAATTTTCAAAATATCAGTAATATATTTGGTGCTGTCGGATTTTTAAAAAAATGCATAAAAAAAATCTTTTATAATATTTTAAACATATGATTTTTTTTATGTTTTGTTATGGAAATACATTACCTACTGATTTTGAATTATATATATTTTTTCGAATTTTTAAAAGATCGGTACCAAATCTTATTTTTTGCCGATTTTAATAAAATATAGGATAATATGTGATTTTTTTTTTACAAAATCCGATAAAAAATCATGTTTATAATATTTTAAAATTTTGACTTTTTATCTGCGAAAGTTACTGCAAAAATATGTTACAAGCGATTTTTTTGCAAATTTTAAATTACATGCATTTTTTCATTTTTTTTAAAACTATATCTAAATTTATGCCTTTTTACAATATTTTTGAAATACTAGTAATTTTACTGAATTTTATTTAAAAATCCAATACAAATTTATTTTTTAATAATATTTTAAGTGTTTGATTTTTACATGCGAAATTTATTGTAGAAATTACTTCTAAAAAAGTTACCTACGGATTTTTCTATAAATTTTAAAAAACTTTTTCTAGTTATTTTTTTTAAAAAACAAGTAAATTTTGAGACGTACTAGTTTTTTTCTTAAATATTTGTAAAATGCATATTAGATTTTTTGATTCCCTTTGTAATATAAAGATCCTATTGTTTAGATCCCTTAGTTGATAACTTGATAAACAATCTTTATTTTTGCTGACGTCACGTTTAGATGACTTTTTAAATTTATTTATCAAAATTCACGTGGATTTTTTTAAAAAATAAATAATTTTTTGCTAAGTTATGTAAACCAACATATTAAATGACAATCTCAAGATAGTATAAATTTAACATATATAAGGGTGCCATTCAAGCAAGCATTAGGAGCTAGAAGCAAAACCCAAATTCATGCATGCAAAGGTGTTGACAAGTATATATTCATATTGGAATTAGTCTTCTCACTAACCTATACATAAATGTGGAAACTAATGCTAGCATCCAATTTGGAAGAGATCATGGTCATTACTCGAAAGAACATTTCTTGAGAGAAGGAATATTTGAGAAATAGATTGTGTCATACTTACGTACGTGTTGAGAATCAAGTGTGAGTGTGGATAATAATCCCACATTGGAAATGTGTGTGGTGACTTGAGCATATATAAGTGGGAGGAACCCACTCACCTATCACCTTAAGGTTTTAGGTGGAGAAGTGGTGTCTCTCCCACAAAGGTGTTGCTCAAAGGAATGTCCCGGAAATTAACGATGCTCCCGACTTGACCCTCCCCCGATGTTGCGCTAACAATGGTATCATGAGCCTTTGGTTCAAGAAAAGGGACTGGCTAAAAAACTTGTAGTTGAAAGTCAACGAATACATGTAGTTGAAGAGAATCAACGGATACATGTAGTTGAAGTCAACGGATACAAGTGTATGTGGAAGAGAGAGCTTCCACATGAGGGGAGCGAGCATTGTGCAAGACTCACACTTGAGGGGGAGTGTTGAGAATCAAGTGTGAGTGTGGATAATAGTCCCATATTGGAAATGTGTGTGGTGACTTGAGCATATATAAGTGGGAGGAACCCACTCACCTATCACCTTAAGGTTTTAGGTGGAGAAGTGGTGTCTCTCCCACAAAGGTGTTGCTCAAAGGAATGTCCCGAAAATTAACGATGTTCCCGACTTGATGTTGAATAGTATATTCAAGGCAAATATTTTTAAATCGTATCCACAGAGATTGGGTGATATTACCGCCGTTCTATAGTTACTATCGCTTTAAGTTTAAGTTGTAACAAAGTTGGTTTGAGTTGAGTTTCTATTTTTCTATTCAAAAGGTAAAACAAGTAATAAAATAAGATTTGTTCAAAGATAAAAGATTGACAAGATTGGTTTTGGTTTCATTATCCCTATCTCCTATGTGACTTTAACAACTAAAGTATACTTCAATAGCAATGCAATGTTCTAGTATCCTCTCAACAATGTTTATGTCTAAACAAAGTTGTGAAAGTTAATATATTAATATTTAGATGATCTCTCACTCTAACTATCAATACATTAAGCTTGATTGATTGATACAAATAGAAAAGTGGCAAATAAATCTATCTCTAGCATTTATTCACTACTTGATAAAATGTTGTAGAACAAGACTTGAAATATATTTCTCAATCATAAATTAAATCTAAATATGAAATATAAAACAACAACATTCATCCATTTCAATACTAAGGAAGTTCATACAAAAGTGTTAGAGGAAATACATAGTTAACAAGGATAGCTACTACCTCCAATCTTGTCAAAGTGGGATTTACCTACTCATCACCGTAGTTGACAGCAAGAAGAATGAAGAAGAAGCTAAGAACATCAATCTCTCACAAAGTTGTTCTTTTTCTCACTCAAAACCCTAGCCTCAATGTTTGGTTCACAATAGAATAGAATAATAAATGGCCTTGGTTCCTTTTCTTTTATCTAAAATAACCCCCCAAAATTCGTACTAACTGTCCACATTCAAAAAGATAAAAACCTAATGACAAGTGGCAGACCAGCTAAAGTAAAAGAGGAATTCTGTTTCGCATTGTTTGCGGCGCCAAGGATGTTTGCGGCGCAAACACTTCAGTTTCTGCCACATCAGAATCCAGCCAAAAACCAAGACAGATGGAATTTTTGCAGGTTGCGGCGCCAAGGATGTTTGCGGGGCAAACAGGCCTCATCAGCACTTCTTTTGCTAATCCAAGTCTTCAAGTGATTCCCCTTTTGCTTCCATGAGCTTCAAACCTAATCCAAGCACTACAAAACTAACAAATATGTGAAATAACAATTCAAAAGAACTAAAACTAACTAAATTGCAAAATTATTAAATTGTAAGAATAAATGTGTGATTATTGAGTAAAAAGTGGCTAAAGGTGTGAATACAAGATCACACTCACAAAGATGTTTTTGATTCATGGCAAACTCAACAAGCATACAAGCAACAAGGTACAAGCAGAAGAACTCAAAGAAAAGCAAGCTTTGGTCACTCATAACAGAGCAGGTCGACCTACTATGCATACAGGTCGACTCAACACAAGCAAAATAAGAGGAACTCAGAAAATCAGCAGTCAGGTCGACCTACTCCCAACACAGGTCGACCTAAAATGAAGAAATTTACATATCATTCTGCTAGGTCGACCTACACAACAACTAGGTCGACCTAATCTGAGAAAATTTTCCCAAAACGCATCTGAAGTGGATTCTGGTCGACCTACTTCTTTGACAGGTTGACCTAACTGGGAACAAATGACATCCAAAGGATATGCAGCTCTGTTAGGTCGACCCAGCCCTAAATTAGGTCGACCTATCTGATCAAAACTGACTTCCAAAGGATATGCAGCTCTGTTAGGTCGACCCAGCCCTAAATTAGGTCGACCTATCTGATCAAAACTGCCAAAATTTCTGGTTTTCTCTGCATCAACTGAAAAGCTCTCATATATATTGTCCAAGGTTCAATTATTGAAAACAACACCAACGACTGAAAGATACACAAAGGCTTCTCATCTTCGTTCTTCGTCATCTCCAACACAATTACACATAATCATTCTTGCCTTGAGGGTTAGTGATCGAGTTCGATAACGTCCATGGAACGGAATTGAAGATTCCTAGTGGGTGAAGATTTGTGGGGTTTTTGGTGAATAAAATCCGAGGGTTTTGTCCTCCAAGATAGGTGTTTCTTGGGGGTTTTTATCAAGAGGTTTCATCGAGGATCCATCTGAGTGTGAAGATTGAAGAACAAGGGTTAAAGGCATTTCAAGACACTGCAGAAAAGGGATCAAGTGAAGCTCTTGGATCACCTTGATCTGGTTCAAGATTAAGGGGGGAGAAGATTCAAAGGATCGACAAATTCGGTTTATTGTTTATCGCTTTGCTTTCTTCTTTGTATAAACTGCTTTCAACATTAATGGAAGATTTCCCAATTTCAATTTGGAATTGGGGGCAAACGTAGTCGTAGCGAGGACGAACGACGAACTGCCTGAACAAATATCGTGTTCTTGTCGCTTTTATCTTTTCATTTACGTTCTGTTCATATTTGGTCATAATTGCAAAATTGATTAACGATTCAAGTGTTAAAATTGTGAATTAAAGTTCTGCATAAACATCACAATTCACCACATCTTGAATCATCATCAATTTGAACATTATCACCAAGTGTTTGTCGTTTTGCTTATTCCACTATTACTGCATTGCAAACCAAAGTTTGTCAATTTAGAAGATAATTGATTTTCAGCTGTGAAACGTATTGATTCGATAACATATCACCTCATCATTAATCTCAATTATCTTGTGGTTTTGTCACATATACGACCCTTGCAATAACGGTCCGGAATAGACGCAAGTCGATTCAGAACCGCTTTCGCTTTAGTTCGAAATAACTCCGAAAAACTCTGTGAGATCTATTCACCCCCCCTCTAGATCCTCAGGCCAGCGTCTAACAAGTGGCATCAAGAGCTCTGGTTTATTCCGTGCTACGTGAAACACTTATTGGAAAGATGGCTTCCGGACCTAAAGGGGCTCACAATAGAGCTCCAGTTTTCAACGGTGAAAACTATGGCTATTGGAAGGATTGTATGTGTGTCCACATCAATGCAATTGATAGGAACATCTGGACAGCTATTGTCAATGGTCCCTTTCAGATCACCATGACAAATGCAGCCGGTGCAGTTGTTCCAAAACCAGAAAATACTTGGGATGCTGAAGATGAAAAGAGATATGCATACGATTGGAAAGCGAGAAACATTCTAATCTCAGCTCTAGGAGTTGATGAATACTATCGCGTTTCCCATTGTAGATCCGCTAAAGCTATGTGGGACACATTGCAAGTTGCCCACGAGGGAACGGATGATGTCAAACTAGCTAGGATCAATACGTTAACTCAAGAGTTCGAACTCTTCCACATGGAAGATGGTGAATCCATCGAAAACATGCAGAAGAGATTCGTTCACCTGAAAAATCGGTTAAATTCTCTTGATAGACCTGTTTCCAATGTAGTTGCTACTAACAAAATCTTAAGATGCTTGAAAAGGGAATGGCAACCCAAGGTTACAGCAATAAAGGAAGCAAATGATCTAAACACCTTAGACATTACCACTCTCTTTGGTAAACTAGAGGAACATGAACAACACCTTAAATGCCTTGACATGCATGAGAAAAGGGCAAAGAAAGAAAAGAACATGGAGAAAGAGGTAGAGAAGAAGTCAATAGCTCTAAAAGCTTCAAGCTCCAAGACCTCAAGACAAGAGCTAGAGGATAGTGATACAAGTGATGACGAAGACTCCGATGATGAGGAAATGGGACTGTTTGTGCGAAGATACAACAAATATCTAAAGAAAAATGGAGCAAAACATTCTGACAAAGGCTTGATCAACTATAGAAAGCAATCAAACAAGTTCAAACAAGATGACGACAACAAAGGAAAAATCAAAGGCCCTTGCTTTAATTGTGGGAAAGCCGGTCACTACAAACCGGATTGTCCATACCTTAAGAAGGAAAAAGAGAAGAACCAAAGCAAAGGTCATAACAAATCTAAGAGAGCCTACATAGCATGGGAAAGTGATTCATCTAGTGAAAACTCATCAAGCGATGAAGAAGAATCAGCAAACTTATGCCTTATGGCTCATCAACACAAGAAAAAGAAAGCTGTAAGTCATCTTAAACCTGAACTCATAGATAAGGTATCTCATTCTCAACTAAAACTTGCTTTTGAAGAATTACATAGAGATGCAATTGAAGCTTTCAAACTTTTGGCCTCAAATAAGAAAATCTTTTCATATCTTGAATCAAAAGTTGAAAACCGAAAAGGATATGGAAGCTTTAAAACAATCTATGCTAGACATTCAAAAGGATAAAGTTGAAATAGATCCTACATCATGGTTTGATTGTGAGACATGTCACATTTGGCAAAAAGAAGTAAGAGATCTAAAAGCCAAGTTAGACAAGGCTCTACAACCAAAAGTGACCTTTGCGGTTGATCCAAATAAGTTCAAAAGATCGTATACTCCTTTATATAGTAAATACACTTTTGTACCAAAAGCATCAACTAGCAAAACAGCATATTCTCATCATTGCAAAAAGGGACATACCATTGAAAAATGCAAATTTAGGAGAATTTTAGTTCCTAAAGGAGTATTTCAATGGTTGCCTAAGTGCAACAAAATGTGTACTCACTACCAAGGACCCAATGAAAATTGGGGACCTCCCTCTCTAAATTAATCCTGCAGGAAAAGTGTCTTGACATTGCCGAAAGGTTGTGGTTCCTTGATAGCGGATGTTCAAGACACGTGACGGGAGACCTATCTCTTTTCGTTGAGTTTCAAGCAAAGAAAAAGGGGTATGTCACCTATGGAGATAATAATCGGGGAGCCATACTTGGTAAAGGAAGTTACACGTGTCTTTTGATGAATCTTATACAAAATATGTCGAGAAAGGTCTTTCGTTTAATGGTGCAGGTCCATCCACTGAAGACATTGTCAAAGATAAGGAAGACGAGAATGAAAGTATTGTAAAGAAAGATGCTGAGAGAGAGAGAAAGATGAGTCTCATGATGAAAATGAAAAAGAAAGCATCTCAAATAATGAAGAACTTCCTAAGGCCTGGACAAATGTGAAAGACCATCCAATTGACAATATAATAGGAGACATCTCAAGGGGCGTTACAACACGCTCAAAGATAAGTAACTTCTGTCATCATTTTGCTTTTGTTTCACAAGTTGAGCCGAAAAACGCTAAGGATGCATTACTTGATGAGCATTGGCTAATGGCCATGCAAGAAGAATTAAACCAATTTAAACGGAATGATGTTTGGGACTTAGTCCCTCATCCGGGAGATCATCAAGTAATAGGCACTAGATAGGTTTTTCGTAACAAACTTGATGAAAACGGCGTTATTACTAGAAACAAAGCGAGATTAGTTGCCCAAGGTTATAATCAAGAGGAAGGTATTGATTATGAAGAGACATACGCTCCTGTAGCACGTCTCGAAGCTATTCGTCTCGTACTTGCTTATGCGTGTTCTAAAGACTTCAAACTATTCCAAATGGATGTTAAAAGTGCTTTTCTAAATGGCTATATAAATGAAGAAGTCTATGTTGCTCAGCCACCCGGCTTTGAGAATTACATGTACCCAACTCATGTTTATAAGCTGAAACGTGCTCTATACGGTCTTAAACAAGCCCCTCGGGCTTGGTACGAACGTTTGAGCAAATTTCTTCTTAGTCAAGGGTACTCTAGGGGTAAAGTTGACACTTCTCTTTATTAAAAGAAAAGATAAAGATGTTCTCTTAGTCCAAGTTTATGTAGATGATATTATATTTGGGTCGACTAATGCAAAACTTGTCAAAGATTTTCTAAGCTTATGCAGAGTGAATTTGAGATGAGTCTCATGGGTGAGCTAAATTTCTTCCTAGGCCTACAAATCAAGCAACTCAGTCATGGAACGTTTGTAAATCAAACTAAATACTGTACGGAGCTGCTCAAAAGATTTGGAATGAGTGAAGCGAAGGAAATTGACACACCTATGGCAACAAATACTAATCTAGACAAAGATGAGAAAGGTAAAGAGGTTGACGTAAAATTGTACCGAGGTATGATAGGTTCACTATTGTATCTTACTGCCTCAAGACCAGACATTATGTTTAGTGTGTGTATGTGTGCAAGATATCAATCTTGTCCAAAAGAATCTCACTTAAAAGCTGTCAAAAGAATTCTGCGATACTTACGTGGAACTACTAAATATGGCCTATGGTATCCAAAGGGAAATGAGTGCCATTTGGTAGGATTCTCCGATTCAGATTTTGCTGGCTGCAAATCCGATAGAAAAAGCACCAGTGGAACATGTCATCTATTCTCAAATTCATTGATAAGTTGGCATAGCAAGAAACAAGTATCGGTTGCATTATCTACTGCTGAGGCAGAATATGTAGCTGCTGGAAGCTGCTGTGCACAAATATTATGGCTCAAGCAACAACTTCTTGACTTTGGTATTAAGCTTGATCGTATACCTATCATGTGCGACAACACAAGTGCCATAAACTTGAGTAAAAATCCTGTCTTCGCTCACGCACCAAGCATATTGAAATAAGACATCACTTCCTACGAGATCATGTAGAGAAAGGAGACGTTACATTTGAACATGTAGAAAGCAAGAAGCAACTAGCCGACATCTTCACCAAACCTCTAGCAACGGAGCAATACTTCAACATTCGTAGGGAATTGGGGATACTCGATATCTCCAATTTAGGTTAATTACGTTTGTTCTCTCTTAATATTATTCCTTTACTTTATATATATTTTTTCTGCTAACATTTCTCTTAGCGTAAAGGTAGTTCATTATCAAGCCAGGCGTCATTCCACATTGACTAAAGGCTGCCACTAAAGTTGACACCTACATATTGAGAAAGCGGTAACGTAATTGTTGTTCATTTCCAAAAATATTATTGATACTATAATATGCTATCAATTAACATGCTTATAGTGACTTCATACATATATCTCTATTCCTCATATATGTGTCTCATCTTTAATACACCTTTAAACATATTTGGCTCTCATACTATCACTATCTACCTTTTATCTACTATACTATGAATGCTAGCGTGTTATCTATGTTTCTCTCGTTACTCTCCTCTGCTGTTTTTCTTGTATCTCTTTTGATGTTGTCAAAGGGGGAGATAGATGCTGAGTGTACGGGGGAGCTCAGCTGAGTAAATAGATGCTGAGTGTACGGGGGAGCTTTTACCACTTATTGCCAAAGCTTCTACTACCGGTTTGCCATCATCAAAAAGGGGGAGTATGTGAATACAAGATCACACTCACAAAGATGTTTTTGATTCATGGCAAACTCAACAAGCATACAAGCAACAAGGTACAAGCAGAAGAACTCAAAGAAAAGCAAGCTTTGGTCACTCATAACAGAGCAGGTCGACCTACTATGCATACAGGTCGACTCAACACAAGCAAAATAAGAGGAACTCAGAAAATCAGCAGTCAGGTCGACCTACTCCCAACACAGGTCGACCTAAAATGAAGAAATTTACATATCATTCTGCTAGGTCGACCTACACAACAACTAGGTCGACCTAATCTGAGAAAATTTTCCCAAAACGCATCTGAAGTGGATTCTGGTCGACCTACTTCTTTGACAGGTTGACCTAACTGGGAACAAATTACATCCAAAGGATATGCAGCTCTGTTAGGTCGACCCAGCCCTAAATTAGGTCGACCTATCTGATCAAAACTGACTTCCAAAGGATATGCAGCTCTGTTAGGTCGACCCAGCCCTAAATTAGGTCGACCTATCTGATCAAAATTGCCAAAATTTCTGGTTTTCTCTGCATCAACTGAAAAGCTCTCATATATATTGTCCAAGGTTCAATTATTGAAAACAACACCAACGACTGAAAGATACACAAAGGCTTCTCATCTTCGTTCTTCGTCATCTCCAACACAATTACACATAATCATTCTTGCCTTGAGGGTTAGTGATCGAGTTCGATAACGTCCATGGAACGGAATTGAAGATTCCTAGTGGGTGAAGATTTGTGGGGTTTTTGGTGAATAAAATCCGAGGGTTTTGTCCTCCAAGATAGGTGTTTCTTGGGGGGTTTTATCAAGAGGTTTCATCGAGGATCCATCTGAGTGTGAAGATTGAAGAACAAGGGTTAAAGGCAATTCAAGACACTGCAGAAAAGGGATCAAGTGAAGCTCTTGGATCACCTTGATCTGGTTCAAGATTAAGGGGGAAGAAGATTCAAAGGATCGACAAATTCGGTTTATTGTTTATCGCTTTGCTTTCTTCTTTGTATAAACTGCTTTCAACATTAATGGAAGATTTCCCAATTTCAATTTGGAATTGGGGGCAAACGTAGTCGTAGAGAGGACGACCGACGAACTGCCTGAACAAATATCGTGTTCTTGTCGCTTTTATCTTTTCATTTACGTTCTGTTCATATTTGGTCATAATTGCAAAATTGATTAACGATTCAAGTGTTAAAATTGTGAATTAAAGTTCTGCATAAACATCACAATTCACCACATCTTGAATCATCATCAATTTGAACATTATCACCAAGTGTTTGTCGTTTTTCTTATTCCACTATTACTGCATTGCAAACCAAAGTTTGTCAATTTAGAAGATAATTGATTTTCAGCTGTGAAACGTATTGATTCGATAACATATCACCTCATCATTAATCTCAATTATCTTGTGGTTTTGTCACATATACGACCCTTGCAATAACGGTCCGGAATAGACGCAAGTCGATTCAGAACCGCTTTCGCTTTAGTTCGAAATAATTCCGAAAAACTCTGTGAGATCTATCCACCCCCCCTCTAGATCCTCAAGCCAGCGTCTAACAAGTGCCATCAAGAGCTCTGGTTTATTCCGTGCTACGTGAAACACTTATTGGAAAGATGGCTTCCGGACCTAAAGGGGCTCACAATAGAGCTCCAGTTTTCAACGGTGAAAACTATGGCTATTGGAAGGATTGTATGTGTGTCCACATCAATGCAATTGATAGGAACATCTGGACAGCTATTGTCAATGGTCCCTTTCAGATCACCATGACAAATGCAGCTGGTGCAGTTGTTCCAAAACCAGAAAATACTTGGGATGCTGAAGATGAAAAGAGATATGCATACGATTGGAAAGCGAGAAACATTCTAATCTCAGCTCTAGGAGTTGATGAATACTATCGCGTTTCCCATTGTAGATCCGCTAAAGCTATGTGGGACACATTGCAAGTTGCCCACGAGGGAACGGATGATGTCAAACTAGCTAGGATCAATACGTTAACTCAAGAGTTCGAACTCTTCCACATGGAAGATGGTGAATCCATCGAAAACATGCAGAAGAGATTCGTTCACCTGAAAAATCGGTTAAATTCTCTTGATAGACCTGTTTCCAATGCAGTTGCTACTAACAAAATCTTAAGATGCTTGAAAAGGGAATTGCAACCCAAGGTTACAGCAATAAAGGAAGCAAATGATCTAAACACCTTAGACATTACCACTCTCTTTGGTAAACTAGAGGAACATGAACAACACCTTAAATGCCTTGACATGCATGAGAAAAGGGCAAAGAAAGAAAAGAACATGGAGAAAGAGGTAGAGAAGAAGTCAATAGCTCTAAAAGCTTCAAGCAAGACCTCAAGACAAGAGCTAGAGGATAGTGATACAAGTGATGACGAAGACTCCGATGATGAGGAAATGGGACTGTTTGTGCGAAGATACAACAAATATCTAAAGAAAAATGGAGCAAAACATTCTGACAAAGGCTTGATCAACTATAGAAAGCAATCAAACAAGTTCAAACAAGATGACGACAACAAAGGAAAAATCAAAGGCCCTTGCTTTAATTATGGGAAAGCCGGTCACTACAAACCGGATTGTCCATACCTTAAGAAGGAAAAAGAGAAGAACCAAAGCAAAGGTCATAACAAATCTAAGAGAGCCTACATAGCATGTGAAAGTGATTCATCTAGTGAAAACTCATCAAGCGATGAAGAAGAATCAGCAAACTTATGCCTTATGGCTCATCAACACAAGAAAAAGAAAGTTGTAAGTCATCTTAAACCTGAACTCATAGATAAGGTATCTCATTCTCAACTAAAACTTGCTTTTGAAGAATTACATAGAGATGCAATTGAAGCTTTCAAACTTTTGGCCTCAAATAAGAAAATCTTTTCATATCTTGAATCAAAAGTTGAAAACCGAAAAGGATATGGAAGCTTTAAAACAATCTATGCTAGACATTCAAAAGGATAAAGTTGAAATAGATCCTACATCATGGTTTGGTTGTGAGACATGTCACATTTGGCAAAAAGAAGTAAGAGATCTAAAAGCCAAGTTAGACAAGGCTCTACAACCAAAAGTGACCTTTGCGGTTGATCCAAATAAGTTCAAAAGATCGTATACTCCTTTATATAGTAAATACACTTTTGTACCAAAAGCATCAACTAGCAAAACAGCATATTCTCATCATTGCAAAAAGGGACATACCATTGAAAAATGCAAATTTAGGAGAATTTTAGTTCCTAAAGGAGTATTTCAATGGTTGCCTAAGTGCAACAAAATGTGTACTCACTACCAAGGACCCAATGAAAATTGGGGACCTCCCTCTCTAAATTAATCCTGCAGGAAAAGTGTCTTGACATTGCTGAAAGGTTGTGGTTCCTTGATAGCGGATGTTCAAGACACATGACGGGAGACCTATCTCTTTTCGTTGAGTTTCAAGCAAAGAAAAAGGGGTATGTCACCTATGGAGATAACAATCGGGGAGCCATACTTGGTAAAGGAAGTTACACGTGTCTTTTGATGAATCTTATACAAAATATGTCGAGAAAGGTCTTTCGTTTAATGGTGCAGGTCCATCCACTGAAGACATTGTCAAAGATAAGGAAGACGAGAATGAAAGTATTGTAAAGAAAGATGCTGAGAGAGAGAAAGATGAGTCTCATGATGAAAATGAAAAAGAAAGCATCTCAAACAATGAAGAAATTCCTAAGGCCTGGACAAATGTGAAAGACCATCCAATTGACAATATAATAGGAGACATCTCAAGGGGCGTTACAACACGCTCAAAGATAAGTAACTTCTGTCATCATTTTGCTTTTGTTTCACAAGTTGAGCCGAAAAACGCTAAGGATGCATTACTTGATGAGCATTGGCTAATGGCCTTGCAAGAAGGATTAAACCAATTTAAACGGAATGATGTTTGGGACTTAGTCCTTCATCTGGGAGATCATCAAGATAGGCACTAGATGGGTTTTTCGTAACAAACTTGATGAAAACGGCGTTATTACTAGAAACAAAGTGAGATTAGTTACCCAAGGTTATAATCAAGAGGAAGGTATTGATTATGAAGAGACATACGCTCCTGTAGCACGTCTCGAAGCTATTCGTCTCTTACTTGCTTATGCGTGTTCTAAAGACTTCAAACTATTCCAAATGGATGTTAAAATTGCTTTTCTAAATGGCTATATAAATGAAGAAGTCTATGTTGCTCAGCCACCCGGCTTTGAGAATTACATGTACCCAACTCATGTTTATAAGCTGAAATGTGCTCTATACGGTCTTAAACAAGCCCCTCGGGCTTGGTACGAACGTTTGAGCAAATTTCTTCTTAGTCAAGGGTACTCTAGGGGTAAAGTTGACACTACTCTCTTTATTAAAAGAAAAGATAAAGATGTTCTCTTAGTCCAAGTTTATGTAGATGATATTATATTTGGGTCGACTAATGCAAAACTTGTCAAAGATTTTTCTAAGCTTATGCAGAGTGAATTTGAGATGAGTCTCATGGGTGAGCTAAATTTCTTCCTTGGCCTACAAATCAAGCAACTCAGTCATGGAACGCTTGTAAATCAAACTAAATACTATACGGAGCTGCTCAAAAGATTTGGAATGAGTGAAGCAAAGGAAATTGACACACCTATGGCAACAAATACTAATCTAGACAAAGATGAGAAAGGTAAAGAGGTTGACGTAAAATTGTACCAAGGTATGATAGGTTCACTATTGTATCTTACTGCCTCAAGACCAGACATTATGTTTAGTGTGCGTATGTGTGCAAGATATCAATCTTGTCCAAAAGAATCTCACTTAAAAGCTGTCAAAAGAATTCTGCGATACTTACGTGGAACTACTAAATATGGCCTATGGTATCCAAAGGGAAATGAGTGCCATTTGGTAGGATTCTCCGATTCAGATTTTGCTGGCTGCAAATCCGATAGAAAAAGTACCAGTGGAACATGTCATCTATTCTCAAATTCATTGATAAGTTGGCATAGCAAGAAACAAGTATCGGTTGCATTATCTACTGCTGAGGCAGAATATGTAGCTGCTGGAAGCTGCTGTGCACAAATATTATGGCTCAAGCAACAACTTCTTGACTTTGGTATTAAGCTTGATCGTATACCTATCATGTGCGACAACACAAGTGCCATAAACTTGAGTAAAAATCCTGTCTTACACTCACGCACCAAGCATATTGAAATAAGACATCACTTCCTATGAGATCATATAGAGAAAGGAGACGTTACATTTGAACATGTAGAAAGCAAGAAGCAACTAGCCGACATCTTCACCAAACCTCTAGCAACGGAGCAATACTTCAACATTCGTAGGGAATTGGGGATACTCGATATCTCCAATTTGGGCTAATTACGTTTGTTCTCTCTTAATATTATTCCTTTACTTTATATATATTTTTTCTGCTAACATTTCTCTTAGCGTAAAGGTAGTTCATTATCAAGCCAGGCGTCATTCCACATTGACTAAAGGCTGCCACTAAAGTTGACACCTACATATTGAGAAAGCGGTAACGTAATTGTTGTTCACTTCCAAAAATATTATTGATACTATAATATGCTATCAATTAACATGCTTATAGTGACTTCATACATATATCTCTCTTCCTCATATATGTGTCTCATCTTTAATACACCTTTAAACATATTTGGCTCTCATACTATCACTATCTACCTTTTATCTACTATACTATGAATGCTAGCGTGTTATCTATGTTTCTCTCGTTACTCTCCTCTGCTGTTTTTCTTGTATCTCTTTTGATGTTGTCAAAGGGGGAGATAGATGCTGAGTGTACGGGGAGCTCAGCTGAGTAAATAGATGCTGAGTGTACGGGGGAGCTTTTACCACTTATTGCCAAAGCTTCTACTACCGGTTTGCCATCATCAAAAACGGGGAGTATGTGAATACAAGATCACACTCACAAAGATGTTTTTGATTCATGGCAAACTCAACAAGCATACAAGCAACAAGGTACAAGCAGAAGAACTCAAAGAAAAGCAAGCTTTGGTCACTAATAACAGAGCAGGTCGACCTACTATGCATACAGGTCGACTCAACACAAGCAAAATAAGAGGAACTCAGAAAATCAGCAGTCAGGTCGACCTACTCCCAACACAGGTCGACCTAAAATGAAGAAATTTACATATCATTCTGCTAGGTCGACCTACACAACAACTAGGTCGACCTAATCTGAGAAAAGTTCCCCAAAACGCATCTGAAGTGGATTCTGGTCGACCTACTTCTTTGACAGGTTGACCTAACTGGGAACAAATGACATCCAAAGGATATGCAGCTCTGTTAGGTCGACCCAGCCCTAAATTAGGTCGACCTATCTGATCAAAACTGACTTCCAAAGGATATGCAGCTCTGTTGGGTCGACCCAGCCCTAAATTAGGTCGACCTATCTGATCAAAACTGCCAAAATTTCTGGTTTTCTCTGCATCAACTGAAAAGCTCTCATATATATTGTCCAAGGTTCAATTATTGAAAACAACACCAACGACTGAAAGATACACAAAGGCTTCTCATCTTCGTTCTTCGTCATCTCCAACACAATTACACATAATCATTCTTGCGTTGAGGGTTAGTGATCGAGTTCGATAACGTCCATGGAACGGAATTGAAGATTCCTAGTGGGTGAAGATTTGTGGGGTTTTTGGTGAATAAAATCCGAGGGTTTTGTCCTCCAAGATAGGTGTTTCTTGGGGGTTTTTATCAAGAGGTTTCATCGAGGATCCATCTGAGTGTGAAGATTGAAGAACAAGGGTTAAAGGCAATTCAAGACACTGCAGAAAAGGGATCAAGTGAAGCTCTTGGATCACCTTGATCTGGTTCAAGATTAAGGGGGAAGAAGATTCAAAGGATCGACAAATTCGATTTATTGTTTATCGCTTTGCTTTCTTCTTTGTATAAATTGCTTTCAACATTAATGGAAGATTTCCCAATTTCAATTTGGAATTGGGGGCAGACGTAGTCGTAGCGAGGACGATCGACTAACTGCCTGAACAAATATCGTGTTCTTGTCGCTTTTATCTTTTCATTTACGTTATGTTCATATTTGGTCATAATTGCAAAATTGATTAACGATTCAAGTGTTAAAATTGTGAATTAAAGTTCTGCATAAACATCACAATTCACCACATCTTGAATCATCATCAATTTGAATATTATCACCAAGTGTTTGTCGTTTTGCTTATTCCACTATTACTGCATTGCAAACCAAAGTTTGTCAATTTAGAAGATAATTGATTTTCAGCTGTGAAACGTATTGATTCGATAACATATCACTTCATCATTAATCTCAATTATCTTGTGGTTTTGTCACATATACGACCCTTGCAATAACGGTCCGGAATAGACGCAAGTCGATTCAGAACCGCTTTCGCTTTAGTTCGAAATAATTCCGAAAAACTCTGTGAGATCTATTCACCCCCCTCCCCTCTAGATCCTCAAGCCAGCGTCTAACAAGTGGCATCAAGAGCTCTGGTTTATTCCGTGCTACGTGAAACACTTATTGGAAAGATGGCTTCCGGACCTAAAGGGGCTCACAATAGAGCTCCAGTTTTCAACGGTGAAAACTATGGCTATTGGAAGGATTGTATGTGTGTCCACATCAATGCAATTGATAGGAACATCTGGACAGCTATTGTCAATGGTCCCTTTCAGATCACCATGACAAATGCAGCTGGTGCAGTTGTTCCAAAACCAGAAAATACTTGGGATGCTGAAGATGAAAAGAGATATGCATACGATTGGAAAGCGAGAAACATTCTAATCTCAGCTCTAGGAGTTGATGAATACTATCGCGTTTCCCATTGTAGATCCGCTAAAGCTATGTGGGACACATTGCAAGTTGCCCACGAGGGAACGGATGATGTCAAACTAGCTAGGATCAATACGTTAACTCAAGAGTTCGAACTCTTCCACATGGAAGATGGTGAATCCATCGAAAACATGCAGAAGAGATTCATTCACCTGAAAAATCGGTTAAATTCTCTTGATAGACCTGTTTCCAATGCAGTTGCTACTAACAAAATCTTAAGATGCTTGAACAGGGAATGGCAACCCAAGGTTACAGCAATAAAGGAAGCAAATGATCTAAACACCTTAGACATTACCACTCTCTTTGGTAAACTAGAGGAACATGAACAACACCTTAAATGCCTTGACATGCATGAGAAAAGGGCAAAGAAAGAAAAGAACATGGAGAAAGAGGTAGAAAAGAAGTCAATAGCTCTAAAAGCTTCAAGCTCCAAGACCTCAAGACAAGAGCTAGAGGATAGTGATACAAGTGATGACGAAGACTCCGATGATGAGGAAATGGGACTGTTTGTGCGAAGATACAACAAATATCTAAAGAAAAATGGAGCAAAACATTCTGACAAAGGCTTGATCAACTATAGAAAGCAATCAAACAAGTTCAAACAAGATGACGACAACAAAGGAAAAATCAAAGGCCCTTGCTTTAATTGTGGGAAAGTCGGTCACTACAAACCGGATTGTCCATACCTTAAGAAGGAAAAAGAGAAGAACCAAAGCAAAGGTCATAACAAATCTAAGAGAGCCTACATAGCATGGGAAAGTGATTCATCTAGTGAAAACTCATCAAGCGATGAAGAAGAATCAGCAAACTTATGCCTTATGGCTCATCAACACAAGAAAAAGAAAGCTGTAAGTCATCTTAAACCTGAACTCATAGATAAGGTATCTCATTCTCAACTAAAACTTGCTTTTGAAGAATTACATAGAGATGCAATTGAAGCTTTCAAACTTTTGGCCTCAAATAAGAAAATCTTTTCATATCTTGAATCAAAAGTTGAAAACTGAAAAGGATATGGAAGCTTTAAAACAATCTATGCTAGACATTCAAAAGGATAAAGTTGAAATAGATCCTACATCATGGTTTGGTTGTGAGACATGTCACATTTGGCAAAAAGAAGTAAGAGATCTAAAAGCCAAGTTAGACAAGGCTCTACAACCAAAAGTGACCTTTGCGGTTGATCCAAATAAGTTCAAAAGATCGTATACTCCTTTATATAGTAAATACACTTTTGTACCAAAAGCATCAACTAGCAAAACAGCATATTCTCATCATATTACCTGTCATTATTGTTGCAAAAAGGGACATACCATTGAAAAATGCAAATTTAGGAGAATTTTAGTTCCTAAAGGAGTATTTCAATGGTTGCCTAAGTGCAACAAAATGTGTACTCACTACCAAGGACCCAATGAAAATTGGGGACCTCCCTCTCTAAATTAATCCTGCAGGAAAAGTGTCTTGACATTGCCGAAAGGTTGTGGTTCCTTGATAGCGGATGTTCAAGACACATGACGGGAGACCTATCTCTTTTCGTTGAGTTTCAAGCAAAGAAAAAGGGGTATGTCACCTATGGAGATAACAATCGGGGAGCCATACTTGGTCAAGGAAGTTACACGTGTCTTTTGATGAATCTTATACAAAATATGTCGAGAAAGGTCTTTCGTTTAATGGTGCAGGTCCATCCACTGAAGACATTGTCAAAGATAAGGAAGACGAGAATGAAAGTATTGTAAAGAAAGATGCTGAGAGAGAGAAAGATGAGTCTCATGATGAAAATGAAAAAGAAAGCATCTCAAACAATGAAGAACTTCCTAAGGCCTGGACAAATGTGAAAGACCATCCAATTGACAATATAATAGGAGACATCTCAAGGGGCGTTACAACACGCTCAAAGATAAGTAACTTCTGTCATCATTTTGCTTTTGTTTCACAAGTTGAGCCGAAAAACGCTAAGGATGCATTACTTGATGAGCATTGGCTAATGGCCATGCAAGAAGAATTAAACCAATTTAAACGGAATGATGTTTGGAACTTAGTCCCTCATCTGGGAGATCATCAAGTAATAGGCACTAGATGGGTTTTTCGTAACAAACTTGATGAAAACGGCGTTATTACTATAAACAAAGCGAGATTAGTTGCCCAAGGTTATAATCAAGAGGAAGGTATTGATTATGAAGAGACATACGCTCCTGTAGCACGTCTCGAAGCTATTCGTCTCTTACTTGCTTATGCGTGTTCTAAAGACTTCAAACTATTCCAAATGGATGTTAAAAGTGCTTTTCTAAATGGCTATATAAATGAAGAAGTCTATGTTGCTCAGCCACCCGGCTTTGAGAATTACATGTACCCAACTCATGTTTATAAGCTGAAACGTGCTCTATACGGTCTTAAACAAGCCCCTCGGGCTTGGTACGAACGTTTGAGCAAATTTCTTCTTAGTCAAGGGTACTCTAGGGGTAAAGTTGACACTACTCTCTTTATTAAAAGAAAAGATAAAGATGTTCTCTTAGTCCAAGTTTATGTAGATGATATTATATTTGGGTCGACTAATGCAAAACTTGTCAAAGATTTTTCTAAGCTTATGCAGAGTGAATTTGAGATGAGTCTCATGGGTGAGATAAATTTCTTCCTTGGCCTACAAATCAAGCAACTCAGTCATGGAACGCTTGTAAATCAAACTAAATACTGTACGGAGCTGCTCAAAAGATTTGGAATGAGTGAAGCGAAGGAAATTGACACACCTATGGCAACAAATACTAATCTAGACAAAGATGAGAAAGGTAAAGAGGTTGACGTAAAATTGTACCGAGGTATGATAGGTTCACTATTGTATCTTACTGCCTCAAGACCAGACATTATGTTTAGTGTGTGTATGTGTGCAAGATATCAATCTTGTCCAAAAGAATCTCACTTAAAAGCTGTCAAAAGAATTCTGCGATACTTACGTGGAACTACTACATATGGCCTATGGTATCCAAAGGGAAATGAGTGCCATTTGGTAGGATTCTCCGATTCAGATTTTGCTGGCTGCAAATCCGATAGAAAAAGCACCAGTGGAACATGTCATCTATTCTCAAATTCATTGATAAGTTGGCATAGAAAAGAAACAAGTATCGGTTGCATTATCTACTGCTGAGGCAGAATATGTAGCTGCTGGAAGCTGCTTTGCACAAATATTATGGCTCAAGCAACAACTTCTTGACTTTGGTATTAAGCTTGATCGTATACCTATCATGTGCGACAACACAAGTGCCATAAACTTGAGTAAAAATCCTGTCTTACACTCACGCACCAAGCATATTGAAATAAGACATCACTTCCTACGAGATCATGTAGAGAAAGGAGACGTTACATTTGAACATGTAGAAAGCAAGAAGCAACTAGCCGATATCTTCACCAAACCTCTAGCAACGGAGCAATACTTCAACATTCGTAGGGAATTGGGGATACTCGATATCTCCAATTTGGGCTAATTACGTTTGTTCTCTCTTAATATTATTCCTTTACTTTATATATATTTTTTCTGCTAACATTTCTCTTAGCGTAAAGGTAGTTCATTATCAAGCCAGGCGTCATTCCACATTGACTAAAGGCTGCCACTAAAGTTGACACCTACATATTGAGAAAGCGGTAACGTAATTGTTGTTCACTTCCAAAAATATTATTGATACTATAATATGCTATCAATTAACATGCTTATAGTGACTTCATACTGTTGCACCCCAAAATTTGCCCTCATTATTTGAGCTATAAGTTAATAATGACGTTTATTTCGTCATTCAAAAATTGAAGAAAAATAATAAAGAGTTTTCATGGGTTTAAGAAGATACGGTGTGAAAAATGGTTTAAACAGTGAAAGTACGAGAAAATTCACAAATACTATTTGGAAGGTGATATGAGTTAAGTTCCCGCGTTGTCCCCACTGTTTCGACGATATCTACAACTTTCGTGTTCGGGTCGGAAGCCAATTCTTTGAGGAAGGTCGTCAAATTTGCAAATTACTTGAGGTTTCGTAGTGAAAAACAGTGCTGAATGTAGGGTTTCGTGCCTCGGAAAATTCATATCTCCTGATCCGCTTGTCAGATTCGCTTGAAAATTTAACTGGAGCTCCGTGTCATCATTACCAAGATGTTATATGTTCGGACTATCGGCCGATTATGCACCAAAAGTGCCCAGCATTTTGAAGAACGCCTTGATTTTTCAGTGAAAAGTGTGTTTTCAAGTGTGTCGCGCCGAGTTTGAAAATTCATAACTTCTTCGATTTTTATCGTATGGAGTCCATTCTGGCGGCATTTTCTCAGAAATTTCGTTATCTTCGATTCTTCGTCACACGTGCTAAGTCAGACTTCAAGCCGAAGTTTGAGTTTTATCACGTTCTTTGAGCGGTACTCGCAAAATTCTGCACAGTCGCACCAGATGAACCAATTTTTCTCGTCATTCAAACGCGCATAATTTCCTCACCGTTTGTCGGTTTGAGACGATTCTCGCGGCTACGAGTCACAAATTTGGTCACCTTCGCAGCGATGTTCGTTTTATTTCCGAGTTTCGCACCGATTCACGTTTCCTCGAAAACGAGCAAAAAAGAAATACGTCGGGGGCATTTTTGACATTTCACCTCTTACCCTATATAAACAATTTTCACTCCTTTTCTTTCATAACTTCAATTCACCCAAAAATATCAAAAACACTTTCCCTCTATTCTCTCTCAATTCTCTACAATCAAACACTAATTTCCTTTGAATTTCATCATGAACACTATGAACAAATTCAAGAACACGTAAACACCAAATCACAAAATCAACCAAAAGCAATCAATTCTCTTCCTTCAATTACTCGTGCAAATCACTTCCAATCAGCCTCCGCTCCACGCCGCCACATCACAGCCAAACCGCCCTTCGTCCGCGCGTGACTCGTTGGAATTTTCTCTTCGATCGGAGCGATTCAAGCACCGGTCTCCTCCTCTCCTCGTCGTGATTTCAGCGGCGCGTTCTCTTCTATCTTCGCACTTCGTTTGCTTGGTAATCCGGTAACGTCTCGTTCTTGAACCTTGAGTTTAATTACAGAGTTGTGAGTTGAATAACTTTTAGAGTTTTGATGATGTTTATGTTGATATAAGTTGAAAACTAGAGTTGAATAGATGCTGGAAAATTGATCATGTTATGTTTATGTGATTTGTCGGATGATTGTTGAATTAGTTTTGATATTTGGTGAAGAACTTTGTTGATGTTAAGGCTTGCATATTAGATGTTTGCTAAATTGTTTGAGATAATTGTTTGGTGCTAGCTCTTGATTAATGATGTGAATCTGATTTTTTTGTCGAAAGGTTCTAGGTGTGAATGATGGATAGGCTTGGTATTGGTTGATAGGCGAGTTCCTGTTAGATTTGTCTTTATCTTTGTTGGTAGTTTGAAGTGAGAAATGCTGGAAGTTTATATGTGTTTTGATGTTGTTTTTTTTACACTTAAAGATGCATAGGAGCCATGGTAGTACCAACATATAAGTGCTGAAAATCTTAGTGATGATTTGTTGATGATTTGTTGACTTTAGCTTATTCCATGGTTAAATGATGCAGAGTTTTTTATGATGCTAAAATGTTGTTGATATCATGATATTTGAGTGAGAAATAGCTTGTTCAAAAGTGCTTAAGTGTTGAAAATTTTGGTTGGTAATTGATGAAGTTTTAGCATGAAAATTGGTTGGAAAATAGTGTGTTTTAAAGGAATGAAGTGTTGGAAGTTTGTCTGATTCATGTTCGTGCGGATTATCGAGTATTAGATTGGATGGTTGATGAATAATGCTTGACATGTTTGGTACTAATTGTTGGAAGTTTTGGTTGTTTGGTAATGATGAATAAATGTGGTGATTAAAGCATGCTAGTACTTGAGTTTTACTTCACAAAAATGTTTGAGAAATATATATAAACAAAGTGTGTTTGAGTTCTAGTTTTTTGTGTGATGTTTAAATGTGATTTCAAGGTGTTTTGGGGACTGTTTTATTATCACTATTATGCAGAATTTTCCATGGCTCCATTGCACTATGTTTCCATCCTTTTAACTCATGAAAATTGGTCCTTTTGTTGCACTTTTGACATGAAAATTGATATGTTTGGTTGTTGGTTGATTTCAAGTGTTTATATGGTTTGATTAAGTGCTAATAGATATGTTAGAGGTGCTGAAAATTTTCTGTTTCACTTGTTTGGTGCATTTCTACTTGTTTTGAGCTTACGCGCGCGGTATGTCGGCTTTACCAAATTGGTCATAACTTTTGATTTAGGAAGAGTTTTTGAGCATGTGATTAATGTTTTTCATACGTAATAATATTTTCGGAGCTGTTTGTACAGTTTATTTTCAGTTTCGGCCAACTTTTTTTACCGTTTTCGCTACTGCCCCTGTTCCGAAAGTCGTGCTTCCGGGCCGATTTTGTAAATTCTGATTGCATATTTTACTTCTTTAGCACGTTTTAACCTTGCAATAAAATTTTAGATTAATTCTGACGAGTTTAGTTTTCACTGTTTTTACCCGGTTTTGCCGTTTCGGTGTACCGTTGTGCATGTAAATACTTGTTATCGAGTATGTCAGGAAAAGGGTTCATGTAGCCGGACCCTCGCCTTTCCTATAGCTCATGTCACTCGACGTTGATGCTCGGTGTACGCACGCACCGTTTTCCTTTACGATCCGTGACAGCTTGGTTGCTGAGAAGGGTCCGCCTTCTTGTCTATGGCCCGACCATTTTCGCGAGGTCTAATGCTTGGTTGACTTGGGTTGAGCTGCTCCCCTTGGCTATGGCGGGACCGCTTTTCTACCATTCGGTCAGTACCGTTGGTTTGTTTGCTTTACGAGCGAATGCTCGTTTGTGTGATATTCTTGTGTGCTTCCCCCTTTTCCCCATAGGTTGTTAGGCTAGCTTAGACTTGTACCCTTTGTATGATAACACTAGGTAGCAAGCTTTCCCCCTTAGCTTAGGTTTTCCTCATGCATTCTTTAAAACACAAACCACACTCTTTGATTTTCTTTTCTTAAGAGCTTGTTATTTCCGCTCCATTCCCAAGCATAAGCCTCCAAAGGTCGAGCAGCGGAGTGTGAATGTAACTCGTTCACCTAAAAAACACAAAACAAACAGAAATTAGTTAGCCGAGCTACGGTAGCTCTGATTCTGCAAAACAGATACGTAGGCAGCGGGGTAGGGCCCGTGCGAGCATAACACTTTCTTTTCCCTACATTCTGCATTCATTTTAGTCCAGATTAGCGTAGATTTGTTACACACCCTTAGTTTTAGACACAAGCGTGGATACCATCGAGTACGATGGGCGCGAGGGGTGCTAGCACCTTCCCCTCGCGTAACCGACTCCCTTACCCTTTTCTCTGGTCGTGAGACCGTTGTTTTGTTTTGTGGTTTGCTGGCATTCCCTTCCTTTTCAGGATAAATATGTTAGTGGCGACTCTGTTAATTTTCGCGGTAGCGACAGCTGGCGACTCTGCTGGGGACGTCTTGACCTGTTGCTGGTCCGGACCTAGCGAGTCGATCCTAGCGCTTGTGTGTTTATCTTTGGGTGCTTTTATTGCTTTGCATATTTACATGTTTGCATTGCATTCTATGTGCGCTTTTACTTTTCTGCATCATATTCTGGACTGGCTGGATCTCTTTCTGTTGGGTGGGTGTTTCAAGAGGTAAAAGGCCCAATACCCAGGCTATGTGTGAACCATAGGAACCCTAGGATAGAGTGGGAGCATGGTTTGTCTCGAGGTGTACGTCTCGGGATGGATTATGTGAACACGAGCAGAGTAGTGGTTTCAAACGGAGGTATTATCGTCACCCGCTTACGCACTGTGATGATGCTTACCTTCGGGCGGACCGTATACTGCGTTTCATGACCTTACCTTGGCCTAGATTTTACCCGTGAGTGGGGCGGGAATCAATGATTATATAACAGGTACATTGTTGGTGACCGCTGTTCTTGTTCGTGGGTTACCGCTGTTCTTGTTCGTGGGTTACCGCTGTTCTCGTTCGTGGGTTACCGCTGTTCTTGTTCGTGGGTTACTATTGGTTCCTGTTCGTGGGGTACTATGGTTCTTGTTCGGGTGGTAATCTGTGTTCTATTCCAGTGTGTTATTGACTATGGGCTTTGGTTCCGTGGATTGACATTCTATGTTCCGTGTGGTATATCATTTGGGGCCGAACCTTTGGCTTTGTACTATGTGTGTTACCGGCAGTGCAGAATGCCTGGTGGGCGGCAACAAGTCCCACCACTTTGCATCATTGCATATTTACTTTCCAAAAAATGATGTACAAAAAAAAATAACTAGCATACTAGCATGCATGTTCCTTCCATTTTCAAGGAATCATATCTTTAAGCCTCGTGTCAAGCTCTTTCATCTCTTGCTAAAAATCAAAACATGAGAATTCCTTGGAAATCGAATGAACATGGCATTGCATTCATATCATGCATCTCATACATTCCATGCTTAACAGGTATTCAGGACCGAGGATCTGTTATTCAGACTTGGTGCTCTCTTCAGGCTCGCACACTTGACTTGTTACTGTTGTGAGCTCAAAGATTGGTCATGGAACAACTTTATGGGGATTTTATCCAAGGTGAAAACTCAATTGGGTTTCTTTTTTAAGACTTGTCTTATGCTCATTTGCTTCCATGCTTGCTTTATTTGCAACTGGTTAAGCTCCGTACGGTGTTGATGTCTACAGGTTTTCTACTTGATGACGGTGACACTAGGTGTGAATTCTATTCTGGGTCACCTGGTTATGATGTTAGGATCTACAAATCTATGAAATTGCTTGGGGCTCCCGCACGAGGGATAAGCAAGACACTGTCTATCTTGAGTATTGCACCATTTGCATTGCTCGAATCCCTAAAGCATTACAAATTCCGTGTGACTTCTCCAGAATCTTCTTCCAAGCAATAATCAAGTGTTCTACGGAGGCATCTCCCATTCTCAAGGTTGTGCTTCATATCCCAAGTCACTTCTCTTGGAATTTCCTCTTCAACAACCTTTGCTTGTCAACAGAGACGGAAAGAGAATGTGAGAAATAAGCTGATGTGATCCTAGTGCCATTATGTTCAGTTGCTTCTGTGCTTGATGGAATTTCAGTTGGTTAAAGATTCGTGCTTTGGGTGTTTCTCACCACAAATAGATCTCCTGATTTCGATGACAATACTCGGTGTTTTCCATTCTGAGGCACCTGATCATAATGTCAAGCCTTACAAGGTGTTGAGGTACAAAGAGTCCAGACTTGCTCGATACAGAGATGTTTGAGTTTATTCTTAATGGTTTCTACTGGTCAATCTCATTTCATCTGCTGCAACTAGAATGTTTGTTCTTCCTCAAGGAAGTAACTCATGAGAATCACTTGCAATCTCTAACTCCAGAGGCTTCCTTCCCAACAACCATTGTGTGTTCCAAGTAACGACTTTGATGGCCAGACGGCAGAGGTTATGGTTGTTCACCAATAGTAATACAAAGTTTCTCCATTCATAATGGTGTTTTCTGTTTCAGCAACTATATTTGGGGCTCCCGACCGAGGGATAAGCAAGACACCTTGTATCTTGAGTCTGTGCACCATGTGCATGGCTCAAATCCCTGAAATCTGGACACTTGCAACTTCTGTATGACTTTGCCGAAATCTTCTTCCAAGAAGTGATCTAAAGTGTTCTTACGTAGTGCTTGGTGTGCTTTCCACTCTAGGGGCACGTGGTTATCTGATTGGAGATTGTAAGCCATTCAAAGAAAAGGTTCAAGACCTGATTGACTCAAAGGCTATCACATTCGCACCTGAGGTCCAAAATTTAAGTTCTCCTCCGACTCAGCGGATCTTTTGAATCAACAAGTCCATACGGAGAGGATCTCCTCAACATTGGCAACTGCTGAATCATCATGCATGTTCATGTTTAAGCTTTCTTGCTTTGTTCAATACTGTTGCATGCAAAACTTGTTTATTTTTGAACTATAATCATAATGCATTGGATATGTTTGTCTTGAAAAAATCCATTCGCTTTTGCTCTTATATGTTTTTATATGCTTTTTGTGATACTCAACTCTTGTTAATAAAGCATGATAACTCCGAAGGGAGAATGATGAACATAATACTAATAACCTCAAATGGTATGCTTTTGAGTAGAACCCTGTTGATGATGTACAGGCATTGTTTCAAATTCCCAAACACTGGAGATATAAGGGAGTGAAACCTTCGTTAACCCCTCTGAGCCTTCGAAGTAGGAGTTTCTTTTCTATTAAAAAACCCTTATTTTTAACCCAGGGGCCGGGTAGTGTTCAGTTAACCTGGTTGAGCATTCAAAATTCATCAGGAGTGTGCACTTAAGGATACAACAATGGTTATCCCTCGCATCAGGAGGACGAAACGTCAAAACCACAACAGTTATCCCTCACCTCAGGAGGTTGAGACATCAAAATTATTCCTCACCTCCGGAGGTTGAGACCAACATCAGAGTCGCGGTGGTTATCCCTCATATCGTAAGGTTAAACGATGAGGATACCACAATGGTAATTCTTCATCTACCAAGAATTCAGGCAGTCACAATCACTTCAAACAAAGCAGAGGTAGTGCGGGATCACACGACTTGTCAAAAAAAAAAAAAAAAGTGAAAGAAAAAAAAGAGAAAAAGAAAAAAGAGAAGGAAAAAAAAAGAAAAAGGAAAAAAGAGAAAGAAAAAAGAAAAAAAAGAGAAAGAAAAAAAGGAAAAAAGAGGAAATGATAATGAAATTGTTAATCAAGGACAAAGTCGTGTATGTTAAATCAGGGGATCAAAAAAGGTGAAGCGGCCGCCGCATCCGGAAGACCTCATCAATTCCTCAATTATCTCAAGTTCCTCTTGAAAGATGAATGCTCGTGTCGAGTTAACTGAACTTAGGACTGGAGAACATCACGAAGTGGGGTGGGCACCAAATAATTTGAGCCTAAAAATCCTTTTTTCAAAAAAAAACCGTGAACTTGGCCACGTTACAACCCTTAAAAGTCCTAACTGAAGCATGGGTTAATTCGAAAGCATACTATACATGAGAATACGGTAAGCTGACTCCTAGGAGATTTGCTAAACGCTTGAGTTGGTATTGCACCATCTTTCTTTAACAAAAAAACGATGTTACGACATCTTTTCAAAAAGTTTCTTTAAACTTCAAGACAAACATACTCTTTGCATTAGAATTATATTTCTCATAATAAACATTCTTTGCATGTGAACAAGTGCTTAACATCAGGAAAGTTTCCATCATGAACTTCAGATGAACAGTTTTATCCTCCTGAAGGACAGGTTGTCTTCCGAACTCCGTTGAGCAGAGGCAACAATATTTCAAAGTCTGATCACCCTCAGGGGCACAAAAGCGTTTGATTACTCTAACAAGCAAGTTTTCACTCAATCTGAGGCAATCAGGTCAAGATTCGAAGAATCTCTCAAAGTGCTAAGCTATCAGGGGCATTCACCCGTGCAGTTGAAGCTACCTCCAATACTTATCAATCAGGGGCATGTTTCCAAAATTCTTGATACTGGGGCAAGTTGGCTATGATAGCACAAATTTCAGGAAGTATTTGCAAGACAAATTTCTTCAAAGTCCTTACAGGCTGGGGCAAAGACACTATGCATTGGCATTTTATCCTCATCAGGAGGTGTCCAGTTTAAAGTTTGGGTGTGAGCTAAACAACTTATGAACTTGAGGACCGTCAGGATCATCATCCTCAGCAGTTAGAAGCTGAAAGTCCAATACTTGTTGGCATTCTTACAATCAAGGCGAATATTCAGAACACTGTGAAATCCAATGCATGTTTGGTCCCTTTGAAGTCAACACTTGTTTGACCTCTTAAGCCCACTTCCTGGTGGCATTCTCTTGGAGAACCAATTCCTGTTGGATGCTCTGACCGATACTGGTTTGGTGTTCTAATCACTGCTTGCTTATCAGCTCATTGAATCCATTGCCTGTTTGGAAATTTTCAAGCCCAGATGTATGACAATTTGTTGCTCTTGCATTTTCCCATTGTGGATGAGCATCATTATCCTCTGTCATGTGAGGAAACCTCGTGAAGATGTCATGCTATATCCTGGGGCATTTTTCATTTGTTTGTCTCGCAGGTACGTCCTTGCAAGCGCTTCGCATCAGCATATTGGCGGACCTAGCTATGAGGGATCCTTACTCCCCAGCCGAGTGCTTCCTAATGAGAGATTCTCATTCCCCAGCTGAGTATATCTGGATGAGACTTTCTTTGTTCCAAGATTCTTATATCCTCATCAAAGAACATCTTGATGCATTCTCTATGCTCTAGAAGCCTTGTTCCCCGGCAGAATGTTTTATCCCCAGTTGAATCATGATCGAATGGTATTTGATTCCCCAACAAGCTCTTAATGAGGTTCCTTGCCCGAGTCCCTCATTCTCCCCAGTAGAGCGTTTCTCTCCCCAACAGATGGACCTGTTGTCCCCAAGAGAGTTATCTTATTCCCCAGTGGAGTTGTCTTAACAAGAGGTTCTTATGTCAAGTTCCTTATCCCCAACGGATTCCTCATCTCATCAGTGGATCTTTGTGCAGAAGTATTCATCTTCCCCACCGAGTCTTTCCTCAGCAGAGATTCGCATGCATCCTCAGCAAAATCTGTTTCCTTCAAGGATTTTCCCAGCGGAATGCGTCATACGCAAGCTAGTTGGTCACTCCCCATCAGAGTTGTCTTCATGACTTGCTCTTATCTCCGCATCCCCAGAATGTCGAGAATTTGCTTCTCCAATGAAGTTGCCAAGGTATTCCCCAAGCAAGTAAGTGGGATGTTCTTATCTTCAAGCAAGATTTATTCCCCAAACAGAGCTCGCATCCAGATTTGATCATCTCCAGCACATTTCTGATCCATCTTTGCCAGCTCGCAGTTTGTGACTCTTGGTCACTCATCTTGTTCTCCCCGCAGAGTTCTATACTCTCTCCAGGACTTCTTCAGCAATTCAGTGCTCATCTGTTGCCTCCCTAAGCAACGTTCGGATCATGCATCATTTGCATTGCATTCTCAAAAGCGTATAGCGTCTTCCTTCTCGGAAACGTTATTCCATACACATTCATACATACATCATGCATAAACCATATCATATCTGTTGTTTCTTTCTACAGGAAAGTTATCCAGATTCAAATGCTCCCTAGAGAGCAATATTCGCCTAGTCATTACAGGCGCTTATCCTGATGTTTTGAATCAGACGAGGATTGTTCTACTTATTTTCTGGCACAGCTCAGATCAGTTCAAAGACATTCCTATTCCCGATGCCCCCAGATCGGTGGAAGATATTTGTTCCTATTCCTGATAAATCAGACTTTCAGTTGAAGGAACCGCCTCCGGATCTCCCAAGATCTTCCGAAGGAGCAAGCCCTCTGATACATCAGATCAGTTGGAAATATCTACTCCCTGACGATTTAGTTCGTTCAGAAGAAGAAACTCGTTTGCCCAGTCCTGATACCTTACCATCAGTTGAAGACGTTTTCTTTACCCGACGTACACAGTTCGGAAGAGATATCTGTTCCTATCCTAATATTCAGATTCAGATTAGTTGAAGGAACCGCCTCCGGATCTCCCAAGATCTTACGAAGGAGCAAGCCACTGATATCATCAGATCAGATGGAGATGTCTGCCTGATCGACTTTGTCTTTCAGATGAAGATTGTCCTACTTATTTTCTGGCATCATGTCCAGATCAGTTTAAAGGCATTCTTTCCCCGGCGTACACAGTTCGGAAGAGATATTGTTCCTATCCTGATTTCCAGTTCAGTTGAAGGAACCGCCTCCGGATCCCCGTGGTCTTACGAAGGAGCTAGCCGCTAATTCCCAGATTAGTAGGAATATCTACCTGATGATTTAATTGCATCAGAAGAGATGTCTTCCCAGATTCCCAGATCATGATTCACAGATCAGAGATACTTATTACCCGTTGATGTTCAGATCAACCGATGTACCTCCTTCGATTCCCAGATTGACCTAAGACATCTATCCCGATGCATGTTCGGAGACATCTGCTACGTCTGATATTCAGATCAGTCGAGATGTTCCTTCTCTTGATGCCCAGATCATTGGAAGTGTTTTTCCCCTGCCTGTGGGTGCCCGTTCCTTCTTATCACAAGTTGGAGCTTATTTAATTATCCAGGTCAATTGAAGTTTTTTCTCCCTGCTTGCGGGGTGGCACACTCCGTCTTATTATAAGACAGGATCTTCTATTGATCAAGAGTGTAAATTTTCGAGTTCATTCCGGTATTCAATCTCCTTCCACCTCAACGATTCGAAACTTTCGTTTCTCGCTCGTCAGGTTCAAGAAGTTTGAATAGGGGCAGCTGTTGCACCCCAAAATTTTCCCTCTTTATTTGAGCTATAAGTTAATAATGACGTTTATTTCGTCATTCAAAAATTGAAGAAAAATAATAAAGAGTTTTCATGGGTTTAAGAAGATACGGTGTGAAAAATGGTTTAAACAGTGAAAGTACGAGAAAATTCACAAATACTATTTGGAAGGTGATATGAGTTAAGTTCCCGCGTAGTCCCCACTTTTTCGACGATATCTACAACTTTCGTGTTCGGGTCGGAAGCCAATTCTTTGAGGAAGGTCGTCAAATTTGCAAATTACTTGAGGTTTCGTAGTGAAAAACAGTGCTGAATGTAGGGTTTCGTGCCTCGGAAAATTCATATCTCCTGATCCGCTTGTCAGATTCGCTTGAAAATTTAACTGGAGCTCCGTGTCATCATTACCAAGATGTTATATGTTCGGACTATCGGCCGATTATGCACCAAAAGTGCCCAGCATTTTGAAGAACGCCTTGATTTTTCAGTGAAAAGTGTGTTTTCAAGTGTGTCGCGCCGAGTTTGAAAATTCATAACTTCTTCGATTTTTATCGTTTGGAGTCCATTCCGGCGGCATTTTCTCAGAAATTTCGTTATCTTCGATTCTTCGTCACACGTGCTAAGTCAGACTTCGAGCCGAAGTTTGAGTTTTATCACGTTCTTTGAGCGGTACTCGCAAAATTCTGCAGAGTCGCACCAGATGAACCAATTTTTCTCGTCATTCAAACGCGCATAATTTCCTCACCGTTTGTCGGTTTGAGACGATTCTCGCGGCTACGAGTCACAAATTTGGTCACCTTCGCAGCGATGTTCGTTTTATTTCCGAATTTCGCACCGATTCACGTTTCCTCGTAAACGAGCAAAAAAGAAATACGTCGGGGGCATTTTTGACATTTCACCTCATACCCTATATAAACAATTTTCCCTCCTTTTCTTTCATAACTTCAATTCACCCAAAAATATCAAAAACACTTTCCCTCTATTCTCTCTCAATTCTCTACAATCAAACACTAATTTCCTTTGAATTTCATCAAGAACACTATGAACAAATTCAAGAACACGTAAACACCAAATCACAAAATCAACCAAAAGCAATCAATTCTCTTCCTTCAATTACTCGTGCAAATCACTTACAATCAGCCTCCGCTCCACGCCGCCACATCACAGCCAAACCGCCCTTCGTCCGCGCGTGACTCGTCGGAATTTTCTCTTCGATCGGAGCGATTCAAGC
Source organism: Vicia villosa (assembly GCF_029867415.1). Taxonomy (NCBI): domain Eukaryota; kingdom Viridiplantae; phylum Streptophyta; class Magnoliopsida; order Fabales; family Fabaceae; genus Vicia; species Vicia villosa. The sequence goes on from NC_081180.1 coordinate 145,921,265, forward strand.
ACCGGTCTCCTCCTCTCCTCGTCGTGATTTCAGCGGCGCGTTCTCTTCTATCTTCGCACTTCGTTTGCTTGGTAATCCGGTAACGTCTCGTTCTTGAACCTTGAGTTTAATTACAGAGTTGTGAGTTGAATAACTTTTAGAGTTTTGATGATGTTTATGTTGATATAAGTTGAAAACTAGAGTTGAATAGATGCTGGAAAATTGATCATGTTATGTTTATGTGATTTTGTCATACCCCAAAATTTGCCCACAATATTCAAATATTCAAATTATTTTAAAATTGGATTTTTTTTTTATAAAATTTTGAGGTCATTCACATTGACGTCTTGAATTTTATAAATATTCAATTTAAAGTCTATTTTAAAATATAATAATTTACTCTTAAATTATTTATATTTTAATAAATAGCAAAATGCTTTCTCATGCTTCATACACTTCCAATTGACTTTTATTTCAAACAAATAATATAACATAGTTGGTAAGGAGGTAAGGCTTGCAAGTACAAAGTCTCGGGTTCAAATCCCACTTCTAACACTTTTTTTTCTTTTTTTTCTAACTATAGTTTTAATTTTATTTTTATTAAAAAAATCACAAAAAATCATTTTTTTTATCATTTTATTTTTAATTTTCGCACTATTTAAATATGCATTTTTTAAAATAGTCAAATTTTCACTTTTATGTATTTTCTAGTCAAAAATCATCAAAAATCATAAAATATTCAAAAAAATCCAAAAAAAAAGTTTTTAATCTTATTTGTCCTATTTTTAGCACTTTTTATAACTTAGAGAACAAGTCAATCTTATTAAATTAGTTTGATTTAATTTTTTATTAAAATTAAAACAAATTGATTTTTGGGCTTTGATTTGGTCCATAGTTTTACTATAATTATTTTTTCTAACCTAATTCATGATATATAAATAAAACTAACAATTACAAATTTCTCAATTTACTCTCTCACAACTAAACCCTTATTTTTTTTAACACTTTCAACCTTATTCTTCATTCCTAATTCCTACCTACAAAACAATTCACCAAGTTTCTTCAATATCTTTTGTTCTTCTTTTGCTTAGTTCTTGGCCAATGATTTCGTATGAGGCCTCATCTTCTTCTTTTTTAAAGAAAAAATCTTTTTCTAAATCTTTTTATCAAAACTAAAAATAAACCTTTTGTTTTCAAAACCTTTTGGCCAATGATTATCATATGAGGCCCTTGATGTATGTTTTTATACTAACTTTAGTTTTTGGCTAATGATGATACTTGAGGCCACCTTTTATCAAAATTCTTATGTTTTTGACATCCTCTTTATGTTTCGAAACATTTTCTTTCAACTCTCTTTTTTTAAAAAAAACCTTTTTCAAATACTTTATCTAGAATTACAATTTTTTTGGCCAATGATGATACATGAGGCTTGTTTTTTTTTAATCATTGTTTTGGTCATTGTTGCTACATTTTAGTTTAAATTTATGTTTTTACAATCATAATTATTTTTTTTTACTTTTGAGAATTTTTGCCCTTTTAGCTATAATCTAACTTTCTGAACCTTTCTTTATTTTTTGGGAAAATTTAGATTATATGAGGTCAAACCTATTTTATAATATTTTTTATTTTATTATTGTAACTATTATCATTACTAACCCTTATTATTATTATTATTATTATTATTATTATTATTATTATTATTATTATTATTATTATTATTATTATTATTATTATTCTTATTATTATTATCATTATTATTAACATTATTACTATCCTTGTTTGCAGGTACTTCCTTTGGCCGTTAACCTTGTTTTGGCCAAACAATTTTGCTGGCCACTTTCTCACCATGTACTCTCAAGAGCGCACAACACCCAATCTGAGCTAAGTTTCTTTTTTTGTTTTTATTTTAATTGCATGAAATTTTTTATATATATTCCTTTCTTTTTTTATTATTAGTATAATTTTTTTCTTTTATTTATTTTTATTTATTTAACCAAATTAGTTTTTATATATAATAATTTCATAGTTATTTATTTTAATCGAAAACTCGTTTTTTAATTTTATCAATAATTATTTTTAAAACAATAAAAAATTTTATTTTTGTATATATTTTTAATTAATTAATTAATTGAAAATTAATAATTAAAGTTTTTGTTAACCTTGATTCATTTATAAACCTTAAAATCTTCAGGCAGGTGTTCTCCACTAACGCATTGTTAGGCCTTATAAACCTTTTGGGTCACAATAAGTTTTCTTAAATAACCCTTTAGGGTTCGTAAATTTTTTAGGGTTTATAATCAATTAACGTTTAAATCAGTTAATGCACTAACATTTCTCTTCTTCATGTCAATTCTTTTCAGGGTTACCATCAGGGTTCGTCCGCCTACGCGCCACGCCAGATCAAAAGCTAAGTCCCTAATTTGATTATTATTTTAAATATTATTTTTGTCCTATAAAATAAATTATGATTTACTTTTAAATATCAATGAGTCAGCCATACACTCACTGCATCCTTTTTCTTTATGCCCATCTTTTAGGATTCATCACAATCTGGTCAGTGTCAATGCTTCATGCCTCAAGGCTAGCCTCTGCCCATCAACCTTCATCCATCAAAGATAAAAGTTTGTCAGACTGCCAAAGCTACGTTGGTAACCCTAAACTCTGTCTTTATTATTACTTATGTCAAACCCTATTAAGGGATCCGCTGGTTTCATTGTTCCCTTCCCCGTATTATTATGTAACTGTTCCCTGGTTGTATTGTTTGGCCTTGAAGGCACTTAAAACTGTTATATTATATTTACTGCGTGGTTAGTAATTTAGGGAGTGCAAACCATGAACTGAACATAGATCACCTAATTACAAGATAAATGTAATCGAAGTTAACCACGTGATTGCTGCACACACTCACCTTTAGGGTAACCTCTTCTGTTGCCTGTTGCCTTGCTGCCTCTAAGTGTACTAAATAGTCAAGTCCCTCGATTCCGAGGATACCTAAAGCAAAACAAATGTTGCCCTAAGTTCATTATCATCATCAAGTTTGTCCCTCGATGTTGCCTTATATGATGATTGTCCCAATTTCTAAGGTATCCTCGCATGATGCCTAAAAAGATTAATGACTATTATATCCTTCCCTTAGACTACCTGCCCTCTTTATGGCATGGGACAGTCTTATGGCGAACGATTACTCGATGACCCTTAAACATCCAATTGAAAGGCTTCCTGCCCTCTTATGGCATGGATAGATCCTTTCGCCTCGAAAAGCTAAAAGAACAAATTTTTAAACTTAGGGTAAGTTGCTAGTAATTGCTTGCTCCGTTCAAATTCAAAATTCAAAATCAAACTATTTTCCCATTAATTTTCAAATACTTTTCAAAAAGACTACGCTTATTTACAAGCTAAAGTTCTTCTTCAAAGTTTACTTTTCACACCTCCTATTTCAAAATAATTTCAAACAAGGCTACGCTTATTTATAAGCTAAAGTCCTTAACGAAACCTTTTACTATTCGCACACCGCTTTTCAAACAAATCAAACAAACAAAGTGAGCTAAGCAATTAAGAGCCCATGGATAACCATGGATGCAAAGGGTGCCTTACACCTTCCCTTTGCATAAATTACCCCCCGAACTTAGATTTCTTTAAAAAAGGTTTTTTCTGTTTCTTTTTGCCTTTCTAATTTAGTTTGGATAAAATAAAAGTCGGTGGCGACTCTTGCTTACCGCGACATTCCGATCAATATAAAAGTCAGTTCACCGTATTACAGAACTGGCGACTCTGCTGGGGATAAAAATTCGATAAAAGAGGGGTTACCTTAAAAGTTTAGGATTCACTTTAATTGTTTTCTATTGTTTGTTTTGCTTGTTTTAATTTTCAAGGCTGTTTTGGGAATTCTGCTGTGTGAAAGGTCCTACACCCGGATCTAGTGTACCTTAGGTATGTGGCATTAGACCAGGGAGGCTGTACGACATGTATCGTTATGGTTGAACTGGTGGCCACCGTTAGTGCGACGCTTTGGTTTGTCCTGATGGCCCTTGAATCTGATCGAGGAGACGTTTGGCTACCGCGTGGTGTCATAAGCACTAATTCGCCCTTAGAACCTTAGTTGAACTTGACTTTGGCCTATAGGAAGTAGCGAGATGGCTGGCTTTGGATTCCTGACTGAAGCTGGTTGATACTCGATGCTACACTCATTGAGATTGGACTCAAGGGATGCTTTTGGCTGGCCGATTGTGCGCTATGTTGAGACAATGCCCACGAGAAAGATCAGGGATATGAGCACCATAGAACCCGGTTACTATTCTAGGACAGGTGGAACCAACTAAACGTCAGTGGGGAGGGTACTTACCTACGAACTTCAAGCAAGCCTCTAAACCTAAGGGCACTTGTGTGACTTGTTTGTGTTTGCTACTAACCTCTGTTTCCTTGCAGGTTTTTGTTAAAGTACTTGTTTGCCCTCACTATTCCATGTTGTGCCTAATGAGCTGCATTCACATGACATACTAACCTTTGTTTCCTTGCAGGATTCGCTTGTAGGACATTTCATCCTCATTACCTTATGCTCTAACCCTTTTATTTCCTTGCAGGGATTGTCTGTAGGACACCTAGTCCTTATGACCTTATGCTTTACTTAATGCATTGCATCTGCATTACATCATGACATCATAACATAGCATGTTAGCTAACCCTTTCAAGGATCTTAGGGATTTAGGACACACAATTTCAGGTACTCTTATCAAGGACTAAATTCCTTTCAAGGGGCAAGAGGATTTATTTTCCTCTAGCCACATACCTTCCGATTCAAAGGTTTAGCACCTGACAAGGGGCAAGAGGATTTATTTTCCTCTAGCCATGTATCTTCAAATTCAGAAGTATCTCGAATCAGAGGCGATGACCCACTTGATATGGTGAGCTTAATTCTCAAAGAAAGACGTTCAAAGACAAAGTTCAAATTTCTTCAGACAAAAACGCGACCAAATCATTTTCTAATGTTGCTAACTAAATACCTAAAGATCCTTGAAAGCATTTCACATGCATCATGACATTGCATACTTCTAACATTGTTTTCAGGTTCCGCCCCGACAAGCATTCCTCTCAGATATAATCAAGCCTAAGATTCATTCTGACAAGTCTTTTTACATACCAAAACTTCATCAAATACCTCATCTTTGTGCTGTTTATTTCAGTAACAAAGATGAATCTCGAACAATCTGTGAAGAATCTCCAAACTCAGAACAACCAATTCCAAGAAATGATCCTTAACTTGGCCAAGGGGCAGGAAGAATTAAAGGCACTTCTGATCAAGAAAGAGAAGGATCAACATAGGCAACAAGATGATCAAGGTAAAGGGAAATCCAAGCCCAAGCGATCATTCACGTCGTTACACATGCCGATGGCTCAAGTTCTGCAACAACTGCTCAGCCAGAACTTGATAACTCTATTGCCTCCGTATTCACTTCCTACTAATCCCACTCCTGGGTACAAATACCATGCAAGATGTGCTTATCATTCAAACAGTCCTGGTCACAATACAGAGGATTGTGGACCGTTGAAACACAAAATCCAAGACTTAATCGATGACAAAATCATTGACTGCCAGTCTCCTGAGGAACCTCACGTTGTGTACGACCAGAAAGATCACAATGAACCCAACCAATTTGTGGGGACAATTCTGACCTCTACATTAGCTCCGCAACAAAGACGCAAGTCAAATACATCTAAACGCCAGTTTACAAAGATCAACATGTCACTGGCTCAGGCATTACAACATGTGTTGAGAAAGAACTTGATTACTTTAAGGGATCCTCCTGTAAAGCCCAACACTTCTGCCCCTAGCTACAAGCCCAATGCGAGGTGCGCATATCACTCCAATAGCCCTGGGCATGATATGAATGACTGTTGGCCATTGAAGAACAAGACTCAAGACATGATTGATGCTGGTGAAATTGAATTCTATCATCCCAAGACCCCTGTGGTGATCACCGCTCCTATGCCTAATCACGACAAGACTGATTAATGTCTAGAAGGATGAACTTTTTAGACCATTAGATTTACTTTCATTTGCAATTTCTATTCTGTTTGTTTAAACATTTGAATTATGATAGACATTATCTGTTTTAATAATTATCATCAGTGCATTGCATATGATTGTCTTGAGTACATTATTTCGTTATCACTCATTTTAAATCGCGTATTTACTTTGCATATGTTTTATGTTTATTGAACTCTTGCTAAGCTGTAAGCCTTTTTGAGGGAGGATGACGAAAACGATGCCGCAACCTCATACAGTATGCTTTTGAGCGGACTATGCTGACGATGTACAGGCATTGTTTCAATTCCTAAACAGTGGAGATATAAGGATGTTAATCCCTCGTCAACCCCTTTGAGCCTAAGAAGTAGAAGTTTCTTTCTTGTACTAATTAAAACCTTGATCATAACCTGGGGCAGGGTAGTTCTCAGTTAATTCGGCTGTGCATTCTATTTTAAGAGAACCTTTCAACAAAGGCTTCAATCACAAACGGTCATCCGCACACATCAAAGAAGTGTTGGAGATGTCAATCAAAAGACAATGATGGTTCGTCAATCATCAAACAAGACAGTCAATATCTTCAAAAGAAAAAATGAAAAATATATATACAAAGAAAAGCCTGCTAAGTCAAAAATCAAAAGACGACTTAGGTAAAATCAAGGCATCCCGCTGACTGTAAGCTCCGAAATAAACAGTTCAGGCAAAAGTTAGGGATATCAAAAAGATGAAAAAAGAGAAGTCAATATACAACACAATGTTGTGACTACCAAAGGAAGAAGCGACTGCCATCTCAAAAGCTTTCCTTGCTTGTGAACCATCATCATTATCAAAGGTGCAAATCCAAAAGTCTCTTGGAACCTGAATGCATAAGTTGAATTAACTGAGCTTAGGATCGAAGATCATCACGAAGAGGGGTGGGTACAATCAAATTTTGAGCCTTTATCCTTCGTTTCTTAAACCGTGAACCAAGCCACGTTACAACCCTTAAAAGTCCTAACTGAAGCATGGTTAGTTCGAAAGCATACTGTCACAAAAAAGGTATCCTGACTCCTTAAGGTTTACCACAAATGCTGAGTTGACACTTCGTTTTTTACAAACATCACGTTTTTATAAACATCATGCTTTTACATATCCAGTTTTAATGTTTTTCAACAAACTCAAGACAGACATATGCATTGCATCTCATGAATTCATTATTAAGCATATTCTGCTATATAATTTCAAATGTTAGCATCAGAAAGAACTTGCACAGGGTACAACTAATGACTGAAAGTTATCCCGACAGACAATATTACTCCAAGAAGCAATGTCTCTTACGTATACAAGGGGCATGATACGTTTTTTCCAATCAATCTGGGGCAATCAAGTCAAGATTCCAAGAATATCTCAAAAGCCAAACAATCAAAGGCATACACCTCAAGTGGGTTTCAAGCTATGTTCTTGATCAAACTAAGGCAATCAAGTCAAGATTCTGAGAATCTCTCAGGATGCCAAAATAATCAGGGGCATCATCCTGAGTTTACGATTACTAAGGGCATGTCGCCCATAGCGCACATCTCATAAAGTCCTCGTGAGGCGAATCTTTCCAAAGCTCTTACTAGCGGGGGCAAACCTATGCAAGTCCAGTTTGACATCTTGATCAACATTCAGTGACATGTCCTAAATCCAGGAATAGCAGGTACTATAATGCTAGGGGCAACTTTCACCCATGTCTCCCCACAAAGCCGGGTTCACAAGATCATATCCCCACAGAGTAATCATTAAGAAGATATCTTCAAACGCTCCCGATAAAGACATGGCTGCCCAACAGAGTTTACATCTTCAACACTGTCGCTCTCCTCCAACATGATTTATCAATATCTTTATCACCAATCAGGGAACATCAAGTCACTGATCATCTCCAATCATAAATTCCCAGCTGAGCATCTTCAAGACAAGATCAGACAGTACAATTACAAGGACATAAAGATCTACTTTCTTAATCAAAGACAACATAAATCATATTCACATATCATATGTCATAAACATATTCATACACTGCATACATTACCTCATACATAACATGCAAAAGCTCTCATTTATTTTGAGGGATTCATTACATAACTCATGCATCATGACATTGCATAAAGATTAACCTTACCTTTTTCAGAATACAGGTACCGACAAATGAACGAAATCTCCAACTTTCCAAGATCTAATTCAGCTACTACGAATGGTACTGACACGATCAACGCTCGAAGATCTAATTCATTTACCACGAACGGTAATGACACGATCACTTTCAAAGTCTAATTCAGCTACTACGAACAGTACTGACACGACAAAAGATCTAATTCGGTTACTACGAACGGTACTGACACGGTCAACGCTCAGAGATCTAATTCTATCATCACGAACGGTGTAGACAGGATCAATGACCAACTAAGTCTAATTCAGTTACTACGAACGGTGCTGACACGACAAGAGAATCTAATTCTACCATCACGAACGATGTAGACGCGATTATCTCCTCAAGATCTAATTCCATCATCACAAACGGTGTGGACACGATCAACTGCTTCTAAGATCTAATTCGGTTACTACGAACGGTACTGACACGATCAACTGCTTCTAAGATCTAATTCGGTTACTACGAACGGTACTGACACGATCAACTCTCAGAGATCTAATTCTATCATCACGAACGGTGTAGACACGATCACTGACTTTCCCAGTCTAATTCAACTACTACGAACGGTACTGACACGACAAAATATCTAATTCGGTTACTACGAACAGTACCGACACGATCAACCTTTAAAGAGATCTAATTCCATCATCACGAAAGATGTGGACACGATCAAATATTTCCTAAGTCTAATTCAGTTACTACGAACGGTGCTGACACGATCAAACTTTCAAAGATCTAATTCATCTACTACGAACGGTAATGACACGATCAAAACACAAACAACACTTCTCAAACACTTCAAACACCTGGATGGCATCTTCAAGCCCATCTCCAACAAAAGTCCCTACTTCAGCTAGGGCAAATTTCTTGGTATTCTAGTGTTCAATCATCTTCCACCTTCAGATACCGACTGGCACACAAACCACTCTATATCTTCAGGTTTAAGAAGATTGAACAGGGGCAGCTGTCATACCCCAAAATTTGCCCACAATATTCAAATATTCAAATTATTTTAAAATTGGATTTTTTTTTTATAAAATTTTGAGGTCATTCACATTGACGTCTTGAATTTTATAAATATTCAATTTAAAGTCTATTTTAAAATATAATAATTTACTCTTAAATTATTTATATTTTAATAAATAGCAAAATGCTTTCTCATGCTTCATACACTTCCAATTGACTTTTATTTCAAACAAATAATATAACATAGTTGGTAAGGAGGTAAGGCTTGCAAGTACAAAGTCTCGGGTTCAAATCCCACTTCTAACACTTTTTTTTCTTTTTTTTTTAACTATAGTTTTAATTTTATTTTTATTAAAAAAATCACAAAAAATAATTTTTTTTATCATTTTATTTTTAATTTTCGCACTATTTAAATATGCATTTTTTAAAATAGTCAAATTTTCACTTTTATGTATTTTCTAGTCAAAAATCATCAAAAATCATAAAATATTCAAAAAAATCCAAAAAAAAAGTTTTTAATCTTATTTGTCCTATTTTTAGCACTTTTTATAACTTAGAGAACAAGTCAATCTTATTAAATTAGTTTGATTTAATTTTTTATTAAAATTAAAACAAATTGATTTTTGGGCTTTGATTTGGTCCATAGTTTTACTATAATTATTTTTTCTAACCTAATTCATGATATATAAATAAAACTAACAATTACAAATTTCTCAATTTACTCTCTCACAACTAAACCCTTATTTTTTTTAACACCTTCAACCTTATTCTTCATTCCTAATTCCTACCTACAAAACAATTCACCAAGTTTCTTCAATATCTTTTGTTCTTCTTTTGCTTAGTTCTTGGCCAATGATTTCGTATGAGGCCTCATCTTCTTCTTTTTTAAAGAAAAAATCTTTTTCTAAATCTTTTTATCAAAACTAAAAATAAACCTTTTGTTTTCAAAACCTTTTGGCCAATGATTATCATATGAGGCCCTTGATGTATGTTTTTATACTAACTTTAGTTTTTGGCTAATGATGATACTTGAGGCCACCTTTTATCAAAATTCTTATGTTTTTGACATCCTCTTTATGTTTCGAAACATTTTCTTTCAACTCTCTTTTTTTAAAAAAAAACCTTTTTCAAATACTTTATCTAGAATTACAATTTTTTTGGCCAATGATGATACATGAGGCTTGTTTTTTTTTAATCATTGTTTTGGTCATTGTTGCTACATTTTAGTTTAAATTTATGTTTTTACAATCATAATTATTTTTTTTTACTTTTGAGAATTTTTGCCCTTTTAGCCATAATCTAACTTTCTGAACCTTTCTTTATTTTTTGGGAAAATTTAGATTATATGAGGTCAAACCTATTTTATAATATTTTTTATTTTATTATTGTAACTATTATCATTACTAACCCTTATTATTATTATTATTATTATTATTATTATTATTATTATTATTATCATCATTATTATTAACATTATTACTATCCTTGTTTGCAGGTACTTCCTTTGGCCGTTAACCTTGTTTTGGCCAAACAATTTTGCTGGCCACTTTCTCACCATGTACTCTCAAGAGCGCACAACACCCAATCTGAGCTAAGTTTCTTTTTTTGTTTTTATTTTAATTGCATGAAATTTTTTATATATATTCCTTTCTTTTTTTATTATTAGTATAATTTTTTTCTTTTATTTATTTTTATTTATTTAACCAAATTAGTTTTTATATATAATAATTTCATAGTTATTTATTTTAATCGAAAACTCGTTTTTTAATTTTATCAATAATTATTTTTAAAACAATAAAAAATTTTATTTTTGTATATATTTTTAATTAATTAATTAATTGAAAATTAATAATTAAAGTTTTTGTTAACCTTGATTCATTTATAAACCTTAAAATCTTCAGGCAGGTGTTCTCCACTAACGCATTGTTAGGCCTTATAAACCTTTTGGGTCACAATAAGTTTTCTTAAATAACCCTTTAGGGTTCGTAAATTTTTTAGGGTTTATAATCAATTAACGTTTAAATCAGTTAATGCACTAACATTTCTCTTCTTCATGTCAATTCTTTTCAGGGTTACCATCAGGGTTCGTCCGCCTACGCGCCACGCCAGATCAAAAGCTAAGTCCCTAATTTGATTATTATTTTAAATATTATTTTTGTCCTATAAAATAAATTATGATTTACTTTTAAATATCAATGAGTCAGCCATACACTCACTGCATCCTTTTTCTTTATGCCCATCTTTTAGGATTCATCACAATCTGGTCAGTGTCAATGCTTCATGCCTCAAGGCTAGCCTCTGCCCATCAACCTTCATCCATCAAAGATAAAAGTTTGTCAGACTGCCAAAGCTACGTTGGTAACCCTAAACTCTGTCTTTATTATTACTTATGTCAAACCCTATTAAGGGATCCGCTGGTTTCATTGTTCCCTTCCCCGTATTATTATGTAACTGTTCCCTGGTTGTATTGTTTGGCCTTGAAGGCACTTAAAACTGTTATATTATATTTACTGCGTGGTTAGTAATTTAGGGAGTGCAAACCATGAACTGAACATAGATCACCTAATTACAAGATAAATGTAATCGAAGTTAACCACGTGATTGCTGCACACACTCACCTTTAGGGTAACCTCTTCTGTTGCCTGTTGCCTTGCTGCCTCTAAGTGTACTAAATAGTCAAGTCCCTCGATTCCGAGGATACCTAAAGCAAAACAAATGTTGCCCTAAGTTCATTATCATCATCAAGTTTGTCCCTCGATGTTGCCTTATATGATGATTGTCCCAATTTCTAAGGTATCCTCGCATGATGCCTAAAAAGATTAATGACTATTATATCCTTCCCTTAGACTACCTGCCCTCTTTATGGCATGGGACAGTCTTATGGCGAACGATTACTCGATGACCCTTAAACATCCAATTGAAAGGCTTCCTGCCCTCTTATGGCATGGATAGATCCTTTCGCCTCGAAAAGCTAAAAGAACAAATTTTTAAACTTAGGGTAAGTTGCTAGTAATTGCTTGCTCCGTTCAAATTCAAAATTCAAAATCAAACTATTTTCCCATTAATTTTCAAATACTTTTCAAAAAGACTACGCTTATTTACAAGCTAAAGTTCTTCTTCAAAGTTTACTTTTCACACCTCCTATTTCAAAATAATTTCAAACAAGGCTACGCTTATTTATAAGCTAAAGTCCTTAACGAAACCTTTTACTATTCGCACACCGCTTTTCAAACAAATCAAACAAACAAAGTGAGCTAAGCAATTAAGAGCCCATGGATAACCATGGATGCAAAGGGTGCCTTACACCTTCCCTTTGCATAAATTACCCCCCGAACTTAGATTTCTTTAAAAAAGGTTTTTTCTGTTTCTTTTTGCCTTTCTAATTTAGTTTGGATAAAATAAAAGTCGGTGGCGACTCTTGCTTACCGCGACATTCCGATCAATATAAAAGTCAGTTCACCGTATTACAGATTTGTCGGATGATTGTTGAATTAGTTTTGATATTTGGTGAAGAACTTTGTTGATGTTAAGGCTTGCATATTAGATGTTTGCTAAATTGTTTGAGATAATTGTTTGGTGCTAGCTCTTGATTAATGATGTGAATCTGATTTTTTTTGTCGAAAGGTTCTAGGTGTGAATGATGGATAGGCTTGGTATTGGTTGATAGGCGAGTTCCTGTTAGATTTGTCTTTATCTTTGTTGGTAGTTTGAAGTGAGAAATGCTGGAAGTTTATATGTGTTTTGATGTTGTTTTTTTTACACTTAAAGATGCATAGGAGCCATGGTAGTACCAACATATAAGTGCTGAAAATCTTAGTGATGATTTGTTGATGATTTGTTGACTTTAGCTTATTCCATGGTTAAATGATGCAGAGTTTTTTATGATGCTAAAATGTTGTTGATATCATGATATTTGAGTGAGAAATAGCTTGTTCAAAAGTGCTTAAGTGTTGAAAATTTTGGTTGGTAATTGATGAAGTTTTAGCATGAAAATTGGTTGGAAAATAGTGTGTTTTAAAGGAATGAAGTGTTGGAAGTTTGTCTGATTCATGTTCGTGCGGATTATCGAGTATTAGATTGGATGGTTGATGAATAATGCTTGACATGTTTGGTACTAATTGTTGGAAGTTTTGGTTGTTTGGTAATGATGAATAAATGTGGTGATTAAAGCATGCTAGTACTTGAGTTTTACTTCACAAAAATGTTTGAGAAATATATATAAACAAAGTGTGTTTGAGTTCTAGTTTTTTGTGTGATGTTTAAATGTGATTTCAAGGTGTTTTGGGGACTGTTTTATTATCACTATTATGCAGAATTTTCCATGGCTCCATTGCACTATGTTTCCATCCTTTTAACTCATGAAAATTGGTCCTTTTGTTGCACTTTTGACATGAAAATTGATATGTTTGGTTGTTGGTTGATTTCAAGTGTTTATATGGTTTGATTAAGTGCTAATAGATATGTTAGAGGTGCTGAAAATTTTCTGTTTCACTTGTTTGGTGCATTTCTACTTGTTTTGAGCTTACGCGCGCGGTATGTCGGCTTTACCAAATTGGTCATAACTTTTGATTTAGGAAGAGTTTTTGAGCATGTGATTAATGTTTTTCATACGTAATAATATTTTCGGAGCTGTTTGTACAGTTTATTTTCAGTTTCGGCCAACTTTTTTTACCGTTTTCGCTACTGCCCCTGTTCCGAAAGTCGTGCTTCCGGGCCGATTTTGTAAATTCTGATTGCATATTTTACTTCTTTAGCACGTTTTAACCTTGCAATAAAATTTTAGATTAATTCTGACGAGTTTAGTTTTCACTGTTTTTACCCGGTTTTGCCGTTTCGGTGTACCGTTGTGCATGTAAATACTTGTGCTGGCTTCCGTAGTTTTAGTGTACATATTTGATTTGCTTTTGAATACTATCCCATGTTTCTTCTTGTTTGCTTTTGTTATGTTTTCACTTTCTATTCTGTTATCCATTTCCGATTCAGCTTATAATTCAATAACGCAATTCCGATTGCGGTGTCTTGTTATCTCTAACGTGCGTGCTAGTATGCAAGGCAACATGGAGGCTCTGGTCGATGCCCGCTCTCGTGTTCCGCTTTATTTGCGGGACACGACATTTATCCTCTCTCTGATTCGGGTTTCTACACGCATCTTTTATCATTATACTTGCTTGTCCGGATTTCTGTTTCCCTTGCAGGTGTATGGTATTCGTTGTGCCCGATGCACACGTTGGCGCGTGATTTACTTTCATCGCGCCGATTCTTGATTGCTTATGCGGATTTTAATCGGAGTGCTGACATGTTTGCTGTTGCTTTTGCTAGCTTGCTCGCGGGATCCTAGTTTACTCACTCTCCTCGCTTTAGCTTACGGATCATCATCCGTTTGGTATTGATTCCGTTTCATTTTACTTCTTTCTGTACTTTATCGCTTTCTCGCATCATCCTTTAACATGAGAACTAGGACCTAGACATGCATCTGGCCAAGCCCTCGAAAGAGGCTCTGTTTTTGTTGGTGTGTTTATATTTGTGCTTTGCGGCAGGGAGTCACGGTGTAATAAGTCCTATATGGCACTCCGTTAAGTCCTCATGGAAGGCATGCGGTCAAGGGTTCGTAATCAACCCCCGCCTAGTCTCATCGAGTCTGTTTGGTATGCGCACGCCTCGTGTTGCTCGCTTCCGAACGTGCAAAAGATCTTGTTATCGAGTATGTCAGGAAAAGGGTTCATGTAGCCGGACCCCCGCCTTTCCTATAGCTCATGTCACTCGACGTTGATGCTCGGTGTACGCACGCACCGTTTTCCTTTACGATCCGTGACGGCTTGGTTGCTGAGAAGGGTCCGCCTTCTTGTCTATGGCCCGACCATTTTCGCGAGGTCTAATGCTTGGTTGACTTGGGTTGAGCTGCTCCCCTTGGCTATGGCGGGACCGCTTTTCTACCATTCGGTCAGTACCGTTGGTTTGTTTGCTTTACGAGCGGATGCTCGTTTGTGTGATATTCTTGTGTGCTTCCCCCTTTTCCCCATAGGTTGTTAGGCTAGCTTAGACTTGTACCCTTTGTATGATAACATTAGGTAGCAAGCTTTCCCCCTTAGCTTAGGTTTTCCTCATGCATTCTTTAAAACACAAACCACACTCTTTGATTTTCTTTTCTTAAGAGCTTGTTATTTCCGCTCCATTCCCAAGCATAAGCCTCCAAAGGTCGAGCAGCGGAGTGTGAATGTAACTCGTTCACCTAAAAAACACAAAACAAACAGAAATTAGTTAGCCGAGCTACGGTAGCTCTGATTCTGCAAAACAGATACGTAGGCAGCGGGGTAGGGCCCGTGCGAGCATAACACTTTCTTTTCCCTACATTTTGCATTCATTTTAGTCCAGATTAGCGTAGATTTGTTACACACCCTTAGTTTTAGACACAAGCGTGGATACCATCGAGTACGATGGGCGCGAGGGGTGCTAGCACCTTCCCCTCGCGTAACCGACTCCCTTACCCTTTTCTCTGGTCGTGAGACCATTGTTTTGTTTTGTGGTTTGCTGGCATTCCCTTCCTTTTCAGGATAAATATGTTAGTGGCGACTCTGTTAATTTTCGCGGTAGCGACACATACATATATCTCTCTTCCTCATATATGTGTCTCATCTTTAATACACCTTTAAACATATTTGGCTCTCATACTATCACTATCTACCTTTTATCTACTATACTATGAATGCTAGCGTGTTATCTATGTTTCTCTCGTTACTCTCCTCTGCTGTTTTTCTTGTATCTCTTTTGATGTTGTCAAAGGGGGAGATAGATGCTGAGTGTACGGGGGAGCTCAGCTGAGTAAATAGATGCTGAGTGTACGGGGGAGCTTTTACCACTTATTGCCAAAGCTTCTACTACCGGTTTGCCATCATCAAAAAGGGGGAGTATGTGAATACAAGATCACACTCACAAAGATGTTTTTGATTCATGGAAAACTCAACAAGCATACAAGCATACAAGCAACAAGGTACAAGCAGAAGAACTCAAAGAAAAGCAAGCTTTGGTCACTAATAACAGAGCAGGTCGACCTACTATGCATACAGGTCGACTCAACACAAGCAAAATAAGAGGAACTCAGAAAATCAGCAGTCAGGTCGACCTACTCCCAACACATGTCGACCTAAAATGAAGAAATTTACATATCATTCTGCTAGGTCGACCTACACAACAACTAGGTCGACCTAATCTGAGAAAATTTCCCCAAAACGCATCTGAAGTGGATTCTGGTCGACCTACTTCTTTGACAGGTTGACCTAACTGGGAACAAATGACATCCAAAGGATATGCAGCTCTGTTAGGTCGACCCAGCCCTAAATTAGGTCGACATATCTGATCAAAACTGACTTCCAAAGGATATGCAGCTCTGTTAGGTCGACCCAGCCCTAAATTAGGTCGACCTATCTGATCAAAACTGCCAAAATTTCTGGTTTTCTCTGCATCAACTGAAAAGCTCTCATATATATTGTCCAAGGTTCAATTATTGAAAACAACACCAACGACTGAAAGATACACAAAGGCTTCTCATCTTCGTTCTTCGTCATCTCCAACACAATTACACATAATCATTCTTGCGTTGAGGGTTAGTGATCGAGTTCGATAACGTCCATGGAACGGAATTGAAGATTCCTAGTGGGTGAAGATTTGTGGGGTTTTTGGTGAATAAAATCCGAGGGTTTTGTCCTCCAAGATAGGTGTTTCTTGGGGGTTTTTATCAAGAGGTTTCATCGAGGATCCATCTGAGTGTGAAGATTGAAGAACAAGGGTTCAAGGCAATTCAAGACACAGCAGAAAAGGGATCAAGTGAAGCTCTTGGATCACCTTGATCTGGTTCAAGATTAAGGGGGAAGAAGATTCAAAGGATCGACAAATTCGGTTTATTGTTTATCGCTTTGCTTTCTTCTTTGTATAAACTGCTTTCAACATTAATGGAAGATTTCCCAATTTCAATTTGGAATTGGTGGCAGACGTGGTCGTAGCGAGGACGATCGACGAACTGCCTGAACAAATATCGTGTTCTTGTCGCTTTTATCTTTTCATTTACGTTCTGTTCATATTTGGTCATAATTGCAAAATTGATTAACGATTCAAGTGTTAAAATTGTGAATTAAAGTTCTGCATAAACATCGCAATTCACCACATCTTGAATCATCATCAATTTGAACATTATCACCAAGTGTTTGTCGTTTTGCTTATTCCACTATTACTGCATTGCAAACCAAAGTTTGTCAATTTAGAAGATAATTGATTTTCAGCTGTGAAACGTATTGATTCGATAACATATCACTTCATCATTAATCTCAATTATCTTGTGGTTTTGTCACATATACGACCCTTGCAATAACGGTCCGGAATAGACGCAAGTCGATTCAGAACCGCTTTCGCTTTAGTTCGAAATAATTCCGAAAAACTCTGTGAGATCTATTCACCCCCCTCCCCTCTAGATCCTCAGGCCAGCGTCTAACAAGTGGCATCAAGAGCTCTGGTTAGTTCGTGCTACGTGAAACACTTATTGGAAAGATGGCTTCCGGACCTAAAGGGGCTCACAATAGAGCTCCAGTTTTCAACGGTGAAAACTATGGCTATTGGAAGGATTGTATGTGTGTCCACATCAATGCAATTGATAGGAACATCTGGACAGCTATTGTCAATGGCCCCTTTCAGATCACCATGACAAATGCAGCTGGTGCAGTTGTTCCAAAACCAGAAAATACTTGGGATGCTGAAGATGAAAAGAGATATGCATACGATTGGAAAGCGAGAAACATTCTAATCTCAGCTCTAGGAGTTGATGAATACTATCGCGTTTCCCATTGTAGATCCGCTAAAGCTATGTGGGACACATTGCAAGTTGCCCACGAGGGAACGGATGATGTCAAACTAGCTAGGATCAATACGTTCACTCAAGAGTTCGAACTCTTCCACATGGAAGATGGTGAATCCATCGAAAACATGCAGAAGAGATTCGTTCACCTGAAAAATCGGTTAAATTCTCTTGATAGACCTGTTTCCAATGCAGTTGCTACTAACAAAATCTTAAGATGCTTGAATAGGGAATGGCAACCCAAGGTTACAGCAATAAAGGAAGCAAATGATCTAAACACCTTAGACATTACCACTCTCTTTGGTAAACTAGAGGAACATGAACAACACCTTAAATGCCTTGACATGCATGAGAAAAGGGCAAAGAAAGAAAAGAACATGGAGAAAGAGGTAGAGAAGAAGTCAATAGCTCTAAAAGCTTCAAGCTCCAAGACCTCAAGACAAGAGCTAGAGGATAGTGATACAAGTGATGACGAAGACTCCGATGATGAGGAAATGGGACTGTTTGTGCGAAGATACAACAAATATCTAAAGAAAATGGAGCAAAACATTCTGACAAAGGCTTGATCAACTATAGAAAGCAATCAAACAAGTTCAAACAAGATGACGACAACAAAGGAAAAATCAAAGGCCCTTGCTTTAATTGTGGGAAAGCCGGTCACTACAAACCGGATTGTCCATACCTTAAGAAGGAAAAAGAGAAGAACCAAAGCAAAGGTCATAACAAATTTAAGAGAGCCTACATAGCATGGGAAAGTGATTCATCTAGTGAAAACTCATCAAGCGATGAAGAAGAATCAACAAACTTATGCCTTATGGCTCATCAACACAAGAAAAAGAAAGCTGTAAGTCATCTTAAACCTGAACTCATAGATAAGGTATCTCATTCTCAACTAAAACTTGCTTTTGAAGAATTACATAGAGATGCAATTGAAGCTTTCAAACTTTTGGCCTCAAATAAGAAAATCTTTTCATATCTTGAATCAAAAGTTGAAAACCGAAAAGGATATGGAAGCTTTAAAACAATCTATGCTAGACATTCAAAAGGATAAAGTTGAAATAGATCCTACATCATGGTTTGGTTGTGAGACATGTCACATTTGGAAAAAAGAAGTAAGAGATCTAAAAGCCAAGTTAGACAAGGCTCTACAACCAAAAGTGACCTTTGCGGTTGATCCAAATAAGTTCAAAAGATCGTATACTCCTTTATATAGTAAATACACTTTTGTACCAAAAGCATCAACTAGCAAAACAGCATATTCTCATCATATTACCTGTCATTATTGTTGCAAAAAGGGACATACCATTGAAAAATGCAAATTTAGGAGAATTTTAGTTCCTAAAGGAGTATTTCAAAGGTTGCCTAAGTGCAACAAAATGTGTACTCACTACCAAGAACCCAATGAAAATTGGGGACCTCCCTCTCTAAATTAATCCTGCATGAAAAGTGTCTTGACATTGCCGAAAGGTTGTGGTTCCTTGATAGCGGATGTTCAAGACACATGACGGGAGACCTGTCTCTTTTCGTTGAGTTTCAAGCAAAGAAAAAGGGGTATGTCACCTATGGAGATAACAATCGGGGAGCCATACTTGGTCAAGGAAGTTACACGTGTCTTTTGATGAATCTTATACAAAATATGTCGAGAAAGGTCTTTCGTTTAATGGTGCAGGTCCATCCACTGAAGACATTGTCAAAGATAAGGAAGACGAGAATGAAAGTATTGTAAAGAAAGATGCTGAGAGAGAGAAAGATGAGTCTCATGATGAAAATGAAAAAGAAAGCATCTCAAACAATGAAGAACTTCCTAAGGCCTGGACAAATGTGAAAGACCATCCAATTGACAATATAATAGGAGACATCTCAAGGGGCGTTACAACACGCTCAAAGATAAGTAACTTCTGTCATCATTTTGCTTTTGTTTCACAAGTTGAGCCGAAAAACGCTAAGGATGCATTACTTGATGAGCATTGGCTAATGGCCATGCAAGAAGAATTAAACCAATTTAAACGGAATGATGTTTGGGACTTAGTCCCTCATCTGGGAGATCATCAAGTAATAGGCACTAGATGGGTTTTTCGTAACAAACTTGATGAAAACGGCGTTATTACTAGAAACAAAGCGAGATTAGTTGCCCAAGGTTATAATCAAGAGGAAGGTATTGATTATGAAGAGACATACGCTCCTGTAGCACGTCTCGAAGCTATTCGTCTCTTACTTGCTTATGCGTGTTCTAAAGACTTCAAACTATTCCAAATGGATGTTAAAAGTGCTTTTCTAAATGGCTATATAAATGAAGAAGTCTATGTTGCTCAGCCACCCGGCTTTGAGAATTACATGTACCCAACTCATGTTTATAAGCTGAAACGTGCTCTATACGGTCTTAAACAAGCCCCTCGGGCTTGGTACGAACGTTTGAGCAAATTTCTTCTTAGTCAAGGGTACTCTAGGGGTAAAGTTGACACTACTCTCTTTATTAAAAGAAAAGATAAAGATGTTCTCTTAGTCCAAGTTTATGTAGATGATATTATATTTGGGTCGACTAATGCAAAACTTGTCAAAGATTTTTCTAAGCTTATGCAGAGTGAATTTGAGATGAGTCTCATGGGTGAGCTAAATTTCTTCCTTGGCCTACAAATCAAGCAACTCAGTCATGGAACGCTTGTAAATCAAACTAAATACTGTACGGAGCTGCTCAAAAGATTTGGAATGAGTGAAGCGAAGGAAATTGACACACCTATGGCAACAAATACTAATCTAGACAAAGATGAGAAAGGTAAAGAGGTTGACGTAAAATTGTACCGAGGTATGATAGGTTCACTATTGTATCTTACTGCCTCAAGACCAGACATTATGTTTAGTGTGTGTATGTGTGCAAGATATCAATCTTGTCCAAAAGAATCTCACTTAAAAGCTGTCAAAAGAATTCTGCGATACTTACGTGGAACTACTAAATATGGCCTATGGTATCCAAAGGGAAATGAGTGCCATTTGGTAGGATTATCCGCTTCAGATTTTGCTGGCTGCAAATCCGATAGAAAAAGTACCAGTGGAACATGTCATCTATTCTCAAATTCATTGATAAGTTGGCATAGCAAGAAACAAGTATCGGTTGCATTATCTACTGCTGAGGCAGAATATGTAGCTGCTGGAAGCTGCTGTGCACAAATATTATGGCTCAAGCAACAACTTCTTGACTTTGGTATTAAGCTTGATCGTATACCTATCATGTGCGACAACACAAGTGCCATAAACTTGAGTAAAAATCCTGTCTTACACTCACGCACCAAGCATATTGAAATAATACATCACTTCCTACGAGATCATATAGAGAAAGGAGACGTTACATTTGAACATGTAGAAAGCAAGAAGCAACTAGCCGACATCTTCACCAAACCTCTAGCAACGGAGAAATACTTCAACATTCGTAGGGAATTGGGGATACTCGATATCTCCAATTTGGGCTAATTACGTTTGTTCTCTCTTAATATTATTCCTTTACTTTATATATATTTTTTCTGCTAACATTTCTCTTAGCGTAAAGGTAGTTCATTATCAAGCCAGGCGTCATTCCACATTGACTAAAGGCTGCCACTAAAGTTGACACCTACATATTGAGAAAGCGGTAACGTAATTGTTGTTCATTTCCAAAAATATTATTGATACTATAATATGCTATCAATTAACATGCTTATAGTGACTTCATACATATATCTCTATTCCTCATATATGTGTCTCATCTTTAATACACCTTTAAACATATTTGGCTCTCATACTATCATTATCTACCTTTTATCTACTATACTATGAATGCTAGCGTGTTATCTATGTTTCTCTCGTTACTCTCCTCTGCTGTTTTTCTTGTATCTCTTTTGATGTTGTCAAAGGGGGAGATAGATGCTGAGTGTACGGGGGAGCTCAGCTGAGTAAATAGATGCTGAGTGTACGGGGGAGCTTTTACCACTTATTGCCAAAGCTTCTACTACCGGTTTGCCATCATCAAAAAGGGGGAGTATGTGAATACAAGATCACACTCACAAAGATGTTTTTGATTCATGGCAAACTCAACAAGCATACAAGCAACAAGGTACAAGCAGAAGAACTCAAAGAAAAGCAAGCTTTGGTCACTCATAACAGAGCAGATCGACCTACTATGCATACAGGTCGACTCAACACAAGCAAAATAAGAGGAACTCAGAAAATCAGCAGTCAGGTCGACCTACTCCCAACACAGGTCGACCTAAAATGAAGAAATTTACATATCATTCTGCTAGGTCAACCTACACAACAACTAGGTCGACCTAATCTGAGAAAATTTCCCCAAAACGCATCTGAAGTGGATTCTGGTCGACATACTTCTTTGACAGGTTGACCTAACTGGGAACAAATGACATCCAAAGGATATGCAGCTCTGTTAGGTCGACCCAGCCCTAAATTAGGTCGACCTATCTGATCAAAACTGACTTCCAAAGGATATGCAGCTCTGTTAGGTCGACCCAGCCCTAAATTAGGTCGACCTATCTGATCAAAACTGCCAAAATTTCTGGTTTTCTCTGCATCAACTGAAAAGCTCTCATATATATTGTCCAAGGTTCAATTATTGAAAACAACACCAACGACTGAAAGATACACAAAGGCTTCTCATCTTCGTTCTTCGTCATCTCCAACACAATTACACATAATCATTCTTGCGTTGAGGGTTAGTGATCGAGTTCGATAACGTCCATGGAACGGAACTGAAGATTCCTAGTGGGTGAAGATTTGTGGGGTTTTTGGTGAATAAAATCCGAGGGTTTTGTCCTCCAAGATAGGTGTTTCTTGGGGGTTTTTATCAAGAGGTTTCATCGAGGATCCATCTGAGTGTGAAGATTGAAGAACAAGGGTTCAAGGCAATTCAAGACACTGCAGAAAAGGGATCAAGTGAAGCTCTTGGATCACCTTGATCTGGTTTAAGATTAAGGGGGAAGAAGATTCAAAGGATCGACAAATTCGGTTTATTGTTTATCGCTTTGCTTTCTTCTTTGTATAAACTGCTTTCAACATTAATGGAAGATTTCCCAATTTCAATTTGGAATTGGGGGCAGACGTAGTCGTAGCGAGGACGATCGACGAACTGCCTGAACAAATATCGTGTTCTTGTCGCTTTTATCTTTTCATTTATGTTCTGTTCATATTTGGTCATAATTGCAAAATTGATTAACGATTCAAGTGTTAAAATTGTGAATTAAAGTTCTGCATAAACATCACAATTCACCACATCTTGAATCATCATCAATTTGAACATTATCACCAAGTGTTTGTCGTTTTGCTTATTCCACTATTACTGCATTGCAAACCAAAGTTTGTCAATTTAGAAGATAATTGATTTTCAGCTGTGAAACGTATTGATTCGATAACATATCACTTCATCATTAATCTCAATTATCTTGTGGTTTTGTCACATATACGACCCTTGCAATAACGGTCCGGAATAGACGCAAGTCGATTCAGAACCGCTTTCGCTTTAGTTCGAAATAATTCCGAAAAACTCTGTGAGATCTATTCACCCCCCCTCTAGATCCTCAGGCCAGCGTCTAACAAAAGGGACCAAAAATAATATATGAAAATTAGTACTATTTGGTCCCTAACAACTCTCCCCAACTTACCATTTTGTTTGTCCCCAAACAAAAATTCACAAGAGTAGCAAGAGCAACGCACAAGAGAATGATGACAAGGTAACCGAACACTCAAATGGCTCAAAAGTATAAGTTTTTCCAAAATACACTCACCACAATGCTAAAACAAAGCATGAGAAAGAATGATGGCAAAGTGCAAATTATTATCAAGAAATTCCAAAAGAGACATGTCAAAATTGAATCAAACCTACACACACATCAAAGTAATGATGATTACAAAAGGGGTTCACTTTCACTCATCCGGGCATTTAAATCAACAACAACTCAAATCATGCTTTCACCACAACAAGTTCAAAATAAATGTGCAAAGTGAGAATCAAGAGGGCTTTCATAGGTTGTAATGTGGCTTGGGTTACAAAGAAGAGGTTTTATTAAAGGTAAATTAAACAAAAATGTCTATCCTAAGGGAGCATTCCTATCAATTCACTTAACACTTGCTTGAATCCCCTTTTCTTTCTTTTTCTCTTTTTTTTTTCTTTTCATTATTTTTCAACAACACATAACGGGAACGATTTTATTTCTTTTTCTTGCCCCATACTTTCAAAATGTGTTGTTCTTTTCTTATTACCACAAAACTCATGAGTACCACTTTTTTATTTGTTTTTCAATCAACTCTCCCCAACTTTAGGATTCAAACCATAATAGATACAACAATGCTCCCTACATAGACATAGGCACAAGGCAAAATTGCAACCATTGCGGTTGAAGGTTTTAATGAAAGAACAAAAAATTAGGATTCACATACAAAATATTTTCAATAATCGTATGAATCCTAATAAGCTCAAAGGGGTTGACTAAGAATCACTCCTCACGAGGTTAATTGATTTAACTTTTTGGTCAAGTGGTTTTTCTCAAATTCAAACAATGCCTCTATCACTTTCACACTTTTCACAAACAAGAATAATGCATGGTTTAGCATGATAAAAATTAGTTGAAATAAATTCCGGTATCCCGCATTTAGTGCACAATGGAAAGTTTCCTCACAATTGGTTAAGTTCTAACTTTTGATTCAAAAATGACATGTGACTCGAGGAATTTATGCTAAGTAATTTGCACACACCATCAACTAACCATGTTAAGTCTAGAAAGCGATAAAGTGTACCTTAATTTTCCTCGATACCGATTCTCATCATTGCCACTCGAAGTGTTCACTAAATCAACTCTTGTCCGTGCCCAATGGTTCCTCAAGATTCCTTTGCAAAAGAACAATTAAACAAAACACTTTGAAAAAGTTGGGTTAATCATTTTCCACCCAAACACACAATTAAACTACAATAATAAAAACGCAATTTTTTTAAAAGGTTCAAATGGTGAAACGAGAGCCACCATAAAGTACACAAATTAAAAACCGAAAAGTGCAACAGTAAATAACTAGAAATAAAACAGAATTCAGACTAAATTAAAATAAAAATAAAAATACAAAAGTGTTGCAACACTACTTCAATCCTCTTCTTCGTCACCGCCACCAACTGTCCCGATCACATCTTCCATCGTGTCATCCTCATTTCCAGTACCACTGCCTCCTGCACCCCCCATGAAAGCTGGCCTGCCCACAGGCCAATTTGCATAGGCATCATACTCTACTTCCAAAGAGGTGCGCTGAAACTGTTGAGATAAAGTTTGCACCAAGAACCGGTTGGATCTTTGAGTCGTCTCAAAATTCTCTGCACAATAGGTAGCAAAGGCCATGTGGTCAAAAACAGGTGCACGACCACCTCTAGACCTCGAAGTAGATGCTCCTCCTCTTTCAGCTTTCTTTGGTGCGCCTTCACAAAACCTGCTAATAAAAGCTTCGTTAATAACACTTGTGATTTTGAAATGTACCTCACTCGGGATGGCCACCCTTGCCTCGAAACACAGCCCCATGATTAAACCGGGGTAGATAAGGACACCGGCTTTGCCTCCATGCCTTGTCCCCATAACCGAGACCCTCCTCATTTCCTCGGATATTATGCTGGCTAAATCAATCGGTACTCCGTACAAAATGCAAAACAGCATGTATCCCACTTCGAGTGAAATGTGTGTTGTGTGAGTTCTCGGCCGGATGTTATGCAATACCACCACTAGCAAGGCCTTGACCTCCACTTTAAAATCTTCTCTTTTCCATCCTTTTGGTGCTCTCGAGTCATTCAACTCATAGGTTTTTCCTTCAAGGCATAAGGACTCACTGACGACTTCGATGTTCCAATCATTAGTGAGATACCTTTTGTGGTACTCACTTCTTACTCCATCGGGTAGCTCTAACGGGGATCCCAGGTATTCATTTATAGCACTCCTCTTAAAAGAGATGGTTCTCCCCCTCACCATTGTCTTGTACGAAAATTCTGTCCCTTCTTCAACCGGCATGGCATTCGCATAGAATTCGCGAACAATGTCATAATTAATCTTAGCTACCGGTTCACAAATCTTCCCCCATTTGAGTTTATTCAATGTCTGAAGTAAATCTCGCATCGGACCATTCGTTTTGAACCGGATGAACCTTTCAGCCTGGACGGTTCGGTTGCATAAATAGGTGTATCGCTCCTCTTGTTCCTCGCCAAGGAACCTTGGTACGGAGTGGGAAGGATTGGTGCTTCTGGTTTTTGTGCGCTTTGACATCTGCAACCAATCAATCAACCAAACTGTCATACCCCAATTTTTGACCTAAGATACCACCTCATATCATTGCATATGCATCATTTGCATCTCTAACAAATTGCATTAGCTTGTGTTTGCTACTTGTGACTCAGCAGGGTTTAATCAAGAAACCACTCATCAGTACAAGTAACAATCAACTAGGGTTTTGTTCTCCCTTCATCTCAAATGAATCATCTTCATCAACAATCAACATTTGGTCCTCAGAGATTCATTTCAACAAGCTCAGCAGCTTTGAATCAATCAGATTAGGGTTTTGACTGAAGACAGTATACTCCTGACTTTTGCTCAGGATTTGACCTAATGACTTGGGACATGACCTCAAGACCCCAAGTGCATCATTTTGGCCTAATCCATTGGCTCATAACATCTCCTACAGAAAGATTGATCAGACAAATCCTCAGATCAGGGTTTTGGAACTATCAGGGACTAAAATCAGGGATCACATTTGGGAAACCCTAAAAATCTCCAGGAAGTCAATCAAAGGTTTCAATCATCCTCAAATAATCCCTATGACAATATACAATGGAAATTACATCTCAATTCAAGATCCACAGTCATCAATTTCATCAGGTCGACAATTAGGGTTTTTGACCTAATTCACTGAACCACTGACTTTTTAATCAGGACATGGTGTCACAACTCAAACCATGGCTCAATATCCTCTAATGCTTCAATATGATTCATTCATACCATTCATTTGATAAGGATAGCCTGTTTCATTTGAAATCTCCAGAAACGCGATTCGACTGAAAAAGTCAACTGTACAAGATCACCATTGACTTTTGGGGAATTTTGGTCAACCATGACTTTTGAAGTTTTGAATCATCAATATATGATATATGAAGTCATTTGATCAAGAAAAATCAAGAAAATCAATCAAGAATCAAAAAGTCAAAAGTTTGACTTTCATACTTAGAAAATTTTCTAAGTGTTTTTCATGGTTTTTTCCAAACTTTGAAAGGGAATTTCTCCAAATTTCACCTACAAACTGAAAAAAACTTCCAACATGAAAGTTGTAGATTTTGATCCAATAAACAACTTTGACACATATAAATTTTTTCCATAAGATCAACCATTTAAGAGATATGGAGCTTCAAAGTTGGTACTTTTTGAAAACTTCACTTAAAACTTCATTTTTCTCAAAGTTCATGAATCTTTTTCACCCACTTCCTTAAGGATCTTGAAGAAACTTTCAACTAGGGTTTTGAAGTATGTAATATGAGCTTTCCAAAATGTCCAAGAGCATGAAAAAATATGGAGTGTAGCTATGGTTTTGAATTTTGACATTAGTGACCATTTCACTTGAAATTTCAAGCCATTTTTGCAAAGTTATGAACCAATTTGCCAAATAATGCAAGTAATGATACACCAAAGCAATGATTGAAGATATTTTTCTGATTTGAGACAGATGGGAAAGAGATAAGAAGCATAGCCAATTTTAACCATGGTTTAGTAACTTTAACCATATGCATTTAATGGTAAGATTCCTTTCTATCCTTTAAGTGCCAAATCACCAAAGAAGAAGCAAGTTGCAAAGCTCTGAGTTCAGAATGTTTGGCCTATAAATAGAGGTGCAAATCACTCTTCAATTCACACCAAAACCTCACAATTATAGGTTTTCTCTCTTCTTTCTTGAATTACAAGTCATGTGTTTCAAAGTGAGGTAGAAAACTCAACCTCCAAACCTTGCAAGTTCTGAACAAAGTGATGCTTCCCACAACTCATAAACATCATTTGAAACTTGTTTGAACCACTCATACACCCCAAAAACACCTCAAGCTCAAAATCACTACCTCACTTCTCAAATATGCATAACCATGGCCTTATCATGCCAAAATCCATTCAAGATCATTTCTGTCCAAACTAACACTTCCAACACCTCATATATATCACATATGAACTATCCAAACACTCACATATGATCTGAAACATCTCCATCTTCAAATTCGATTCATACTTGAAGCAACTGCAGATCGGGTGCCATGGCCATGCTCAGATGAATTCAACTTGTTCCAGACATCCAGACACCTTCCATAATCATCATAGAAGCTATTCAGATTGATACAAAGCATCTGTAACACCTCCAGATCAAAATCCAATTCTCAGTTTGGCCGTTTTTGAGGTAAGTGCTCATGAACTTCAAATTCATACTTCCACGCATCATAAATGAAATGTGAGCATACCATCTTGTTTCTGCACCTATGAGGATCATTAACCCTCAATCAATTG
The DNA here is from genome assembly GCF_029867415.1 of Vicia villosa. Lineage (NCBI taxonomy): Eukaryota > Viridiplantae > Streptophyta > Magnoliopsida > Fabales > Fabaceae > Vicia > Vicia villosa. The sequence continues at coordinate 145,949,782 of NC_081180.1, forward strand.
CATCATAACTTGCACATACACGATTTCACATTGAATTTCAGTTCTAGGGTTCTTCATGTTCATGCGAAAATTGACCCCTTTAGAGCAAAAATAAATGAATTCTGAGATCACCATCATGTTCCTTGTGAAAAACCGAGTGAGATAGACCCTTTGCTTGATCAAAACAACACAGTTTTAGAGATTTTCAAATTTCAGTTGGAGGGTTGTTCTTGGCGCGTTTTTGGTTCAAAGGATTTCTGGAAATTGATTTAAAATATAATTATTTCAACGCGTGTATATTACAAGCCACAAGCGTGGCTCAGTTGGCTTTTGTTTTGAGTAGTGACCTCAGGGTCACGAGTTCAAGTCCCTATGGGACCAAACCCTTCTTTTTTATCACTATTTCTCTTCATTTTCTTCACAACTTCAACCATTAATTTAGCCAATCAAATTAACTCATTTTTTCTTCATTTTTTACACACTTATTATTTTATATATGTATTTTATGAATATCAAAAAAAATCACAAAAATATATTTGTTTAATACATTTTTAATTAAGTTTAAAATAACATGTTTTAAGTATTTTTTAATACTTTTAAATATTGTTTTTCACTTGATTTCTCAAATTTAATCACTTGTAAATATTTTTTGAGCAAACCCTAATCATCTAAGTGTCAATTTAAGACAATCTTTTTGTTTATCTTGATTAAATAAACTTCTTTCAAAATTCAAATCATTTTAAATAAGCGATCGCGATTCTTTTCAAAAACGATAAACCATTTTCTTTTGATTTTCAAAGAAAACTATTGATTAAATCTTTTTAATTGATCAATTGATTTTCAAAACGATGTGGGGCCTCTCGAATATTAGAGAGTATAAGTCCCTTTTCTTTTTCTTTGTACAGTTTTTTTAAAACAGAAAACTTTTTCCGAAACTTCAAAACAGTTTTTTTAACAACAAATCACACATCTTTTTCAAACCATCCACCCTGTTTTATGAAAATAAAACAGGGGCCTCTCGAATATTAGAGAGTGTAAGTCCCATTTCATTTCTTTTCTTACAGTTTTCAAAACATTCTTCAAAACAATAAAACTTCTTCAAAATAAACAATTTTCAAACAATTTTCAAATCATTTCCAAAACAACAAAACTCCAAACTTCAAAGCTTTTCAAAATACCACGGGCCTCCACGTAGGTATAAGTCCCAAGCCCTTTTGTACATACCCATTCATGTACATGAAATTAGGTATTTCATTGTACACACCGTTTTGTACATATCTCGATCAGTTTGATTTTTAACTTTGAATAACAAACCAAAAATGAAGGTTTCTTTAAATCTTCCCAAAAATACCATGGGCCTCCATGTAGGTATAAGTCTCAAGCCCTTTTTGTAAATACCTGTTTACATAGCTTTGAATAAATTCAAGTGGACCTCTCCTCGAGTATGAGTCCCGAGCCCCTATATATACAAATGGAGCATGCTTACAGGTATATTTCCTTCATAAACTCCATTATATACACACACTCTGTCATATATAACTGTTCATGTACTTGTTCATGTTTGTTTGTACTTGTTCATACTTGTGATTGTGTTATATGCTTATTCAACTTAGTACAACACTAGGTTCCCCATAGCCTCCTATTGGGCTTCGTGCAAAGAATCTCCCTAGTCTAGGTTAGGACATAGAGTATGGTTTCCCGGTGAAATCGCTCTAAGAGCTCAAACCAACTATACCATGCCTCCCCTTGGGCTTTGTACAAACGAGTGACCCTCCCATAGCCTCCTCTTGGGCTTACAATGCAAGGACCCTGGATTGTCCCTCCCATAGCCTCCTCTTGGGCTTACAATGCAAGGACCCTCGGATAGCCTCCTCTTGGGCTTCGTACAAGGACCCACGGGCTTCTTATAAGCATCCCCAATATCCAAATCAAGTACCCTAGGAGATTAGACATTTTTCATCTCTATGCTAGGAGTATCTCTTATATATCATCACAAACAATCAATCAATCAATCAAACTTCTTTTTGCCACAAGGCTGGCTAATCAACCAAACTGTTTTACCACCGTACTGGATGATTAATCAAAGTTTTTGTCACAAGGCTGACTTCATTGAAACTTTTGCCACAAGGCTGGCTGATTAATCAAAGTTTTTGTCACAAGGCTGACTTCATTGAAACTTTTGCCACAAGGCTGGTTAAACAAACAAAAACATCTTTATCATTCTAAGCACCCTAAGTGGCATGGCCCCGGGCTTATAATGAAAAGATTTTCAAACAAAATTAAATAGATGTATGTGATGATATAGATTAGATACATCTAGCATTTAGACGACATTTGTCTATTTTCCTTTGCTTCCACTAGCATAAGTGGGAACTACGATTGCTCTGACTTTCTCAACATCCCTTTGAGAATACGTAGGCACAAGGTCGATCCTTGGCGAGCAAAACAAAACAAAACACAAAAAACCATTCAAACCTTAGCACCCGTAGACCCCGAGCTACAGATGCTCTGATTCCCTCTAAGGGATATGTATGCAGAGGATTGCGATGATCTTTGCGAGCATAATCAAACAAACACCTTAGGTCCCACCTATTTCACAACAGAACCTTCACCGTAGCATAGAATAAAAAACAATAAAGAACCCTGTAGAGTACTACAGATACGTTGGGTGCTAATACCTTCCCTTCGTATAACCAACCCTCTTACCCAAGATCTCCCCCCACTTTTAGGTTATTGCAGCTTTTTTCCTTTTCCTCCTTTGGAAATAATAAAAAGTTTGGTCGAAATAAAAGAAAAATCATTTTTATGAGCACTCGAGCCCAAAGAAGGCATCAGGTGTCTCATCCCACAAAAAAGAGGAACAAAACGGTTTTTCGCCCGCGACACAAACCATAGCAATCAAACTGTTAGAAATAAAAACAAGAATTTATAAAACACCCAGTTTGCGGCGCCATCATTATTTGCGGCGCAAAGGTGTGGGTTCAAACCCAGTTCGCGGCGCAAAGGTGTGTTTGCGGCGCAAACCATGCGATACTCAGCCACCATGTCTCAAATTGAAAGTGTTGCTTGCAACAATAAGAACCCCAATCACACAAATGCAAATTCAACCCATTAAACCTTAAGAGTAACACATGCAAGTTCAAATTTTTAGAAATCAAGATTGAATCTCTATGTTAATTAAAGAACCCTAACCTAGAATGAGATAAACAACAAGCTTTAAGAGTCATGAACATAGCAAAGCATACCTTTGATTTGAGTTAAGCAACTGCAGTGATTTAAGAGGGATGTGTGTGATAGTGTTGGTGAACTTAGGGTTTGGATGTGGAGGGTGGAAGTTTTGTGGGAGAGAGTTTAAAAGAAAATGGAAGAGTAACTAAAATAAAATAAAAGAGTACTTAAGTAAAAAAAATAAAAAGGAAGGAATTTTCTGCCTCGCAGGGTTTGCGGCGCAAACAGGAGGAAATTTCTTTGTAAAAATGGCTTGCTCTCTGTTTTTGCCCTGTTTGTGGGGCAAATCTTGTTTGCGGCGCAACAGCTGAAAGGGAAAAAAAATTAATTTGTTTGCGGCGCAAACACTTGTTTGCGGGGAAAACAGGAGGAAATTTCTTTGTAAAAATGGCTTGCTCTCTGTTTTTGCTCTGTTTGCGGGGCAAACAGACTTGAATTTTTGAAAAAGATGCCAATTTTCACAATAACCTTCACCCTCTAGAGAGAATACAAACACCTAACAAATACAAGACAGAAAATCTATGAAAATAACACAATCTACTTACGACGTTGGGTTGCCTCCCAACAAGCGCTTTGTTTAACGTCGTTAAAGCTCGACGGTTCAATGATCTCTCACGGCTCATTAAGTAACACAGCACATGATTCGCACACCACTTCCCCACCATGATAAAGCTTAAGTCTTTGACCATTAACTGTCCAGCTTTCCTTAGACTTGGGATCCTCAATCACAATGGCTCCATAGTCCCTCACTTCCTTCACCACAAATGGTCCAGACCATTTTGATTTAAGTTTACCGGGAAACAATCGAAGCCGCGAATTGAATAGCAACACCATCTGCCCCTCATGAAAACTTTTGCATCGGACCTTTTTATCATGATAAGCTTTGACATTGTCTTTGTAGAGCTTATTGGAGTGATACGCCTGGTCCCTTAACTCTTCCAATTCATGGAGTTGGTCTTTTCTTTTGTGGCCGGCCAGAGTGGTATCAAAGTTCAAAAATTTAAGAGCCCACAATGCTCTATGTTCCAGCTCTACCGGGAGGTGACACGTTTTTCCGTAGACCATCTGAAAAGGGGTTAGTCCAATAGGAGCTTTGTAGGCAGTACGATATGCCCACAAAGCTTCATCTAGTTTCAATGACCACTCTTTTCCAGAGCTCGAGACCGTTTTCTCAAGAATTCTCTTTACCTCTCTATTTGATACTTCCGTTTGACCATTTGCTTGTGGGTGATAGGGGGTGGTCACCTTATGTTTTACACCATAATGTTCTAAAACTTTTTCCAGAGGTGTATTACAAAAGTGAGAACCTCCATCACTTATCAACACCCTTGGCACACCAAAACGTGAGAAGATATTTTTCTTTTAAGAATTTAATCACTGTTTTGGAGTCGGCCTTAGGTGTCGCAAGTGCTTCCACCCACTTAGATACATAGTCAACGGCAACAAGAATGTACTCATTAGCGAAAGAGGGAGGAAACGGACCAACGAAATCAATGCCCCAACAATCAAAAACTTCAACTTCTAACATATTGGTTAAGGGCATTTCATCGCGTTTGCCTATTCCTCCACTCCTTTGGCATTTGTCACAACTTTTTGCATGCTCATGAGCATCTTTGAATAGAGTAGGCCAAAAGAACCCTGATTGGAGTACTTTGGTGGCTGTTCTCCATCCACTATAGTGGCCTCCATACGGAGAGTTGTAACAATGCCAAAGAATATCTTTCGCTTCTTCATTGGTGACACATCTTCTCAAGATGTTGTCAACACCTTCTTTGAATAGATATGGGTCATCCCATACATAGTGTTTGGCATCCGCTAAAAATTTCTTTCTTTGATTGCTAGTGAGGTCCTCCGGGATCAACCCAGTTGCCTTATAATTTGCAAAATCGGCAAACCAAGGCCTCACGTGAATCGCAAAAAGTTTTTCATCGGGAAATTCTTCTCTTACTTCTAACTCGTTCTTTGTAATCTCCACGTTTACCAATCGAGATAAATGATCCGCCACCAAGTTTTCGGATCCCTTTTTGTCTCGGATTTCCAAATCAAACTCTTGTAAAAGTAAAATCCAACGGATTAACCTTTGTTTGGAATCCGGCTTGGTTAGCAAATATTTTATCGCGGAATGATCGGTGTAGACTACAACTTTAGAACCGATCAAATAAGCTCTAAATTTCTCCAATGCATACACTATGGCTAGTAGCTCTTTTTCAGTTGTTGCATAGTTAATTTGAGCTTCATTCAAAACTTTACTAGCATAGTGAATTGCATGGAAAACTTTTGATCTTCTTTGACCTAATATCGCACCAACCGCATAATCGCTTGCATCACACATGAGTTCAAAATCCATTTTCCAATTTGGAGCAACGATTATGGGTGCGGTAACTAATTTGTCTTTCAGCTCAAGGAATGCTTTTAGACAAGACTCATCAAAATTAAAATGCGTACCTTTGTTGAGTAAATTACTCAATGGCTTTGCGATCTTCGAAAAATCCTTGATGAATCTCCTGTAGAAACCGGCATGTCCAAGAAAGCTCCTTATTCCCTTGATGTTGGTTGGTGGTGGCAGCTTCTCTATGATTTCCACTTTGGCTTTGTCAACTTCAAGTCCTTTGGAAGAAATTTTGTGTCCAAGAACCACTCCTTCGGTGACCATAAAATTGCATTTTTCCCAATTGAGCACAAGGTTGGTCTTCACACATCTCTCCAATACCACTTCAAGATTCTTTAAGCATAGGTCAAAAGATGCTCCATACATCGAAAAATCGTCCATGAACACCTCAATACATTCTTCAATCAAATCCGCAAAGATGGCTTGCATGCATCTTTGGAATGTAGCTGGAGCATTACATAGTCCAAAGGGCATTCTTCGATAGGCAAAAACACCAAAGGGACATGTAAAAGCGGTCTTCTCATGGTCTGCCGGGTTCACCGAAATTTGGTTGTAGCCCGAATAACCATCTAAAAAGCAATAGAAATTCTTGCCGGCTAGCCTTTCCAACATTTGATCCATGAAAGGCAATGGGAAATGATCCTTCCTTGTTGCTTGATTTAATCTTCTATAGTCGATACACATTCTCCACCCGGTTACCGTTCTTGTCGGAATCAATTCATTCTTTTCATTTCGGATAACCGTCATGCCGCCTTTCTTAGGAACAACTTGCACCGGACTTACCCATTCGCTATCGGAAATAGGATAAATCATCTCGGCCTCTAATAGCTTAACTACTTCCTTCCTCACGACTTCCTTCATTGATGGGTTGAGCCGTCTTTGAGGTTGAGCAACCGGTTTGTAATCGTCCTCCATCATGATTTTGTGCATGCAATAAGCGGGGCTAATACCTTTCAAATCAGATAAAACCCACCCTATTGCACCTTCATGCTTCTTTAACACCTCGATTAAGCGAGTCTCCTCTTGAGTAGACAAAGAATTACTAATGATCACCGGCTTAGTGAAGTTATCACCAAGGAAAACATACTTCAAATGAGGTGGCAACATCTTTAACTCAATTTTTGATTCTTCCACTTTCTTTTCCGCATGCAACTCTTCTACCTTTTCTTCATTATGATCTATCTCCCCACAAGGTTCCAACTCATTCAAGAATGCTTCCATTTCTTTCTCTTTAATCTCGGATAAGACATTGTTAGCTCCTATAAGAGATCTTTCCAAAGGACTAGAGATGTGAACTTGATTAGCAACCTCCTCGATCTCCTCTTCGGTGGCATCGACTCGAAATGTGTCATGTTTATCCTTGGGATGCTTCATTGCTTCAAAGAGATTGAAAGTGACTTCTTCATCTTGCACTCTCACCTTCATAAGACCATCGTCTATGTTGATCATCATCCGGGCTGTTTTCATGAAAGGTCTTCCAAGTATCAATGGTACGTCACGGTCTTCTTCCATATCAACTACCACAAAGTCTACCGGGAACAAAAATTTGTCCACTTTGACTAGCATGTCTTGTGCAACTCCGTAAGGAGAGGTGAGAGACTTATCGGCTAGTTGCAAAGTCATTCGGGTCGGCTTCATCTCTATGTTTCCCAATCTCTTGATGATAGATAACATAATTAAATTAATACTTGAGCCCAAATCGACCAAACTGTTACCTATGTAATGACCTCCGATTGTAACCGGCAAGGTAACCCGTCCCGGATCGGCTTCTTTCTTTGGTAATGTCTTTTGGATTATGGCACTACAACGAGCATCAAGTAGAATAGACTCCTCTTCCGAATATCTCTTTTTCTTGGTGAGAATGTCCTTCATGAACTTTGCATATTTTGGCATTTGTTCTAACGCTTCGGAAAATGGGATATTCACTTGGAGTTGTTTGAAAATATCCATAAACCTAGCGTATTGCCTTGCATTATCCTTCCTTGATTTGGCATGAGGGTATGGTAAGTGTTGGGAAGGGATTGCGCTCTTTTGTTCATCTCTCTTTTTATTTCTCTTCACACTTTTAGTGTTCTTCTCCTTTTCTTCATCTTCTTTCCTCTCTTTTTCAACTAATTCTTCCTCTATCTTTTCCTCACTTTTTTCTCCCTCATTTTCAACTATCACTTCCACTTCTTCCTCTTCAACTACTACTTCCTCATCATCTTCCACTATGACCTCTTCATTCACACCATTATTCACCTTTCTCCCACTTCTTGTAACAATGGCTTTGCAATGTTCCTTAGGATTGGTTTGGGTGTTGGCGGAAAAGGATGCTCCCGGTTGTTGCTCGGACAATTGCTTTGCAAGTTGACCCACTTGATTTTCTAAATTCTTTATGGCCGCTTCATTGCTCCTTTGGTTAGCCATGGATGCTTGCATGAATTGTGTAAGAGTGTCTTCCAATTTTGAGCTCCCACCTTGAGACTGTTGACCTTGGACTTGAGGGTTTGGGCTTTGATAAGGACTTTGATGTTGATAGTGTTAATTGTTGAATCTTGAGGGTTGAAATCCTTGGTTGTTTCTTTGGTATGGATTGTTGTGAGGTGGAGGTTGCCTTTGATAACCTTGATTTTGATTGTTGACATGATTCACTTCTTCACCCTCAGGCGGAGGACAAAACCCGGTAGGATGGTCACCTTGACAAAGTTCACAACTTGCCACGTGAGAAGTCATTTGCATCCCATGAATTTCCTTCATTTGTTGTGGAAGCTTCGACATTTGCTTAGTGAGTAACTCAACTTGTTGAGAGAGAATCTTGTTTTGAGCAAGGATGGCATCATTGGTGTTTAATTCGAGAACACCCGGCTTCCTTTGTGATGGACTCCTATCATGTTGAGTTTGGAGATCATTGAGTGCCATACAATCGATTATCATTATTGCATCCTCCGCGCTTTTTGACATTAGAGAGCCACCCGCGGTAGCATCCAAAAGTGTCTTGTGTACCAGTTGAAGTCCATTGCGGAAGATGTGAATTTGTGTGAGATCATCAAAACCATGACCCTTGCATTTTCTAAGCATGGATTTGAATCTTTCCCAAGCATCATTTAAGGACTCGTTGCTTCCTTGATTGAAAACCGCAATTGTCGTTTTGGCCTCCATGAATCGGGATTGAGGAAAATATCGTTCTAAAAATTTTTCTTCCAATAGATTCCGATCCGTCATCACATTTGGTAATTGATCAAGATACCATTCTTTGGCTTTCCCAAGTAATGAGTGTGGAAATAGTCTCTTGAACAATGATTCTTCATTGGCCGCATCGACTCCCGTTGAACTTGCAATCTCATAAAATTTGGTGAGATGTGCGAAATGATCCTCATGATCCATTCCGGTGAATGGATTTGCATAAACAAGTTGGAGGATTCCGGTCTTCATCTCCGTATTTGCTCCACCTTGAGCATTGCGTGCAAATTGGGCGGTACGTCTTGGACTATTGGCGGACATTTCAGTTGGAACAACACCCGCCATGTCTCCTTCAAAGGTGTCTACAACTACTTCTTCAATTTGATTGTTAGAAGAAGTAGATGCCTCCTCTTTTTGTCTCTTCTCTTGGGCTAACTTTCTTCTTCTTCGTGTCTTGCTATTGAGCCTTCGGAGTGTTCTTTCAATTTCGGGATCAAAATGAAATTGCTCTTCGGAAGCTTTTTCTCGCATACACAAGAATCTACAAAACTAGAAAACCAAGTGAAACGAAAAAGCAATATTAATAAAGTAACAAAAGTTAAAACAATGAACTATTGCAATGCTTGCAATATCAAACGCCAATCCCCGGCAACGGCGCCAATTTGTTGAATAGTATATTCAAGGCAAATATTTTTAAATCGTATCCACAGAGATTGGGTGATATTACCGCCGTTCTATAGTTACTATCGCTTTAAGTTTAAGTTGTAACAAAGTTGGTTTGAGTTGAGTTTCTATTTTTCTATTCAAAAGGTAAAACAAGTAATAAAATAAGATTTGTTCAAAGATAAAAGATTGACAAGATTGGTTTTGGTTTCATTATCCCTATCTCCTATGTGACTTTAACAACTAAAGTATACTTCAATAGCAATGCAATGTTCTAGTATCCTCTCAACAATGTTTATGTCTAAACAAAGTTGTGAAAGTTAATATATTAATCTTTAGATGATCTCTCACTCTAACTATCAATACATTAAGCTTGATTGATTGATACAAATAGAAAAGTGGCAAATAAATCTATTTCTAGCATTTATTCACTACTTGATAAAATGTTGTAGAACAAGACTTGAAATACATTTCTCAATCATAAATCAAATCTAAATATGAAATATAAAACAACAACATTCATCTATTTCAATACTAAGGAAGTTCATACAAAAGTGTTAGAGGAAATACATAGTTAACAAGGATAGCTACTACCTCCAATCTTGTCAAAGTGGGATTTAGCTACTCATCACCGTAGTTGACAGCAAGAAGAATGAAGAAGAAGCTAAGAACATCAATCTCTCACAAAGTTGTTCTTTTTCTCACTCAAAACCCTAGCCTCAATGTTTGGTTCACAATAGAATAGAATAATAAATGGCCTTGGTTCCTTTTCTTTTATCTAAAATAACCCCCCAAAATTCGTACTAACTGTCCACATTCAAAAAGATAAAAACCTAATGACAAGTGGCAGACCAGCTAAAGTAAAAGAGGAATTCTGTTTCGCATTGTTTGCGGCGCCAAGGATGTTTGCGGCGCAAACACTTCAGTTTCTGCCACATCAGAATCCAGCCAAAAACCAAGACAGATGGAATTTTTGCAGGTTGCGGCGCCAAGGATGTTTGCGGGGCAAACAGGCCTCATCAGCACTTCTTTTGCTAATCCAAGTCTTCAAGTGATTCCCCTTTTGCTTCCATGAGCTTCAAACCTAATCCAAGCACTACAAAACTAACAAACATGTGAAATAACAATTCAAAAGAACTAAAACTAACTAAATTGCAAAATTATTAAATTGTAAGAATAAATGTGTGATTATTGAGTAAAAAGTGGCTAAAGGGACCAAAAACAATATATGAAAATTAGTACTATTTGGTCCCTAACACTTGACCCTCCCCCGATGTTGCGCTAACAGTACGTAGGTAGTTAACTTGTTTGATTCCTCTTAGAGATAATGTATGAAAAAGATGGCGACATCAAGCTCATAGCAATCTACTGTCCCATAAACCTTACCTACCATTTTCAAGGAGGATTATCAACATTTCTTGCTCCTGCTCCAACAATCAACAAAAGACACAGCTAAAGATGATAAAGTTGCAATTTCAAGTATGAATAACACAGGTAGTAATCTCAACAATCCCTCTATATGGATTTTAGATTCGGGTGCTTCTCATCATGTATGCCCCTATATAACATTATTTTCTGCCTTGAATACCATCGCCCCTGTTCCCATTAACCTACCAAATGGCACACACTTGACTGTCCATTATTCTGAAACTGTTAGCATTAGCAACTTACTTCACTTAAATAATGTATTTTACATACCCAAATTTCAATTCAGTCTAATCTCTATTTCCAAATTTTGTCAAAATTCTGCTTATAGTGTAATATTCTTACATAATTCCTATTATATTTAGGATGAGTCTACCAAGTAGAGGATTGGCCTAGTCACTCAGCTTAACAACCTTTACATTCTCTATAGAACAAATGTTTCCAATTCCGTTCCTCACAATTCTTGTAATAATGCCATTTCTAAGAATTATGACAATTTAGTTATTTCTCTATGGCACCATCGTTTAGGTCACCCCTCTAATGAGGTTTTATATCAAATGACCAAATCTTTTCAAGATATCAATTTTAACAAGAATTCTTTTTTTCATACATGTCATTTATCTAAACAATGCAAACTCCCCTTCCCCACAAGTAATACTGCCTCACTTAAGTGTTTTGATTTGATTCATAAGGACATTTGGGGCCCCATTGCTATTCCCTCTTTAGATGGTTTCAAATATTTCTTAACAATTGTTGATGACTTCTCTAGATACACATGGTTATTTCTTCTTGCTAACAAATATGAAACTAGACAGCATGTTCAAAATTTTATCACCTATTGCAAAACTCAAATTTTTTTGTGATATTAAAATGATTAGAAGTGATAATGGTCCTGAGTTCCTCATGACCTCTTATTATGTTTCCCTTGGTATTTTATACCAAAGAAGTTGTGTTGAGACACCTCAATAGAACTCTCTTGTTGAAAGGAAACATAGGCATTTACTTCAAGTCACTATATCCTTTTGGTCCTTTGCATTATGGCATACCACTTACCTCATTAACAGACTTTGCAGCCCTACTATAAACAATGAAACCCCTTATGACATATTGTTTTAAAGACCTCCCTCCTACGACCATCTCAAAACCTTTGGTTGTTTAGCCCATGCTTCCACTCTTACTAGACATAGAGATAAACTTGATCCTAAGGCAACACAATGTGTGTTTCTAGGCTTCACTCTAGGAATAAAAGGCTATTTGCTTTTTGATCTACAAACCAGATCCCTCTTCACCTCTAGAAATACTATTTTTCATGAGCAGATATTTCCATACAAACCTTACACTTTCCACTAACATACTCCTCTTAATAAGTATCCTACAGATACATCCACCATCCCCTTCATTTTTGACCTTGATTCTATAACACCCACTACTAACATACATCAACACACTATCCCTACTAATGATCACAACAATACACCTCATCCCCCTGATCCTCAATTAGATCCTCCCAATTTTGATGTACTTCATAATAATAACATTGATGTCCCTCATAATAATACCACTGATGAACAAGAGGAACACACCACTGAACATAGCAACAATCCTATTACTGAACTTTCTGATACAAGACAATCCACTAGAATCAGATATGCTCCTGCATATTTAAAGAATTTTATATGTAATATTTCTCATTCTTAACACATATATGACATTTCAAATTACATTTCATATGGTAATTTAGCATTTGCACATCATTCATACATTGATGCGATTAGTATTGCATCTGATCCTATGACTTAAAAAGAGGCTAGCACTCATCCTCATTGGATCCAAGCCATGAATGATGAGATCAAATCCCTCACTGCCAACAAGACTTGGATCATCACCGCTTTACCCCCAGGTAAGAATACTATAGGCTGCAAATGGGTTTTTAAAACCAAATTTCACTATGATGGAACAATTGAAAGGAATAAATCCAGATTAGTTGCACAGAGTTTTAAATAGATCCAAGGTATAAATTCTTTAACACTTTCGCACCATTTTTAAAACTCACCACTGTCAGAATTATCCTTGCTCTAGCTGCCTCATTAAATCTTTTTCTCTATCAATTAGATGTTCCCAATGCTTTCTTACATGGAGAATTGGATGAAGAAGTCTATATGTCTTTACCAAAAGGCATGGTTGCTTCTTCACCAAACCAGGCATGCATGCATCTCAAATCCATATATGACTTAAAATAATCGAGCAGACAATGGTTTGAGAAGCTGTACAATGTCTTACTCACAAATAGTTTTAGACAATGCTCTTTTGATCATTCACTTTTCATACACCAGTCTGAACATCATTATATTTTTATTCTGATTTATGTGGATGATATTTTAATCTCAGGCAATAACATAAAACTTATTGATCAAACTAAGAAGATCATGCATTATAATTTTCACCTCAAAGACCTTGGACCTTTAAAGTATTTCTTAGGCCTCGAAATTTACCGAAACACTTCTGGCATTAACATGAGTCAACAAAAATATACCCTTGATCTTCTTTCTACAAAAGGTTTACTTGGCTGCAAACCATCAAGGACACCCATGGCTCGGGACACTAGGCTATCTGCCAACAATGGAACCTCTTTAGAAGACCCAACTAAGTACATACTTCTCGTTGGTCAGTTAATTTACCTGCTCAATACTCGTGCGGACATCGCCTATGTCGTTCAACAACTTATCCAGCATATGAGTTCTCCCACAAATATACATTACAATGTTGTCATTTGCGTTTTATGTTACCTGAAATCTGCACCAGGCCAAGGATTATTCTTCCCCAACAAACCAACCTTATAAATTAAGGCATTCTATGATTCTGACTGGGCTATATGTCCTAACACTCGTAGATTCATCATAGGTTTCTATATCTACTTGGGAGATTGCCTCATATCTTAGAAATCAAAAAAGCAACCTACAATCTCAAGGAGTTCCATAAAAGTTGAACACCGTTCCATGGCCTCAACAATTTGTGAGATACAGTGGATTACCAACCTCCTAACAGAACTCAAAGTTCCCTTTCAAACTCCTGCTCAATTTATATTGTGATAATGCCTCCGCTCGACACATTGCCAACAACTCCTCATTTCATGAACATACGAAACATATTGACTTAGGCTGCCATCTTGTTCGTGAAAATCTGCAACAACGACTGTTCCATCTTCTCCCGGTCACTTGTCAACAACAGCTCGCAGACTTTTTTACAAAGGCTCTTGACACCACTCATTTTTTGACCAATATAGCTAAGCTTGGCATTCATTCCATGTACTCTAAGTTTATGGGGGGGGGGGGGGGGGGGGGGTATTAGATATTATAATTGTAATACTTTGGTCCTCTTTTATACACTTGGGCTTTAGGTTAACCTTAGGTCCAATATATATATATATATATATATATATATATATATATATATATATATATATATATATATATATATATATATATATATATATATATATGTATGCATGCCCAACATACTTTTGTGATCACATTGAATTCAAATTATACACTTGCATTTTTCCGCTATGGTTATCTTCATCTTCTTGTTATCAATAACACTGCAAGTGTAATATAAGCAATGCATGGTTGTGAACATGAATCAATTTGAGAGTTGTATCGAGTAAAATATTTAATATTGTTGTTGTTGTTGTTGCTAAAATTTAGTATTTAACGATTCTATTGATTTTGTTTATTTGTTGTTGTTCTTGTTGTTGAGATTTAATATTTAAAGATTCCATGGTTTTTGTTTTTGTGGAGATTTAATGTTTAAATATTCCATTGATTTTGTTCTTGTTGTTAAGATTTAATGTTTAAAGTAGAGTAATGAATCTTGATCGCTCCGGTCGCGACCGCAGTGCTCCGTAATAGAGCACACCCCGCCGCGCGATATGTAGGGTGCAGAGGCGGTGATGAGAAAGCGGTCGCTTCAGCCGCTATACTGGGTCGCAGGTCGTGGAAATGGTAAGCAATCTGAATGAAAGAAGATGAAGTTTTGAGTTGGAGTTAAGGGGTAGACAAAAAAGAAAAAAAAGAAGATGAACTGGAAATGAAAAAAAATAATTTAATAAATAAATTAATGAGAGAATAAAGATTAAAAATTTAACTTATTTAATAGGTGATAAAATGCATTGGGAAGTAAATACTACTCTACTAATAGGTGATAAGTGTTACTAGTACTTTGTTACACAATAGTACCACAAAAACTATGTTTCAGGGGCTATTCAAAATATAATAATATAATAATAATAATTATTATTATTATATAATAACTTTTGACAAGAAAAACAAATAATAATTATTATTATTATTATTATTATTATTATTATTAATTTTCTATATATTAGGGACGGCAAAACGGGTCCGACTCGTTGAGTATGTCTGTTTTGTCCGCACTTTAGTATCGAGCGGGCAAAAGTTTTAGGCCCACACTCTTTAATTTGACCGCTCCGCCCCGCTCTATTTTTTAGGTGGGCTTTTGCATGCACGTAAATCTTAATCTTAATCTTAATATATATAAATCCAAGGTTGTCATGATGGCAACCCTAGCCACATGTCACCTTGGTAGTATCTCTAAACAAAATTTAGCCACATGTCACTTTCATAATAAATCTAAACAAAAATCTTAATTTTGACTTTTACTAATTTAACCCTATATTAAAAATAAATAAATATAATAATCATAATAATAATATAATATAAGATTCATCCACGAATATTAATAATAATTATATAAATATGTAATATATAATATTTATAAGTTTATATTTTATTAATTTGTTAAAAAAATTCAAACTATTGTTATAAATAATTAATAATATTTTATTTAAATTAAAAAATAAAATATAAGTAATCTGTAACAAAAAATTAAAAGTCCTTATTATTTAGTTTATTTTAGATTTAAAAATAAAAATAAATTTAACATAAGTTTATATTTTATTAATTTAAAAAAAATTCAAACTATTGTTATAAATGATTAATAATATTTTATTTAAATTAAAAAATAAAATGTAAGTAATTTGTAAAAAAAGTTAAAAGTCCTTATTATTTAATATATTTTAAAGCATTTGTTTTATTAATTTTAAAATTTCTATTATTAATAATAATATATTATCACCCTTTCAATTAGTTATCTATCTTTTTATACTGATTTTAAAATTTTCATTTTTGCTATTTTTTTTATTCTCATATATTTCCTCTTTCATTTTCTAAAATTTATATCATTTGTTTAATATTTCATGATTTTGGAGTTCATATAATTTTTCTTAATTTTATATTTAATCATAAAATTATTTAAATAATTATAAAAACAAAGATCAAATCTAACACGACCCCTATTTTTTAAACATATATTTTTTTAATTTTTATTCATCTTTTATATAAATCTATTAATTTTCACTTTAATATATTTTTTAAAAAAAAATTCATTTCTATAAGGTTCTCTATTTAATAAAAATATAACTATTAAAACGTTTTTCTCTTAATTTTAATAATTCTTTACAATAACAATTAATACATTATCATTATTATGAAACCGTAAAAACCCATCAATAATAATAATGATGATTATAATAATAGTAATGATAATTATTATTATAATAATGTAACTTTAAAATATTTTATATAATAAATATTATTAATCAATGCATTATTATTATAAAACCGTAAAAAATCCTCAAAATTTCAATTTAATATATTTTAAAGCATTTGTTTTATTAATTTTATAACTTCTATTATTATTAATATATTATCAAGCTTTCAATTAGTTATCTATTTTTTTTAACTATACATCTTCAATCGCACAACTATTTTTATACTGATTTTAAATTTTTTATTTTTGCAATTTTTTTTTATTCTCATATGTTTCCTCTTTCATTTTCTAAAATTTGTATATTTTTTTAATATTTCATTATTTAGGAGTTCATATAATTTTTCATAATTTTATACTTAATTCATAAAATTATTTAAGTAATTATAAAAACAAAGATCAAATCTAACAAAATCCCTATTTTTTTTAACCTGTTTTTAAATTTTTATCCATTTTTTATATATAAATCCATTAATTTTCTCTTTAATATCTTTTTTAAAAACTTTTCATTTCTATAAGGTTCTCTATTTAATAACAATGTAACTATTAAAACTTTTTTCTCTTAATTTTATTAATTCTTTATAATAACAATTAATATATAATTTATGAAACCATAAAAACCTATTATAAATTCTATTTAATTTATTTTAAAGTATTTATTTTATTAATTTTATAACTTCCACTCTTATTAATATACTATCACCCTTTCAATTATTTTCTATTTTCTTAACTATACATCTTCACTAACATGACTCTTTATATACAGATTTTTCATTTTTCATTTTTCATTTTTCATTTTTGCCATTTCTTTTTCATTCTCATATGTTTCTTCTTTCATTTTCTAACTAGCGTGATACCCGTGCGTCCGCACGGGTATCCGTTGTGGCTGTGTTATTTTGTTCAATATATATATTATTCTAGAGGTAAATGTCATAAAATCATATGTGTAAAATATAGAAATTTCTTTTTAATAGGTTGGGGCAAAGTTTGATATATTTTCATCAATAAAAATTATTTTCCCGTTAATATTCAATATTTCGATCAATAACTTCATGTTCCCGTAAATATTTAATATTCAATAGGTTGGGAAATTGTTTTAATTCGATTGCCATATTTAATATTGAATTATTTATAATAGAATGTGCCCGTGTTATTTTGTTATATATATATATATATATATATATATATATATATATATATATATATATATATATATATATATTATTGTAGAGGTAAATGTTTTAAAAAAAGATGTGTAAAATATAGAAATTTTCCGTTAATATTCAATATTTCGATCAGTAACTTCATGTTCCCATTAATATTCAATATTTTTATCTGTATCTTCGTGTTTTCGTTATTAGTAAATTTATCATGTTCCCGTTAATATTCAATAGTTTGATCAATAATTTTATGTTTCCGTTAATATACAATATCTTCGTCACATTTACTTTCAATATTCGGTTCCCGCCAATATTCAATATTTTAATTAATAACTCCATATTTTCGTTAATATTCAATAGTTTGATCAATAACTTTATGTTCCCGTTAATATACAATAACTTCGTGTTTTCGTTAATATTCGTTATTTTGTCCATAACTCCGCGTTCCCGTTAATATTTATTATTTTGATTAATAACTTTGTGTTCTCGTTAATATTCAAAATTTGTTCTTCTTAATATTCATCTTTAGACTACTTTAGAGTTTTCATCTTATTTTAATATTACTTGATTTAAGAGTGCGAGAATGGGAGAATTTGAATTGAAATTGAATACAAAAAGAGGAAAATGAATTATTGAATTCAAAGTCAAAGCACATCACATTACATTTCAAAATTCCATGTTATTGTTTTCAATTTGTAGCATGAGTCCAGCTCCACACCATCAAAATTACATGATAAATCTCAAAAACACATACACATGTTCAGCATAAACACAACAATAAGTGCACAATGCATTACATGAATTTCCCTAAACTCTAACTAACCATCCTTTTCTCCTATCAATACACATAGCAAGAAACACTTCTCTCCAATTAGGATCCATAAGTTTCTCCACAACCTTCATATAAACATCAAGAGTAACATCTTCAATCTCATCAAGAGCATTCACACACTTAGTAATTGAACAACTGTGATTTACACTCTCTCTTTAAACAAAATCTGATTTAGCCTTAGATGCTTCAACATATGCTAACAGTGCATTTATCATTGCATTTTGCAAATATTCTTTATCATCCTCTAAAGTGTTATCATCATATGAATTATGTGGATCTATATTTGTTGATTCTTGAGTTGATAAATAATGAAATTCTCCATCTGCAACATTTCTAATTTCCAATAACTTAATTAGATAATGTAACAGATTTGATTAATTTACCTATGAAATTAGCTATAACAAACAATTTAATATGAAATTGAAAAGATGAGATAGCGTAATCGAAAGAGTGAAAGAGAAGAAAAGTGAAAGAATCTAATTCATCAGGCCTCTACACTTTCATCACGACCATCTTCATGCTTTCCATATGCCAAACCAATGGGACCTTCAAGTGCTTCACCTATTATGTCTATCCATCACCATATGATGAGCTCTCATGCCTCTGTTATAGTTTCACCAAACCTGCAAAGTTAGTGTAAACAAAATCGCACATATATTCATTTCAAACACAAAGTATACATAGGATTTGAGGCAACCCTGCATGTTCCAAACTTGATTGAACCTGTCCATAATTTGCCGTTTCGAAATAGTTTGAAACAGGCCCATACCAAGAACATCCATACCAGTTCAGCATTGAAAATGATAAGGTCGTATGAAATAGTCTTTTTCGAATCTTAAAACATTTAAACTAACTTGGAGTTATGTATCCGTAAGAACCTGCAACTACATGCGAGGATCTTGAGCAGTCCGAGGAAGTGACCAATTTTGCAAGGCCGAAATCTGCAAGAAAAGCTTCGAACTATGGACCGTCCAAGATGTTGTTAGCCTTAATGTTGCGATGGACGATTGGAGGGATACAATCATGATGAAGATATTCCAAACCATGAGCTTTTCCAAGTATGATCTTATACCTTGCATCCCAATCCAAGAACAATCTCTTTTCATGGAGCAATCCAAACAAACTTCCATTACATATGTAATCAAACAACAACAATCTAGTTCCTCCATTGTTGCAGCATCCTAAAAGTCTTACTATATTTTTATGCCTCATCTGTTTTGTCGGAGTCTCTACGCAGTAAATAACGCTTGAGCAACCCTTTCCGACGATATTTGAATCCGACAACTTTGAAACCACGTTGTTGATGTTGAAGTTAAGCTTCTGGAATGGAGTGAAAGACCATTCCATTTCAAATTCATCAAAATTATTTCTCCCATAGAAACTGTCCCCTTGAATCCTTAGTACTAAAATAATTCCACAAGTGACAATAGCAGAAGTTAAAATAACACCAAGGAAAGATTCTTACAGTTTCAGTGCCAATTCTGATTTTGGTGTTTTTGATTGAGACAACACTTTTTCATCACAGCGGAGCAATTGAATCAATCGGATTACTTTATTTTGGAAGCTTCCACAAAGAAAATACCAACAGAAAATATAGGACATTCATATCACTAATAAACATCCAGCTTTCAATGTCCAGAGCATCCATATTAACATAAAGGAAGATAAAGATGTCAACAACCAACTACAGGGTAGCAAAGGAATGTCTGTGGAGTGTTAAACAAAAAAGATATGTTTAGGTGTATAGCACATATCTCTATATAGAGAGACTCAATCAGAGAACATATCTTAACGAAATTTATTTAGAAGACATACCTGGTAGTGACTCTTGAACTCTCAGTCACATTACCTCTACAGGAAATAGAACCACTTGTCCCATTCCTTATCATTGGAAGCATGAAGGCCATGAGAGAAGATTTGTTATCATACCATGGTCTGGATATGAAATACTTTCCATCTGGCCAATTCCCATCAAGAACATCCCGTGCAAGTGACTTCAATGATTCTCTTCTACCCCGATAGGTGTCAGCTGATACCACTGTCTCGTTCATTCTCGATGCTTCCATCGACATAAAAGAGAGAATTATAACAACAATAAACTGATAATGATAAACTTGATAGATATAAAATACAAAACATAAAATAATGCAACTCTGATCAAAGATATAAAAAGAACTTGTGGCATAAGGGAATGGTAGTTTCCTAGAAAGTCTACTTAAGGTATCCATAATATTGACCTGTGACAATCAAATAGAGTAATCAAAATTAGCAAAGCAAATAAACACAACACCTTACTTAGATTGCAACGGATGTTTACCATATGTCATCTATTCAGAAGACCGTCATAATGTGTTCCACACTGATTAATAATTATACCATGGCGAGTTTGATGAATTTGGAAATATCTAAAGTGAGATTAGTTGTTAAGTCACAGAGAGATAGAATGTAGATTCTTGGAATAATACTTGCATATCTGTTAATCTGGTCTTCCAATAGAACAACCTTCAGTTTTGAATCTTCAAATTTTGTTGGAGGACCCAATAGCCTAACAGTCTAAATTAAAAAAACAGGTAACTTTGTAAAATGAATATAATTGATACTAAACAACAAAGTTCAGAGATGTAAACCCTAATTCAATGACAACTCCAATGCATCAAAACATCAGACATAATCGAAGTGCTTCAAGACTGCTCGTTCATTAACCTTACATTTCATAGGGAATCAATTGAGATATAAATGGAACTCCTCAAATAACTACCAATTTTAGTCAAACATTTCTTTCAATTTTAGATGAATGAACTTTCTATCATATGTTGAGAAATGACAATCAAAGGTATGCATACCAAGAAGGAAAGTTCTTCATCTAGCCAGTTCACAAAGGCAACCAGGTGATTGACATCGGTAAAGGAGGATGCTCTAACTTCAGTTTCCAAGGATGTGACAAAATCACCTTGTGTTTCTACATCAGCTTTCACCTTGATACAGTAATAAAATACATGTACCAGATTCAAGAAGTACGTCAATGGGATTGACTAAATTAGAAAACATCATAAAACAATATCATCATTAACAAAAGGACAAAGTAGTAGCATCAAATTCATCATCACCTGACATATGAAGCAACATCTGTAGGATGACTTCGATTTCTTTTTCGACTTCAGCTAGGGCTTCGTAAGTATGACTGTTGATAACAGATCGGTCATTTTGAACAGAATAAAAGCAAATCATGGGAAAGATCCGGAAAATTCCTTACTTGCTTAGATTGACCATTTCATCGACCAATGCTGGTTCTTATTACATGTCATGTTTCAGCACCCACACCATTGATGATATCAGGCTCACTCTCCTGCAAAGTATAAAACAGTGGGAACTGAATTGATTGAAAAATAAACAAAGAAATAATCAAATTGCAGGAAACAGATAGTAAACTTCGACGGTTTTATTACATCAGACACATACCTTTGCTATGAGTAGGAGGAGCCCTTGTAACCTGACGTGCTTGTCATAGCCATTCATTTTGAACAGAACAAAAGCAAATCATGGGATAGATCCGGCAATATTCTGCGACCTTAAAAAATAATCACTCTAACCACCGCAACGATCACCGAACTGACTGCGGCAACGACTATTACCAGTACATTACCTGCACAAGTCAAGATTTTCTCAATTCAGGAAGTTGAATCCTAGCAAGCTCTGTCGGAATGAGTTTGCAAATCGAAGGTGCCTGGTGTACGCCTCTGAGAATATTTATAGATCACCAGGTACTGCAATCTTTGTACAATTGCTTGAATTATATGATTAGGAACTGTTTTAAATGAATAACCTATCTTTAAACATTACAAATAAAATAAATAATTACTGTGAGATAAGAAAGGAGAATTGAGTTGAATAAAATAATGCACAAAACACAATAGAATCACTCTTAGTAATAGGTAATCATTTTTGGGTGTTGATCAAGTGCCTGGAGTTGAATAAGCAGGATGAAATGATACATCAATTGGAGCCAGGCCGCCTACCATCTACTATGGACCCAGATGCAATACAACCAACCACCTGACAAAGGAAAAAAATTGAACCATCGCCCAGTGCGAATAAGCGCATGGAAACTTGCAAAATTAGATTCCAACGATGTTGCTAAGGCATTAGCTAAAGCTAGAGCATCATCATCTGTGCTATGTCCAATTAGTTCCCGATCACGTGGATATGATGCAGATCATTTATCAAGTAGCAATGTGAGTGGAAGAAGCATCCCAAATAGCAACCAAGGATTTTATAACAAATATGATGCAGCAGGGACATCAAGGCTATCTCCTTCCAACAGGTCGTACCCTCCCAAGCAAGCAGGGAAGATTCAGATGCATGTTACCATAGTATGAGTAACTTCAGCAGTCCACAAGTCTCCAACTTAACTCCTTCTCCGATGCAGAAACCAGGTTTGAACTGAGACCATTTCAATCCCGTGTATCACCAGCCATATCAAAATCCTTCTCCTTCATCAGCTGTAGGAAACAAATGATCAACCACACTTAATATCAATGGACAAAGTGCAACACAAAAAACAATATTAGACAGACAACAAACCAAAAACAGTATAGGAAAAACCAACTAAAGAAACCACTTCATTACCGATACGTCAACAAAAATCATCTCAAAATGCTCTCTCTTGTTAGAAACAACATTTCATTTGTGGTTTTACTCTTAAAGAATCTTAAAGACCAACCCCCTCTCATGTCAATAATAGTGCATCAGTAGTTTTACTCTCACTCTCAATGGTTTAAAGCTCCCTAATACGTACCATGTGTAACATATTATATGAACCACAATAATTTACAACTGACTTCAAGCAAAAACACAAATCATTGTTGTCGCTGACAATTGTCCAGGGTAGAAAAAGGAAAGAAAAAGCACTACACATAAATTCCTACCTCAACTGATACCGACTAAGCCAAATCCGCAAACACCGAGTCAGGTTGTCCACATTCACTCGTCGCGACTTTCAACTCACATATCTTAAACAAAACAAAACCTTCAATCACTGTCTATCAATCTGCTATTAGTGATCAGACTTTTAAATAAATTTACAATGACAAACCGGTGTTATAGAAACCAAAAATCGATTTGAAATCGAAACAAACCTGTACATAATTGGAGGAAAGACATCTCCAAGTTCTTAAAGAACAACATCTATTAAAATATGAAAACCTCCAACAGAGTCAATTATGGTAATTGAACATATAAAACTCCCCGCAACAGCCATGGCACCATAAATCCCTGAAACAAAACAACTCATTACAAATTTTGCAGAACAAATATCATTTACTTATACAAAACATTATTAAATCAACCTAAAATTAGGGTTTAAGGGAGGGTAAGTTAATAACAAAACCAAAACTGAAAAATTCAGACAAAATTCATTCCGAATCTTACCACCACCACAAGCACTGACGGAAACACGTTGTTGCCACCGCAGATCGACCACCGTGAAACTGAACACCGCATATCTAACGCACATCATGATAACCATACAATCAAACACGTTCAATAAAAGCATAGTAACAAAATCTTACCAATGGTATGGATAGTAGTGACGATATGAAAAGGGGATCTGAAAAGGTTCGGTAAAACGAATCGCTCTGGATTGATGCGATTGAACGGTTATAGATCTGAAAAGGGTAAAACTGAAGGATATGAAGATTTTGAAATGAATGTAAAACAATAAAGTAAAAATCAAACCTCTAAAATCCGAGGAGAATCGGCGTCTTCTTCATCGTATACGATTCAACTCCGACCACAAATTCCACAGGTTGAGCAAACAAACCATCAACATCACGATATCATCAGCAACGTGTTCACCGTCTCCATCAAAATCATATTCATCTGCACAGAAATCAAAAGAGAACAATATATAGAGAGAGAGACAAAAGAAAGAGGAAGAGGAAGAGAGAGGTAGAGGAAGAGATAACATGATTTTTTCAAAATAGAAGCAACCCTAGTATTGGTAGTAGACAGCAAAAGCAAGAAGCAAAGAAATGCAAAGAAGATAGCCACGTGGCTCTCTAACAAAGCAAAGGGGCAGTTATGTCTTTTCCAGAGCATCTAACTTTCTTATATTGTAGATGTGTATCATTTTTTAAAAAAATTTATGTGCAGATTTAGGAGTTCATTGTTAGAACAAGATTTGTTCTGATCAATTATCTTAGTTTTGATGATAACAATAATATGAATTTTGCTTAAGATAATATGGTACTCTAATCCAATGCAATTTCCTTTTCAGGAAATATATAAAGAGTATGCATAATTCAGCGCTCAGAAGCTTTGACTCAGAAGGTTCAGCATGCAACATCAGAACATGGTCTGGCAAGACATCAGAAGATGGTCGAAGCAGAATCAGAACATGGGTCTATGGAAGCATCAGAAGAACATGAGATCAGAAGCACTGAAGTTCTGATGGTATCACGCTCAGAAGCACTTCAAGGTCAGAAGATCAGAAGATGCTTTGCACCAAGCTGTTTGACTCTGATGATATTCAAACGTTGTATTTACAAACATCAGATCAGAAGAAAGTACAAGTGGCAGGCTACGCTGACTGACAAAAGGAACGTTAGAAGCTATTAAAGGCAACGTCAGTAGACACAGCGTGAACAAGGCTCGAGGTAGTTGACAAAAGCGTATAACATTAAATGCGATGCTGTACGGAACACGCAAAGCATTAAATGCACTCAACGGTCATCTTCTCAAACGCCTATAAATATGAAGTTCTGATGTGAAGCAAGGTTAACGACTCTGAACCAAATTCTGTGAATATTAACTTGCTGAAACGCTGTTCAATTCAAAGCTCAGAATCTTCATCTTCATCAAAACTCACTACATTGCTGTTGTAATACATTAGTGAGATTAAGCTTAAACATTAAGAGAAATATCACAGTTTGTGATTATAGCTTTTAAGAAGCATTGTAATACTCTTAGAAAGATTACATTAAGTTGTAAGTAACTAGAGTGATCGTGTTGATCAGAATACTCTAGGAAGTCTTAGCTTGTGTCTAAGCAGTTGTAATTAGAGTGATCACGTGGTGGTCAGGATACTCTAAGAAAGTCTTAGCTTGTGTATAAGCAGTTGTTCCTGGAGTGATCAGGTTGTGATCAGGATACTCTTGAAGACTTAGTTGCGGACTAAGTGGAAAACCATTGTAATCCGTGCGATTAGTGGATTAAATCCTCAGTTGAGGTAAATCATCTCTGCGGGGGTGGACTGGAGTAGTTTAGTTAACAACGAACCAGGATAAAAATAACTGTGCAATTTATTTTTATCTGTCTAGTTTTTTAAAGCTACACTTATTCAAACCCCCCCCCCCTTTCTAAGTGTTTTTCTATCCTTCAATTGGTATCAGAGCACCGGTTCTAAGGTGCAAGCACTTAACCGTGTTTAGAAAAGATTCAGGAAGAGAAAAACGCTTCATTAAAAGATGGCTGGTGAATCTCAAGCAAATCCAACTCCATCTACATCTGGCTCTGCTGAGCAACACAATGGAAACAATGGTTATACTAGACCACCAGTATTTAATGGTGAAAACTTTGAATACTGGAAAGATAAACTGGAAAGTTACTTTCTTGGTCTAGATGGTGATCTATGGGATCTTCTGATGGATGGTTACAAACATCCGGTAAATGCCAGAGGCGTAAAGCTGACAAGGCAAGAAATGAGCGATGATCAGAAGAAGCTTTTCAGGAATCATCATAAATGCAGAACTGTTTTGCTGAATGCTATCTCTCATGCTGAGTATGAGAAGATATCTAACAGGGAAACGGCCTATGACATATATGAGTCCTTGAAAATGACTCATGAAGGAAATGCTCAAGTCAAGGAGACCAAAGCTCTTGCACTAATCCAGAAGTATGAAGCCTTCAAGATGGAGGATGATGAAGACATTGAAAGGATGTTTTCAAGATTTCAAACTCTTACTGCTGGATTGAGAGTTTTGGATAAAGGCTACACCAAGGCTGATCATGTAAAGAAGATTATCAGAAGCTTACCCAGAAGATGGGGTCCAATGGTAACTGCATTCAAGATTGCAAAGAATCTGAATGAAGTTTCTTTGGAAGAGCTTATCAGTGCCTTGAGAAGCCATGAAATTGAGCTGGACGCAAACGAGCCTCAGAAGAAAGGTAAGTCTATTGCATTAAAATCTAATGTTAAAAAATGCACTAACGCTTTTCAGGCAAGAGAAGAAGATTCTGAAGAATCAGAATCTGAAGAAGAAGATGAACTGTCCTTGATCTCCAGAAGGCTAAATCAACTCTGGAAGAACAAGCAAAGGAAGTTCAGAGGCGTCAAAAGTTCAAAGAAATTTGAACGTGGAGAATCTTATGATGACAGAAGATCTGACAAGAAGAAGGCTGTCTGCTATGAGTGCAAGGAGCCTGGACATTACAAGAACGAGTGTCCGAAACTTCAGAAAGAAAATCCCAAGAAGAAGTTTCATAAGAAGAAAGGTCTTATGGCAACCTAGGATGAATCAGAAGATGATTCAGACTCTGAAGATGAGCAGGCTAACTGTGCGCTGATGGCGACAGAAGATGATGGATCAGAATCTACATCAGAATCAGATTCTGAAGAGGTATTTTCTGAACTATCTAGAAAAGAGTTAGTTTCCAGTCTAACAGAACTTCTGGAACTCAAAGCTCATCTTAGTATCAAATACAAAAAGCTGAAGAAGCAATTTGAATTTGAAACTAAGAAGCTGGAATTGGAAAATTCTGAACTAAAGGAAAAAGTTTTAAATTTATCCAAAAACAGTGGATCTCCTTCTGAAACAGAAAAAGCCATTCCTAGCATGAATCATATTCTGAAAGAATATGACTTGAGCTTCAGAAATTTTTTATCTAGAAGCATAGGCAGAAGTCAACTTGCTTCTATGATATATGCTGTGTCTGGAAATAATAGAGTAGGCATTGGTTATGAGGGTGAAACCCCATACAAACTTGAACCTGTTGATAAGATGAAAATCACATACAAGCCATTGTATGATGAGTTCAAGTATGGCCACTCACATGATATTAGGCACACATCACATGCACAAAGCTTTCACGTTACACACATTAAGAAGCATGTGACACAACCTAAGAAATATCTGAACTCACACAACTGAATCTTGAGTCTGCTTAAGAGTCTTTCCGAAATAACTATTTCTTATATATTGCAGATCAAACAATTGGCTCACTTGATAGAAGATTTGAGCAGTATAGCACATATGAAAATATTTTTGAATTCTTGTTTAGTGTTGAAAGGCTTAGATTATTATCTGATAGGGACTTGAAAGCATGTTGTAAACATCTTGAAACTTGTTTAAAATATGACGATTCTCTTGATTTTGATAGTGGAACTTTGTTTGAAGAATTTAAAGTCATTAGAAAAGTTTTAACAATTGAATCAAAATCAAGCTATATGATATTGAGTTCTTTAAATACTTTTAATTGTTTTCTTAATGCACGCATAGCTTATAGAATAATATTGACTATTCCTATCAGTGTTGCATCTGCTGAAAGAAGTTTTTTTGAATTAAAATTATTAAAATCTTATTTGAGATCTACTATGTTACAAGATAGATTAAATAGTGTTATGTTGATTTCAATTGAAAATAATTTTTTGAAGAACCTTGAGTATGGACAAACTATTAATGATTTTGCAATAAAAAATACTAAAGGACAATATTTAAATAATTTTAAAGGTTTGGTAAAATTTTTATAGAAAAAAAAATCAGATCAAGAAGAAGAATAAGTCTTTTTATAGTGATTTATGTTTTGATGTACTATAAACATTGATTCAAAGATCCATACTTGTATTCTTTTTGCACAATGTCAAATGAAAATGTGTTTTTATCCAATTATTTCTTTTATCCTTATGTATTTATTGTTAAAAACAATTTTTGGGACACCACTCTTTTGATTCGCCCATGGCACCCAAATTCAAAGGATCGGCCTTGTTGTTGATGATAATGAAGAAGATTTATAATTTGTCAACAAATTTGATACTTTGCAAATTAAAACGAAAAAAACAAGTTAATTAAAACTAAAATTTTGTAAACAGTTTGATTATCGTTAAAAATCAAGATAAAAAGTAATGCAGTTTTAAAAATCCAAAATTAAAAATCAAGGGATAAAATTGCAGGTTTTTTTACCGTCCTTCGTTACCTCACATGTGTAACCGATGTTATATTTATTGAAGAGTAATTCAATATTAAGAAGATGAGCATTAGAAGTTCTGATGCGGGCTGATCTTCTGATGATTACTCGGAAGATGTTGTTGACTAGAAGATGTTATCTTCTGGGTCCCATTAGCTTAGTTGTTTAGTAGTAAGGGTACTTTAGTATTTTGTAGTACTGTACTGTTTGTACCTTAAACTTATTCACTAAGTTTAGTCTGTTAGGGCCTACGTGGCAAGAATTTTCTTTTGTATAAATAACCTTGTAGTAGCTATCATTTATTAAGATCAACAACTTTATTCTCTCTCATTAATCTTTGCGTCGTTATTCTCTTTGTCATCATCTTTATTCTTTGTGCACCAACAATATTCCCTTCGCGTTCGAGATGAAATGAAATTATAACTGAATTTAGTTTATAGAACCAATAACACCTTGTCGTGATTTTTCTTCAATTTCTAATTTATATTTAATATTTTTTATTTTAACTGTGTTATTTATTTTCTACTTAATTGTTTTTTCAACATTCATATATGAGTATAAATATACACAATAGAGAGAAAGAAAGAGCATGTATCACAAAGTCGCATGCCAAGAACAAAATCTAGCCGACCCCTTATCACTCATGTTACGTGAATATCAGGGTTGGCAGTGGGCCGACAATCAGACTCACAGCTCAGAACCTTTAAAAATTAAAGGTCTCTAAATTATTTTTTTAAAAAAAATTATAAGTTGAAATAAATATGTAAATATTAGTTGTTCAACTTAACATACAATATAAGTTTATTAGTGTAATATAAAGAAGTTTGTTTTCAAACTCAACGATCATTGTTCGATATGTAATACCTACACTTTTACCATTTAAATGTTTATTTTATAAAAAATAATAAAATATAACATTTTATTTCTCTATGTTCCTTTTTATTATGGCCAATTTTTAAAATTGAAATATGTCCTCTGAATTATCAGGGACGGCCCCTGATGAGTTTTCTTTATAAGCAAAAATATAATTAAAATGAATATAAGGGATACTCACAGCAACTAAAGATCAAAACAGTCCACAGTTTATACTCCCACTAGCTCCTTCCAAATAAGTCTCATAGAACACTCAAATTTAGGGTTGTTTATGGTACGGTTTAATGTGAAAATCAAATTAAACCGAGCCGAACCATAATAAAAATTGACTTGAACTGAATCGAACTGTTTCAATTTACTCAAAACCAAATTGAACGATAATAATTGTTTGGTATACCGTTTTGAAATTCTGAACCGTACCAAACCGTTAAAAGTTAATTTTTCTCAAACAGAACGGTTTATTAAAGAACCGAATCATTAAATGTTTTTTTTTTGTTTTTTTTTTTTTAAACTAAAACTGATTTTTTGTATTTTTCATTTTCAATTTTGATTCAATTATAATTTCGGTTCAGTTCGGTTACAATTTTATTTCGGTTCTAAAATTGTTTGTATAATATGATTTGGTTTACTAACTAAATATAATTGTTTGGTTATCTTAACTTCGGTATGGTTCGGTTTGACGGTATAATTCGGTTTATAGTTTTTTTTAACAGCACTACTCAAATTTAGCTTGATATCAATGACACGTCAACCGGTTAATGGCCATGGTGAGTACTCTCCAATCTCCATTGCTCACAAATTATAATCTTTGAAATTTATTTGTTATAAATTAAGATTTTTTTCTATGACATTCTCATTTTTAAAATTATTATTCTATTCAAATTCGAGGTACGTTACAGAAAGAAGATATACAATTATTGGTGTGAATTTGAATCAGAAAAGAGTTTAAAGGTAGTGCACTGACAGTGTAAACAAACTTTACACATACATCCAATCAAAATACTTACACTTGTTATGTCATATTAATTTTTTTTAATTAAAATTATGCTTTAATTGGATACATGGTTGTGATTGGTTGACAGTGTAAAAATATTTTACACTGTCAGTGCATATCCCTTTTTCTCTTAAAAAATGGAGAGAAAATGGAATAAAGACTGAAACAAGGCAATAAAGAAAACCTACGTGTGAGACCAGTATAGGATAAAAGAATGTATAATATATGATTATAATTTATATTATATTCTTTTTGAAGCTAACGTTAAGGAGGACAGAATTGTTACCTTATTAAGAAACATAAATGACTTGTGATTTGTGTGAAAACTGAAATCAATGTCATAAAAAAGAAAAGAAATGGACTATAATTCAGTTGACTTGACTCTCTTATTTATTGGAGCCACAAGACTGATATTAATATTGTCATATTGATATGAAACTTTTCACTTCATCGTGGGGTAGAAAATGAGATTGATTTTCACCTAATCTTTGTCCTCATTTCATTGAACTAGCAACCAAGTAAAAGATCTTGTCAATGTCATTCATATTATACTATCTTCAAAGTTTTCATCATTGGTTTTTCTTTATTTACATTTATAACAATATAATAGTTAGGCCAATGACCGATTCAGTTCATGTTTGATTTGACTTTTGAAAAGGTCAAAAGCAATTTTAGAGATGTAGAATTAATTTTGGATGATTTTAAGATGTTTTGTTAGATAAAAGTAAAATTGATTCTGTCTCCAGGATTGATTCTATTTGAAGCTAGATTTTATAGCTTCTGCATCCAGAATTGATTCTGGATGATTTTTACATTATAATTTACTGTTCAATTCACTTTTACATAAATGTATTCAAACATAAATCAATTTTACTAAACTCAATTCTAATAAAATCAATTCTACCAAATTCAATTCTACTAGACTCAATTATATCCACTGTCAATCCAAACACACGCTTATTATTTTGTCTTAAAGACAATTTTATCATATTTTTTTTCAAAATCAGAAAAAAAATTTGTTATATTGTAGAGAAAGAAAATAGAGTTGTTATTAATGGTATAACATCCCTCTATTTTTTATTATTCGGTATCCAGTCATCTGACCGACTAATCTTATCGTCCACTTGCTGAAGTTTCTTTTAAAGGCAGAGTAAAACTGATACTCCCTCCGTCTCATAATAAATGTCCTATTTGAGTTTTGCGCAGTTCTTAAGAAAATGATTGAATGTGTTGGTTTTAATGATAAAGTTAATATCATTGACTAAAGTACCCTTATTTCTTATAGGTAGTAGAGTAGTTGAAAAATGTGAAAGTTAATAAATAGGGGTATAGTAGTGGGAAAAATTAATAAATGTTGCATTAATTTTCTAAAGAGACATTTATTTTGAGACATGAAAAAAGTACAAATGAGACACTTGTTATGAGACGGAGGGAGTATGTTAATTTTGGTGCAACACTTAACTGCATCACCAGATTCCAACCATGGTTATTAATAACCACACTCAACTACCAAATTTAAATGAAATATATATGTTACCTACTAAACAATATATGAGTATATTAATGCATCGATGTATCATATAGCAGTTCATTTATTCTACATAATAGGGAAGGAATAATTGCAATGCCACTATGGTATTAAATATTCATATATGCTATAAATTGCAGTAGGTCACACAAAATTCATAAAGGTTGCAAGATTACATAATCTTACATAGTGAAGTATAGCAATCATAATTTAGGTTGAACTATAGTACATGTCCTATGTATACATAAAAAGTATTGCTAACCATAGATAAATTAATGGACAAATATTCTGAATTATATTGTTTTTCTTGCAGGACCACGGTGACTTTCTATCATTAGTATTCATAAAGCATATAATGATGGACCACTATTGCTGTATTGAAAACCATAGGTCTTATTGAATTTCTTTTGTGATTGTGCCATGCTATGGGAGGTTAGTGAAGAGGATAGATGAGCTTAGGAAGTATGTAAACATTGTGAGGGTGTTGCAATTCCTTAGGCCATGAGATTAGGACATGTAGACTTTTTCTTGAAGGAAGACTTGAAGAAGTTTTAAAAGTTTCATGAAAGTCTACTCATGTGCATAGAATGAATTGTTTGGCTACAAGATGTGCTTGTGAGAAATGGTTCTTTTTATGTGAAACAACCATATGCACCCCCACAATGTTCTTACCTTTGAGAGGAGGAAGGAACATGTGAGATATTGGATCGAACTCTAGTATTGTCGAAGGGTAGCTTCTTGGTTCGACAGTTCGACAGAGTTAAGCATGAAGTCAAAGGATTATTCACATGCTGGTGTCGAAGTGTGCATGCTGTAGTCGAAGATGGGTCTAGCATGCAGATGTCGAAGATGCTAGGGTTGTTAGCATGTTAAATTAGGTTTTAGTGTTTAAACCCTAATTTGTTAAGTTAGCTTGTTTATTAAGTTGGCTTGTGTAATGGGCCTTACTGAAGAAGCCCATTAGTTAGTATGTTAGGTCTTATTATAAATAGCATACTAGTCTCTCATCATTGCTAAGCTGCAAATCCTAATTTAGGGTGAGAGAGGTTATTTGTTATTCTTGTAAACTTGTAATCTTGTTCTAAGAGAAAGTGAAAGAATAGCAGTTATAACCAATTCTTGTGTTCTTCTTATCCTTTCTAATTCCCTATTATACTTTGTTATTGGTATCGGTTTTCACAACAAATTGGTGCGGTGAGCATGGAGAAGATGCCTTCAACAAAGTATGAGATTGAAAAGTTCACCGGAGTGAATGATTTCGGTCTGTGGCGCTTGAAGATGAAAGCTCTACTGGTTCAGCAGGGTTGTTTGGAAGCGTTGAAGGGAGAGGCAGCCATGAATGCAGAATTGACGGCAGCGGAGAAGACGAATATGATCGAGAAAGCACACAGCGCAATTTTGTTGAGCCTTGGTGATAAGGTTCTCCGGCAGGTATCAAAGGAGACGATATCATCAGGGTTATGGGTGAAACTTGAAAGTTTGTATATGACCAAATCGCTGGTAAATCGACTCTACCTGAAGCAAGCTTTGTATTCATTCAAGATGATTGAAGACAAAGTATTGGCTGAGCAGTTGGATATGTTCAACAAGTTGATTCTTGATCTTGAAAATATTGATGTGAAGATCGATGATGAAGATCAAGCGTTGTTACTATTGTGTTCTTTGCCTCGATCACATGCTCACTTCAAAGAAACTCTCTTGTATGGAAGGGAGTCCCTGACGTTTGAAGAAGTTCAATCAGCCTTGTACTCTAAGGACTTGAATGAACGAAAGGAGCATAAACCTTCGACTGTTGGTGAAGGTTTAGCCGTTAAAGGAAAACTCTTACGAAAGAATGGTAAGTTCGACAAGAAGAAAGGCAAAAGCCAGTCGAAGTCTTACAGTGGCGAAGCATCTGGCATTCGATGCTACCATTGTAAGAAGGAGGGTCACACAAGAAAGGTGTGCCCTGAACGCTTGAAATATCATGGAGGTAAGGATAATGGCAACGCTGCCATTGTTCAAGATGATTTCGAATCATCTGATGTTCTTGTGGTTTCAAGCAGTGACTCAAAGAAGGAGTGGATTATGGATTCAGGTTGCACTTGGCACATGACTCCAAACAAAGACTTGTTCGAGGAATTATGTGATCAAGATGGTGGATCAGTATTGCTGGGAAACAACAAGGCTTGCAAGATTGCAGGTGTTGGATCTGTGAGATTCAAGCTCCATGATGAGTCAATAAGGTTGTTGACTGAAGTCAGGTATGTTCCTGATTTGAAGAGAAATCTGCTTTCTCTTGGTGAATTCGACAAGAAAGGATATGTTTTCCAAGGAGAGAAAAGTATCCTAAGAGTCATGAAGGGTTCGAAGGAAGTCTTGAGAGGCGTGAAGAAACAAGGCTTGTATACCCTTCAGGCTGAAGTTGTAAGTGGTTCGACAAATGTTGCATCCACGAAACCTTTGTCGAAAACAGAAATCTGGCACATGAGATTGGGCCATGTCAGTGAAAGGGGTCTGGTCGAATTAGGGAAACAAAATCTGCTTGGTGGAGACAAAGTCGAAGAGCTGAAGTTTTGTGAACCCTGTGTACTTGGAAAATGCTGATCTTTGGGGGCCTGCAAGGTGTCCATCACATTCAGGAGCAAGGTATTTTCTATCCATAGTAGATGATTAATCCAGAAAATTATGGGTATTCATCCAGAAGACTAAGGATGAAACTTTTGAGAATTTCAAAAGTTGGAAGACTCTGGTTTAAAATCAGACTGGCAGAAAGGTCAAGAGGTTGAGAACCGACAATGGCCTTGAATTTTGCAATGAGGCATTCGACAGTTTTTGTGCTGCCTCTGGTATTGCAAGGCATAGAACTACTGCAGGTACTCCACAACAAAATGGTTTGGCTGAAAGGTTTAATCGAACTATTTTGGAGAGAGTCAGATGCATGTTGACTAGTGCGGGGTTAACAAAGGTGTTCTGGGCTGAGGCTGTTTCGACAGCAACATATCTGATAAACAGATGTCCTTCGACAGCGTTAGATATGAAGACACCTGAAGAAGTTTGGTCGGGACATCCACCAGATCTCGACAAACTGAGAGTATTTGGCTGCGTAGCCTATGCTCACATAAGGCAAGACAAGGTCGAACCTAGAGCTCTGAAATGCATGTTCATGGGATACCCTGAAGGAGTCAAAACTTATAGGCTATGGTGCCTAGAGCCAGGTCACAGGAGGTGTATCACCAGTCGAGATGTAGTTTTCAATGAAGCTGAAATGGCTTTTAAGAAAACTAATGATGTTGGTCGAAGTACAGAAACATCTGACGAAGAGCTGGAACAGGTAGAGATTCCTGTTGAGGTGGAGCATGTTGATGTTGAATTGCATATCCCAGATGAAGTCGAAGAAGAAGCAAAAGATGCTGAAGTTGAGGAAACTGACGATGACTACCTATTGTCGAGAGATAGGTCGAGAAGTGTCATCAAGCCACCTCAGAGACTTGGATATGTAGATCTTATAGCTTATGCCTTAATCTCTGCAAGTGAGGTTCTAGACGAAGAACCTAGAGACTATAAGGAAGTTATGAGGAGTCGAAATAAGACTGAATGGGTGAAGGCCATGGATGATGAGATGAAATCTCTTCATGATAATCATACTTGGGAACTGATCAAGAAACCTGTTGGGGCAAGGTTAGTCAGCTGTAAATGGATTTTCAAAGTTAAGGAAGGAATTGAAGGAGTGACGTCGAAAAGATACAAGGCAAGGTTAGTTGCAAGGGGTTTCACTCAGAAAGAAGGTGTCGACTTCAATGATGTGTTTTCTCCTGTTGTGAAGCATAGGTCCATTCGAATGTTGCTTGCCATGGTGGCACAGTTCGATCTTGAACTGGAACAGATGGATGTGAAGACTGCGTTCTTGTATGGTGATCTAGATGAAACGATCCTGATGAGGCAACCTGAAGGGTATGTCGAAAAGGGGAAGGAAGATTATGTGTGCAAGTTAAAGAGATCTTTGTATGGGCTGAAACAATCTCCTCGACAGTGGAATAGGAGATTCGACAAGTTCATGGCACGCATAAGTTTCATTAGAAGTCAGTTCGACCACTGCGTTTACTTCAGATTTCGACCTGGTAATTCATTTGTTATTTTGTTGCTTTATGTGGATGATATTCTCATAGCAAGCAACAATGTTGAAGATGTGATGAGGGTGAAGGCTGAACTCAATAAGGAGTTCGATATGAAGGATCTGGGAGCTGCTTCCAGGATTCTTGGAATTGACATTCGAAGAGATAGAAAGAATTCGAAGTTATGTCTATCTCAAGAGGCATATCTACGGAAGATTCTTGAAAAGTTTGGTATGTCGAATTCGAAGCCAGTTGTGACTCCAACAAACCCTCAATTCAAGCTGAGTATTAATCAGTGTCCCAGTACTGATGTCGAAAGAGCCTATATGAATAGCATCCCATATGCTAATATAGTTGGTTCTTTGATGTATGCTATGGTCTGTACTAGACCCGACATAGCATACTCAGTAAGTCTTGTAAGCAGGTACATGGCGAATCCTGGAAAGGCTCACTGGCAAGCATTGAAGTGGATTTTAAGGTACATAAATGGGTCTCTGAATAGAGTCCTAATTTATGGTGGAGCCTTGGGTGAAGATAGTAAAGCAGCAATAGAAGGATATGTCGACTCTGATTATGCAGGTTGTATGGATTCTAGAAAGTCTATTTCTGGATATGTTTTCACTATGTCTGGCACAGCAATTAGTTGGAAAGCAACTCTTCAGAAGGTTGTTGCTCTATCAACCACTGAAGCGGAATATATTGCTCTCACTGAAGCTGTGAAAGAAGCATTGTGGCTTGAAGGCTTTGCGAAGGAGCTGAAACTTCAAGGTCGAGGTATCACTGTTAAATGTGATAGTCAAAGTGCAATACACCTGTCAAAGAATTCAGCCTATCATGAGCGAACTAAGCACATTGAT
Organism: Vicia villosa; assembly: GCF_029867415.1. Taxonomy (NCBI): domain Eukaryota; kingdom Viridiplantae; phylum Streptophyta; class Magnoliopsida; order Fabales; family Fabaceae; genus Vicia; species Vicia villosa. The sequence continues at coordinate 145,986,770 of NC_081180.1, forward strand.
GTGAGGCTGCATTTCGTCAGAGGAGTAATCGAGCGTGGAGAAGTCCAAGTGCTGAAGGTTTCGACTGAAGACAATGCTGCTGATATGATCACCAAGACATTGCCGAGTTGCAAGTTTTTCCACTGTATGCAGTTGATAAAGCTGCGTGAAGAAAGCTAGTCTGTTCCTTGACGTTGTAGAGTTAGGTCCAAGGTGGAGATTTGTGAGATATTGGATCGAACTCTAGTATTGTCGAAGGGTAGCTTCTTGGTTCGACAGTTCGACAGAGTTAAGCATGAAGTCAAAGGATTGTTCACATGCTGGTGTCGAAGTGTGCATGTTGTAGTCGAAGATGGGTCTAGCATGCAGATGTCGAAGATGCTAGGGTTGTTAGCATGTTAAATTAGGTTTTAGTGTTTAAACCCTAATTTGTTAAGTTAGCTTGTTTATTAAGTTGGCTTGTGTAATGGGCCTTACTGAAGAAGCCCATTAGTTAGTATGTTAGGTCTTATTATAAATAGCATACTAGTCTCTCATCATTGCTAAGCTGCAAATCCTAATTTAGGGTGAGAGAGGTTATTTGTTATTCTTGTAAACTTGTAATCTTGTTCTAAGAGAAAGTGAAAGAATAGCAGTTATAACCAATTCTTGTGTTCTTCTTATCCTCTCTAATTCCCTATTATACTTTGTTATTGGTATCGGTTTTCACAACAGAACATTTCTATTTCGTAGCAAACTTAAAATTCATAATTTATTACTTTCTCAAATACTCATGTTTCAGAGCTTCTCACATTTAAAGGCTGGGTTGAAATTGCTACAAATTTCTAAAATTTTCTTAGATATAATGTGTATGAAAATATTAAAAGAAGTTATAACTATTATGCTACTAATCAATCATGACACATCTAAAAAGAAATAAAATGATTTAGAAACATTCACCACTATTAAGAGGTTGGTGACTTATGCCTATAAATAACTAATTAATACGAACTTTGTAATAAATCATAAAAAAAAAATCAATGTCATTTTCTTATGTAAGCTTTAAACTTCAGTCTCTATTCCAATATAACAATAACACACGGTTCCTATAGTCTTCTTTCTAAACTATCTTATATAAACTATTCAAATACCAACACTGACATCAGAGTAACATCTCGACCCGGTCATATCCAATGGGTGTAGTTATATTATCTATCTACTATCTTCTATGAAATATAAGTACTTCTAATATGGTGAAGTACCGATAACGGGCACACGTACCGTACTTTTGGTACTTCATTTTTTTTCCATTATTCGATTTCGAGTGAAATTTATTGTTTTTTTAAATATCAATATATATATTTATGTATTTTAATTTCTTTGTTATTGTATCTTATTATTATTTTTTATTTTCTTAACCTTTTGTAGTCTTTCATAGTGATGTTTTGTTGTGAATCTAAAAATTTGGATTTCTACTCATACCTTTTATATAATAAAAAACTCTTATTTTTGTATCAACGTACTCGTACCTTGAATTTTATAAAAATGGCATATTCCGTACCAGTATCCGCAGCAGGTACCGTATTTGTATCTATGCATCATAGCCTATCTACTATTCTAAAATCTTCCGAACTTCTTCTAAAACTTTCCTTTCTACTATTAACCCGCTCCAATAATTTTTCTAAGCTTTGAATAACACACTCAATCATCATTTATTTCTGTCCCTATTTTAAAACGTGAAAACTAAAATTTCTAGCGGGTTAAAATTGAGACTTTTTTTTCATCTCAAGATTTATTGGGCATAACAGAAGAAGGCTTTATCGCTCCCGTAGATACTCTAGCTCTTAATGCGGCTCAAGAAAAAGAGTTGAAGAAAACTAAACACAAAAATTCAAAGGCGTTGTTCACTTTGCAACAAGCAGTGACTGATGCAATTTTTCCAAAAATTATAGGAGATAAGACTGCCAAAGAAGCGTGGAACATGTTGCAGAAGGAGTTTCAAGGAAGCAACAAAGTGCATGCCATTAAACTTCAATCTCTAAGAGATTTTGAACTATTGTAGTTGAAGGAGTTTTAGACAATTAAAGATTACTATTCTAAAGTTAAAGAAATAATTAACCATGTGAGAGATTTTAGGGAGGATATATTTGACAAGAAAATTGTTGAGAAAATTCAAATTACTATCCCTCCAAAGTTTGACTCAATCGTGACAATGATTGAGGAAACCAAATATTTGTCCATTCTATTAGGAACTAGTGGGTTTTCTTGAAGCATATGAGAAAAGACTATATAGACATAAAGAAGATACACTTGAAAATGCCTTTCACTCAAAGTTTAAATTTCAGCCCAAGAAAATTGAGGAAAGAAAAATTATGGAGAGAGAAGTTTCTAAAAATTTCCTCAAGAATAAACAAGATAAAAATCATCCATGCAATATCTACAAAAGATTAGGTCATGCAGAGAAATATTGTTGGTACCATAATATGCCTCAATGCAACCATTGCAAGAAGTTCAAGCACATAGAGAAAAATTGTCGCAACAAAAATAGGCATCAAACTAATATCGCATGATTAAGAATAATGTACATTTTATGCCACCCAAGACTTAATCAAAGAAAAAGGAGGAAGTTATTACTTAGATAGTGGCTGCAACAATCACATGACCAAGGATGAGACTATTTCAAAAGCATGGACGAGTCTGTCAAAGTCAAAGTTTGATTGGGAAATGACAGTGTGGTAGAATCAAAAGGCAAAGGCACTATCATGGTGGAGACAAATAAAAATATGTGACTCATCCATGATGTCTTAGTAGTTCCCATCCTAAAAGAAAATCTTATAAACATTAGACAAATAATTGAGAGAGGCTACACACTTCACTTTGAATGAGATGTATGCAACATTTTCGACAAATATAAAATAAACGGGCTGAGATAGCCCAAGTGAAGATGAAGAAGAGCAATAGAAGCTTCCTGTTAAATTTGAAATATGCAAGTAACATTGCCATAAAGGTACAAGTTGATAACTCATGGCTTTAACATCGAAGATTTAGCCACTTTAACACACATTCCTTGAAGTTCCTGGAAAAGATATCATTGGGGTTAAGTGGGTCTATAAGTAAAATCCCAACTCATATGACACCATACAATAACACGAGGCGAGACTAGTAACTAAGGGTTACTCGCACCAACCCGGGATTGACTACAATGAGACATTTGCACCAGTAGATCGCCTTGATACCATAAGAGCTCTAATAGCTCTTGCGCACAAAAAGGATGGAATATCCATCAACTATATGTCAAATATGCCTTTCTCGATGGCGTACTAAAAGAAGAGATCTATGTGGAGCATCCACAAGGATTCGTTTTTGAAGGTGGAGAAAGCAAAGTGTTTAGACTAAGAAAAACACTATGTGGCCTAAAGCAAGCACCTCGAGCATGATATGGCAAAATCGATTAATATTTCATGGATCAAGGATACAAGGGAGACAACAATGAGCCTACAATATAAATCAAGTCGCAAGGTCAATCAAGTCGCAAGGTCAGTACTAGGGGTGGCAAAACGGGCCCGGCCTATGGGGAAAGCCCGTTTTACCCGCACTTTTTCGCGGGGCGGGGAGAAGTTTTAGGTCCGCTCCCTTTAGTGTGCCCGCCCCGCCCCATTTTTTGCGGGCTTTTGCGGGCATGGGTTTTTTCATTCAATTTTACTATTTTTAGGCCTAAAAGGTTCAATGCCCGCAGGCTTTCCCCGCCCCGCCCTCACTTTTTTGCAGGGCGGGACAGAATTTTAGACCCGCACTCTCTAATATGCCCGCCCTGCCCCGCACCATTTTTTCGCGGGCTTTTGCGGGGCGGGCATGCCCGTTTGTCATCCCTAATGAGTACACTCTCTTATTCTCTCTAAATGTAGATGATCTTATCTACCCAGGACACAATATTAAGGATTAAAAATTTTATAAGTAAAAAAATTGAAAAATACTTTCCTTAAGAGTACTTTAAAATATTTTAAAAAAAAATACAAAAATGTTTTTTATATATGAAATTACATGTGTTCGGTAAAAACTATTGAAATTGAAAACCCTAAATACTTTTTGTTGAATGTTAGGGTTTGACCGGTTTGTGATTGCGAGGACCCGTCACTAATCAAGAATCCGAATTCCAATTTCAAAACCATCAACGAAGAAGAACAGAACCTCTGTCTCTGCTTTATTGGTATTCTCTTCATCTTTCCACCTTTATATTCTTTCTTTCCTTTTTCCCCAAAATTCATGACGGCTTATTCCCCTAATCTTACTGCACGCGCAGGTTTTTACTTGTTTGTTTTTCTCAACAGTTTCTGAATTTTTTTAATGGGTCTTTGTTTTTGTACTCAGATTTGAAATAAAGTATTGTTCTTTCACTGAACTGCTTACTGTTTGTTTGTGGAGTAGAATATTAATGGTTGTTATCATTTTTGGAGATTTGATTTGCATTTTAATTACAGTGTTTATGTGTTAACAGGGTTTTATTTTCATGTACTAATACCATGAAGAGGACACTGCCATGGAGTGATGATGATGAAGGTGATGACTCATCGAATGATGAGTCGTCATCTTTACATTCAGATTCTGAAGGTGATAGTCAAACTGGAGGGAAAAAATCCAAAGGTAAATAATATCTTGTAAGTGTAACATTTAGCAAGTTTTTTGACAATTCATTCATGTGTGATCTATGAAGCATTGGCACATACACTAGACATGACACTGACACTTAGTCGGTATTGTGTCGGTGCTATAAAGTGTGCGATATGTGCAAATAGTATATGGACAAATGTACTCACTTGAATCTAGGATGTGCATGGGTTCTTAATGTGATTATGCCCCAACACATTTGTCATGCATCCAAGCTATGAAACTTGGTGTTGCTAGCTAGTTTCTTCACTTGTTGATTTGGATATTTCTGATCATATTATTGATAAAGGTAAATTGGGCTTGATCTAAGGGTAGATAATTTTATAACTTGATAAAATGACAATGATGAACCAGTCTAATTGTGTTGCAATTACATTGATCATGTTGTGTCTGGCATTTAATATGATAGAATAGAAGTTCTTCTGACTAAAGCAGGATAGTTATTGATGAATAATAAGAGAAATTGCACAATGTGATGATACCGTGCGATGGGATCGTGGAAGAGATTCCTTGTTATTGGTATTCAGTGATTGCTGTTTTTTATCTAGAGCTTCAGTCAGGGCAATGCAATATAATATGGTTTCCTTACCCTGCTATACAGCTGTTGTAGACAGATAATATCTTAAATAAGATTATGTAGGATTGACTGATTCGAATATACCATCAATCTAGGTTGTTAATCTCAGATAGCGGCGCGTAACGCCGAACCTCCCAAATGCTATAGCGGGATGACCGCTATTGTGAGCTTTTAAAAATCAAGGTAAATACTTAATATGAAAACATAAATACTAAAATAGGTTCCAAACAACATACATAAATACTAAAAATAGGTTCCAACAACATACATAATGACTTAAAGACAAAAGTCGCAACATACATAAACCAAAGTTGCAACATAGATAAACCAAACATAATGACTCAAATTAGGAATGTACTTAAAATGACTAAATCAAATTCTAAATGTAAACAAAATGACTAAATCACATCAATCTCAGAGAACGACGGCTAATTTAAGTGAAGAGAGAGAATGTAAATGACCTAATGTCTCACTTTTAGCTTTTATATTTGTGAAATAAAAGGGAAAAAATACAAATTTTTCCTTAAAAGAATTCAAAATTGCAGTATTGACCTCATCTTCACAATAGCGGTTTGTAAAGCGCTATTGCGCCGCTATTTCACCGCTACGCTTCCACAAATCGCGGCCGCTATTTCCGCTATTTCATATAGCGGTTAGCAGCCAAAAAGCGTCGCGGCGAGGTTGTCTACCGCTACGCTACACCGCTATAGCGCGCTATTGACAACCTAACCATCAATTATGCTTATAATCGTTCTTTTTATCTTCACAGAAATTCTTTCAAGAGTTTCTTCAGCAACTAAAGTAGATATTTCTCAGAAAATATAAATTTGAATATCAGGGTTTCTTTATTCTGTCTTTGTTTGTCCATATTGCGCTACTTAAATTGTGTTCTGAAATCCATAATATGATAGCTTCGTGCTTTATTGTTTGTAAACTTTTGACATCTTGACAATTCTCACTAATATCACTTCCTTATGGTTGCATATTCACTTGTTTAATGAACATTGTGTCTATAGGTAAACCTACGAAGAAGAAAGGTGCTCCAATTGACTTTGAAGCTCTCAAGCGATACGGGTATAAAGGCGGGCCTTCTGTCTTAAGGGTACCTCCACCCAAAGAAGGTGACACAAAGCAAGATTGGTCTTGGTCCAGTGGAAAAGAAAAGCGTGTCGTCAAGGAAGTTGAAGAAACATATGAAGAGCGGAAGAAAACAAGAGAGGCTCTTTCTGTAGGAGAGCAGCTGCCAACTGTTCTGACTAGGAATGAAAAGAAGAATCTTTCCTTTTCACAGAAGGAAAAGAGGAAAAGGGAGCTTGGTCAAGCAAGCAGGGGGAAGAATTATGTTGAAGAAGAGAAAAGGCAGTTGAGGGAGAATGGAGTATATTCCGGTTTTGATGCTTGATATGCTGAGGCTAGAATCTACTGCATCTTGTATAAAGGTTACTATGATACTGTCCAGGGTCATTTTGTACTGTAATGATTTGGTTTAGCTCATGTCTCTACTATAATCTCATGGTAAGGCGAAACCATTTTAGATGATAAATGACTGAGGCTGGTACCCCTTTTAAGGATAGCCAAAATTGAACATCACAACATTTTCGTTCACAGCTTGATCTCTCATGACTATGGTTTACTCCTCTCATGTCTTTTGGAAGTTTTAATTAGAATAAACGACATGGAGTAACATTTAAAAAATAATGGTGTGATAAAAAATAATTCTGAAATTGATTTCTTAAAAATGACTTGATTGCAGAATGATTTGTTTGGGTATGTACGTTAAACATAAGTTGAACAGTAAAGTTGAACTGTTGAACTAAATCGTCAATGAACTTTAACTTCCAATTGCACTGGCTAGTTGAACTGTTGAACTAAATCGTCAATGAACTTTAACTTCCAATTGCACTGGCTTAGTTTTTGGGACTTGAATGGGTGTCCCCACAAACGTTTTTATTTGATAAGTTTCTCAGTCACCCACTTTACTACACAAGGCTACAAAACCATGTTTGTCCTTCTTACACACTACTCTAACCCTGTAGCCCTCATTCTTGACAAATGTTATCTTTCTTTATCTTTCTTCCATTTAACACTGACCACTCCCTAATTGCATCTTTAAATTCAGACAGAGATTTGAATTCCATACCTAATTTGGAAACAAAACATTCATTTTGGAATCCTTTTTTATAGGTGACATCTTCTTAGGATCCTTGGATGCCATAATCTTGAACTTTAATGATTTACCATTTACCTCAACCTTATTCCCAATAACAGGTATTTCTACTTCCACTCGCTCAAATTGTTCATCTTCTACCTCACATGCTCTTTCTTCTTCAGTGTCATCAAATCTTATGTCATCATCATCAGTACTGTCATCTTCACTGCAATCATTAACAACATGGGTAAACCCTTCGTCCACTTGAGGAATCTTCCTAGCCTAAAGTCATCGTAACCTCAATCTTTGATCAAACTGACAGCTTCAAAAAAAACTCCACTTATCAGAGTCTTGACCTTCAACAATGGTTTCACTCCCTCCTCTGTAAAACCTGTGATTTTCATGCACAAAGTTTCCTCCATGATGAAAGGTTACACTGAAATACTCCATTTCTGCAAATACACAGTAACCCATCAATGGAATATCTAACAATACTAGTTCAATGACATTTTTGCAAATAACCATAAAAATCGTACCTTTTTGAAGAAATGCCTGCTGATCCTTGCAAGGAGAACACTTACGAAGTTGAAGAAGATGATGAATATCACGCACAGTTGAGAAATCAGATAGGTAGGGTTTGAAATGAGTATTGTGAAATGTTCCAAATTAGCTGAACTATTATCCCTATATAACAGGTGGCGAAAAAGCTATTTTTTTCCTTGTATTAATATCATATAAATCCTTTAGGTCGTCCTTTTCCTTTCTTTTCATACTTGAATGGTTATATGAATGCATGTGACTAGGGTAGTAAATGTAAAGCTGAAGATGTTAACTTTATTTAAAATTTCGTTACTCAAATAAAGCATCAATCAAAATTAGACAATTTCATTTTTCACGAAGCAAAGCGGGCAGAAAAGACAAAGACATGTTTGTATAAATCTATGTGTGGATGTACTCTTAGGAAGACTAAAAAAACACTGACCACTATAAATCTACACAAGGCTAAAAAACCACAATTACCCTTCTTACACACTACCCTAACCTTGTAGTCCTCATTCTTGACAAATGTTATCTCTCTTCCATTTAACACTGACCACTCCCTAATTGCATCTTTAAATTCAGACAGAGATTTGAATTCCATACCTAATTTGAATTGGAAGTCCTTGTTGAGCAGCTCACCTCTGAATTGCTCATACTTTGGCTTGGGGGTCTCTCATCCTTGTCACTTTCACTAGGGTCTGAACTATCTAGTTGTTTAATATCATAATCAACCTCTCTATTTCTAAATATATTTGCATTCCTCCTTGAAGAAGATCCCAACACAGATTTTGGAACCAGAACATTCATTTTGGAACTCTTCTTTATGGGTGACATCTTCTTAGGATCCTTGGATGCCATAATCTTAAACTTCAATGATTTACCATTTACCTTAACCCTATTCCCACTAACAGGTATTTCTACTTCCACTCGCTCAAGTTGTTCATCTGCTACCTCACATTCTCTTTCTTTTTCACTGTCATCAAGTCATATGTCATCATCTTCAGTACTGGCATCTTCGCTGCAATCATTAAACCTATCAACATCAGGGTTCAACACCTTGGTCCTCATGTCTTGAATCCCATATTCTACCCAAATGTGACCATCCACTTTACAAGACATGAGTGTATGGACTGACCCCACATGAATTGTTTGCACCCAGTGGGATTCAAATTTGAGACCTTGAGAGGAGCACACTCTCAAGACTCAAGCCTCAACTACTAGGCCAACCCATGGAGGTTAAATGTCGACCGTTTTAGTTTACTCATTTTATGGTTTACAACTTCTATTTTTATTTTCAAAGTTTTTTGTTTAACTATGGTTCAGGGGTTATTTCAGATATGCATATCCAGATAAACCACATATTAATTTTTTTTTTTAAAAATAGGAAACTTTTCGGATGTGCATATTCGAAAATATCATTTTTATGTAAAATAATAGGGTTTGTCCGGAGACGCACCTCCGAAAAGTTCTCAATTGACATGATAAGATTTCTAAGGTGCAAAGTGATCGAAGCCTAGTATAAATAGGGTATATCTCATCCTTTTTTTTTTTTGTACAAAACACCCAATATCAGAAAATGAATACATATCCCCACTTTATATTTATGTATTTCAATGGTGGAATGCTGCCACTTTAATTTAGGATTTGCGAGGACATAACTTGTGCCGATCTGATAACCAAATTGAATAGGCTCCTACGATATCCAGAAAATCGACACGTTGTCAAACTCGAATATCGTTCACACTCGTTTGACAATAATGGAAAGATACAGTTCACCAACTTTGAACTGAAGACGGATGCAGATTTAGAGGTTATGTGGAGTACTTTTTGGCAATATGAAACAAAGAGTCTGATTGAAGTGGATGTGATGATTGCAAGATTTGTCGACGGTATTATCAACATGTTGCAATGTCCGGAACTACCCATTTATAATGATGTGTAATGTTAATTATCTATGTAATGTTGAGTGTTTTAATTTAATGTGTTGTTATGAATTTTCAATTTATCTATATTGGTTGTGTTTTCTATTTTTCATTTAAAGTTTCAGAGATATTTTCGGAGATATATTTCTAAAACATATCAGACATGAATTAGAAGATGTATCTTTGAACTAAACTTTAACAAAAATGAGACACGGTGTATTTGGAGATACATCCATGAACTATAAGGGCATTTTTGGGTTTTCACCAGGGATTGTCATAATGCACAAGGGTGAGAAAAGAAATTGCCTACGTATAAAAGCCTGTCCATCAAAATGATTGAAACTAACGCAACAGAGAATTTATCAGTTATCACATTATTGTTGGATTTCCTATTTTTAGTACAGACAATTTCTCGACTGTTCAACTAAAAGGTTGTTGTTGAATCTTATATCTCTTTGGAATGATGCAGTACTGATGAGTGGCTGGCATAAAAAAAATTGTATGCTACGCAAATACCAAGCTATGGTGGCCTTAAGAAGAAATACAATTCACCATATTCAAAGAAAGTTGAAAAACAAGTTAGATAAAAACAAAAATGCAGGCAAAGACTCCTGATGGAGGAATAGATTAAAATGAAGAAATTTTAGTTTTGTTATTAATAACTGGAGGAACTACTTGCATTATTTTATTTCATCCACTGTAACTTAAGGAATTGAGATACAAAGATTTTTCAACAAGAAATCAATTTACAAGTGTTGTTCGTTAGTCTCGGTAGAAGCTCACACGATTCCTTCACCTTTAACCTTCCATCCAGAATCAGGTCCCTGTTGCCAAACTCCTGGCTAGAGCTCTACTCCTGTATAATTTATTGATCCTGCCCAAACACAACTCTCAAGATGTGAAATGAACATTTACAGTACTGATTACCTTAGAGGTGTGGCCAAGTGACAAAGACGACACGGAGATATATTTATTGATAGTCAGCCATGCAGTGATGTAATGGAGCAAAATAAAAGAACCAATGATATTTCTAGTATACCTAGGCCATGGCCAATGTGAAGAATAGCAAAGACAATTGACTAACCTTTACGTTGAAGAGAACACTACCATCAGAAACCTGTCCCCCCACTGCAACTTGAAGCCCGTGGACAAAGCCAGAAATTGGTGCCTTTACAATATGCTAGAGAAGTGCAAAATATTGTTGGTTATAACTTACTAAATAGATAAACAAAGACACCAAAGAGAGAAATTTCCGACATTAACAGAGAAACAATACAAACCTCCATCTTCATCGCTTCTAATACTAACACGGGCTGGCCAACCTCTACTCTTGTCTCATTCTTTACTAGAACCTTAACCACCAAGCCTGCCATGGGTGCCACAACAGCCCCTTGAGGAATGGTTGATGATTCAGATTGGGGTTTAAGTTGGGATTCATCATCCTCAGACAACTTGAGGCCTATTTTCTCTCTGAAATAGTGATGAAAGGACCCTTGCCAAATATGAATATGCTTCGTTTGCTCCTGAATCCCAAGAGAAGGAAATCAACCAAGAGAATATAGCATCAATTTTTTTTACCAATCTACAGACACTCCAAAAGCATCTATGCAGAGGAAGGAAAATACCTTTGAGTATGCAGCAAGATTAATATTGTTGATTACACCATCAGCTTCAACTCTAAAATGGTGATCTTTTACATATGTTGCCTTGACTTCTAAAACAGGGCTTCCATTTTCTTCTGTCTGGAAATATACAATAACATCTTGACTCAACTTTTTAGAGAATTTTGGCATAATAAACCATGGAAAAAAAATTACTGATTCACATGTTATATGTTAGGTGATACCTCAATCAGGTATCTCCCATCAGGTTGGTAAGTGATAGTAAGCTTCAGGATCTTTGAGCTACCACTATCATATTCATTATCCCACTCAAGTTCTATTGTCCGCTTAGCTTGATGATGGACTCTAAAAGGTGGTGAAGCATACCATATAGGGAGTAAGTTGCTGCCACCTGAACATACTGACAGATGTAATTTACCTAAAAAACACAACAACTCAGAACATTATACAGCAAGAATAGGACAATACCAGGTTTTCTTTTAGCTGATGTGAAATGCTCTTTCTCAATGAGACATGCAACCACAAGGGATGCACTGCGTCTAGCAGCCTCATATGCTTCTTTGGCAGATTCTGAATTTTTAGCATCCACAAATAGATCTTCTTTGTAATTATCAATAAAATGAGTCTCCACATTTCCATTTTCAAATGCCCAGTGATTAACGAGCTTTTGAAGAAAGTTGACATTGGTTGGTAGACCTGCAACCTGTGCAAGATGTTAGAAACTTACACATGGAGCATGATTTCAAAAAGATATATGCAGCTAGAAATTATAATTGATTAAGGATTACTTAAATTTCATTCTTCTACAGGAAGTAGTGGAAAATGTTTAACTTTCTTACATATCTAACACTATTCCACCCCATCGTGTTCAACCTCGGTCCCAAAGATGACAAATACAAGGTCTAATAAAGGACAAATTGTATAGCATCTCAATATGAAAAAGCAGTCAATTTACTAAATAAACCTCAATCATGATCACAATTATATCACATTCCTATATCAAAATTAACATGAAAATTAAGCATACTAACCTGAAAGTTTGACAAACTATCCTTCAGTTTGACCAATGCTGCAGCACGATTTTCTCCCCGCACCACAAGCTTAGCAATCATTGGATCATAGTGCATGCTAACAGCATCTCCTTCTCTAACCCCAGTATCCACCCGGACTGCCAAGATAGTAAATTTTTTCAGTTAGTATAAAAGAAAGTATCTTGGAGTTTCATGTTCGTCCACAGTAGAAAATAGGATAAATTTTCAGATTGACCATAAAAATTACTAGGTTAACTTTGCACAACTGACCCCCTGATGAGTCCGGAATGCGATAATGGTGCAATACTCCAGTTGCTGGTAGAAACCCTTTTGGAACATTTTCAGCATAGATTCGAGCTTCAAAAGCATGACCTGCTTCCACAACAGAGAATTATGATATAGATCAACTTCAAAGTGTAGGCATAACAGAGTTTCACACACATATTCACAATAGTATAATAAATAATTAACAAGCTCAAAATCATTAGCAAATGACTTATACAACCTTCTATATGATCTCATTTTCAGAAAACCAATTCTTTTTATGTCATTCTTAAGTAGGTTACAGAGGATATCACTAAGATGGCTTTCTCCAGCAATTAGTCATTAATACTAAATAGTAGTAAGAATTTATTTTTCTCCAGGCATAGTATTTGTCAAAATTTAGGAGTAAGTCAACTACAGAAAACTTTCTTAAGCTAATATTTTCTCTTTGCATCTTGAGAGAAACTAACCAAAATTAGAAGAGCATACTTAAGTCAACCACAGATCTGTAGAATTGTCAATTTCAGTTCATTAAGTTTAATATAAAATTAAACAGTGTCAACCTAAAAAGTCCCTCGCCCACATATTAATTAAACAGGAGGGGGACTAAGATATTAACCCCTACCCAGCACCAAAAGAAAAGAGAAAAGGAAAAACCAAATCACCTAATATTGGTATCTGTGATTGATTCAACGGAAGAGGGTCTCCATTGGCAACATGGATTTGCCATTCAACAAGATCTTGACCAACAATCATCTCTGTGACAGGATGTTCGACCTGTACTAACATGCCCCATGTTATATTTCGTAAGCCACAATTCTAGTACGAAATGACAGTAAATATCAATCCAAGCACCTGAAGACGGGTATTCATCTCCATAAAGTAAAACTGGCCAGAGACTGTATCAACTATAAACTCCACTGTCCCAGCATTGTAATAGTTAACTGCCTTCAGTCATCAGAAAGAAACACGAAATCAGTAAATGCTATCGAATAGAATGAAAATATTCAAGCCACGTTAAGTTATGCGAAAGGAAAAGGATAAAGGGAAATTGCTCCTAATTTCTCAAAAATATTTTAATAAAGTTTTCATATTAGTAATTACAATTTAAAAGTAAATCAGGCAAGACATGTGCATGGGTTTAGCATAAAGAAGCGTACATAACCATACCAGATGCTCAAAAAGCAGAAAAATAAAGCATAAAAATTAAAGCCAAACAATTTCATAAAAACTGTCGAAGATAATTGTTAATATGCCAAAATAGAACGGAAACAGAAACCTAAAAAATAGCACCCAAATGACTGAATGAAACCAAATCAAAAGTAATGACTACAAGGGTGCGGAGTCAAGGCTCTTCAAAGGAAGATGGTCCTGTCACACAGCCCAAATTAGGAAGTTCTTCCTCTTCTCCCTCACGCTGCACTAACCTCCTCTCATCACACTTTTCATTTTTCTTAATATACCCTCTACACTCTACTAGAATTATAACTTTGCTGACTTAAATACCAGTCCTAAAAGATACCATATAACTATTTATAAACTGTTAACCAATTAACTATATAAATAAATTAATTCAGAGACAAATTATAAATACTATGCATGTATTATATAAATAAATAAATAAACCTTATTGCTAAAACTCATATGAAACTTCCTTGTTGAAAATTTTAAGCATGGAATTTTAACATTCTGTGATGTTCTCATCTTAAGCTTTGAAAGCATAGAAAAGAAACTAATCCAGTCATGAATGCAACTTATCTAAAAGTTTTCATTCTTGGTAGAAGCCAACAAACCAACGACTTCAGATTCGTCAAGGATTAATGAAGCAATAACAAGTGGTTGAGAAAATACTAGTTAGCATTTTGAAACCAAATGATCTTACCTTTGCTGCAGAAACAGCAGCTTGACCTAAGTGTGCTCGAAACTCAGCAGAAATGTTTGGCTGCAAATGTGTAATTACAAGTTCACAACTCCAGCTATACTTTTAAGCAAAATATATAGTTTGTGGAATGTAAGTCTTACAGCTGGAGCTTCTTCAATTATTTTTTGGTGTCTTCTCTGCACACTGCAGTCTCTCTCATTCAAATGCACAACATTCCCATGCTTATCCCCAAATATCTACGATGTCAAACAAAAAAAAGCATATAAGATCAAATCCAAGTCAGATGGTCACAATCTGAATTCCCATGTTCCCAATAAGTTCTGAAGAACTGGAAAAAAAAAAAAAAAGTCTCAGGACTGAATGTCCACTATGAGGCACTTCAAAATTTTCAGAAGAAAAGTAAGCAGCCAGTGAAGCTTCTAGGAGAAATACAGTAGCAGAATGAGTGAATAGAACAATATAATTACTTGGACTTCTATGTGCCTCGGCTGTGTAATATACTTCTCCAGCAAAATTGTATTGACACCGAAAGAAGCAGCTGCTTCACGTTGAGCTGCAAGGAATGATTCAACAAATTCATCTGGAGTGTGCACAATCCTCATACCCTACAATATTCACATCTTACAAATTTCAATATGATAAAATTATAACCTCATGAGCAACAACAATAGTCTTTATTGATCTCTTTCTCATCTGTTATCACAACAAAAGAAATGTGAGATTCTTAGAATAGATTTTCAACTCTTACACATGGAGAAACCTAAAAGTGTAATCACGCATTACAGTAAACATATTCATCATGTTATCATCAATACATGAAAACTGGATAGGTAAGGTTCAAAGAATCATAACTACACCATAAAATAAGCGATCCAAGACAAGAACCATAAAACAATGTGAAAACCTACAACGAATTAGACAAATAGCACAAGCAATAGACTTTCCAAAATGGCCACACATATTCATTCAATACTATGATCATCCAGCTCAGAGAATAAATCAGTAAATTGAGTATAATGGAAAGAAAAGTAGCACATCCCTAAATCAAAAGATCGTAAAATAGCGAAAGAGATTAACTAGAAGGGGAATAAGTACATGAAGGTAGCACTAGGAAGCACCTTTCCTCCACCTCCATGGGTTGGCTTTATGAGAACTGGATACCCAATCTGATCAGCCTCCAACTTCATTTTATCAATATCTTGTTCATCTCCATGATATCCAGGCACAAGTGGCACCCCAGCCGCCCCCATTATTCTCTTTGACGCACTAATTAGTCCATTCCAAACAAAACAGATCAGCTAATAATTCTTCATACAGACACCATACATTACACTAAGCCCTAAACTCTAGTAATACATTACACCATACATTACACTAAGCCCTAAACTCTAGTAATACATTACACCATACAGGCCATGGTTGAGATAAATATGCAAAAACTATAAATTGAAAATATCCAGGGTTGTACCTCTTGTCACCCATATCTCGGATTGCAGATGCCGGAGGTCCAATGAAAGTAATACCTTTATGATGACAGAGTTGAGCAAAATCAGCACTTTCCGATAGGAATCCATATCCAGGGTGGATAGCCTAATCAATCAATCACACAATTACACTTCAAATTTCAATCAATCATTACGAATTAAGAAAGGAAGTGAATTGAACTGAAAAATGTTGATGATTAGTAATTACTACCTGAGCACCGGAACGCAAAGCAGCATCGATAATGGAGGAAGAGTTGAGGTAACTGAGACGAGGAGGTGGAGGACCGATTCGTATGGCTTCATCGGAAGATGCCACGTGGAGGGAGTCTCTGTCAGCGTCGCTGTAAACGGCGACGGTTTTGATTCCGAGTCTGTTAGCGGTTCTGGCGATCCTGCAAGCTATTTCGCCTCTGTTTGCTATTAGAATTTTGTTAATGCGTTCTGGTTTGTTCGGTTGTTCAGAGAAAGCGCGTGTGCACCACACGTGGCACTTTGAGCATGTGAGGTTTGTCTTGATTTTGGTAGCGTCTCGGCGGAGTAATAAGAAAGAAGAAGCCATGTTACATAGTCGTTGAAGAAAGGAGTGAAATGAGTGAATTTATGATTACAAGTGTGTTTGGATTGTTACGGAACTTGACAGAATGTCGTCGTGGATGATAAGTGCGATGCGCTGTATTGATGTATAATAATGGTAATGTAATCTTACATGGATAAGGACGATATTCCTAATTGAGTATGTGAGAAACTAAAACGATAAAAAAATGGAGGACAAATGGAAAGAGAAGAAGTATGGAAAAAATAAATGATTATTTAAGAGAAATGATAGAATCACACCACAATGTTTATAAATTATACCATGTACAAAGCTTAAAAAATAGAGAAAAGATATTTGTAAACTATTTTTCTAACATTTACACTGTAATACATATAAAATTATTCTTTTAATAATTTATTCAGCCTTAATTATTGTGCAAGAGCATTTTGTTTTATAATTCCAGTGTCAAAATAACAATTGCTGTAAAAAATATTTAGAAAAATACTTATATATTACCCGCCAATAAAATATATATAGACTAAAATCATATTAACTAACTAAATCACGTTGATATTCATGGTGCTGTTTGGTCATGCTTAATAAGCATACCATCAATTTTGGAAAATTGACTTTTCATACATTTTTTTAGGCTTTTAGACCTCTAGTTAAATATTCAAACATTAAAACTTCTGGAAAAAAAAAACCATTTTAGGTTCTTATCAGAAATTTCTGACTCGAGGGGAGGGGGTAGTGTGTGTGTTAAATTTTGTAAAAATATTTGAAGAAAGTAAATATTTTTGAAAAAATTAAGGAATATTTTAGAATATTATCATATATTTCATTTCAGGGTATACATACAAATGGGGTATGAAAACTAATTTTCTCAAATCTGTCTTGTATAATGCCAAAATGCCTACTTTAAAACAGGTCTGAAATTATTGGGCTTTTTATTTGTGAAAGTCCATTTATTGAAACAGTTAAATTTAGATAATTTATTTATGGATCCTCAACTTTTTTGGACACT
This sequence comes from Vicia villosa, assembly GCF_029867415.1. NCBI lineage: Eukaryota > Viridiplantae > Streptophyta > Magnoliopsida > Fabales > Fabaceae > Vicia > Vicia villosa. The sequence goes on from NC_081180.1 coordinate 146,004,423, forward strand.
CAAGGCGAAAATACTAAAATATTCTTATATTTTAGAAATACAACTAGGGGTGCTCGCGGTGCGGTTTGGGCGATTTTAACGAAAAAAATCATCCGAACCGCAAGAGAAAAAATAGTGCGGTTTGGTTTGGTTCGGTTGACTTTTAAAAAAAATTCGAACCAAATCAAATCAAACCAAACTAATGCGGTTTGGTTTGGTTCGGTTGGTTCCATACATACACATATATATATGACAACATAATTTTATATTTAAACATTTATACACTAACAAATAACAACAAAAATCGTCATATTTTGACAATAATTTTCCATGTAATATGTAAAAATTAAATTAGACAAAAGTGGAATATTAAACATAAAATAATAGCATAAAACAATATAAAATTATTATAATGAAAAAAAAATAGAAGAGACAAAAGATTAGTGAAGGTGAAAAGAAAAAGAAAATGTGTTGAGAGATTAGAGAAGAAGATGTGCGATAAAAATGAAACTGAAATACATAACATTTACATAAAAATGAGAAGGTGAAAAAGAAAGAATATAGGAGAGTAAAGATTATAGAAGAAGAGGGAAGATGTATGTGGCAAAGAAGGTGAAATAATGTTATTAGAAATTTGAGAAGATCGAGACTGAAATTATATGTGTAAGGATGAGAAAATTGTTCGTATTCATAAGGCTAATGTATAATAGGTTTAATTTTGGGTTGAATGTGAGTTAAGTAAAATTTAGGTTGTAACATAATGCGGTTTGATTCGGTTTACAAAATACAAACCGCAAACCGAACCGAACCATGTGGTTTTGTTAAAAAATGACCCAAACTAATCCGAACCAAATGCGTTTTTTTGCGGTTTCGATTTGGTTTGGTTTGGTTTGCGGTTTCCTATTGGGTTGGTTTGGTTTTGAGCACCCCTAAATACAACTCCGAAATCATCTTTTTTTTTTTAAAAAAAGTTGATTTCGGAAGTGCGTTTCCGAAAACACAAAAAAAAAAAGTGTTTATGGAGATGCATTTTCGAAATCACCTTTTTTTTTGTGGAGAGGGGATGTCTTTAGAGATGTATATCCGAAAAATTTCAATTTTTGGTCTTGGAATATTTCGGATATGCATATCCGAAAAAGTTTAATAATTATTAAAAATTAAAATCAAGGAATCAATATAATTAATTGTATTAATTAAAATATATTATTAAATACTACCTCCGTTCCTTTTTATAAGAGACAAGTCATTTTTTAGGTTCATTGAATAACTAATGTATTTGGTCTCTTTATAGACTAGATACATTGATTATTCAATGAATTTAAAAAGTGAAATTTCTCTTATAAAAAGGAACGGAGGTAGTATATATCATTATAATCAAGATATAATAATAATATTAGCCTAATAAATATTTTAATTAACACCTTATTTACTATTTTTTTTTATGATACATAAAGAAATTATTTGAAAAACTAATTAATTCAAAATTTATATTAAAATAAGAATAAAGTAGTAAATAATTTTATTCTTATTTGGTCTCTTTTATTTTAAATTTTTGTTGAATAATTATTAATATATTCATTTTCTATATAATTATAATTATATTGTATTAGTTATAATTTTAGTAATTATTAATATGAAATTTATCAAAAAATATTAAATTTTTATGAGTTTCTTTTTTAAATTTATAATTGGAATTAAAAAAGAAATATCTACAGTATAATTATCATTATTATTATTCATAACTTATAAATTATATCAATTTTATGATATTTGAATTAATCAATATAGTTGTGAGGCCCACTCGGGTAACAGTGAGGCCCGCTCGAATAACGGTGTCGGGAGCAGCCTCAAGCGGAGACCTCAGTATCATCTGCACACGTCCAAATTGCCTCATGTACCGCTCCGGCAAATATCTGACCATGGTGTTGGTCCCACATGCCAACCATCCAGAGTATAGAGCGATGCGGTCAAATGAGACAACATGACGGTAATCAGTGAAGGGTGTCTAATGGATGTCGTCGTGCACAGTGCGGTCCAGGTACCCGCGATATGTACCCATTGTGTTATTCTCCCTTTGGAGGACGCATCGTGCGGCCTGGACATGGCGCATTCGTATGCAGGATCAATGACGAAGCCGTGGATGCGGTGGAAGTATGAAATGATCCAGCCCTGAAACACAAATACGATACGATAATATAATATGTGAAATAATATTGAAAAAAAATATTAAATGTGAAATAATAATATGATAATATTGAATAGTTAATGTGAAATAATATTGAAATAATACGATAGGATAATATAATATGTTGAAAAAAATATGAACCATAATTAAATGTGAAATAATTAATAAGAAACGTACCGTCAGAAGGCGCCTCATCCGTTTGGACGGGTACTCGACTCCGTCCTCGTGTCGATGCTAACTCTGAGGTCCGCTCGCGTCGAGCCGATGCGGTATGGGTTTCCCTACCCTGTCTAAAAATTGAAACCAATAAGAAGGCGAAACAATCAAGAAAATAAAAAAAAAAAATTCTGAGTACATTTCGGAAGTGCATTTCTGAAACTGGTCAGAGAGGTGTTTTCGGAAATGCACTTCTGAAACAACCTACGAACACCATTTTTTGCAGAAAACCATTTCTTCTCTAAATGCTTGAAAATCCGTTTTTTCCTATCTAAACACACACATTGACGTATAATAACTAAACCCAACAACATTTTGCTAATTTCTAACAGCCCTACTATCAATTTCTATCCTAGAGTTTAAGGTTGTAAAACTTACAAATTGGAAGCTTTGAATGTAGCCTTTGAAGTAGTCTTTGAATGTTGTAGAGCAACTTTAGATGTCAAACTAAATGTAGTAGTAGTAGGAAGAAATGGAGAAATTTTTAAAAATTTTGTGTTTTAGAATAAAATAAAGGGGGGAGGCTGTTTTGTTTAAACTGCAAAACGCATGTATTTTCGGAGATGCATCTCCGAAAACACCTTATTTTTAGATAAATTTTTTTTTTGGAGATGCATCTCCGAAATCACTATTTTTGATGACTTCGGAGATGCACTTCCAAAATATAAAGGCGTTTTAAGAATTTCACGCGGGTATCTAAGATGGTTGGGGAATTTATAAAGAAATTATCTAAATTTAAACTATATTTAAGAAAATTTTATCCGGCACACCAAGGCTTAATCTTGCACCCCAACATAACTATTCATTCAATTATAATACTTCTAAAACGTAAAAGTTAAAGTTTCACAATCAAAAGTTTTTTTTTTTATAAAAAACATTTGCAAAAAAAAAAAACGTTTCTACCAAATATTTGTTAGAAAATACATAATTTTTTTACGTGTAGCATTGTTCATTTTTTATTAAAATATATGATATTTTAAAATCTATACATTCACATTTTTTTCTTTGACTTTAGGGGCTAAAAAGTTAATATTTTGAAATGTCAAGGTTGTTTTTTTTAAAATTTTTTTACAGAGGGTAAACCAGAAATGACCTATATGGCAGGGGGTAAAATGGTATTAACCCTTTATTAAAATATATGATATTTTAAAATCTATACATTCACATTTTTTCTTTGACAAAATATATTAAAAAAATTGCACCCTCCTTTCTTTAAAGATGAATAAATTACATTGTTCATTCTCTTTAGATTAAAATATATATTTTCATCCTTCTTTTATAAGTTACTCTTCAATATCTTGTTAAGTATTTTAGTCTAATTTGAATATTAAAACTTTGATGAGGAAACCATCCTAAAACTACCCCAATCATGACTAGTCTGGTTTGTTAATGTGAGATCTCTTTTAGTTGGTAACTTCAAATATTTGCATCATCTGCATCCCTCTAAGTTTGTCTTGATGTTGATAGGAAGTTTCTCTCACAATTTTGGTGGCTCCTTCTTAATGTTCATTAATATGATTAATTCTTTTCATTCGTTGGCTGTCCTCCATGCGACGGTGTATGCAACTGGTAATATGTTTTCTTCCCCGTGGACATAATGTCTATGTTTTTTAGCCACTTGGACTATTTTACTCCTTCTCAAGCCACTTGGAAATTTTAATTCCTTCTCATTTGTGAGCTTTCTTTTTCTTTCCCCTTTTTCTTATATCTGAATTTGTCTTGGGGAAAAGTTCGACAACTTTTCCTTCCTAATTAAACCTTCGACAACATCCTTCAGTGGTTGCGTTCTTTTGTGTTGTGGACTTTACACAGGTGAAAATGACAATATCGAGATTTGTCAATTCAGGGACATTCTTGGAGTGGTTTTGATGTTTCAACTTATTCTTTTTTAAACTTTGTGTTGATGCATTCTTGCAAGAGACACTCTCTTGATACATTCAATGACATGTAGTCTATGTATCGGGAGACAATGCTGATTTGGTCTCTCGGTTGGTTAATGAATATTTTTTGGTTTCACAATCTTTGTTGTTTCATTGTTTAGTTTCTTCATTTCCCTTTTCTACTTGTTTATTCCTTCTCAAACCCTTTGCATAAATTGCCTTATCGGCGACAAACTTTACTTTCGGAGAATTCAGACTCTTATTGGAGTCTTAGACTTAACATGTACTTCTTCTTCTTCTTCTTATTCTTATTCTTCTTTTTAGCACTCATGAATAGTATCACTTCTCTATTGAAACTATAGATGTAGGATTATAATGGCTCGCCTTTACCTTGTCTGATGGATCTCAGACTTTCCACTAACATGGGTTTCCTTTTCGACACCATCAAATGTACACAAAATAAGCACTTCAAGGGGTCAAAATTCTTTGAAAGTATTGGAACTAGAATGAGATGTCTTTTGTGCACTTCACGGTGTTAATAAGGCAGTGGAAAACCTGGGATCCATTAGGCAATTGAAAGACAAGCCGATATGATCTTACATCGAGAGGTTCAACATAAAAGGGATACTAGTTAAGGGCACCAACGATGAGAGTAATAAGTACCTCCTAATTCTAGGACTTTAATTGGGGTCCATATTTGTTGAAAGTATCAACATCATGGCCCCAAACCTTCAACAACTTGGGCGAGTTTCACAGATAAGGGAAAGACAAACCACTAAGAAGAAGGGAGAATGTAATTTATTCATCTTATAGGAGATGAGAGTTTCATTTTTCCTAATATATTTTTTCAAAGAAGGGATGTAAATGTATAATTTACTCACCATTAAATTGCATCCGATTCCATGTGAGTAAGTTTAAAACTGCAACATCTTAATTATTCTACTTAAAGGGGTGAAATTATGGCTGCTAGGCTACTAGACCCAAAAAAACATAAGAAGGAAATATAGTATAATATGAGCTTCTCTCAGAGGATAAAATTATAATATATTTTGCATAAGAGAGGAGGCGGTGTACATTTTAACACAAGAGGGGAGCTTAATCTAATATCAGTATCTCTCATTCCTTCTGAAGATATATATATATATATATATATATATATATATATATATATATATATATATATATATATATATATATATATATATATATATATATATATATATATATATATATATATATATATATAAATGGGAAAAATGTGTATATTTTAATAGATGACACAAGAATAGTGTAATATGAGTATCTCTCTAGAGATAAAAATCTAATTTACTAAAAAAAAAAAAAACTTAAATACACTTTTGATCCTCCTATTTCAATATTTTTAATTTCTTGTCCCCCTTTTAAAAAACCCCAACCTTTTGATCCCTCCATTAAACATTTATGATTTTTTTAGTCTCCCTTCACTTTTTAACATGGCCGCCACGTCATTAAAAATAAAAAAAGTTTAAAAATTCATTCTTTTATTTTCTTAAATTTACTTATTAATACTTTTAATAATTAAATATTTTAAAAATGAATATTTAATATAGAAAATGGTTTGCGCCTTTCATCTCTTTGTCTTCTCAATTTCGCACATGAGCACCAACTTTGTTAATTGAACCTAGAAATTCACACTTCTAATTTCAAACTCGTCCTCAGAAATTTGTCTCCAAGGAAGCGTTGAAGTTTAGTTGAAACGAAGAAACAATCATCTTAGGTACACGAAACCCTAGCTTTCTGTTAAAAATGTTCAAAAAATTTATGCTTTAATTCAAAACAATTTCTTTCATCCATTGAAGAAGCGAAGGGGAAGCAAGATGGATATACCTCAGGCCTCAACAAAAGACAAGGAAGATGTAAAATTTCGTATGAGGCAAGTGATATTTTCCTTTTCCATGTTTATGGTATTGACCAATGGCAATGAAACATATGTTGTCAATCTAAAACAAAAAACATGTGCATTTAGGAAATGAGATTTAAGTGGATTCCCTTGTAGTCATTCCATAACATGTATATGAAAAAACAAGAAAATGTCATAAGAATATGTCTCTGACTATTATAGGTAAATATCACAAATTTTACTTCGTGTTTTAAAATATTCCTTTAATATGCATAACATATGTATTATTTTATGTGTATAGGAAGTCTAATTTCCAAAACACATATTCACACATAGTCTACCCTATAAATGGGCCACAATTATGGCCTTTGGATGGCCAGGTAGAAATCAACTCACCAATGATGAAAAGGACAGATGGTTGTCCCAAAAAGATGTGAAACAAGGTCAATGATGAGCCTAGAAATCCATATGTACTTCCTAGAAAGCTTGCAACAAGGACTTGTCATAAGTGTGGAGCTACGGAACAAAATAAGAAAAGTTGTAAGGACAAAAGGGTTGTTGATATGGCCATTTCAAAAGGTGAAAATAAGAATAATGCAAAGAAGTCTAGAATAAGAGGTGCTGAAAAGAAGAAGCAGGCAAACAAATCTGTAACAACTAGTGGTGAAAAGAAGAACCAGGCAAAGAAATTTGCAACAACAAGTGAAAACTTTGTCGTAGAGATTGAAAACTCATCACAAGCACCACAACAGACACAATCATCACAAAACTAGTTTCAATTAGGGTGTTTTTGTAATCACTTTTATGTTTGTCTGAATTAGTTAAGTTTTTGTGTCATTTTGGACAAATTAACTTGTTGTTTGCTTTTAATGTTGTTTATGTCTTTTTGGACAAGTTGTGTTCATGTTTTATGGTAATGTTGGTTATGTAATTTTTAACAAGTACATCTAAGTTTTAATGGTAATGAACAAGTTATGTTAATGTTTCAATGTTGTCTTGTTGCTTTAATATTGATGAACAAGTTTTAATGTTGTCTTGTTGTTTTAGTAGTCTTTTGATAACAGTCATGGCTTGGCAGAAAAATGTCCTTGTAATGTTGTTTTGTAACTCATACCACTTAACACAAAATTATAACAGATTTTTTGGAACTCATAAAAGTTAACACAAACTCATAATTTTGGAGCTCATACCAATTAACAAAAACTCATAATTAAACCATAATTTTCATTCATTAATATTAGATGCAAAATTTACAACTTTATTACACTTTTTTGGAACAATAACATTTAACAACAATTTTGCATTGTAACTAGTCCTATTAACATCTATACTCCTAGTTCATTATATTGGTTGCAATTAGACCTAATAACAACACAAAACTCATGACAATTGTAAACTTCAACTGCATTTTCAGAAACATAATTGTTAGGTTTTGTTTTGTTGGTTGCATTTTGTTAAAACAAGTATTCCAGCAAGATGTAGGATAAAATGTCGTGACATGTTGGTGTTAGTTCCATGGTTTTATGATTGGCATGATTTTTCTAAAACATGGTTCTTAGCTGATATTGAGCAAGATGTTGAAACATCTTGATCAATTGTCATGACAGGTTCTGCTCTCATGAGTTTTTACAGATGTTCTGCCAGATGTTGTGACATGCTATACTAGAACATCATGACATTTCAGACTCGATTTTAATCATTAAAGATTTGATTGAAAATATGAGATTATGGACGATTCAGGCACTCATACACGCGCAACCGATCAAGGAGTTTTTAAGACAAATACATATTTGGTTTCAAAAAAATGATCTTTGAGACTTTTTTAGAAAACTAAGATTTAATTTGATTTGACTTTTTCTATTTTCTATGAAGATCTTGCAGCTGATTAAAAAAGGAGAATATTGGATTTTATTCAGAAGTCCAAGCCCATACTGCAAGAGTCTATAAAAGGAGACTTGCTAAACCTAGTATATCAAGCATTCACAAGAATAAAACCATGGGTGCCTTAAGGGATTAGGTTTTGAGAGGAGTTCAAGTTCTTCGTGTGTTCTTCTTTGTGTCACTCATGTATCTTCTAATACATTAAGGTGGATTGTGTGTTCTCACTCTTGAAGCTTTTAAGCAAGAGAGTTGAGTATTGTTGTTGATTGAAGCTTTTAAGCAAGATCAAGTATTATTCATTTGAAAGTGTAGTCTTTCTATTTTAGTTCTTCTTTTCACAAGGTTTGTGACTGAGTTTATCATTGTGGTGATTGGAAGTGCGATGTCAATTTCTCATATCAAGATGTCGATTTCTAGGTAGAAGTTACAGTGAGTAGTGATAAAGTGAGAAATTGTAAACTTGGACTATTTAGGCTGTGAATTGATACTATTGATAGTGGATTTCCTTCCTGGCTTGGAAGCCCCCAGATTAGGTGTTGTTGCACTGAATTGCGTTAACAATTTATTGTGTTCTTTATCATTCTGCAGTTTATTTCAGTTTTGATATTTGTGTTGTCTGTCAACAGATGTTATAACATTTGTCTTGACATTATGTGGTGTTAGGACATCAGTCTTGACATCTGTTTTGTAAGTGCCAGAATTTCAATTGATATCAGAGCAGGCACCCTGTTATGTTTATTGGGTGAGCTCCAGGGAGATTATTTTCTGGTACTCTGGATAAAGAAGGAGGATACAATAACATACCACCTATGTTGGATGGTTCAAACTATGAGTAGTGGAAATTCAGAATGGTGGCTTTTCTGAAATCCATGGACATCAAAGCTTGGAAGTCTGTTTTAAAAGGGCGGGAGCATCCTGTTGAGAAGGACAAAGAAGGGAATGTATCCTTAAATCTTGAAGAAGATTGGTCTCATGAGGATGATAAATCTGCTCTTGGAAATTCCAAGGCTTTGAATGCTCTATTCAATGGAGTAGACAATAATGTTTTCTGGTTGATCAACACATGTATTGTAGTCAAGGATACTTGGGAGATCCTCAGAACAACTTATGAAGGCACATCCAAAGTGAAGATGTCTATATTTTAGCTTCTCAATTCCAAATTTGAAAATATGAAGATGAATGATGATGAAACTATCCAGCAATATTATATGAAGATTCTTGAGATTGCAAATGCATCTAGTGCCTGGAGAGAAAAGATGTCTGAAGAAAAAATTGTAAGGAAAATTCTTAAGTCTTTACCTAGGAAATTTGACATGAAGGTGACAACCATTAAAGAAGCTCATACCATCGGCACTATGAGGGTTGATGAACTTATTGACTCACTTCAAACTTTTGATATAGCTATAAGTGACAAGTCTAAGAAAAATAACAAGAGCATTGATCGGTAAATTAGCAAGTGTACTAATCTGCCAACATAGTAATAATGGGAAATCCCAAAGTATCGATCTCAAGGACTGCACGTTAATATCGAGTTTCAATAGTGGTTCAATTAAACAAAAACTATATTTGGATTTTTGATTTGCAATTATAGATTAACAATAAATAAAAATGACAGAAAATAAACTAAGTTGTTCTAACAAATATGAGAGCATGCTAGGGTAAAGTGTATGATTTGCCCTGTAATAACCTTGAATTTTGATTTCTTCAACAAGTTCATAACCTTTAATTACCGCCCTTTAGAGTATTTTCCCCTAAGTCCTTAGTGGGAAAACCTTTGAACATTCATCCTAAATCCTAAGTCCTTAGAGAATTATGATGAAATCAAGCCTTTATGTTATCAAGAGTTAACCGGTAACTATAGGGTATCCCTAGTCCTAGGTGATATCTACTATAGTCTAATCGTACAAAAACCTTAACAACCGCTGTCCAGCTGGTTGTTAACCGTAAATCAATCTTGTTGGTCCGAAAAAGAAAGCATAAAAACCTTGTACAATTAAATTAAATAAGAAAACAAATCTATTGATGAACTCAGGAATTCAAAATCATTACAGAATCAAATCAGGGACACCCCCTAGCATAAGGGTTTAGTTACTCATATTGTTCAAAGAAAACAAAATATAAAATAGAGACATTACAGGAATTGAGATGAAAGTTGATCTTCAATCGTTTCCGTTCATGAAAACCTTCTTCTCTCCCAAACCCTTGACTTTTCTTCACTCAATTTTCACTGAGCATGTTGGGGTCTTTAGTCACGGCAAGTGCTTTTCTCATTTCTTTTTTTTTATTATTTTTTTAAGCACTTACCCTTTCTCTACGTGTTACCACCCCAAACTTATCTTTTCGCACACTTTATAATTTACAACAATCATGCCGAATAGGGTGGGAAGTGTATGGTTACGGGTGAATAGGGGTTTATTTCAAACAAAATGCTAAGGCTCAATGGGGGTTCGCAAAGGATAAACATAAATTAAAGGATGGATAGAAGGCTAAGGGTTAAACAAACAACATGCCTCAGTGTGTGTCCTCATGTTGTGCTGTGTCAAAAGAACATACGCAAAATCAAAGTGATAAGGTCATACCTGACTGAAATCTCATGATGATATTTTAGTGTTTGGCCTTTGTACTCTCACCATGTTGGTTATGCTTACAAGCTCTGAAGCCTCCTCGTGTCATGTGGTTTCTTTTCCGACTCAGGTATACCATACAACCATTTCGGTCTGGTGTTACCAAATCACGTCCAACCTTTAATTTTATCATTTCATGGCTGCATAAACTTCCGGGGTGCCTCGGGAGATCAAGTATGGGGAGTATCTTTCATCCACTAGCTATCAATCTTGGAATCATCCAACAACTATCAGTTACTCTGTAACACAATGGTACACCGGAAAACGAATAGTAATGCTAAAAACAAAATAAAAACAGAAACAAGAGCAATGCAAGAACCCCCCCCCCCCACACCTGAACTAAACATTGACCTCAATGTTTTAGCCCAACTGCGGAAAGGACTCACATAGGGTACATCAACTCCAGTTGTCGCTTTCAAGCTTTCACCAGAGAAATCCCCTTGTTATTACCTGAAATAAAACAAAACAAAAGGAGAAATACGTTTGTTAAAAGTGTGGGTTGCCTCCCACGAAGCGCTTCGTTTATCGTCGCATGGCTCGACAGTCCATTCCCCTTGTTAGGGTGGCATATATAACACAAAGAATACATCATCTTTTTTCTTTCTTTTGTTTGGTAGCAATCCCATGAACTTAAAGTACCAATGATGTTGCTGCCAAATCCTTTTCAGCTTGATTTTATTGAGCAAGGCATAAATGTCTTCCAATACTTTGTCAATTTCTTGTCTTTGATCTGCCTTGTTGTAAAAATAGTTTTTGGGGATACTCTCTTGTTGAAGATTTTCTTGTCGGGTGACCACATCTTCACAAATTGTTAAATTTGTGGTTTTATCCAAAATTCGATCATCTTCAAGTTTCTTTATTTCTTCTTCCCCATATTTCTTTTTTACCTCAAATTCTTCTATTCTTACTGCATCCTCTTCATCTGATATTATGCATTTTTCTTCTGGTTCCACATATTCTTCTTCTAACTCTAACTTTCTCCAAATAAACCTATCTGGATAAATGTTAGCTTCCTTACATTCATTGATAAGGATTCTTACCTCTCTCTTATATGCTTTAAAAATTTTAGTCGCCTCTTCCAAGGTGACTCCTGAATCAGGCGACCAACATGCAGGAGATACAGGTGGCAATGTATCAAAACAATACATAGCTACAAAACTCAGACAATTTGTTAGTAGCAAAGTATAGAAGAATTCATGACACTAGTGCAGAAAGTACTTTTTACATCGGGCGAAAAGTACTTTTTACATCGGTCCCGGGCCCGATGTAAAGCCAGGCGATGTAATAAGTCTGAGACATTTTACATCGGGCCAAGGCCCGATGTGAAAATTATCATACCACATCGGTTGAGTTCATAGGTCTGATGTGAAAAATAATGCAATTTTTTATTAAAAAAAATATACACCACATTTTACATCAGTTTTCAGCTTGGCCCGATGTAATAGATAGTGTTTACATCAGTTTGTACATCGGTTTTCAGCTCAATCCGATGTAATAGAGCGTTTGTTACATCGATTTTCTCAAAGCCCGATGTAAAAAGTTTTCTGTTTTTTATATATTTTGCGCATTTTTACCCACAACACACAGACCACATTTAATTGCACCAAATAGCTAAGATGCATATATATATATATATATATATATATATATATATATATATATATATATATATATATATATATATATATATATTCGTCAAAATATACAAAAGTATTAATCTAGATACACAAGTGTACAAAATGATAAGAAAGGTTTACACACGGTTTACTACTACAAAATAACAACATAACAAATATCCAAGTATATGACAACGAAAGTGTTCAATACAATATAAATTAATTAATTAACTAGTTTTAAAACAGTATGAATGATGACTAGTTTCATTGTCATTGTCAAGCTGTAATATCTTATTCGCTACCACTATAACAGATGAACATCAAAATACCAAATCTTATATGCTGAGCTGCCTTCTCATACAGAATTGCTTCTACCTCTTTTTGTTTCTTGTACAACTCCCAGTTTGCTTCTTGTACCTACAATTTCAATCATCAAACAATATAATATTTTTATAATGACACACTAAGTAGATGAAATTTATTCAAATCATAATATCAATTTTAATATGCACATATATGTATACAACTTATTTACTAGGCTTAGTAGTTATAACTTTATATAAAAAGAAAAGAATGCTTCCTTTCTCTCTCTCACGTTACAGCACAGCAAAAATAAAGCTTGTTCTTTACCCTTTTGAAGACTTTTTCTTAATTTCTCCCCTTTTTATTTTCAAAATCGCTTTTTTGAAAAACAAACTAAAAGAAAATTCAAATCCTTTCCTCTGTAAAAACGTATGGTAACGGTGACAACAAGAACATTAGCAAACCAATATCAACATACAAATACATCCCATCTCTATTTCCTTTCACACAAAATCACAAATAAAATATGGATCAAAATAAAATCAAAGAGGAAGAAGATTTCACCCCGAAGGAAAGTTTGAAGATTTGACGGCGACGACAGTGGCTTTCAACTGAGCGCGAGGTGGTCGGCGACGGCGGCTCGACTGGACTTCCGGTGTGATGTTGCAGGTTTTTCAGATCTTCTTCATTTGGCCGCTGGATTCTTCAGATCTGAAAACGGAGTAGAGAGAAAATACACTTGTCGATTGCTTCGAATAGATCTTCTTCATTTGGCCGCTGGATTCTTCAGATCTGAAAAAAATGGAACAAACAAATATTAACCGATCAAACTGTGAATAGATTTGAAATTTTGACGGAGAAGAAATGGATCTAGTTTCTCGGCAGTAACAAGATGAAAAGAAGTTCTTAACGAATCCACGCATCTCCCGCAATTGAATCCAATGCTCCACCTTCGTCACCGAACAAATATTCTAGCACCTTCGTCACCTACCTCTGGTTTCTCGTCGCAGCTTCCAGAAAAAATGGGTTGAGGACGCAGAGAAAAAAGGAAATGGAAATGGGTTGAGGCACTGAGAAAAATGAAATAATTTTTAGTTTGGAAAGGAGGCTAGGGTTTTAGTGAAAAATAATGGGAGACATTTCCCATCGGTTTTTAAATGGGTCGATATAAAGGCCCATGCTGCAAGACATTTCCCATCGGTTTTTAAATGGACCGATGTAAAGGACCATGAAGAAAAATATTTCCTATCAGTTGTTTAATAGCCCGATGTAAAATCCCTTATAACACAATTTCATGTTATTTACAAAACTGCCACCGTGTTATTTTTTACATCAGTGGAATTAAATGTTTGATGTAAAATTACTAAATTAATTTTTTTTCACATCAAATTGTCATAAAATCTGATGTAAAATCCTTTAACAAATACTTTTCACATCAGTTATCTTGATACCTGATGTAAAATCTTATAACCAAATGTCTTATTTTTAGTAGTGTGAAGCAAAAATAATCTTTCTTTTTTTCTTTTTTTTTTAATAATAAAATCAAATTCAAATAAACAAAAATTGAAAACAAAATTTTAGTTGACGAGCAACAAAATTTCAATTGAACTAAAATTAAAACTCTATATTTTGGCAGTCCCTGGCAACGGCGCCAAAAACTTGATCGGTAAATTAGCAAGTGTATTAACCTGCCAACATAGTAATAATGGGAAATCCCAAAGTATCGATCTCAAGGACTGCACGTTAATATCGAGTTTCAATAGTGGTTCAATTAAACAAAAACTATATTTGGATTTTTGATTTGCAATTATAAATTAACAATAAATAAAAATGATAGAAAATTGACTAAGTGGTTTTAACAAATATGAGAGCATGCTAGGGTAAAGTGTATGATTTGCCCTGTAATAACCTTGAATTTTGATTTCTTCAACAAGTTCATAACCTTTAATTACCGCCCTTTAGAGTATTTTCCCCTAAGTCCTTAGTGGGAAAACCTTTGAACATTCATCCTAAATCCTAAGTCCTTAGAGAATTATGATGAAATCAAGCCTTTATGTTATCAAGAGTTAACCGGTAACTATAGGGTATCCCTAGTCCTATGTGATATCTACTATAGTCTAATCGTACAAAAACCTTAACAACCGCTGTCCAGCTGGTTGTTAACCGTAAATCAATCTTGTTGGTCCAACAAAGAAAGCATAAAAACCTTGTACAATTAAATTAAATAAGAAAACAAATCTATTGATGAACTCAGGAATTCAAAATCATTACAGAATCAAATCAGGGACACCCCCTAGCATAAGGGTTTAGTTACTCATATTGTTCAAAGAAAACAAAATATAAAATAGAGACATTACAGGAATTGAGATGAAAGTTGATCTTCAATCGCTTCCGTTCATGAAAACCTTCTTCTCTCCCAAACCCTTGTTTTCTCCAATCTTCAATCGTGTCTTCTCCTCGCCAAAAAGTCCCGTTTTCCTTACATAAACTTCGTTTAAGTAGCTTCAGTATCAGTCTCAGTGTCAGCAAAAAGTCCAAAGTACCCTTAATACAAGACAGAGTAAAATAGATCAAAAAGTGAAGTTTCTGTCCGAACCCAAAAGCACGGGCCGTGTTTTTTCACACGGGTGCCCGTGTTCATTTTCTGATTCACGTGGTTTGGAATTTTGCATCAGGCTCAAAAGCACGGGCAGTGTTTTTTCACACGGGTGCCCGTGCTTTTCCACTGTCTTGATGTCTTTTTGTGCTTTCCCTTGGCTTTTCCACACGGGCAGTGTTTTTTCACACGGGTGCCTGTGTTTTTCCTCCTGATTCCTCATAAACTTCCATCTCTCCACCTTCCAAAGTCCCCTAATTGCGTCCATTGATTCCTCTAATCAAACACATCAACCTGAAACACTAACACTACCAAACAAAGGCATAAAGATGCTCTTTTGACATAAACTTTAAACAAAATGCTATGCAATACTATAAATTAATAAACATGATAAACTTAACATAAAAGCAATAAAACAGCCGAATGTGTTACCGAAATGATGATTTTTTGCCGGATAAACGACGAAAACTTAATAGAAATGGTGACCGATCACAACCCCAAACTTATCTCATTGCTTGTCCTCAAGTGATGTATTGAGACCAAACAGAGGTCACCCACGAATTTCTCTTTTCCACAACACAACCTTTGTCTTTCGCAATTCGCTTCCTTCCTTCTCGATCAAACGTCTAGCTTCCTGAATCGAACTATCTACCACACTTTCACATCAGAGGACTTCTTTACCTGCAAACTTTTTCACACTCTCACCAGATCTCTCGGGGTTAAAGTGTTTGCACTCACAGTACCAAAGCATGCAATATCAACTTTTAATTTTGAATGTATTCTATCTTCACTACACACACAGATTCTACACACTTTATGAGGTCTTTTGGATTGTAACGGGGCTTAGGTACGGTAGGATAGACAAATAAATGGATAACAAAGGGGTTTGGATTCAGCATTCATGATGTTTTTCGCACTTTTGTGACTAACTAATAGCTTGGGGTTTTATTCAACTTTGACTTTTCTTCACTCAATTTTCACTGAGCATGTTGGGGTCTTTAGTCACGGCAAGTGCTTTTCTCATTTCTTTTTTTTTATTATTTTTTTAAGCACTTACCCTTTCTCTACGTGTTATCACCCCAAACTTATCTTTTCGCACACTTTATAATTTACAACAATCATGCCGAATAGGGTGGGAAGTGTATGGTTACGGGTGAATAGGGGTTTATTTCAAACAAAATGCTAAGGCTCAATGGGGGTTCGCAAAGGATAAACATAAATTAAAGGATGGATAGAAGGCTAAGGGTTAAACAAACAACATGCCTCAGTGTGTGTCCTCATGTTGTGCTGTGTCAAAAGAACATACGCAAAATCAAAGTGATAAGGTCATACCTGACTGAAATCTCATGATGATATTTTAGTGTTTGGCCTTTGTACTCTCACCGTGTTGGTTATGCTTACAAGCTCTGAAGCCTCCTCGTGTCATGTGGTTTCTTTTCCGACTCAGGTATACCATACAACCATTTCGGTCCGGTGTTACCAAATCACGTCCAACCTTTAATTTTATCATTTCATGGCTGCATAAACTTCCGGGGTGCCTCGGGAGATCAAGTATGGGGAGTATCTTTCATCCACTAGCTATCAATCTCGGATTCATCCAACAACTATCAATTACTCTGTAACACAATGGTACACCGGAAAACGAATAGTAATGCTAAAAACAAAATAAAAACAGAAACAAGAGCAATGCAAGAACCCCCCCCCCCCCCCCCCCCACCTGAACTAAACATTGACCTCAATGTTTTAGCCCAACTGCGGAAAGGACTCACATAGGGTACATCAACTCCAGTTGTCGCTTTCAAGCTTTCACCAGAGAAATCCCCTTGTTATTACCTGAAATAAAACAAAACAAAAGGAGAAATACGTTTGTTAAAAGTGTGGGTTGCCTCCCACGAAGCGCTTCGTTTATCGTCGCATGGCTCGACAGTCCATTCCCCTTGTTAGGGTGGCATATATAACACAAAGAATACATCATCTTTTTTCTTTCTTTTGTTTGGTAGCAATCCCATGAACTTAAAGTACCAATGATGTTGCTGCCAAATCCTTTTCAGCTTGATTTTATTGAGCAAGGCATAAATGTCTTCTAATACTTTGTCAATTTCTTGTCTTTGATCTGCCTTGTTGTAAAAATAGTTTTTGGGGATACTCTCTTGTTGAAGATTTTCTTGTTGGGTGACCACATCTTCAAAAATTGTTAAATTTGTGGTTTTATCCAAAACTCGATCATCTTCAAGTTTCTTTATTTCTTCTTCCTCATATTTCTTTTTTACCTCAAATTCTTCTATTCTTACTACAACCTCTTCATCTGATATTATGCATTTTTCTTCTGGTTCCACATATTCTTCTTCTAACTCTAACTTTCTCCAAATAAACCTATCTGGATAAATGTTAGCTTCCTTACATTCATTCATAAGGATTCTTACCTCTCTCTTATATGCTTTAAAAATTTTAGTCGCCTCTTCCAAGGTGACTCCTGAATCAGGCGACCAACATGCAGGAGATACAGGTGGCAATGTATCAAAACAATACATAGCTACAAAACTCAGACAATTTGTTAGTAGCAAAGTATAGAAGAATTCATGAAGCAAAAATAATCTTTCTTTTTTTCTTTTTTTTTTTTTATAATAAAATCAAATTCAAATAAACAAAAATTGAAAACAAAATTTTAGTTGACGAGCAACAAAATTTCAATGGAACTAAAATTAAAACTCTATATTTTGGCAGTCCCCGGCAACGGCGCCAAAAACTTGATCGGTAAATTAGCAAGTGTACTAATCTGCCAACATAGTAATAATGGGAAATCCCAAAGTATCGATCTCAAGGACTGCACGTTAATATCGAGTTTCAATAGTGGTTCAATTAAACAAAAACTATATTTGGATTTTTGATTTGCAATTATAAATTAACAATAAATAAAAATGATGAAAATTGACTAAGTGGTTTTAACAAATATGAGAGCATGCTAGGGTAAAGTGTATGATTTGCCCTGTAATAACCTTGAATTTTGATTTCTTCAACAAGTTCATAACCTTTAATTACCGCCCTTTAGAGTATTTTCCCCTAAGTCCTTAGTGGGAAAACCTTTGAACATTCATCCTAAATCCTAAGTCCTTAGAGAATTATGATGAAATCAAGCCTTTATGTTATCAAGAGTTAACCGGTAACTATAGGGTATCCCTAGTCCTAGGTGATATCTACTATAGTCTAATCGTACAAAAACCTTAACAACCGCTGTCCAGCTGGTTGTTAACCGTAAATCAATCTTGTTGGTCCGACAAAGAAAGCATAAAAACCTTGTACAATTAAATTAAATAAGAAAACAAATCTATTGATGAACTCAGGAATTCAAAATCATTACAGAATCAAATCAGGGACACCCCCTAGCATAAGGGTTTAGTTACTCATATTGTTCAAAGAAAACAAAATATAAAATAGAGACATTATAGGAATTGAGATGAAAGTTGATCTTCAATCGCTTCCGTTCATGAAAACCTTCTTCTCTCCCAAACCCTTGTTTTCTCCAATCTTCAATCGTGTCTTCTCCTCGCCAAAAAGTCCCATTTTCCTTACATAAACTTCGTTTAAGTAGCTTCAGTATCAGTCTCAGTGTCAGCAAAAAGTCCAAAGTACCCTTAATACAAGACAGAGTAAAATAGATCAAAAAGTGAAGTTTTTGTCCGCACCCAAAAGCACGGGCCGTGTTTTTTCACACGGGTGCCCGTGTTTATTTTCTGATTCACGTGGTTTGGAATTTTGCATCAGGCCCAAAAGCACGGGCAGTGTTTTTTCACACGGGTGCCCGTGCTTTTCCACTGTCTTGATGTCTTTTTGTGCTTTCCCTTGGCTTTTCCACACGGGCAGTGTTTTTTCACACGGGTGCCTGTGTTTTTCCTCCTGATTCCTCATAAACTTCCATCTCTCCGCCTTCCAAAGTCCCCTAATTGCGTCCATTGATTCCTCTGATCAAACACATCAACCTGAAACACTAACATTACCAAACAAAGGCATAAAGATGCTCTTTTGACATAAAATTTAAACAAAATGCTATGCAATACTATAAATTAATAAACATGATAAACTTAACATAAAAGCAATAAAACAACCAAATGTGTTACCGAAATGATGATTTTTTGCCGGATAAACGACGGAAACTTAATAAAAATGGTGACCGATCACAACCCCAAACTTATCTCATTGCTTGTCCTCAAGTGATGTATTGAGACCAAATAGAGGTCACCCACGAATTTCTCTTTTCCACAACACAACCTTTGTCTTTCGCAATTCGCTTCCTTCCTTCCCGATCAAGCGTCTAGCTTCCTGAATTGAACTATCTACCACACTTTCACATCAGAGGACTTCTTTACCTGCAAACTTTTTCACACTCTCACCAGATCTCTCGGGGTTAAAGTGTTTGCACTCACAGTACCAAAGCATGCAATATCAACTTTTAATTTTGAATGTATTCTATCTTCACTACACACACAGATTCTACACACTTTATGAGGTCTTTTGGATTGTAACGGGGCTTAGGTACGGTAGGATAGACAAATAAATGGATAACAAAGGGGTTTGGATTCGGCATTCATGATGTTTTTCGCACTTTTGTGACTAACTAATAGCTTGGGGTTTTATTCAACTTTGACTTTTCTTCACTCAATTTTCACTGAGCATGTTGGGGTCTTTAGTCACGGCAAGTGCTTTTCTCATTTCTTTTTTTTTTATTATTTTTTTTAAGCACTTACCCTTTCTCTACGTGTTACCACCCCAAACTTATCTTTTCGCACACTTTATAATTTACAACAATCATGCCGAATAGGGTGGGAAGTGTATGGTTACGGGTGAATAGGGGTTTATTTCAAACAAAAGGCTAAGGCTCAATGGGGGTTTGCAAAGGATAAACATAAATTAAAGGATGGATAGAAAGGCTAAGGATTAAACAAACAACATGCCTCAGTGTGTGTCCTCATGTTGTGCTGTGTCAAAAGAACATACGCAAAATCAAAGTGATAAGGTCATACCTGACTGAAATCTCATGATGATATTTTAGTGTTTGACCTTTGTACTCTCACCATGTTGGTTATGCTTACAAGCTCTGAAGCCTCCTCGTGTCATGTGGTTTCTTTTCCGACTCAGGTATACCATACAACCATTTCGGTCCGGTGTTACCAAATCACGTCCAACCTTTAATTTTATCATTTCATGGCTGCATAAACTTCCGGGGTGCCTCGGGAGATCAAGTATGGGGAGTATCTTTCATCCACTAACTATCAATCTCGGATTCATCCAACAACTATCAGTCACTCTGTAACACAATGGTACACCGAAAAACGAATAGTAATGCTAAAAACAAAATAAAAACAGAAACAAGAGCAATGCAAGAAACCCCCCCCCCCCCACACACCTGAACTAAACATTGACCTCAATGTTTTAGCCCAACTGCGGAAAGGACTCACATAGGGTACATCAACTCCAGTTGTCGCTTTCAAGCTTTCACCAGAGAAATCCCCTTGTTATTACCTGAAATAAAACAAAACAAAAGGAGAAATACGTTTGTTAAAAGTGTGGGTTGCCTCCCACGAAGCGCTTCGTTTATCGTCGCATGGCTCGACGGTCCATTCCCCTTGTTAGGGTGACATATATGACACAAAGAACACATTATCTTTTTTCTTTCTTTTGTTTGGTAGCAATCCCATGAACTTAAAGTACCAATGATGTTGCTGCCAAATCCTTTTCAGCTTGATTTTATTGAGCAAGGCATAAATGTCTTCCAATACTTTGTCAATTTCTTGTCTTTCATCTGCCTTGTTGTAAAAATAGTTTTTGGGGATACTCTCTTGTTGAAGATTTTCTTGTCGGGTGACCACATCTTCACAAATTGTTAAATTTGTGGTTTTATCCAAAACTCGATCATCTTCAAGTTTCTTTATTTCTTCTTCCCCATATTTCTTTTTTACCTCGAATTCTTCTATTCTTACTGCATCCTCTTCATATGATATGATGCATTTTTCTTCTGGTTCCACATATTCTTCTTCCAACTCTAACTTTCTCCAAATAAACCTATCTGGATAAATGTTAGCTTCCTTACATTCATTCATAAGGATTCTTACCTCTCTCTTATATGCTTTAAAAATTTTAGTCGCCTCTTCCAAGGTGACTCCTGAATCAGGCGACCAACATGCAGGAGATACAGGTGGCAATGTATCAAAATAATACATAGCTACAAAACTCGGACAATTTGTTAGTAGCAAAGTATAGAAGAATTCATGAAGCAAAAATAATCTTACTTTTTTTTCTTTTTTTATAATAAAATCAAATTCAGATAAACAAAAACTGAAAACAAAATTTTAGTTGACGAGCAACAAAATTTCAATTGAACTAAAATTAAAACTCTATATTTTGGCAGTCCCCGGCAACGGCGCCAAAAACTTGATCGGTAAATTAGCAAGTGTACTAATCTGCCAACATAGTAATAATGGGAAATCCCAAAGTATCGATCTCAAGAACTGGACGTTAATATCGAGTTTCAATAGTGGTTCAATTAAACAAAAACTATATTTGGATTTTTGATTTGCAATTATAAATTAACAATAAATAAAAATGACAGAAAATTGACTAAGTGCTTTTAACAAATATGAGAGCATGCTAGGGTAAAGTGTATGATTTGCCCTGTAATAACCTTGAATTTTGATTTCTTCAACAAGTTCATAACCTTTAATTACCGCCTGTCATACCCCAAAATTTGCCCTCATAGATTTACGAACGCCATTTTATTTCGAATAAATGAATTGGCACAGTTGGTAAGAATTTGAGCGTGAAAAGCACAATAGTGAGAGGTCCCTGGTTCGAATCTCACTTCTAACATTTTTCCTTTAATTCTAACTTTATTTCACTTTATTCATATTCAAAATACCTTTTTTACCTTATTCATATTTTATTCAAATTTAAAAAGATTTTGCTTCTCTTTGCATTTTAGAATAATATTTATATTTTAGAAAATAATCAATTTAAATTGGTATATTTTATTTGATCCATTTGAATTTTATCTTTCCAATTTTGTTAACCTAATTTTACACTATAAATTGTCACAATTTCTACACTTTTGGGGGAGGAACCCTTATTTTCTCTAAAAAACCTCTCTAACCCCTATTCCACGAAAAGAATGCACTCGGCAACCTTTTCAAACACAGAGAACTTCACTAATACCAACAACTCTCATTCTCTTCCAATCACCGTTTTTCTAAACCTTTTTCACTAACAATTTTCCAAATCATCCTTTACACAATACATAACTTGTACATGTTTTTTTGTTCTTTTTACAGGAAAAATATCGAGAACAAGAAAGGAGAGAATGCATTCAGAACCGATCCTTCGACTTCAACGAATCTCTCGACATCATTACAACCACTTCACCAATCAGGACTAACAAAAAGTTAACACTACCATTCCAACTCAGATAAACGCCAGATGATAATCACATATTGCAGATCCAAAGAAAAAGGAAAAACGATAAGGATTGAATCCCAGTTAACCATGAAATTTTATTTTTTGTATTCTTCTTGTGTCTGTTTCAATGGTAGTTGCAGGTTGTTCTTAGAAAGCTCAAAGCGGTACAAGACAATTGAGGAAATAGAAAATCACAGTACCCTCACTTTTTTAACTATTATTTTTATATTTATTTATTTTTTATTTTTAGGGTTAATCCCTTTGCCCTCGAATCTGATAATACACTCACGCCTTATTTGTTTCTTTGCTCATTCCTAATGGTCAGAGTCGATGCTTCTGGCAAACCCTTGCCCTCAACCCTGTCAGGCAAATGCCAAGCTAAGTACCTTCTCCCTATTCTATTTTTAATTTATTATCCTATTTTCTTTTGTAGTTAATGAGGTTTGCCCTCGAATTTGATAATGCACTCACTATATGTTTTCTGTCTTGTCTTTTTCCTTTTCAGGGTTTATCAATTGCTAAAGCTACGTTGTTGGTAACCTAAACCTCATTTTATTTTATGTCTTTTATTATTATTACTTGTGTCAAACCCTGATAAGGGATCCACTGGTTACAATTTCCCGCCCCCTTTATTGCTTTATATTATTGTGTGGTTAGTAATCTTAGGGAGTGCAAGCCTTAAACTGAATTAGAATAACTAATTGAAAGATAAATATCTGAACATAATCACGTGATTGGTGCACACACGCACGCTTTTGGGTAACCTCTCTGTTGCCTTGTTGCCTGTTGCCTGTTGCCTTGTTGCCTGTTGCCTTTGTGTTTTTGCAGAATAAGCTATGTCCCTCGAATTTGAGGATACCTCAGCCATGCTGCCTCGATAATAAAAGGTCATACGACCCTAAATGATGCTGCCTTCGATACACAATATGACCTCGACCCTTGGAAGTTGCCTACGAAAAAAGGCTGAGGTATCTTCTGGTTGCCTAACGGAAAAATGGCTTATTCTGATCCTTGCCTTAGACTACCTGCCCTTCTATGGCATGGGACAGTCTTATGGCAAAGGATGCTTCGACGACCCTTCAACCTCCAAACGAAAGGCTTCCTGCCCTCTTATGGCAAGGATAGACCCTTTCATTCTGAAAGGCTAAAAAGAGACCTATCATCTGAGTTTAAGGTAATCGCCCCTAATTGCCTTGCAATGCTCAAACTTTCATTATATTCTTTCTCATAATTTTTCAAAAGGGCTACGCTCATTTACGAGCTAAAGTCCCTATCTCTTTCATCTACATTTTCTAAACAAACGAGCAAGCAAAGCAATTAAGAGCCCATGGAAAACCATGGATGCAAAGGGTGCCTTACACCTTCCCTTTGCATAAATTACCCCCCGAACTTAGATTTCTTAAAAGGTTTTTTTCTGTTTCTTTTAGCCTTTCCGATTTAGTTTGGATAAAATAAAAGTCGGTGGCGACTCATGCTTAACCGCGACATTTCGATCGATAAAAAGTCAGTTCACCGTATTACAGAACTGGCGACTCTGCTGGGGATTTTTCGATTAAGAGGGGTTACCTTAAAGGTTTAGGATTCATTTTAAAATGTTTTCTATTGTTTGCTTTGTTTGTTTTATTTTTCAGGGGCGTTTTGGGAAAACTGAAGGACGAATCCTATTCCCGGATTCAAGAACACCTAAGATTAGGAGTGGCATAGTCATGGAGACCCCCCTTGTGCATGCTTGGGGTTGGTCAAAATGAAGTTCACACTTGAGTTAGGCCTCCACTGGTTATTGTGTACCTCTTTTGCATGAGAGAGGTTTATGCATGTATCTTTGGGTGCGTCGGAGCTCAAGGACCTTTAGTAACCCTTAACCCATCTTAACTTTTAGGAACGTAGTGGGGGGGCTATTCTTGGTGCATGCCAAGTTATGGTCGCTACCCGATACTACAGCTCAGATAGGTTTCTTCCTAAAGTATCATTGCGTGGTATGCATGTACCATGTTCGAGGGTGCTTTAGAGGGGGCTGACAATTCTGAGTCACTTGGTAGAACCTGTTGCTGAAATCTCTTTATCCATAGAAATACCCTTGGGAAGGACACCTGATCAGACCCCATGCAAGCCTTAAGCCAAAAATTGTGTGACTTGTGTGACTTGTCTGTGCTTTCCACTAACCCTTTGATTTTCTTGCAGGTTTTTCTTGTGGGACTCACTCGTCTTTACCATCTTACACTTTTCCTGATGCATTGCATAACATCATGACATCATGACATCATAAGCATAACATGATTTAACTAACCCTTTCAAGGATCTTAGGAATTTAGGGCGCACAATTTGAGGTGCTCTTATCAAGGACTGAATCCCTACCAAGGGGCAAGTGTATTCATATTCCTCTGGCCACATACCTTCCAATTCAGAGACTCAACATCTATCAAGGGGCAAGAGGATTTATTTTCCTCTAGCCATGTACCTTCAAATTCAGAAGTTCCCGAATTAGAGGCTATGACCCACTGGATATGGTGAGCTTGATTCCCATAGAAGAACATCCAAAAAATCAGAGTTCTTCAAACAAAGAAGCGATCGAATCATGTTCCAATGTTGCTAACTAAATTTCCAAAGATCCTTGGAAGTATTGCATCTGCATTGCATCACAGGTTTCTTACCACCTCGCTGTTTATTTAAGCATCATGAATCTCGAGCAATCAGTCAAAGACCTTCAAGCTCAAAACGCCCAGTTTCAAGATCTGATCCTGAACCTGTCCAAGGGGCAAGATGAACTGAAAGCACTCCTGACCAAGAAGAAGAAGAAGAAGAAGAAGGGTAAGAAGACTCTGGGGA
Organism: Vicia villosa; assembly: GCF_029867415.1. NCBI lineage: Eukaryota > Viridiplantae > Streptophyta > Magnoliopsida > Fabales > Fabaceae > Vicia > Vicia villosa. The sequence continues at coordinate 146,029,851 of NC_081180.1, forward strand.
AAAAGCTTAGACCAATCTTGCAACTCAGGGATGCTGAACCCTCTGAAGACAGTGATGAGGATGAGCAAGATGATGATGCTAGTATCAAAACTGATGCAAAAAGTAACCATGATTCTGCCAAACCCTTTGAAGAAGAAGAGGACTATCACCATGAGGATGAACATCCTGATGACAAATACAAGATGTTAGAAGAGCGTCTGAGAAGCGTGGAAATTCAGAAGGTACCTGGGCTGGATTTTGAAGAGCTTGGACTCGTTCCTGGGGTCGTTATTCCTCCAAAATTCAAAACTCCCTCCTTTGCTAAGTATGATGGAGTCTCCTGTCCTAAACTACACTTGAGGTCTTATGTAAGGAAGATTCAACCTCATACTGCTGATAAGAAGCTTTGGATCCACTTTTTCCAAGAGAGCTTATCTGGAACTCAACTCGAATGGTACTATCAATTGGAGAGTGCCCACATCCGTACCTGGGAAGATTTGGTTGTTGCTTTCTACAAGCAATACCAATATAATTCCGATCTCGCACCAACTCGAATGCAACTACAAAACATGTCTATGGGCTCTAATGAAAGTTTCAAGGAGTATGCTCAGAAATGGAGAGATCTAGCTGGAAGAGTCAAACCCTCTCTAGCTGACAGAGAATTGGTCGATATGTTCATGAGTACACTGACTGGTCCTTTTTATAGCCATTTGCTGGGAAGTTCATCATCTGGATTCACTGAACTCATACTGATTGGGGAACGTGTAGAGAGTGGCATTCGAAGTGGTAAGATTCAAGTGGCTGCATCCTCAGGTACTACAAAGAAGCATTTCAATGGGAGGTCAGATTCCAATGCTGTGTATGGGCAGAAAAGGATAAACCATGATCAATCTATTGGGGCAATTCTGAGCTCCACACCGGCGCCTCAACAAGGCCGTCAAAACAAACAAGATGCACCAAGACGGCAATTCACAAAGATCAATATGTCGTTAGCTCAAGCTTTACAACATCTGCTAAAGGCAAATTTGGTTACCCTGAGGGATCCTCCTAAGAATCCTAACACCTCTGCTCCTAGCTACAAACCCAACGCAAGATGCGCATATCATTCTAATAGTCCTGGACACGACACAGAGAATTGTTGGTCGCTGAAGAACAAAATTCAAGATATGATCGACGCTGGTGAAATTGAGTTCGACTCTCCTGCAACCCCTAATGTGATCACTGCCCCCATGCCTAATCACAACAAGATTGCTAATGCTGTGGATGGCTAGAAAGATAGACTTTTAGATCATTAGATTTACTTTCGTTTGCAATTTCTTTCCTGTTTGTTTAAACATTCGGCTTATGATAGACATTATCTTGTTTTAATAATCATCATCAGTGCATTGCATATGTTTGTCTTGAATAAATTATTTCGCTATCACTCCTTCTAATTTACGTATTTACTTTGCATATGTTTTGTGTTTATTCAACTCCTGCTAAGCTGTAAGCCTTTTGAGGGAGGATGACGAAAAACGATACTGCAACCTCATACAATATGCTTTTGAACGGACTATGCTGACGATGTACAGGCATTGTTTCAATTCCTAAACAGTGGAGATATAAGGATGTTAATCCCTCGTCAACCCCCTTTGAGCCTAAGAAGTAGAAGTTCTTTCTTGTACTAATTGAAAACCCTTGATTATAACCTGGGGCAGGGTAGTTCTCAGTTAATTTGGCTGTGCATTCTATTTTAAGAGAACCATTCAGTACACCTTTCAACAAAGGTTTCAATCACAAACGTTCAACCGCACGCATCAAAGAAGTGTTGGAAATGTCAATCAAAAGACAATGACGGTTCATCAATCAAACAAGGCAGTCAATATCTTTCAAAAAAAAAAATGAAAAAACATATATACAAAGAAAAGCCTGCTAAGTCAAAAATCAAAAAGATGACTTAGGCAAAAATCAAGGCATCCCGCTGACTGTAAGCTCAAAATAGACAGTTCAGGCAAAAGTTAGGGATATCAAAAAGATGAAGAAAAAAAAGAAGTCAATAAATTCTTGAACAACTCAAAGTTGTGACTACCAAAAGGAAGAAGTGACTGCCATCTCAAAAGTTCTCTCTGCTTGTGAACCATCATCATTGTCAAAGGGGAAAATCCAAAGTCTCTCGAAACCTGAATGCATAAGTTGAATTGACAGAGCTTAGGACTGAAGATCATCAAGAAGAGGGGTGGGTACAATAAAATTTGAGCCATTACCCTTTGTTTCGTAAACCGTGAACCAAGCCACGTTACAACCCTTGAAAGTCCTAATTGAAGCATGGTTAGTTCGAAAGCATACTGTCACCAAAAGGTATCCCGACTCCTTAAGGTTTACCAAAATGCCGAGTTGATATCACGTTTCTACAAACATCACGTTGTCATAAATATCATGTTTTTACAAATATCATGTTTTTTTACAAACATCACACGTTTACATCTTTGGTTTTAATGTTTTTCAAAAAAAACTCAAGACAAACGTATGCATTGCATCTCATGAATTCATTATTAAACATATTCTGCTACATAATTTCAAATGTTAGCATCAGAAAGAACTTGCACAGGGTACAACTAATGACTAGAAAGTTATCCCGATAGGCAACGTCTCCTACATATACAAGGGGCATGACACGTTTCTCCCAATCAATCTGGGGCAATCAAGTCAAGATTCGAAGAATCTCTCAAATGCCAAAAAGTCAAAAGCATACATCCCAAGCGGAAGTCAAACTATTTCCCGGTCAATCTGGGGAAATCAAGTCAAGATTCCGAGAATCTCTCAAAGATGCCAAAAACAATCAGGGGCATGCATCCAAATAAATCTTAAGCTATTTCCAATCAATATGGGGCATTGTCCTGGACCAATGGTTACTAAGGGGCATGTCGCCCATGGTTCATATCTCATAAAGTCCTCGCGAGACGAATCTTTCCAAAGTTCCTACTAACCGGGGCAAATCTATACAAGTCCAGCTTGACATCTTGATCAACATTCAGTGGCGTGCCCTAAATAAAGTCCAGGAACGACAGGTACTATAATACTAGGGGCTGAAGGATAGAAAAACACTTAGAAAGGGGGGTTTGAATAAGTGTAGCTTTAAAAAACTTGACCGATAAAAATAAATTGCACAGTTATTTTTATCCTGGTTCGTTGTTAACTAAACTACTCCAGTCCACCCCCGCAGAGATGATTTACCTCAACTGAGGATTTAATCCACTAATCGCACGGATTACAATGGTTTTCCACTTAGTCAGCAACTAAGTCTTCCAGAGTCTTCTGATCACACACTGATCACTCCAGGAACAACTGCTTAGATACCCTCTAAGACTTTCTAGAGTATTCTGATCCACACAATCACTCTAGTTACAACCTGCTTAGATAACCTCTAAGACTTCCTAGAGTATTCTGATCCACACGATCACTCTAGTTCCTTACAACTTAATGTAATCAAATCTAAGAGTATTACAATTGCTTCTTAAAAGCTATAATCACAAACTGTGATATTTCTCTTATCGTTTAAGCTTATTCTCACTAATATATTACAACAGCAATGTAGTGAGCTTTGATGAAGATGAAGATTCTGAGCTTTGAATAGAACAGAGTTTCAGCAAGTTAATATGAGTTGTCTTGTTCAGAATCGTTAACCTTGCTTCTCATCAGAACTTCATATTTATAGGCGTTGGAGAAGATGACCGTTGAGTGCATTTAATGCTTTGCGTGTTCCGTACAGCATCGCATTTAATGTTATACGCTTTTGTCAACTACCTCGAGCCTTGTTCACGCTGTGTCTACTGACGTTGCCTTTAATAGCTTCTAACGTTCCTTTTGTCAGTCAGCGTAGCCTGCCACATGTACTTCCTTCTGATCTGATGTTTGTGAATACAACGTTTGAATATCATCAGAGTCAAACAGCTTGGTGCAAAGCATCTTCGGATCTTCTGACCTTGAAGTGCTTCTGAGCGTGATACCATCAGAACTTCAGTGCTTCTGATCTCATGTTCTTCTGATGCTTCATAGACCCATGTTCTGATTCTGCTTCGACCATCTTCTGATGTCTTGCCAGACCATGTTCTGATGTTGCATGCTGAACCCTTTGAGACAAAGCTTCTGAGCGCTGAATTATGCATACTCTTTATATATTTCCTGAAAAGGAAATTGCATTGGATTAGAGTACCATATTATCTTAAGCAAAATTCATATTATTGTTATCATCAAAACTAAGATAATTGATCAGAACAAATCTTGTTCTAACAATCTCCCCCTTTTTGATGATGACAAAAACATATATAAGTGATATGAATTTGCGATCAGAAAGAGCAGACGGAAAAAGACAAATTACACAGCTATAGCATAAGCATGTGAATATGTCTCCCCCTGAGATTAACAATCTCCCCCTGAGATAAATAATCTCCCCCTGAAATAAATACTCGAAGAACTTTAATAAAAGACTTCCCTGATTATTTCGGTAGAGACGATCACATAATCTTCTGTCTTCAGAGAATTCATAGCTTCTGACTTCTGCTTCCATTGGACAGCTTCAGAACTTGAATTTCTTTAGATCCCTAGAACACTCATAGCTTCTGATTCCTGCTTCCATTTAGGACAGCTTCAGAACTTGAATTTCTTTGATCTTCAGAACATTCACAGCTTCTGATTTCTGCTTCCATTTAGGACAGCTTCAGAACTTGAATTTCTTTGATCTTCAGAACATTCACAGCTTCTGATTTCTGCTTCCATTTAGGACAGCTTCAGAACTTGAGTTTTCTGGATCTTTAGAACATTCAGAGCTTCTGATTTCTGCTTCCCTCGGATAGCTTCAGAGCTTTGAATTTCTACCAACATCACTTCATGCTAGATTTGTATCAGAACATTGTTGAATGTACCAGAGCATCATCAGAGCATCTCTACATCCTGAAATGTTACAGAACAAAACTAAACGACAAAAGTCAGCATGAACGAGTCAGAACATAAAATGTATATTAGAACACATGATATGTATCAGAGCCATATAGGCTAAAATAATGTATCAGAGCAAATAGAATTTTGTCAGAACAAATAGACAAATATGGATCAAATTCTATTATCAGTGCTTCTGATTCTGAAGCTTGACAGCACTCAGCTTGCTTCAGTTTCCATGAGCTTATTCTTTTTACAGAATAACGCTTCTTATGGTTTTGCTTCTTGTGTGCTTTGAAGATTCTCTTCACTTCTTTATACCTGCAAAACACTTAAACCATATAGAACTTGCAGTTCTTGTTAGTGAAAGCAACTGATTAAATCAAATCATTTATCACATATTTATTAAATCAAATCATTTATCACATATTTCTCCCCCTTTTTGTCATATCATCAAAAACAGAAAAGATTCAGAGACAATCAAAAAGAAACACACGGAGGAAGAAGATGATTTCATTGAAGTTCAAACATCAGGTACAGAAGTACATGAAGATAAGTAAGATCAGATGCACAAAAACAGATGCAACGAAAAGAAAGAAACAACACAGACTCAATCTAAGATGGCCCTAGCCTTGACAGGATCTTGGCCAGCATCTCTTGAACCTCATTGTTGTGTCCATCTTGCCTCACCATGAAAGCTCTAAACTCAGCATTGAGTGAGCTTTGCTCATCCTGTCTCTTCTGAATTTCTTCCAGAGTCCTTGCAAGACAAGAAGATTTATCAGAAGAAGCTTCACCGCTTTCAACCACAGGAATAGCAACTTGATCTGTAGCTTCCATGGATAGATCATTTGCAGGGATTTCCTCAACAGGATCTGATTCAGCAACATGATCTTCAACATCTGCTTCTTGCATAGAAGCATCTCCATATTCTGCAGCAAGAATTTCCGAGTCTCCATTCTCAAGTGCCTGAAGAATGGCAGCTAGATTCCTGGGAGCAGAAGGACCTTCAACTTCTGGTGGGTCAACAACTTCTGGAATGACCAAGCTTGGGTCTTTCTCAGAAGGGTTTTCCCTCAGATAGTTAAAGAGAGTCTTGAAGTCTCCGAGCAGAACAGGATAATCAGGAATAAAGATAACAATATCCCTGCATGGATTTGCTTCCATTTCAGCAGCCAGTCTTAATTGTTCCATCTCATCCAAGAAGGGCTTCTCTTCCAACAGATGTCTTCCTTTGAGACTAGCAAACCAGAAGTCTTCATAATTCCTCAGAATTCCACGAGGCCGTGGGGCAGCAGCCACTAGTCTTTTCTGTACTCCCATTGCTTCTTCTTGAAACACCTTGCGAAATCTTTTCCAGATATTTCTTGTAGAAACATCATTCAGACCATTTAGGAAGGCTTCCTTCAGAAGGTCTAAGCCATTGATTACCTCATATCTGAAAAGTTCCAGGTAGGTAGAGAGTTCAGGTTCAGGCGGATTGAGGGTGAATTTGTAGTCCGGGTAGAGAGGACAAAAGGGTTTTGATTTTCTGGTAGGTAAGGGATGGGATACAGAAGGTGGAGGTGCGGTGGATGAGGAGGAGGGAATAACTGAGAGAATGATTGATGAGGATGGATTATTTGTAAAGGGAATTGGTGAGAAAGTCCTATCAGAAGGAGTTGGGGGAAGAATATTTAGAGGAGTGGGATTTAGAATGGGAGAGGAGGAGGTTGATGGAGAAGGATTTGGTAAGGTGAAGTTTATTTTTGGTTCAGATGGAGGTGATTGGAAGGATGGTTTAGGGACAGAGGGAGGTGGAGTAAAAACCTGCCTGGAGATTTGCACAGAAGAAGAAGATCTGGTTCTGCGAAAGGAATCTCTAATCCTTTTCTCCCTTCGTTCTTCAGAGTCCACCTTGTCAGGATCAAAGGTGACTCTCAACTTCTTGGCTTCCTTAGCCTCATCTTCTCGAGCTTTTCTTTTAAACCTAGCCTTTTGTTCCTTCTGATCCTTCTTCAAAAGGTCAGCCTTGGACGGAAGTACTCTGCCACGGATCCAAGCAGGATCAATATCTGATTGCTTCCTAACACAATCTTCCAGGTAAGACTTGACAACCTGATGCAGTTCTTCTTGAAACAAGGAGGCAAAACCTTCAACAGCAACTCTTCTTGAGAGAATGTCAGGAAAGCTTGAGCACACAGAAGGTACATTTTGAATGAGTTCTAATCTGAACAAATCCACACCATTGAAAATGGGACCTTGAACTACTCCAAGCAAATGGGATGCATTGAGTTTTCTGATGGAGTCCAGCACTTTGCTTTCAATAAGAATGTCTGAAATCATTCTTCCAAACGGAATAGTCGTTCTTGAAAGATGAGGGTACTTCGCCCTTTCCTCTTCTCTTGACTCAAAGATTGAAGTCTTCAGATTCTCAAACAGAATATGAGAAATGTTGATCTCAGTCTTTTTGCCAATGCAGAAAAGAGTGTGCTTGTGATCTGGACTGATGTAAGAAGAGGAGAGCATCCTTTTTCTGTGGTGAAGAGAACCCAGAATAATCTCAGCCCATACTCTATAAAATGGCCTCAAGGTGCCTGTGTTATTCGAGTCAATCCCAGAAGACTGAGAGATTTGTTTTTCAACCATCGACCAATCAACAGATGCATGTCGAAAACCAGACCAACCTTCTTCATCATTCAGATTGTATAGCTTCCTGATCAGTTTTTCAGAGATAACCACTTCATGCCCTAGCACGAATGAAATGATGGCCGTTGGGGTAACCGTTGCATGTACCCAGAAATCCTTCACAAGATCAGGATAAATTGGACCAACCAATCTATTAAGGTACTTGGACCATCCTTGCTCAAGGATTCTTGCATCACACTTAAAGCCATTCGCTTTAAGATTGTTTAAGCCCACAGCAGTTTCACATAAAACCTCCAAGTCCTTCGTGGGTATCAAGCAAGTTTTCAAAGGAGCATATTCATAATTTCGTAGAAGGATTTGTGAAGAAGTAAGTTTTTCTTTTGAGGAAGATGAACAAGAGGAAGAGTTCATGATGATTATGCCGTAAGATCAGAACACAGACTAGGGTTTGAAAAAAAAAACAGATGCAGCGAAAAAAAAATGTAGAACAAAATAGAGAGAAGGAGAAAAGAATGAAGTTGAAGCGGGCTATTTAAAAGATTTGAAAATAATTAAATCATTTTGCATTAAATGAGAAATGACATTAGGAGAGATAGCATGAAATGATTTAATACAGTTACCTAGGTCGGCGTCTTTTCAACTGCACGCTTCGTACTGACCGTAGAGACACGTGTTCATCATCAGATAATGGATGACAGGTGTGAAATATTCAATAGGCTTTACGCCTTCTGATTCCGATCACTGCTTCTGAATTGATCAAGTTTCTCTTCTGGAAACACTCCTTCTGAAGTGTGCTGATGTAAATCTGAATGATCTTCTGATCCATTATTTCTGATATACACAGCTTCTGGAGATTCACTTCTTCGTTCTGCAGCTTCTGATAAGACAAAACTGTATCTGCAGAAATTCTTAAGCTGCTTTGTTTCATCGGAACCAAGTTTATCATCAAACCAGATATTGATTGATTCTTCTACAATCAATGTTTCAATATTGTATACTCTGTAGCCTTTTGAGCGTTCAGAATATCCAAGAAGGAAACATTTTTGTGCTTTGGAATCAAACTTACCAAGATGATCTTTAGTGTTCAGAATAAAGCACACACATCCAAAAGGATGGAAATATGAAATGTTGGGCTTTATATTCTTCCACAATTCATAAGGAGTCTTATTTAGAATAGGTCTGATAGAGATTCTATTCTGAATATAGCATGCAGTGTTTATTGCTTCTGCCCAGAAATGCTTAGCCATATTGGTTTCATTGATCATGGTTCTGGCCATTTCTTGCAGAGTCCTATTCTTTCGTTCTACAACTCCATTTTGCTGTGGAGTTCTAGGACAAGAGAAATCATGAGCAATACCATTTTCTTTGAAGAACTCTTCAAAGAATCTGTTCTCAAATTCACCACCATGATCACTTCTAACCTTTATGATTTTACACTCTTTTTCAGATTGAATCTGAATGCAGAAATCAAAGAACACTGAATGAGACTCATCCTTGTGTTTCAAGAATTTTACCCATGTCCAGCGGCTATAATCATCTACGATGACTAATCCATATTTCTTCCCTATGACAGATGCTGTTTTGACTGGGCCAAACAGATCAATGTGCAAGAGTTCTAATGGCCTTGAGGTAGAAACAACATTCTTGGACTTGAATGCAGGTTTGGAGAACTTGCCCTTCTGACATGCTTCACAAAGAGCATCTGATTTGAATTTCAGATTAGGGAGTCCTCTGACAAGATCCAGTTTGTTAATCTGAGAAATCTTTCTCAAACTAGCATGACCTAATCTTCTGTGCCAGACCCACTGCTCTTCAGAAACAGACATAAGACAAGTCACCTTCTGACTCATAAGATCTTGCAGATCTGTCTTATAAATGTTGTTCTTCCTCTTGCCTGTAAATAGGATTGAGCCATCCTTCCGATTTACAGCCTTGCAAGACTTTTGATTAAAGATTATATCATAACCATTGTCACTCAATTGACTGATAGATAAGAGGTTATGTGTTAATCCTTCTACAAGAAGTACATTAGAAATTGAAGGAGAGTTACCAGACTTTATAGTTCCAGAGCCAATTATCTTGCCCTTCTGATCTCCTCCAAACTTGACTTCTCCTCCAGACTTAAGCACCAGGTCTTGGAACATAGACCTTCTTCCTGTCATATGTCGTGAGCATCCAGAGTCCAGGTACCACAACATGTTGTGCTTTGTCCTTTTTGCAGCCAAGGATATCTGCAATAGGAATAATCTTATCCTTAGGTACCCACATTTTCTTGGGTCCTTTCTTGTTAGATTTTCTCAAGTTCTGATTGAACTTGGGTTTAACATTGTAAGCAATAGGAGGAACAGCATGATAATTCTTAATGTGAGTTTCATGATATTTCCTAGGTTGTGTCACATGCTTCTTAGTGTGTGTAATGTGAAAACTTTGAGCATGTGAAGTGTGCCTAATATCATGTGAGTGGCCATACTTGAACTGATCATACAATGGCTTGTATGTGATTTTCATCTTATCAACAGGTTCAAGTTTGTATGGGGTTTCACCCTCAAAACCAATGCTAACTCTACTGTTTCCAGACACAGCATATATCACAGAAGCTAGCTGACTTCTGCCAATACTTCTAGATAAGAACTTCCTGAAACTTAAATCATATTCTTTCAGAATATGGTTTAGACTAGGAGTGGATTTTTCTGAATTTGAAGGAGATCCAACATTATTGGATAATTTTAAAACTTTTTCTTTTAATTCAGAATTTTCCAACTCAAGCTTCTTCGTTTCAAATTCAAATAGCTTTTTCAGCTTTTTGTATTTGAGACTAATCTGAGACTTGAATTCCAGAAGTTCTGTTAGACTGGAAACTAACTCATCTCTAGTAAGTTCAGAAAATACCTCTTCAGAATCTGATTCTGATGTAGATTCTGATCCGTCATCTTCTGTCGCCATCAGCGCACAGTTAGCCTGCTCATCTTCAGAGTCTGAATCATCTTCTGACTCATCCCAGGTTGCCATAAGACCTTTCTTCTTATGAAACTTCTTCTTGGGATTTTCCTTCTGAAGTTTTGGACATTCATTCTTGAAGTGTCCAGGCTCATTGCATTCATAGCACATGACCTTCTTCTTGTCAAATCTTCTGTCATCAGAAGATTCTCCACGTTCAAATTTCTTTGAACTTCTGACGCCTCTGAACTTCCTTTGCTTGTTCTTCCAGAGTTGATTTAGCCTTCTGGAGATCAAGGACAGTTCATCTTCTTCTTCAGATTCTGATTCTTCAGGATCTTCTTCTCTAGCCTGAAGAGCGTTAGTGCATTTCTTGATATTGGATTTTAATGCAATAGACTTACCTTTCTTTTGAGGCTCGTTTGCATCCAGTTCAATTTCATGACTCCTCAGGGCACTGATTAGCTCTTCCAAAGAGACTTCATTTAGATTCTTCGCAATCTTAAATGCAGTCACCATAGGACCCCATCTTCTGGGTAAGCTTCTGATGATCTTCTTTACGTGATCAGCCTTGGTGTATCCCTTGTCAAGAACTCTCAATCCAGCAGTAAGAGTTTGAAATCTTGAAAACATCTTTTCAATGTCTTCATCATCCTCCATCTTGAAGGCTTCATATTTCTGGATTAGAGCAAGAGCTTTAGTCTCCTTGACTTGAGCATTTCCTTCATGAGTCATTTTCAAGGACTCATATATGTCATAGGCCGTTTCCCTGTTAGATATCTTCTCATACTCAGCATGAGAGATAGCATTCAGCAAAACAGTTATGCATTTATGATGATTCCTGAAAAGCTTCTTCTGATCATCGCTCATTTCTTGCCTTGTCAGCTTTACGCCACTGGCATTTACCGGATGTTTGTAACCATCCATCAGAAGATCCCATAGATCACCATCTAGACCAAGAAAGTAACTTTCCAGTTTATCTTTCCAGTATTCAAAGTTTTCACCATCAAATACCGGCGGTCTAGTATAACCATTGTTACCGTTGTGTTGCTCAGCAGAGCCAGATGTAGATGTAGACTTTGCAGTTTCATCAGCCATCTTTTACTGAAGCATTTTTCTTTTCCTGAATCTTTTCTAAACACGGTTAAGTGCTTGCACCTTAGAACCGGCGCTCTGATACCAATTGAAGGATAGAAAAACACTTAGAAAGGGGGGGTTTGAATAAGTGTAGCTTTAAAAAACTTGACCGATAAAAATAAATTGCACAGTTATTTTTATCCTGGTTCGTTGTTAACTAAACTACTCCAGTCCACCCCCGCAGAGATGATTTACCTCAACTGAGGATTTAATCCACTAATCGCACGGATTACAATGGTTTTCCACTTAGTCAGCAACTAAGTCTTCCAGAGTCTTCTGATCACACACTGATCACTCCAGGAACAACTGCTTAGATACCCTCTAAGACTTTCTAGAGTATTCTGATCCACACAATCACTCTAGTTACAACCTGCTTAGATAACCTCTAAGACTTCCTAGAGTATTCTGATCCACACGATCACTCTAGTTCCTTACAACTTAATGTAATCAAATCTAAGAGTATTACAATTGCTTCTTAAAAGCTATAATCACAAACTGTGATATTTCTCTTATCGTTTAAGCTTATTCTCACTAATATATTACAACAGCAATGTAGTGAGCTTTGATGAAGATGAAGATTCTGAGCTTTGAATAGAACAGAGTTTCAGCAAGTTAATATGAGTTGTCTTGTTCAGAATCGTTAACCTTGCTTCTCATCAGAACTTCATATTTATAGGCGTTGGAGAAGATGACCGTTGAGTGCATTTAATGCTTTGCGTGTTCCGTACAGCATCGCATTTAATGTTATACGCTTTTGTCAACTACCTCGAGCCTTGTTCACGCTGTGTCTACTGACGTTGCCTTTAATAGCTTCTAACGTTCCTTTTGTCAGTCAGCGTAGCCTGCCACATGTACTTCCTTCTGATCTGATGTTTGTGAATACAACGTTTGAATATCATCAGAGTCAAACAGCTTGGTGCAAAGCATCTTCTGATCTTCTGACCTTGAAGTGCTTCTGAGCGTGATACCATCAGAACTTCAGTGCTTCTGATCTCATGTTCTTCTGATGCTTCATAGACCCATGTTCTGATTCTGCTTCGACCATCTTCTGATGTCTTGCCAGACCATGTTCTGATGTTGCATGCTGAACCCTTTGAGACAAAGCTTCTGAGCGCTGAATTATGCATACTCTTTATATATTTCCTGAAAAGGAAATTGCATTGGATTAGAGTACCATATTATCTTAAGCAAAATTCATATTATTGTTATCATCAAAACTAAGATAATTGATCAGAACAAATCTTGTTCTAACAGGGGCAACATTCAAGACATCCACGTCTTCCCACAAAGCTGATTTCGCAAGATCATATCCCCACAGAGTAATCCCTAAGAATATGTCTTCCAACACTCCTACCCCGACAAAGGCATGGCTCCCCAACATGGTTTCCCTTTATCCCCAATCAGGGAACATCAAGTTACTGATCATCCCTAAGCAGAAATTATAAATCCCCAGCTGAGCATCTTCAAGACGAAATCCAAACCACAAAGACCTGGAGATTTATTTTCTCGACGAAGATAACATAAATCATACATCGCATACATCACTGCATAACAAATCCATAACATACGAAGTTTCTCATTTATTTTGAGATACTCATTACATAAACACATGCATCATGACATAAGAAAACTAACCTCTACTTTTCAGGATACTACTACCTCTATTTTCAAGTATTAAGTCGACACCTTTGACGGTTCCTTAATATATCAAGAGTTAAGTCGACACCTTTGACGGTTCCTTAACAACACACTTCAGATATAAGTCGATACCTTTGACGGTTCCTTATACAATCTATCTACATATCTGAGTCGATACCTTTGACGGTGCCTCAATGATATGCTTCAGAGTTAAGTCGATACCTTTGACGGTTCATTAACAACCCACATCAAGAGTTAAGTCGACACCTTTGACGGTTCCTTAACGACATACTTCAGATATAAGTCGACACCTTGGACGGTTCCTTATACAATCTATCCGCATATCTGAGTCGATACCTTTGATGGTGCCTCAACAATATGCTTCGAATTTAAGTCGATACCTTTGACGGTTCCTTAAATAACCCAACACAGATTTGAGTCGATACCTTTGACGGTTCCTCAACATTCAAAAGAGGGAAGACAGCAAAAGCAGAAATTGCGTAACAATCTACACTCTAACAACTATCAGATGGCATCTACAAGCCCATCTCCGACAAAAGTCCCTACTTCAAATAGGGCAAATTTCTTGGTATTCTTGTGTTCAATCATCTTCCACCTTCAGATACCGACTGGCACACAAACCACTCTACATCTTCAGGTTTAAGATAATTGAACAGGGGCAGCTGTCATACCCCAAAATTTGCCCTCATAGATTTACGAACGCCATTTTATTTCGAATAAATGAATTGGCACAGTTGGTAAGAATTTGAGCGTGAAAAGCACAATAGTGAGAGGTCCCTGGTTCGAATCTCACTTCTAACATTTTTCCTTTAATTCTAACTTTATTTCACTTTTATTCAAAAAATCACAAAAAATGTTTATATATATATATATATATATATATATATATATATATATATATATATATATATATATATATATATATATATATATATATATATATATATATATTTAAGTATTATTTTCATATTCAAAATACCTTTTTTACTTTATTCATATTTTATTCAAATTTAAAAAGATTTTGCTTCTCTTTGCATTTTAGAATAATATTTATATTTTAGAAAATAATCAATTTAAATTGGTATATTTTATTTGATCCATTTGAATTTTATCTTTCCAATTTTGTTAACCTAATTTTACACTATAAATTGTCACAATTTCTACACTTTTGGGGGAGGAACCCTTATTTTCTCTAAAAAACCTCTCTAACCCCTATTCCACGAAAAGAATGCACTCGGCAACCTTTTCAAACACAGAGAACTTCACTAATACCAACAACTCTCATTCTCTTCCAATCACCGTTTTTCTAAACCTTTTTCACTAACAATTTTCCAAATCATCCTTTACACAATACATAACTTGTACATGTTTTTTTGTTCTTTTTACAGGAAAAATATCGAGAACAAGAAAGGAGAGAATGCATTCAGAACCGATCCTTCGACTTCAACGAATCTCTCGACATCATTACAACCACTTCACCAATCAGGACTAACAAAAAGTTAACACTACCATTCCAACTCAGATAAACGCCAGATGATAATCACATATTGCAGATCGAAAGAAAAAGGAAAAACGATAAGGATTGAATCCCAGTTAACCATGAAATTTTATTTTTTGTATTCTTCTTGTGTCTGTTTCAATGGTAGTTGCAGGTTGTTCTTAGAAAGCTCAAAGCGGTACAAGACAATTGAGGAAATAGAAAATCACAGTACCCTCACTTTTTTAACTATTATTTTTATATTTATTTATTTTTTATTTTTAGGGTTAATCCCTTTGCCCTCGAATCTGATAATACACTCACGCCTTATTTGTTTCTTTGCTCATTCCTAATGGTCAGAGTCGATGCTTCTGGCAAACCCTTGCCCTCAACCCTGTCAGGCAAATGCCAAGCTAAGTACCTTCTCCCTATTCTATTTTTAATTTATTATCCTATTTTCTTTTGTAGTTAATGAGGTTTGCCCTCGAATTTGATAATGCACTCACTATATGTTTTCTGTCTTGTCTTTTTCCTTTTCAGGGTTTATCAATTGCTAAAGCTACGTTGTTGGTAACCTAAACCTCATTTTATTTTATGTCTTTTATTATTATTACTTGTGTCAAACCCTGATAAGGGATCCGCTGGTTACAATTTCCCGCCCCCTTTATTGCTTTATATTATTGTGTGGTTAGTAATCTTAGGGAGTGCAAGCCTTAAACTGAATTAGAATAACTAATTGAAAGATAAATATCTGAACATAATCACGTGATTGGTGCACACACGCACGCTTTTGGGTAACCTCTCTGTTGCCTTGTTGCCTGTTGCCTGTTGCCTTGTTGCCTGTTGCCTTTGTGTTTTTGCAGAATAAGCTATGTCCCTCGAATTTGAGGATACCTCAGCCATGCTGCCTCGATAATAAAAGGTCATACGACCCTAAATGATGCTGCCTTCGATACACAATATGACCTCGACCCTTGGAAGTTGCCTACGAAAAAAGGCTGAGGTATCTTCTGGTTGCCTAACGGAAAAATGGCTTATTCTGATCCTTGCCTTAGACTACCTGCCCTTCTATGGCATGGGACAGTCTTATGGCAAAGGATGCTTCGACGACCCTTCAACCTCCAAACGAAAGGCTTCCTGCCCTCTTATGGCAAGGATAGACCCTTTCATTCTGAAAGGCTAAAAAGAGACCTATCATCTGAGTTTAAGGTAATCGCCCCTAATTGCCTTGCAATGCTCAAACTTTCATTATATTCTTTCTCATAATTTTTCAAAAGGGCTACGCTCATTTACGAGCTAAAGTCCCTATCTCTTTCATCTACATTTTCTAAACAAACGAGCAAGCAAAGCAATTAAGAGCCCATGGAAAACCATGGATGCAAAGGGTGCCTTACACCTTCCCTTTGCATAAATTACCCCCCGAACTTAGATTTCTTAAAAGGTTTTTTTCTGTTTCTTTTAGCCTTTCCGATTTAGTTTGGATAAAATAAAAGTCGGTGGCGACTCATGCTTAACCGCGACATTTCGATCGATAAAAAGTCAGTTCACCGTATTACACCGCCCTTTAGAGTATTTTCCCCTAAGTCCTTAGTGGGAAAACCTTTGAACATTCATCCTAAATCCTAAGTCCTTAGAGAATTATGATGAAATCAAGCCTTTATGTTATCAAGAGTTAACCGGTAACTATAGGGTATCCCTAGTCCTAGGTGATATCTACTATAGTCTAATCGTACAAAAACCTTAACAACCGCTGTCCAGCTGGTTGTTAACCGTAAATCAATCTTGTTGGTCCGACAAAGAAAGCATAAAAACCTTGTACAACTAAATTAAATAAGAAAACAAATCTATTGATGAACTCAGGAATTCAAAATCATTACAGAATCAAATCAGGGACACCCCCTAGCATTAGGGTTTAGTTACTCATATTGTTCAAAGAAAACAAAATATAAAATAGAGACATTACAGGAATTGAGATGAAAGTTGATCTTCAATCACTTCCGTTCATGAAAACCTTCTTCTCTCCCAAACCCTTGTTTTCTCCAATATTCAATCGTGTCTTCTCCTCGCCAAAAAGTCCCGTTTTCCTAACATAAACTTCGTTTAAGTAGCTTCAGTATCAGTCTCAGTGTCAGCAAAAAATCCAAAGTACCCTTAATACAAGACAGAGTAAAATAGATCAAAAAGTGAAGTTTCTGTCCGCACCCAAAAGCACGGGCCGTGTTTTTTCACACGGGTGCCCGTGTTTATTTTCTGATTCACGTGGTTTGGAATTTTGCATCAGGCCCAAAAGCACGGGCAGTGTTTTTTCACACGGGTGCCCGTGCTTGTCCACTGTCTTGATGTCTTTTATTGCTTTCCCTTGGCTTTTCCACACGGGCAGTGTTTTTTCACACGGGTGCCTGTGTTTTTCCTCCTGATTCCTCATAAACTTCCATCTCTCCGCCTTCCAAAGTCCCCTAATTGCGTCCATTGATTCCTCTGATTAAACACATCAACCTGAAACACTAACACTACCAAACAAAGGCATAAAGATGCTCTTTTGACATAAACTTTAAACAAAATTCTATGCAATACTATAAATTAATAAACATGATAAACTTAACATAAAAGCAATAAAACAACCGAATGTGTTACCGAAATGATGAATTTTTGCCGGATAAACGACGGAAACTTAATAGAAATGGTGACCGATCAAGCATAACTTCTATTTCTAATACTTCAAATGAAACATGTCAAACTGATTTAGATACTGAGGAAGGACTGTCTAACACCATTGTATTACTTGGGAAGCAATTCAATAGAATTTTTAAGAGAATGGATAGAAGAGGAAGACCAGATGTCAAGAACATCTCATCTGACATCAGGAATAATAATGATTCTCAGAATAATACCAGGTCTGAAGAGAAGTCCAATCAAAGAAAAGGCGTTCAATGTTATAAGTATGAAGGATTTGGTCACATTGGACCAAAATGTCTAACCTATCTCAAGAATCAGAAAAAGGGCTTTACTGTATCTTGATCTGATGATGATGAGTCAGAAGATGAGTCTACTACTGAAACTGCCAAACTGGTGATGGCTCTTTTTGGCAGATGGGCAGATAAAGTAGAATTATGTGATGAGAATTATCTCTATAAATACATGGACGTTTCCTACAAGGATACTTGTGACATGTGTGAAGAAAGTCTCAAGACAGGAGAAGAACAGAGAAAGATCGTTGCTGATCTGGAGAATGAAAAGAAGAAACTTCTATGTACTATTTTTCATCTTCAAAGAGAGGTAACCTTATTAAATTCCAAACTTGAAAACTTGACAAAATCTTTGAAAATGACGAATAATAGAGCTGAGACGTTAAAAGAGGCTGAAGAGACAAAAGTTAAATATCAACAAAAGAAAAGGCCCATAGCAAAGTTCCTTCCTGCTGAAAAGAAAGGATGATCAACATGTCCAACCACATGTTCCAACATACATGTTGGCAGACTAAATGAAACTCCAACAAATTTCAATTATTCAACTCGGAGATGTCATTATTATGGTGAGCATGGTCACATTAAGCCTTTCTGTTATAAATGACTTGGAGATAAAAAAATCTTCATCTCGTTCTAAGGCTAGTCAAGTAAGCAAAATGAGAAGTGTCGAAGAAAGACATGTCAACCTAATAGCTCGTACCTCATTGAGAGATTCAAATAGAGAAGAATGGTACCTTGACAGTGGATGCTCTATACACATGATAGGGGTTCAGAAACTATTGGTGAATGTGAGGCATCACCCCACAGGAGCTGTCAGATTTGGTGATGGTTTCAGAGGAGAAAGCTAGAGAGTAGGAAATTTGATGTGTGTTGGCTCTCCAAATTTATAAGATCTTATTCTTGTTAAAGGACTATCTGTCAATCTTATTAGCATCAGTTAGCTATGTGATCAAGGGTTATTGGTCAATTTCTCCAAATCAGAATGCTTAGTCAAAGATGAGAAAGATGTTGTTCTTCTGAAGGGAATAAGGTCTAAAGACAAATGTTACTTGTGGGAAACTCAAATAACTTCTTACATTTCCACATGTTCAACAACAAATTAGATTGAAGTGAAGCTATGGCACCAGAAACTTGGACACCTTCTGTTCAAGAGAATGAAGGAAATCAGATCTAAAGGATTCATTAGAGGAATGTCAGGGCTCAAATTTGAAGAAAAGCAAGTCTGTAATAAGTGTGAATTAAAGAAGCAAACCATAATGTCACTCCCAATGTTACAACATTAGATTAATTCAAAAGTGTTGTAACTTCTTCAGATGAACTTTATGGGACCAATGCCAACAGAAGGCTTGGAAGGAGAGAGGTATGTCTTCATGGTTATAGATGATTTTTCTGGTTTTACATGGATGATATTTCTTAAAGAAAAGTCGAACTTCCTTGAAGTATTTGAGGATCTATGTCAAGAGATTCAAGAGGAGGAAAATGGTGTGATTATCAAAGTGAGAAGTTACCATGTCAAAGAGTTTAAGGATGCAAAATTCTCTGAATTTTGTGATTCTAAAAGTTTTAGATATGAATTCTCTTCTCACAAAGATGGAATTATTGAGCAAAAGACTAGAGCAATACAAGAATCAGTTGGAATCATGCTTCATGCTAAACAACTGCCACATGAGTTTTGGGCTAAAGCTATGAATACTGCATGCTATATTCATAGCCGGGTGACTTTGAGAGGAGGAACTTCAACCACTCCTTATGAGTTATGGAAAGGAAAGATGCTTACAGTCAAACATTTTCATATCTTTGGAAATAAATGTTATTTCTTGACCGACAAAGAGTCCATAAGAGATGAAGGAGTATTTCTGGGTTATTCTACATGAAGCAGAGCTTATAGAGTGTTTTACTCTAAACATAAAATTATTATGGAACTCATAAGTGTAGCTCTTGATGACTCAGTTACTGAAGAGAGGGTGGATGTTACAAACAATGTTGAAACATCTTATATGCAGACCGATGAAGTAGTAAGAGATGAAATCTGTGAATACACAAGCAATGAGTCAGTAAGTTCTCAGGCCATCAAAAGTATTTCTACTAAAGAATAGAAAGAAAAATCCAAGGAACTGACTATAAAAGATCCTAACAGAGGAGACATCCTTGAATTCCGTGAGCAAGTATCGAATACTGATGAATGTTTTTCCTTGAGGAATAGTCTCTTTTTCTGGATCAAGGAGAAGCAAGTGTGTGCTTCATGGTGTACTGTTGAAGCTGAATTTAAGGAAACAAGAGGAAGTTTACCTGAACTGATGAGGATGAAACAAATGTTGAATAATTTTAATATCAAACATGATGTCTTGACATTACAGTGTGTTGATCTAGATATTATCAGATATCTCATTTAACATGGCTGGAACAAAAATCTTGATAGCCAATTAATCAAGAATACTGTAGAAGGGAAGGTTGTTACTCTGGAGCATATGGACAACAAGGAATAAGTTATTGTTATGTTTAATAGAAACCAAATTAAGACCATAAACAGTGGGATTGGAACTTGCACTATTGAGGAGTTATAATAATTATAACTATAGGGGGTGCAACTGTTACTGCATCTTTCCTCTATTTTATGAGCCTTGAAAAGCCTAATCAAATTAATATGGACAAGGAATGGAACACAAGTTCTCTGCAAGACAACCACAAGGAATGCAAAAGGATCTTTGACAGGGGCAGGAGGTGGAAGACCACCTGAAAGTGTTCATATTTTGTGTGTTTTCATCAGATTTATGTGTTTCCATCTGTATGTGTTGCTTGTATGCAATATGTGCGCGCTTCCATTTATTTACATTTACTCTATTTTTTTGCTAAAAAGGGGAACAAAATTTTAGTGTGTTCTATTTATCCTGATGTTACAACACATGTGTTGACATGTTGATTGGCATACATATTGATTGTGGTGTTGATAAGGGAGAGTAGCTATTGTGGTTGCTTGTTGGATGCAACTATTTAGGGGGAGCATGATAGTCTGTCATGTTGTGATGATTGTGTTGTGTTGCTGCTATTACTGGAGATGGATAAGTATGTGAATGATGTCTTACATGATGTTCTAACATCTTTCCTAATTTATGAGGCTTTTATTATTCTGCTGCATGTGCCTCTGATGTGTGTGAGCTTGGGTAGTTCATATTTGGTTGTTCCTTTGAGGGGGAGCACTATGTTTGTATGACAAGGGGAGCGATGGATCTATCTAATTGTACAAGCTTCGAAGAGCTATGATATCAGGCCACATGTCTTAACATCTGACTTCTGAAGAGCCTTAAAGAAGAAAACTTTGTGTAACTGCTTAGTATCTCAAATATATTTTTGTCTGCAGTTTGATGTAAGGTTACATGGTATGTAGTTGTGGTTTGTGGTTTTATTCATATCTCCAAAACTTAATTGTGCTTTTGGTTGTTTTAGCCAAAAAAATTCAAAGGGGGAGATTGTTAGTTTCATGGTTTTGTGATTCGCATAATTTTGTTAAAACATGGTTCCTAAGTGATGTTGAGCAAGATGTTGAAACATCTTGATCAGCTGTCATGACAAGTTCTGCTGTCATAAGTTTTTATAGATGTTCTGCCAGATGTTGTGACATGTTATACCAGAACATCATGACAATTTAGATAGAATTTTAATCCTTGAAGATTTGATTGAAAAATATGAGATTCTGGAAAACTCAGGCACTCATACAGGCGGAGTCGATCAAAGAGTTTTTATGACAAATGCAGATTTGATTTGGTTTCAGAAAAAGGATTTTTAAGACTTTTTTAGGAAACTAAGATTTGATTTAATTTGATTAGTTCTATTTCCTATGAAGATCATGAAGCTGATTGAAAAAAAAGAAGATAAGATTTTATTCAAAAGTCCAAGCCCATACTACAAGAGTCTATAAAAGGAGACCTGCTGTTATTGAAACTGGTCACAAGGTTTGTGGCTGAGTTTATCACTGCGGTTATTGAAACTGGGATGTCAATTTCTCATATCTAGATGTTGATTTCTAGGTACAAGTTGCACTGGATAGCGATTAAGTGAGAAGTTGTAAACTGTGACTGTTTAAGCTTTGAATTGATATTACTGATAGTGGATTTCCTTCCTGGCTTGGTAGCCCTCAGATTAGGGTGTTGTTGCACTGAACTAGGTTAACAATTCACTGTGTTCTTTAGCATTCTGCAGTTTATTTCAGTTTTGATATTTGTGTTGTCTGTCAGAAGATGTTATAACATTTGTCTTGACATTGTGTGGTGTTAGGACATCAGTCTTGACATCTTTTTGGTAAGTGCCATAATTTCAGTTGGTATGGCATCACAACTTGTATTGTTTCTATTTTTAGAAGATTTATATCTTGCAATTTAGAAGATTTGATTTACGATTCGTGTGGACCAAGCTGCGCATATGAAGATTGGATTTTCTGAAGATTTGTTTCAAGTAAGAAAAATCTGATGATTTGGTTTTCAAGATTGGATGTCAAAACATTAACATTTTGCAACAAAAAATTGATTTGATGTGATTTGATTTGCAGATTGTTTTGGCCAGATTTTATATCCAAGCCCAAACGCTTCCCTGGCTAGAAAAAGGAGTCTCTAAACCTAAGAAGAGCACAATCCACATATGTAAAAGTGTCCATTAATTATTAGGGCTCCGTTCGTTTGTTGTTTACTGTTAGCCACTCTTGTACCGTTTGATGCTAGGGCTGGACTATTAGTTGAGTTGTAATTGTGAACCACTCATAAGCTTTTAAGTAGTAGTTGATTCTGTTTTTTGGAGTGTGTCTCCTTTTTGGTTGTTATTGTTGTTTATCACTGTTGTGTGATTGAAGGGAAATGAGAGGGGTCTCCTATATAGGAGAGTCTTAGGTAGAAATTATACGGCTAGTGATTAGGTGTGAAGTTTGTATAATTAGAGGTTGTTTAGAACTTCAAACTAATACTATTATAGTTGATTTCTTTCTTGGCTTGGATGCCCCCAGATGTAGGTGACGTTGCACCGAACTGAGTTTACAATTGACTTTTGTCATTTATTTCTTGTAATTTACTTCAACTTGTTTATTGTTATGTCTCTTGTTATGATGCCATAACATTGCGTTCGACATTGCGTTTGATATCATTGTGTCCTGACGTCGTATATGACATTTGTCATGTTGTGCCAAAATTTCATTAATCTTTATCTTTAATTCACCTTTCCTTCACTCACTCTAATCTTCTCTACGCTTAATCTTTGTTGCCGCTTAATCTTTGTTGCAATAAAGTAATTGATTCCTTTGCCCTTAGGGGCATTTCTTCATCATACCAAACAAAATGACTTCAACTTTTTTTTCCATGAAGTTGCAATACAATGTAAAAGACCACTTTCAAGAAAACTGGATTCAAACATGATGAACGAAATATGAAAGAATTACAGAAATTAACCTGTAAAATCACTGTCATGGGTTAGCATCGGTCCATAAAAGCCACGCCTACACTCGTCTCAATTGTATCTAGATTTCGTCATGCAATTACATGCTTAGAAATACTGGGACATGATTCTTTTGTGGTTTGAGAATTTCCAATTTCGAATGGCACCAACAATTACTAGGAGATGGTAGACTTTTATCTGTGTAACAACTTTAAAAGACTTTTATTTTCAAATATACATTTAAATTTAAATTAAGGGGACAGTTTTTATCCTTGTAGGCAAATTGCTTGTCTTTTATTCACTTTTCTGCCAATCCAGCACGGAAAGCAATTTCAATTTGGGACCAACAGCAGCTATCTTTTCTGTTCACTGTTCATGCTCCCTTCCTCATCATTTCCTTTCACTTTCATTGTAAACAAATATAAGTAAAAGTGAGTTGTCAAATTTGCTACCGTTGCCTTGGGAGAAATATTATCCAAACATAAATAAAATGTTACTCTTACAAACTTGGCGTATAAAGAAACTGTTGCAACGAGAATAAAGAGATATAAAGGCGGTTGCAACACACATGGTGTGGTACCTTGGAAGGAACACAAAACAGTTGTTAGATGGATATGGCCCCTTAACAAATTATGATGCTTTAACATCACAACATGATCATCATGAGAATGACACAATTCGATGAGCTTTCGTGTTTTGTTAGGGAATTTAGATTGAGACATCATATACACTATTTGGCATCACATGGCTGCCCACCACTATAGTATATATACAGTCCCTTCTCATCCTAATAATAATACTAATAATAATTGTGAAACAATTACACAATTTGCTATACTATCAAAGTTTGTATTATCTTCTTTTAAATAATGTAAGAAGGACCCGCGGATAATCATAGTTTACGTATGATATTGAAATGCTTGATTGAAAAACTTTATAATCAATGTTAAATATTCCACCCTTGACCTACCTGTAATATCAATCATAAATTAACATATTGTTTATCGATGCATGTATCATGCGTTTCATAAAATATGTCGGCTATGTATTTAAAAAAATTAAAAATGGAAATAAACGATCAATATCTAAAAATTATATCTTATTATATTTCAATTTAAGAATTGATGACACATACACTATGATAAAATCATTTTAAAATCAATTTTATTTTATTTTTTAGTTAACTTTTTATCCTAAATATGAATTGAATTAAAAAAAAAAGGATTTGATATCAAAATAAATTATTAATTATCTTTATAAAGTATAATTAAAAATAAAATTTAATAAAATATAAATAAAGTATATATTTTTAAAATAAAAATTGTAATGATTTTCTTAGAAGGTCGTCTTAACAAATCAACTTTATGTTTTATAAAAATTATTCATATATTAGGATGTCAATACAATACTCACCAAATGAAGATGAATATAGTATAATTAACTAATTGGCATTTTTTAAAAATGTAATAATTAATGCATTAAAATATTAAAATATGAAATAATATTAGAAACTAGAAAAAAAAATTCTGGAGAATGTTAGATCTTCTTTAAAGAATCATTGTCGTCCAAGAGGAAATATAACTGATGAATCTTCTTTAGAGAATCCTTGTCGCCCAAGAGACAATATAAATATTGGATCTTATTTGAAGAATTTTTTCCCACAAGAGGCAGTATAAATGTTGGATCTTCTCTAAATAATCCTTGTCGCTCAAGAGACAATATAAATGTTGGATCTTCTCTAAAGAGTCCTTGTCGTCCTAGAGACAATATAAATGTTAGATCTATACTAAAAGATTCTCATGCTTGGGAAAAACACTCATTATTTTTCCTTTGCGCATATCATAGAGTGTAATGTGACCTAGACCCTTTAGTAGCCAACATAATGAGTGACACAATGCCAGTTCCGTCTGAGGGACTCAAATTGAAGTCTCGTATGAGGAAATCAACTTGAAGTCTCACATAAGGGACTCAACTTAAACGCTCAAATTAAATCATATTTCCCTTTTGTAAGACCTCGTGCTTGAGGCACTATGTACTAAGATATGTTTATCATGCCTAAATGAAGAAAGCCCAAAAGAACCAATGCTAAGTTCACTAGAGATTGGTGAGTACCTTAGTGGTATCGCTTGAAGTAATGTTCGTGAGTACATGTGTCGTGGTTAGGTTGTCCATGACTTATTGTAAGATTCCCAAATTAGGCTTATGTTAATCAATGTAGTTTCACAATCCAATTGTCCAAGGAACATGGATGATAACGTGACCATCTTCACCAACATAATATATGTCCCTCATAATTATAGGAGAAAAAACATTCTCACTTGTCTCACACTTCTGAAGGAAGTAGAAGAATAACCATTCTTGGGTCAAAGAATCCAGACTCAAAAACTTTATTTGAGAGTTTGAAACGTGGGGGGGGGGGGGGGGGCATAGATGGCTTCTGAAATTATTTTTTTTAAATATAGAAACATATTTGATTTTTAAAAAAAGGTGTTGTAAAGAATCAGAAAATAGGGTTTATCATTATTATATTTTTAAATTTCATAATAATATAACTACACAAAAGATATTTGAATAATTTATGTAAGCCCTTCAAAACCCTCATTCACTACAATTTTGAGTTTCACCAAATTAAGGAGTTTTTAGTGTTACAAATAAAATCAAACCCTCCCAACCAAAACCCTTCAATTCTTCCCACTAAATCCTTCTATTTTTTTTAAGACTCTTCGTTCCTTTCCCCTCCAAACTCCCAAACAGGCCCAAAGGATCTTTATAAATACCTCAACTTTAAGGTTGATAAGGGGGTCATTCATTTTTCATCTTAACCCAAAAATACTGAGCTATTCACTACTCTGTGTAAGCTAACTCTAAACACCATCAAAAATCTTATCTATATATGTATATATATATAAGTATATAAGTGTACCATATAGTGTACTGATTACAAAAATCCTGAGCAAGTTGGCTTCAATTTAGAGGAGGAAGAATCAAATAATAAATACACATTAATAAGAAATAACACCTTATTCTTGATGAGGGTAACAATCAACAATGGAGTATCGGTTCAACTACCTCTAAAGGAAAGAAGAATAAGAGCTCCTCAACAAGCAGAGAATGCAAATATGGAATATTTTGATTATAAAATCCCTCATACCTCTTCTACTAAGGCTCTCCTCAACACCATTCTAAAAAATGAACAAGTCCTTCTAAAAAATCAACAAGAAAAAATGAGAATGCAAAGAAGGACTTATTCAAGAGTTTGTCATCTTGCTCGCAAGCTCGCTGAAACCAAAATTAGATCTTCGGGCATGTTTAGGGACAATGATGAGGAGATGAATTAGTTTTTTTCTTGTTGTTTTATTTGTTTTCATCTTTAATTTTTTTTATTCACTCTCCATGTTGTTTCCTTCCCTTGTATGCATGCTATTTAATTAATGAAGTAATAATTTCCTTTTTAATCATGTTTGATCTATGTGAACTATGTGATTTCCTGTTCAACTTTCCTATTTTGTATTTTTTTCTCGCCTTTTTTGATTTTGCCTAACGGGTCGAAGTATACTCTCAAAAGGAGTAAAGTATAATCTCTGACTGTGAGAAGGAGTTTAACCAATGCAAACTTTACCTGATTGTTTTCTATTTTACCACCTCCATAAGATATGCATTGTCATCATCAAAAAGTGGGAGAATATAGATCTAAGTTCTTGAACGTAATGTTAAGGTGATCCAAGTTGGTGGAGTTTATTGATAGCAAAGTTGTAATCAACTGATTGGTTATCTAGTTTTGATGATGACAACACTTGATTTCAAACGATATCTAGTGAAGTCCTTGAAGATAGCTCAAGCTGTCAAATATGATGTAGATATGTTCATCAAGCTATCCTTTGGAAGATATTCTTAAAGATCAACTCGTTTCTTTGAAGATAACATTATGGTTGTCAAACGATATTAAAGTAAAGACTTCTATTTCAAGGTTTTCCGGTGGTGATATCTTTCCAATTCTCTAATGATGGTAATCAACTTGAAGATATCTCAAGCCATATTAAGCTAGAAGATTCAAGGCTCTTGTACGATGCTAAAGTTAAAGATAATAAAGCCAAGACTTGAAGCTTTAGAGTTGTGAAAGAGAGTAAGTGTGAAAGCTCACTTGGTTGTATCCATCTGTGCGACCAATGTCTTATAAAGACACAAGAGTACTTTTGGAAATACTAAGGAAAAATCTCACACACACACACACACACACAAATATACTAAAAACATTTGAGAAACCTCTGTTATTTGTGAAAAACACCTAAAAGTTATTTTAAGGTCTAGATAATTGATTACATGATTTTCTGATTAATTGGAGGACTCTTTACAATTGAATAATAATTAGCCTTAATCACCCAATTGAGTATTTTCACTTTGTTGAGACTATTATGGCATGGGCCAAAAAGTAACCCGTAGTTACCTTGATGTCGTCACCAATGCTCGAGCGCCTTCTTTATCCTTTGGTACTGTGTTTTTGGTCTAGCAAAGGCCTTGGAGATAAAATCAATCGGGATTTTCTATTCCTTTGGTTCTTTGACAAAGTTGAATCTAACTGCCTCTTTAGAGACTTCTAAATAAAGGAATATAAGTTCTCTTGCAATGGGATGGGATATGACGAACAAAGTGGATAAAGCCAACTTTAGGGAAATGAGTGCTTACTGGCAATCAGGAGTCCATTCAAACTAGACTTTATTCTTCAACGACTTGTAAAAAGGGAGGGCATGTTGCCTCAACTTTGAAATAAATCTATTAAGATCTGTTAGCATTTATTTTAGTTTCATCACTTCTTTCCTTGAGGTGGGTGCGAACATTTGCATAACTACTTCACATTTGTTTGAGTTTGCTTTTATCCTCTCTCTGTCAGATAAAATTTCAGGAACTTTTTACTCTCAAGCTGAAGGTGCATTTCTAAAGTTTCAGCCTCATATTGTATTGTCGGACTCTTTGGAAGACTCGAGCAAGATGTTAATCGTGCAACTCTTCTTCATTTGACTTGACTATCATGTCACCCATATATAACTCTGATGTATTGCCTTTATCATCCTTAAAAACCTTATCCATCATCCTATAATACATTGTTCTTCATACAAAAGGGCATCACATTGTATTGGTAGTTCAATTGTTCGATCATGAAATCAATTTTTCCTTTACCCGAATCGTACATCAATATTTGGTTGCAACTAGAATACATATCCATGAAAGACAAGAGCTTGTATTTGGATGAACTATCAACTAACTTAACTATACTTGGGGAGAAAATATGAGTCTTTAGGACATGCCTTGTTCATGTCGGTGTAGTCAACACACATTCTCCACATCTCATTGGATAACCACTTGGTATACTTTAACTCAGAGATAAAACTAGTGCCTAGCAGCCTTAGACGGTTTTTTATTGCTTTTGACTTCTCGAGAGACTGTTTTCTTCACCTTTGTGACACGTACTAGGCATTAGGATTTATATTCAACCGGTGGCATGCCACGTTAGGATCTAACCCTAACATCAGATGAGGAGAGGCGGTCATGAGGTTGTCATTAGTTTTGAAAACGTTTACTAATCTTTCCTTTACTGCAGTGGGTAGGCTGACTCCTATCTTTATAGATCTCAAAGGGTTGTCATCCAATTGAATAGTCTCAAAGTCTCCACTTAGCACCGGTCTCATATTTTGTTTTTTAATCCCGGTCAATGGAGTCAATTCGTCATCTAATGGATGCCCTTCATCTTGAGCACCAAAGTCAATGGTACTCGCTATCTGGCTATCCTCCCCGGCCTCCTTTCCCGGAATGATAACTATATTTGTAAATTTATTCAATATTAATTCATGTATTCAAAGATATCCTAGGAGGTTGACTTTTATCATTGATCGGAAAAATAGAAATTGTACTATTTTGCCTCTTACAATAATAAGGGGTAAACTCTCCGGATGTCGATCTCAAGGACTACATAAGAAATATCGAGTTCAATGCGTGGTTAAATTAAACAAAATAATTTTTGGGTTTTGTTTGATACTTTGTAATAAGGAATACGTAGAATAAAGCAAAATATAAAAAAATGGCTTTTTTCACAAATATGAGGAAATGCTATGCTAAAGTGTATGATTTTCCTGGTTAAACCTTGAATCATGATTTCTTCAACAAGTTCCAAAATATTCAACTATAAGATCTTTAGAGTGTTTTCCTTTAAAGCCTTAAATGCAAACCTTTAGCCTTTATCCTAAATCCTAAGTCCTTAGAAATTTATGATAATCTCAAGTCTTGGTTACATCAAGATTTATTTCGGTAACCATAGATTATCCTTAGTCCTAAGTAATAAATTCTATAGTTTAATTGCACAAAAACCTTAACAATGACGGTCCAACCTAATTGTTAACCATGGATCAATCCTTGTTTGTCCAACAAGGAAAGAAATAAAAACATTATGCAATCAAATTGAAGAAGAAAAACATATAGATTAAAGAAATCCGAAATCAAAGGGGTTACAGAGTCAAATCAGGGACACCCCATAGCATTGGGGAGTTTAGCTACTCATATTGTTCAAAGTAATTTAAAAAACATAAGAATTAAACATTACAAATTAATGATGAACTTTGGTCTTCAATTGCTTCCGCTCATGAAAATTCTCCGTTATCCAATAATCTCATACACTTCAATTCTCAATCGTGAATTTCTTCTCTGCAAAAAAGGTCCCTTTTCTCTTCTAAAAAACTAGTATAAATAGTTGTAGATCACCTAAAAGCAATAGGAAATTCCCAGAATACTCTCGGGAATTACTTAACGCAAGAATCCCAAAAAATCAGAATATGTAGCACCTTAGCCATCACAGGTTGTGTCAGGTCACACGTGCACCCATGTTGGCTCCTGGTTTTCTACATAAGAACCTCCAAGTGCCAGACTTGCTGACATGTGCCGTGTCAGGTGACACTGGTACCTGTGTCAGCTCCCTGCTCCTCTTGCAAATCTTGGTTTTGTAACCTTCTCCTGACATGGCCTGTGTCAGGTGACATGGGTGGTTGCGGCAGGCCCTCTGGTTCCTTCTAAATGCTCTTCTGAATCCCCAGAACTCCCATTTTCTTCTCACGATTCCTTGGGCTTTCTACCTGGATTTGGAAACACAGAAAACTACCAAACCAGAGCATAAACACAACAAAATGGACATAAACTAAGGATCTTACAATGCAAAAATGAAAACGCAAAATATGAAATTAACTTGAAAAACAACAAAATTACAAAACAATGTGTTACTAATTTCATGGATTTACGTAGAATAAGTGACAAAAACATAGTAGAAATGGTGACCGATCACAACCCCAAACTTAGCTCATTGTTTATCCTCAAGTAAGGCTCTAAAAGGAAGATAGGTCACCCCAAATCATTTCGAATTGACTTACCACAATACCGATGATATCTTTCGCTACTTGCTTGCATGTTCCATCAACATTTCCTGCTTCCCTGATTCGAACACTCCACTACATTTCCACTTTGAAGCACCTCTTTACCTATCAACTTTTTCACGCTCCCACCAAATATCTTAGGGTTAAAGTGTTTTTGCTCAAAATCAAAGCATGCAATATCAACTCTTAAGCTTGAATACCATCTATCTTCATCTCACTCAACAAGGGGTTTTTAAGGTTGTAACAGGGTTTAGGGTTAGGTGGGATAAAAAAGGAAAATGGAAAACAAGGGGTTTTATGCTCAAACTCAGCGTCGTCCTTCTTGTCACTATGTTATTTTGCATTTTTCATAATCAGGGGTATCAGAAATCTTTTAACCCGGATTTCTACTCCCCACTCAATTATATCTCTTGAGCTTGCCTTTTTACTTTTATGGACTAGATCTCTCTGCTAGGTAAGTGCTTCTATTCTCTTTCTAAGTTTTCTTTCTCTTTTATTTCTTCACTTTTTTCTTTTTCTATTTTCCCCCGCAATTTAATAAGAATTAGATCAAGTAAAAATCACCAACAAGGGTGTCACATCATCATAAAAACTTCATAAACAATAGTCCTACTCCTTAATACGGGTTCTCCACATTTATTTGAAACTAAATTTCATTTATCATCGTAACACCAAAACAGATTATCTCGCAACAGAATTCATAATTTAAAACACCTTTAAAATAATCTTCATAAAACATCAATTAAACCTCATGGTTCATGAGTTATAACTCAAACATCAACATCAAATCCTTTGAAAGGTAATTCATCAAAATGCAATTCAAATTCATAGTCAAAGAGAACATAATAGTTCTAAAACATAACGACCCCGATCCTTATGTTACATATTAGAGCAAGACTCTCTTTAATCTAAACAAACGGTAAAAGGATGCCATGAAGCAATCCTCTAACTTCCACAGAATATCCCTGATTACTTGCACGTTACCCATTGTTAGGTACCAAAATGTGTATATATGTAGTATAGTTAGTGGTACTTTTCGATTCTATTTTGTTGCAAAGTTGTGAATTAACCCTTGTTTTTATGTAAATAATTGTATATTTAGTTTATCGTACAAATAGTTCTTAATTGACAAATTTTTGTCTATTATTGTAGGTGAATTTGGTATATGTTGAAGCTTGAGACTTGAAAAAGCATTAGAAGTAATTCAAGCAATTTTGGAAAAAAAGAATTTCTGGGCTTCAGAGCGCGCTAGGCGTGGTCAAAGCGCACTATTGGTGAAAAAGAAGGAGTTTTGGCCGAAAGTATTGCGCCAAGCCGGGTGTTAGCCCGCTTAGCGTGAAAATAAGGCGGTTTGCTCATTTGAGAGGGCGCGCTTATCATGGTCTGCGATATTTTGTTTTCCTTTAAATAGAAATCTTTAGATATTTTGTGACCTAGAAACTATTTTTGGAGCTCAAGAACTAAATATAGCACTGTAGCAAGGAAAAATCAAAGAATCAGAGCGTTGATCGGCGAGAAATCACCATTGATGCTTGATTATCTCTTCTCTTTACTTGTTTGTGAAGTTACCATGTCAATGACTAGCTAACTTTCTCTTGTGTCAAGATTAGAGGTAGTTAACCTAACTATTATGTATTTCTTTTGATTCTATGTATGTGAACAGGTTTATAATCAATATAGATGTTAATATTTGCTCTTATTGTTGTCTTTTTTTTGTCTTTGATCATTATTGAGAAATAAGTTCAAGTCTTAACCTAAGTTTTTACATCTATCAACAATCAACTCTAGAGATAGTTTTGCGAGCTGATATTCACTTGTGTTAGGCTTCCAAAGTTACCATATTGATAGTTAGGATGAGAGATCTTCTAAGGATCAATATGGTAAAACTCATAATATCGCTTTAGAGATAAACGGTGTTGAGAGGATACTTAATCATATTGATTATCTATAAGTTCACATGCCAGAGCATCAGAATACATATGAAATAGGTTAATGAACTTTAATCTTGACATGCTTTTTAATCTGTTAAAACTTAATCTTTTTACCTCTGTTAACTAAATCTCATGCAAACGCAGCTTTCCGTTACCAAAACCTCTTACGAAACCTTGGTCAAAGCATATTAAACTATAGAACAGCAGTAGTATCACATCAATCCCTATGGAAACGATAAAACAAATACTTGTCCTATAAAGTGTTTTCAACAACCACGTGGAGGCAACATTCAAACAGAAAGTGCGAGTATTTCATAAATATTATATAAGACATAAAGAATAGATATAATAATGGCATACAATTAATCAATCACATCTATACTGATACGACATATCCATCATATACACATACTCACACCTGCACTTATTTACAATATCATCATTTTAAATCATCATTCATGTCACAGATAATCAAGCATCATAAATTCACACAATATCACAACAATGCGATGCAACAACCATGGACTCATGCATGTGGTACTAATATGTCACTGATGATTCAATCACTGTTCTCCAAAGATCCCCACCATAGGATTGATTCCCGCTTGGAACCGGAGCACATCACAATATTGCACTCAATCCGCATAATAAGATTAATGGTTGTCACTGGACCAATGGTCCTATAACATCACTAGACTTTTGTCCTACAATATGCTATGAATGCATGATGCTCAACGTCACAAATATCAACGACCACAACTAGTCAAAATGGCATCATCATTCAAGTATTCATCAAAATCATTTCATTATCCAACATACAACTACACAAGCATCTTTGTCACCTTAAGACACAATCATCAATTAATTATGTTATCAATCAACATACAACACTCATCAAAATCAAGCATAGGAATACAAGAATTCACAAAACTAAGTTACATACAAAATGCCTCATAAACCTACCCAAACGTGCACAATAAATTCAAGAAAATTCTCATAAATTATATTAAAATACAAGCTTCCATATTCTGAAATTGTTTTTCAAAAATATCAAGTTTCGTCCCAGACTACCGCGCTAAGCGGGCTACCTATCGCGTTAAGCGCGACACCTACTGTAATATGGCTTGTTTCGTTTTCATAAGCGCGCTAAGCGGGCTATGCGATTTTTGCAAAAAGTCCTGCGCGACTTGCATCAAACCTGACCCAATATTTTATCCAAAAACTGATTTTAATCCTTATTTTCCTGCGATTTAAGGTCTATTAACCTAGTTCTAACATGGGTTATATTTCTTAAACACCAAATTACAAACATTCATCATACCTCAAATGATCTTTATCAAACCCTAAACCTTCAAATCCTCAACGACGGTGGAATTAAATCTAAATCATGTTATTACTCACCAATACAACAATCATCATCATCATCATCATCATCATCATACAACATGTTAACCATACAATCAAACAAACTATCATCATAGATCATCAATTCCATCAAGAACAACACAAAATCCCAACATACAATTACCAACCCCTTAAATCAAACATAATACTCATGATAACCCCATTACCTTAAGTTATTAGCCGAACTGATTCCCCTTTCGAATTCCTACGGTTGATCTCTTCATTCTCCTCTTCTTGCCCTAACTCTCTCTTCTTTCATCATGTTTTCTTCAAATTCTAAGTTGAATGAATGATTCTCCTATTTTCTCTTTTTATCTAGTTAGCCTTAGGGCCCTTATTATGAACTTCCTCATTTGCCCTTACTAACTTATCTCACAATATATCTTATTTTATTTAATTAAATAATAACAATGCTAATTAGACTATTTTATATTATTATTCTAACTATTATCTTAACTCAACTACCCTACACACATCACATAAGCACCACACCTCACATAATATCATCAACAAATCATCGTGATTTCTATAATCACATCAAAATATCAAATAATCAACTAAATAATTAAATATAATTATCGGAATATTACACAATGGGCTTTCTCGACCACGACCGTCTCTTCTCTTTCCGTTAACGCAACGTCCATAGTCGTCGCTCCCTTCAATGCTTCCCAACAACTCTGCTGAATCAATAGGACTTCCATCTTCAAGCGTCATAGACCGAAATCGTTCACTCCGGTGAAATTTTCAATCTCATACTTTGTTGAAGGCATCTTCTCCACGCTCACTGCACCAATTTGTTGTGAAAACGATGCCAAGAATATAGTATAATAGAGAACATAATATGAAGACAAGAAGAACAAGGATTGGTTATAACTGCTATTCTTTACTTTCTCTTTATTCAAGATTACAAATGTTACAAGAATAGCAAATAACCCTCTCACCATAAATTAAGATTTGCAATATACAATGATAAGAGACTAACATATTAAACTAAAGTGTTTTTTCCACAGCCAACTTAGGGTACAAACTAACTTAAACAATTGGACATACCAAATCAGTTCAATTCAAAATACTAACAACCCTAATATTTCGACACCCACATATTATAACACACTTTGACTACAGTATGTAGGTCTTCGACACATTCTTTGTCAAAACATGAAACTACTCTTCAATCCACTAAAGTTCGATACAATTCTCACATAATTAAAAAAAAGAAAAAGGATAATTTATTTTAGAAAAATGAGTTAGCCATCCATACAGTGTTTGAAAGCTCTTATCACTTGTAAAAACATGAAGAAAAAAACTCTTATCACTATTTTCCCAAAAAAAAGTATGCGAGAATGGAAAATAGAATTCCTTGAGCCCGCCTGATAGTGATGAGTCACGGGTGACGCATAAAGATGGATCACCGGCCATCGCCTTGGACTTTAGCCACGACACTGTTCCATTTCCTATCATATTTAATTCCTCCAAACAAGTCTCATTGTTTTTCTTCACTTAATTTTCAATCATTATTAACTTCTTTTAATAATTTATCTTATCTTATGTACTTGTACACATAAACATGTACCAAGCACTACTTTATACTTCAATTCTCTTTTCACTAGTAGCTGTAATGAGTACGTATTCAGAACCACATTAATAATCAATTAATCACGCATCACGCACCGCCCAGATTTGGCAATTGCGGCATTTTAACTTAATACTTGTCACATGTCACTTTCAATATAATCTGTATATAAATAATAACTTACTGATATAATTTATTTTGTCTGACTTATATAATTAAAAATCTTTACATAATAATTTAAATTGGTCAAAGAAACTGAAAATATGAGGTAGTGGTATGTAAAATTAGTCTAAGGTTGCAAACTCTTAGTACTCCTACTTGATATAATAATCTACCTTGAATAAATATTTTGAATGTATGTTTAAGGAAAAATCAGCAAATAGAATCTGAAAAGTGTTTTAAATGGATTTGAATTTGACTTTTAACCTTTAACTAATCTTAAATAAAAATGAGAATTAGTACTAATAAAAATCATAGGTAATTCAAGAAAGTTTAATATTACCATAATAATTCAGTTTATTTTCACACCCACCCACCCACCCATCCACCCTTTTGTAGCCATTTGTCTCTTCGCTGGTGAGGAGACAAAGCACCACCCAACCAGCAAACCATAACCAAAAACCAAAACCAAACAAAAACAAAAAAAAGAACAGAGAAAGAGAGAGAGAACACATACACACTGAAACTCACACACACAGACAACATTGTTTACTGTGTTTTGCACAAGGCACTGAGATCTAAACTATAACCAATATGGGGTGAAGGTGAAACACAAAATTCAATGTCAAAAATAAAATATGAAAAACAAAGAAAATTATAGGAGCTGAACTTGTTCATCGCTGCCACTGGAAATCACAATTCATTACCTCACAATTTTGATTTATTTTACTTTAATTTTGGTGAGTTAGATTGATCTTAACTTAAACCAATTTGATTGATTATATAGTTTCAGTTACATGGTTTACATCTGATTCGTTATTATCTATTCTTGTTACAATTTGATAACTGATTATTGATTTGTATTCTTCTAACTGATTATTGATTTGTATTTATTGGATCATCAGATCAGAATTTTGTTGATTCAGTTTTGGAATTTGAGAAACAAAATCCAACTTCAACCGATCAGGTATGTTTTTTTTTTTTTTACTTTTCAGATCAGTTTAAGAAAATAAAAAATGGATATGGATTATCTGAAACTGAAAAATTTGTAATCCTTTTGTTTTTATTTGTTGCTATGAATAGACACAGAAGCAGAAACTGTGATGACTTGTTTGACTTTGTAGTCAAACCATATTCATGTGGAGGTTTTGGTTCTTTAGGTCTTTGAAGGATTGATTAAGTTTCTACAACATCAGAATCGGCGATGGCAACTCTGTCTCAAGCTAATTCTACGAGAATGTATTCTTGGTGGTGGGATAGCCACATAAGCCCTAAGAACTCGAAATGGCTCCAAGAAAATATTACCGGTAACGCTTTCGATCTTTCCAGTTTTGGTAATTTAAGATATCAACTCAGTTATTTAGTTACACCGTCCTTTGAACTTATCTCGATGATATCTCGTGTTGCACAGATATGGATTTCAAGGTGAAGCAAATGATTAAGCTCATTGAAGAAGATGCGGATTCCTTTGCCAGGAGAGCGGAGATGTACTATAAAAAACGGCCGGAGCTTATGAAAATGGTCGAGGAGTTTTATAGGGCATACCGAGCGTTGGCTGAGAGATACGATCATGCAACTGGAGTGATCCGTCAAGCCCATCGGACCATGTCTGAAGCATTTCCTAATCAAGTTCCTATGATGATCACAGATGACATGGAGCCCGAGCCGCGTACTCCTGATACTCGCCACCCTTCACGTGCATTTCTTGATTCGGATGAATTAGAAAAAGACGCTCATGTTATCAAAAGAAACGGAGCAAATAGTGAAGAGAATTATTCTTCTTTGAACAATACAGGTTTAAGACAGCTCAATAACCTCTCCATCCCTCGAGAGCACGCCAAGTTTGCAGAAGGGCGTGCTAGAAGGGGGCTCAATTTTTTAGAGACGGAGGAGGAAACTAGCGAGCTGAAAAACGGAAGCCAAAACACTAAGGCTCAAGTTTCGTCTGAGTCGGAACGTGTGACAAAAGCTGAAGCGGAAATTTCAGCCTTAAAGGAAGCCCTTGCCAAATTACAAGAGGAAAAGGAAGCTGGGTTGGTTCAGTATCAGAAGAGTTTGGAGAAATTATCTAATCTTGAATTAGAAGTGTCTTCGGCACAAGAGATTTATCAAAAACTTGATGAACGAGCAAGCAAATCAGACGCTGAAGTTCAAAGCTTGAACGAAGCGGTAATCAAATTACAGAATGAAAGGGAAGCTTATCTTCTTCAATACCAGGAATGCTTGGAGAAAATAACCAATCTGGAGAAAAATGTTTCTTCTGCTGAGAATAATGCCGAAGAGTTTAACGAACGCGCTACTAAAGCTGAAACTGAAGTTGAGTTGTTGAAGCAGGACCTCGTTCGAGTAGAAGCTGAAAAGGACGCTGCTCTTGTTGAATATAAACAGTGCTTGGAGACTTTATCGAAACTGGAGAAGAGATTAGAAGAATCCGAGGAGAACTCTAGAAGGATTAACGAGCAAGCTACTATAGCTCGAAACGAAATCGAGGCTTTGAAGTTGGAAGTTGCTAAACTTAATGAAGAGAAGGAAGACAATGCTCTCCGGTATCAGCAGTGCTTGGAGATAATTTCCAGTTTGGAACATAAACTTTCGTGTGCCGAAGAGGAGGTTCGTCGGTTAAATTCGAAGATAGACGACGAGGTTGAAAAGTTACATAGTTCCGAACAGAAATGTCTTCTTTTGGAAACATCAAATCATGCTCTAAAGTCTGAGTTACAGTCTTTAGAACAAAAGACGGGGTCTCAAAGTGAAGAACTTAATGAAAAGCAGCAAGAATTGAGTAAACTCTGGAGTCGCGTGCAAGAGGAGAGACAGCGTTTCATTGAGGCTGAAACCGCTTTCCAAACTCTTCAGCATTTGCATTCTCAATCTCAGGAAGAGCTTAGATCTTTTGCTGCCAACTTGCACAGTAAAGCGGAATTACTCAGGAGTATGGAATCGTGTAAGCAGGCTCTAGAGGATGAAGTGCGCAAAGTCAACGAGGAAAACAAAATTCTAAACGAGGTCAAGGTTTCTTCTTCTTTGTCTATAAAAACTTTGCAGAGTGAGATATTGAATTTGAAAGACACAATAGAGAAACTCGAACAGGAGGTTGAGCTGCGACTCGATGAAAGAAATGCTCTTCAGCAAGAAATTTACTGTCTTAAAGAGGAGCTTAATGGTTTGAATAAAAAACATGAAGCTATGATAGACGAGGTCAGGTCAGCTGACTTAGATCCTCAGTGCTTCGGCTCGTCTGTGAAAAAATTGCAAGACGAGAACTCGAAGCTCAAAGAGATGTGTGAGGCTGAGAAAGATGAGAAAATAGCCCTTTTGGTGAAATTGGAAACAATGGAGAGACTTTTGGAGAAAAATTCTGTTTTAGAGAATTCCATTTCAGACTTGAATTCGGAGTTGGATAGTCTCAGAGGAAAGGTAAATGTTTTGGAAGAAACATGCCAGACTTTGCTTGTGGAGAAATCAACTCTTTCTTCTGATAAGGACACCTTGTTTTCTCAATTACAAGCCGCAACCGAGAAGCTGGAGAAGCTCTCTGAAAGTAACAACCTTTTGGAAAATTCACTATTTGATGTCAATGCTGAACTCGATGGATTAAGGGGAAAGTCGAAGATCTTAGAAGACACATACCAGTTACTTGATCATGAGAAGTCCTCTATCTTTTCAGAGAAAGAAGCCTTAGTTTCAGAGTTGAACACCACTCGCCAGATGCTGAACGGTCTTGAAAAACAACACGGTGAATTGGAACTTATGCATTCGGAGCTAAAAGGAGAAAGGGAGTCTGCACTTCAAAAGGTAGAAGAGCTATTGGTTTCCCTATACTCTCTGAGAGAAGAACATTGCAGAGTTTTGAAATTGAATGAAGACGAAGTGGCAAACAAGGAGTTACAAATTCAGACTATGCAAGAAGACGCAAAGTGCCGGAAAGAAGAATATGACGAGGAGCTCGATAGAGCTCTACATGCTCAAATTGAAATTTTCATCATGCAGAAGTTTATCCAAGATTTGGAGAAGAAAAACTTTTCTCTTCTAGTTGAGTCCCAGAAACTTTTGGAGGCGTCTAAATTGTCAGACCGAATGATTTCTAAATTGGAGACTGAAAGTATTCAAAAGCAAGACGATGTGAATTCTTTGTCAGAGAAACTTAAAATACTAAGAATCGGGCTGCTTCAGGTGGTGAAGACTCTTGACACTAACGGGAATCATTTCTTTGAAGACATGCTTGATGAAGACCAAACTCTCCTGAACCATATACATGGAAAACTTAAGGAGAGACAAGAGTCTTTTGACGCAATTTTCAACGAAAGCCACCACATGGCCGTTGAGAATTCAATGCTTTTTGCATTTCTTGAACAGTTGAAATTAAACATTGAAAATCTCATGAAAGAAAAAGGCGCGCTTATCGAAGAGTCCAGGATACAGTCTAAGAAGTTCATGGAATTGCAAATGGAGTTCCAAAAGATTTTGGAGATGAATCAAGAGTTGAAGCGGACAATAATCAAAGGAGAAGAGAGAATAGAAGGAATGACAGCTGAAATGGATAATCTACGCAAAGAGCAGTTGGACTTGGAAAAGAGCCACAGAAACTTACAGGAGGAAAACTGCACGATATTTGAAGAGAAAAAGTCCTTGATGGGAAGATTTAAAGATATGGGTGAAGAGAAAGATAACTTGGAAAAAGAAATATGTGTCATGTTCCATGAGACATTAGTTCAATCTAATATTTCCGTGGTTTACCAGAATATTGTATTTGAAAAACTCCGGGAACTGGAACAGCTTGGTCAAGAACTTGATAAGCTCGGTTCAGAAAATAATGACCTTGAGGAGAGATTGAAGATAATGGCACACAAATTAGAGAACGAAGAAAAGGAAAATTCTCATCTTAAAGAGTTATTTGTAAAGTCAAATGTTGAATTGAATTTAGTTGAATCTGTCAATGATCAATTGAGCTGTCAAATTAGAAATGAAAAGGAAATGTTGTGTCAAAAGGAAATTGTGCTTTTGGAAGCAGCTAAGACGTTTCATGCTTTACAGGCCGAGAAGAAGGAATTACAAAGAACAGTGGAAGATCTGAGAATTAGATATGATGATGCCACGAAGAAACTTGAAGAGCAAGCTAATCAAAATTTTAAGTTGTCCTCAGACAAGGACCGTCAAAATCAAGAGCTTGGAGACCTTTACGAAGCAAACCAAAATTTGGAATCTTTAATGAAGTCCCTACACCATGAACTTGAAGAAACTAAAATGAGGGAAGAGAAGCTAAATTTTGAAGTACGTGAAGGAATAAATGAGATTGAACAATGGGAAACTCAGGCTACAGCACTATACGCTGAACTGCAGATTTCTGCTGTCAATGAAACATTATTTGAAGGGAAGGCCTGCGAGCTAGCTGATACATGTGAGCATCTTGAGCGGATAAACAGCTCAAAAGACATGGAAAGTGAACAGATGAAAGAGTTAGTTAGCAAGTTGGAAGGTGATAATGCGAGACTATATGGTCAATTAGCTGCTTATGTTCCAGCTATCAGTGCTTTGAGTGATTGTGTGACATCCCTAGAGGTGCAGACTCTTGGACATGCAAAACATCATGACTATGAAAAACCGGAGGTATTAATTTCCTCTTTTTCAACTTGTAACAAACTATTATTACCTTTTCATGGATATAATTTGATTTTATGTGCGCTATAATCACCATTTCCAGGTTAAGAATTTGGTGAATGACCAATACACTGAAAATGGTCAACAGATAGATGAAGATCAGACTGTTACGAAACCAGATCCACTTCTTGAATTCCAAAACCTGCAGAGGAGGATCAATGAAATTTCAGTGGCAGTTAATAATTTGAACGTAAGTTTCAAACCGGAGAATGAAATGAGAGAGATTCAAGAAGCAAAGGAGAAGTCAAGGCCAGATAATCCTGTAACTGAGATTGAAGTACTGCCAAAAGACATCATGCTTGATCACATATCTGAAAGTTCATCCTATGGAATAAGCAGGAGAGGAACTCATGAGTCTGATGATCACATGCTTGAGTTGTGGGAAACTTCTGATAAGACACAGAAGATGGCAGGAGAATCGGTGGAAGATCATCATCAAAGAGGAGTGGCCAAAAAACCTTACAACAAACATCCTTCTGGAGATTCCTTGTTGGAAAAGGAATTGAGTGTGGACAAGTTAGAGATCTCAAGAAGATTGTCACGGCCGCGCGAAGAAGCCAACAAGAGCAAGGTTTTGGAAAGACTTGATTCCGATGCACAGAAGTTATCAAACCTTCAAATAACCATACAAGATTTGATGAAGAAAGTGGAAACTACTGACAAGAGCACAAAAAGGAAAGGTGCCGAGTATGATATGGTTAAAGAACAGCTTGAAGCTTCTCAGGAGACCGTCATGAAGTTGTTCGATGCCAACCGCAAGCTGATGAAAAATGTAGAAGAGGGTGCATTGTCTTCAAATGGAAAGGCAGCAGGAGAGTCGGATGAGATTGGAAATGTCAGCAGGAGGAGAGTTTCGGAACAGGCGCAAAGAGGATCAGAGAAAATAGGACAACTTCAGTTGGAGGTGCAAAGACTGCA
Organism: Vicia villosa; assembly: GCF_029867415.1. Taxonomy (NCBI): domain Eukaryota; kingdom Viridiplantae; phylum Streptophyta; class Magnoliopsida; order Fabales; family Fabaceae; genus Vicia; species Vicia villosa. Next base: position 146,072,021 of record NC_081180.1, read on the forward strand.
GTTTCTTCTTTTGAAACTGAATGATGGAAGGGAAATCAAAGAGAAAACAGGAATGGCTGATCAAAGTCCGAGAGCACGTTTGCGAGATTATCTCTATGGCGTGACAAGAACCAACCACCAAAAGAAGAAGAAAACACATTTTTGTGCATGTGTAAGACCACCCACCAAGGGAGATTGATTTTTACCATATTTCAACTTCATAAAACATTAGTTTTCTTGTTTGTATAAATCATATTTTGATCTGTCTGTACATGTTTGTGCCTCATGTATTTGTAAGAAGAGGTTAGGATAGAACTTTGCCATTTCTTTTTCTTTGTTTAACTTTGAATAATCCCTTCCCTCCCTTATGTCTATTAAGTGCATGTGTGAGTCAATGTTTTCGGTTTGATATCTGAGATCAATTATTACACATAATTACAGTTTGTAATAACAAATATTCTATATCACTTTTTTATTAACATCCCTTAAGATTGTTTCAGAGGGAGCATTAATTTACCAAAAAAAATTGATGTAGATGCGGAACAATTTTGAACAAATATATGTATTGTTGTGATTCACAATATATATATATATATATATATATATATATATATATATATATATATATATATATATATATATATATATATATATATATATATATATATATATATATATATATATATATATATATATATATATATTATTGCGGATGATGTGTTTTGTGTTTTGATTGCTGAATCTGGTGATGTTGTTGGTAAAGAACAAATGGCTGTTGTTATTCGCTATGTTAATAATGAAGGTTTGGTAAGAGAAAGGTTTCTTGGCATTGTAAGTGTTAAAGAAACAAGTGCTAGGTCACTTAAGGAGGCACTTGAGAAGTTGTTGTCTATTAATGGCTTGAGTATATCTAACATTAGGAGGCAAGGATATGGCGGAGCTAGCAATATGAGAGGTAAGTTTGGTGGTTTGAGAACTTTAATCGAAAATGAGAATCCATCTGCTTATTATGTGCATTGTTTCGTCCATAAACTTCAATTGGCACTTGTTGCATGTGCTAAGGCTCACAAAGATGTTAGTGGTTTTTTCGGTAAGGTCAATATGCTTGTTAATTTCATTCGATCTTCTAATAAGAGACAAGAATTACTTCAGGACAAACAAGTAACTCAGTTTGCTAAATTGATTGAAGAGGGGCAAATAGAAACTGGTAGTGGATTAAACCAAGAATCATCTATTGCTAGAGCGGGTGACACTCGTTAGGGTTCCCACTTCAGGACTCTCACTAGTTTGATGAATTTGTATGGTCCCATTATTGAGGTACTTGAAGAAGTTGGAAATGATACGTCATTTGAAAAATATGGTGAAACTATGCTTTTGTTAGATGTGCTTCAATCATTTGATTTTATCTTCATGTTATATATGATGGTTGAGATTTTAGGATTTACAAATGATTTGAGTGTAGCGTTACAAAAGCGTGATCAATATCTTTTGATTGCTTTGTCACTTGTCAATGCTACCAAACGAGAATTACAAGATATGATGAATGATGGATGGGAAGAGTTTATATCTAAGGTTGTTGAAATTTGCAATATGCTTGAAATTGATGTGCCTGACATGGATGCATCATATGTGCAAGGGAAGATACCTAGGCGACATGCTACAACTTCTAGTGTTTCTAATTTGCATCATTATAAGCATGATTGTTTGCTTAATGTTTTAGATTTGCAGTTGCACGAGCTCAATGCTAGGTTTGATGAAGAGAATACTGAACTTTTAGAATGTGTTTCATGTTTGAGTTCATTATCGTCATTTGCAGCTTTTGATGTGAAAAAGTTATTAAGGATGGTTGAACTTTATCCAAATGATTTTGTAGATGTGCCGGAAGTGGTGATGCGACATGAACTTCAAAATTATGTTTGATGTCATCCAAAATTTGCAAAATTAAACGAACTTTCAGATCTTTGTGCAAAACTTGTGGAAACAAATAAGTGCAACACATTTGATATGGTTTATAAACTTCTGAAATTGGCTTTAGTCTTGCCGGTTGCAACTGCAAGTGTGGAACGTATTTTTTTAGCTATGAAGTTTGTAACAAAATGAGTGATCAGTGGTTAAATGACCGTCTTGTAACTTTTATAGAAAGAGATAGTCTTGGAACCATTAACAATGATGTTATTTTAGCTCATTTTCAAGAAATGAATGATAGACGATTTTCATTGTAATGTATTGCATTGAACAATATTATTATTCATTTTTAATATGATTTAGTTTGTACTTTCGTTTATATTTAGCCACACCAATATATATTGTCTGGATCTGCCCCTGGTTGTGAAATTGATATAATAATTAAAAGAAAAATTATTCAAAGATTAATTACACTAATAAATTTGATTTATGGATAAAAAAAATGACAACCTATCTTCAACAAAAATAATTTTTTGTACAATAAGATACCAATGAAGTCCAATACATAGGCATGACAATAAAACCCATATCCACGGGTATCCACCAGAACCCGTCCCAAAGTTGACGGGGAAATCCATTTTGACTGAGTTTGAGTTCGAGTTTGGGTTTGCGTTTTCTCCGATTATAAATTATGGGGACATATCGGGTAATGAGAACACTAGTACCCACCCCGAATCCGCCCCGTTTATTTCATAATTTATATTATTAAATATGTTGCTAATGTTTTGATAATTTGATTTGTATTTATTATTTAAAATATTTGAACTATATGTATGAAATTTTTTGAGATTGTTTTATTTTATTATTTATAATATAATTTGATTTTTGAAAAAATAAATATTTTTATTAAAATAATTGATTTTACTAAATGGATGGTGGCGGGGATACCTGAATTCGATTGGGACGGGTTTGGGTTTTAATTCTCCATCCTCGTTTGGGTTTGGGGCAGGGAACGAGGATTGATTGGAGATTTAGATTTGGGTTTGGGGGAGGTAAAAACCATCACCGTCCCGCCTCGTTGCCATGCCATGAATTGAGAAAATTGAATCGATCTCTGGCGAATTGAACATGCTGTCGAACCTAGATGCACTGTTGCATTGCCACCACCGGCTCCGCCGCCAACATCCGGCCATGATGGCTCCACTGTCAGCCTCACTTTACCGCCGTCACATCAACTGCTTCGCCAAATTCCCTCACATCTATGCTCTCTTTGTCGACTTTCAAGTTGGTTTTTGGTTTTTACAATCTCGAAATATGTTTTCTTCACTTATGATTTTAAGATATTTCAACAATCTCCCTTTAGACTTGAAACCGTTGTGATGTCAATTTATCCATCAACCACCTTGTTGCTTTTTACCAATTTAACATTTATTAAATAATTTTTATCAAGTTCAAGCCTTGCTTGAACCTTGATATTGCCACTTGCATCTTGCTCCAAACCACTTTTTGTTTTACTTCAGTAGTCTAACAAGTCCACAAGTATGGTTTTTCAATCATCTTTTACTCCACCTAATTTTGATGCCTCACAGGTGGTTCATGTTCCTAGTTTTGCAACCCTTCAGCCATATTCAAAGCATAACACCCAAGGCTTGTATAACCTTCCATTTAAGATGGTACAATTTCCCTATTTATTTTGTCACGAGTCAAACAATAATCAGAGGCCTTCGTAGTCGTACCCTCACTACTACTAGTATCTATAGTAGGAACCTCTACCTCAAATTGAGTCTTCTTTGCCATAGTTTCTAAAATTTTTATCCACAGATCTTTACTCTTCCCGTTACGGGGACTTACTGAAAGTAATACATTTGTAATTTATGAACTTTAATCTTCCAGGATCCACTCCCAACAACTAATAACCATTCTTACCTCTTAGATATCCATTGAACACACAATCTAGAACATTGCCTTCAAGCTGAATTAGCTTGACTCGTACAATAGAAATTTTTGAAAACTTTCAAAATAAATTAGGTTACAGTCTTCCTACTCGAAACCTCCATAAGTATTTGGAAGTCTATTCCTATAAATGAGTATCTGTCAATCAAGTAAGCTGCTTTGGCACCAGCCTTACCCCAAAAACTAAATGGTAACTCAGTAGTCACATACGTTCTCGTATATTATGTAAAACTCATTAAAGTGCTTTGACACCAGTCTTACTCCAAAAAAGTCAATGATAACTCAATGATAATTTCTTTTAACCACTTTCGTTTCCCCCCTTTTACTACCGGTCTCTATGGGTTAAATATTCAATTTCACTATTACTAATTTGACACATTATTTCTTCACTAACTCTTTCTCTCTTCGAGGTCATAATATCATTTAATTTTCTCTTACGAGACATTCAAGCATAACAATAAATAATAGAACACACGAGTTGAATTGTAGCTTTTAAATGCAAATCAAAGCATCTAATAACAAATATCTTATATTGATGATCTATCTAAAGTAATAAAACAATTTCTAAAATTAATAATCCACCATAACATGGAATAGTAACAACACACAATACATAAGTCTTGATAAAAAAACAAAAAAAGGAAAATCAACAAACAAGCATAATATGGAATGATAACAACACACAACATATAAATTTTGACAAAAAACACAAAAAGAAAAATCAACAATCCACTATAACATCATTACAACAAATAATACTTTTTATGACGATACTTTCACCTTAGTCAGAAAAAATTAAGGTATTATGTCAAGGAACGCCGTATTTTATTTTTTTATAAAAATAAAAACAACATATATTCCCTCGGTTTTCGATAAAACCGAGGGAAAAACAAACCGAGGGAAAAAACAAATCAGGACACGCTTCGAATCCCACTTAAGGATATTTATATTTTTATTTGTTTATAAGTGAATACTAAATGATCTAAATCTTCATTTTCCTTAAAAATCTAGGGATAACATAATCATATTTTACTATAAAAGCACTTGTCAAACAAATGTTACCCTAATCCTATGGCTATCTTATATGTTTCCGTACCAAACTAGTACGCATCATTCTTTGAAATAGATTGTAAGACAGAAAAAATCATCAATGTTCTTCTACCCTTGAACAAAATAATTTTTGTGCCCTTGCAATCTATCTCACATAATGATGTTGATGTTGTATTTTTGGAACAACTCTTTAAAGAGTGTTGGAAAAGTTCCTTAAGATAGATTCCAAGTGCAGAAAATCATCCATGCTTCTAGGTTAAACAAAGAAGGTTGTTCAATCTCTGAAAAGATATATGCAATAAAATCTGGAATTGTCGCGATGACGAATCTGGATTTTTTTAATATTATGTGTAAACAATGTAATGTTTTAAAAAATAGATATCATTCACCTCAGTTTTATTGTAAAACTGAGGGGCTTACTTATTTTATTTTATTTTATTTTTCTATATAAAATAAAAATACGTTTCTCGGGAATATCTTACATAGCTACAACAACAAATATCTAACCTACATTCTTAAAAGAACAACACTCAAGATATTGTCAAGACATCAATCCATACAAACTATCTACATTCACCAATATATATCTTTTTTGTGAAAGCATTTGCCTTGATAACATTTTCTCAAGATAATAAACTTTTGAAACTTAAAAAATCCTAGAAAAGTTCAAGTTAAATAAAGATGAGATATACCAACATGATCTGGATTTGAGAAAAGATGTGTTGTTCTCCAAGAACAATAGTTACTATGATAACATTACATTTGTTGTAATAATGCAATTTTAATATTCTGTGTAAACAATATAATGTTTAAAAATAAAAAAGTTTATACACCTTTTACCTCGGTTTTTGTCAGAAACCGAAGGAATAACTTTGGCGTGATAATTGAGAATATTGATCACCGTCCTTAAACAAATTTGTGTCGTCTATTTCAGGAGTATCAATGCTTAAGACACTTCCATTAGTGATTCGCGTGAAACCTATGAGACATCCATTATAAAAGTATGATGAATATTAACATTTCTAACTTTAATGAAACATGAAGCGCTTGAAACCTAAAGACGCTTGGAAAAGTTATCGATGATGGATTGCAAGAGTAGAAAATCATCTGAGTTCAAGGTTTGTTTTCTTTAATATTTATTTGAGCCGAAAATCATATATTTGAATATTGATTTTCATCATCTTACCCTTTTTTCATCAGAAATAAATGAATGCAAGATTCGTATAGAATAAGCTTGCACCCAACATTTGATCTTTACCAAGATTCAATAATTTGAAGATCAAAAATCTAGATCTTCAGGAAATTTGATTTTTATTTTTAATATTCTCTGTAAAAAATAATATTCTACGTAAACAATGTAACAATTAAAAAAAGAAATAATCTTACCCCTCAGTTTTCTAGATAAACTGAGATATAAGATACACTAGTTTTGAAAATAATAAAAGTGCTGCTGCTGGGGTTCGAACTCGTGTACATATAACTTTACCCCTCGGTTTTTAAAACACCGAGGTATTAATTGACAACTTTTCATGATGTTCTTCGTTACCTCGCTTCTTTAGCCAATGTTAAATGGAATAATAACAACCCACAACATATAAATTTTTACAAAAAAGAAGAAAGAAAAATCATTAATTCACCTGAACATGAAATAGTAACAACGTGCAACATTTAAATTTTGACAAAAAATTACAAAGAAAGGAAACATCAACAATCTACCAATACCTACATAACATTTTGTTATATTTTCAAATCAACAATGTTTCAGTCATAAACTCCAATTTTTTTTTTTTTTAAAATGGAACATCAAATTATTGTAAATCAAAGTAATTGGAAAACCTCAATTGCACTACTATGATTTACTATAATTTGATGTTTCATTTTTGTTAGTTAAATGTAATTGATTTAAAATATAACAGAATATTCTGTAGGACACTCTATTTTCAGAACCTTCCGTAGATGTAACTACGGAAGATTTAAATGTACAAAATATAAATTTCGATATTAAATAAAAAAAATAATAAACCACCATAATAGAGAATAGTAACAACAAACAACATATAAATTTTGATATATAAAAAAAGGAATAATCAATAATATACCGAATAATATGAAATAGAATGGAAAAGAAACAAAAAAAAAAAAGAGAAAGAAAAATACTCCATGAGAGCACGACGTACATACAACTGTCTCATAGTGAAAGACAAAAGAAATGTGACTTTCTAAAAGAAAAACAACTTAGAGAAAAAAATCTAATATTTAAAAATACAATTAGAACAATTTTGGAATAAAAAAAGAATAATTGAGGATAAATTAGGGAATAAAATAAAATTTTAAATAGTGAATATCTCTCTCCTTCAAATCCTCTTAATAATGTGTGGGGTGTAGGGGGAGGGCAAAAGATGTGTATATGAGGGATTTTTCTCCCCTTTTACCTCCAACTAAATGTACATTAATTATGCAGTTTGACGATTGGAATCGCCATCTAGTGATTACCCAATTCTTATTTTACTTTAATTTTTTTTATTTGACAATTTATATTGCCAACTTATGTGTGAGATTTTCGACGGAACTCTAGTATCTCGACAGTGATAGGTTTCTTGGTTAGATAGAGATTGAGCATGTTGTTGAAGTTTGTTCACATGATGATGTCAAAGTCTTGCATGTTGTAGTAAAAAAATGTTCTAGTATGCAATGGTAGATATTGCTAGGTTTGTTAGCATGTCGAATTGGGCTTGTGTGTTTGGCCCAATTGTTTAATTTAGCTTGTAGTTTACATTAGCTTAGAAGTCTATAAATAGACTAGGTCTCTCAGGTTGTTGAGTGAAGTTGATTGTTGTTATCCACTAGTAATTTGTATCCTAATAAATAAAATGAATATAAAAATAGTTACAACCAATTGAAGCAACTAGAAAACTCATCAAATAAAACAACAAAGTCGCCATCGAACATATATTTACCCTATGCAAAGGAATGGAAAATATCGAAGAAAACTAGGCAAACAAGCAATGATCGTAGAGAACGGGTAAGGGTGTCTGTTACGTGAGGGGAAGGTATTAGCACCCCCTCACGTCTGTGGTACTCCACGGGATTCATTCTTGCTAGTTTCTAATCTAAGGGTCTGTGTGTGTCATGCAATATGATACGAAATACATGTAATGGAAGAACAAGCAAGATAGCAAGAAAACCATAAAAAAATAAGAAAAGAAAGGTCCACTCGCTAGGGCGTTTGTACCCTGTACCTACGTACCTCTAACATGCAATGGAGAAATCAGAGCTTCGTAGTTCGGCTCAAAAGTTTATGTTTCTATCTCAATTCGCGTCTCCTAGAGAAACGGAACGGAGCACCCTAAGGGAGAATACGGCGAACAAAGAGCATCACAAAGATCCTAGCAGACATGGCATGTGAACAGGAATCACAAATAGACAAATAAATACGGTGAGCATACATCGAACATGTGAACAAGTATCATAAAGATATCATACGAACAGACATCATAGATAGAAAAACAAACATGTAACAAGCATACATGAATATGGGTGTGTGAACAGGCATCACAAGGTGAACAAGCATCACAAATATCATATGAACATGCATCACAGATAAAATAAGACATACACGTAACAGGAATACATGCATGGCAAACATGTAACAGGTATACATGTCAAATGTGAGCAAGCAACACAGATAAAATGCGAACAGGCATCGCGAACAACATGTAACAGGCATACATGTGTAGGTGCGAACATGCATCACAAGTGATATCATACTAACAGGCATAGTAGATAAATGACATACACGTAACTGGCAAACATATAACAGACATACATGTCAAATGTGAACAAGCATCACGAATAAAATGCGAACATGTATCACAAAAAACATGTAACATGCATACATGTGAGGTGTGTGAACATGCATAGCAAATAAATGACATACACGTAACAGGCATACATGTGAAATGTGAACATCAAACACAAATATCATACGAACAGGCATCATAGATAAAAAGATAGTGAACAAGCATCACATATATTATACGAACAAGCATGGCAGATAAGAGAAGTCATATCATATAACGTATAAAAAGCATGTACATGGAAATAACACACAATGACATACAATTGAGCTCCGCTCAAAAAGCAAACAAACTACAGGAGTAGTGACTTAGGGACAGGGGAATTGCTTTAATCAACGGGAAAAGCCACCAGAGACCAGCAAACAACAAGCTTTAGCTAATGGGGAATGCCACCCGAACCAAACAAGTCGATCAACGGGAGATTTAGTCAATCGGGGAAAGCCACCCAAGACAAACAAGCTATCAAAGGGGGAGCTTTAGCCAATCAGGGAAAGCCACCCGAGACAAACAAGCTAGCAATGGGAAGAAAGGGGGAAATCATGTGCGTTCGTGCACAGAGCATTAGCGTCAGACAACGCGAGCTAGACAGAGCATGGGGATCCGACTGCATGGTCCTTCCACTTGACACACTCGATAACAGGATTTTGGGCTAGTTCAAAAGCAAGCAACGCGTGGCGTGCGCTAACTAAACAGAAATGATGAGACTGGGAGGGGGTTGATTGGGAACCCTCTCCGCGTGCCATCAATGAGGACTTAACGGCTGCCTATAAAGAGGTTTTATTGCACCGTGACTCCCTGCCGCAAAGCACAAATGTAAACACACCGACAAAAATAGAGCCTCACACGAGGACTTTGACCAAATGCGGGATGCCTAAACCTACTTCTCATGGAAAAGAATGATGAATGTCTAACTACTTCTCATGGCAATATATGATACGTAATGAGAATAAAAGGGAACTCAAGAAAATACCAAACGGATAGCAAATCCGCAATGAGCTAGCAAGCGAAAGCAAAGAAGTCCAGAAAACTTCTAATAAGTTGCCATCAATAGCAAAGCAAGTTTGAAATTCTAATCATCTGACATAAGCGTCAAAGCAACATCGTGAAAATAAATCACGAGTTAGAACGTGCATTCGTACACATCCCCACAACACCTGCAAGGAAAAGAGAATCCAGACAAGCAACAAAATAATAACCGCGATAAAAAAAGGCCGTGTCCCACAAATAAAGTGGAACACGACGCGCACGCACCTTATCAAAAAGTGTCCCTGAAAGCCTTGCACAAGCTAACGAAATGGTTAGTAACAACAAGGAAACATCCACAACGATTAATTATGAACAACGAAAGAGAATTTGGGAACGCATGGCACATGTACAAGAAAAATAAGAAAAACATCAGTGGTAACCGGTTACATGGATGACGTAACCGGTTACATCCCTGACAGTAACTATTTTTGGGAAAAAAGGTCATGCAACCGGTTACATGAATGAGGTAACCGGTTACATCACTGACAGTAACTTTTTGGGAAAAAATAGCGCATGTAACTAGTTACATCAACCTGGTAACCGGTTACATCAGTTCAAAATGCAGAAACATAAAGGCATGTAACCGGTTACATCAACCAGGTAACCGGTCACATCAAGATCAGAGGAAAAAAATTAGCACAATCAGCATGCAAAGGCTATCCACTCATGTACCAAATCAATAATGTTGCCAAGCACGAATTTGCACAACATTTTAGGCATCGAATAGCCATAATTAAGCACCAAATTACATGGATCTCATGTCATCAATATCAATCATCAAGCAATGAATCTCATGCAAGCATTATCACAAACACATAGTGTACAAATCTTGCAACAACACCTAGATCTACCAATTTAATTCATGTTATCATCAAAGGATCTTAGATCTAACACATAAAATCAACATTTAATCATCATCAACATTAATCATCAATAATCTCAATTAGATCTAACAATCTACATCATGCTATCATCAATAATTAAGCACTTAATTCAAGATTCGAACACTAAACGAAAATGGAGATCAAAGCGACGCACGAACACGAGTGTGAATCGATGATGAGAGTGCGAATTCGGATGCGAATAGGGAGAGAGGGGGGAGAAACACCTTAGGAAGGAGAGGAAGATGAAAAAACAAGAAAAATCGACCTTCGCGTTCTTGATGAGATTGTTGAAGATTTGAAGAAAAAGAGAGTGTTTGATCCTTGAGGAAAAGAGAGAGTGTTTTGATTTTTGTTTGTGGTGAAAGAAATTATGAGAAACACGTTTGCAAAAATGAGAGTGAAAGAATATATAGAGTGGCCAAATACGCATAATTCCCAAATCGCCCTTCCTAAGCACGTTTCGGTAAACGAACTTCGTCGCTCTTGAATTTTTCTGTAATTTTCGATACAGAATCAGCCTTCGGGATAAACATGAAAAATGTCGGGAACATCGAGACGGAGTTGCTAGTAAAATTTCAGCTCAATCGGATAAACGATTCAGGAGTTATGATTTTTTTGATTGTCCAAAAACGACGGTTCAGCACTACCAGCTACCCACAAACCTCAAATTCGAAGCTCTTCTTAAAAGAATTGGCCTCTGAGCCGAACATGAAAGTTGTAGAGGACGCTAAAATAGTGTAGGCCACATTAGATCCGAGCTCATACGGACTTCCGGTTGAGAGATATGAATTTTGCAAAGATATCATAAAACGAATTTTCCTTTGAACTGTCTCGGAAACAACGGAAACTCTTGATACAAAGCACACTGGAATGCTAGAACTTTGTTGCGACAAGGATTTGATTGATTCTTGGTGAGAGCTTGAGGAATTGAACCTTGATCCTGCGATCTGTAACACCCTATTTTTATTAGATTTTATTTAATTAGGATTATTTGATATTTGATAGTTGTTTGTGTGTTTATTTAATTATTGTTTGAGTAATAATTATTTGATTGTGTGGTAATATATTACTTAGCTAATTAATAAATGGTAGAATTTTATTAGAATTAGCTATTGGGCTTAATGGGAATTAGAAATGAGAATAGTGGATGGGTTAAGCCCAATGAGATAATGAGAGTTAGAAGAGAATTTTATGAGTTAACCTAAATTAGATAGAAAAATAGAAAGAAGAGTAGAGAAGAGAAAAGAGGCAAAAGAGTAGAAGAGAGAAGAGAAGAGGATTGTAGATTTCTTGAAGTTAGAAGGAGAAATTCAAGAGGTAAGGGTTTGAATCCAAGTTCTTATAGCTTATATGATTGGGTAATGTATGTGTTGGTGTGATTCTCTTCAATCTTTGCAATCCCATGAAAATGTATGAACCCTAAAATTTATGTGAAATCAATTTGATTTTTGTGATTTGTTCATGTTCAATGTGTTGTATGGATGACCCATGGTTAGGAACATGTTTAGGAACCTTACATGTGTGCTAAATTTGCTTTCAAATGATGTATGAATGGTGTATGGGTTAATGGGTGTTGTATGAGGGGATTAGGGAAGAAAAAGGGTGAAATATGAGTTTTCACGCAGCCTGGGTCGACCTATGCAGAATCTGAGTTGACCTAAATAGTCCAGAAAGCCAAAAATCTATTTTTCCTTGAGTTACGTCGACCTAGAGGAGGAGTTTTGAGTCGACCTAAACGTCGACCTAGGGGTTCAATTTTGAGCAGATTTTGTAAAGACCATAACTTTTGATCTGTAACACCGTTTTATGCGTCGTTCGAAGCTTTAGGAAGCTAATGAGATTTTCTATATGATAGAGTAGGGTTGATTGGCATTTGTTTAATTTAATTATGATGTTAATTGAAAATAACATGTAATTATATGTGTATGTTATGGATGAATCTTGAATGATCAATGTTCATGGATGCCTTATGAGATGTTAATGTCATGAATTATGTGATTGACTGATAAATGCTAATTGATGTGTGATATTGGATTGAAAGTCATGTTGTGTAATGTTGTGCAAAGTTGTAAAGATGTGATTGTGTAGTTTAAGAGATTGAGAGATCGTCTTAAATGCATGAGTCTTGTTTTGTTGCACACGTACACAAGCATGAGTCTTTGAAAATGGCAATGTTGGGTAATCTCGCGAAGGTTATTTACTTGTCCCAAACCTAACGAGTATGGGGTTTGAAAGCTTAACGAGTATGGGGCTTTGAGGTGGTTATCTTGTCCGTAGAGAGTGGCAATCGGGATGACCGAAAATGATAACGAAGGGATCCACATGCATATCGCATAGAGTCACACTTGAGTCGCACGTGTCGGTGTGAAATGTTATTATGTGTGATTATGTGGTATGAATGTGTGGATGTGAATTTGATTGATATGCATATATGTGGAATGATGAATCATTTGACATGAATTAGAGAATGTGATGAGATTGAGATATATGTGATTAGTACATATTTGATGTGAAATTTGGAGTATTTATATATATATATATGTATATATATATATATGTATGTATGAGTGATATATGTGTATATATGTAAATCATCAATATATGAGGTTGTGAATTAATTGTGATGCTTAATTTTATTGAACATGTTAACCTTATACTAGAGATAAATGCATGTTTTGAGAAGAGTAAAGAATTGTGAAATGTGTGCTTATTTGTGTTGCATTTCCCATTATTATATTTTCTATTTAGAATTTGAATTCTCACCCTTCTGTTTGAATGTTACCCTTGGTTGGTAACGTGCAGGTTCAGAAGAGTAGTTGCTTGATTCGTGGCTTAGCCGAAGAATTCCGAGGTTTCGTTTTGATTAGGTAGAGAGTCATATGCTCTGATCATGTAACACTTGGGGGTTTTCTTAGACTTATGTTCATGTTTGAATATTTCTATTTCTTATGCTTTGTTGAATATTGAATGTATGTGATGACTTTTGGATATGTGATTAAAGGTCATTGTAGCCTAGAATTGTAATGTTCAAGTAACAAAGATATTGATGTTATTTGAATTTGGTAGATGAATATAGTATGAGATATATTCATTGGAATCTTTAATAGCAATTCAAATTGTTTTCCGCAAGCGTTTATGCATAATGTATGAGAACATGAAATTTTATTTTGTGTTACAATATGATCTTTGCGTATTATGGATGTTGTATGTATGTTATTTTGGGATTTTCATTTGGTGAAAATCAACATGTGGAGCCATTTTTCCTTTATGCATGCTTACTCTATTTGATTGTATGATATATTTGGGGTTAGAAAAGGGGTGTTATATTAGTGGTATCAGAGCATGGTCGACCAGTTGGTCAGAGTCGTTAATGTCTTTACTCCCATTGTATTAGATTTGTGATAAGCCAAAGAAGGAACAAGCGAAAGGGAAAGTGTTTGCATTGTCTGGAGCGGAGGCTTCTACCGATGATAGGCTAATCCAAGGTACGTGCTTTATTAATGGTACACCTTTGATTGCTATTATTGATATCGGTGCGACACATTCTTTCATTTCTTTGGATTGTGCCAAGAGATTGAATCTTGTGTTATCCGACATGCGTAGAAGTATGGTTATTGATACACCTGCTATGGGTTCTGTTTCTACTTCTTTTGTGTGTTTGAATTGTCCTTTGAGTATTTTTGGTAGAGATTTTGGGATTGATTTGGTTTGTCCTTCGTTAGAGCAACTTGATGTGATTTTGGGAATGAATTGGTTGGTATTTAATCGTGTGTATATCAACTGTTTTGATAAGACTGTTATTTTTTCCTGAGATTGGTGTTAAGGAAGATTTGTTTTTGTCTGCTAAGCAAGTTGGTGAATCTGTTCAAGATGGGGCTGAATTGTTTATGTTATTGGCAACCTTAGATGTGCATGAGAAGAGAACCATTGAGGAATTTCCAATAGTTTGTGATTTTGCGGAGGTATTTCCTGAGGATGTAAGTGATCTACCACCGAAACGCGAAGTTGAGTTTTCGATTGATTTAGTTCCTGGAACTAGTCCTGTATCGATGGATCCATATAGGATGTCTGCTTCTGAGTTGAAAGAGTTGAAGAGTCAACTTGAGGATTTGTTGGAGAAGAAGTTCATTCGTCCTAGTGTATCGCCGTGGGGTGCGCCTGTTTTGTTGGTTAAGAAGAAGGAAGGTTCTATGAGGCTTTGTGTTGATTATAGGCAATTGAACAAAGTGACAATTAAGAACAAGTATCCACTTCCGAGGATTGATGATTTGATGGATCAGTTGGTTGGAGCTTGTGTGTTTAGCAAGATATATTTGAGGTCTGGGTATCATCAGAGTCTTGTGAAGGCGGAGGATATTCAGAAAACTGCTTTTAGGACGAGGTATGGTCATTATGAGTATTTTGTTATGCCGTTTGGTGTGACGAATGCACCTGGTGTATTCATGGAGTATATGAATAGGATTTTTCATGATTATCTGGATAAGTTTGTGGTTGTGTTCATTGATGATATTTTGATCTATTCCAAGAGTGAAGATGATCATGCTGAGCATTTGAGAATTGTGTTATCGGTGTTGAAAGAGAAGAGGTTATTTGCTAAGCTTTCTAAGTGAGAATTTTGGTTAAAGGAAGTGAGTTTTCTTGGCCATGTGATCTTTAGTGGAGGTATTTCTATTGACCCGTCGAAAATTGAAGCTATATCTCAATGGGAAGCTCCTAAGTCTGTTTCTGAGATTAGAAGTTTTCTTGGTTTGGTTGGTTATTATAGGAAGTTCATTGAGGGATTTTCTAAGTTATCTTTGCCATTGACGCTGTTGACTAGAAAGAGTCAAGCTTTCATTTGGACTTCGCAATGTGAAGCGAATTTTCAGGAGCTTAAGAGAAGGTTGACTTCTGCCCCTATTTTGATTTTGCCGGATCCGTTTGAACCGTTTGTGGTGTATTGTGATGCTTCATTATTGGGTTTTGGAGGAGTTTTGATGCAAAAAGGGCAAGTGGTAGCTTATGCTTCAAGGCAACTTAAAATTCATGAGAGGAATTATCCGACGCATGATTTAGAGTTGGCCGCCGTTGTGTTTGTTTTGAAACTTTGGAGGCATTATTTGTTTGAATCAAGATTTGATGTGTATAGTGATCACAAAAGTTTGAAGTATTTGTTTG
Source organism: Vicia villosa (assembly GCF_029867415.1). NCBI lineage: Eukaryota > Viridiplantae > Streptophyta > Magnoliopsida > Fabales > Fabaceae > Vicia > Vicia villosa. Next base: position 146,087,832 of record NC_081180.1, read on the forward strand.
ATCAAAGAGAGTTGAATATGAGGCAACGGAGATGGTTGGAATTCTTGAAAGATTATGATTTTAGTTTGAACTACCATCCTGGAAAAGCGAATGTTGTAGCCGATGCATTGAGTAGGAAATCATTGCATATGTCTATGTTGATGATTCGAGAATTGGAATTGTTGGAACAATTTAGAGATTTGAGTTTGGTTTGTGAAGCGACGTCTTCGTGTGTTAAGCTTGTTATGTTGAAGCTTACTAGTGGTATTTTGGATGAGATTAGAGAAGGTCAAAAATCGGATTTAAGATTGGTTGACATTATTACATTGATAAACCAAGGTAAAGGTGGTGATTTTCGGATTGACGAGAATGGTATTATGAGATGTCGTGATCGAGTTTGTATTCCGGATGTTATGGATTTAAGGAAGAGAATTCTTGAGGAATGGCATAGAAGTGGTTTGAGTATTCATCCCGGTGCTACTTAAATGTATCAAGATTTGAGGAAAATGTTTTGGTGGCAAGGTATGAAGAAGGATATAGCGGAGTTTGTTTATTCGTGTTTGACTTGTCAAAAGTCAAAGATTGAACATTAAAAGTCGTCTGGTTTGATGCAACCGTTATCTATTTTCGAGTGGAAGTGGGATAATATCTCTATGGAATTTGTGTCGGGTTTACCGAGAACATCGAGTAATTGTGAGGCAATTTGGGTCGTTGTGGATAGATTGACGAAATGTGCTCATTTTATTTTGATGAGGATGGATTATTCAATGGAAAGAATTGCTAAGTTATACATTGAGAAAATTGTGTGTTTACATGGTATTCCGTCAAGTATCGTTTCGGATAGAGATCCAAGGTTCACTTCTAGATTTTGGGAAGGTTTGCAAAGTGCTTTGGGTATGAAGTTGCGTTTGAGTTCAGCTTATCATCCGCAAACTGATGGTCAATCAGAGAGGACTATTCAGTCGCTTGAAGATCTTTTGAGGTCATGTGTTTTGGAACAAGGAAGAAATTGGGATAGTTTCTTACCTTTGGTTGAGTTTACGTATAACAACAGTTTTCATTCGAGTATTGGAATGGCACCTTTTGAAGCTCTTTATGGTAGAAGGTGTAGAACTCCTTTGTATTGGTATGAATCGGGAGAGAGTGCTGTGGTTGGACTCGAGTTAATTCAAGAGACTACGGATAAGATTAAGATGATTCAAGAGAAGATGAAGGCTTCTCAAAGTCGTCAGAAGAGTTACCATGATAAGAGGAGGAAGGCTCTTGAGTTTGAGAAGTATGAACATGTGTTTCTTCGAGTTACGCCAATAAAGGGTGTTGGTAGAGCATTGAAGTCACGTAAGTTGACGCCGCGTTTCATTGGTCCTTATCAGAATTCGGAGAGAGTACGTGAAGTGGCATATCGGATTGCATTGCCACCGTCTCTTTCTAATCTTCACGATGTGTTCCATGTGTCTCAATTGAGGAGGTACATTGCGGATCCATCGCATGTTGTTCAATTAGATGATGTTCAAGTGAGAGATAATTTGACGGTTGATACATCACCTATGCGAATTAAGGATCGAGAAATGAAGAAGCTTCGTGGTAAGGAGATTGCTTTGGTGAAAGTGATATGGGGTGGAGTCGCCGATGGTAATATCACTTGGGAACTCGAGGATAAGATAAAGGAATCATATTCGGAGTTGTATGTTTGAGGTAATTTTCGAGGACGAAAATCTTTTAAGTGGGGGAGAGTTCTAACACCCTATTTTTATTAGATTTTATTTAATTAGGATTATTTGATATTTGATAGTTGTTTGTGTGCTTATTTAATTATTGTTTGAGTAATAATTATTTGATTGTATGGTAATATATTACTTAGCTAATTAATAAATGGTAGAATTTTATTAGAATTAGCTATTGGGCTTAATGGGAATTAGAAATGAGAATAGTGGATGGGTTAAGCCCAATGAAATAATGAGAGTTAGAAGAGAATTTTATGAGTTAACCTAAATTAGATAGAAAAATAGAAAGAAGAGTAGAGAAGAGGAAAGAGGCAAAAGAGTAGAAGAGAGAAGAGAAGAGGATTTTAGATTTCTTGAAGTTAGAAGGAGAAATTCAAGAGGTAAGGGTTTGAATCCAAGTTCTTATAGCTTATATGATTGGGTAATGTATGTGTTGGTGTGATTCTCTTCAATCTTTGAAATCCCATGAAAATGTATGAACCCTAATATTTATGTGAAATCAATTGGATTTTTGTGATTTGTTCATGTTTAATGTGTTGTATGGATGACCCATGGTTAGGAACATGTTTATGAACCTTACATGTGTGCTAAATTTGCTTTCAAATGATGTATGGATGGTGTATGGGTTAATGGGTGTTGTATGAGGAGATTAGGGAAGAAATATGGTGAAATATGAGTTTTCACGCAGCCTGGGTCGACCTATGCAGAATCTGAGTCGACCAAAACAGTCCAGAGAGCCAAAAATCTATTTTTCCTTAAGTTACGTCGACGTAGAGGAGTTTTGAGTCGACCTAAAGTAATTGCGTCGACCTAGGGGTTCAATTTTGAGCAGATTTTGTAAAGACCATAACTTTTGATCCGTAACTCCGTTTTATGCGCCGTTCGAAGCGTTAGGAAGCTAATGAGATTTTCTATATGATAGAGTAGGGTTGATTGGAATTTTTTTAATATAATTATGATTTTAATTGAAAATAACATGTAATTATATCTGTATGTTATGGATGAATCTTGAATGATCAATGTTCATGGATGCCTTATGAGATGTTAATGTCATGAATTATGTGATTGATTGATAAATGCTAATTTATGTGTGATATTGGATTGAAAGTCATGTTGTGTAATGTTGTGCAAAGTTGTAAAGATGTGATTGCGTAGTTTAAGAGATAGAGAGATCGTCTTAAATGCATGAGTCTTGTTTTGTTGCACACGTACACAAGCATGAGCCTTTGAAAGTGGCAATGTTGGGTAATCTCGCGAAGGTTATTTACTTGTCCCAAACCTAATGAGTATGGGGTTTGAAAGCTTAACGAGTATGGGGCTTTGAGGTGGTTATCTTGTCCGTAAAAAGTGGCAATCGGCATGACTGAAAATGATAATGGAGGGATCCACATGCATATCGCATAGAGTCACACTTGAGTCGTACGTGTCGGTGTGAAATGTTATTATGTGTGATTATGTGGTATGAATGTGTGGATGTGAATTTGATTGATATGCATATATGTGGAATGATGATTCATTTGACATGAATTAGAGAATGTGATGAGAATGAGATATATGTGATTAATACATATTTGATGTGAAATATGGAGTATATATATATATATATATATATATATATATATATATATATATATATATATATATATATATATATGTATGAGTGATATATGTGTATATATGTAAATCATCAATATATGAGGTTGTGAATTTATTGTGATGCTTAATTGTATTGAACATGTTAACTTTATATTGGGGATAAATGCATGTTTTGAGAAGAGTAAGGAATTGTGAAATGTGTGCTTATTTGTGTTGCATTTCCCATTATTATATTTTCTATTTAGAATTTGAATTCTCACCCTTCTGTTTGAATGTTGCCCTTGGTTGGTAACGTGCAGGTTCAGAAGAGTAGTTGCTTGATTCGTGGCTTAGCCGGAGAATTCCGAGGTTTCGTTTTGATTAGGTAGAGAGTCATATGCTCTGATCATGTAACACATGGGGGTTTTCTTAGACTTATGTTCATGTTTGAATATTGCTATTTCTTATGCTTTGTTGAATATTGAATGTATGTGATGACTTTTGGATATGTGATTAAAGGCCATTGTAGCCTAGAATTGTAATGTTCAAGTAACAAAGATATTGATGTTATTTGAATTTGGTAGATGAATATAGTATGAGATATATTCATTGAAATCTTTAATAGCAATTCGAATTATTTTCCGCAAGCGTTTATGCATAATGTATGAGAACATGAGATTACATTTTGTGTTATAATATGATCTTTGCGTATTATGGATGTTGTATGTATGTTATTTTGGGATATTCATTTGGTGAAAATCAACATGTGGCGCGCTTTTTCCTTTATGCATGCTTACTCTGTATGATTGTATGATATATTTGGGGTTAGAAAAGGGGTGTTACACGATCCCCGAGCCAATGATATGAATGATAATGCACATGTCCTAATGCAAAGCGTAAGCCAATTAAACGAAATAGGAGGGCAAATTTTGGGGTGCAACACCAATACTAATATTTCTTCTTCTTATCTCTTCTCCCTCTTTCGTGAAACATAAAAATTTCTTATGTTTGTTCAAGAAACTCAATCTTTCTCATGTTATTATTTGTTCATGACGGTACTTCGACACAACAAACTGGTGCAATGAGCGTGGGGAAGAAGATGCCATCAAAAAAGTATGTGATTGAGAAATTCAGTGGTCTGAATGATTTCAGTTTGTGGTGCTTAAAGATACAAGCCCTACTGATTCAGCAGTGTTTATTAGAAGCGTTGAAGGGAGCCGCAACCATGGATGTTGCACTAACGGAGAAGGAGAAAACGACAATGATAGAGAAAGCCCACATTGCCATCGTATTGAGACTTTAAGTGATAAGGTTCTCCGACAGGTTTCGAAGGAGAAGACAGCGGCGGGTGAGTGGTGAAAACTCAAAATTTTATACATGACCAAATATTTGGTCAATCGCCTATACTTGAAGCAAGTTCTATATTCATTCAAGATGAGTGAAGACAAAGTCTTGGCTGAGAAGTTGGATTTGTTTAACAAGCTGATTTTTGATCTTGAAAATATCAATGTCAAGATAGATGATGAAGATCAAGCGTTGTAAATTTTATGAAACTTTACAAGTCGTAATTGATAACGAGATCAAAAGTTGCACCTTTTCATAAGTCAGAATGCATGAAGAATGTTGCAAGGCTTCATTGATCAACTTTAAACATATGCATCATTTCAAAAGGGTGTCTAAGGATGTATATAAAAGTTTATACAACAGAAATACAAATCACCTCCGTCTAGAAATCATTTTTCTTTAACTTAAACACATTTTCTAAGTGTTCATACACTATCAAGTGATGAAACTTTTTGCATAACTTTATAATCATTCAAAAGTTTCATAAATATTCTGAGCACTTAAAGTATATCAATTTGGATTGTAATATATAGAAAGAGAAGAAAAATTTATAAAACTTGGAATCAAGCCAAGACCAACTTTATTCAAAATCATTCAAAGTGTATAGTGTGAATCATTCATCAAAATTTGTGGCGATAAACTGTTGTGAAGTAGGTTTCTTTCTTTTATGTATGTATTAGAAGGTTGTAGAGAGGTATTGTTGAAAACTCATACAAAAATTTAATCATAATGGAAAATCCAATAAGAAGTAGAGGGACTAGATGTACACTGGGTTGATAAGGGGAACTAGTATAAATCTTGCGTGTCTTTTACCTTTATGCTTTTAATTTTTCTAAACTTTACATGCATATTATTATAGCAATCTATCACTAGTTTACAAAAAATTAAAAGATAAAAAACTTTGTAAATAAAAAAATAAAAATCTAGCTAATCTAGTTCACCCATTTTTTAAAGTTTCCCTCTCATGCTTACAGTTGGCATCAGATCAGCAAGAGTTGGGTAACATGCTCGTAGATCCAGGATAAAGTGATTTCTTCAAAACCGTTCTTAGGAGAAGGTGGTAGTATTAATAGACCACCATGTTTTATCGGTGAGTGTTATCACTTCTGGAATATTAGAATGCAAATGTTTCTAGAATCACAAGGCATAAAAGTTTGGAAAGCGGTCAATGGTCCTTACATTCCTACCTTAGTTGTTAATGTTGTAAGTTCTCTAAAACCCAAAGATACATGAGATGATATAATAACAAGAAAGTAATTTGTTTCTAATGATGTATCTTTGTGCATTATCCTCATAACATGAAATGGTCCTTCTAAAATAAAATGGTACATATATTATCATCTTCTCATTCATAAGTCCTTTGTTTCTAAAGATGTCACTTTTCACGAAAATATGTCTTACTTCACTCGTCTTCATCCTCAAATGGAGAATATAAATGACTCAGACTCTGAGTTTCTGATCCTTAGTCATAACTTCCCTAAAACACATGTCTCATTTCCTATATTGAGTGAATCTACTTCTAGTCTTATTGAGCCAACTCCTAGTCCTAAGTCTACTTCTAAACCTGAATTATCGTCAGTTATGAGTGAACCTACTCTTATATATAGTATGTAGTCTAATCCTAGTCCTACTTTTATTCCTTCTTTGTCATCTACTTTGCACGAATCAACACATTCGACACCAAAAATAATGTATCAGAGAAAAAGTAAATTTGATCCGCTCTATAAACAACTTCAACCGCCTGAGTAGGAGATAAGTACAGAAAAATGATTCCCCATTGTTGATTATCATACTTATAATAATTGTGATATTGATCAAAATAATTTATCCATTTCTTTGAGAAAAGATAAAAGATCTTGTCCTTCCATGTGTATAAATATCCTATTTTTTAATATGTCTCTATTAAACATCTTTTTATGTAGTATCATAGTTTTATTGTAGCTCATGATTAAGGGGGAATTCAATCATTTGTTAAAGAAATATTGAAATATAAAAAGTTGGGCCTTATCTATAAGCGAGGAAATGAAATCTCTTGAGAAAAATGGTACTTGAGAAATTGTTGAGAGGGGGGAGACAAGGAGTCAGTTGGATGAAGATGAATTATGTTGTAAGGCAAAAATCAGATGGCATCCTCGATCGTTAAAATACAAGACTAGTGGAAAAATTTTGTACTCTAACAAATGGAGTGATTACGAGTAGAAATTTTCACTAGTGGTAAAGACGAGTATTGTTTGAATCTTACTATATCTTGCTTCTTATTTTGGAGGTGAGTTACAAAAATTTGATATTAAAAATACATTATTGTATGAAAGCACATAAGAGAAAGTGTATATGGAGATTCCACCCGGTTTTAGTTCTACGGATGAAGCCAACAATGTGTGTCAATTGAATAAGACATTATAAGGACTAAAGCAGTCCCCTCGGGTATGGGTTAAAAGATTCACAAAGGCAATGTTGCCTATAGGCTATACGCAAAGCCAAGGAGATCACACTTTATTTTTTTAACACTTATAAGACGGAAAGTGAAGTTGTATATGTTGATGATATTATTGTTACAAGAGATTATTTGACTAAGAGATAACTAAACAAAAAGAAATTATTAATAAAGTTTGAAATGAAGTACTTCGAGGAACTCAAGTACTTTTTGAAAACTGAGATAGCCCGTTTTAATAAGGAAATTTTCATCTATTAGAATATGTGTTTGACCTTTTTTTTCCCAAGAAAATTGAAAACTTGAACGCAAGCCTACAAGGGTTCTAACTAAACAAAATATAAGGAGAAAGTAGTCAAAGTTGACTAGTGTCAATATCATAAGTAAGTAGGATAGTTGAATCATCAAAGAAAAGTTGGATAATAGATTGATAACTACTATCTACATATCATTTCAACATCAACTAAAAGATATGTTAACAAATTATTTACCAAAAGAACGAGTCAACCAATTTATTTGTAAGTTTGAAATGATTGATATTCATTAATTCGCTTGAGAAGATATGTTGTAAATATTAGGTTATAAATAGTAAATTTATGAACCTTAATAAATAAGGTCATTAGATTTAGATTTATGTCTAAGCAACTATAAATTAAAACTTTAAAATATTGAAATACCTTTCTACATATCACAGCTCAAACAATGCTCCAACCCATCTCTTTTGGGATTTGTGTTGCATTCATGGAGCACAAAGTTACATGCTTTAACAGCCTCTTCTACTGTAAGATAGATCCAATTTTCCCCCATGTCCTTCTGAAAGTGAGATTTGTTTAGTTTCTTCATCACTTCACTTCCAGGGTTGACCAAAACAAGCTGCAATCATAGGAATGAAAATATTTCAAGGTTGATAAATGCTACATTGAATAGTCTAAAAGAAAGTTTTGGTTCATTATTAGTAATTGACACTTGAGAAAGAATTACTTGCTGCTCTCTTCTTTTAAAAATCTTGTTAATCTCTTCAAGCATACTTATTCCACTTGTATCAATATTTCCAACAGCTGCAAATAAAATTGCATCCCATGTTAAAGAGAAAATTCTAACAACCGTGTTTTGATGAATTACTAGCTATAAATTACTCATAACTCACCACTCATATCCATTATAATATATTTCAAACTTGTCTCCCCAATGGCTTTAATTCTGTCTTCCTCTTCATCAATCCATCTTGAGATTCTATAAACATTAACAGTTTTCTTGTGTGTTAAGTTACTCTAAACCAAAAAATTTACATACTAAAGAGAAAAAAATCCAATTGTAAGGTAGCTTACCTTTCTCTTAAATAGCTTGCATTGGCAAAGTAAATTGGTGCATCAATTTTTAGAATTAAAATTCCTGAAATACGATTTGCATTGGGATAATGCTCAATGTTTCTGTATATAACAGAATTTGGAATGTTTCCTAAAATAGATGTTTTCGGCCTTGCAATAAATAGAAGTAACCGAAGTACTGATATCACAACCTAAAATACCCATTCAAAAAAATACATTAGTTACATAAAATGACTCAGAACTGCGACAAAAAAGTGGTTATTGATGCATACTGCTATGACCAAGCCAATTTGAACACTGCCAAAGACAACACCAAAATATGCGCCAATGCAGACGACAAAGTCGAATTTATCAATCTTCCACAGATGGATGGCTGCTTGATAATCGATAAGTCCAGGCATTGAAGATAAAATTATGGCCGCTAGTACGGCCATAGGAGTGTAAAAGAACAAAGGTGTCAAAAATAAGAGTGTCAACATGATAGCAATTGCCATCACAAGGTTTGATGCTGCTGTTTTGCATCCAGCGTTATAGTTCACGGCCGAACGCGAAAATGGTCCTGAAAGTGCCATCATTAACTGATGTAGAAAAGATACACGCATATTTTTGTTTACATTTGGTAATGATGTTTAATTTACCTGTTGTGTGGTAGCAAGAGGTGAAAGAACCAACAACGTTCATGGTTCCAATAGCTATCATCTCTTTGTTGACATCAGTATGGTAATTTTTAGACATTGCAAAGCTTCTTCCCGCAGATATTCCTTCCTGAACAATATTATCAGTATTCAAGATTATTGTGTTAGGCAATAAAGGAAGGAAATATTGAGTTATTTACCGCAAGAGCTACAATGCCAACTATAAGTCCTGTTTTGATAGCTGTTGTCATATAAGGAGACACAAATTCCAATTTTGTGACTGAGACTGGGTTTAATCCTTTCTTCAATTCTCCAATCTGAAAAATTGTATGCCAATTTAACAAGAATTTTACAAAATTGAGTTTCAGTAATTGTATGTGAAAGATGAATTAAAAATTTGAAAACATAACGAAATATTTATAATATAAAAAGTAGTATTAATAATTTATTGATATAGTAAAACAATTTGATAAAATCATAATTAAACTTAAAATGGAGAAATGATGACTCACCACTTGAACGCCGTGGTTCTCGGCGTCACTGAAATAAACTAGTAAACTTCCTAGTATAACACACGTTAATGGCGTCATTGCTGATACCCAAAAGATTTTGGGTTGTTTTTTACTCTGCATTAATCAATTAACATTACAAATTAACCAAGGTTATAACATGTTATGTACTAGTATATTTGTAAAGATCCACAAGAGGTGGCACAGAACTCTCTAAGGATAGTCAGTATGATATGTCATCCTATAGGTTTCCTAGCCACCCATTTATTGAAACGTGTGCCTATATGTGTCGCTCGTTGCCTAGCTATATCACTCGTCCACTTATGAAAACGTGTGATGATGTGTCTCTATTCTATAACAGTATGGAAGAAGCATCAAAGAGAGAACATATGATCTCAAGTATAATATATAGTGGAATAACGACTCTCCCTCCTGAGAGAAACATGTGGTAATCACGTTCTTGAGTCTTAAAGATCCATACCAAATTGATCCTTATAGATGCCTTGACTATTGAGGAGAAAAGTAAATTCAATTCACTCATAAAACACCAATCTATAGAGTTTCTCAGCATCCCTTTATGAGTTTAATCTAACATCAGAGCAATGTCAAAACCCTCTGACAAGCCTACACGACTAGGGGTTGTCACTCATTATAGCAAATACATGTTATCATTTTAAGTTAAATAAATTAATCTAAGTAAATAGTAGTAGTATATGAATTAGTAAATTTTTATTTTTATTTTTATGATGCTGTAATAATTATAATTTTTATAGTATGATATGAAAATGAGTGTCTCTTATAGTGTCAAAGAATAAGATCCTTCTGATTGATTTGTGGATAGTATTACTAAGAAAGTGAATTATGGTCTTTAGAATTATTTTTAGATGGACACTAGGGTGGAACACATTCCTCTCAAAATTATATTTCTCAGGCTTTTTCCAATCTCCGAGAAATCACAGGACCAATGGACGAAATAGGTCGGTGGGATGATTGAGAGTTCATTTGGAATTTGAGGTGGATGAGATTATTTTGTTTATTTATGAGCAAACTTTGGTCTCAAATCTTCTTTTACTATCACCCCTGCCTATATATATATATATATATATATATATATATATATATATATATATATATATATATATATATATATATATATATATATATATATATATATATATATATATATATATATATCAAGCTATGGTAGATCTTAATAGTCCCCTCTCTCTGCCTCCCTCCGAGAGTTAGGCTGCCTATAGATATATCAAATTATGGTGGATCTTAATAGTCCCCTCTCTCTCTCTCTCTCTCTCTCTCTCTCTCTCTCTCTCTCTCTCTCTCTCTCTCTCTCTCTCTCTCTCTCTCTCTCTCTCTCTCTCTCTCTCTCTCTCTCTCTCTCTCTCTCTCTATATATATATATATATATATATATATATATATATATATATATATATTGCTATGGTGGATCTTAATAGTCCCCTCTCTCTTCCTCCCTCCCACCGAGAGTTAGGCTGCCAATAGATATATCAAGCTATGGTGGATCTTAATAATCCCCTCTCTCTCCCTCCCTCCAAGAGTTGGGCTCGACTTAAGCAATATAGTTAAAGTTCAACATATACATGGATAAATACTTTAAATTAACACTTATGATGAACAATTATAACAATTAAAAAAAAGAAACACAGAAAATATATAATGATAATTTGAGATAATATTTATAAGAAATTAATAATAGTAGTTTTCATAAAAAAAAAATGAATAACATAATAAAGTATGACATGTTAATATTGAACTTGATTTACCTTTTTAATAAAAATAGTTCTTAATTAATAAATATTAAAAGTTTCAATTTAAAAAATGAAAAGAGATGTTATGTTAAATGAAAGGAGCGGGTGATGAGTTTTCTTGGTGGGAGAAAATTATAAAAATTATGCTAATTAAAAGTTAAATAATAAGAGTAACTTGGGAAATTATTAAACTAATTTTGTTTTAGTAATTTAAACATCTTTTGTACACATTAAAAAACTATATGGTTAATTTGTAGAAAAAAATAGTTTTTAATAAATAATTATAAGCTTGTATGACAATAAAATATCGGTTTTGATCGTTTCATCACGAGTTTATAGTTTATTTTATTAGCTTCTAGTTTATTTTTCAAACGCTATTTCAAATAGTATTTTAATTTATATCTTATTATTTTTTCTTCTATTTTAATCTTTATTATTTTAACTAAAATTTACTATGATCATTTATAATTTATTTTAATTTAAAACAAAAAAATTATAAATTAAATTTTTTATGTCATTTTAATTTATAAACTAATTGAATCGTTAATTTTACCTTACACTTCAATTAGTTTATTAGCTATAAGTCATCAGCCATAAGTTATAAGCTACCAGTCATAAGTTATAAGCTATCAGTTATCAACCATTTATTATAAATTATAACCTATCAACTAACTTATTAACAAATCGATATTTTCATCAAAAGAGCCTAACTCTAATTCTGGTGACAGATTTTTAAATAATTTAATTACTTTTATATATAAGATATTTATTTTTAATACCCTATTGACAAGTGTTAGAAAGAGGTGTGTTAATATTATATATATATATATATATATATATATATATATATATATATATATATATATATAATTAATTAATTAAATCCAATTAATTGTTGCTAAGAAAATGTTATTGTCTATCTTATATAGAGTATATATTAGCTATAGGTAGGGGTGGCAAAACAGGTTGTGGTCCGCACACCTGCTATAAAATGACGGATTGGGTTGGAATTTTGGTTAGCCGTCCGCCAACATCCGCCAACATCCGCCCCGCCGAAACCCACCACCGGCCAATGTTCGTTTGGCCAAAATCCGCTGCCCGTCAAAGTCCGCCTCACCTATTCGTTCCGTCTATCTCGCCTTAAGTTTGACATTGTTTTAGTTAATTCTAATTCTTGATAGTTTAATTTATACATTTACTTGTAAATATATATGCAACATTTTTTAAGGAAATTTTGTTAAAGAGATGTTTTATAAAAAGTTGTTTAAAAAAATACGTGAAAAATTTAATTAATAGGTAAAAAAAGTCTATTAATTTATTAAAAAATAAAAAAATTAATAAAAATAGATGGGCAAGTCAGCCGTCCGCCAACCCGCCACCTTGACGGGGCGAGTTTGATTTTTAAGCCCATTTCGATTTGGCGGGCTTGTCCGCCCAGCTCTATCTTTTACGTGTATAAGACGGGGCAGGCGACATGTTTTGCCACCATTTACTATAGGTAAAGTAGAGAAGAAATTTAATCAAAACTGACTTCAAATTTCCATTTTCAGAAACACCTACCACATTAATCAATGGAAAAAACAAAATAAGTGTCAAGTTATATATCTAGATCATGCAGTGTTATATAGGTAGTGATAGTAATTGAGTATGACGAGTAAAGATCCACTCCATTTCTTACACTCCATTTCTTTACTATTACTATAGTTTTTTTTTGTATATTACACGTATTTCTAAGACATGTGACACATATTTATTATTTATTTAACTTTATGCACACAAAACTTTAGTAATGAAAAAGAAATGGCGTGTAAGAAATGGAATAGATCCTTACTTACCAAGTATCTTGTGAAAAGGAGAAAGAAAAGGAATACTAATCCCAAAACAGCAGTTTCCCACCTCCATAAATGAACTTGTGTAAAAACAGAACGCATGACTGAAATGAGATCAGCACCATGGGTGAAATGTTCAAGACCTAGCATTGATTTCAGTTGTTGCAGACAAATCACCGTGGCTGCTCCTCCCATGAACCCTACTATGGCTGCATGGGATAGGAAATCCACAATAAACCCTAACCTGCACCCCTCTCATGCTTTAGTTTTACTAATAAATTATTTAAAAAAAACTTAATTCGCGTTTGTTACAGTAATAAAAATGTGTCGTGTTAAGCCAACCCAATTGTTAGTTATGCTGGGATATCCGAATTTTTACCTAAAGAGGCCTAATGAAACTTGCATAACCCCGGCAAAGAATGTAGCCGTGAAAGCAAGGTGGAGATAAAGACTTGGATTTTGGTTTGGATCAACTTCACTGGCCAACATGGAACCCAAAAGAAGAGACCCAGCTGCCCATGTCCCAATTGCCAAATCTCTTGAACTACCCATCATAGCATAAATCAACGGTGGTATGAAGCTGGAATCTGCACAACATGCAACATATTTTAACCATGCAAATTTCATTCTCGTTTGAGTCGTATAAAATAGGTTAACTTACTTGGACAACACGCTAATTCAATGTTAGGTTTCTAAAACATTAAATTTCTAATTTTAATAAGTTATTTATTTTAAAACATCATAGAAGTTGTGGTACTCACATAATCCAAGAATTGGAGGGAGGTTGGCAAGTTTGGCATAGCTAATGCCTTGAGGAATAGCCAAACTAGCAATAGTGATCCCAGCTATGACATCAGATTTCAAATACTGAAAAGTGTAGTTTGGTGCCCATTCAAATATTGGAAATAAATATTGAAAACCAAGCACCAACTTTCTTGAAGCTGGTTGATTCTTAAACCTTCTCAATGGATCATCTGGAAAGAAAATATCTTTCATTGCATATTTCATATACTTCAAAAATGGCTGTGGAGGTGGAATTTCCACACGGTGTTCAACATGGCTCTCATCAACGTTATTCATGTTGATAATCTTCTCAAATATGATACTTTGTATATATAAGGTGCCTACTATGAAGAGGGTGCTTTTGTGAACAATGTTGACTAACAAAAATGGAGAAAATTAAGAAGAATGGGATATGGGATAAAGGAATCGAGAGAAGCAAATGAAAAAGTATGAAGGTAGTTGAGAGTTGAGACACTATGGTTGTTCATCATAACATGGCTTTATATAGTTTTTATTAGCATTTGGGCGTGGAAATATTTTATTTATTTATTTATTATTATTATTATTATTATTATTATTATTATTATTATTATTAATATTATATTATTATATAAATACATATTTTTATTTAATTATGTTAAATATTTATTAATTAAATATTTTAATTTATTAGTTGCCAAATTAAGTAATAAGATTGATTAAATTTTCAATTTAATAATTATTTCTTTAATTAATTAATATATTTTTAAATAATGAGAACTCATCACATGGACTTAATGCAAATTGCATTTTCTCTCCTATTATAAGAGACTTAAAACATAAAACATTTGAGAATATCTCAATCCACCCCTTGATACTAGGCACTTAAATGTCATCCATTTTCGAAAATACACATCAGGAAGTATATTTTTTTTTACTTAAATTTGAGTTTTCTCGAAACTACATCTACGGGTAATTTAAACTGGTAAATATTGAGAAAAACTTCAAAATAATTCAGTTAAGAGATGGTTCTGTATAGATGCACCTAGTAACAAATCAATATATTGAGTAAAAAAATGTGTTGTCATCCATTTTCGAAAATACACATCAGGAAGTATATTTTTTTTTACTTAAATTTGAGTTTTCTCAAAACTACATCTACGGGTAATTTAAACTGGTAAATATTGAGAAAAACTTCAAAATAATTCAGTTAAGAGATGGTTATGTAGATGCACCTAGTAACAAATCAATATATTGAGTAAAAAAATGTGTTTTCGTATATACACCTTCGAAAATATGAGATATTTTTGAAAACGCATATGATGTGTAAGAACCCTAAGAAATGAGATAAGAGATTCTCAACGATTTAGATTGAAGAAAAACCACTAAATAACCTATGTTTGTCATTTGTTTTTTTTTCTTTGTTTCGGTACCGAAAAGTACTTAATTTTCTTATACGTGTTGATACATGATTTTAAGTGACGGAAATTCTCATTGCACGCATATGCCTTTTCACACCCGCAGTGAAAACCTCAAAATATCCAAAATATCTAAGACGACTTCGGAGATGCATATCCAAAATATTTAAATGTTTGGCGTTGGGATTTTTCGGATATTCATATATATCCGAAATAATCTAATATTTATTACAAAAATTAAAATCAAGGTGAATCAATACAATTAATAGTATATTTAATTGTATTAATCAAAATATATAATTAAATATATACCATTATAATTAAGATATAATAATAATATTAGTCTAATAAATATTTAAATCAACACAATATTTTTATATAAAATTAAAGAAAAAACTTAATATAAATTAAAAGTTATAATGTTAATAGGAGGATATTTTTAACATGATAATTTCATTGATTATAATGCAAAATGTTGTAGTTATTTAAAATATAATTACTTTTATAATTTATGACAAATGAATTATTATGAAATTGAAATTTTATTTAATTTCTTTATTCCTTATTTATAACAATTTGTATTTAAGTCATTCTTTATTAATAATAACTCACTTTAATTATATTATAACTATATTATAAATAAATATTTTTTAAAAATAAAATCAAAAGAAATTTGGGATTTGGGATTTTGGTTGATTCGGATATGCATATCCGAATTAATCAATATCATAAATTTACGTTGGGGTAAATTCGTATTTCCATATCCGAATTAATCAAAATCTCAAATTTTTTTAGAATATCTTCGAATATGCATATTTGAAGAGTATTTTAGAATTTTTAGGAAGTGTGTTTCATCTTATATATAGGTGCAATAAAAAATTCCGTTAAGTGATGCGGAATTCTTTGGCCATGATAAATTTATTTTTTGACATTTGAATACTTCGTTACAAATATATTTGAGCCCATTTTCAATTTTGATCATCAAGATATATCAATATCTTGTGGCCAAATAAGATTACTATTAGGGGTGATGATTTGGTTCGGTTCATGCCCAAATCATCAAAGTGAATTAACTTTTAGGTTTAATAAAAAGACTCAAATTTCGTTCAGTTTAGATATTCGTTTTTCAAATTTGAGTTGAAACGAGACCGGTATTAAAGTCAGTTCAATTCAATTTAGAATGACTATTGAGCACGTGAAAAATTAAGCGCTAATATATAACCCCCTAAACTTTTTCCTTTTTTGTGTATATGCTTATTACCAAGGCTCTAATTGGACCAGCAATTGAGTTCAAAAATTAAAATATTAGTTATTTAGATTAAAATATTGATTAAACATTAATGCAATTTGAGCCCAAGTTAGGCTACTTTTGAACCATAAATATCTTCTTAAATTAAATGTAGTAAATATTTTGTAGAGAAAAACAACAAAAATGTATTACAAATTCATATTAAAATGAATTACAAATTCATTAATGAAGGTGTTATACTCTAATTATATCTTATGTATTGTATTCATTATTTAAAATAAATTTTTATTTCATCATCATTTTATTTTTCTTCAAAAAAAGAAAATTTATTTCTTCATCATTTTGATTTATTTTATTTCTCATTTAATTCATTTCAAAAAGTCATGAATATAGCACTAAAAGACAAAAAAATGATCACATTTGTTTTGCCTCATCACACTTAGGGATGTCAATGGGGCGGGGCGTGGCCGGAGGATACATTTCCATCATAATCCCCGCCATCGAATCTATTCCTCATCCCCGCTTCGGGTCCCCGCAACGGGGGGATTTCGTCTCCCATCCCCGTCCCCGCGGATCCCCACGGGTCCCCACGAATCCCCATGCGGAGATCCATAGACATGATTATTATTTTTTTAAACCAAATTAACAGTAAAAGCTTCAAAAAGTAACCACGAGAAATTTATAAATTATTCCTTTACGATAAATATATTGTTTTTTCTAACAATATTTAATCTATAATATTGAGTGTCATGACCACCAAAATTTCAAACTTAAAATAAACTTGAAATAATCATTTAGATCTCACTCTTTTACTAACAATGCATATATATTTTAAATTTGTGTATAAGATTAATTATATGAAATGACAAATAGACTTACTTAATAATTTAAAATATATATATATATATATATATATATATATAATAATAATAATAATAATAATAAATTAAGGATATTTGACTATTTTATGCAGGGCGGGGACTCCACGGGGCGGGGGATATTTACGCCACCCCCGTCTCCGAAGTCCTTCGGGGAGACTTTGTTCCCCATCCCCGTCCCCGCGGGGGGAAAATTCTCCGTCTTTGGGGGCACCAAACGGGGAATCTCCACGGGGATCCCGCTAACGGAGGCAAGTTGACATCCCTAATCACACTTCTCATTTACACCTCATATGATCTCATCCAATTACACAATGCATCTAAATTTTAGATTAGAATTAAGATATTTTCATGCTAAGTTCAAATTCACATTTAAATGCACTTAAATTCATTCAAATTCACTCACTTTTTACATTTTTCATAATCCATAAACCACCATTTTCCCTAATATTAGAGCCTATGAATTGACCCCATGGTTAGATCCATGGTTTTATGGTTGGTATAAATGTTGTTAAAACATGGTTCTTATGATGTTGAGCAAGATGTTGTAACATCTTGACCAACTGTCATGACAGGTTCTACTATCATGACTTTTTACAGATGTTGTGACATGCTATACTAGAACATCATGACAGTTCAGGCTGTATTTTAATCCTTGAATATTTGATAGAAAAATATGAGTTTCTGGAAGATTCAAACATTCATACAGGCGCAACCAATCAAGGAGTTTTTAGGACAAATGCAGATTTGATTTGGTTTTATAAAAAAGATCTTTTAGACTTTTTTAGGGAACTAAGATTTGATTTAATTTGATTTAATTTGATTTGTTCCTATTTTTTGTGAAGATCTTACAGCTGATTGAAGAGAAGAAGATTGAATTTGTTTCAGAAATCCAACCCATAGTGCAATAGTCTATAAAAGGATACTTGCTAAACCTAGTATAGCAAGCATTCACAAAAGGGAAATCGTGAGTGCAAATAAGGGTGTAGGTTTTAGGGGTCTTTTTAGTCTATAAAAGGATACTATTATAGTGGATTTCCTTTCTGGATTGATAGCCTACAGATGCACCGAGCTGGATTAGCAATTGATTGTTTATCTTTATGCAATTTATTATTCAGGACAATCTGTTTTCTGTCAACAGGTGATGTTATAACATATATCCTGACATTGTGTGTGTTGAGACATCTGTCTTGACATCTATGTTGCAAGTTCCAAAATTTCAACCATTACATTCATAAATGACACCAATAATCATATGCAAAAATAGTCCAAAAGCTTTGCACAAATCACTCCAAAGTTCAAGTTTCTTCATCTTTAAAAAACTTTGAAAAAAAATAGATTGAAATTCTAAGTTGAGTTATGAATCTCTTCTTGTTAATGAAGAAATTCCAAATTCAATACTAAGAGTATCATCTCTACATTATACAAATATTTTCATTCAAATTCGGCCAAAAAAAAGTTCATCGCATTTTTCGTGTTCTTGAGTGAATTCATTTAGGTAGCCTTTAATGCTTCCCATTTATTGAATTTCATTGCATTTTTATGTTCATGCACTTAATTGGTATCATAATTATCACTGATAGGCACAAAAACTCCATTAATTTGCATTTTAGAAAATCAAAGTTTTAAGGGTTCTTAAACCTCCATGAGCAAAAATGGTAAATCATAAATTATTACTTGTTTTCAACAAATAATGACACTAATAGCTTTGTAATGTATCAGTGAACAAGAATCAATAACTCTTTTGCCATGAAAGATACTCAAATGGTCGAATCGAACAAAAATGGATCATACAATTTTGTTGATTTTCATGAACTATTTGTTGCTTGTTTAATGATTTTAAGCTTAGATTATTGTAAGTCACATTTTGCAGATCGAAATGGTATTTTAGTTTGTAAAAATCCGTTATGTTTTGAGAATTTTGGATTTTTTAATGGATATTTGTTACATTGTTTTTTACGGTTCAACATCAAGAAGAAGAAGGACCATTCTCCAAGTCTGATCTCAACCACTCAAGCGCATTCACTCCTTGACCAAATGGATGCTGGGGATTACGCCATGTTATCAAGGTTTCAAACCTTGGTTGCAGGAGTGAGAGCTCTGAACAAAGGATATTCAACGTCAGATCACGTGAAGAAGATTACCAGAAGCTTGCCATCCAAATGGAAGCCTATGGTAACTGCATTCAAGCTTGCAAAGGCCTGAAAAACACTTCTCTAAAAGAACTGGTGACTTCTTTGAGAGGTCACGAGATTGAGATAGAATAGGATGAACCTCAGAAGAGAGGAAAAAATGTTGTGCTCAAATCTATCAAAAGATCTGAGAAGTCCAAAACTCTTCAAGCTGAAGTGGTTGAGGATTTAGAAGAAGATTTTGATGAAGTGAAAGATGAGTTATCTCTACTGTCCATAAGGGTTAAGCGTCTTTGGAATAGAAATCAAGGTAACATGTTTAGAAGTACTAGAAGGAATTATGTTTGCTTTAAGTCTACTTCTAGTCAAAGGAAGTCTAGTGGAAAAGAAGTCACTTGTTTTGAGTGCAACGAGCCAGGACACTACAAGAATGATTGTCCTGAAATTTAGAAGGACAAACCCAAAAATAAAGCTCTCAAGAGAAAGAAGAAAGGGATGACGTCCACCTGAGATGATTCTGATTCTTCAGAAGACGACTCAGAAGAAGAATATGCTAACGTGGCGTTGATGGCTCATGTTAGAACTTATGACGCAAAGATCCCTCCAGAAGATGAAGCATACTCTGATTCAGACACATAAGAGGTATTCTCTAAAGAGGTATTTTCTAACCTTACTCATTTTGAATTAACTTCTTCTTTACTTGAAATTTTGAAAAAACAAGAGTTACTCAAGATTGAATTTAAAGAACTTATAAGGTCCCATGAATCCACATCTTCTAAAAATAGCAAGCTTAAGGAAGATCTCTTCATTATTAATAAAGAAAGGTTTTTTCTTAAAAATGAGAACTCTGCCCTTAAAGGTACGAGTGTTAGAACAAGATTTGTTCTGATCAATAATCTTAGTTTTGATGATAACAATGTATATGAATTTTGCTTGAGATAATGTGGTACTCTAATCCTATGCAATTTCCATTTCAGGAAATATATAAAGAGTATGCACAAAATCAGCGCAAGAAGCACTGACTCAGAAGGTTCAAGTATGCAACATCAGAACATGCTCTCGCAAGACATCAGAAGATGGTCAAGCAGAATCAGAACATGGTCTATTGAAGCATCAGAAGAACTTGAGATCAGAAGCATAAGCACTGAAGTTCTCATGGTATCACGCTGAAGCACTTCAAGGTCAGAAGACAAGAAGATGCTCTGCACCAAGCTGTTTGACTCTGATTATATTCAAACGTTGTTTATACAAACATCAGATTAGAAGCAAGTACAAGATGGCAGGCTACGCTGACTGACAAAAGAAACGTTAGAAGCTATTAAAGGCAACGTCAGTTAAAGCAGGAAAAGCAAGGCTCGAGGTAGTTGACAAAAGAGTGAAACATTAAATGCAATGCTGTACGGATCACGCAACGCATTAAATGCTCCCAACGGTCATCTTCTCAAACGCCTATAAATAGAATTTCTGATGAGAAGATGAATACAACTCTTTGCGCAAACACACAGAAACGCTGTCAAATTCAAAAGCTCTCAAACTTCATCTCCAACCTCACTTCATTACTGTTGTAATATCTTAGTGAGATTAAGCTTAAACTTTAAGAGAAATATCACAGTTGTGATTATAGCTTTTAAGAAGCATTGTAATACTCTTGTAAGAATTTGATTACATTCATTTGTAAAGAACTAGAGGAGATCAATTTGTGATCGGATTCTCTAGAAAGTCTTAGAGGGTATCTAAGCATTGTGTTCCTAGAGTGATCAGGTTGTGATCAGAATACTCTAGAAGACTTAGAGGTTATCTAAGTGGAAAACCATTGTAATCTTGCGTGATTAGTGGATTAAATCCTCAGGTGAGGTAAATCACTTCAAGGGGGTGGACTGGAGTAGTTTAGTAAACAACGAACCGGGATAAAAATCTTTGTGCAAATTGTTTTTATCTTAAGAGTTTTAAAGCTACACTTATTCAACCCCCCCCCCCTTTCTAAGTGTTTTTCTATCCTTCAATTGGCATCAGAGCACCGGTTCTAAGGTGCAAGCACTTAACCGTGTTTAGAAAAGATTCAAGAAGAGAAAAACGCTTAAGTCAAGATGGCTGGTGAAACTCCAACACCTACATCTACATCTAGCTCTGCTGAGCAATACAATGGAAATGGTAACAATGGCTACACTAGACCACCAGTATTCGATGGTGAAAAATTTGAATATTGGAAAGATAAACTCGAAAGTTACTTTCTTGGTTTAGATGGTGACTTATGGGATCTTCTGGTGGATGGTTACAAACATCCAGTGAAAGCTAGTGGTGTAAAGCTATCAAGACAAGAGATGAGTGATGATCAAAAGAAACTATTCAAAAATCATCACAAATGTATGACTGTTTTGCTGAATGTTATCTCTCATGCTGAATATGAGAAGATATCTTACAGGGAAACTGCCTATGATATATATGAGTCACTGAAAATGACTCATGAGGGAAACACCCAAGTCAAGGAGACCAAAGCTCTTGCCTTGATCCAGAAATATGAAGCCTTCAAGATGGAGGATGATGAAAACATTGAGAAAATGTTCTCAAGATTTCAAATGCTAACTGCTGGATTAAGAGTTCTTGACAAGGGATACACCAAGGCTGATCATGTCAAGAAGATCATCAGAAGCTTTCCAAGAAGATGGGGTCCTATGGTGACTGCTTTCAAAATTGCCAAGAATCTGAATGAAGTCTCTCTTGAAGAATTGATCAGTGCTCTGAGGAGTCATGAAATAGAGCTGGATGCTAATGAACCTCAGAAGAAAGGTAAGTCTATTGCATTAAAATCTAATTGTAAAAAATGCACTAACGCTTTTCAGGCTGAAGAACAAGATTCTGAAGAATCAGAATCAGAAGAAGAAGATGAACTGTCCATGATCTCCAGAAGGGTAAACCAACTCTAGAAAAGCAAGCATAGGAAGTCCAAGAACTTCAGAAGTTCTAAGAAGCTTGAAAAGGGAGAATATTCTGGAAGCAGAAGATCTAACAAGAAGAAGGTCACATGCTATGAATGCAATGAGCCTGGTCACTACAAGAATGAGTGTCCAAAACTTCAGAAGGAGAATCCCAAGAAGAAGTTTCATAAGAAGAAAGGTCTTATGGCAATATGGGATGATTCAGATTCAGAATCAGAATCAGACTCTGAAGGCGAGCAGGCAAACATTGCACTGATGGCCACAGTTGATGATGGATCAGAATCTACATCAGAATCAGATTCTGAAGAGGTATTTTCTGAACTATCTAGAGAAGAGTTAGTTTCCAGTTTAACAGAACTTCTGGAACTCAAGGCTCATCTTAGTATCAAA
Source organism: Vicia villosa (assembly GCF_029867415.1). Taxonomy (NCBI): domain Eukaryota; kingdom Viridiplantae; phylum Streptophyta; class Magnoliopsida; order Fabales; family Fabaceae; genus Vicia; species Vicia villosa. The sequence goes on from NC_081180.1 coordinate 146,110,738, forward strand.
TACAAAAAGCTGAAAAAGCTATTTGATTCTGAAACTAAGAAGCTGGAAGTGGAAAATTCTGAGCTGAAGGAAAAAGTTTTAAAATTATCCAAAGATATTGGATCTCCTTCTGAATTAGAAAAATCCATTCCTAGTCTCAATCATATTCTGAAAGAATATGACTCGAGCTTCAGAAAGTTTTTATCTAGAAGTATTGGCAGAAGTCATCTTGCTTATATGATATATGGTGTTTCTGGAAACAAAAGGATTGACATTGGCTATGAGGGTGATACCCCACACAAATTTGAACCTGTAGATGATATGAAAATCACATACAAGTCATTGTATGATCAGTTCAAATATGGCCACTCACATGATATTAGGCTAACTTCACATGCCAAAAGCTTTCATGCTACACACACTAAGAAGCATGTGACACAACCTAGAAAATATCATGCCGCTAAACCTAAGGAATATCATGCTGTACCTCCTGTTGTTTATTATGCTAAACACAAGTTCAATCAGAACTTGAGGAAAACTAACAAGAAAGGACCCAAGAAGTTGTGGGTACCTAAGGAGAAGATAATTTCTATTACAGATATCCTTGACAGCAAAGAAGACAAAGCACAACATGTCATGGTACCTGGACTCTGGGTGCTCGCGACACATGACGGAAAGAAGGTCTATGTTCCAAGACCTGATGCTTAAGTATGGTGGAGAAGTCAAGTTTGAAGGAGATCAGAAGGGCAAGATTATTGGCTCTGGAACCATAAGTACTGGTAACTCTCCTTCCATATCTAATGTACTTCTTGTAGAAGGATTAGCGCATAACTTATTGTCCATAAGTCAATTAAGTGACAATGGTTATGACATAATCTTCAATCAAAAATATTGCAAGGCTGTAAGTCAGAAGGATGGCTCAATCCTATTTACAAGCAAGAGAAAGAACAACATTTATAAGATTGATCTTTCTGATCTTGAGAAGCAGAAGGTGACTTGCCTTATGTCTGTTTCTGAAGAGCAATGGGTCTGGCACAGAAGATTAGGCCATGCTAGTTTGAGAAAGATTTCTCAAATTAACAAACTAAATCTGGTCAGAGGACTCCCAAATCTGAAATACAAATCAGATGCTCTTTGTGAAGCATGTCAGAAGGGCAAGTTCTCCAAACCTGCATTCAAATCTAAGAATGTTGTCTCTTCCTCTAGGCCGCTAGAACTTCTGCACATTGATCTGTTTGGACCAGTCAAAATAGCATCTGTCAGAGGGAAGAAATATGGATTAGTCATCGTAGATGATTATACCTGCTGGACATGGGTAAAGTACTTAAAACACAAGGATGAGTCTCATTCAGTGTTCTTTGAATTCTGCACTCAGATTCAATCTGAGAAGGAGTGCAAAATCATAAAGGTCAGAAGTGATCATGGTGGAGAATTTGAGAACAAATTCTTTGAGGAGTTCTTCAAAGAAAATGGTATTGCCCATGAGTTCTCTTGCCCTAGAACTCCACAGTAAAATGGAGTTGTAGAGCGAAAGAATAGGACTCTACAAGAAATGGCCAGAACCATGATTAATGAAACCAATATGGCTAAGCAGTTCTGGGCAGAAGCAATAAATACTGCATGTTATATTCAGAATAGAATCTCTATAAGACCTATTCTAAATAAGACTCCTTATTAATTGTGGAAAAATAGAAAGCCTAACATTTCATATTTTCATCCTTTTGGATGTGTTTGTTTCATTCTGAATACTAAAGATCATCTTGGTAAGTTTGATTCTAAGGCACAAAAGTGTTTCCTTCTTGGATATTCTGAACGCTCTAAAGGCTACAGGGTATACAATACTGAAACATTGGTTGTAGAAGAATCAATCAATATCAGATTTGATGATAAGCTTGGTCTTGAAAAGCCAAAACAGTTTGAGAATTTTGCAGATTTAGATATTGATATATCAGAAGCTGAAGAACCAAGAAGCAAAGTATCAGAAGCTGAAGATCTCAGAAGCAAAGGATCAGAAGATCAAGTTGTTGCGTCTTTAGAGAATCTCAGAATTTCTGAAGAGCCAACATTCAGAAGATCTTCTAGACTCATATCTGCTCACTCAGAAGATGTCATTCTGGGAAAGAAGGATGATCCTATCAGAACTAGATCTTTTCTAAAGAATGGTAGTCAGAACAATTGATCAGAATCAGAAGATGAGAAGTTCTATCTTTCATCAGAAGCAAATTCTGTAACAGCTGTCATCAAGTTCTTTCTGATGGTGAACACGTGTTCACACGATAGGTAAAAGCGTGCGTGAGACTGATGGGATGCCGCCCTAGGTAACTGTGTAAATCATTTCAAATATCACGTTCTCTCACCTAACGTTACTCATCATTGAATGCATTTGATTTCAATTGATTCTGTAACTGTTCATTCTTATAAATTTATTGCATTCTTTTTCGAATCCGCCTCTATATATTCATTTCAAATCATAACGTTTATCTTTTCCGCTCTCATTCTCTCTCTTCTTGCATGCATTTCTGCAACTTATTTGCCCTCTTCTCTAACCCTAAACACAAAACCAAAAAGAAATCCAGTAATCTCAGTTGTGCTAGAATGGGTGCTTCTTCATCTCAAGTCGTTGGTTCATCTTCTCAGCAACGTCAACAAAGAGAAGATCAACAGATTGTTCCTGTAGTCACTTGCTCGATTCCTAGGAATGAGTTGGAAGTGATTTGTGAACTAGTTGTTGACTTTGATAGTCTTGAAGAACATGAGTTTCATATCAAGGATGACATGCTTTTTCAAGGGTGGACGTCATTGTTTTCTGAGTTCTGTGGACCGGTTTACCCAGAACTGGTAAAGGATTTTTGGGTTCATGCTGTAGTAGCCTCTAAAGCTATTATATCTTTTGTTCATGAAAGAATGGTTGTCATCATTGAGAACATTCTGAGGATGATGTTCGATTTAAGAAACCCTGAAGGAGTCTTTGAATCTGATCAGAGAACAGATTGGGATGCCGTTCTGACTGTTCTATACACAGATGTAGAGAAAACAAAGTGTGTCAAAGATATGAAGGATCTTTACAAAGTCTGGACCAAGATTCTTCTAGGGTGTTTCTATCACAGAAAATCAACCCATTCCCCATGTTTTTTCAACAAAGAGCAGCAATATATTGTGTACTGCATTGCCACTCAGAAGAAGGTTGATATTATCTACATAATTTTCAATCATATGTGGAATGCTGTAAGGGACTCCAGAAATGCTTTCAGAACGAAGAAAGGTGATATTATTCCTTTTGGAAGAATAATTACCAATCTTCTGGTTCACTCCAAGACTATTGAAGAATTGAAAGTTCAAGGAATCATCAAGGATCCTGTTATGACTACAGGAATTTTCTTGAATGCCAACACCTTGAGAAAGATGAATCTTATTCAAGCTGTTAGAGTCATTCCTGAACCTCTCCCTGGAGCAAGAAGCAGAAGAAGTCCTGTTCTTGCTGAGTTTGAAACGTTCTTCCGAAGTGGGCTTCCAGAAGTTAGGGCTCTATATCTTGACACTCTCAAAGAAGGTGGTGCTCAAGATGCTCCTGCTAAAGGTGGTCGCAAGAAAGCTTCCACTTCCAGGCCTGCAGTTTCAGAAGTTGCACCAGAAGTTGTTGCAAATAAAGAAAGAAGGACAAAGCGTAAGTTTGATCGTCCTTCTGTCAGCCAGGAGAAGGAAACTGAAGAAGAAGCTCCTGCAGTAGTTGATGAGAATGTTGCTGAAAGAGAAGTTATTGCTGAAGAAAATTTGGAAGTTGTAGTTGAAAATGAAAATACTGAACAAGAAGCTGCTGAGATAAGGAAGAAGAAGAAGATAAAGTTGAAGAAAAATAAGAATGTAGAAGATGGAAAGGAAGTAAAAAAGAAGAAGAAGAGGAAAAGAAAATTAATAATAGAATACTCGGATGAAGAAGAAGAGATCCCAGAAGCTGTGAATCAGCAAGAAGAAGAAAATCAAGAAGTAGTAACTCCAGAAGTTGAAGAACAAGAAGCTGTGGATAGAGAGAAAGAAAGACTGGAAACTGCCTGAAGAAGAGAAATTTCTCTTGGGAAGGCGAAGAGTGTGTATGAGAAGAAGAAGAAGAAGCAGAAAAGACATGAAGCTGAATTTGAAGCTCTTCAGAATATGTCCAAAGGTATACATATTTCTGAACCTGTCTTTGTCTCTGTTTTTAATTCAGAATATGTACCAACAGAAGTTCCGGTTACCCCTCAACCAAAAATTCTACCAGAAACAGCCCCATCAGAATCACCTCAACTCACCCATATTCTCACACCTCCTTCTTCTCCCCAAACAACAGTTCTCATTCCTCCCTCTCCACCCACAACCAACATTGCTTCTGACCATCCCCTTGAAACCCTCATTCTTGATATCCAACCCCTTCAAACTCTCTTTCCCCCTCACTCAAATATCTCCACTTCTCGACCTCTTCCTCATGCTAACTATGAACCCATTCCTTCTCCCTCACAAAATAATCCTTCCATCTCTGATCTTCCAGATTCTGCATCACATGAGCAATTGCTTCGTGATTGCAACTACACACCCAAGCCTCGTCCTGAACCTGAGTTAGTGGTGTTAGACTCTGAGAATGAAGCAGAATCATCTCTTTGTCTCGATAGAGAACCTTAACCCTATTTCCTTTCGAGACCAGATTTTGCCATCACCAGACTCAAATCCCACTGGGAATTTTCTGTTGGTGTATGTTTTGAACTGTTAAATCTGAGACTACAGACAGACTTAGAGACTTTGAAGGCAGCACATCATGCCAGGATGGATTATGTTGAACTCAGGATTATGTTGATTATCCTTAATGACATCCAATCATGTTTTACCTTGATGGACCTGTGATCATGTTTTACCTTGATTGTCCGTTGATGATTACCCAATCATGTTTTACCTTGATTGTCATTTGATGATTACCCAATCATGTTTTACCTTGATTGTCATTCGATGTTGCCCAATCATGTTTTACCTTGATTGTCATTTGATGTTGTCCAATCATGTTTTACCTTGATATTCATTTTATGTAGCCACATTCATGTATGCCTCAGATATTCTCTTCTCAAAGTTCAATCATGTTTTATCTTGAAAGCTTTTGTCAACTGTTTCTTTCTTGTGTGAAGTCTGATTCTATTCCTAGATGACGTATACCTTTTCCCCAACGGAGTCTGTTTACTTCTCCCCAGTGGTGTCCTGTTTCCATCTCGTGGAAATCATATGCATTCATAATCATAAGCATTACATTGCATCTCAGGTTCAAAAATTGTGTTTTTATATATATTTAAGTCTCTTCAATCATCGTGTCTCCGGATAAAAGAAACTTAAATAGGGGCATCTGTTGCACCCCAATTTTTGACCTCTGAGATCCCATCATTTTCTAAGTGTTATGATCATTATTGTTATACCCCAAAATTTGCCTGCGTTTTAAAAAAAAAAAAGAGAAATCAACAGACATCTGTCTAAAAATTTGGAGTTTTATACAATCTTGGATTTTTATTTCATAAATATCCTGATTTTATAAATACTCAATTTTTAGAATTTTTTATACAGTATTTTGGTTCGCTGTTAAATTTATTCTTACATAAACGCCAAATACTGTTTATCACTTCATACACTGTTTATTTGAGATTTATTTTCAGATAAATAATGCTGACGCAGTTGGTACAGAATTAAAATTTGCAGGCGCGGAGTCCGGGTTTCAGATTATACTGGTAACAATTAAATTATTATTGGTTTTATTTCCCACTAATTTTTATTTTTATACTATATTATTTTTTTTTTTAAAATCTCTTTCTTTCTTTTCAAATCCTAGCTTTATTCTACACCCCTTTTCTTTTCAAAACCTACCATACTTTTTTTCAAATCCTACTACTATTCAAAACGGTAACACTCCACTCCCAACGACTCTATCTCTCTCTTTTCACTCTATAAATACTCCTCATTTTTTCCATAAATTCTCACATCAAATTTCACTCATCTCCCAAATTTCTCAAACTTCTATCTCATAATTATTTTCTCTTCTTCCTCGGCAAAAATGGCAAAGTGGATGGATACACTTTTTCTTATAGTCATCACTATTTTTACGGTGATCATGTCCTTCTTCTGTCTGCATAGTCCTGAAAAATGCGGACCTGCGATGGTTACACTTCCGATCATCTATTTTCTGTTGTTCATAGCATGGATTATTAATCGTCATTTTTAAAGTTTGTTGTATCTGTCGCTTTCAAATAGTGTACCGTTTATTTTATTTGTCGTACTGTTCATTATATTATGTAATATTTGTACTGTTAGTATTAAATGTTGTACTATCTGTCGTACGGTAGTTTAATTATCAAGATAATATTATGTGTGTTAAATATTTATTTTTCTGTGCATTAAATATTTTTTTTCAAGGTTACTATCGGTATTTTCGTTCGCGTACAGTATATTTTATTTATTTATTATGTTTGTGTTTTTCTAACAGCTCAGGTAAATAAATTTTTCACCATTAACACAACAAAAACAAAAAGAAAAAAATTAACTTTAAACTGTTGAATTTTCACTTTAACTGTTACGTTAATACCCGGACAGCTAGTTACCAGTCAAACCCGCTATCAGCGCAATTCTCCGTGTTTGTACCATCAGTCAAATCAATTTTTCGCACTTCAAATTTCCAAGATTTTGTTCTAGAAGTCTTCTGATAATCACGTGGTCAACAGAGACTCAACACTGCACAAAAATCAGGTACGCCTAACTGTCTCCTACACAAACAGTCCCTAACTAGGTTTTTTTTATTTTTTTCAGGAGAACGAGTTTTTGAGACCTCAAATGGATTTCATGGATCTACATACGTATCAAAGTACCACCAGACAAATTTTCAAACTTCGATTCGCTCAGACGCACAGTCAACAGCTCAAACAGTCAACAGACGACCAGTTTGACCAAAAAGTCAACAGACAGTCAAAAATGCAATTTTTTGTCAACATCCATATTTTTTCAAAAGATTCATCATGTGATCAATGGTTGATCATAATTCATCAAGAAAAGTTCAGAAATCGACAAAACTCAAAATTGCAAAATTAGAGTTTTTTAGCTAAAAGTCAACTGAACTTTGACTGACCATAACTCTCTCATAATTTATCAGAAAAATTCCAAACAAAGCTCATTCTCAAGGAAATTCAATTCTCTACAACTTTGATGTTGGGACCAAGGTCAAGAAATGCTCCCGCCTAAGAGATATAAGCCAAAACATTACAGGTCATTTTCAAAGTCAACAAAAAGCAGTTTTTTGTCAAAACCCATATCATCAAGATAACTTCTCCAAATGCAAAAACGATTCCAAAGTGGCTTGTAGAGGACATCTTGGGCTTTCCAAAAAGTTAAAGAACACTTTCATAGGATCAAAATTGAGGGAGATATGCCTTGATGAAGTTGACCTTTTTTGGAAAAATGCATGAAACAAGTAATGACCAAAATTTGATTCTTTTTCAAAAAGACCAATTCTTTTGTGATTCAATCTTGATTCCCATATGTCTAAGGGGAATCCACGACCCATCCATGATCCATAACATTTTTATTTCATTTTAATTAAATTTTATTCATTTAAAGTTTAATTAAAGTGAGATAATTCAAAGATATTATCAAAGATGCTTATGGTTGCCAATCAAGACCAATTCAAGATGCTTAAATATATTATTGCAAGATTGAAGAGAATAATACTTGAGTGTTTTAACCATGGTTAAGAAATACACTCATTGAAAATATTCCATTATCATATTTTTTCCACAAAATCAATCATGACAATTTCCACTTGCAAGGCTTCCAAGATCAAACTCTTTGCCTATAAATAGAACTTCATTTTCTTCATTCAAAGAGAGAAAAAAGAGGAGGAGGAACAAGAGAAGAATAACAACACACTCCAAAAGCATAGCATAAGTTTTATATTTTTCAAAAGTTTCAAGAAACTTGTAAAAATCAAGGCTCATTCAAATAGCCACTTTCAATCAATTTCAATCACTCTATTCCACTCTTGGAACATCATAGAGTAAGTACAATGTAATTTTTAATATGTAGTAGTGTTAGGAGTTCATGAATTAAAAACTCCATATTTATGCATATTTTCAATTTCTCAAAAAAAATGTTTTAATTTTAGTTTTAAGTTGATAAAATGTTTATTTAATTTTTAACATAAAAATATTTTATTTCTTTTCATAATTAATTTATATTGCTTAATTAATTAGTAATTATGTAAATATTGCTTTTTTTAATTATTTTTAACCAATCAAAAAACTCCAAAAATATTTTCCTTTTAGATTTAGGTTTTTTTTTTTTTTATAATCTAATTTTTGACATAAAAAAGAATATTTTTTGTTAAGTTTAATTATTTGTATAATTATTTGTTTAATTAGTTTGTTAATTAACTAAAAATCAATTCCAAGAAAATCACAAAAAATATTAAGCTTAATTTGTTTTGTATTTATTTTTATTTATTATTTGATATTATTTCTTATCTTTTTCATTGTCTTGAATTGGGATAAAAAAAGATCAAACATGGAAGAGAATTGTATGCGGTTGATTTAAGACTTATGGAATTTTATCGTGTAGTCGCTATGATTTTATCAAGCTTCTGATAAAGTTCCATTGAATTTAAATCCGAGAACATCCTTCACTCACCATCAATCTTTATTACTAACTTTGATAACATACTTGACAAGTTTCAAGATGGTTATCTTTAACATCTAACAATTAACTTTAAATTCCGCATTTTATTATATTGTTCTTTATATTTCTTGCTTTATACTTTATTTTATCATTCATATTATTTATGTTTCTGTCATTTTTTTTTCTTTGTCCATTTGGACATATTATTTATGTTTCTGTTGTAACATCCCGATTTTTATTAATATTTTTATTAATTATATTAGTAATTATATTGTTTGGTGTTTTTAATAATAACTTATTTATTTAGTTATTATGTGATATAATAATTATTTAAGTATTTAATTATGTGAGTGTTTGTGTTGTTTGACTTAATTGAGTTATTAGAGAGATATAACTAAATGGGCCTAAGTGATAGAAACATAATGGATGGATTGGTGGGTTAAGCTCAATTGACATAAGTGAGATAGTAAGAGAAGGTTAGGGTTTTAGAGGTTACTATTTTCATTTGGGGGAAAAGATAGGAAGAAGAGAAAATAGGCAAAAGGGAAGAGAACAATGGTGGAAGAGAAAAGCTAGAAGAAACCTCATTTTCGCAGCAAGTTTCAGCATTGAGTCACCTTAGCAAAACGGATGTATCTCTCAATCCAACCGTTGGATCGCCGCGTGGTTTTGACACAACGTTCCTGACTCATAGAGGTAAGTTCTGACCGGAGCGATTTTGATTTTGAGGATTTTAAGTTCGTCTGATAAGCTGATTTCCGAACTGGTTTTTAGGTGTGTCTCCAAATTATGTTTGAAGGATTTATTTTGGAGAAAAGCTTAGAGCTATGGTGAAAGATTTCATATTTGCCAAGGTAAGGGTGGGGTTCTTTCATGCTAAAGGGTTGTATGATAGTATGTTATAGTGGGTTTAATTATATACTTTGATATCCATGTTCTTCTATGTTGCAATTTTGGGTATTTGATGATTGTTGGAATGTGATGATATAAATGTGATAAGTTGTGTGCAATTGATAATCTATGTGTATTAGATTGTTATGTTTGTTGTGAGTAAACCATTGATAGTGAAATAATGGGTTTTGTTATAGAATTGGAAAATAATGGAATAGAAATATAATAGTTGAATTGAAATTAATATAGTTTAATTATTAATTGGATAGTTAAATTATTAGTTGAATTGATTCCAATAAGTCTATGTGATTGGAATATACTTGAACTTGGACCAATTATTCGATTTATCGGTAAATTACGGTATTTTGAGAAATTGTTTGTAATTGTGTTTTGGCTTGAATATGTATGTTGAGAAATATATATTGTCATGCCAATGATGTTGTTTTGATATTGATTCTTTATGGTTAGTTGGTTAGCATTAATTCTAATGACTAATTGCTTGATGTTGAAAATGTGTGTTCATGTATAATTGACAAAAATGAGAATTAACATGAGATAGTATGATTACTAATGTTAATTGGATTGTGTAAATCGTAATTGATTAATTGGCCTCTCATATGTGAATGATATGTGTGTGTTGTGAATGTTGTGTACAATTGGTGGATAATTCATAGAGTTGAATTATTGTGATATGTGGAAAGTTAAGATGGTAGAGATGATCTTAATTGCATATATTTGTGAGATTGTACATACATTCATATCATAGTGTGCCTTGAAACATAGGTGGAATTGCTTTGAAACACAAGCGTGGCTTGGATTCTAGAGTGAATCGGAAAGCGGTAAACTATATGTTTACATTTGGTGGCTTTGGTCTTGTCCGGATCTGAAGCGTGGCTAGATTCTATATGAATCGGAAGCGGTGGAACTTTGGGTCCATATTGGGTACCACATGCATAGAGTCACATGTCTTGCATTGAGTTACATTGGAGTTATGTGATGTTTGAATATATGTAATTATGTGATTAGGTGATTGTTATGTGTGCATGAGATGTGATAATTAAATTTGGTGATGTTTGATACATGATTTTGGTGATATATGTAAATGAAACGTATATGATGAGAATGCAAATATATATATGTATTAATGATAAATGTATATATGTGGAATATATGAACCATGTTTTGCCATTGTTGATAGTTGTATTAATTTACGTTGTGATTATGAAGTATATGTTATTATGTGCTTGAATGACATACTTGTAAACTTGAATACATTGTTATAGTTGATAGTTAACATTATTGTTGTGATGCAAATTGCTTATATTGAGAAGTGGTGAATTGTGTATGATTTTATCTTTGCTATATGTATTATCATACTTTCCTTTATAATGTTTGATATCTCACCCCTTCTGCTGATGTTTCCCCTACCATGGGAAATGGGCAGGTACTCAAGTATAGCCGTGGAAGTTTGTAGATTCACCGTGTCTGGTTGGTGTGTCGCTCTGATACGTAGCACTCGGGGGTTGTCTATATTGTTGTTTCTATGTTGTTCATGTTTTAGTTGTTGAGTTCCAAATTGGATAATGAGAAGTACTATGATGTTTGAAGTTGTTTCCGATTAAATAAGATAATTTGTTTATAAATTCAAATGTTATGATTCCGCTGCATATTAAAATGAAGTTGGTTTGTCTAAGAGCTGTTATAGGTTGTTTTGTGCTTCTCTGAGATTAAAGTGCTATGTATCTGGTTATGAGTTGTTTATAGGAAGTAAATGTGATATCCCAAATGCATTGTTGATAGTTTTTAAAATACTCTGATTTCTCGCATGATATTTTTGGGTAGAATTTGGGGTGTTACATTAGTGGTATCAGAGCAGGTCGGTCCGTCCGGCCAAGTTGTCGAGTCAGTTGAGTTGTGTGACAGTTGAATGATGTTAGTGTTTTATTCCTTAGTACGCGACATGTGTGTGAAACACTGTTGGTACTTGTTCGTTTTGTTGCAGGGTTAGTTTGAGCGAAGTAGGGAAGAAGCTGTGCTTCTTGGATATGTTTCAGTTGTAAGTTATTGGTGCAATATATTTCTTAAGGAGACAGAGCAGGCAATGTAGAAGTTTGTTGGTTTCCGAATTCGAAGGTAACATGGATTTAAGATTTTGTTTGTTTAACAAGTCGGATCATCTTGGAATAAGGATAATTGTTATAAGATGGAATTTAGGAAGTTGCCATATTCAGCATTATTAGTGGACTGTGAAGTTATCAATTTAAGTAACCGTTGCGTAGGATGTTGACTTAAGAATAATGATTAAGTGACGGATTACGGTAGACCTTGTCAAGGGATCCTTGGCAAGAGATTGGAAAAGTTGTCGAAGTTGTTGGAACGTTCAAGTCGGAGTTAGAAATGCGAAGGGACGAGTATGATTCCAAGAATAAAAAGTGTTGATAGTGGTGTAAAGAAATTATGTTCTAATGTTATCACAAGGTGTGTGTTAGCATGTTCAGATGATTTTGGGAGTTAATGAAGTATGGTATTTTTGGTGACGTAAAGGATTCTATTGCAGTTAAGTAACGATGGTTTACGCTACCATTATGGTTGTCGGCTATCTATTGACAAATTGAGGAACTGATCACCCTTAATCTCTTGTTGATAGTAGAAGGAATCGTATTGGAATGAGATAGACTTGTCTTACCAGCTTGATAATATTGGAAGTGAATAAGTTTGTGCAAGATGGTGCGATGTTGTTTAGGTTGTTTGCAACTTTGGATGTTCATGAGGAAATAACGATTGGGGGATTATCGATAGTTGGCGCATTTGCATAAGTGTTTCCTGAAGATGTAAGTGATTTACCGTCAGAAAGAAAAGTTGAGTTTTCGATCGATTTAGTTTCTGGAACTAGTCTTGTATCGAGGGCTCCATATAGGATGTTTGCTTATGATGTTGAAAGAGTTGAAGAGTCAACTTGAAGACTTGTTTGAGGAGAGGTTGATTCGTTCGAGTGTGTCGTCTAGAGGTGCATATGTTTTTGTTGGTTAAGAAGAAGGAAGGTTTTGAAAGGATTTATGTTGAAACAAAAAGGACAACTTGTAGCTTATGCTCCAAAGCAACTTAAGATTCATGAGAGAAATTATCTGACGCAAGATTTTGAGTTGGCCGCCGTTGTTTTTGTTTTAAAACTTTGAAGGCAATACTTATTTGGATCAAGATTCGATGTGTATAGTGACTACAAGAGTTTGAAGTATTTGCTTGATCAGAAAGAGTTGAATATGAGACAGAGAAGGTGGTTGGAATTCTTGAAGGACTAGGATTTTGCTTTGAATTATCATCCGGGAAAAGCGAACGTTGTAGCCAATGCATTGAGTAGGAAATAATTGCATATGTCTATGTTGATGATTCAAGAATTGGAATTGTTGGAATAATTTCGAGATTTGAGTTTGGTATGTTGAAGCTTACTTGTGGTATTCTTGATGAGATTAGAGAAGGTCAGAAATCGGATTTGAAATTGGTTGACAAGATGAAATTGATTGATTGAGGATAAGGTGATAATTTTGGGATTGACGAGAACGGTGTCATGAGATGTCGTGATTGAATTTGTATTCCAGATGTTTCGGATTTGAAAAAGAGAATTTTTGGGATGAAGGGCATCAAAGTGGTTGAGTAATTATCCTGGTGCTACTAAGATGTATCAAGACTTGAGAAAGTTATTTTTGTGGCGAGGTATGAAGAAGGATATTGCGGAATTTGTGTATTCGTGTTTGACTTGTCAGAAGTCAAAGATTGAACATCAGAAACCGTCTGGTTTGATGCATTCGTTGTCCATTCCTGAGTGGAAGTGGGATAGCATTTCTATGGATTTGTTTTGGGTTTTTCTAGGAAATCGATTAATTGTGAGGCAATTTGGGTCATTGTAGATGGATTGACGAATTTTGCTCACTCTATTCCGATAAGCAGGGATTATCCGATGGAGAGACTTGCAAAGTTGTATTTTGAAAAGATTGTGAGTTGGCATGGTATTCCATCGAGTGTTGTTTCTGATAGAGATCCGAAGTTTACTTCTAGATTTTGGAAAGTTTTGTAGAGTACTTTGATTATTAAGTTGTGTTTGAGTTTTGTTTATCATCCGCAAGCTGATGGTCAAACGGAGAAGACGATTCAGTAACTTGAGGATCTTTTGAGAGCTTGTATTTTGAAGCTTTGTATGGTCGAAGGTGTGGAACGCCTTTGTGTTCGTGTGATTCTGGGGAGAGTAAGTGTAGTTTTGGAGATGAGATGGTTGTGTCGATGGTATTTTCGAGGACGAAAATATTCTAAGTGGGGGAGAGTTGTAACATCCCGATTTTTATTAATATTTTTATTAATTATATTAGTAATTATATTGTTTGGTGTTTTTAATAATAACTTATTTATTTAGTTATTATGTGATATAATAATTATTTAAGTATTTAATTATGTGAGTGTTTGTGTTGTTTGACTTAATTGAGTTATTAGAGAGATATAACTAAATGGGCCTAAGTGATAGAAACATAATGGATGGATTGGTGGGTTAAGCCCAATTGACATAAGTGAGATAGTAAGAGAAGGTTAGGGTTTTAGAGGTTACTATTTTCATTTGGGGGAAAAGATAGGAAGAAGAGAAAAGAGGCAAAAGGGAAGAGAACAATGGTGGAAGAGAAAAGCTAGAAGAAACCTCATTTTCGCAGCAAGTTTCAGCATTGAGTCACCTTAGCAAAACGGATGTATCTCTCAATCCAACCGTTGGATCGCCGCGTGGTTTTGACACAACGTTCCTGACTCATAGAGGTAAGTTCTGACCGGAGCGATTTTGATTTTGAGGATTTTAAGTTCGTCTGATAAGCTGATTTCCGAACTGGTTTTTAGGTGTGTCTCCAAATTATGTTTGAAGGATTTATTTTGGAGAAAAGCTTAGAGCTATGGTGAAAGATTTCATATTTGCCAAGGTAAGGGTGGGGTTCTTTCATGCTAAAGGGTTGTATGATAGTATGTTATAGTGGGTTTAATTATATACTTTGATATCCATGTTCTTCTATGTTGCAATTTTGGGTATTTGATGATTGTTGGAATGTGATGATATAAATGTGATAAGTTGTGTGCAATTGATAATCTATGTGTATTAGATTGTTATGTTTGTTGTGAGTAAACCATTGATAGTGAAATAATGGGTTTTGTTATAGAATTGGAAAATAATGGAATAGAAATATAATAGTTGAATTGAAATTAATATAGTTTAATTATTAATTGGATAGTTAAATTATTAGTTGAATTGATTCCAATAAGTCTATGTGATTGGAATATACTTGAACTTGGACCAATTATTCGATTTATCGGTAAATTACGGTATTTTGAGAAATTGTTTGTAATTGTGTTTTGGCTTGAATATGTATGTTGAGAAATATATATTGTCATGCCAATGATGTTGTTTTGATATTGATTCTTTATGGTTAGTTGGTTAGCATTAATTCTAATGACTAATTGCTTGATGTTGAAAATGTGTGTTCATGTATAATTGACAAAAATGAGAATTAACATGAGATAGTATGATTACTAATGTTAATTGGATTGTGTGAATCGTAATTGATTAATTGGCCTCTCATATGTGAATGATATGTGTGTGTTGTGAATGTTGTGTACAATTGGTGGATAATTCATAGAGTTGAATTATTGTGATATGTGGAAAGTTAAGATGGTAGAGATGATCTTAATTGCATATATTTGTGAGATTGTACATACATTCATATCATAGTGTGCCTTGAAACATAGGTGGAATTGCTTTGAAACACAAGCGTGGCTTGGATTCTAGAGTGAATCGGAAAGCGGTAAACTATATGTTTACATTTGGTGGCTTTGGTCTTGTCCGGATCTGAAGCGTGGCTAGATTCTATATGAATCGGAAGCGGTGGAACTTTGGGTCCATATTGGGTACCACATGCATAGAGTCACATGTCTTGCATTGAGTTACATTGGAGTTATGTGATGTTTGAATATATGTAATTATGTGATTAGGTGATTGTTATGTGTGCATGAGATGTGATAATTAAATTTGGTGATGTTTGATACATGATTTTGGTGATATATGTAAATGAAACGTATATGATGAGAATGCAAATATATATATGTATTAATGATAAATGTATATATGTGGAATATATGAACCATGT
The DNA here is from genome assembly GCF_029867415.1 of Vicia villosa. Taxonomy (NCBI): domain Eukaryota; kingdom Viridiplantae; phylum Streptophyta; class Magnoliopsida; order Fabales; family Fabaceae; genus Vicia; species Vicia villosa. Next base: position 146,126,442 of record NC_081180.1, read on the forward strand.
TTTGCCATTGTTGATAGTTGTATTAATTTACGTTGTGATTATGAAGTATATGTTATTATGTGCTTGAATGACATACTTGTAAACTTGAATACATTGTTATAGTTGATAGTTAACATTATTGTTGTGATGCAAATTGCTTATATTGAGAAGTGGTGAGTTGTGTATGATTTTATCTTTGCTATATGTATTATCATACTTTCCTTTATAATGTTTGATATCTCACCCCTTCTGCTGATGTTTCCCCTACCATGGGAAATGGGCAGGTACTCAAGTATAGCCGTGGAAGTTTGTAGATTCACCGTGTCTGGTTGGTGTGTCGCTCTGATACGTAGCACTCGGGGGTTGTCTATATTGTTGTTTCTATGTTGTTCATGTTTTAGTTGTTGAGTTCCAAATTGGATAATGAGAAGTACTATGATGTTTGAAGTTGTTTCCGATTAAATAAGATGATTTGTTTATAAATTCAAATGTTATGATTCCGCTGCATATTAAAATGAAGTTGGTTTGTCTAAGAGCTGTTATAGGTTGTTTTGTGCTTCTCTGAGATTAAAGTGCTATGTATCTGGTTATGAGTTGTTTATAGGAAGTAAATGTGATATCCCAAATGCATTGTTGATAGTTTTTAAAATACTCTGATTTCTCGCATGATATTTTTGGGTAGAATTTGGGGTGTTACATCTGTCATTTTTTCTTTGTCCACTTGGACATATTATTTATATTTCTGCTATTTTTTCTTTGTCCATTTGGACATATTATTTATGTTTCTGTTATTTTTTCTTTGTCCATTTGGACATATTATTTATGTTTCTGTTATTTTCTCTTTGTCCATTTGGACATATTATTTATGTTTCCGCTATTTTTCTTTGTCCATTTGGACATATTATTTATGTTTCCGCTATTTTTTCTTTGTCCATTTGGACATATTATTTATGTTTCCGCTATTTTTTCTTTGTCCATTTGGACATATTATTTATGCTTCCGCTATTTTTTTTTCTTTGTCCATTTGGACGCATTGTTTATGTTTCCGTTATTTTCTTTTTGTCCACTTGGACCATACTTTACTTTTATGCTAAAACACTAATAAACAACAAAAATCTAAAAAACGCTTAAGGTTCTCTCTTGGACTACTGGTTACTATCCCTAGCATTTTGGAGATTTGGACTTATGGACTTAGTGCCTCTGGACCCCTATTCTGTTATTACTCTATGGTTGTTCTGTCTGTCTGGCATTGGATTGTTGTCTGTTTGTGTATGCAGGTATTTCCTTGAAAGTCCTTGATGGTTAATTCCAAGGCATTGAGATAAGAATTTTACCCGAAAACAGCCGTTACTCCGCCCGATTTTCATCAGAATTTTAATGTGCTTAATGCAAAGTGGTGCTAAAGATGATAAGTTCATCTGGATCCCCAAGTGGTAATGCGTCGGCCAACTGTTGGTTTCTTATTTTGGTTAGATCATTCTCTCCTTAAACTTTTATTTTAAGCACTAGGATAGCCTCTTCATCTCCTCCCACTTCTTAAATTTTCAAAATCTTCTCCCTTTTTCCAAAATCTTCTTATGTTTGTAAAACCTCTTTTAAAAATCTTTTCTTATAAAATACCTTTTGCCCTTAGTGGCTTTTCTTTCAAAGTTTAGACACGATTAAGTGTTGTAGTGAGTTGAGATACCCCACGATTTTGAGATTGATTGATATAATGGAATCTTTTCCACGTGAAAGAGATAGTGTCATACTCGTTGATTTTCATCCGAGTTGGAGCCCTTCTTTCATTTGTGATGCAAAGAATCTATTTGTTCTCATGATCAAGATCAATGGCTGAGTATTCGCTCCGACGATGGTAAACGTGTTTATGTTTTTTTTCAAACGTTTTTTAAAAGCGGAACTACATTAGCTCTGACTTCTCCATTGCACCGAGGAGGTATGTAGGCACAAGGCTTAATGTCTTGCCGAGCTTATTTTAAAAATCAAACAAGAGCAAAAGTGATCTAAGCAAAACTAAGAGCCCATGGATAACCATGGATACAAAGGGTGCTTAAAACCTTCCCTTTGTATAACCAACCCCCCGAACCCAAAATCTGTCAAAAGGTCTTTCCTGTTCTTTTATGCCTTTCCTTTTTGGATAAAATAAAAGTCGGTGGCGACTCTTGCAAAAAATAAAAAAAAAATTAATTAAAAAAAAAATAAAAAGAGCAAGGAGTCAGTTCGCAAAAACCGAGTTTACAGAACTGGCGACTCTGCTGGGGATTTGAAAAATCTTTTTAAAAGAGGGGTTACCTTAGAGTTTTTGATCACTTTAATATTTGCTTATACTTGTTTATTTTATTATTTTTTGCTATTCTGGATATATGTGTGGTTCTGTCACAAGTGATACATTATGGACAAATCCTAACCCGGATTAAGTACACATAAGAATTAGGTGGAGGGTATAGTCATGTACAGGCGTACGTGAGAATCCTTCCGCTCAGTGGAGGTTCCTTGTTGGTAATATATGTTTAGCATGTTTCGTAGCGAAGACATTATTGCTTTCATTGAATTGTAGAAGCTGAGTTGGCCGTAGAACCCCAACCCATCCTGGCCTTATTAGGTTGTGGCGCAGAAACTATTCAGGTGAAGACTTGGATTGGTTGTCATGCGGAGAGCCACACTCAGACGAGTTTTTCATGAGAATATTGCTAGCTCACAAGTTCAGTTGTGCAAGCCGGTAATATCTGAAAGAAGAATGTGGACTCTGACGTATCAGTAGAACATGTTATGCAGGTGATTAACCCCTAGTACTATCCCATGTTTGGTCCTTTGACCTCATGCTCGTGACGTTGAACTTTTGAACCTATCTTATGTGCACCATGTTTATGTTACCATGTCTGTATATATGGCATTCATACATCCATTCATACATACATTCATGCATTCATAAAAATCTTTTCCTTTGATTTCCAATGAACTCAGAGGTCTTTTTTTGTAAACATCATAAGTTTCATCAAACTCAATGGATCTTGGGTGTTGATGGGGTGAAAACTCTAATCCACCAAAATGGATGATTGATTTTGATGATAACTTAATCAATGTTTTAATCCAATGCTTGAATGTTTGCAAATTAATATCTTAAGTTCTTTGAAACTCAAATAATATAAACAACAAATGCATCATTTGCATACATACATCCAGCTTATCCATGAAACTTATCCTTGTATGTCTCCATCTTCGAAGTTGTCTGTCTACCATCGAGCTGATTCTTCCACCTCGGAATCCACTTCCAGAAGGTTTTAGGTCTGATCTTCATTGTCCTTTCCATCAAGGGGCAGCAGGCCATGATTTAGAAAGATGTTTCCCTACTGTTTGCATTTCCTCAATTATATTGTTTGCTTTTAAACTTTTTTCATTTCAGAATGTTAATTTTAATGAAATGAGCATCGTATTTTTGAATTCATTTTCATCTACTATGTCTATGTTTATGCTTCTTTTACAAAAAAAAAAAATTTATTTTGCTTTCTCTATCAAACTTGTGTTTTATGCAAAGATTGGAGGGAGGATGATGACAACAAAATACCCAGGTTGTTGAACTGTATGCTTTCAAATAAAACTTTGCTGACGATGTACAGGCATTGTTTCAATTCCCAAACACTGGAGAAATAAGGAAGTTAATCCCTCGTTCACCCCCTTTGAGCCTAGAAGTTGGTGTTTCTTTCTGTATGAAATAACCCACATTTTAACCCGGGGCAGGGTAGTTCCCAGTTAATTCGGTTATGCATTCTATTTTAAGAGAATCATTCAATACACCTTTCAACAAGTGTTTTAATCACAAGCTTTCCTCCACATACATGAAAGAAATGTTGGAGATGCCGAGCAAAAGTCGATGATGGTTCATTATAATCATTAAGCAAGGTAGTCACTATCTTTCAGAAAAAAAAAGTATCAAAAAAGAAAATCGACGAAAAGCCTGCTAAGTCAAAATCAAAAATGACTTAGGCAAAAATTAAGGCATCCCGCTGACTGTAAGTTCAAAATAAACAGTTCAGGCAAAAGTTAGGGATATCAAAAGAAGGAAAAAAGAAGAGATAAGTCAATAAACTCTTGAACCACAAAATGTTGGGACTATCAAAAGGAAAAAGTGACTGCCATCTCTAAGTTTTCTTGGCTTGTGAACTTTCATCATTACAACAGGTAAAATTCCAGAAGTCTCTTAGAACCTGAATGCATATTTTGAATTAACTGGGTTTAGGAATGAAGATCATCACGAAGATGGGGTGGGTTACAAAAAATTTGAGCCTTATACCTTTTATTTTTTAAACCGTGAACCTGACCACGTTACAACCTTCAAAAGCCCTAATTGAAGCAAGGTTTGTTTTGAAAGCATACTACAACAAGGTTGCGTAAGCTGACTCCCAAGAGATTTACCAATCATTTATGTTGATACCATATCTTTTCTTTATCTTTTACTTTGGTTGTCTTAACCTTTGTGTTTTGACAAGTGATTCCATTTTCTTTACAAAGTGACTTTGATTTCAAAAATATGTTTTGAGCATTGCATTAAAATTACCATTCTTGAATAAACATTTTATTTGCAAGTAAGCACTCATCTTCTAGGAAGTTCAAACAGTAGAGAAACTTGATCAGTGATCCTATTAGGGGCACATTACTTCAAGATCCTGTTGTTCAGATGTTTAAATCAAGATTTGTTGATCAGAATATCCTCTGCAAGACTTATACTGGGGAAATCTTCTTCAGCAATCCCCAAGCACAATTTATCAGTACTTCTCAAAGGATCATTTGTTTGATACAGTTATCAGTGTGACAAGAAGTTTGTTCATGCATCTTCTTTCCAAGCGGATTTTTTTTAGAGTTCCTGTGTTGAGGAATCAAAGCTCCAATCTTGCCTCACAAAAGAGTCAATCCCAGTTGTCATAAATAACTACATTGCAATGAGCATTCATCATGCATAGAAAACTTTAACATCATGCATAGAAACAAAATCATGCTCATTAACATTCTTCCAAGGTCCTGTTGTTGTCAACATCTTACCTTGAGATCAAAGTCCAACTTATTGGCACCTACCAAAACAAATTTATCCTTTTGATTCGTTTTGTTTGTATCTATCTGATATTCTTCATGATATGTCTTGTTTGTTCTGACAATTTTTCAGAACTTTGTCACCTTTTATTCAAAGCTTCTATGGATGTCCCAATTCCCAATAAAGTGTTATTACCTCACTCAATGTCACTCTTGAATGTCTCTTAGTTCAATCATGTTTTATCTTGATTGTCGTTTGATGCTGCTGCATTCATGGTTTATCTTAAAACGCTTTTGATATTTTCTTCTTAAAGTTCAAATCATGTTTTACCATGATTGACCTTGGTGTTCTCTAATCATGTTTTACCTTGATTGTCACTTGGTATTCTCTAATCATGTTTTACCTTGATTGTCATTTGGTATTTTTCAATCATGTTTTACCTTGATTGTCATTTGATGATTATCCAATCATGTTTTACCTTGATTATCCTTAATGACATCCAATCATGTTTTACCTTGATGGACCTGTGATCATGTTTTACCTTGATTGTCCGTTGATGATTACCCAATCATGTTTTACCTTGATTGTCATTTGATGATTACCCAATCATGTTTTACCTTGATTGTCATTCGATGTTGCCCAATCATGTTTTACCTTGATTATCATTTGATGTTGTCCAATCATGTTTTACCTTGATATTCATTTTATGTAGCCACATTCATGTATGCCTCAGATATTCTCTTCTCAAAGTTCAATCATGTTTTATCTTGAAAGCTTTTGTCAACTGTTTCTTTCTTGTGTGAAGTCTGATTCTATTCCTAGATGACGTATACCTTTTCCCCAACGGAGTCTGTTTACTTCTCCCCAGTGGTGTCCTGTTTCCATCTCGTGGAAATCATATGCATTCATAATCATAAGCATTACATTGCATCTCAGGTTCAAAAATTGTGTTTTTATATATATTTAAGTCTCTTCAATCATCGTGTCTCCGGATAGAAGAAACTTAAATAGGGGCATCTAATGCACCCCAATTTTTGACCTCTGAGATCCCATCATTTTCTAAGTGTTATGATCATTATTGTTATACCCCAAAATTTGCCTGCGTTTTAAAAAAAAAAAAAGAAATCAACAGACTTCTGTCTAAAAATTTGGAGTTTTATACAATCTTGGATTTTTATTTCATAAATATCCTGATTTTATAAATACTCAATTTTTAGAATTTTTTATACAGTATTTTGGTTCGCTGTTAAATTTATTCTTACATAAACGCCAAATACTGTTTATCACTTCATACACTGTTTATTTGAGATTTATTTTCAGATAAATAATGCTGACGCAGTTGGTACAGAATTAAAATTTGCAGGCGCGGAGTCCGGGTTTCAGATTATACTGGTAACAATTAAATTATTATTGGTTTTATTTCCCACTAATTTTTATTTTTATACTATATTATTTTTTTTTAAATCTCTTTCTTTCTTTTCAAATCCTAGCTTTATTCTACACCCCTTTTCTTTTCAAAACCTACCATACTTTTTTTCAAATCCTACTACTATTCAAAACGGTAACACTCCACTCCCAACGACTCTATCTCTCTCTTTTCACTCTATAAATACTCCTCATTTTTTTCGATAAATTCTCACATCAAATTTCACTCATCTCCCAAATTTCTCAAACTTCTATCTCATAATTATTTTCTCTTCTTCCTCGGCAAAAATGGCAAAGTGGATGGATACACTTTTTCTTATAGTCATCACTATTTTTACGGTGATCATGTCCTTCTTCTGTCTGCATAGTCCTGAAAAATGCGGACCTGCGATGGTTACACTTCCGATCATCTATTTTCTGTTGTTCATAGCATGGATTATTAATCGTCATTTTTAAAGTTTGTTGTATCTGTCGCTTTCAAATAGTGTACCGTTTATTTTATTTGTCGTACTGTTCATTATATTATGTAATATTTGTACTGTTAGTATTAAATGTTGTACTATCTGTCGTACGGTAGTTTAATTATCATGATAATATTATGTGTGTTAAATATTTATTTTTCTGTGCATTAAATATTTTTTTTCAAGGTTACTATCGGTATTTTCGTTCGCGTACAGTATATTTTATTTATTTATTATGTTTGTGTTTTTCTAACAGCTCAGGTAAATAAATTTTTCACCATTAACACAACAAAAACAAAAAGAAAAAAATTAACTTTAAACTGTTGAATTTTCACTTTAACTGTTACGTTAATACCCGGACAGCTAGTTACCAGTCAAACCCGCTATCAGCGCAATTCTCCGTGTTTGTACCATCAGTCAAATCAATTTTTCGCACTTCAAATTTCCAAGATTTTGTTCTAGAAGTCTTCTGATAATCACGTGGTCAACAGAGACTCAACACTGCACAAAAATCAGGTACGCCTAACTGTCTCCTACACAAACAGTCCCTAACTAGGTTTTTTATATTTTTTTCAGGAGAACGAGTTTTTGAGACCTCAAATGGATTTCATGGATCTACATACGTCTCAAAGTACCACCAGACAAATTTTCAAACTTCGATTCGCTCAGACGCACAGTCAACAGCTCAAACAGTCAATAGACGACCAGTTTGACCAAAAAGTCAACAGACAGTCAAAAATGCAATTTTTTGTCAAGATCCATATTTTTTCAAAAGATTCATCATGTGATCAATGGTTGATCATAATTCATCAAGAAAAGTTCAGAAATCGACAAAACTCAAAATTGCAAAATTAGAGTTTTTTAGCTAAAAGTCAACTGAACTTTGACTGACCATAACTCTCTCATAATTTATCAGAAAAATTCCAAACAAAGCTCATTCTCAAGGAAATTCAATTCTCTACAACTTTGATGTTGGGACCAAGGTCAAGAAATGCTTCCGCCTAAGAGATATAAGCCAAAACATTACAGGTCATTTTCAAAGTCAACAAAAAGCAGTTTTTTGTCAAAACCCATATCATCAAGATAACTTCTCCAAATGCAAAAACGCTTCCAAAGTGGCTTGTAGAGGACATCTTGGGCTTTCCAAAAAGTTAAAGAACACTTTCATAGGATCAAAATTGAGGGAGATATGCCTTGATGAAGTTTACCTTTTTTGGAAAAATGCATGAAACAAGTAATGACCAAAATTTGATTCTTTTTCAAAAAGACCAATTCTTTTGTGATTCAATCTTGATTCCCATATGTCTAAGGGGAATCCACGACCCATCCATGATCCATAACATTTTTATTTCATTTTAATTAAATTTTATTCATTTAAAGTTTAATTAAAGTGAGATAATTCAAAGATATTATCAAAGATGCTTATGGTTGCCAATCAAGACCAATTCAAGATGCTTAAATATATTATTGCAAGATTGAAGAGAATAATACTTGAGTGTTTTAACCATGGTTAAGAAATACACTCATTGAAAATATTCCATTATCATATTTTTTCCACAAAATCAATCATGACAATTTCCACTTGCAAGGCTTCCAAGATCAAACTCTTTGCCTATAAATAGAACTTCATTTTCTTCATTCAAAGAGAGAAAAAAGAGGAGGAGGAACAAGAGAAGAATAACAACACACTCCAAAAGCATAGCATAAGTTTTATATTTTTCAAAAGTTTCAAGAAACTTGTAAAATTCAAGGCTCATTCAAATAGCCACTTTCAATCAATTTCAATCACTCTATTCCACTCTTGGAACATCATAGAGTAAGTACAATGTAATTTTTAATATGTAGTAGTGTTAGGAGTTCATGAATTAAAAACTCCATATTTATGCATATTTTCAATTTCTCAAAAAAAATGTTTTAATTTTAGTTTTAAGTTGATAAAATGTTTATTTAATTTTTAACATAAAAATATTTTATTTCTTTTCATAATTAATTTATATTGCTTAATTAATTAGTAATTATGTAAATATTTCTTTTTTTAATTATTTTTAACCAATCAAAAAACTCCAAAAATATTTTCCTTTTAGATTTAGGTTTATTTTTTTTATAATCTAATTTTTGACATAAAAAAGAATATTTTTTGTTAAGTTTAATTATTTGTATAATTATTTGTTTAATTAGTTTGTTAATTAACTAAAAATCAATTCCAAGAAAATCACAAAAAATATTAAGCTTAATTTGTTTTGTATTTATTTTTATTTATTATTTGATATTATTTCTTATCTTTTTCTTTGTCTTGAATTGGGATAAAAAAATATCAAACATGGAAGAGAATTGTATGCGGTTGATTTAAGACTTATGGAATTTTATCGTGTAGTCGCTATGATTTTATCAAGCTTCTGATAAAGTTCCATTGAATTTAAATCCGAGAACATTCTCCACTCACCATCAATCTTTATTACTAACTTTGATAACATACTTGACAAGTTTCAAGATGGTTATCTTTAACATCTAACAATTAACTTTAAATTCCGCATTTTATTATATTGTTCTTTATATTTCTTGCTTTATACTTTATTTTATCATTCATATTATTTATGTTTCTGTCATTTTTTTTTCTTTGTCCATTTGGACATATTATTTATGTTTCTGTCATTTTTTCTTTGTCCACTTGGACATATTATTTATATTTCTGCTATTTTTTCTTTGTCCATTTGGACATATTATTTATGTTTCTGTTACTTTTTCTTTGTCCATTTGGACATATTATTTATGTTTCTGTTATTTTCTCTTTGTCCATTTGGACATATTATTTATGTTTCCGCTATTTTTTCTTTGTCCATTTGGACATATTATTTATGTTTCCGCTATTTTTTCTTTGTCCATTTGGACATATTATTTATGTTTCCGCTATTTTTTCTTTGTCCATTTGGACATATTATTTATGCTTCCGCTATTTTTTTTCTTTGTCCATTTGGACGCATTGTTTATGTTTCCGTTATTTTCTTTTTGTCCACTTGGACCATACTTTACTTTTATGCTAAAACACTAATAAACAACAAAAATCTAAAAAACGCTTAAGGTTCTCTCTTGGACTACTGGTTACTATCCCTAGCATTTTGGAGATTTGGACTTATGGACTTAGTGCCTCTGGACCCCTATTCTGTTATTACTCTATGGTTGTTCTGTCTGTCTGGCATTGGATTGTTGTCTGTTTGTGTATGCAGGTATTTCCTTGAAAGTCCTTGATGGTTAATTCCAAGGCATTGAGATAAGAATTTTACCCGAAAACAGCCGTTACTCTGCCCGATTTTCATCAGAATTTTAATGTGCTTAATGCAAAGTGGTGCTAAAGATAATAAGTTCATCTGGATCCCCAAGTGGTAATGCGTCGGCCAACTGTTGGTTTCTTATTTTGGTTAGATCATTCTCTCCTTAAACTTTTATTTTAAGCACTAGGATAGCCTCTTCATCTCCTCCCACTTCTTAAATTTTCAAAATCTTCTCCCTTTTTCCAAAATCTTCTTATGTTTGTAAAACCTCTTTTAAAAATCTTTTCTTATAAAATACCTTTTGCCCTTAGTGGCTTTTCTTTCAAAGTTTAGACACGATTAAGTGTTGTAGTGAGTTGAGATACCCCACGATTTTGAGATTGATTGATATAATGGAATCTTTTCCACGTGAAAGAGATAGTGTCATACTCGTTGATTTTCATCCGAGTTGGAGCCCTTCTTTCATTTGTGATGCAAAGAATCTATTTGTTCTCATGATCAAGATCAATGGCTGAGTATTCGCTCCGACGATGGTAAACGTGTTTATGTTTTTTTTCAAACGTTTTTTAAAAGCGGAACTACATTAGCTCTGACTTCTCCATTGCACCGAGGAGGTATGTAGGCACAAGGCTTAATGTCTTGCCGAGCTTATTTTAAAAATCAAACAAGAGCAAAAGTGATCTAAGCAAAACTAAGAGCCCATGGATAACCATGGATACAAAGGGTGCTTAAAACCTTCCCTTTGTATAACCAACCCCCCGAACCCAAAATCTGTCAAAAGGTCTTTCCTGTTCTTTTATGCCTTTCCTTTTTGGATAAAATAAAAGTCGGTGGCGACTCTTGCAAAAAATAAAAAAAAAATTAATTAAAAAAAAAATAAAAAGAGCAAGGAGTCAGTTCGCAAAAACCGAGTTTACAGAACTGGCGACTCTGCTGGGGATTTGAAAAATCTTTTTAAAAGAGGGGTTACCTTAGAGTTTTTGATCACTTTAATATTTGCTTATACTTGTTTATTTTATTATTTTTTGCTATTCTGGATATATGTGTGGTTCTGTCACAAGTGATACATTATGGACAAATCCTAACCCGGATTAAGTACACATAAGAATTAGGTGGAGGGTATAGTCATGTACAGGCGTACGTGAGAATCCTTCCGCTCAGTGGAGGTTCCTTGTTGGTAATATATGTTTAGCATGTTTCGTAGCGAAGACATTATTGCTTTCATTGAACTGTAGAAGCTGAGTTGGCCGTAGAACCCCAACCCATCCTGGCCTTATTAGGTTGTGGCGCAGAAACTATTCAGGTGAAGACTTGGATTGGTTGTCATGCGGAGAGCCACACTCAGACGAGTTTTTCTTGAGAATATTGCTAGCTCACAAGTTCAGTTGTGCAAGCCGGTAATATCCGAAAGAAGAATGTGGACTCTGACGTATCAGTAGAACATGTTATGCAGGTGATTAACCCCTAGTACTATCCCATGTTTGGTCCTTTGACCTCATGCTCGTGACGTTGAACTTTTGAACCTATCTTATATGCACCATGTTTATGTTACCATGTCTGTATATATGGCATTCATACATCCATGCATACATACATTCATGCATTCATAAAAATCTTTTCCTTTGATTTCCAATGAACTCAGAGGTCTTTTTTTGTAAACATCATAAGTTTCATCAAACTCAATGGATCTTGGGTGTTGATGGGGTGAAAACTCTAATCCACCAAAATGGATGATTGATTTTGATGATAACTTAATCAATGTTTTAATCCAATGCTTGAATGTTTGCAAATTAATATCTTAAGTTCTTTAAAACTCAAATAATATAAACAACAAATGCATCATTTGCATACATACATCCAGCTTATCCATGAAACTTATCCTTGTATGTCTCCATCTTCGAAGTTGTCTGTCTACCATCGAGCTGATTCTTCCACCTCGGAATCCACTTCCAGAAGGTTTTAGGTCTGATCTTCATTGTCCTTTCCATCAAGGGGCAGCAGGCCATGATTTAGAAAGATGTTTCCCTACTGTTTGCATTTCTTCAGTTATATTGTTTGCTTTTAAACTTTTTTCATTCCAGAATGTTAATTTTAATGAAATGAGCATCGTATTTTTGAATTCATTTTCATCTACTATGTCTATGTTTATGCTTCTTTTACAAAAAAAAAAATTATTTTGCTTTCTCTATCAAACTTGTGTTTTATGCAAAGATTGGAGGGAGGATGATGACAACAAAATACCCAGGTTGTTGAACTGTATGCTTTCAAATAAAACTTTGCTGACGATGTACAGGCAATGTTTCAATTCCCAAACACTGGAGAAATAAGGAAGTTAATCCCTCGTTCACCCCCTTTGAGCCTAGAAGTTGGTGTTTCTTTCTGTATTAAATAACCCACATTTTAACCCGGGGCAGGGTAGTTCCCAGTTAATTCGGTTATGCATTCTATTTTAAGAGAATCATTCAATACACCTTTCAACAAGTGTTTTAATCACAAGCTTTCCTCCACATACATGAAAGAAATGTTGGAGATGCCGAGCAAAAGTCGATGATGGTTCATTATAATCATTAAGCAAGGTAGTCACTATCTTTCAGAAAAAAAAGTATCAAAAAAGAAAATCGACGAAAAGCCTGCTAAGTCAAAATCAAAAATGACTTAGGCAAAAATTAAGGCATCCCGCTGACTGTAAGTTCAAAATAAACAGTTCAGGCAAAAGTTAGGGATATCAAAAGAAGGAAAAAAGAAGAGATAAGTCAATAAACTCTTGAACCACAAAATGTTGTGACTATCAAAAGGAAAAAGTGACTGCCATCTCTAAGTTTTCTTGGCTTGTGAACTTTCATCATTACAACAGGTAAAATTCCAGAAGTCTCTTAGAACCTGAATGCATATTTTGAATTAACTGGGTTTAGGAATGAAGATCATCACGAAGATGGGGTGGGTTACAAAAAATTTGAGCCTTATACCTTTTATTTTTTAAACCGTGAACCTGACCACGTTACAACCTTCAAAAGCCCTAATTGAAGCAAGGTTTGTTTTGAAAGCATACTACAACAAGGTTGCGTAAGCTGACTCCCAAGAGATTTACCAATCATTTATGTTGATACCATATCTTTTCTTTATCTTTTACTTTGGTTGTCTTAACCTTTGTGTTTTGACAAGTGATTCCATTTTCTTTACAAAGTGACTTTGATTTCAAAAATATGTTTTGAGCATTGCATTAAAATTACCATTCTTGAATAAACATTTTATTTGCAAGTAAGCACTCATCTTCTAGGAAGTTCAACCAGTAGAGAAACTTGATCAGTGATCCTGTTAGGGGCACATTACTTCAAGATCCTGTTGTTCAGATGTTTAAATCAAGATTTGTTGATCAGAATATCCTCTGCAAGACTTATACTGGGGAAATCTTCTTCAGCAATCCCCAAGCACAATTTATCAGTACTTCTCAAAGGATCATTTGTTTGATACAGTTATCAGTGTGACAAGAAGTTTGTTCATGCATCTTCTTTCCAAGCGGATTTTTTTTAGAGTTCCTGTGTTGAGGAATCAAAGCTCCAATCTTGCCTCACAAAAGAGTCAATCCCAGTTGTCATAAATAACTACATTGCAATGAGCATTCATCATGCATAGAAAACTTTAACATCATGCATAGAAACAAAATCATGCTCATTAACATTCTTCCAAGGTCCTGTTGTTGTCAACATCTTACCTTGAGATCAAAGTCCAACTTATTGGCACCTACCAAAACAAATTTATCCTTTTGATTCGTTTTGTTTGTATCTATCTGATATTCTTCATGATATGTCTTGTTTGTTCTGACAATTTTTCAGAACTTTGTCACCTTTTATTCAAAGCTTCTATGGATGTCCCAATTCCCAATAAAGTGTTATTACCTCATTCAATGTCACTCTTGAATGTCTCTTAGTTCAATCATGTTTTATCTTGATTGTCGTTTGATGCTGCTGCATTCATGGTTTATCTTAAAACACTTTTGATATTTTCTTCTTAAAGTTCAAATCATGTTTTACCATGATTGACCTTGGTGTTCTCTAATCATGTTTTACCTTGATTGTCACTTGGTATTCTCTAATCATGTTTTACCTTGATTGTCATTTGGTATTTTTCAATCATGTTTTACCTTGATTGTCATTTGATGATTATCCAATCATGTTTTACCTTGATTATCCTTAATGACATCCAATCATGTTTTACCTTGATGGACCTGTGATCATGTTTTACCTTGATTGTCCGTTGATGATTACCCAATCATGTTTTATCTTGATTGTCATTTGATGATTACCCAATCATGTTTTACCTTGATTGTCATTCGATGTTGCCCAATCATGTTTTACCTTGATTGTCATTTGATGTTGTCCAATCATGTTTTACCTTGATATTCATTTTATGTAGCCACATTCATGTATGCCTCAGATATTCTCTTCTCAAAGTTCAATCATGTTTTATCTTGAAAGCTTTTGTCAACTGTTTCTTTCTTGTGTGAAGTCTGATTCTATTCCTAGATGACGTATACCTTTTCCCCAACGGAGTCTGTTTACTTCTCCCCAGTGGTGTCCTGTTTCCATCTCGTGGAAATCATATGCATTCATAATCATAAGCATTACATTGCATCTCAGGTTCAAAAATTGTGTTTTTATATATATTTAAGTCTCTTCAATCATCGTGTCTCCGGATAGAAGAAACTTAAATAGGGGCATCTGTTGCACCCCAATTTTTGACCTCTGAGATCCCATCATTTTCTAAGTGTTATGATCATTATTGTTATACCCCAAAATTTGCCTGCGTTTTAAAAAAAAAAAGAGAAATCAACAGACTTCTGTCTAAAAATTTGGAGTTTTATACAATCTTGGATTTTTATTTCATAAATATCCTGATTTTATAAATACTCAATTTTTAGAATTTTTTATACAGTATTTTGGTTCGCTGTTAAATTTATTCTTACATAAACGCCAAATACTGTTTATCACTTCATACACTGTTTATTTGAGATTTATTTTCAGATAAATAATGCTGACGCAGTTGGTACAGAATTAAAATTTGCAGGCGCGGAGTCCGGGTTTCAGATTATACTGGTAACAATTAAATTATTATTGGTTTTATTTCCCACTAATTTTTATTTTTATACTATATTATTTTTTTTTAAAATCTCTTTCTTTCTTTTCAAATCCTAGCTTTATTCTACACCCCTTTTCTTTTCAAAACCTACCATACTTTTTTTCAAATCCTACTACTATTCAAAACGGTAACACTCCAATCCCAACGACTCTATCTCTCTCTTTTCACTCTATAAATACTCCTCATTTTTTTCGATAAATTCTCACATCAAATTTCACTCATCTCCCAAATTTCTCAAACTTCTATCTCATAATTATTTTCTCTTCTTCCTCGGCAAAAATGGCAAAGTGGATGGATACACTTTTTCTTATAGTCATCACTATTTTTACGGTGATCATGTCCTTCTTCTGTCTACATAGTCCTGAAAAATGCGGACCTGCGATGGTTACACTTCCGATCATCTATTTTCTGTTGTTCATAGCATGGATTATTAATCGTCATTTTTAAAGTTTGTTGTATCTGTCGCTTTCAAATAGTGTACCGTTTATTTTATTTATCGTACTGTTCATTATATTATGTAATATTTGTACTGTTAGTATTAAATGTTGTACTATCTGTCGTACGGTAGTTTAATTATCAAGATAATATTATGTGTGTTAAATATTTATTTTTCTGTGCATTAAATATTTTTTTTCAAGGTTACTATCGGTATTTTCGTTCGCGTACAGTATATTTTATTTATTTATTATGTTTGTGTTTTTCTAACAGCTCAGGTAAATAAATTTTTCACCATTAACACAACAAAAACAAAAAGAAAAAAATTAACTTTAAACTGTTGAATTTTCACTTTAACTGTTATGTTAATACCCGGACAGCTAGTTACCAGTCAAACCCGCTATCAGCGCAATTCTCCGTGTTTGTACCATCAGTCAAATCAATTTTTCGCACTTCAAATTTCCAAGATTTTGTTCTAGAAGTCTTCTGATAATCACATGGTCAACAGAGACTCAACACTGCACAAAAATCAGGTACGCCTAACTGTCTCCTACACAAACAGTCCCTAACTAGGTTTTTTTTGTTTTTTTCAGGAGAACGAGTTTTTGAGACCTCAAATGGATTTCATGGATCTACATACATCTCAAAGTACCACCAGACAAATTTTCAAACTTCGATTCGCTCAGACGCACAGTCAACAGCTCAAACAGTCAACAGACGACCAGTTTGACCAAAAAGTCAACAGACAGTCAAAAATGCAATTTTTTGTCAACATCCATATTTTTTCAAAAGATTCATCATGTGATCAATGGTTGATCATAATTCATCAAGAAAAGTTCAGAAATCGACAAAACTCAAAATTGCAAAATTAGAGTTTTTTAGCTAAAAGTCAACTGAACTTTGACTGACCATAACTCTCTCATAATTTATCAGAAAAATTCCAAACAAAGTTCATTCTCAAGGAAATTCAATTCTCTACAACTTTGATGTTGGGACCAAGGTCAAGAAATGCTTCCGCCTAAGAGATATAAGCCAAAACATTACAGGTCATTTTCAAAGTCAACAAAAAGCAGTTTTTTGTCAAAACCCATATCATCAAGATAACTTCTCCAAATGCAAAAACGCTTCCAAAGTGGCTTGTAGAGGACATCTTGGGCTTTCCAAAAAGTTAAAGAACACTTTCATAGGATCAAAATTGAGGGAGATATGCCTTGATGAAGTTGACCTTTTTTGGAAAAATGCATGAAACAAGTAATGACCAAAATTTGATTCTTTTTCAAAAAGGCCAATTCTTTTGTGATTCAATCTTGATTCCCATATGTCTAAGGGGAATCCACGACCCATCCATGATCCATAACATTTTTATTTCATTTTAATTAAATTTTATTCATTTAAAGTTTAATTAAAGTGAGATAATTCAAAGATATTATCAAAGATGCTTATGGTTGCCAATCAAGACCAATTCAAGATGCTTAAATATATTATTGCAAGATTGAAGAGAATAATACTTGAGTGTTTTAACCATGGTTAAGAAATACACTCATTGAAAATATTCCATTATCATATTTTTTCCACAAAATCAATCATGACAATTTCCACTTGCAAGGCTTCCAAGATCAAACTCTTTGCCTATAAATAGAACTTCATTTTCTTCATTCAAAGAGAGAAAAAAGAGGAGGAGGAACAAGAGAAGAATAACAACACACTCCAAAAGCATAGCATAAGTTTTATATTTTTCAAAAGTTTCAAGAAACTTGTAAAAATCAAGGCTCATTCAAATAGCCACTTTCAATCAATTTCAATCACTCTATTCCACTCTTGGAACATCATAGAGTAAGTACAATGTAATTTTTAATATGTAGTAGTGTTAGGAGTTCATGAATTAAAAACTCCATATTTATGCATATTTTCAATTTCTCAAAAAAGATGTTTTAATTTTAGTTTTAAGTTGATAAAATGTTTATTTAATTTTTAACATAAAAATATTTTATTTCTTTTCATAATTAATTTATATTGCTTAATTAATTAGTAATTATGTAAATATTGCTTTTTTTAATTATTTTTAACCAATCAAAAAACTCCAAAAATATTTTCCTTTTAGATTTAGGTTTATTTTTTTTATAATCTAATTTTTGACATAAAAAAGAATATTTTTTGTTAAGTTTAATTATTTGTATAATTATTTGTTTAATTAGTTTGTTAATTAACTAAAAATCAATTCCAAGAAAATCACAAAAAATATTAAGCTTAATTTGTTTTGTATTTATTTTTATTTATTATTTGATATTATTTCTTATCTTTTTCTTTGTCTTGAATTGGGATAAAAAAAGATCAAACATGGAAGAGAATTGTATGCGCTTGATTTAAGACTTATGGAATTTTATCGTGTAGTCGCTATGATTTTATCAAGCTTCTGATAAAGTTCCATTGAATTTAAATCCGAGAACATCCTTCACTCACCATCAATCTTTATTACTAACTTTGATAACATACTTGACAAGTTTCAAGATGGTTATCTTTAACATCTAACAATTAACTTTAAATTCCGCATTTTATTATATTGTTCTTTATATTTCTTGCTTTATACTTTATTTTATCATTCATATTATTTATGTTTCTGTCATTTTTTTTTTCTTTGTCCATTTGGACATATTATTTATGTTTCTGTCATTTTTTCTTTGTCCACTTGGACATATTATTTATATTTCTGCTATTTTTTCTTTGTCCATTTGGACATATTATTTATGTTTCTGTTATTTTTTCTTTGTCCATTTGGACATATTATTTATGTTTCTGTTATTTTCTCTTTGTCCATTTGGACATATTATTTATGTTTCCGCTATTTTTTCTTTGTCCATTTGGACATATTATTTATGTTTCCGCTATTTTTTCTTTGTCCATTTGGACATATTATTTATGTTTCCGCTATTTTTTCTTTGTCCATTTGGACATATTATTTATGCTTCCGCTATTTTTTTTTTCTTTGTCCATTTGGACGCATTGTTTATGTTTCCGTTATTTTCTTTTTGTCCACTTGGACCATACTTTACTTTTATGCTAAAACGCTAATAAACAACAAAAATCTAAAAAACGCTTAAGGTTCTCTCTTGGACTACTGGTTACTATCCCTAGCATTTTGGAGATTTGGACTTATGGACTTAGTGCCTCTGGACCCCTATTCTGTTATTACTCTATGGTTGTTCTGTCTGTCTGGCATTGGATTGTTGTCTGTTTGTGTATGCAGGTATTTCCTTGAAAGTCCTTGATGGTTAATTCCAAGGCATTGAGATAAGAATTTTACCCGAAAACAGCCGTTACTCTGCCCGATTTTCATCAGAATTTTAATGTGCTTAATGCAAAGTGGTGCTAAAGATAATAAGTTCATCTGGATCCCCAAGTGGTAATGCGTCGGCCAACTGTTGGTTTCTTATTTTGGTTAGATCATTCTCTCCTTAAACTTTTATTTTAAGCACTAGGATAGCCTCTTCATCTCCTCCCACTTCTTAAATTTTCAAAATCTTCTCCCTTTTTCCAAAATCTTCTTATGTTTGTAAAACCTCTTTTAAAAATCTTTTCTTATAAAATACCTTTTGCCCTTAGTGGCTTTTCTTTCAAAGTTTAGACACGATTAAGTGTTGTAGTGAGTTGAGATACCCCACGATTTTGAGATTGATTGATATAATGGAATCTTTTCCACGTGAAAGAGATAGTGTCATACTCGTTGATTTTCATCCGAGTTGGAGCCCTTCTTTCATTTGTGATGCAAAGAATCTATTTGTTCTCATGATCAAGATCAATGGCTGAGTATTCGCTCCGACGATGGTAAACGTGTTTATGTTTTTTTTCAAACGTTTTTTAAAAGCGGAACTACATTAGCTCTGACTTCTCCATTGCACCGAGGAGGTATGTAGGCACAAGGCTTAATGTCTTGCCGAGCTTATTTTAAAAATCAAACAAGAGCAAAAGTGATCTAAGCAAAACTAAGAGCCCATGGATAACCATGGATACAAAGGGTGCTTAAAACCTTCCCTTTGTATAACCAACCCCCCGAACCCAAAATCTGTCAAAAGGTCTTTCCTGTTCTTTTATGCCTTTCCTTTTTGGATAAAATAAAAGTCGGTGGCGACTCTTGCAAAAAATAAAAAAAAATTAATTAAAAAATAAAAATAAAAAGAGCAAGGAGTCAGTTCGCAAAAACCGAGTTTACAGTCCCCTTGGAGGCAGGTACTGTTTTGAAGAGAAAGCTTTTGTTGATGAACTGGCAGAAGCTTCAGAAGCTGAACAAGAAGCACACTCTTGGGAGATTGTTGTGTGGAAGCCTAAGTTTCATGTTCTGACTGAAGATTCCCAATGGCTATTCCATTGGCTTAGGGCGAATTCTTCTGAGCAGGCACCTACCATGGCTGTTCCTGAGGTTGTCTATCATCCAGTCGTTACTGCTCCCATTCCTCCAAAGAATCTGGCTGAGATTCTTCAAGCTCTAGAGAATGGAGATTCTGATCTTCCTACCCCAGAATATGATGAAGATGCTTCTATGGAAGAAGCTGATGCTGAGAAACAAGATGTTGAGAATCATTCTTCTGAGAAAAGTCCTGTTCCGGAAACTCAAGAAGATGTTCTTACATTGGATGCCTCTGTTGGACATGCTATTCCACTGAATGATGGTGGTGAAACTTCTGGTGAATCCTCTCAACTGGAGAAGACTTTGGAGGCTCTTCAACAGAATCAAGCTGTCATTGCTTCTCACCTGGATAAACATGATGAAGCACATGAAGAATTCAGAGCCTTCATGAAGAAACAGAATGAAAGCACTGCAGGGATTCACGACATGCTGGCCAAGATCATGTCTAAGCTAGGCTAGTCGTAGTCTTTTGAGTCTTAGTCGTCTCTTGTTATTGCATCTGTCTTCTTGCATTGTTTCTTGTATCTTCTGATAATTCTTCTAATGAAATCAATGAAAATTTTCTTCTTCTCTCATATTGTTTGTTTTTTTCATCTGAATCTTTTATGTTTTTTGATGTTATGACAAAAAGGGGGAGAAAATGTGATAAATGATCTGATTTATATTATCAGTTGCTGGGAGTAAGTCTCCACATTTCTAACAGAATTTGCAAGTTCTATGTCTTTGAGATTTTTGCAGGATTGAAGACATTCTGAAAAAAGCTCAACATGAGAAGCAAAGACATGGGGAAAAGCAATTCTATATAGAAACATGCTCATGGGATTTGAAACAAGCTTAGTGCTGTGAAGCTTCAAGATCAGAAGCAAGAAGGAAGAATCTTCTGATATTCTTGTGATAGAATATGCTCCAACACATTCTTATCCCTTATATGTTCTGATACATTTTTTTGTGCTCTGATACATACTATCTGTTCTGATACATATTTTATGTTCTGATTCATTCATGCCTTGACTTTTGTTGTTTAGTTTGTTCTGAAACATTTCAGGATGTAGGGATGCTCTGATGATGCTCTGGTACATTCAACAATGTTTTGATACAATCTAGCATGCAATGATTCAAGAAGAAATTCAAAGCTCTGAAGCTGTCCTATGGAAGCAAGAAGCAGAAGCTCTGAATGTTGTGAAGTTCTAAGCATATGTGATCGTCTCAACTGAAATGGAAAATACTCAGGGAAGTCTTTTAATTATAAATTTCTTCCAGTATTTATTCCAGGGGGAGATTGTTAATCCCAGGGGGAGACATATTCACACACTATGTTTATATGCTTATGCTATAACTGTGTAATTGTCTTAGCCGTCTGATATTCTGATTGCAAATTCATATCATTTATATATGTTTTTGTCATCATCAAAAAGGGGGAGATTGTTAGAACAAGATTTGTTCTGATCAATATTCTTAGTTTTGATGATAACAATGTATATGAATTTTGCTTGAGATAATGTGGTACTCTAATCCTATGCAATTTCCATTTCAGGAAATATATAAAGAATATGCACAAAATCAGCGCAAGAAGCACTGACTCAGAAGGTTCAAGTATGCAACATCAGAACATGCTCTCGCAAGACATCAGAAGATGGTCAAGCAGAATCAGAACATGGTCTATTGAAGCATCAGAAGAACTTGAGATCAGAAGCAGAAGCACTGAAGTTCTCATGGTATCACGCTAGAAGCACTTCAAGGTCAGAAGACAAGAAGCTGCTCTGCACCAAGCTGTTTGACTCTGATTATATTCAAACGTTGTTTATACAAACATCAGATCAGAAGCAAGTACAAGATGGCAGGCTACGCTGACTGACAAAAGGAACGTTAGAAGCTATTAAAGGCAACGTCAGTTAAAGCAGGAAAAGCAAGGCTCGAGGTAGTTGACAAAAGAGTGAAACATTAAATGCAATGTTGTACGGATCACGCAACGCATTAAATGCTCCCAACGGTCATCTTCTCAAACGCCTATAAATAGAAGTTCTGATGAGAAGCTGAATACAACTCTTTGCGCAAAGACACAGAAACGCTGTCAAATTCAAAAGCTCTCAAACTTCATCTTCAACCTCACTTCATTACTGTTGTAATATCTTAGTGAGATTAAGCTTAAACTTTAAGAGAAATATCACAGTTGTGATTATAGCTTTTAAGAAGCATTGTAATACTCTTGTAAGAATTTGTTTACATTCATTTGTAAAGAACTAGAGGAGATCAAGTTGTGATCGGATTCTCTAGAAAGTTTTAGAGGGTATCTAAGCATTGTGTTCCTAGAGTGATCAGGTTGTGATCAGAATACTCTAGAAGACTTAGAGGTTATCTAAGTGGAAAACCATTGTAATCTTGTGTGATTAGTGGATTAAATCCTCAGGTGAGGTAAATCACTCCAAGGGGGTGGACTGGAGTAGTTTAGTTAACAACGAACCAGGATAAAAATCATTGTGCAAATTGTTTTTATCTTAAGAGTTTTAAAGCTACACTTATTCAAACCCCCCCCTTTCTAAGTGTTTTTCTATCCTTCAACGAGAACTTTTCCATAAGCTTTTGAGAGTATTGATGATGTCATTATGAAATATGACAAAGCTTTTCAAAAGTTTCGAGCCAGAAGCATATGGAGAAGCGTGATGGATTTTATGATCTATGGTGTGAGCACAAATGGGACAAATGGTGTTGGCTATAGTTCCTATGGCAAATATAATTTTGATAAGGAAGAAAAATATAATACTCTTCATTCCTATTTTGTCTCTGTTGGGTTTGTGCCTAAAGATAAAGGAAAAAAAGAGAAATATGCTTCTAAACCTAAGGCAAAACCTTCTCGCTTTAATACTTGTAAATATGATTATTCTGTTGCTAAACCCAAAGTTATTAAGAACCCTGGGAGAACTAACAAGAGAGGACCCAAGAAGTTGTGGGTACACAAGAAACAAATAATCTATGTTGCATATATTCTTAGCAGCACAGTTGAAACACCAGTCATGGTACCTAGACTTTGGTTGCTTGCAACACATGACGGGAAGAAGGCATATATTCTAAATTCTGGAACTTAAGCCTGGAGGCGCCGTGGTTTTCCGAGGTTATAAGAAGTGAAAGATCATAGGCTCTAGAACAGTTGGTAATGGGTGAAGTTTCTTGGTTACAAGGATGAGTCATACTTTGCATTACATTCAAAACAGAGTCTATACAAAAGACTCCATATGAATTGTGGAAGAACAAGAAATCTATTTTTCTTACCCTCATTTTTTATGCTCCTGTTTTATCTTGATCACTAAAGAGAATCTTAACAAGCTTGATTCTAAAGCTCAAAGTTGTATCATGTTAGGATATTCTAAAAGCTCAAAAAGATTTAAAGTATACAACAATGAAACACTTATTGTTTAAGAATCAACCAATGTTAGATTTGATGATAAGCTTGACCTTGAAAAGTCAAAACTAATTGAAAATTTGCAGATCTGAGATTACCTATTAAGGCGTTGAAGGTAATGAAGCTGCTACAAAAGAATAAGAGGTCATGGACTCAGAAGATGGTTAACCAGACGCTGTTGAAGCACAAACACATCTAAGGAAGCAAAGACAAGGATCATGACATTCTGAGGAACTGATTCTGGGTGACAAGACTGAACCAGCAAGAACCTAATAGTCTTTTAAACCATATGAAGCAATTCTTATGGGCTTGGTGTCTCTAAAAGAGGCTACATCTATTGTTAAAGAGCTCCTGGACAAAGATTGGATTCTGGCTATTCAAGAAGAACTCAATCACTTCTCAAAAAATGATGGCTTGTATGGAAAAGACGTGTTCTCAGCGTGTAGCCCTTCAAACTGATGTATGAATGTCTATGGTACGTATCTTTCTTTTCGTTGGCTTATGGATTGTGATACTTCATACTAGTGAAGTTCTCATATATCAGAAGTAGGCATGACAACAAAACTCGTACCTGCGGGTATCCACCCGAACCCACCCCGAAGTTGACGGAGAAAACCTATTTTGACTGGGTATGGGTTCGGGTTTTCTCCGATTACAAAATATGGGGACGGGTCGGGTAATGGAGATACTACTACCCACCCCGAACTCGTCCCATTTATTTCATTGTGTATATTATTATATATTTTTGTTCATTTAGAATATTATATATGTGGCCAAAGTTTTGCTATTTTAATTCGTATTTATTATTTCAAATATTTGAAATGTATGTATGAATTTTTTTGAAACTATTTCATTTTATTATTTATAAAGTAATTTAATTATGGGGAAAAAATAATTATTTGTATTAAAAAAATTGATTTTACTAAATGGATGGTGGTGGGGCGGGGATACCCGAACCCGTTTGGATCGGGTTTGGGTTTTAATTCTCCATCTCCATTTGGGGATTCAGGTTTGGGGGAGGTAATAACCGTCCCCGACCCACCCCGTTGCCATCCCTAATCAGAAGTATCCATGGTCAAAATATTCTCTTGAAAATTCCTCTGTCCGTTGGGAACTGAAGAGTTTACTTCATTAAATGAGTTGTCAGGAAAGTGAAAGGTTAGTGATTCAAATTAAGACAGTTGTCTTTTCTGAAAATACATGGTTTTGTCATAATAAAAAAGGGGGATATTGTAAGAACAAGACTGGTTCTACATATGGCCTTGAGTTTTGATGATAAATTTACATGGTATCTTAGAGAACAACTGTGTACTCTATTGGTTTTTGTCTGGTGTGCAGCTTTTGCTAAACAGGTTTTGACTCTGGTAAGAAGGCGTGTGATGTCATTAGATTCTGAACTCAACACTCTGGAAGAATACCTTTGGTGTGTTACAAATTTAAGTCAAGATACTAGAATTCTTCTTATGCAACGGTTCTAAGGAATGTTAGTACAAGAGCTTCTGATCGTGACTTTGCAAGGAAGCTTTGGAGGCTTTCTAAAGCTTTCCTTCTGTTGCCCAAAGTTTTGAAGATATTGAAGGCAAGTTTCTCCTAAACGAGTTCTGAAGATCTGAAAACATTACTTCTGAAGACCAAGTACTGAAGACTCTGAAGACAAGGTTCTGCTGAACAAGTTCTGAAGACTCCAAATTTAGGTTAAGAAGACTCAAATTCTGATCCTTCTACAACATACTTCAATCAACATACATCAGAAGCATTTGGAAAAATTGAAGATAAAAAACAAGACTGGCTTGCGTGAGATGGTGAGTATAAAAGTATGAAGTACACTGTGACCTCTACTCTAATAAGGTGGCGTAAGGACAATCCTTTTGGTACTTGTTGTCTACCATTTCCACCATGACCGTTGGGGACAAAACAATTGGTTTTATATTTCCTACTCTACCCTCCAACGGATCTATTTCTCAGCTATAAGAGGAGAACTTGGAAGAATTTGAAATCAATATACCGGTTTTCAAAATTACGCTAAAGCGCTACACCAACTATTTTTAGATATTCTTTGTATAGTTTTGTATTTTTAGAAAGGAGCTTTTGTTCATATCTTGCTATCTACACTTTTGTGTTGTTGTACTTAAACATTGTGTAATCTGCTTGTTAGAAGCATCTTTGTATACACATCTTTGTATTCAACGGTTGTTGATAGGTTCCTTGAGAGACTAGGTGTAGTCAGGATTCTCAAGAAGACTTTTCCTGCGGTCATCGTGGTTTGGCAATAAGGATCAAATGACTTGTTGGGCTTGTCAACAAGGTTGATCAAACTTATTGTGGTTGTCTGCAGCTTGACAATAAGGATCGCAATCTTGTTGGAGTTATCAACAAGGTTGATCAGACTAATTGTGGTTGTCTGTGGCTTGGCAATAAGGATCGACGGACTTGTTGGAGTTGTCAACAAGGTTGATCACACTTAATATGGTTTTCTGTAATTAGTTGATTATAGTGGATTAAGTCCTTGTGGATAAGGCAAATCACCTTGCAGGGTGGACTAGAGTAACTTAGTTAACAGTGAACCAGGATAAAAATAATGGTTCGTTTATTTTTATTCACTTGTTAACTTTGTGTTTAAGTTGCGAAAATATTATATTTGGTGCTATCCAATTCAAACTCCCATTTTTTGTGTTTCTCGCACCTTCAACGTGGCGTATGAGGTGTTTAGATGAAATTGACTTAAGTCATGGTAGAAGAGAAGGTAACAGTCCCTCCAAGATTTGAGGAAAAACCTATCATCCCCAACTCCCGCGTATCCACTAGGAAGTTAGGGATATTGTCTCTCTCCTTAGTGCTCGACCCAAGGAATCATCAATAAATACTCCAACCTCAAAACTTAGATATTCATTCATTAATTTCGTCAAACTCTAGTCTATTGTGTCTATTTCAACCAAGCATATTCTTCCTCTTTTATTCTATTTCACAAGTACATCTTATTTGGACGATAGTAGTCTTTTATGTATTAGTGAAGTAATCCATCTTTTCCCTAGATATTATCTGATTAATAAAAAGAATTTCTTCATATCCTTTCTTTCTTAAATCTTCAAATTGCAATATTAGTTCTCATGGTAAATGTTTCGCATTTGAAGAGATTAACAAGCATATTGTACATGTAGCACAAAGATTCAACAACCTATGTAGGAGATTTCTTCCAACTTATGGATTAGGATGCAAGTAAAATGAAA
The DNA here is from genome assembly GCF_029867415.1 of Vicia villosa. Taxonomy (NCBI): domain Eukaryota; kingdom Viridiplantae; phylum Streptophyta; class Magnoliopsida; order Fabales; family Fabaceae; genus Vicia; species Vicia villosa. The sequence goes on from NC_081180.1 coordinate 146,153,199, forward strand.
GTTGAAGACTCATACATCTTTCATTTTCCTATGGCTCTAAATATTTAGTGGCATGATTCACAAACTCTCATGTCACGTTGTAATGCTAATTACACAACTGAAAAGAAAACAAGTAGTCTTCCAAGCTCTTGAAATTATGCATTGATCTATAGCTCACACATTGTTCCAACCCTCTGATTCATCTCTTTTGGGATTCGTTTTGCATGCATGGAGCACGAAGTTACATGCTCTAACAGCCTCTTCTACTGTCAGATAGATCCAATTTCCTCCCATATCCTTCTGAAAGTGGGACTTGTTTAGTTTCTTCATCACCTCACTTCCAGGGTTCACCAACACAAGCTGCAATCACAGGAATGAAAATATTTCAAGGTTGAAAAAAAAAGTGCTACAACAAAATTTTGGTTCATGATTAGAAAATGACATGAGAGAAATAATTACTTGCTGTTCTTTTCTTTGAGAAATCTTGTTAATCTCTTCAAGCATACTTATTCCACTTGTATCAATATTCCCAACAGCTGCAAATAAAATTGCTTTGCAAGTTAGACTAGAAATTCTAATAACCATGTTTTGAGTAATTACATGTTGTAAATATGATCTTGTATTACTCACCACTCATATCCATTATAATATACTTCAAACTTGTCTCTCCTGTAGATTTAATTCTGTCTTCCTCTTCATCAATCCATCTTGAGATCCTATAAACAATAAAAGTTTTCTTGTATGACAAGTTATTCTCAACCAAAATTTTTTACATACTAAAAAGGGCAAAAATCCATATAATATCAGGTAGCTCACCTTTCTCTTAAATAGCTTGCATTTGCAAAGTAAATCGGTGCGTCAATCTTTAGAATTAGAATTCCCGGAACTCGATTTGCATTTGAATAATGCTCAATGTTTCTGTATATTGCAGAGTTTGGAATGTTTCCTAAAACAGATGTCCTTGGCCGTGCGATAAATAGCAGTAACCGAAGTACTGATATCACAATCTAAATATTCATAAAAGAACATATTAATTTTGTAAACTTGTTTATCAGAGTCAGAAATGTGAGATCAAAGTGGTTATTGATACATACTGCTATGACTAAGCCCATTTGAACACTGCCAAAGACAACACCGAAATATGCGCTAATGCAGACGACAAAGTCGAATTTGTCAATCTTCCAAAGATGGATGGCTGCTTGATAATCGATAAGTCCAAGCATTGCAGATACAATTATGGCAGCTAGTACGACCAGAGGAGTGTAGTAGAACAAAGGTGTTAAAAATAACAAAGTTAACATGACAGCAATTGCCATCACAATGTTTGATGCTGCTGTTTTGCATCCAGCGTTATAGTTCACGGCCGAACGCGAAAATGGTCCTGAAAGAGTCATCATTAATTGATTAAGAAAAGGTACATAGACATTTTGGTATACATTTGATGATGATGTTTAGTTTACCTGTTGTGAGGTAACAAGAGGTGAAAGAACCAACTATGTTCATGGTTCCAATAGCTATCATCTCTTTGTTGCCATCTATATGGTAATTTTTAAACATTGCAAAGCTTCTTCCCACAGCTATTCCTTCCTGAACAATATTATATCATAAATATCTAACATTCAAGATCATGTTGATATTGTAAAAAAGTATAATAAGTGCAACTCTTTATACTTAAATCTTATAGTAAAAAGTAACAGCCATCCCATGATGTACATGTCTTTTCACTACCAATAATTTTTCTTTATGCACTAAATATTAACTTATGCTTATAATGCTTTTGGTGAAGGACATGTGATCTGGTGTGCATTAAAGTAATTTTGTCTCTTGAAGACAGAATTTGACTTATATCCAAATATATGTATTATTTGACAAAAAATGCAAATACACCAATAATAAAGTTATTTCCTCAACCCCTTGTCTAGTTTATTTTCATTGTTCTTTACTCAAGGATGTGACATTTAAGAGTTGGGTTGTGTCTTTATTACTATTAGGCAATAAAGGAAGAAAACATTGAGTTAGTTACCGCAAGAGCTATGATGCCAACAATAAGTCCTGTCTTGATAGATGTGGTCATATAAGGAGACACGAATACCAATTCTGTGACTGAGATTGGATTTAGTCCTTTCTTCAATTCTCCAATCTGAAAAATGTGTCAATTTGGCAATTGCCAATTAATAGTAGCATTTTACTTCAAATAAAGATTTTATAATTCCATATATAATTTGATGCAATAAAAAATGTGAACCGTATATATGTAGTCATGATTTTAGAAAAATGAATGATTCATTGGCAGGTCCTACCATGTAAAAAGTACTCATTGAATATGGATGGTATCGTTTTCGACCCAACAGCATTTCACAGTGTTTGGCTCTTTCCTGTGAGTGCGTTGTGACGAAATATATACTATTTAATTATTTTTATTTGATAAAATCATAATTAAATTCAGTTGATAATTGAAGAAAAATATGAATAAAGTCATAATATAATATGCAATATAATTGAAGGAATAGTGACTCACCACTTGAACGCCGTGATTTTCTGCATGTGTGAAATAAACCAGTAAACTTCCCAATATAACGGACGCTAACGGCGTCATTGCTGATACCCAAAAGAATTTTGGTTGTCTTTTGCTCTGCATTAATCAATTAACATCACAAATTAACCAAGATAACAATTAATTAATTAAAATTATTTATTATTTAACACTACCTAGCATTTATTATAGTTCATAGAAATAAATATGTTAATTTTTTTTATGAATATATGTTAAGATTTGACTTACGAAGTATCTTGTGATAAGGAGAAAGAAAATGAAGACACATCCTAAAACAGCGCTTTCCCATCTCCATTGATGAACTTGCGTAAAAACAGAACGCAAAACTGATATCAGATCAGCACCATGGGTGAAATGTTCAAGACCTAGCATTGGTTTCAGTTGCTGCAGACAAACCACCGTGGCTGCTCCGCTCATGAACCCTACAATCGCCGCATGCGACAGAAAATCCACAATAAACCCTAACCTGCACCACCACCTCATGTATTAGCATTAATAAATTATTAAACAAAATATTTTAATTCATCTTTGTCAACATCATTCATAAAAATGTACAAATTCGACAAAATTTTGCTACATTTAATCTGTGATAGTTTCAAATAAACCAGCTCAGTTGGTAGTTGTACAAAAACATTGGATAATTGATTGTGAAACGAGGCGAATCTTATTGCATAGTGCAAAATGGCAAATATCTTTGTACAAGACAAAACACAAAGAATGGCAGAAGATATGGTCATGCTTAGGATAGTATATATATATTCTTACTTTTATGATATTCCTATTATTTTATTTTTTTTCCGTATCTAGTATCTTATATACTAACGTATCATTTCACTAGTTGTAGTTTACTTTATGACAACATGGTACACTTTTCAACATATTACTATTTATTATTAGAGGAGTAATTAGTTGTTAATGATTAGAATTTTTTACCTGAAGAAGCCCAACGAAGCTTGCAAAACACCGGCAAAGAATGTTGCTGTGAAAGCAAGGTGGAGATAAAGACTTGGATTTTGGTTTGGATTAACTTCACTGGCCAACATGGAACCCATCAGAAGAGATCCAACTGCCACTGTCCCAACTGCCAAATCTCTTGAACTTCCCATCATAGCATAAATCAATGGCGGTATAAAGCTCGAATCTACACAAAAATTAACAATAAATTTTACTGATAAATAATTTAACACTGTTACGTGCTCAGGTTAGGTTCGAATACAGAACTTCTGGTTAAGCTAGTGGTATAAGCATATCTATGATTTAGTTATTTGAAAATTTTAATCATGCAACTTTCACTTTGGTTCAAGTAGTTTAAACATGCTGATCATATGATGATGGATTTGATTTTCATAACATGTTATTAATTTTAGTGATTAATTAATTTATTTATTTATTAAAATGAAATAAATTATATATTGACTACTATAAAGTAAGAAATTAATACTTGTGATACTCACATAATCCAAGAATTGGAGGGAGGTTGGCAAGTTTGGCATAGCTAATGCCTTGAGGAATAGCCAAACTAGCAATAGTGATTCCAGCTATGATATCAGATTTCAAGAACTGAAAAGTGTAACTTGGTGCCCATTCAAATATTGGAAATAAATATTGAAAACCAAGCACCAACTTTCTTGAAGCTGGTTGATTCTTAAACTTTCTCAATGGATCATCTGGAAAGAAAGTCTCTTTCATTGCATATTTCATAGACTTCAAAAATGGTTGTGGAGGTGGAATTTCCACACGGTGTTGAACATGGTTCTCACCAACGTTGTTCATGTTCATACCTGAACGAGGGTAATCATAGTCCACGTTACCCATAATCTTCTCAAACAACTATATGCACAATTAAAATAGCTGTGAAAAATATGATATAGTTTGTATCTATAGGTTGCAGATGGTGTTTTTGTGAACAATGTTGAAGTGAATGAGAACTGATACGGAAAAAGGAATAGAGAGAAGCTAATGAAAAAGATGAAGGTGGTGTTGAGAGTTTGAGACACTTTGGTTGTTCTTCATAACATGGCTTTATATAATGGTTTTTATTAGCATTGGAAATATTTTATTTATTTATTTATTATATTCTAATAATATTATGTAAATATATTTTTTTATTTAATTTATTTGTGTGTTGAAATTTTGAGTGCGTGTGGGGGTCCCAAAAAAGTCATGGAGTAAGGGTGGTTAGTGGGGAGGATACCCAAACATCCCACATTTGTATTCTTTGAATAGTAATGGAAATTTTGGATCTGCCACCTTGTGCTATATTAATTTTATTTTGTTCTTTGTAATATGAATGAGTCAGATAAAGTTTTATGATTTGTCTACCGAATTACATGTGGAAGCAAAATCAATGAAGCTCACGTATCTTGATTTGAGCTTGTTTGGAATACTATGGTTTCATTTCATTTCAATTGAATCCTTGCAATCATTGAACTATTTACTTGTCAATTATGAGATATGGATGGGAAGTTTATAAGAAATGTGTTGACGATAGGGTTAGGTAGATTTGTCAATTTTATGTCCAAGACTCTTCTATGAAAAATAAGTAAATTAAAGAAGTTTGTGTTAATTCTAACAATATAATTATTGATGAAAAAATTTCTAAGTCTTATATCGGTTTGAGATAAAGTATTTGAACGAGTTTATATAGAGTGATATTTTTTATTTTATAAGTTGATTTTGTAAGAATGAGTTAGGTCAAAACTCTAATATGATATTAAAGTCTATTGATCGGACTATGGGTTAATCATTATTTATATTCAGACACCAAATCCGAAAAGGATGTTAGGCGCGAGGGGGTGTATTGAAAAAATCCAAAAATCTCACATTTAGGGATGACAATTTGGCCCATACCCCATGGGTACCCGCAAAAAATGCCCACAACGGGCAGGGAAAAAACCCGCAAAATGAATACAGACACGGGTAATTACACATTAAAATAAGTGGGTATGACTGCGGGCACGGGAACCTTACTACCCACCCCGCTTCATACCCGCACTACATATTTATTTAATATCATTTGTATTATTATATAAAAATGCACACATTTATCAATTTTTTTAAAAATATATCCCTATTAAACTATTACACATTTTAATAAAGATGTTTATTTACTTCTTAAGTCAACAATAATATCCATAATTTTTTTTAATATTGTTAAAGAAAATTCAAATTATATGATATTTTGTAATTTATTGATTTAATTTCACTTCAAATGCGGGTAAACGGGCACGGGTACGGGTATTAAGGTACCCATAGAGTATGGGCACGAATATGAACATTGGTGCCCACGCGGGTTTGGGCTTGGGTACGGAGATTTTTTCATACCAGGGGTATGGGGATGGGTACTATAGTACCATGCCCAAACACTGACCATTGGCATCTTTACTCACATTAGTTGGAGATAGAACATTTAAAGAATTTTTTTTATAATGAAAGAGATATATTAAAAAGCACTAGGGGTGCTTAACCCAAAAGTTACATAAGAAAAAAAAGATAAAAAAGAGGGCAAAAAACCCACCCGGATAAAACCAGTCAACAAACCAATAAGCCCTCAACTAAAGAAAGGTCTCGGATCGACACACCAATCCGGCCACGCTAAGCTAGAATCAACCTCATCCCATTTAAATAAAATAGTGCCTTTAAAAAATGATTTCCTTCTAACACTTACAAAGAACCCAACAAAAAATCAACCCGAAGAAACAACCCAAGTCCATTTGAAAAGATGACTTATAAGAAATATCCAATAAAGAAAGCCACTCCAAAATAGGTTCCGGACGAAAAAGCATCATCCATCCGAAGCCAAATAGACAACTTACTCCACCAAACTCTAGCAATATCACGATGAAGGAAAAGGTGATCCAAGTATTCTTCAACCCGACAACACAAAGGAGACACCAACAAGTGAGAGGCGATTAAGATTCCACATTTTGCCAACTCTCATTTCTTGAATCCTTGCAATCATTGAACTATTTACTTGTCAATTATGAGATATGGATGGGAAGTTTATAAGAAATGTGTTGACGATAGGGTTAGGTAGATTTGTCAATTTTATGTCCAAGACTCTTCTATGAAAAATAAGTAAATTAAAGAAGTTTGATTTCAAAAACTCAAACGGCTTTTGTCTCGGGTAGACAGATTTTAGATGGAGTGGTGATTACAAACAAGATTGTAGATTATGCTCGAAGAAGGAAAAAGAGTTGCCTATTGTTTAAAGTAGATTTTGCTCAGGCGTATGATTGTGTTAAATGGGATTTCCTAAAAGAAATGCTGGTCAAATTAGGTTTTGGGGTGAGATGGATGAACTGGATGAGAGCGGGGGTGTTTAGTAGCAACATGTCAATCCTGGTGAATGGCAGCCCCACGGATGAGTTCAAAGCTGGTCGCGGTTTGCGCCAAGGGGATCCACTCTCTCCATTTTTGTATACGATTGTCGCGGAAGGTATGGCTGCCTTGGTGCCTACATGGAGTAATTTGTGGGCTATAAAAGTGATTTTGCGTGGATTTGAGATGGTATCAGGACTAAGAGTGAATATGTGGAAGAGCAAGTTGTATGGCATAATGCGCGGAGAAAAAGGGTGTGGCTTGGATAAGTTGGAATATGATATGCAAGAAACAAGAAGATGGAGGACTTGGTGTTAAAGATTTTGAGTTGTTTAACAAAGCTCTTTTGACAAAGTGGTTATGGAGATTTTTGAATGATGAAGACTCAATATGGAAAGGTATACTCGAGGGAAGATATGGGCTATTGTATGAGAAGATCATGTTTAAGATAAAAAAAGGGAAATTTGGCATCTAAATCTATATGGTGGAGAGATTTAATGAAAATGGTAGATAATGAGGGGGAAGTATGCTTTGTGGAAACAATTACAACTAAGTTGGGTGAGGGAATTAAAATTCCTTTTTGGATTGGCAGGTGGATTGGGCATAGACCCCTGCGCAGCAGTTTTCCTTCTTTGTACTAGGTGATCGAGAATAAAAATTCGAGCGTTTTAGAAATGGGCAGGTGGGAGGCAAACAATTGGTTGTGGGGGCTGCACGAGTATAACATACAACATGACCAAGAGGCAAAGGGGGAGCTGCAGGAACTATGTTGTATTCTAACAGAAGTTGCTCCGCTTAGAAACGGTGAGGATAAGTTTGTTTGGCCTGGTGGGAATTCGGGTGTGTATGTGGCGGGAGAGTGATGAGTGCTAAATTGTTGTAAATTTGAGTGTGAATAATTAGCACTCATCGACTTAATTCATTTGTTTTACATCAATAAACCTCAACTTTAGCCAATATTTGGTATAGTTTACGTTATAGTGTATATATTGTGTTATCGTGTAAATATCATTGAGTTTAATTACTCTCATCTCATTTTTGTAGGTATTCAAGCATTGATATTTATTCATAGTTAGATAGGGAATTGAATAAGCTTCCCAACGCTTCGAACCGGGCGCAAATCGGAGTTACGGTTCTCAAGTTATGGCCGAAACAGTGCAGAAATTTTTGCTGTTTCTGGTGTGTTCCGCCGGGCGAAGCCGTTTTTCCGTCGGGCGAAACGGTGCTGACAGAAACACGTTTTAAGGGCCAAAAACACAATTTTTAGGTTATGTTTTGGGTATTTTTGAACCCCAACTCATCAACCTTCCATTTTTGGTAGATTTAGCTTGGAAACAACATTTGGGACTTGCAAATGGATGATTCGGGAGTTGATTTCTTATCAATCGGCGATGATAAACCGTGAGATGTTTAGTTTTCTTCTTTTCTTTTCTTTGTATTTCTCTTTTGTTGAGTTTGTATGTAAATTACTCTAAACACATGGATGTTAGTTACTCTTTCTACTAGTTGTATAAAGTTTGCTTTACAAATCTTAATCGGTGTTTTTCTGATCTTTTTGCTTAATCGCTTCGAATTTATGTTGTATTAGAAATATGCTTCGTGAATCTTGATTAGGAGAATACCTGTTAGTTCTAGATTCTAGACATAGGATTTGGGGTTAACATCCACATAATATCGGAGTTTAATGCTTATGTGTTGTTCGATCGGTTGAGACATCGTCGAAAGAGCAATATAGTTGAACTCTCATCGGTGTTGCAGAAATGGATATTGATGTGAGAGGTATGTGGTGATTCTGATGAGTATTGTATATTGACTTCAACGGAGTGATAAATCTAAATTTGTGAGAATTAGTTTAGATTCAAACCAGATAAGTTATTCTCTATCAAGAACGTATTTATTTTATGTTCATATGTTATATTTTCCATTTTTACTTAAAACCCATTTAATTTAAACTCATAACTGCGAAAACTATTGAATGGCAGTTTGATATCACTAATCTTTGTGGACACGATAAATTCCCGGATAAATATTTCCAAAACTTTTGTTGCTTGTCGCTTTACCGCTCTAACAAAATGGCGCCGTTGCCGGGGACTGGTGTTATATTGAACTTGCATCGCAATAGTTTCTTTTGTTTTGAGTTTTGTATATATCGCACATATTGTATAGTCTTTCTTGTTTATATTTATACTTATAGTTGTGAATTTTTTATATCATTGTTTGTTTTTTTCATGTTTGCTTCTGTATGGTTAGGAATAGCCGGACGGAAGTAACTTGAAGGAACTTTCTTTAATAACAGGCGTCGAGCTTACGACGTAAAACAAGCATGTGTATTCTTTTTAGTTTTTGTTTAGTTTAGGTAGTGTGATGCAATTGTCTAAACAAATTTAGATCGGACCGGTTCTTAAATTTCAAATCTTCACTTTTAAATTTGTTTAGACAATTTCATATGGTCTTTTAGTTTGTGTATATTAATAGTTGTGTGTTTGTCTTTGAGCTTGTTTTGAGTAGCTTGAGGAATTTGAGGTGATTTTCCAAGTTTGATCGTTTTGACTTGCGAGTGTATGGTAATGATTTTGTTTAAGTTTTGTACACATTCAAGGTATGTTTTTATCGCTTTCTAGACTTTAGCATATTCTTGATACTTAGGCTTTTTACAACTTTTATGCCATTCATTCTTTTGTATACTTGTTCGTTTGTGGATCACTTTAGTTCCTACCCTTTTTGCGAGGTAGCTTTCCATTGTTCACATATGCTGGAGACCACAAGTCTTGTTCTAACTGGATTTTATTATGCTTAATCTTTTGTTTGTGTTGACTATTTAAATGCAAGAAAGTGATCAAGGCATTTTTGTTCCATTTTGAGCACAACTACCTTGGCCAAATAATCAATTCACCTTGTGAGTGTGTGATCATTAGTATCCCTTTTGACCCTTTTTTGTCAATGTCCATGTTTTTTTTTTGCAAAATGCTTGTCTATGAGTGTTTGGTTCTCATTTTTTGTATGGACATTGATTCTTTGTTTTCTTGAACCCTCAACCATGATTTTTGGTTTGAATTTTTGCCTTGCCTTAGAAAGTAGGGAGTATTCACACTTTGATAATATGGTTGAATTCAAGTTAGGGAGAGAATGTTTACTTGCTTTTTGGTTGACTGATTATGAGGTCGTGAAAAGAAAAGAGAAAAGAAAAAAATGTGAAAAAGAAGTGAAAAGAAAAAGAAAGAAAAAAAGAGAAAAGTTTTGAAAGAAAAAAATAAAAAGAGTATGGAATAATGTTGTGTTAATAAGTAGGTGATTGGTTTGAGAAATTTGGGATTATGAAGAAGTTTCATTGAAATTTTATGTTTGAACTTTTGTGAGTTGATCACTCCCTTAGGTTTGGGCAAGTTTTTGTTTCGATTAGCCTTAGGAATTATCCCTTGTTTGTTCATCCGACCACATTACAACCTTGAAAAGTCCTTGTGATTCTTGTTTTTATGTTTTCAACATGATTTTTGGATGGTTACATAATTTAGTTTTTTGTTTGCAAGATTGTTGGATGAGTGAAAATACCCCACTTTTGTGTTTTTCATCTACCGATGATTGTGTGCTAGGTGTGATTTATTTGCGAACTAGTGTTGTTTTGGAATGTTTGGCATATTCTTTGTATTTAGAATTTGTGTAATGTTTATGTTGTCGTCGTAATTAGTGGTAAGTATATTTTCTTTGTGTGTACCGTTTTTCATTTGAGCCATACATTTGTTCTATTTTTTTCAAAACTTGTTGATTTTTGGATTTTCGCTTTTGTTTCTTTGAGTTGATTAATTATTGTTTAGGGACAAACAAGTTTAAGTTGGGGTGAGTTTGATGAGTGCTAAATTGTTGTAAATTTGAGTGTGAATAATTAGCACTCATCGACTTAATTCATTTGTTTTACATCAATAAACCTCAACTTTAGCCAATATTTGGTATAGTTTACGTTATAGTGTATATATTGCGTTATCGTGTAAATATCATTGAGTTTAATTATTTTCATCTCATTTTTGTAGGTATTCAAGCATTGATATTTATTCATAGTTAGATATATCATTGAATAAGCTTTCCAACGCTTCGAACCGGACGCAAATCGGAGTTACGGTTCTCAAGTTATGGCCGAAACAGTGCAGAAATTTTTGCTGTTTCTGGTGTGTTCCGCCGGGCGAAGCCGTTTTTCCGTCGGGCGAAACGGTGCTGACAGAAACACGTTTTAAGGACCAAAAACACAATTTTTAGGTTATGTTTTGGGTATTTTTGAACCCCAACTCATCAACCTTCCATTTTTGGTAGATTTAGCTTGGAAACAACATTTGGGACTTGCAAATGGATGATTCGGGAGTTGATTTCTCATCAATCGACGATGATAAACCGTGAGATGTTGGGTTTTCTTCTTTTCTTTTCTTTTCTTTGTATTTCTCTTTTGTTGAGTTTGTATGTAAATTACTCTAAACACATGGATGTTTGTTACTCTTTCTACTAGTTGTATAAAGTTTGCTTTACAAATCTTAATCGGTGCTTTTCTGATCTTTTTGCTTAATCGCTTCGGATTTATGTTGTATTAGAAATATGCTTCGTGAATCTTGATTAGGAGAATACCTGTTAGTTCTAGATTCTAGACATAGGATTTGGGGTTAACATCCACATAATATCGGAGTTTAATGCTTCTGTGTTGTTCGATCGGTTGAGACATCGTCGAAAGAGCAATATAGTTGAACTCTCGTCGGTGTTGCAGAAATGGATATTGATGTGAGAGGTATGTGGTGATTCTGATGAGTATTGTAGATTGACTTCAACGGAGTAATAAATCTAAATTTGTGAGGATTAGTTTAGATTCAAACCAGATAAGCTATTCTCTATCAAGAATGTATTTATTTTATGTTCATATGTTATATTTTCCATTTTTACTTAAAACCCATTTAATTTAAACTCATAACTGCGGAAACTATTGAATGGCAGTTTGATATCACTAATCTCTGTGGACACGATAAATTCTCGGATAAATATTTCCAAAACTTTTGTTGCTTACCGCTTTACCGCTCCAACAGAGAGTATTATAACAAACTTCTGAGGGAGGTTACGGAGGAGGAGGGTCAGCCAGACGTGAAGGAAGCGCTGAATGTGTTATGGCGGTCATGGATGGCGTCGAAAGTCAAAATTTTCGGTTGAAGATTGTTGAAGGATAGACTAGCAACGAAACAACAGCTGATCAAAAGAGGCATAATAGAGCCTAATGATGTAAGTTTGTGTGCTTTTGGGTGTGGACAAATAGAAGATACTCCACATTTGTTCCTAAACTGCCCAATTGTAAGAAAAGTGTGGGAGAAAATTCTGGTGTGGCTTGGTATGAATGTTGTAACAGGCACAGACTGTCCCAGTCATTTTATGCAGATGATGGAAAATATGAGGAGCTCCTGTTCAATTCGGAGAGCAGAAGTCTTTTGGATGGCTTTATGTTGGAGTGTTTGGAAACAGACATCTTCAATAGTGCTGTTGGAGATATTGAGGAAATTGTGCATGGTGTGAAGATGTACTCTTGGTGGTGGCTAACTTTGGGAACAAAACATAAAGTGTATTGTAATTTTTATGAATGGAATCATAGTCCTCTAGATTTCGTCTAGGATTATATTTTGTCTTATATTGAGTTGGTGCTGTTTGGAGACAAACTCCTTTTTCTGTAATTCTGAGTACTGTTGGTACTCTCTTTCTTAATATATACATATATATCATTGTTTATAAAAAAAAAAAGAAGTTTGTGTTAATTCTAAGGATATAATTATTGAAAAAATTTCAAAGTCTTATATTGGTTTGAGATAAAGTATTTGTAAGAGTTTATATAGAGTGGTATTTTTTAATTTACAAGTTGGTTTTATAAGAACGAGTTAGGTCAAAACCTTAATATGGTATCAAAGTCTTTTTGATCGGACTATGGGTTATTCACTATTTATATTCAGACACCAAGTCCAAAAAGAATATTAGGCGCGAGGAGGTGTATTAAAAAAATCCAAAAGTCTCACATTTAGAGATGGCAATTTGGCCCATATCCTATGGGTACCCTCGAAAAATACCCACAACGGACAGAGTAAAAACCCACAAAATTGGTACAGGTACGAGTAATTACTCATTAAAATAACTGGATATGGGTGCGGGCACAGGAACCTTACTACCGACCCCGCCCGATACCCGCACTACATATTTATATAATTTCATTTTTTTATTATATAAAAATGCGCACAATTATCAATTTTTAATAAAATATATCCCTATTAAACTATTACACATTTTAATAAAGTAGTTTATTTATTTCTTAGGTTAACAATAATATAAGTTTTTTTTAATATTGTTAAAAAAATTTCAAATTATATGATATTTTGTAATTAATTGATTTAATTTCACTTCAAATGCGGGTAAACGGATACAGGTACGGGTATTGAGTTATCCATAGTATATGGGTACGAATATGAACATTGGTGCCCACACGGGTTTGGGTTCGGGTACGAGGATTTTTCATACCAGGGGTATGGGGACGGGTACTATAGTACCCTGCCCAAACCCTGACCATTGTCATCCCTACTCACATTAATTGAAGATAGAACATTTAAAGATTTTTTTTTTATAATCAAAGGGATATATTAAAAAGCACTAGGGGTGCTTAACCCTAAAGTTACATAAGAAAAAAAGAAGATAAAAAAGAGGGCAAAACACCCCACCCGGATAAAACCGGTCAACAAACCAACAAGCCCATAACCAAAGAAAGGTCTCGGATCGACACACCAATGCGGTCACGCTAAGCTAGAATCAACCTTAAATAAAGTCATAAAACATTTCCAAGAGATGAATATAATCAACCCCATCCCATTTAGACAAAATAGTGCCTTTAAAAAATGATTTCATTCTAACACTTCCAAAGAACCCAACAAAAAATCAACCCAAAGAACCAACCCAAATCCATTTGAAAAGATAACTTATAAGAAATATTCAATAAAGAAAGTCACTCCCAAATAGTTTCGGCCGAAAAAGCATCATCCATCCGAAGCCAAATAGATAACTTACTCCACCAAACTCTAGCAATATCACGATGAAGGAAAAGGTGATATGAGTCCTCTTCAACCCGACAACACAAAGGAGACACCAACAAGTGAGAGGCGATTAAGATTCCATGTTTTGCAAACTCTCATTTCGTAGGAATATTCCAAATCAACCTCCAACCAAAAAGATGGATTCTACTAGGAACCTTAGACTTCCATAAACGAGAAAAGGCTAAAGAAAGAGATTCATCCAAAGGCGGCCTCGGTAACTCACACAACATTATCGCATCATAGACATTACTCACCGTGATAACAAAGATATTCCTCCACCACACAAAGGGGTCTTCGAGTAAGCGGCAAGGATGAACCGGGAGAAGAAGATTCAATAAATTACTCCGTTGTGACACGGTTTTTCGGTCCTCTGATCCACAGAAAAATCAAAAGACCAAACCCAATTGTCACCATTCCAACTACCCATATCCGCCACCTTCGAATGAGGAGCATCTGTCAAAAGGAATAAATATGGAAAAATAATTCCAACCGGTGTTGTACCTATCCAAACATCAAACCAAAATTTAAAAAATAATCTTATTCCAAGTTTGAAGAGATAGAAGATTTAAACTAATTTGACGGTGATCCCGAATCTGCACAACCGACCAAAAAAAGGTCCTTCCACCAAAGAAAAACTCTACTTCTCGACTGAAAAGATAGAGCTGTAAGCATTTCTCTTTGAATGTCACCATACCTGCAAGAAAGAAAGTTAGTCCATAAAGAGTTCTCTTTGTTCAAATGCGCCACTTCCACTTGCTAAGATGCGCTAAATTGAACTTCCCACAATGCTTCACACCAAGCCCCATTCTCCTTTTGAAAGACACACTTTATCTCAACTAATCCAACTAATCTTCTTATTGTTTTGTTCACCACCCCAAAGGAAGGACCGTTAAATCGAAATGATCTCCTTGATAATGGTATTCGTAGCCTTATAAAAGGAGAAGAAAAAATTGGAATGTTAGACAAAATAGAGTTCAAAAGTAGAACCCTCCCACCAATCAAAAGATGTTTATTATGTCGTCTTCCAATTCGTCTTCCTAATCTCGAAACTATCGACCTCCACAAATCATATCTTCTAGGAATAATACCAACCGAAATACCAAGAAACACAAAAGACGACAAACAAATCTCGTCATTAAGAAAAGAGGACACGGTTTGAATAAAACTCGGATCAAGATTCACACCAAAAAGCCGACTCTTGTTCAAGTTAACACGCAACCCGGACACAAGTTCAAAACCTCCAAGAGTCCTCACCAATTAAAATAGTATCATCGGCAAATTGGAATATCTCAAAATGATTATGATCATCCAAACTAAAACCTTTAAATTCACCTAGAGAAGAAGCCACCTTCACCATACCCGTCAAACCCTTAACAACCAACAAGAAAAGGAAAGGAGAAAAGGGATCTCCTTGCCTTAACCCTCGAGAAACCGAAAATTCTTGAGTTGGACTACCATTTGAAGGATAGAAAAACACTTAGAAAGGGGGGGGGGGGGTTTGAATAAGTGTAGTCTAAAAACTTGAACGATAAAAACAATATGCACAGTTATTTTTATCCTGGTTCGTTGTTAACTAAACTACTCCAGTCCACCCCCACGGAGTGATTTACCTCACCTGAGGATTTAATCCACTAATCGCAACAGATTACAATGGTTTTCCACTTAGTCCACGACTAAGTCTTCTAGAGTATCCTGATCACAACCTGATCACTCCAGGAACAAATGCTTAGACACAAGCTAAGACTTTCTTTGAGTATCCTGACCACCACGTGATCACTCTAATTACAACTGCTTAGACACAAGCTAAGACTTCCTAGAGTATCCTGATCAACACTTGATCACTCTAGTTACTTACAAATTAATGTAATCAATTAAGAGTATTACAAATGCTTCTGAAAAGCTATAATCACAACAGTGATATTTCTCTTAACGTTTAAGCTTAATCTCACTAATATATTACAACAGCAATGTAGTGAGCTTTGATGAAGATGAAGTTTCTGAGCATTGAGTTTGAACAGCGTTTCAGCAAGTTTTTCAGAATTGGTTCTTTTAAAATCGTCAACCTTGCTTCTCATCAGAACTTCATATTTATAGGCACTTGAGAAGATGACCGTTGGGAGCATTTAATGCTTTGCGTGTTCCGTACAGCTTTGCATTTAATGTTTCACGCTTTTGTCAACTACCTCGAGCCTTGTTCACGTTGTGTCTACTGACGTTGCCTTTAATAGCTTCCAACGTTCCTTTTGTCAGTCAGCGTAGCCTGCCACTTGTACTTTCTTCTGATCTGATGTTTGTGAATAAAATATTTGAATATCATCAGAGTCAAACAACTTGGTGCATAGCATCTTCTTGTCTTCTGACCTTGAAGTGCTTCTGAGCGTGATACCATGAGAACTTCAGTGCTTCTGCTTCTGATCTCAAGTTCTTCTGATGCTTCCATAGACCCATGTTCTGATTCTGCCTTGACCATCTTCTAATGTCTTGCCAGACCATGTTCTGATGTTGCATGTTGAACCTTCTGAAACAAAGCTTCTGAGCGTTGATTTGTGCATACTCTTAATATATTTCCTGAAATGGAAATTGCAATGTATAGGAGTACCACATTATCTCACACAAAATTCATATCCTTGTTATCATCAAAACTAAGAATATTGATCAGAACAAATCTTGTTCTAACAATCTCCCCCTTTTTGATGATGACAAAAACATATATAAATGATATGAATTTGCGATCAGAAAGAGCAGACGGCTAAAGACAAATTACACAGCTATAGCATAAGCATGTGAATATGTCTCCCCCTGAGATTAACAATCTCCCCCTGAGATGAATAATCTCCCCCTGAAATAAATACTCGAAGAACTTTAATAATAAAAGACTTCCCTGATTATTTCGGTAGAGACGATCACATAAGCTTCTGTCTTCTGATAATTCATAGCTTCTGACTTCTGCTTCCATTGGACAGCTTCAGAACTTGAATTTCTTTAGATCCCTAGAACACTCACAGCTTCTGATTCCTGCTTCCATTTAGGACAGCTTCAGAACTTGAATT
This sequence comes from Vicia villosa, assembly GCF_029867415.1. Classification (NCBI taxonomy): domain Eukaryota; kingdom Viridiplantae; phylum Streptophyta; class Magnoliopsida; order Fabales; family Fabaceae; genus Vicia; species Vicia villosa. The sequence continues at coordinate 146,170,190 of NC_081180.1, forward strand.
TCTTTGATCTTCAGAACATTCACAGCTTCTGATTCCTGCTTCCATTTAGGACAGCTTCAGAACTTGAATTTCTTTGATCTTCAGAACATTCACAGCTTCTGATTCATGCTTCCATTTAGGACAGCTTCAGAACTTGAGTTTTCTGGATCTTTAGAACATTCACAGCTTCTGATTTCTGCTTCCCTCGGATAGCTTCAGAGCTTTGAATTTCTTCTTACATCACTTCATGCTAGATTGTATCAGAACATTGTTGAATGTACCAGAGCATCATCAGAGCATCTCTACATCCTGAAATGTTACAGAACAAAACTAAACGACAAAAGTCAGCATGAATGAGTTAGAACATAAAATGTGTATCAGAACACAAAATATGTATCAGAGCCATATAAGCCATATAGAATATATTAGATCCAATAGACAATGTATCAGAGCAAATAGACAATGATTTGGATCATATTCTATTATCAGAATTTCTGATCATTCTTCCTTCTTGCTTCTGATTCTGAAGCTTCCTAGCACTCAGCTTGCTTCAAGAATCCAAGAGCTATTTCTGATCATTCTTCCTTCTTGCTTCTGATTCTGAAGCTTCCTAGCACTCAGCTTGCTTCAAGAATCCAAGAGCTTTATTCATTTTGTTGCTTCTTATGTTGATCTTGAATCTTCGATTCCTGCAACAACACAACTTAAAAACATAGAACTTTGCAAGTTCTGTTATTAAAGCAACTGATTAAATCAAATCATTTATCACATATTTCTCCCCCTTTTTGTCATATCATCAAAAACATAAAAGATTCAGATAAAAAACAAAAAGAAACACACAGAAGAAAAAGGATGATTTTCATTGAAGTTCAAACAGACAAGTTCAGAAGTACACGAAGAGAAGGAAGACAAAATGCACAAAACAGATGCAGCAAAAGCAAAAAACAAAAACAACAAAGACTCAATCTAAGACGACCCTAGCCTTGACAAGATCTTGGCCAGCATCTCTTGAACCCCATTGTTGTGCTCATTCTGCTTCTCTATGAAGGCTCTAAACTCAGCATTGACTGAGCTTTGCTCTTCCTGGTTCTTCTGAAGAACTTCCAGAGTCCTTGCAAGACGGGAAGGTTCATCAGAAGAAGCTTCACAGCTTCTATCCACAGGAATAGCATTGTGATCTGTAGCTTCCATAGATAGATCATTTGCAGGGATTTCCTCAACAGGAACTGATTCAGCAACATGATCTTCTACATCTGCTTCTTGCATAGAAGCATCTCCATAATCTGCAGCTGGAATCTCAGAATCTCCATTCTCAAGTGCCTGAAGAATGGCAGCTAGATTCCTGGGAGCAGAAGGACCTTCAACTTCTGGTGGGTCAACAACTTCTGGAATGACCAAGCTTGGGTCTTCCTTAGAAGGGTTTTCCCTCAGAAAGTCAAAGAGGGTCTTGAAATCCCCGAGCAGAACTGGATATTAAGGTATCCAGACTACAATTTCCCTGCAAAGATTAGCTTCCATTTCAGCAGCAAGTCTTGCTTCTTCCAATTCATCCACAAAGGGCTTCTCCTCAGCAGCAACACAATTTCTGAGAGGATGGTAGTATATACCATTATCACCCTCCAGAAGGTAACCAGGGTAACCAGGGGTAGCAACCACTAGTCTTCTCTGTACTCCCATTGCTTCTACTTGAAAATCCTTGCGAAATCTTCTCCAGAGATTTCTTGTAGAAACATCATCCAGACCATTTAGAAATGCATCCTTCAGAAGATCTAGACTGCTGATCACCTCATGTCTGAAAAGTTCCATGAGGGTATAGGGTTCAGGTTCAGGCGGATTGAAGGTGAATTTGTAGTCAGGGTAGAGAAGACAGTAGGGTTTGGATTTTTTGGTAGGTAAGGGATGGGATATAGAAGGTGGAGGTGCGGTGGATGAGGAAGAAGGGATATCTGAGAGAATGATTGATGAGGATGGAATATCAGAAAGAATAGGTAGAGAAGAGGATGGAGTATTTGTAAAGGGAATTGGTGAGAAAGATTTATCAGAAGGAGTTGGGGGAAGAATACTTAGAGGTGTGGGGTTTAGAATGGGAGAGGAGAAGGATGATGGAGAAGGATTTGGTAAAGTGAAGTTTACTTTTGGTTCAGATGGAGGTGATTGAAGAGATGGTTTAGGGACAGAAGGAGGTGGAGTAAAAACCTGCCTGGAGATTTGTACAGAAGAAGAAGATCTGGTTCTGCGAAAGGAATCTCTGATCCTTTTATCCCTTCGTTCGTCAGAGTCCACCTTGTCAGGATCATAGGTGACCCTCAACTTCTTGGCTTCCTTAGCCTCATCTTCTCGGGCTTTTCTTTTTAGCCTAGCCTTTAGTTCCTTCTGATCCTTCTTCAGAAGATCAGCCTTGGACGGAAGTACTCTGCCACGGATCCAAGCAGGATCAATATCTGATTGCTTCCTAACACAATCTTCCAGGTAAAGCTTGACAACCTGATGCAGTTCTTTTTGAAACAAAAAGGCAAAACCTTCAACAGCAACTCTTCTTGACAGAATGTCAGGAAAGCTTGTGCACACAGAAGGTACATTTTGAATGAGTTCCAGTCTGAACAAATCCACACCATTGAAAATGGGACCTTGAACTACTCCAAGAAAGTGGGACGCATTGAGTTTTCTGATGGCGTCCAGCACTTTGCTTTCAATTAGAATGTCTGAAATCATTCTTCCAAACGGAATAGTCGTTCTTGAAATATGAGGGTACTTCGCCCTTTCGTCTTCTCTTGACTCAAAGATAGAAGTCTTCAGATTCTCAAACAGAATATGGGAGATGTTGATCTCAGTCTTTTTGCCAATGCAGAAAAGAGTATACTTGTGATCTGGACTGATGTAGGAGGAGGAGAGCATCCTCTTTCTATGGTGAAGGGAACCCAGAATAATCGCAGCCCATACTTTATAAAACGGCCTTAAGGTGCCAGTGTTATTAGAGTCAATTCCAAAAGTCTGAGAGATTTGTTGTTCTTTAGACCAATCAACTGATGCATGTCGAAAACCAGACAAACCTTCTTCATCGTTCAGATTGTACAGCTTCCTGATGAGCTTTTCAGAGACAACCACTTCATGTCCTAGTACGAATGAAATGATGGCAGTTAGGGTAACCGTTGCGTGTACCCAGAAATCCTTCACAAGTTCAGGATAAATTGGACCAACCAATCTATCAAGATACTTAGACCATCCTTGCTCAAAGATTCTTGCATCACACTTAAAGCCATTTGCTTTTAGATTGTTGATGTCCACAGCAGATTCACATAGAACTTTCAGTTCTTTCGTGGGTATTAAGCATGTTTTCAAAGGAGCATACTCATATTTGCGTAGAAGGATCTGTGTAGAAGTGAGCCTTTCTTTTGAATTCGATGAACAAGAAGATGAGTTCATGATAATTATGCTTAGAGATCAAATCAAAAAAAACTAGGGTTTGTAAAAAAAAATGCAACGAAGGGGATGCACAAGAGAGAGAGAAAGAGAGAAAAAGAGGGAATGAAGATGAAGCGGGTTATTTAAATGATTTGAAAATAAAGAAATCATTATGCATTTAATGAGAAATGACATTAGGAGAGAGAACACAGTAAATGAAATGATTTAACATAGTTACCTAGGTCGGCGTCTTTTCAACTGCACGCTTTGTACTAACCGTACAGACACGTGTTTACCGTCAGATAATAGATGACAGCTGTAAAATATGAATAGACTTTACGCCTTCTGATTCTGATCACTGCTTCTGATTGTCATTCTTGAGAAATGATCTGGTTCTGATAGGATCATCTTTCTTCCCAAGGATCACATCTTCTGAATGAGCTGAAGCAAGTCTAGGTGATCTTCTGATTGTTGGTTCTTCAGAAATCCTGAGATTCTCTAAAGATGCAGCAACTTGATCTTCTGCTCCATTACTTCTGAGACTGCCAGCTTATGCAGCTTTGCTTCTTGGTTCTACTGCTTCTGATATATCAATATCAAAATCTGCAAAATTCTCAAACTGCTTTGGTTTTTCAAGACCAAGCTTATCATCAAACTTGATATTGATTGATTCTTCTACAATCAATGTTTCAGTATTGTATACTCTGTAGCCTTTAGAGCGTTCAGAATATCCAAGAAGGAAACATTTTTGTGCTTTAGAATCAAACTTACCAAGATGATCTTTAGTATTCAGAATAAAACATACACATCCAAAAGGATGGAAATATGAAATGTTGGGCTTTCTGTTCTTCCACAATTCATAAGGAGTCTTATTTAGAATAGGTCTGATAGAGATTCTATTCTGAATATAGCATGCAGTGTTTATTGCTTCTGCCCAGAAATGCTTAGCCATATTGGTTTCATTGATCATGGTTCTGGCCATTTCTTGTAGAGTCATATTCTTTCGCTCTACAACTCCATTTTGCTGTGGAGTTCTGGGGCAAGAGAAATCATGGGCAATACCATTTTCTTTGAAGAACTCCTCAAAGAATCTGTTCTCAAATTCGCCACCATGATCACTTCTGACCTTTATGATTTTACACTCTTTCTCAGATTGAATCTGAGTGCAGAATTCAAAGAACACTGAATGAGACTCATCCTTGTGTTTCAAGAACCTTACCCACGTCCAGCGTCTATAATCATCAACGATGACTAATCCATATTTCATCCCTCTGACAGATGCTGTTTTGACTGGGCCAAACAAATCAATGTGTAAGAGTTCTAACGACCTTGAGGAAGAAACAACATTCTTAGACTTGAATGCAGGTCTGGAGAACTTGCCCTTCTGACATGCTTCACAAAGAGCATCTGATTTGAATTTTAGATTGGGGAGTCCTCTGACCAGATTTAGTTTGTTAATCTGAGAAATCTTTCTCAAACTAGCATGACCTAATCTTCTGTGACAGACCCATTGCTCTTCAGAAACAGACATAAGACAAGTCACCTTCTGATTCTTAAGATCCTGAAGATCTGTCTTATAAATGTTGTTCTTTCTCTTGCCTGAAAATAGGATTGAGCCATCCTTCTGACTTACAGCCTTGCAAGACTTTTGATTAAAGATTATGTCATAACCATTGTCACTCAATTGACTTATGGACAATAAGTTATGAGCTAATCCATCTACTAGAAGAACATTAGAAATAGAAGGAGAGTTACCAGACTTTATAGATCCTGAGCCAATAATTTTGCCCTTCTGATCTCCTCCGAATTTCACTTCTCCAGCAGATTTAAGCACCAGGTCTTGGAACATAGACCTTCTTCCTGTCATGTGTCGCGAGCATCCAGAGTCCAGGTACCATGACATGTTGTGCTTTTCCTTCTTTGCAGCCAAGGATATCTGCAATAGGAATAATCTTTTCCTTAGGTACCCACATCCTCTTGGGTCCTTTCTTGTTAGTTCTCCTCAAGTTCTGATTGAACTTGGGTTTAGCAAAATATTTAACAGGAGGAACAGTATGATACTTCTTATTCTTAGTTCCATGATATTTCTTAGGTTGTGTCACATGCTTCTTGGTGTGTGTTATGTGAAAACTTTGTGCATGTGATGTGTGCTTAATATCATGGGAGTGGCCAAATTTAAATTGGTTATACAGAGGCTTGTATGATATTTTCATATCATCCACAGATTCAAGCTTGTATGGGATTTCACCTTCATAACCAATGCCAACTCTCTTGTTCCCAGACACAGCATATATCATAGAAGCTGGCTGACTTCTACCAATACTTCTAGATAAGAACTTCCTGAAACTTAAATCATATTCTTTCAGAATATGATTCATGCTAGGAATGGATTTTTCTGTTTCAGAAGGAGATCCACTATCTTTGGATAGATTTAAAACTTTTTCCTTCAGTTCAGAATTTTCCAATTCCAGCTTCTTAGTTTCAAATTCAAACTGCTTTTTCAGCTTTTTGTATTTGATACTAAGATGAGCCTTGAGTTCCAGAAGTTCTGTTAAACTGGAAACTAACTCTTCTCTAGATAGTTCAGAAAATACCCCTTCAGAATCTGATTCTGATGTAGATTCTGATCCATCATCTTCTGTAGCCATCAGCGCAAAGTTGGCCTGCTCTCCTTCAGAGTCTGATCCTGATTCTGATTCAGAATCATCCCATGTTGCCATAAGACCTTTCTTCTTATGAAACTTCTTCTTGGGATTCTCCTTCTGAAGTTTTGGACACTCGTTCTTGTAATGTCCAGGCTCATTGCACTCATAGCAGACAGCCTTCTTCTTGTCAGATCTTCTGTCACCAGAAGATTCTCCTCGTTCAAATCTCTTTGAACTTCTGAAGCCTCTGAACTTCCTTTGCTTGCTCTTCCAGAGTTGGTTTACCCTTCTGGAGATCATGGACAGTTCATCTTCTTCTTCAGATTCTGATTCTTCAGGATCTTCTTCTCTAGCCTGAAAAGCGTTAGTGCATTTTTTAACATTAGATTTTAATGCAATAGACTTACCTTTCTTCTGAGGCTCGTTTGCGTCTAGCTCTATTTCATGGCTTCTCAAGGCACTGATAAGCTCTTCCAAAGAAACTTCATTCAGATTCTTGGCAATCTTGAATGCTGTTACCATTGGAACCCATCTTCTGGGTAAGCTTCTGATAATCTTCTTTACATGATCAGCCTTGGTGTAGCCTTTATCCAGAACTCTCAATCCAGCAGTTAGAGTTTGAAATCTTGATAACATCTTCTCAATATCTTCATCATCCTCCATCTTGAAGGCTTCATACTTCTGGATTAGTGCAAGAGCTTTGGTCTCCTTGACTTGAGCATTTCCTTCATGAGTCATCTTCAAGGACTCATATATGTCATGGGCCGTTTCCCTGTTAGATATCTTCTCATACTCAGCATGAGAGATAGCATTCAGCAAAACAGTCCTGCATTTGTGATGATTCTTGAAATCTTTCTTTTGATCATCATTCATTTCGCTTCTCGTGAGCCTTACACCAGTAGCTTTAATAGGATGTTTGTAACCATCCAACAGAAGATCCCATAGATCAGCATCTAGACCAAGAAAGTAACTTTCCAGTTTATCTTTCCAGTATTCAAAGTTTTCACCATCAAATACTGGAGGTCTAGTATAACCATTGTTACCATTGTATTGCTCAGCAGAGCCAGATGTAGATGCAGCTGGATTTGTTGGAACTTCACCAGCCATCTTTTACTGAAGCGTTTTTCTCTTCCTGAATCTTTTCTAAACACGGTTAAGTGCTTGCACCTTAGAACCGGTGCTCTGATACCAATTGAAGGATAGAAAAACACTTAGAAAGGGGGGGTTTGAATAAGTGTAGTCTAAAAACTTGAACGATAAAAACAATATGCACAGTTATTTTTATCCTGGTTCGTTGTTAACTAAACTACTCCAGTCCACCCCCACGGAGTGATTTACCTCACCTGAGGATTTAATCCACTAATCGCAACAGATTACAATGGTTTTCCACTTAGTCCACGACTAAGTCTTCTAGAGTATCCTGATCACAACCTGATCACTCCAGGAACAAATGCTTAGACACAAGCTAAGACTTTCTTAGAGTATCCTGACCACCACGTGATCACTCTAATTACAACTGCTTAGACACAAGCTAAGACTTCCTAGAGTATCCTGATCAACACTTGATCACTCTAGTTACTTACAAATTAATGTAATCAATTAAGAGTATTACAAATGCTTCTGAAAAGCTATAATCACAACAATGATATTTCTCTTAACGTTTAAGCTTAATCTCACTAATATATTACAACAGCAATGTAGTGAGCTTTGATGAAGATGAAGTTTCTGAGCTTTGAGTTTGAACAGCGTTTCAGCAAGTTTTTCAGAATTGGTTCTTTTAAAATCGTCAACCTTGCTTCTCATCAGAACTTCATATTTATAGGCACTTGAGAAGATGACCGTTGGGAGCATTTAATGCTTTGCGTGTTCCGTACAGCTTTGCATTTAATGTTTCACGCTTTTGTCAACTACCTCGAGCCTTGTTCACGCTGTGTCTACTGACGTTGCCTTTAATAGCTTCCAACGTTCCTTTTGTCAGTCAGCGTAGCCTGCCACTTGTACTTTCTTCTGATCTGATGTTTGTGAATAAAATATTTGAATATCATCAGAGTCAAACAGCTTGGTGCATAGCATCTTCTTGTCTTCTGACCTTGAAGTGCTTCTGAGCGTGATACCATGAGAACTTCAGTGCTTCTGCTTCTGATCTCAAGTTCTTCTGATGCTTCCATAGACCCATGTTCTGATTCTGCCTTGACCATCTTCTGATGTCTTGCCAGACCATGTTCTGATGTTGCATGCTGAACCTTCTGAGACAAAGCTTCTGAGCGCTGATTTGTGCATACTCTTTATATATTTCCTGAAATGGAAATTGCAATGTATTAGAGTACCACATTATCTCACACAAAATTCATATCCTTGTTATCATCAAAACTAAGAATATTGATCAGAACAAATCTTGTTCTAACACCATTAACATGGACGGACATATAACTATTGAAAACTAAAGCTTCAATCCACCTTATCCACTTTGCATCAAACCCCATTCTACGTAAAAGATATCTAAGAAACTCCCAAAAGACACAATCATAGGCCTTCTCAAAATCAACATTCACCGTCATGCAACTTCTCTTATTCCTCTTAGCAAAACCCAATAACTCATTTACCACAAGCACCCCTTCTAACATATTCCTATTAGGAATAAAAGCGGATTGACATTGCGATACAAGGTTGTCCATCACCAACTTCAATCTAGAAGCAAGCAGCTCACCTTACATAAGGATGTGTTAAGCCACACCAAAAAGAGAGATGAGCGTGAGGGGGTGTATTAGAAAATCTCAAAGTCTCATTTTGGTTGGAGATAGAGCATTGAAAGAGTTTATATAAAGTGACACCTCTTACATTACATAAATATGAGTTAGGTCAAAACACTCTAATATGGTATAAGAGTCTACCGAGGTGTGTATTTGGAAAATTTTAAAGTCTCACATTGGATGGAGATAGAGAATTGAAAGAGTTTATACAAAGACACCAAGCCCAAAAAGAGTGTTGGACATTGGTTGGAGATAGAGCATTTGTATTAGGGAATATCTTATTACACCCATATGTCTTCTTAGAGACCTCTGGCAAAAATATCAAAATACCCCCAAACTTCAGATGTGCATATCTGAATGCACCTTTTATTGAAAAAAATGGTGATTTCGCATGTGAACTTCCAAAGACACCTTTTTTTCAAGAAAAGGTGACTTCACATGTGCACTTCCGAAGGAACCTTTTTTTTTCTTCAAGAAAAGGTGCTTTCGCATGTGAACTTCCGAAGACACCTTTTTTTCTTTCAATAAAAGTTTATTTCGAATGTGCATGTTCGAAAAAAAGTAAGGAACAACAGAAACAAAATCCTTAAAACAAAAGCAACAAATCATAGATTCATCATAAATTATCAAAATTACATAGCTAGTTCAACAGAAATTTAACGTTACATATTGTTATAAATGGATAGTTAAGGACGTCGCAATATTTTGATAACATCTCCCGATCTTTGAAGCTTCACATCCAACTCCGTAAGACCCTTTGAATAATATTGTGTAAAAGTTATCCTCATAACCTCTAAATCGTTGTCGTTCTTAAGCTCAAATAAGGTGAACTTTAATTTTGCTGCAGTGTCAAGTGAAGGTGAACGATACTCAAGCTTAAACACCTTCCAATTTTCTAGATATTTCAAGAAAAAGTTCAGTCTCAGAATGAGCTCGGCGAACGGCTTGTCTGCAATAACCTAAATTGAAGCAGCATCGTGTAACCACTGCTGAAGTAAACAAAAGCAAGGTGGGGGTAGGTTTGAGTCATAAAAAATATGCATATCCTAATAGACTGATAATGCCGACATATCTCTTCGGATGTGCGTATCTAAAACGTCTTGAAAATGTGAAAAAAGTTGTGTTCCGATATGCACTTCCGAAGGGTATTTTGGAGTTTTCAGAGGTATTTTTCACCATATAGGATGGCTTAAGAGATTCCCTCATATTAAGACACCAAGCCCAAAAAGAGTGTAGGACGTGATTGGCGTATTGGAAAAATTATAAAATCACAAATTGGTTGGAGATTGAGCATTAAAAGAGTTTATATTGAGTGACACCGCTCACCTTAGAAGTTGATTTTGTAAGGATGGGTTAAACCAAAACTTTAATAATAATGTATTACAAATTTAAGAATATTTCAAAAATATATGGACGGTAAATTTGAAATTATTTTGTTGTACAAATTGAAAATGTTGTTAAACAAATTAACCACTAGAAGTTCATTGTGTGCTAGAGGGGTGGCGTTATAGAAAAATAGGTTAAATATGTTTGTGGTTCTTTTAAATATATCGTATTTTTATTTTAGTCTCTCAAAAAAATTTCTTCAAAGAATGGTCCTCATAAAAATTTTCATTCACTTTTGGTCCCTCTTGCTAAAATCGTCACTAAGTAGTAAACCATCGCTAAAACCGTCACTAATTTTGTCGTTAAGTTTTACAAATATTCACTAAGTTGCAGGAGGGACCAAAATTATGAATGAAATATTTTATGAGGAACATTCTTTGAAAGAAATTTTTGAAGGACTAAAAATGAAATATGAGATATTCAGGAGGACCACAAACATATTTAACTCTAGAAAAATAATAGAGATTATGCATTTTACAACATTGTCGAGGAAACTAGCAACATCTCTTTTTCAGATGCCAAATTCTTATTTTTATTTTGATTCAAGTGTGAAACTCGATTGGTTGCAAGCAAATCTTAAGTAAAGAAGGTTTTGATCATTTTGATGAGGTTTATAATTAGAGAAAGATGCACCAAAAAGGTGAAAGGGCTGTTATGGCTAGCCACTATTTGAAATATTTGGCTAGTGATAAATGACATCAATTTTAGAAGTGGTAAAACCGACATATCAAGATTTATGAGGAACATTAAATTAATGGGGAAGAAATGATTCATGTATAAGTTGAAGAGCAAAGTCAAATATGGTGAAGAAAATACGAATTGCAATGGTTACCCATGGATATGGGTATAAGTCTCCTACTACCCGCCCTGTTAAATCAATATGATACTCGTCCCCATCTCATTCTCGTAAAGGATATCCACAAGACGGGTATCCGTGGATTTTGAGATATCTACGGATATTTTGGATACAATTATTTAAATATTATATATATATATATATATATATCTGTGTGTGTGTGTGTGTGTGTGTGTATATATATATATATGTAGAATTAAAAAGATGCAATGCTTGGATCCCTAAAAGCTTAAAGAACTCTGGGTCTAAAATATCATAGAAGAGTTACCTATGAAATTTCTTTGATTAAAATAGTGACAACCCTAATGTGAGAGGGAAAAAAGGTATTTCTAAAAAAAACCAGGGCCGTTTATAAGAGAAAAACAAAAGTGCAAGCAACATACTAGTTTGGTAACGCTACTATTGCAAGAAGGAAAAAAGGGAATTCACACGTCAAAGACACGTGTAAGAAAATAAAATAGATTGATTTTCTCTAAAATAATCATCATGTGCAGCATTAAATGCTTCACACGTTTCTTTCCCACAAATCGATCAAGTTTCCATAACGACTATCATTTTGACGTCTTAAAAAATCATCGGACTAATGTTTAATATCCCCCAAATGACACGTAGGCTACACAAGAATCACCTTCCAAGGGTTTAATGACTTATACCTAACTGAGGAACTCATACCTAACTTGGGGAGTCACCCATAACTGAGAGACTCACCCTACAGTGAGAGACAATCTCCTAACTAAAAGACTCGCCCTAACTAAGGGATTCACCCCTAATTGATGGACTCTACTCTGGTTGAGGGACTCACCCCTGACTACGAAACTCTCCTAAAGGGAATATAGGGCTTAAAAATATGAGGAGAATAACCTTAATCACTTCGCCCTTTACACTTCCGCGTGCTTGAGGGACCGTTTAGTGATATATTTGTAAAAGCCCACAATATGGGAATACGGGACCAAGCCTCATCTAACGCTCGCCGCATAATATACCTCCCAAACGTAACCCCACTCAATAGGTGGATCAGTTGATAAGAAACCTGGAGGGTAATGTGTACATAGCCTATAAATGCATGTGCAAAAAGTCTTGGTCATATTTCCTTAAGAAGTAGGTAGTCAACAGCTTCCCTAGTCAAGGTGGAGCGGTTACTACTTCTCAAAAGTCCTCAAATCTAGACCCATAGGCCTCTATAAATACCGCAACCTTAGGTTTGAAAGACATTTTGATTTCACTAGGAAACATCCCAAAAATACAGAGCATTCACCCTCGTGAGCTTGTTCTCACCTCACATAAAACACCTTAAAACAGGGCCTCTCACAATCGTGAGCTTGCCCTCAACCACCGCAAATTTTAAAACCTCTTAAAACCTTTACCAACATAAGTATCTATACTTTTTAGTAAGTATAAAATTCAATATTCCCTTCATTCATAGTTGACGTGAGACTTAACAACTCACACTTACACTCAACAAAAATAACAATGTTAGACAAATAATTTGTTGGAATGTTTCTAGATTAGGATATTTTGAGAGGCTAATATCTATCAACAAAAGAAAAATTATTTTGACCATTTTAATTATAAGTAAAAATTTGTCAAAAAAGCAAATGTTTCGATCACAGTAATAACTTGGAAAGAGTTAACTCTTATTTAAGGTTATTTGTTAATTAGTTATTGATGTTGTTATTGAAAGAGATTATATGTATGTGTTGTTGTTTGTTGAATAATATATGTTGAGTTAACTATTAGGAAAATGAAAATTTTATTGAATTTAATTATTATGAAAATAAAAATAGCAAATTTTTATTCAATTTATTTGTTAATTTATCTATAAATTTTTAAAATGATATATTTTTAGTCTTAATTTTTTCAGCTATATTATTTCAAAATTTATTAATTAAAAACAATTAAGACTAAAAAGTTGTAGGAATTTTATCAATCATCATAAATAGGAAAGTTGTAGGAATTTTTTCACCCAGACTATCAGTTAGTAAGACAATCATTCCTAACCCCAAGACATTATGATATTCTAAAAAGCTACCATAAAAAAATGTTTAACTCATTAACCATATCCTTCATGAATATGGCCAGTGTTCTGGTCATTGTATCAGTTCAAATAAGTGTAAGCTTTATGGTGAAGGTAGTTCTAGATCTAGGGTAAGGCACATTGTAGATATGAATGGATTCACTGTGGAACAAATGTTATCTTCATATCATAGTATGTAGAGTATTTAACCAAGCTAGCTACTTGGAAGGGTCACCTTATTTCAATGATGGTTAGTGTTCAATTGGTCTTGTCATTCAAACAAGGCATGCTTCTGTGTAGTCTTATGATTTATGAATGGCCAATAAATATTCTTTACAAACTGAATTCTTGCATCAAAAATTTTGTGTGGGAATGTAGCATAAATAGTAGAAAGTTTATTACTACATCTTGAAAGTTTATTTGCTCACCTTTGTTCGAAAGAGGTCTTAGTCATTCAATAGAGATATTAATATAATAAACAAAGTTGGTTGTTTTCTCTCTTTGTTGACTATTAATAATCAATATATTTTATGCTTATTAATAGATACTTCAATCACAAAAATCAATCTTGCATCATATTTTTTCTTCAATATGGCCTTACAATAAGCATTCATTTTTACTTTCTGGGGGAAAATAGTATGGGACATATTGGTAATGGGAAGGACATTGATTTACGGACTGACAATTGATTGAGATATAAAATTAACGATTTTTACCAAGTATTTCCAGTTGATATTCGATTTACGCAAAGTGCTAAGGTCAATCAAATTATCCAAGACATCAATTGGATCATTCCTTATGGATAATCAATTTTGCCTCCTCAAATTGTTGAAGACATTTTGAAGATTAACTTATCATTTAATAATACTATTGTTGATAAAATCATTTGGACAAGATCTGCAAATGATTATCTATCTTTTAAGGAAGCGTACAATTGTATCAGGAGGGATCAGAAAGAAACTTCTTGAAAAAAAAGCATTTGGCATCCTTACATACCTCATACTAAGTAATTACTAACTTGGAAGCTATTAAATAATTTTATTGTAATAGAAGACAGCCTAGTTTGAAGGGAAATGCATATGGTTTCGAGGTGTACTCATTATAATTATGATGTGGAAACTGCAGACCACTTATTTCTTAGTTTCAAGTGCACCTTACTTTTCTAGAATTGAATTAAACAATTTTTTGGCATGAACATTGATAGAACTAGTTAGGAAATCTTATTCAAAATTGCTAGTAAAAGTTGAAGCTCTCAAATTTAGAATTTGATCATGACTCTCATCATAATAATTCTTTGAAAAACTTGGCACACAAGAAATGATATCAGGTTTTAAAATGGTAAAATTGACTTATATAGAGACATTATCCATGTTAAACAATTGGTATATATGGAATCTACTTATTTCAAAGGGCGTATGTACTATTTAATTCACGAGTTTACAATTATTAAATCTTTTGACATCAAATTTCTACCTTCTCATTCTCTTATAATCATACAAGTCAATTGTCTTAGTCATAATTGGATTAAGTGTAACATGCATGGAGCTTCAAGAGAAAATCCTAGAATATCAATTTGTGGTGGCATATTTAGGAATTATTTAGTAACGCTCTTGCGAGATTTTTTAATTAAGACTGGAGTTTGCACCTTCTTTTAAACTTTATTATAAGGAATCACGCTTACTATCAAATATGTTATTCATGAGGAATTGGGGAAATCTTTGGCTTGAAACTGATTTAATGTTGGTCATTTGTGTATTTTCTAATGTGAATATTATCTCTTGGCATCTTTTAGTTAAATGGAAGAATATTTTACACACAGTACGCTCCTTTAGATTCAAGATATCTCATATTTTTATATAGGAAAATGCATGTGTAGATAAATAAGTCAATGCATGTTTTTTTATTATGAAAATTGGTTGGAATTACTTCCTACAATGGGAAATTTCTGAACTGGTGTATTAATTTCTTCAATGTCCTCATTAAGAGCAATAAATCATGATCCCATGTTTGTCTCTTGCACATTAATTTTTTGATGACCTGTTTCTCGACTGATTATCGGAGTTCCGTCTTGTTTTCCCGCCGTATTATTTTTCAAACCTCCCTCTCATCAGCTTCCTTCCCTTTTCAAAGCCTTTTATGCTTCTATATTATTGTCCAAGGACCTATGTTTTCTTCTCTTGTGGCTATCGTATTTACTTCATTAACTTTCCATGTTTCACCTCCTTTATCATTCTCATTTGTAGTAATTGTAACATTATCATTACAACATTCCTTGTAATTCCTAACTTTTCCACATGTTAAGCATAGTAAATGCAATCCTTCATATTCCACTTTGTAGCGTCTTTCCTTGATTGAAAATATTATCAAAAGTGGTGTAGTCAGATCAACTAGAATGCATAGTCTTGCATATCCTCTCTCTCTTTCTCTCTAAATGAATTTACTAGATCAATAAATTTTCTTGTATAACTAGATCAATGAATTTACCCAATTTTAAGACTAAATAGTGTTTCTTATTTTCTTTTGTATCATTTACAATTTACCTACTTTATTGTCTCGAGAAATTTTCTAATATTATCAAGTGTTATATAATATGGATGAATTTTTTTAAACATTATATGATGTGTTTCATCCAATTTATGTGTTAAAATTGAATGTTTTGCAATAGAATTATATATATATATATATATATATATATATATATATATATATATATATATATATATATATATATATATATATATATATATATATATATATATATATATATATATATATATATATATATATATATATATATATATAGCCAGGATCAAATGACATCAACGTCTCAAACTTAATAACATGACACCCCTAATAACTCCTTACTCTATATCTGTATCTTAAAATTTAACGTTGGATTGAAAGCTTTTATCATATAGATCATGCCTAATAAATTTCACATCAATAAAAAATCATTTGAAATGTTAAAGAGAATGATCAAAATTAACGATATGAAGTTTTGTAAGACGTTAGTTTTTATACATGATCTATATGATAATAGTTTTCAATTCAACGGTGAATTTTTTTATACAAATATGCGATAAAGAATTATCAGAAGTGTCATGTTATCAAAAGTGTCAAGAGTAAGTTACCATGACTTACTTCATATCTTGAGCATTAATTCTTCTCAATCTAATGGTTTAAATTAATGAGTACTATTTTCTCTCTCTACATTTAATTGCTTATTATTTTTTGTCATTAGATTGAACAAAATTAACGGTCAAGATGTGAAGTAAATCTTGATAACTTACTCATGGAATAAGAATATACGTTTTATATATATATATATATATATATATATATATATATATATATATATATATATATATATATATATATATATATATATATATATATATATATATATATATATATATATATATATCAAAGTATTAATTTTGACACCAAATCTTATCTCTTTATTCTTAACAAGATAAAAAAATGTTTGCAATTTGCTATTATTGAAATTAAAATTATCCTTAATCAATCCCACCTAACGATCTTTTTAGATTTTACTCGAAAAGATTAGACTTTGAGGATGACATCAAAATTGATATTTTGTATATCTTAACTATATTACTTGGTGTTGGAAAAAGCACTCACTCACCGTCAAATCTCAATGGATTTCACACTATCACTCATAGAGGAGAGAAGAAGAAACAAGAATAAAATACAAAGCAAATTGGTATTCAAAACTAATACTTTTATTTATTGAATGTATTAATGGCATCAACTATATAGTATTGTTCAATTGAAACACTTAGATGACTAATGAATAATACGATTAAAAAATTAATATAAGTAAGATAATAAAATATATTTTTTATAGATTAATTTTAATATAAATTTTATTTTATTTCAATTAATAATTATTGTTATTTAAGATGTAAAATTTTATTTTTAAATTTTTAATTTATTTACTTTTTCAATCTTACAAGTTTTTTATATAAATATTTCATATAATTGAATATATATATATATATATATATATATATATATATATATATATATATATATATATATATATATATATATATATATATATATATATATATATATATAATAGTTATTTATTTTACAATTAATTAATTAATTTCAAATTTACATACATTTTATATCATTTTAAAATAATTTGTCCATTTCAGTGCACATATATCTTATTAGTTACACTTTAATACCTCCATCAATTCTATTAACACATGACTTACATATGAATCTAACAACAAAATAAGATAATTAAATTATTATATATTACTGAATTAAATAAACGTGATCAATTATTAATAAAAACATATTATTAATATTTATAAATGAGCAACTTTATAAAATTATAAGTCTAATTATAACTCTTCAAATAATTGTTTAAGGAATTGTTTTTTTAGAACACTTTTGATTAACTTTCGAAAGAAGATTTCGGTGAGGTCACACAAGAGTTTGTTGTGAATTGTTTTAGGGATTTGAGCAGCACAGCTGATGCGAGCTCAAGAAAATATGCGTCTTGCTTAACTCTCGATAGAGAGTTCTATTTATAGCTGTTGGAGCCATAATTGACCTCATTAATGGAGGGACCTTGGATTCCCTCCATAATGAGCGAACTGGCGTAACTCCCGCCATTTTGGTTTAAAGGATCGTAACCTCCATAACGGTGGGATTCTCTTGTATGCGGTCGGCGGTTACAACCGGCTTGTGTGGAATGTCAAAAGTCTGTTTGAAACGCTTGTGTAACAACTTTGCAGAGCTCGTCCGTAACTGAGTGAGGACCCCGTATCCGAGTTAGGGGTATATTCGGACCACACGTTTTTGCCGAGTTGGGCTAATGCTTCCATCAATTTTGGACTTTGACCGTCGTTCTGCTGCCGCTCCTTCCCTCAAGTGCTGACTTGATGGGCCGGTCCAAATATCCCAAATATGTACAAGCCCACCAATCTAGAGTTCCGTAGGAACGAATGGTTTGGTCCCTCCAATGTTGGTTTTGGGCCGTATTGAAAAATCGGCAGACCCTGTTCGCTTCAACAGTCGTGGTTAAGCTGGCATGCTTTAATGAGTTTTCATGACCATTGATAAGTTTGTCTTGTCAACACGTGTTTAGTAATGATGGTTTTTTAATTTGGAAATGTGCGTCAGTTCCATTCCTTTATTAACTTCTTTAAGCCTTGGTTTAGAGATTCCAAACGTTTCAAACTCTTCCCTCTTCCTTACCCACCAGCACAGTTGTTCCTGTGGCGAAGTCTTTCTTAGAAATGAACCTTTCTCCTCCTTCATCATTCATTCTCCATGTAAATTCTTATCACCTTTTTACTTGTTTTTCTTATTTACCGTGAAATATCCATTCTCTAAGAACATAATTTGGTGGGGGGTGTTTCCGTACCCCTAACCTCTATGTGAAAGGTGCATCCTTTCCTGAAGATCATGCGTGGACTTTGAGTAGGGAGTGTGCGAACAAATTTTACTTTTAGATTTCTTGTAGTTGCGTGTAGGAATCTCTCGTGGGTTTTTCAGCAATTTTGACCTATGATCTTAATCATCAGGTTCGAAGAGGCGTGTAGTGAATATGAGGGGGTCGCCGATAAACGCTGAGGTCTTGTGTTATAAGAGAAGTTCGGTGACCCTTAGTGAGATAGAAAAACTACGGGAGAAGTGCCGCATCTCTTCCACTGACAGTGAGGAGGATGTTATTGTGGAAGCTTACGAGGAAGGCGAAACGATGGGCTCGTTTCCCTCTCAAGATGCAGAGGATGACTTTTTCTACTTCTTACTCCTTCGGTCTCCTTTAATTTGTAACATTTAATTCAAGTCATTATTTCTTTTATTCAAATCATAATCTCATGATTTAACTAAAAAAATCTCTTTGGCTCTTGTTTTTCTTTTGTGTGCCTACCCTCTACCACCTTATTATTACTCTTCATTTTCGTATATCATATAACATAAAGAGAGCGTGTGACCACACAATAACATTTTTTAACTACACGTGCTTGTATGTATTTGTTGTAAACCAAAAATATGTGAGGAGAGTTGATCAATCATGAATTGAATTGATAAATTTCTGGATATTCACCAGGAACCGAAAACCCATTTTTTACCAAGAGCCTTGAGAGAGTCCAAGTGTATGTTCTTCATTCACAAATACCTATATTATCCTCCTAGAATGTAGATTGTGTGAGAATTAGTTGCGTGTATGAGATTCTTCTGATACTATTCATCATCTTCAACCTATTATCAAGAAACCATTGTTATGAATCTTCTACTCTAAAGATTGAGTATGATAGGTATATTAAAGGTACATTAGGAAATCGAATGTTTTTCTTTTAAGTTTTTGTTGCATGTATTAGGTGGAAGAATCGTTTCTTTGTAATGGACATTGGTCGTGTGTTAACTAGCAAGAGTTTCCATATACATTGAAGACTTTGGTTAAACCAAGTAAAGGTTGTCGTAGAACAAATTTAGGGGTTGTCGAATCATACTTACCTAATGATAATCTCTCAGACAAGTCTTCGTCAAATCCCAGTATTGGGTGTTGCAGAATTGAAGCATGTAGCAGGTTATTGTGGATAGCAAGATTAATGGAACAAGATCATTGAGGATCTTGAGTGTTAGTAGTTGAGTATCTGCATCAACATAAGTGTGACTATTAGTGTTCAGATTGAAGGTGTAATTCATTGTACCAAAATACTTGTATATAAACTATTGAAATAGTGGAAGACACGACTATTTTCCTAATGGTTTTAAAACCATTGAAGAGTGGAGTAAGAATAGCGAGGACGAATTGTCCAACCATTATATATCTTTGTCTACTCTTTTCTCTCTCCTCATCTCTCTTTAATTTTTTTTTTTTTTTTTGCATTTGTTATGTAGTTGTTACATTCATGCATCGTTTGTAAGTCATCTAGATTAGATCTTATAGAGGTTTATTATATAATTATATATGTGTTGCATCAAACTTATTGAACTATCTTTAATTCAATTATGATCAAACTACTTTCTTTATCTTGTTTGGGTTAAACTACTTTCTTTATCTTGTTTGGTTATGCCTGTGAAAGAATAAGTACTTTAGTGACATCATTGTAATACTTTGGTTAAAAATTGTCTTGATGCATTTTTAAACTTCTATCTTATTTTGTTTTTATTTCAGACAGTAAATCTTTGATTTTTTTCTAAAATATATTATTTTAAAGGGGATTTGTCTATTCAACCTTCTTATGGATTTTTTCTTATCTAAATTTTCGCCAACAAAAATCATTAAATAAAAAGATATGCATGTGTGTAAGCTCAAAAATATTAGATTATTGATACTTAAAAATATCATAAATCATTTTGTTAAAAAAATGAGAAGTTAAATTATAATTCTTTAAATTTGAATTTTATTTATTTGACTAAAATTAATCTTTTATTTTAAAGTAATTCAAGTTAAACTTTTTTTGTTTAGTAGAATTCAAGCTACACTTAAAAAAAATCTAAACTAATTTAATTAATTGCTCTTAAATTTATAATTCATCAAATTGAATTAAACCAACATATATAGGAAGTTCCAAGCTCAAGAGTTTGGTCAAATGTGACATCTTACACATCATTTACGGAAAGTCACTAGACTTAAAGTATTTGTCTTTGACCAAACTACATCAAATGGATAGAAAGAGGGAGGGAAGAGAGGTAGAGACAAAAGTATAATTTAAAATAAGAAGAAAAAAAAAACATGTGTTTCAAAGACAAGTTAATAAGTTATTTATAAAAATATATTTTTTAAAATACATGTATTCAATTTGTTGAAACTTTAAATATGACTTTATTGATTACATTTATTTATTTTTAATTATAGGGAAATGCTAACCAGTGCCCTCAGGGCAATGGTTAAGACTTTAAAAATAGTAAATTTATCTCGGTAATATACGTATTTAATGCATAAAAAATTAAAATATTATATTTTTTATAAAATATTTTCCTTTTTTATAATGCTTAATCATTGTCCTAAGGGCACTGGTTAACAAGACCCGTATTTTTCTAAAAATAAAATAGTAATAATTATTAGAAATTTATATGATCGTAAAATTTAAGGTTAAAACTCGAGTGTAGGAATGTCAACTTGTCTAGCGGGGATTTCCCGTTTGGGGCCCAAAGACGGAGAATTTCCCCCTATGGAGATGGGGATAGGGAACAAAGTCTCCCGCCACGTGGAGTCCCTGCCCCGCCTAAAATAGCATAATATCCTTAATTTATATATAATTTTAAATTATTATGTAAGTTTATTTTTCATTTCTTATAATTAATCTTTTGTACACAAATTTAAAATATATATGTATTGTTAGTAAAAGAGTGGGATCTAAATGATTATTTCAATTTTTTTTAATTTAAAATTTTGGTGGTCATGACACTCAATATTATAGATTAAATATTGTTAAAACAATATTTATCATAAAGGAATAATTTCTAAATATTTTGTGGTTAGTTTTTGAAGCTTTTACTATTAATTTGATTTAAAATAATAAATAAAAAATCATGTTTATGGATCTCCGTATGAACCTTGGGCATCCGTGGGAACCCGCGGAGATCCGTGGGGACGGGGATGAGGAGAAAATCTCCCTGCAGTAAAGATCCGTTTATTCGAGGGCATGGATTGTGATGGAAATGTATCCCCGCTCCCGCGCCGTCCCATTGGCATCCCTACTCAAGTGATGACGATCAATATAATAATAACAATTTTGTTCGTTGAATTAGGATATGCAAATTATGATAATTAGTTTTAAAACTTTATATTTATAAATATTGTAAATTAGGACACAATCTTAACAAAAGATAATTATACCAAAATACCCTTATTTGATTTTTGCCACAACATTAAAATGTGGTTTTTTGGTCTTTGTACCATAAAGTTCTTAATTTTATTATTAAAATAATACAACTGTTATATTTTATCAAACTTATCAAATCTTTCTCTATTCTCTATTTTTTTTCTCTTTCATCACTTTCTCACTTCTTTCTTCCAAAAAAAATCTATCAATCTAAAATATAAGAAAATTCATGGTTGTGGAAAATTCCAAAATACCCTTATTTGATTTTTTGCCACCATATTAAAATTGTGGTTTTTTGGTCTTTGTATCATAAAGTTCTTAATTTTATTATTAAAATAATACAACTCTTATATTTTATCAAACTTATCAAATCTCTATCTATTCTCTATTTTTTTTCCCTTTCATCAATTTCTCACTTCTTTCTTCCAATAAAACTCCATCAATCTATAATATAAGAAAATTAATGGTTGTGGAAAAATCCAAAATACCCTTATTTTTGTAAGTGATACCTAAACAAAAATGAAATTTGTATACAAAAAAAATCTATTATTGACCTAAATATATTTATATACGAAAAATTGTATTTATGATCAAAAAATGGTATACGGGAAAAAAATATATTATTGATCTAAATATTTTAATATACGAAAATTTAATATTGATCCAAATATTTTTGTAAATAATATCTAAACAAAAATAATATTTGTATACGGAAATAAAATCTATTATTTATGAAAAATGGTATTTATAATCCAAATATTTTTTATTTAAAAATGGTATACGGGAAAAAATTAGTATTGGTCTAAATATTTTTATATACGAAATTTACTATTGATCCAAATATTTTTATAAATGATACCTAAACAAAAATGAAGTCTGTATACGGGGAAAAATATATTATTGATTTAAATATTTTTATATACGAGAAATGATATTTATGATTAAATATTTTTAATCCAAAAATGGTATACGGGAAAAAATCTATTATTGATCTAAATATTTTTATATATGAAATAATCAATTATTTATCTAATTTTTTTTCTTTTTTAATATTTTTATTTAAAATAAATGATGTATCCGAATTCACGTAACCGAACAGAACCCGTGCGTATGCACGGGTTTGTTACTAGTTTTTCTAAAAATAAAATAGTAATAATTATTAGAAATTTATATGATCGTAAAATTTAAGGTTAAAACTCGAGTGTAGGAATGTCAACTTGTCTAGCGGAGATTTCCCGTTTGGGGCCCAAAGACGGAGAATTTCCCCCTATGGAGATGGGGATAGGGAACAAAGTCTCCCGCCACGTGGAGTCCCTGCCCCGCCTAAAATAGCATAATATCCTTAATTTATATATAATTTTAAATTATTATGTAAGTTTATTTTTCATTTCTTATAATTAATCTTTTGTACACAAATTTAAAATATATATGTATTGTTAGTAAAAGAGTGGGATCTAAATGATTATTTCAATTTTTTTTAGTTTAAAATTTTGGTGGTCATGACACTCAATATTATAGATTAAATATTGTTAAAACAATATTTATCATAAAGGAATAATTTCTAAATATTTTGTGGTTAGTTTTTGAAGCTTTTACTATTAATTTGATTTAAAATAATAAATAAAAAATCATGTTTATGGATCTCCGTATGAACCTTGGGCATCCGTGGGAACCCGCGGAGATCCGTGGGGACGGGGATGAGGAGAAAATCTCCCTGCAGTAAAGATCCGTTTATTCGAGGGCATGGATTGTGATGAAAATGTATCCCCGCTCCCGCGCCGTCCCATTGGCATCCCTACTTAAGTGATGACGATCAATATAATAATAACAATTTTGTTCGTTGAATTAGGATATGCAAATTATGATAATTAGTTTTAAAACTTTATATTTATAAATATTGTAAGTTAGGACACAATCTTAACAAAAGATAATTATATTTATAAATTTTGTAAATTGATTTATGTAAATATTTTCTTAAAGAATTGTGAATAAATATAATTTAATTATTTGATTCTATAAAATAATATGATATAGGTTTTGTGTTGGACTTTTATTTTTAGGCACGTCATGGATAAAATATAGTCAGACTCTTATCTCGTATCTTGTGTGCATTGCAATATTTGCTCACAAATCGTCTCATATTTTGTGCTTAGTCAAATTAATAGATTATAGAAACTAATTAAATATTTAAGAACTATTTTTTTAATAAAACACCTAATAAAAAATCATTTCTATAAATTTATAATTGTTGAAAGAAAAAAAATAAAATTAATTATATTAAAATGTAATTTTCAAATATTAATTCCGAGTAAATATATCAGTTAACAATTTTTAAACTTTAAATATTATTTAGGTGAGTAATAGAAAGAAAACTAGACAAAAACTATTTATTTTGCTCGTGGATAGAAAATTCTTAGACAAACTAAATAAAAAAATGGTAGAAAATTTAAATACAATTTTTTAGGTGATATTATGGAGGGAAAATCAATTGCAATGCATTTAGGGGAGAGAGGGTTGTAGCTCTTAGATAGTGATCCTAGGGTAGCGTCAATCAAGGGCTAAGAATGGTTCAATGAAAGTTAGTTGGATTGTGGTTTTGTTGAGATGATCATATGTGTTTGTTTTGCACTAGTCTTAGGGTCCGTTTGGTTGGGAGTAGATGGAGGGGAGGGGAGGGGATATTTATAAAAATATGTGTTTGGTTCATTTTTTATAAGGGGAGGGGAGGGGAGGGGAGGGGAGCAAAATCCCTCCTAAACTCACTTTTTGTTCCCCTCCAAATTGGAGGGATTCGGAGGGGAGGGAGGATTTACTAATCATAATTATATTATTTTCCCTATTTTAACCTCAATTATTTTTTTAATTCCAAGATTGTCCTTATTAAATTATTAAAGACTAGATTTTTTCTTTGTATTATTTCACGTTTATTTTTTTCTATTGTGTGGTTGCTATTGGTGCGTTGTTCCTCTCAGGTGAGTTTTTTTCTTTTTATTTTGTTGAAGTTCCCTTTTTGATATTATATTATTATTTTTATAATAAAAACATACTTATTCTTATATCGGTTCTTATATATGATAGTAATAAGACTTTTTTTATTATACTATTAATAATAATAATAACATTATACAATATATGTAAATATAATATATTTATGTTATAAATAAATTTTTTAACTCTAATATTATTTATTTAATTTTTTTAATATTTTAACTTTATTTTATTTATTTTTAATTATAGGAATTGTTTTATTGGGTTAGATGAATCATAAGTTCAGATAATAGTTTGATTTGCGTTGAAGATATATAGTTCAACTAATGTGTGTTGTTGTTTACGGTTATATTATGGTTTATGAATGAACAAGTTTTTATTAAGAATTATTTTTACTAAGCACAAATAATAATATTTATAAGGATAAAAAGGTAAATTGATTTTAAAATCCCCCCCCCCTTGTGAACCAAACATACTTGTTGTTAAAAATCCCTCCCCTCCCCTCCCCTCCCCTTCTTTGAACCAAACATATATTTAGTTAAATTCCCTCCCCTCCCTTCCCCTCCATTCCCCTCCCCTCGATTAAATTCCCTCTCCTCCCCTCCTCTCCGTTGAACCAAACGGACCCTTAGGGTAGAAATGCGGGTCTACGGGTGTTAGTTTATGTGGAATCTTGTTTTATAAGTAATAGATTTTTTTTTATGATGACAATTGTAAAGGACATAATAGATATTCAGTATGATAATGATGCAGTATGATGACAACTGTAAAAGATCAAAAAAGAAAGATAACATTCAGGATAGTAAAGATGCAACAATTAAGAAAGTCAACCAACACACTAAAGAAGATTAACATTGCAAGTCGTGGGTTTGATAATGATTGACAAAGTTTCAAACATAGATAAAGTCAACCAATGTACTTAAGCGGTTAAAGATGCAAGTCATGGGTTTGATAAAGGATTGACAAAGTTTCATACATCAACAAAGTTTAAGACAAAGGCAAACAAACAGATTACATTTAAAACCTCAAAAAAAAATCTCAAAGTAAGTGTCAACACAAAAGATGAAGGATAGAAAAACACTTAGAAAGGGGGGGTTTGAATAAGTGTAGCTTTAAAAACTTGACAGATAAAAATAAATTACACAGTTATTTTTATCCTGGTTCGTTGTTAACTAAACTACTCCAGTCCACCCCCGCAGAGATGATTTACCTCAACTGAGGATTTAATCCACTAATCGCACGGATTACAATGGTTCTCCACTTAGTCAGCAACTAAGTCTTCCAGAGTCTTCTGATCACACACTGATCACTCCAGGAACAACTGCTTAGATACCCTCTAAGACTTTCTAGAGTATTCTGATCCACACGATCACTCTAGTTACAACCTGCTTAGATAACCTCTAAGACTTCCTAGAGTATTCTGATCCACACGATCACTCTAGTTCCTTACAACTTAATGTAATCAATTCTAAGAGTATTACAATTGCTTCTTAAAAGCTATAATCACAAACTGTGATATTTCTCTTAACGTTTAAGCTTAATCTCACTAATATATTACAACAGCAATGTAGTGAGCTTTGATGAAGATGAAGATTCTGAGTTTTGAGTAGAACAGAGTTTCAGCAAGTTAATAGGAGTTGTTTTTGTTCAGAATCGTTAACCTTGCTTCTCATCAGAACTTCATATTTATAGGCGTTGGAGAAGATGACCGTTGAGTGCATTTAATGCTTTGCGTGTTCCGTACAGCATCGCATTTAATGTTATACGCTTTTGTCAACTACCTCGAGCCTTGTTCACGCTGTGTCTACTGACGTTGCCTTTAATAGCTTTTAACGTTCCTTTTGTCAGTCAGCGTAGCTTGCCACTTGTACTTCCTTCTGATCTGATGTTTGTGAATACAACGTTTGAATATCATCAGAGTCAAACAGCTTGGTGCAAAGCATCTTCTGATCTTCTGACCTTGAAGTGCTTCTGGGCGTGATACCATCAGAACTTCAGTGCTTCTGATCTCATGTTCTTCTGATGCTTCCATACACCCATGTTCTGATTCTGCTTCGACCATCTTCTGATGTCTTGCCAGACCATGTTCTGATGTTGCATGCTGAACCCTTGAGACAAAGCTTCTGAGCGCTGAATTATGCATACTCTTTATATATTTCCTGAAAAGGAAATTGCATTGGATTAGAGTACCATATTATCTTAAGCAAAATTCATATTATTGTTATCATCAAAACTAAGATAATTGATCAGAACAAATCTTGTTCTAACAATCTCCCCCTTTTTGATGATGACAAAAACATATATAAATGATATGAATTTGCGATCAGAAAGAGCAGACGGCAAAAGACAAATTACACAGCTATAGCATAAGCATGTGAATATGTCTCCCCCTGAGATTAACAATCTCCCCCTGAGATAAATAATCTCCCCCTGAAATAAATACTCGAAGAACTTTAATAAAAGACTTCCCTGATTATTTCGGTAGAGACGATCACATAAGCTTCTGTCTTCAGAGAATTCATAGCTTCTGACTTCTGCTTCCATTGGACAGCTTCAGAACTAGAATTTCTTTAGATCCCTAGAACACTCACAGCTTCTGATTTCTGCTTCCATTTAGGACAGCTTCAGAACTTGAATTTCTTTGATCTTCAGAACATTCACAGCTTCTGATTTCTGCTTCCATTTAGGACAGCTTCAGAACTTGAATTTCTTTGATCTTCAGAACATTCACAGCTTCTGATTTCTGCTTCCATTTAGGACAGCTTCAGAACTTGAGTTTTCTGGATCTTTAGAACATTCACAGCTTCTGATTTCTGCTTCCCTCGGATAGCTTCAGAGCTTTGAATTTCTACCAACATCACTTCATGCTAGATTTGTATCAGAACATTGTTGAATGTACCAGAGCATCATCAGAGCATCTCTACATCCTGAAATGTTACAGAACAAAAACTAAACGACAAAAGTCAGCATGAACGAGTCAGAACATAAAATGTATATTAGAACACATGATATGTATCAGAGCCATATAGGCTAAAATAATGTATCAGAGCAAATAGAATTTTGTCAGAGCAAATAGACAAATATGGATCAAATTCTATTATCAGTGCTTCTGATTCATTCTTCTTTCTTGCTTCTGATTTCTGAAGCTTGACAGCACTCAGCTTGCTTCAGTTTCCATGAGCTTATTCTTTTTACAGAATAACACTTCTTATGGTTTTGCTTCTTGTGTTTGCTTTGAAGATTCTCTTCACTTCTTTATACCTGCAAAACACTTAAACCATATAGAACTTGCAGTTCTTGTTAGTAAATGTGTGGGAGCTTTACCCAGCAACTGATAGATTAATCAAATCATTTATCATTTATCTTCTCCCCCTTTTTGTCATAACATCAAAAAACATAAGAGATTCAGATGCAAAGCAAGAGACAAAAGGAAAGAAACACAAATAACTTTTCATTGATTTCAACAAGAAAGATTACAAAAGAGGAATGCAGGAAAACAGATGCAACAAGGAAAGAAAACTACACAGACCAAAGGACTAAGATCCTAGCCTACGCAAAATCCGCGCCAGAACATCATGAATCCCGTCAGTGCTTGTAGCTTGCCTTGCCATGAAGGAGCGAAACTCAGCATTGGCTGCTTCTTGCGCGTCCAATCGAGAAGCCAGCATAGCTTGATTCTGATGAAGAGCTTCCAAGGTCTCCATCAGAGCTGAGGTTTCACCAGAAGAAGAGGCACCTGAATTTCTGCCAAAAGGGACAGCAATCTCAGCAGGGTGATCTTCTGGGAGATCTTCAGCTTGTGCATCTTCCATTTCCTCATCTGAGTCTGACTCAGAAGTAGCCTTAGCATATTCTGGTTCAGGCAGCTCAGAAGTTCCAACTTCCAACGCTTGAAGAATAGCTGCTAGGTTTGTTGGAGGAGTAGGACCAGCAACTTCAGCAGGATAAACCACTACTGGAAAGACCATGTGAGGTGCTTTTTCAGAAGGGTTCATTCTGAACCAGTTAAATAGCCACTGAAAATCTCCAGTCAGCACAGGAAACCATGGTTTCCACACCACGATGTCTCTGCAGAGATTTTCTTCTTCCAACTCATCTGCAGGTATCTTCTTCTCAAGAACACTTCTGTTCCTGATGAGATGGTGATAGCTGCTTTCACCAGCTTCCAACCGAAGACCACGAATACCAGGAGCTTCAGACATGATCCTTCTCTGAGTGTCTGTAGCCTTAGCCAGAAAATCCTGACGAAAGGTATCCCAAAGGTTGCTCGTAGCATACTCATCCAGATGGTTAAGGTGAGCAGCACCCAGAATCTCCAACCAGCCATTTACATCAGAATGTAAAAGCTCCAGAAATGATTGAGTGGTAGGGGTTGGAGGGTTGACAGTGAACCTGGAGTCGGGAAGAACAACACTATAGGGATTAGGTGTTCTGGTGGGAAAAGGGTGTGAGAGAGATAAAGAAATATCTGATGGATGGGTTGAAGGAGAGGAGATATCAGATGGTGAAGAAGGTGGTTCCGAGAGGATGAATGAGGAGGAAGAGGTGGTGGAGGTCTTTGAAGAGGGAGGTGATTGAGGGGTACCGTCAAGGGGTTGATACATACGTCTAGAGTAATTTCCAGACATCATAGCTTCAAACGGGTTCACTTTGAGAGGGTCATAGGTGATCCTTACTCTTTTTGGTTTGGTTTCTGGTTCAGCAGTTGCCTTTCTCTTTTGTTTCCGATCATTATCTTGATTCCCAGAGCTTGACGATGGATTCATGATGAAGTTGCAGATATTGGAAACTGCTAGGGTTTATGATATGAATGCAAAGAGAGAGAACGAAAAAGAAACTGAATGCAAAGTGAGAGAAATATAAGAGGGAAAAGAAACGTTTGAAGAATATAAAAAGAAAACTGAAAGAGAGTAAATGATGAAAAGCATTTAATGTTACGTGACGTGAGGAGAGATAATAATGACAAAAGACGTGATTTGCACAGTTACCTAAGTAGACGTCCCCTCAACTGCACGCACGCTTGTCCATGACTAGTGAACACGTGTTTACCATCTGGATAGCCAGTTACAGCTGTTTTGCTTTTAAAGAGATTCTGAATCAACTTAGACAATGAAACGTTAGTAATAACTGAATCACAATTTCTAATTGATTTCAATCAGAACTTCTTAAAAAAAATTTTCATTTCAGAAGATACCCATACATAAGAACTTCTTATCTTCTCATTCTGGGCTTGTTTCTGAAGACCCATTTTGTACCTATTATATTGAATCCATCTGGTCTAGGAACAAGATCCCAAACATCATTCCTTGTAAACTGATTCAGTTCTTCTTGCATAGCAATTATCCAGTCTGGATCTTCTAGAGCATGATCAACAGAAGTTGGCTCGATCAAAGATACAAGACCTAATTGACAGTCTGCATTGTTCTTAAGGAATGCTCTTGTTCTGATTGGATCATCCTTCTTTCCAAGAATGACATCTTCTAAATGACCAGAGATGAGTCTGGATGATCTTCTGACAGATGGTTCTTCAGAAATGCTTAGATTCTCCAGAGAAGCTGATACTTGATCTTCAGATTCTTTGCTTCTGAGAAGCTCTGCTTCTGATGCGTTGCTTCTTGGCTCAACAACTTCTGATATATCAATATCACAATCTGCAAAATTATCAAACTGCTTTGGTTTTTCAGAACCAAGCTTATCATCAAACCTGATATTGATTGATTCTTCTACAATCAATGTTTCAGTATTGTATACTCTGTAGCCTTTTGAGCGTTCAGAATATCCAAGAAGGAAACATTTTTGTGCTTTGGAATCAAACTTACCAAGATGATCTTTAGTGTTCAGAATAAAGCATACACATCCAAAAGGATGAAAATATGAAATGTTGGGCTTTTTATTCTTCCACAATTCATAAGGAGTCTTATTTAGAATAGGTCTGATAGAGATTCTATTCTGAATATAGCATGCAGTGTTTATTGCTTCTGCCCAGAAATGCTTAGCCATATTGGTTTCATTGATCATGGTTCTGGCCATTTCTTGCAGAGTCCTATTCTTTCGTTCTACAACTCCATTTTGCTGTGGAGTTCTAGGACAAGAGAAATCATGGGCAATACCATTTTCTTTGAAGAATTCTTCAAAGGATCTGTTCTCAAATTCACCACCATGATCACTTCTAACCTTTATGATTTTACACTCTTTTTCAGATTGAATCTGAATGCAGAAATCAAAGAACACTGAATGAGACTCATCCTTGTGTTTCAAGAATTTAACCCACGTCCAGCGGCTATAATCATCTACGATGACTAATCCATATTTCTTCCCTCTGACAGATGCTGTTTTGACTGGGCCAAACAGATCAATGTGCAAGAGTTCTAATGGCCTTGAGGTAGAAATAACATTCTTGGACTTGAATGCAGGTTTGGAGAACTTGCCCTTCTGACATGCTTCACAAAGAGCATCTGATTTGAATTTCAGATTAGGGAGTCCTCTGACAAGATCCAGTTTGTTAATCTGAGAAATCTTTCTCAAACTAGCATGACCTAATCTTCTGTGCCAGACCCACTGCTCTTCAGAAACAGACATAAGACAAGTCACCTTCTGACTCATAAGATCTTGCAGATCTGTCTTATAAATGTTGTTCTTCCTCTTGCCTGTAAATAGGATTGAGCCATCCTTTTGATTTACAGCCTTGCAAGACTTTTGATTAAAGATTATATCATAACCATTGTCACTCAATTGACTGATAGATAAGAGGTTATGTGTTAATCCTTCTACAAGAAGTACATTAGAAATGGAAGGAGAGTTACCAGACTTTATAGTTCCAGAGCCAATTATCTTGCCCTTCTGATCTCCTCCAAACTTGACTTCTCCTCCAGACTTAAGCACCAGGTCTTGGAACATAGACCTTCTTCCTGTCATGTGTCGTGAGCATCCAGAGTCCAGGTACCACGACATGTTGTGCTTTGTCCTTTTTGCAGCCAAGGATATCTGCAATAGGAATAATCTTATCCTTAGGTACCCACATTTTCTTGGGTCCTTTCTTGTTAGATTTTCTCAAGTTCTGATTGAACTTGGGTTTAACATTGTAAGCAATAGGAGGAACAGCATGATAATTTTTAATGTGAGTTTCATGATATTTCCTAGGTTGTGTCACATGCTTTTTGGTGTGTGTTATGTGAAAACTTTGAGCATGTGAAGTGTGCCTAATATCATGGGAGTGGCCATACTTGAACTGATCATACAATGGCTTGTATGTGAATTTCATTTCATCAACAGGTTCAAGTTTGTATGGGGTTTCACCCTCAAAACCAATGCCGACTCTTTTGTTTCCAGACACAGCATATATCATAGAAGCTAGCTGACTTCTGCCAATACTTCTAGATAAGAACTTCCTGAAACTTAAATCATATTCTTTCAGAATATGGTTTAGACTAGGAGTGGATTTTTCTGAATCAGAAGGAGATCCAACATTATTGGATAATTTTAAAAGTTTTTCTTTTAATTCAGAATTCTCCAACTCAAGCTTCTTTGTTTCAAATTCAAATAGCTTTTTCAGCTCTTTGTATTTGAGACTAATCTGAGACTTGAATTCCAGAAGTTCAGTTAGACCGGAAACTAACTCATCTCTAGTAAGTTCAGAAAATACCTCTTCAGAATCTGATTCTGATGTAGATTCTGATCCGTCATCTTCTGTCGCCATCAGCGCACAGTTAGCCTGCTCATCTTCAGAGTCTGAATCATCTTCTGACTCATCCCAGGTTGCCATAAGACCTTTCTTCTTATGAAACTTCTTCTTGGGATTTTCCTTCTGAAGTTTTGGACATTCATTCTTGAAGTGTCCAGGCTCATTGCATTCATAGCACATGACCTTCTTCTTGTCAAATCTTCTGTCATCAGAAGATTCTCCACGTTCAAATTTCTTTGAACTTCTGACGCCTCTGAACTTCCTTTGCTTGTTCTTCCAGAGTTGATTTAGCCTTCTGGAGATCAAGGACAGTTCATCTTTTTCTTCAGATTCTGATTCTTCAGGATCTTCTTCTCTAGCCTGAAAAGCGTTAGTGCATTTCATGATATTGGATTTTAATGCAATAGACTTACCTTTCTTTTGAGGCTCATTTGCGTCCAGCTCTATTTCATGGCTTCTCAAGGCACTGATGAGCTCTTCCAGAGAAACTTCATTCAGATTCTTTGCAATCTTGAATGCAGTCACCATAGGACCCCATCTTCTGGGTAAGCTTCTGATGATCTTCTTTACGTGATCAGCCTTGGTGTATCCCTTTTCAAGAACTCTCAATCCAGCAGTAAGAGTTTGAAATCTTGAAAACATCTTTTCAATGTCTTCATCATCCTCCATCTTGAAGGCTTCATACTTCTGGATTAAAGCGAGAGCTTTAGTCTCCTTGACTTGAGCATTTCCTTCATGAGTCATTTTCAAGGACTCATATATGTCATAGGCCGTTTCCCTGTTAGATATCTTCTCATACTCAACATGAGAGATAGCATTCAGCAAAACAGTTCTGCATTTATGATGATTCCTGAAAAGCTTCTTCTGATCATCATTCATTTCTTGCCTTGTCAGCTTTACGCCACTGGCATTTACTGGATGTTTGTAACCATCCATCAGAAGATCCCATAGATCACCATCAAGACCAAGAAAGTAACTTTCCAGTTTATCTTTCCAGTATTTGAAGTTTTCACCATCAAATACCGGCGGTCTAGTATAACCATTGTTACCGTTGTGTTGCTCAGCAGAGCCAGATGTAGATGTAGACTTTACAGTTTCATCAGCCATCTTTTACTGAAGCGTTTTTCTCTTCCTGAATCTTTTCTAAACACGGTTAAGTGCTTGCACCTTAGAACCGGCGCTCTGATGCCAATTGAAGGATAGAAAAACACTTAGAAAGGGGGGGTTTGAATAAGTGTAGCTTTAAAAACTTGACAGATAAAAATAAATTGCACGGTTATTTTTATCCTGGTTCGTTGTTAACTAAACTACTCCAGTCCACCCCCGCAGAGATGATTTACCTCAACTGAGGATTTAATCCACTAATCGCACGGATTACAATGGTTCTCCACTTAGTCAGCAACTAAGTCTTCCAGAGTCTTCTGATCACACACTGATCACTCCAGGAACAACTGCTTAGATACCCTCTAAGACTTTCTAGAGTATTCTGATCCACACGATCACTCTAGTTACAACCTGCTTAGATAACCTCTAAGACTTCCTAGAGTATTCTGATCCACACGATCACTCTAGTTCCTTACAACTTAATGTAATCAATTCTAAGAGTATTACAATTGCTTCTTAAAAGCTATAATCACAAACTGTGATATTTCTCTTAACGTTTAAGCTTAATCTCACTAATATATTACAACAACAATGTAGTGAGCTTTGATGAAGATGAAGATTCTGAGTTTTGAGTAGAACAGAGTTTCAGCAAGTTAATAGGAGTTGTTTTTGTTCAGAATCGTTAACCTTGCTTCTCATCAGAACTTCATATTTATAGGCGTTGGAGAAGATGACCGTTGAGTGCATTTAATGCTTTGCGTGTTCCGTACAGCATCGCATTTAATGTTATACGCTTTTGTCAACTACCTCGAGCCTTGTTCACGCTGTGTCTACTGACGTTGCCTTTAATAGCTTTTAACGTTCCTTTTGTCAGTAAGCGTAGCTTGCCACTTGTACTTCCTTCTGATCTGATGTTTGTGAATACAACGTTTGAATATCATCAGAGTCAAACAGCTTGGTGCAAAGCATCTTCTGATCTTCTGACCTTGAAGTGCTTCTGAGCGTGATACCATCAGAACTTCAGTGCTTCTGATCTCATGTTCTTCTGATGCTTCCATACACCCATGTTCTGATTCTGCTTCGACCATCTTCTGATGTCTTGCCAGACCATGTTCTGATGTTGCATGCTGAACCCTTGAGACAAAGCTTCTGAGCGCTGAATTATGCATACTCTTTATATATTTCCTGAAAAGGAAATTGCATTGGATTAGAGTACCATATTATCTTAAGCAAAATTCATATTATTGTTATCATCAAAACTAAGATAATTGATCAGAACAAATCTTGTTCTAACAAAAGAATCTATCACACAAGACTTATATGAGTCAATCTCCTAATTTAGTAAGTGAGTGAAACTTTTGTAAAAGCAAAAAAAATTCCTTTGTAGAAGTAGATGGCTATAAGCACGCACACAGACACACATAAAACCTTTTAAAAAAAAAATTGAAAATAAAAAACCTTGAGAAGTATATATAGAAAGTGCATAGAAAAAGGTTGGAAACATTCAAAAAAGCCAGAAAATATTTTTTACTGAATCTAATCAATTGTGTCAATCAATTAGATTGGCGTGCTCTTGAGGAACCAGGCAATTTGAATGAACTCAATCGATTAGCAACAAATATATATCACTTCTTACCTATTTTAGAACTCATAACCGTTATATTTAAATGAGATAATCGATTGGCTCAATCGATTGGTAACGGAAATTTTTTATTTAATGTTATTTCCTCTTTTGGAGAATTTCAAATCTATAATTAGAGGTTTCATTCCTCATTTCATTTCATCCAGAAATCGAATTGTCACACACTCTCTCTCTCTCTCTCTCTCTAAGTTTTCGTTTTCACTTTCTCTCACTAGTTCTTATAGCCAAATGCTTTTGTGAGGAAATATCTTTTGTGAGTTAGGTGTCCTTGTAATTTTGGATTGGTAGCATTATATAAGTTCTTCAAGAATGTTGTTTATGCATCTTGGATGAAAAAGTACATTTAGGGATAAAAAATATGTGTTTATAAGCTAAACCTGTTAAAAACTTTGGTTGAGGATTGTGAGATCAGTTCCTAATATTTATTTAGGTTAAAGATCGTTAATAATAATGAATTTCCCTTAAGTCTCTCAGTAAGCCTTGTTCATTTGAAGGATGAATTTTATTAATATTGATGAACTTACCATTAGGATCATGGTTAGCCCGTTTAAAACCATATGTTAGAAGATCATTTTGTTAAAATCTCAAGAGGTTATTGGTTATACTGTTAAACCAAATTGAGCTTAATTATTTTGGTGAAGAGAAGATCTATTGCTTTAATCTACAATGGGGAAGGAAGCTTGGCCAATTCAGTCTCAACAATTTCTATGGAGAAGACGCAAAGGTCACATCTTCTGTCTTGTATTATCATGGTTGTAGGACAACCACCATTTCCTTGTATAAGGGGGTTCGTGAGCTTCACCTACTAAAAGCTCTCAAGTATATAATGGAAACTCTCAAGATTAATTCTTGGGGAGAGGATTAGGTCTTTTATTTTTTACTGATCCTCTATAACTCTCGATGTTTTTCTTTTTCCCTTAACTCTTTTACTTTCCGTACTTTATTTGTAAAGTCTGCTGCTTAGATATAGAAAAATGTTTTCAAACTCTGATTTTAATATCGAAAAGTTTTCAAAACCATGTTTTTCCAAACCATACAATTCACCCCTCTTTTGTGTGTGAAGTATCAAGTCCAACAAGTGTCATCAGAGCCTAACTCTTGTTTAAAGGACTAATCGTCTCAGGAGAAAGATGACTTCTTATACAAGATTCTTTTTCAAAACTCACCACCACCTTTTAAAATTTTATTCTTTATTTTATTCTAGAGTATACATGTTTAACGTATACTCTAGAAGTATATATTTTAAGTCTTTGATCCTGGAAGATGAATGATGATGACATATGTCAACAGTTAAGATCAAAGCATCACCATTTGAGAGTTTCTCAATTTATGATCTATGACAATAAAAAAAAAGTAAATAAGTATGTGATGGACTTATTTATCTGTTTGTTTACCAACTCTTGTAACACCCCAAAAATTATTCCTAATTATTTAATTTAAGTAGGAAAATTATTTAATTGGAATAATTGATTTTATGAGGAATATTGAGAAATATTGGAAAATAGTTATTGGGCTGTGTTGTGGTTAGTGAGAAAGGGAGGTGTTAACTTGTTAGGCCCATTAACCAAAGTTATTCTATTTCTCATAAAATAGAAGGAAATTGTGTAAGAGGAGGATTACAGCAATTGGGAGAAGAGAAATAACGTGAAAACAACTGAAGAGCTTTGGAAAGGGGAAGACCGAAGATCAAACCTAAGGTAAGGGGAGACTCTTCCTTTTAGTATCTCTTATGTGGTCTTGGGTAATAGGTAGATTGATGTATGGTTTGGTTCAATTAGACATTGGGGATTGTTAGGTTAGGGTGTTCTAATTTGGATTGATATGATGATGATTGTGTGAACTTTTTGGTTAATAATGAGTTTAAATGATGTTTTGTGGTGTATAATTGAATGTATGATGATTATATGCCTGTATGGGGTTGATTTTGGACTGAAACTAGGTGGAATCGCAGGGTCTGTCGCAGACCTGAGAATTGCTGAAATCGCAGGTCCGCTGAGTGGAGGTCCCAACGTAGTTCGCTTCTGTTGGACGTCACTAGAGGTCCGCTAAGCGGAGGTCTGAAGGATTAGCTTCTGCCTCACGTCGCTGAGCGAACCTTGCTGTGTGTGAATTTTTCTAAAACTTTAAAATGACGTATCTTTTGATCCGTGAATCATTTCTTAGTGCTGTTTTGGGTGTTGTGCAAGTAATTGAATGTTTTATATGATGGATGATGAATATGGGCAGTGGCCGACTTTATTTCTTTAAAACTCGATTTAATTACTTGATGAGAATTGAACATTGTGTGCATATGAGATAGGTGTGACAATGTGTTTGATGTGATGATGAATTGGTTGTGATTGTTATTATGATTGTGATGAATGCATGACTATTTGAATGATGTTGAAAACATGTACATACTTATTGGTGATGTGGTGTTGAGATGAGTTGTTCATCGTGATTCGGTGATGTTTATAAGTATGTTATGTGTGTTTCATTCATTCATATGCATTTGATGATGGATCCCATTGATGAGTGGATCGTTGGTGGCTAATTCCCATTGTGCGGAGATTAGTAAGCAGTCATCGTGTGCCCATGGGGGTGTGAGCCATGAGGATATTCGTATGCCCATGTGGGGTGTGAGCGACATTGAAGGGCAGTATCGTAGAGAGAAGTCCTGTGAATGTGATTCACGAATATTGGTACCACATGCATAGTGTCAGTTGTATCATATGCATTTTGTCATAACATGATTGTATGGATTTCTGTGTTTTGTGTTGTAATTTATTATTGTGTGATTTGATGAATAATAGATGTGAATCTGAATGTGTATAATTGGGTGAACGGTATATTATGATGCTTGTTGCTTATGAATTGCATAATATTTACTAATTGAGAATGAGACTCACCCTTACATGTTGTCATTTTTAGATTGAGGAGTAGCGGCATTAGTGCTCGGTGAGGATGACTCGTAGAGTTTATCCGTTTATGTTGGGTCGTGTCGGTCGTGCTCTGATCTTGTAACACTGGGGGACGATAGTTATAGAGATTTATGAGGATTCTCTATTTTAATTGGTGTTGGATTATATTTCCATTTGATTATGTTGATGATATTTCTTATTCCGCTGTGATAAACATAATTGTGTTTTTGTTAAATCGTTTCCTAATGAAGCATGACTTGACCATGATTGGTTTATTTATTTTAAATAATTGTGGCACCCTTGTGTTTATGTTTTACTCTGATTATTTATTTAAAATTGCCGCGGGGTTTAGAAGGGTGTTACAACTCTCGCATCCAATAATGTGTGGAGAAGGATACACTTTTGAAGTATCTTCCCTAGGAAAATTTTATCAAGAATTTTGATACAGATAAAATTATTTTAAGGTTGAAATAATCACTTAATCTGATTAACCCCTTAAAACAAATATTTTTCAACTCTTTCCTACTTTAAATAAATATTCTTCTATTGTACATTTTTCAAAATTAATTATTTCTAATCCTTAAAATAAGTTTGCTCAAGTGTTTTTAAGCGCAGGGGTGTCAAAAGCATGAGTAAAAGGTGATAAAGAAACATCCCAAAAGGCCCAGAGACAAGAAAAAGCAAAAAAGGGAAAAAGGAAGAATGAGTGATTTAATTCATGTATGATGACTTTTGAATGTGCATTGGCTGGTTGTATGATGTTTTTTGATGAATGCATTGCATTGTGGTGTCTTGGTATGGATTTTACTTTTGGCCTAGTTTATGTTTCAAATGGCAATAGCATGATGATTCTGGACTGGTGTATGCTAACATGTTATAGTATTTTTTTAATGTGCTCATGTGTATTTATGGGATTGATGTTTGGATTGTATCTTGAAGTCATGTTGGAATGTCATTGATTAAATCATACTGAGATTTGCAGTTATGTTGCATGTTGGACATGGCTATGTAGGTCTAATATTTGGTCAATTTAGTGGTCCATTGGCTGGTTAAACATGGATTTTGACATGGTATGTACATGGCATGATACTTGAACACATGGTGCATGTTTGAAGATAACATGGTCATAATGATAAAATAGGGATGGCTTGAAGATTTAGAAAAATAGGTTTAGGTGTCTAGACAAAGTACTGGGTCTTAGTCAACTTTTTGAACAAAAGTCAACAATTGACCAAAAAAGTCAACTGTGACGAAAATGTGTATT
Organism: Vicia villosa; assembly: GCF_029867415.1. Lineage (NCBI taxonomy): Eukaryota > Viridiplantae > Streptophyta > Magnoliopsida > Fabales > Fabaceae > Vicia > Vicia villosa. The sequence goes on from NC_081180.1 coordinate 146,209,623, forward strand.
TTTTTAATCTTTTATAGTAAGCTTTTGTAATGGCTTGTAACCCAAGTAACATATGAAACTTGTAATACATTCTTGTAACTTTGAATTAATGAATGAAACTCTCTTTTTTCAAAATATTGTCTCTTTCTCCAAATCCAAATTCAAGCTCTTCTTTGAATTAAAATTCAAATATTATGATAATCTTTTAATAATCCAAAGTCCAATTTTTCTCTTGAATTCAAATTCATAATGAAATCCAATAGTAATAACTTGTGTCACAAGCAATGATAATGAAGGCATTAATGAATAAGACAAATGATCATCGAATTGAGGATTACATTGCATAACAATCCTTTAATCATAAGCAAAATCATCTGACCATGAAATGTAACTCACATATTAAAAAAAATCAATTTAAACAGTTAAATTCACTACGTCCAACCTTTGACCTATTATGATAATGATGCAAATGAAATCATGGAATGTTGAATGTAAGAATGTATATGATGAATGATCAGATGAATTCTACATGAGCCAGATAAAAAATTGAAATATGAGTTAGGGGAAATTGGTGTATGACACCATGGATAGTCGTCTTCTTCTATATTCCATCATTGGTATTCTTTTTCGAAGAAAGTACAACCATTCTCAAGTGATTAAATTAGATGTTTTCTTGATCAGGATAATGCTGAAAAAATATGCCAATAAAATGCGCTGGTTGTCTGGCGCAACATATGATACAACAGTTGGTTTCCATCTGATCATCTGATTAAATTTTATATATTAATGTTGGTATCGACGTTGAAAATGAAGGGATCGCATCAACTAAATCACATATTGAAAAAAAAAACAAATATTAACCAAATAGGGATAATAGAAAAGATGGTGTGTGGGTCTACATTCCTAAGAATAATATAGAGTATTCTCCTTCTCCTCAAGTTCATCAGGAACAAGGCGCAACAAGCCAAATCCTCCTAGAATATTTTGATTTTGATCTTCCTTTACCTCTACAATCCGACCCTTTGATTCAGTATATCCTATAAGAAACATAGAATATCGACATAATTCTTTAAGACAACTCTAGGATTCCCATACATTTGACCACCAGAGTCAATCACATAGCAGATAATCTTCTTTGGGTATCTCTATTCTTCTCATTATCAAATCGATGATGAAGAAATGAGGAATGAAGATGAAGCATGGCAGTATTTTTATATATTTCCTTACTGTTCTTCTTATATTCTCTTATCACTTTTTATGTTATGCATGATGTTTGTGGATTTCATTGTAAATTGTTTCCATTATTTGAATATCATTTCTTTTTATCTAAGTTTATTTTATCTTCCACCTTATCTTCTTGTTAATTTTTCATGTTTTTAATAACCCAAAAAGGGGGAGAAGTATACTCCCAAAGGGGGCTCAAACTCCATTTAGTCTTATTCTTAACCATTTTGTTAATCCATCTCTATGAGATATGTTTTATCATCATCAAAGGGGGGGGGGGAGAATGTGGTTCTATATGAAAATAGTTTTTGATGATTTACTTGATAAGATCAAACATCATAAACATTATCAAAGAATGGTCCTAAATCAAAAAGCGTGAAATCAAATTTATGATGATCGACTCAATAAATATCACTCTATGAGCATCATCAAGAAAGAAGCATGATTGTTAAAGCATGCATCTGATATGAAGCTTAAGTATTTTAATTTATTTTAGGGTCAAATTGTAAATATTGAGTGTTTCTCTCTAAACACACACACAAACACACATACACACACACACAAACACACAAACACACACACACACACAAACTCTTTAAAAAGTCAAAAATATTTTTTACAAAAGCATAATCGATTATGATTTATTGACAATTGATTATGACTATATTTGAGCGAAAATCTCCTAAATTACCTATTTATTATCAATTATAGCCTTTTCATAATTGATTATGGACCAGTTTAAAGCCTCTTTCATAGTTTCTTTTTTTTTTTTTTAAATGTGAATGATTCTTTAACTATTTAACGTGGTTTTGTGGTTATTTAAAAGCTCACAAGAAATCTGAAAAAAGCATTCTCTTTTATTCTCACTTTACTTTCATTATTTTTATGCACTTCACATATTTTTAGTACTGAGATAGAAAATACTATTTAGTAACACATGTAACTGTTGCTCTCATTCTAATATGTATTTATTTTTTATTTTCACCACCATTATCTGATCCACTGGAATGCCTAATCTAGTTTAGGGGTCAGTTCTTACATCAAGTAGTTCCAGCCCCCTCCCAATTGCAATTGCGGGGGATTGAACCGTGGTCCTCCCTACCAAGTCCAGCGTCAATCACCACTGGACCAACTAACGATTGATTCATTCTAATATGTATTGTAAAATCAAGAAACTGTTATTACTTTGAACTTATAAAGTATACAAGTTGAAAGTTGAACATTTGATAAAAGCTCAGGGTAAAAGGTTGCAAGATGAACCCGTTAAAAAACCTTGAGGTAAAGGTGATAAGTTGAACTTGTCATAAGAACTCCCTTGATAGTGGAAAATCTCAAGGTTTTTTCTTGGGAATTATACGTATGCCTCATGAATTTAGGTCAAACTAGGATAAATATGGTGTGTTCTTTCCTTATCACTTATCTCTCTATTTTATCTTGTTTATTTATCTTTCTTCTTCCTCTTCCTCTTCTTCTTCTTCTATCCTTTTCCTAAAACTAAAATTAAATTTTCTCTTAATCGTTACATTTTGAAAAAAAATTTTAAATCACAATTTACCCCTTTTATGTTTGAAGTCACTTGGTCATCACCATCTGGTGGAGTTACAAATATTAACGCAAAAGAAAATCCTTAACAATACAAAAAGCATCCATGTTAGAAACATGTGAGAATGTTTCGTTATAATCAATCCATTCTTTCTGAAAATAACCTTTTACTAATAGCATGTCTTTTAACCTCTCAATTTTATCATCTAGATCACATTTGGGTTTGAAAACCCATATGCTTCCAACAACTTTGCAACTAATTGGAAATTCTATGAGATCTCAAACATCATTATTAGAGAAAGAGGATAATTCATCATGCATGCATTTAGCCAATCAGAAGCATGAGAACTTGTAATCACTTCACTAAAAGTGGTAGGATCATCAACACCATGGAGATCAAACTTTTACTCTTGGATATAAATGTCAGAGTCTTTTTTCATTAATGTTTTTCATGCTCTCAAAGATCATCTCAATATGACTTAATCAATAACATCATCTAGTACGACAATTACATTGGGCTATGCAATGTGTTCATAAATCAATAGTGAAAATATATCATCTTCTTGAAGAATATGGTCATTGTTATTTATGAGCAACTGATCATATCGATTGATTAGCTACCAAGGAGGATATAATAACAACTGATCATATTGGTCCTTGGTCATTGTTATTTAAGAGCAATTGTACATCATATCGGTTCGCCTTTGTATTCCTAGTTTTAGCAGTTAACTTTACTTTTAGACAATCAATAAAGTTCTATAAGGCATGGCAACAGGGCGGGTCGGGGACGGTTTTTACCTCTCCCAAACCCAAACCCGAATCCCCAAACAATCCCCGTACCCCGCCCCAAACCCAATCGGGGATGAGTAATTAAAACCCAAACCCGTCCCAAACGGGTTTGGGTTGGGTTCAGGTATCCCCGCCCCTCCACCATCCATTTAATAAAATCGATTTTTTAATAAAAATATTTATTTTTTCCAAAATCAAATTATATTATAAATAATAAAATAAAACAATCTCAAAAAATTGCATACATACATTTCAAATATTTTAAATAATAAATACAAATCATATTATCAAAACATTAGCCACATATTTAATAATATAAAGTATCAAATATAAATAATAATGTACATAATGAAATAAACGGGGCGAGTTCGGGGACGGGTTCGGGGTGGGTACTAGTATCCCCATTACCCGACCCGACCCCATATTTTATAATCGGGGAAAACCCAAACCCGAACCCAAACCAAGTCAAAGTGGGTTTTCCCCGTCAACTTCGGGGCGAGTTCGATTGGGTACCCGCAGGTATGGGTTTTGTTGCCATGTCTAAGTTCTATAAACCAGAGAAGTCAAGATTAAGGAGAATATTGTCTTTAATATTATCATGAAGATCATATATAATTTTTCAAACATTTAAATCATTTGTTTCTATACTTTGTAGTAGTTCATGTTTTGATATGTTTTAAATAATTTATTATAAGTTGAAATAAAATGATATGGTAGAATATCAAATAATTATTAAATTCTATAAAAATTTATAGACTTGATCAACTTAATAATATCTTCTAAGTCAACAGTTGAATTGATTTAATTCATCTTTTAAAAAAAATATTGAGAGATGTAAGTGTCTTAAAATTAGACATGTGTGTCCATCAATTTTTGTTAACAAAAGATGGGGTTATTTATTGATGTCATGAGAAAGATGAGGTTTTCTACAAATATGGAGAAAATGAATTAAGGTGTGTACCCAAACTTCTTTAGCATATGATTTTGTTAACAAAAGTCCAACTGATTCACGATGGAAAGAAGATTATGGCAAGGTGATCCATTGTCACCATTATTATTCCTGATCATGACTGAAGGCCTGAAAATTGTGCTAAATATTTCAGTTAACACCGTTCTTTTTAGAAGATATAGGACCAACACAAACCTCGACTTCAGAATGTCCCACTTACAATTTGTTCATGAGAAATTGATTTTGTCGAGATGAGTAGGGAAATTATTATATCTTTAAAGGAAATTTTGATTATCTTTGAAATGTTACCGAGATGAAGTTTAAATTTCACAAGAGTTTTCAGGTTTTTAACACATGATTTAGTGAGATTTCTACTGTCCTTCATAAAAAATGAGTAGTTATTTTTCAACCTAATGTTGTATTATAATTGATCTTGTAATATATTTTGTTTATAAAAAAAGATTATTGAAGATAAAGACTATTTTCAAGTATTATTATTATTATTATTATTATTATTATTTTGATATAATTATAATATATTAAAATTATACAGAACAAACTGCATAATTTTTTTTTTGCTTAAAAAAAATAATTAATCAAGGGTTCTCAAGGTTTTCTCAGGCGGAATCGGAAGGGAGCTCCGGCGCGCCTCCGCCTGAAGGGTTCTCAAGGTTTTCTCAGGCGGAATCGAAAGGGGCTTTTGTTAGGGTTAACCTACCTTTTCTAATTTCGGTTTAAACTCCTGATCTTAGGGTCAGGGACCTTGTTGGAAAAGGGGTTTGGTTTTTCTCTGATTGAGGGCTTTCTTCTTCTGCGCGTGTCTTCTCCTTCTCTGTGGCTTCTGTTTTTCAGTGTTCGAGTTTGGTTTTTCTCTTATCTATCCGGTAGTGCAGGTGGGATTCAGCCTCTCAGATGGTTGAGGGTGGTTGGTCCAAGGTGGTTTACCGTAAGAATGCTGCTTCGCGTTGGGACGTTTTTCCTTACGGCGACAAGAATCAGAATCCTTCTTGTTTGAGGAAGGAACTCACCTCCATGTTCGTATCTGAGTTTCCTGATGAGACTTCGGCAAAGGACTTGTTTGTTTTGTTCAGGTGTATTGGGAACGTAGTGGAGGTCGCTATTTCTCCGCGCAGGAACAGAGTTGGCAAAAGGTCTGGTTTTGCCCGATTTGAGGACGTGAGCGACAGACGTCTGCTGGCTGCTCGTCTTGACAACATCATATTAACTGGTAAGAAAATACATGTCAATTTACCGAGGTTTCGGAGGGGGGTCGTTGGGGGTACCAGCAGGTATGGAGGTGCAGGGCCTGTTAGAGGTAATGGGTTTGGTCCTGGTATGGATAATGCTCGTAGGTGGTATGATTCGGGGAGGAATGGTAAATCGAACGCAGCAGTTGCGGGATCCGATACTGAGGTAGTCGGAAATAAGGGGGAGTCTAGCTGTTGTTTGAATTTCACCTCGTGTGAAGAGCGGAGGAAGAGATTTGGTAAAGCGTATGTGGGAAAAGTTTGTATTCCGGGTTCGGCGTTCAATATTCAAACTCATTTAGAAATGGAGGGAGTCTTTGCGATTAAAGTTTCTCCGTTGGGAGGCGATTGGGTTTTGCTAGAGGACATTGAGGAAGGTTTTATTGAGGACCTAATTAGCAAGGGCGATAGTTGGTGGCGTAGCTGGTTTTCGGTGATTAAGAAGTGGGAGGAGGAGTTGGTTGATGATAGGAGAGACATGTGGATTAGGATTTACGGCATTCCGGTTCTCGTTTGGCATCCCGATTTTTTCACAGCATTAGCCGAGTTGTGGGGGAGATTCATATGCTTAGACGAGACCACGTCGAAAGGTTCTACTTCTGCCATGGCGAGGTTGATGGTGAATGTCCCAATATCGTTCAAGTTACTCGATAGTGTCACCGTTAACATAGATGGGAAAGCCGTTGTCATTTTCCTTAGGGAAGACGCCATGGGACAGATTCTGTCGAGTCCGAACAAGCAGTCGGTAGCCTCTTCCAGTTGCGATATATTAGAATCGGAAGCTGGCTGGAGTGATGATTTGGTGGTTACTGAATGTTCGGAAGATTCGATTGAACAGTTTTCGAGTAAATGTAAAACGGAAACAGTTCCAGTTAATTTCAGTAATGTCGCTGCTGGTAATTTCTGTCTTCCGCATTCGGCTTCGGCAGCTAAGGTAGGCTCCGTGGCAGCGGAGCTTATTAGTGAGGATGTCGGAAGTTCGTCGGTTGGAAACGGCTGTTTTGATAATTCGTTATCTCTTTTACGCGGTGGTAATGGCGGCGGGAATACTGTATTAGAGCCGGTAGCTTATGCAGACTCGTTGTTGGTTAAGAAATTGATGGGCTCGGGGGAGGATGTTTACTCGACGGCCCCTGGCAGTGTGTATAGGGAAGTTACGGTCAGCAAGGGGGATGGAGGTAAGGGGGACGGACATGTGTGCAGCCTACAGGTACAATAGTTTGGAGGGCATACACGATGTTACAATGGGGGATGGTGTGTCTCAGCAGTCGGTGGTTAAATGTTCCACTGAGATGGTGTTACCTACAGTGTCAACCAAAAATGTGAAAAGAAAATCCTTATATTTTCTGGGCAGAAACAGTGGTGGGGCTGGAAGGAGAAAGGGCTCTCTGAATATTGTAAGTGCCATAAGTGCAGCAGAGGGGCCGGAGAGGCTTTATAGCGGCATCTCATCGTCTCGCTATGGAGAACAATCGGAGGATTCGGACATTCATCGGAGTAACAAGAGACAATGGAACCTTGTAGACAAGAATTTTGGTGGAAAATTGTGGGAGGCTATTGAGGCTTTGGGGGTGGTTGATATGGAGGGTCGTAGAAATTTGATTAATAGATTGGTAAGGTTGGAACAAGAGGGAAAGCAAGAAGGGGGAGTTAGGAAGGAGTCAATCAAAGCGGTCCAATGATTATTGGTACCCTAAATATTAGAGGGGGAGTGAATGCACTCAAAAGAAGAAGAATTAATTCTATAATCAATAAAGGTCAAGCGGACATTTTTCTTTTGCAAGAAACTAAAATTTCAAATATGAATGAAGCGTTGGCGAAGAGCTTTTGGAGTTCCTCGGAGGTAGATTTTTCTTTTTCTAATTCAAGGGGGAGATTGGGGGGGTTGCTTACTATTTGGAGGAAGGATGCGGTAGAGGTGTTGAGTAGTTTTAAAGGGGAAGGTTTCTTGGGGATTCAAGTTCGATGGAAAAATCACTTGTACTACGTGGTAAATATTTATTCTCCTTGTGACTTACGTGGAAAAAAATATTGTGGAATGAATTGCTTGCTTGGAAGGAATCGTTAATAGACGGGGATTGGATCATGGGAGGAGACTTTAATGCCATTAAGAATGATAGCGAAAGAAAGGGAAGGGGGATTGTTGTGAACCATAGAGAGTTGGACCTTTTTTTGGAATTCATTATAAAGAGTGAGTTGGTGGATATTCCTTGTAAAGGAAAAAAAATTCATGGTTTAGTGGTGATGGTAATTCTATGAGTAGAATTGACCGCTTTCTTGTGTCGAGTAATGTGATTGATAGGTGGAGAATTACCGGCCAACTTATTGGAGATCATGACATCTCGGACCATTGTCCGATTTGGTTAATGAAGGATAATTCTAATTGGGGTCCAAAGCCTTTTAGATTCAATAATAAATGGTTTTCTCTTGCATCGTTTGTCCCTTTTGTGGAGAAGGAATGGATTAGCTTGAAGGTGGAAGGAAGAGGGGATTTTGTTTTAAAAAAAAACTTAGGCTTTTAAAAGACAAACTTAGAAGGTGGAATAAGGAAGTTTTGGGAAGATTGATCTCGACATGGAAGAAGGAGTCCGTGATATGAACTTGGCCGATGAGAGGTTAGCTTCCGGTTTCACTTCTTTGTCTTTTGATGAAAATATTTTATTTAGAAAAGAAGCTTGTAGTAACTTTTGGAGGAATTTGAGAATTAAGGAGAATATGATTCTTCAAAAGTCTAGATGCTCTTGGCTTAAAGAGGGAGATGCTAATAGTAGCTTTTTTCATAAAGTTGTGAAACAAAGGAGGAGTCAAAATCATATTGGTCCTTTATTTTCTTTGTGAGAGTTGATAGATTCGGTGGATGGAGTTAAAGAAGAGGTGTTTAACCATTTTGAGAAGAAATTTGTGGAAACGGAGGAGGTGAGACCTTTGCTGGAAGGTATTTCGTTTAAGAGTATTAGTAGGGAGGAGGCGGTTGGTCTTGAGAGACCCTTTCTCGAAGAGGAAATAAAGGAGGCGGTGTGGGAGTGTGGCGGGAATAAAAGTCCGGGCCCGGACGGTTATTCTTTCCTCTTTTTTAAGAAATGTTGGAATTTCATTAAAGGTGATTTCATTCGCTTTTTCAACTACTTTTTTTGGGGGAATTCTTTATCCAAGGCAATTACATCCTCGTTTTTGACTTTAGTGCCGAAATCTCCTAATCCTATTTCTTTGGATGATTATAGACCTATTTGTTTGGTAGGTTGTCTTTATAAGGTAGTGGCGAAGCTCTTGGAGGGGAGGATTAAAGGTGTTCTTAATTCGATCATTTCCAATTGTCAAAGTGCTTTTATTCCCGGTAGACAATTGCTAGATGGTGTGTTAGTTGCAAACGAAGTGGTGGATTATGCTAAGAAAGAAGAAAGTAAGTGTATTCTTTTTAAAGTTGATTTCGAAAAGGCTTATGATAAGGTGAGTTGGAGCTTCCTTCGTTATATGCTTAAAAGGTTGGGTTTTGGGGATAGATGGATGAAATGGATGGAGGCTTTGATTTTTAATAGTTATATGTCGGTGCTTGTTAATGGGAGTCCTACGAAGGAGTTTTGTGTTTCTAGAGGTTTGAGGCAAGGAGATCCTCTCTCTCCTTTCCTTTTTGTGATTGTGGCAGAAGGCCTTTCGGGTTTAATTAGAAAATCTATCGAAGTGGGGGAATTTTTTCAAAGGTTTACGATTAATGGTACTTGTGGTGTGGATGTGCTTCAATTTACGGATGACACTCTTATAGTCGGGGAAGGTAATTGGAAGCATGTTTGGGCGATAAAGGCGGTGCTTCGGACTTTTGAAATAGTTTCCGGGCTTGGGATAAACTACCACAAAAGCAAGTTGATTGGCATAAATATTAGTAGGAGTTTTTTGGAGGCGGCTTCTTTCCTTCTTTCTTGTAAGGTGGAGGATCCTAACTTTTATTTTCTTGGTATTCCTATAGGTTTCAATCCAAGGAAAGAAGCAACTTGGAATCCTATTTTGTTAAAGATGAAGAACCGTTTAAAAGGGTGGATGAACCGTTCTTTGAATTTGGGAGGTAGAATCACTCTTTTAAAGTCCGTGCTTAGCTCTTTGACCATTTTTACTATGTCTTTCTATAGAATGCCTAAAAAAGTGGTGAAAAGGTTTAAATCTTTGCAAAGTAAGTTTTTGTGGGGGGGGGGGGGGGGGGGGGGGGGGGGGGGTTGGAGGAAAAGAGGAGGATTCATTGGGTGAAGTGGGATGAAGTGACTCTTCCTTTTGAGAAGAGGGGGTTAGGAGTTAAAAATATGGAGTGGTTCAATTTATCTCTTCTTAACAAGTGGAGGTGGCGGATTCTTCAAGGGCATGACGGTGTGTGGTTAGATGTTTTGAAAGCCCGGTATGGAGATATATCTACTATTGTTTTTTGTGGTGACAAAGGTTGTAATTTTCACTCTTCTTGCTCCTTTTGGTGGAAAGATTTGATTAAGGTTAGTACTTCCTTTTCTTTGGATCCCATTGCCGAGTGTTGTTCTTTTTCCATTAATAATGGATTTATTACGCCATTTTTGGAATCTAAATGGTTGGGTGACACTCCTTTGTTAGTAGCGTTTCCGGTCTTGTATGAATTTTCTTGCTTGAAGAAAGTATCGGTTGCGGCTATGGGAGGATGGGTGGATGGTGTTTGGACTTGGGGTGATTTTGGTGTGTCCGAGGTTTTTTTGTCCAACCCCGTTATTGAGGAAGAATTGTGCACTTTGAGGAGGAGGTTGGAGGATTTTAGGGGGTGGAATTCCGAAAAAGATAATGTGTTGTGGTCCGGAAATTCCGATAATTCCTTTTCGGTTGCTTCGTGTTATTCTTTCTACGATGCTTTTAGACATCCGTTTGGCCCCGCTAATATTCATGAAGAAGCGTTTGGTTTATTGTGGAAATTGGAGGTTCCTTTTAAGATAAAGGCTTTTGGTTGGAGGTTGTTTCTAAATAGATTACCAACAAAGGACCTTTTGGAGTTTAGAGGTATGCATTTTTCCCATGTGAATTCTTTATGTTCTTTTTGTGGCAATTGTTTGGAAAGTAGGAATCACCTCTTTTTTAGTTGTGAGGTGGTTAAGAAAATATGGGGTGTTATAGCTAGTTGGGTGGGTAAAGGGGAAAATGTTAGTGAAGGGTGTTTGCCGAATTTTATGGAATGACACTTATTCTTTAGTGTGAATATGGTGAAAGATAGAAAATTGGGGATTATTTGGCTTGCTACCTCTTGGGTCATATGGTTGGTTAGAAACGGTGTGTGCTTTCGGAATGAGTCTTGGAATGTTAATGACATCGTTTGGAATATCAAGCTTTTGGCTTGGAGGTGGGCGTTTTGTGGGAATATTACTCGATCCAATTTTTTCTTTTACGAGTTTTGTAAGGAGCCGTTGTTCTTCCTCTCGTAATTGTAATTGGTTTGTAATTTTCTGTGGCGGTTTTGCCGTACTTTTTGTAATCGGGTTGGAGAACCCTTAGTTCTCCCTTTTTATTATATCTTGATTACTAAAAACAAAAAAATTACTCTTTTTTTTAGATAATAAAATCAATTCTTTTAAAATATAATCTATATAGATCAAATATACTTATTAAATGAATTACAAAAATAATTTTATCTATAATAGCAGTCGAAGGAATATATTTTAATTAAATAAAAAATTTATAGCTTGGAAAAAACTAGAAAATTCCTTTAAAAACTTTGCACTATATAATACCCAATTTAAATGTGATACATTGAATTTGTTTAGCACGAGTTGAGATTTTGTCTCCCATATCATTTCCTTTTTTGCTTTCATTCTGTTTTCCATTTTCTTCCATGTCTCTTTTTGCTGTTTCAATAAATAATTTTTTATTGATTACAAAACAAATTCTAAGATAAGGTGCAATGATATTGATGAAGAATGTAAAGGTCAACCAGTAGAAATAATTATTTTCTTTATGTCAATACTTTCTAGAAATGGAAAAGTTTGTTGATTTTTTATCTCTATCTTTTTTTGTCAAATAATAGAAAGCTTTGTTGATATGTAGTATTTATATATAAAAAATTGAAAAGATAGAAGAAGGTTATGGAAGAAAAAGAGTGAAGACAACCAAGACCACAAAATGTGGGTAATGGGGACATTCAACTAAGAGAACTCGTGCACCGACCAGCCCATATTACTACATTATTCAGTCATTCATATCATATATAGTTGAACATAAAACAGGACCATCTATCTAGTACGGATATTAGAAGATATATATACCACACATTCAATAGTGTTGATTAACCAATTAGTTGATAGAAATGTGTAAAATAAAGTCAAGTGATTTATCGAAGAATTAGCAACACTAGTTTATTTATTACGATTTCACAGAAATTGATCAAAATCATACCATTTTTAAACCTTGATTTTGGAAGTGACTAAGTCAACGTATTGATTGTGGATATAAGTGAATGTAGAAGAAAAGAATAATTTGTATTCTTCTTATGATAAATATATATGTCCATCGATTTTAGGTTATTTTCAATACTTTTCATCTCTGTATTCTAAACCGTCTACCAAATTCTTAACTTTCTGCATTCCAATATTTACCAATAAATAGTAACCAATATCAACATAATCCACTGCTTCTTTCATGAATTGGTTGATTCTTTAGACGCGTGCGAAATCGTGATCTTGAGTTTGTTGTGGATCTGTGTCAGTTTCGGAATTGTGCTTTTGAAGCGGTGAACGTCGAATGCGTATCGGAAATGGTTTTGTATGATTCTGATTTTTTTCTTTTGCAGGTGAGGTGAAGTATTTGTTGTCGTGTTAATATCAGTTATAGATCGATGTTTGATGTGGGGTTTATGTGTGATGAAATCGTGATGCTGAGTTTGTTGTGGATTTGTGTCCGTTTTGGAATTGCAGTTTTGAAGCGATGAACGTTGGATGCGTATCGGAAATTTGTGTTCGATGAAGATGATGTTGCAATTTGCGATTTTAGAACTTGGTGAGGTCTTTCTAATTATGTGTTCTTTGATCTTGGTTTTGGGTTAGGGTACTGAGTTCTGGAAACAATTTTTTACTTTTTATATATCTTTGATTTAATTTTTGATTTCTAAAATGGTTCAATAAATTGATTTAATGTTTTCAGCATCAATCTCAGCAAGAAATGACAAAGATGTTACAAGTGAAGGGAGTATGGATTTATCCACTGTCAGTCAATAGCTTCATTACTTTATATTCTTTCTTATTTATATTTGTGGAGTTTTTATGTTTAATGGTTAAAAGTTTTGATTGATACACTAGATTGGGTTGTTATTATTAATACAAAATGTATCTTTGTTCCAACTTTTATATAAACAAGAAGATATAGTTTGGTTGTTGTTCTTTATATATGCACAGACTGTATGTCTTTTAGTAATATAAGGACCAGAGACAAATTTTATAGTATACGTTATGATGATTTGATAAATAACTTTGGTTAGCGTTTCAAGCATGCTAAAAATTTTCTTTGTTGTATTTCAAATTATTGTATGAATTGAATTATTTGTGGAATTTTTATGTTCAATAGTTAAGAGTTGTGTGATTGATGGCACTTGATTTTGTTATTATTATTATTAACACCAAACAAATTTTATTCTACGCTTTTGTTTTTCCAACGTTTTGATTCTACACACAGTCTCACTATTGTTACATTGTAAATCCACGAAAACCCTTTGGAATCCCTATTCAGTTCTTTCATTCAAATTTTATATTATCATTTAGTAAGGATTTTACACAACCTTAAACGTGATTTTATCAAACTATTTATTTCAAATCCTAACAATTATTACATCGGATATTTATACCAATTATCCATTATTTCCATATTCCTAATTTTCATTACAAACTGCTAATTATTTCGGACCATTTATTAAACCTATAATTATTTTTATTTTTTTACTGCAAAACCAATAATAAAGTAAGGTGAAGCCGTATTCTATTTTACTTTCAATGTGTTTTCTAAATTGAAACAGATAAAGCATTGGAAAAATAATATTTTTAAAATTAATATATAATAATAATAATATCTCCAAAAATATTTATGGTTAAATAAATTTATACGGAGATATTAATATCATGTTTTTATATTTTCTATCGATACCAAGGTTCTAAAATATTAGATTTTATTTATGTCATTAAAACCTATAGAATCTTATAATAATTACAAAATCGTTGCATTCCAAAAGTTTCCAAAAACAAAATCGCCTGTATTCCAAGAGTTTTACACCAACGAAATATTTGTAATTAATTCAATTAAATAGGAAATTTTTAATAGATAATTAATGTAATTTATAGTAAAAAAATATGATTTTTTCAATAAATAAATTATTAATAATTTTACTTATAAATTTAATGGAATATTTTGTTTTTTTTAATAATTTGACTAGCTAAATTTATGTAAGAAAATCATCTTCATAAATTATTTTCTACCACTTACAGTATACAATAAAGCATTGGAAAAATAATATTTCTAAAATTAATATACAATAATAATATTTTGATTTGTTACAAAATTTAAGTCACTTAATCTCTTTAATGATTACATTATGGGTTTTTTAATCTATATATCAAAATATTTTGATTTTTCAAAGATTTATTTCAATAAAATAAGAAATTAATACAGGATTAGTAATTGATTTATTGTATTACAATATTTGAACAATTTTACGAGGAATTTTCATATTTAATTTTACAGGATACATTTAAAATATTACAAGTAATTGATTTATTGTACTACAATATTTAAGTTTTTAATTTTTATTTTTATATTAAAAGTTTTATAAATATTGTGAAATAATTTAGTCACAAATTATTTAAATTTTTATTTTTTAAGTTGAAGTTAATTTATTTAAATTACTTTATTCAAATTATTTTATTGAAATTATGTTTTAATATTTAATTTTATATTTTGATTTGGTCTTAACATTATGCAAATCATATTTACACTTATTTACACTTATTAATATATAAACTTGCCCATGATTTAAATATCTTGACTTTTAATAATTATAATTATAATATATTTATTATGGGAAAGATAGTATATTTATTTTTAACGATGACATTTGTTTTTATATTTAAAAAATTAGATTATTTGGTACCTGCTACCAAATCAAATAAATATAATCACATATATTTTATTTATTTATTATTTATAACATATTTATTTATTATTTATAACATTGTGCGTGGTAGATGACTACTCATGGTAGATTTATGTATCGTTGTTTTTGTTAGTAATTTTTTATGATAAAATGTTAACATTTATATTAAAAACATTGCTACTAAATTTTATTTTTTTATAGAAAAAAACATGATACAATTATGATTGATAAGTACATAAATTTCTTATGAAAACATACATTTTTCGACGGGCCGAAACTACTTATAAAATTACATTTAACATGAAACAATTATGATTGATGAATACATAATTTCTTATAAAAACAAAAATTTATTATTCTTTTTGCATTTTATACACATTTTTAACCATCGCTATATTATATTAATTTACTATTTATAACGACATTGTAAGAACAGTGCGAACACACGGGTAAATGATTTATTTTTTTATTTTATTTTTCTATTAATATATATATTTTTTGAGGGGGCAAAGCTACTTAATCTGTATATATTTTATTTACATTTTTACCCATTATTACATTATATTTATTTACTATTGATAGATGACTACTTAATTATTTCCTTTATTTTTTATTTTTCATAAGTAAATATTAACCTATAACTGATATTTTTTTAAAAATAAATGTATTAAATATATTGAAGTTTTTATTTAAAATAAGTCAAAACGATTTCAAATGCTTATAATAAGATAGGGGTACGAGTGACAATGAACAAAATTTGGACAAAATAATTTGGTATCTGTTACCAAATCAAATAAATATATATTTATTTATCATTTATAACATTGTGCAATCCGTGCGAACGCACGGATAAATGATTAGTAATGATAGATTTATAACGATATTGTATGATTCGTACGAACGCGTTCGCACGGGTAAATGATTACTAATGATAGATTTATAACGATATTGTATGATTCGTACGAACGCACGAGTAGATGATTACTCATGATAAATTTATAACGATATTGCATGATTCGTTCGAACGCACGGGTAGATGACTGCTTAATTATTTCATTTATTTTTTCTACTAAAGTATATCTTTATAACTATATTAAATTAATATTTATATGACAATTATAATTTCAAATGTTTTTTCTTTTTAATTTACATATTTTTTATATATATATTAACCATCATTATATATTTATTTATTTATTATTTATATCGATTTTGCGTGACCCGTGCGAACGCACGGGTCCTTTACTAGTATATTTAAGTTATTATATGTCACTGAGTGTGTTTAGATAGAAAAAAATTGATTTTGAAGCATTTAGGGCAAGATGTGGGTTTTCTGCAAAAATGGAGGTCGCAGGTTGTTTCGGAAGTGCGCTTTCGAAAACACCTCTCTGACCAGTTTTAGAAATGCACTTCCAAAATAAACTCAGAATTGTTTTTTTTCTTGATTGTTTCGCCTTCTTACCAGTTTCAATTTTCTCAAGAAAATGTCAAGAAACCTGGCACGACTTAGACAGGATAGGGAGACCCAGATCGCATCGGCTCGACGCTAGCGGGCCTCACAGTTAGCATCGACACGAGGACGGGGTCGAGTATCCGTCCAAACGGATGAGGCGCCTGCTGTGTAATTGCTTTACCTCGGTGCAAAGTTGTGTAATTGCTTTGCTTCTAACTCGTCTTGTGATAAATCGCATGATTATAGATAATGGATTATGGGTGCCATCCAGTCTCCAGGTAGAGCGGCCTCGATAGAATTTTCCCCTCCTACTTATATGTTAGAGATGAAGAATGAATCTTGTATTATAGTTTGGTTGAGTCTCGCTTTCTTCGAGCTAGCCAACTTGGACAGCAGGTCTGCCCTGAAGTTCTGTTCCTTGGGCACTTGTTCTATTTTTTAACTTTTTGAAATGTTTAGATAAGTCGCATACCTTCTTTAAGTATCTGATATGTTGAGACTCCTTCTCTTGGTACTTGTCGGATACTTGTCTCGCCACCAGTTGAGAGTCACTTTTGGCTTGCAAGGTCGACACGACTACTTCTAAGTGAGTGTCATGCTGACAATATGGCTTCATATTCGGCTTGATTATTACTAGAATTAAATTCAAACTTTAATAATGCTTGATCATTAAGTCATATGGTCCTTCAAGCACAATTCTAGTGTCACTTCCTTTGACTTTAGAGGCTCCATCCACTAAGAGGATCTAGGCGGGGGAGATCTCTTCACAAATGAGCATGTTGAACTCGGCCAAAATCTTTGCCAATAAATGTGATTTGATGCTACCTATGAGAATGTATTGGATGTCATACTTAGATATTTTGACTAACCAAGACACCAATCCTCTAGCTAGGTCTGGATTTTTAAGGAATTGACGTACAAGATAGTATGTCTTTACTAATATATGGTGTCGTTGAAAATAAGGACTAAGCTTTCTTACGGTCACCACCGCCACTAATGCGAGACTTTTTATCTTCTTATAGCAGACATTCTCGCCCCTGAACACTTTTCTTCTTATGAAATAGACAGGTCGTTATATCTTATTTGTTTTCTATTCTAAGATCTGCAGTGCCTTTAATGTATCTGAAGATTCTTTGGACTGCTCGTAGATAACATGATATGGGCTTCTTCATGAATCTACTCACTAAGTCAACACTTTGATAAATGTCAGACCTAGGTTTACATAGATATCTTAGTAATCTATTATTTACTTGTACACTGTTGCATTTATAAACTCGTCATTTTTTATCTTTCTTCAACTTTGTACCTATTTTCATTTTCATGTAAGTGATTAGAGGGGTTGTAATCACTCATCTTAAATTTCTTGTCAACATGTCTTCTGCATTTTTTTTAGGTGTAAGAAAACATCTAACTTTGTGTTTCCAAATTATGTTCTAAAGAAATTAATTACCATATATATATATATATATATATATATATATATATATATATATATATATATATATATATATATATATATATATATATATATATATATATGAGGAGGGATCAAATTACACCCGTAAAGTTACACCACGAGTTACACTCGTTCAATAACTACATCTCGAATTAATATTTTTTAAATTCAACCGTTGGATTGAAACATAATATCATATAGATCATACCTATAAAGTTTGAGCTTAATCTATAATGATTTACTATATCATCAAGATATCCAAAGATTAACGTCAAAATGAGCTTTCATATAACGTTAATTTTAATGTAATTCAATGACATAGTAAATCATTATAGATTAAGCTCAAACTTTATAGGTATGATCTATATGATATTATGTTTCAATCCAACGGTTGAATTTATAAAATATTAATTCGAGATGTAGTTATTGAACGAGTGTAACTCGTGGTGTAACTCTTCGGGTGTAATTTGATCCCTCCTCTATATATATATATATATATATATATATATATATATATATATATATATATATATATATATATATATATATATATATATATATATATATATATATATATATATATAAAGTCAATTCTGTTAATTTTTCTTATGCAACTGATTATAAAAAGTTCTCTACTTAACTAAATTAATGGATGGATGACTAATTGACTATATTATATTCTACACAAATAATAGCTTTTTTCTTTTTAAAAAAATGCCGGATTTAACAATGATAACTAAATTGATTTGCAATAAGCTAGGAAATTTAAAAAAAAAAAAAAAAAAAGTTGAAAGGAAGTATATATTATAATAATACCTGGTGTCTCGTGTAGTTGCTTTCATGCACCATGATATATTGATTCGTTTCTTCCATATCTATCTCCATATTCTCTTTGTTGCGTTCCTTTTTGGTGATTTAAACATGGAATGTATTGCATCTAATCCAATAGCAACAATTAAACTGTCCCTACACACTTTTTCAATTTAAATTCTAATTCTTCTGGCCTTTCATTCTAAAGTCTAAACGCACCTTCACTTATTATTCCTAGTGGAAAATTGATTTTGTGATTTGAAGTAGGAGAATAAAACTTGGATTTTAATGATAAAAGGCCTTATTGGCTGTATATCTTATCACCAATAATTGATCACTTATTGCCTATTAGTTAGTAAGTGTGATTTTTACAAATTGTCAAGAGTGTTAAATTTTAGAAATGTTTGTTTCACTTTTAAAAAAAAATGGATTTTCTTTATATATATATATTTGAAAATAGATTTTATAAAACTGTTTTTTAAGATATTGTAAATTTTTTATATTTATTTTTTAAAATTTGAAATATTACTTTTGATATTCTATAACATAAAAAAACATTATTGGAGAATAAATGGTAAATAGACATTTCATATCAATTGTTTTTCACATCCGACAACTAACCAATGTGCGAAACAATATTTCATATCAGATAAAAATGTAGACTGAACTGATACATGATATTTTACTTCGGCTTTCAAAAATAACCTATAGATATTTTATGTGATTTTTTTTCCTTCAGGCAAAACTATTAATTGATGAGATATCTACAATTTTTTAGAAAAACATAAAATTACTAGTCAATTCCTTTTTTTTCTTTACGTTGCGTTACGAATTCTAAAAAAAAATATAAAATATTGATTTTGGTCCCTTAATTATATTTGTAGGTTCAGTTTGGTCTTTTTTTTTGTGTCAAATTAATCCTTTAACTTTTTAATAGATGCATATGGATCCCTTCCGTCTCCTCCGTTAGTCAAAGTCTGTTAAATATCTACGTGACCGTGACATCTGAATTTAACTAACCGTTGTGACGGAGTTAGGGTTGAAAATTTTGACGTTAAATATTATTTCTGAATTTTAATTATTGTTATTTATCTTCTTCCCCAAATTTTTAAATACACACATTGAATAAAATCTAGAATTAAACATGATAAAAAAATGATTCAACACGAAATAAAATTGGACCACTGAAGAAAAAAAAAGCACATGTACATTAATTAAAATAAAACAAACCAAGAACATAGACACCAATATAACTGATAAACATACACAAAATGAAACTATGCAGTATTGTATTTTTCTCATTAATCAACTAGTTTCCTTATCAATCAAAATAAAATCAACAAGCTTTAATCGAAAATCTAAGGTTAAGGGAACGAAATCTCCTGCAATGGCAGCGTGATTTTGGCGGTGAGGGCGGATCTTGGCAATAGTGTCTACTCCGAAGAATTTTGGTGATAAAACAATGATGTCTGTAGAGGTTTGTGGTTGTATGGGTGTTGATTGGTTGAAGATGTAGATGAAATAGTAATAAAGAAGGATATGGGTTCTACTTATTTTCTACTTTTTCATTAGGAAATTTTCAGATTTGATTTCTAATTTCAGTGAAAGAGAGACGTGATTGGTGTATATTGTTCCTTTTCTTTACTGTGCGCGTGAGATTCCTTTATCTCATACTAATAGATTTTGTTTTTGATTTCTATTGGCTCCTCTTCAAAAAATGAGAGGAATATTACCCAAATTTTTAAATGTATATTGAAACATATACTTTTGATTTATTTACTATTATCTGGTTTTTATGAAGTGCCTCAACTTTACAAGGGGATGATTTTTGAAGGTATGAAATTTGGGGAAGAAAATGAACAATAATAATTAAAATTTAAAAATAATTTTTAGCGTTGATTTTTTCAACGCTACTTCCCTCACAAAAATTGGTTAAATCTAGCTGTCATTGCCACGTAGATATTTAATAGATTTTGAATAGACAGAAAAGACTCATATACATCTATTAAAAAGTTAAAGGACCAATTTGACAGAAAAAAATTAAGTCACCAAACTGAACCTAAGGGTATAGTTAAGGGACTAATATAGGTATTTTGTCTTTAAAAATCAAATCGGCGAATGAATCGACAAAATGCGTGGGTCAAGATTCAATCGATCAAATCGTAGTTGAACCGCATATTAAATTTAAACTAATAAATTAAATAAATATATTAAAAAAACATCCTAATAAAATTAATTTATATCGTAATTTATAAAATAAATTTTTAAGCAAATATAATAAACAAGCTTACAAAAGAAAAATGTAATATAAGGTTCAATAACAAATCAGAAATTGATATAATTTTTCTCATCTTTTCCATGAACAACTTCAGTTATTCTATATCGACAAATATTGTATTATTTCTTCTTCTTCTTCTTCTTCTATTTGCATTTACATTGTCTCGTGTCTTCCTTATCCTTCATCTATATAATTAATTTTAAATGTTTGCTATAATAAAAAAAAAATTAGATCTAAATAAAGAAAACAAGAGAAGTAAAATATAAAAATTAACTTTGATTTTCTAAACTGTCTAATTCAGCGAAGCTGGTCTCGATTGTGCGGTTATTTTGGTTTTTTGCGGTTTAAAAGATTTTATCCCAGTTTTACAAACCTAGCGGTTTTTTAGGTCCTAACCGAGTCAGATTAGACTATGATTCAAGGTTGATCTGGTTTAACCGGTCGGTTCTATTCGGTTTTTAAAACACAACTTTCAACAATCAACTTGATCCATTCTCTCTGTCTTCACATGTGACACAACTTAATCTATCAAAAAACAACGTGATACAAAATTTATCATGTATTTCTTAAAGGGCCTCAATGATTCCTTGAACAACATTCTCATGATAAAGCTTCTCCTAGAAGGTCTCATTGAGCCTTGATAAAAAAGAGAGAAAAATACCAAAAATAATGCTATTGAGGACAAGTTAGGATTGTTGAAATGTTTGCAAAAATTAAATACGGGGGCATAAAGATCGAGGGGATGTAAAAAAGAACAATCTATAATCACAACCCACACGCCAATTAAGTCGGACCTGGCTTGGGACAACCGTTTCGATTTGGGCTGATAGGTGTATTTTGCGGTCCAATAAGGTAGTTGACCCATAACAAATAAAGCATAATCATTTACTACCACAAAGATTGAGGATTATTCTACGAAGAACAAGATTATCATTTTGACATTAGGTCGGTGATGTTAGATCAAAGACGTCATTCCTTTAGCTTTGGACCCGAAGAACGTTCTAGGATCTCAGGAACAAGCATGGTCTTTCTCTAAGAAAACACCTGATACTAAAAAAGGATTATAGGCGAGTCATTTGATGACATAAAGAATAATATTATGACACATGTCTCTTTGGACAACTATTTTGCACAAGGTTCTATAGGCTAAAAGCCTTAGAACTTGACTATAAAAAGAACGAAAATTGTGTCAAATCAAGATACACACTATTTTTAAAGAAAAATATATATTTGTCTTTAATAGTCATTTACTTGAGTGTCAGAGTGTCAACAGATACCTCGACCAACCCCGAAGCATATTGCTACTTACACGAGTGACTCGTCCGAAAAAGGTTCACCTTGTTTATAGGATTATTCCCCATGTATATATTTTATTGAGCAATACAAAAGAACTTCAAACTTTATTCAATTTATATTCTAATAGATCTGGCCGATTCAAGTATGAAGCAAGTCATACCCATTGCATGACTTCTCCTAAAATAAAGCATAACAATCATACTTTCTCTGTTGGACAATGAGTGACTCATTTGAAGAAAAAAATTACAAAAAAAAATGACATTTCAATTTATGATGCAATATTAATTTTTTTTTCCAATTATACATTTTAATTAATACAATTTTATGATTTTCAATACTTGATAATTGATGGAGTACTTCTGTAAAACCAAAAGAATAATAAAAAAAACATCCAAATGAAGAAACTATGTACACCTCAAGGCACCACCACTCGTGAATAGAAAAAGAATGAAAAGGGACGTGAAATGACTTAATATAAATCCATTGCAAAAACAACTTGAGTTGAATAGTGGTCCGTCCAACCACAAATTAGAAACGTCCCATTCGAATTTTGTGAACATGGCATCAACTCTACATTGGGCAATCTCAAACCATGCAATTTACTGACCCCATCTAATTATAATGCTCCATATTTACCCCGTTTTTATAAGGCCTGTATCACCATATGGTGTTATATATCTTTTTTGTGTGTGGAAGAATCACATGATATATAGTTCATGGTTTGATAACGCCATGGTCCAACTAGCCATTTATTAATTTGATGCTGGAAGATTAAGGAATGTATTACTTAAAGTATTCCTTGACAACAGAAATTGATACCAATCACCTTCTCTTCCTTGATTAATGTCATGTTTATATTTATATATAGTGAGCCACCATTGTGGTCCTCAAAACACCAATAAAAATATGTAACTTTCAATCAAATCAATAGATGGAGCTAAGTTCTTAGATTGTTTTCAAAAAATTATGAATTGTTAATTAATATAAGTGTTTTAAAAACCAAATCGGATCGGTTGAATATAAGAACTGATAGGTTTAGCGATTCGATCTAGTCAATAGATCAGTTATGCAAAGAAACCAAAGAACTAATGTGTCACAATATTGATTGCCGGCACCCTGCCTCCACCATCGTTTCTCAAATTCACACTCATGAGTCATAACAATAAAATAAAGTCAAGTTCCAGTGTACCACCACACAGACTCCCTAAGAGAACTTAATAACAAACAAAGAAGAATTGACAAAGAAAAAACATCAAATGCATAAAACAAAGAGGAAATGAATTTATTGCTATGAAGAAGATACACTGGGACCATTGTAGAAGAATGTGGGTTTTAATATCTCAAGAGAACAAAAAGTATTATTATTCAAAGTACGAACAACAGATGGGCCACTTATTTATATAAGTGGTGAACAAAAAACAGAAAAAACTAAAAAGAAAGAATCCAATTAAAGTGGGCTAAACTAACTAATGATAAGAGGCCCAATTCACAACAAATAAAAAATAACTATAGTTCAACACCCCCCTAAAATTGAAGTGAATGTCCTTCGATTCAAGTTTGTAAAATAGAGAAGTGAACGGTCCACAGTGAAGGGACTTTGTTAAGATATCTGCAACCTACTCTTTTGTGTTGATTGGCTCTGCTGGATTATGTTTTGTTTTATTTTTTCGCGAACAAAATGGTACTCCATCTCAATGTGTTTAATGCGTTCATGGAAAACAGGATTGTTCGTTATGTGAATAGCGCCTATATTATCATAGAAGATAGATATTGGTTGTTTGTGTGAAAATCCCAAATCTGCTAGCAAATAAAGCGGCTACTGCGCTTCACAGGAAGCATTAACAAAAATTATGTATTCTGCTTCGGAGGAAGACCTAGAAACAATTTGTTGCTTTTTACTTTTCAACCTCACAAGAGAGGATCCTAAGTAAAAACAAATTCCAGTTGTGGATCTACGTATTTCCTTGCAGGCGCCCCAATTTGAATCACTGAATCCAACAATAGCGAGGTTGGATTCTTTCTAAAATAGTACTCCAAGAACATGTGTTGTTTTAAGATACTTCAATATTCAAAAAGTTGTGTTGAGGTGCTCATCCGTAGAATTTGACAGATGTTGGGTTAGCCTCTAAACCGCAAAACAGATGTCAGGACGAGAGTGAGTTAAGTAAAGAAGTTTACCAATTAAGCTTCAAAAAATAAAGGAATTAAGAAGGATTTTAACTACTGCATCAGGAAGAATATTGCTGGGATTCGTTGGAGTTGAAACTGATTTCGATGCAAGGAGTTCATATTCTTAGAGAAGATCTAAGGTGTATTTTCTTTGGCATTAAGAAATAACTTGACAATATTAGTCTAAATAAGACTTGATATGCTTTATTTCTATAATGTTGTTACCTGCAAGGAGTAGATCATCAACATAGACAAGAATACAAGTAAAAAAATAATTTTCCTTTTTAACAAAGAGGGAATAATCAAACTTGGATTGAGAGTATCCACGAGAAATGAGGGATGTGGTAAATTTATGATTCCATTATATGCTGGCCTGCATGAGGCCATAGAATAATTTGTTTAATTTACAACCAATATTTTTAGAAGGAACTTGATGTCCAGAAGGACATTTCATGTAAACTTCTTCATCTAGATTACCATGAAGAAAAGCAGTATTAATATCATATTGATGTAAAAACTAGTTTTTAGAAGTGGTAATAGAGAGAAGAAATCTAATGATTTTCATTTTAATGACTAGACTAAAAGCTTTGTGGTAATCTAAGACTTCGGTTTGGTTATAACCTTAGAAACGAGGCAAGCCTTGTATCTTTATATGGAGCCATTAGCTAGAAATTTTAATTTAAAGATCCATTTACAACCTGTGGCTATTTTATTGTGGGGGAAAGGTGGTTAAAGTTCATGTGTTATTATCGGTAAGGGATTGAATCTAATTGGAAATAACAAGTTTCCAATTCGGATCAATAATAGCCTCTTTGTAAGAGGTTGGTTCAGTAAGAGTAGACAATTTTAAACTAAATAATATATGATTAAGGGATAAGTTATCATATGAAATGTAAGGTGAAATAGAGAAAGAAGGATTACATGTAGAATTGAAATTGGTACCTTGAATAAGAGAACAATGATAGTTTTTGAGATAGGAGAGGGGGTTTGAGGTCCTAGTGGATTTTCAGATGGAAGGGTCAAGAGAATTGGGTAAGTGTATTTGTCATTCTGAATTTGTGGGAGAATTGGCTGGTCTAAGTTAGGGAATGTGTGGGAATTAGATATGTGTGTTTTTTGTTGGGCAGTAGGTTAGGTTACTGTGGTGATTTCAGTAATGGAAGATGGGTATATGGTGGTTTGTGATAAAGGTAGTCAAAGGTGTAGTCTTGGTAAGTTAAGGGTGCAATAGACTCTGTTTTGTTGGGTGTATGTGTGAAATCAGTGTGATATGGGGATATAATTTCATAATAGACGGTGTCACGAGATAAGAGAATTTGTTTATTTTTAAGGTCATATAAGATGTGGCCTTTCACACCAGCTTTGGAACCTAAATAAACACATTTTCAGGATCTAGGGTCAAGTTTTGTTCGGTTATGTTTAGAGCTAGTGGCAAAAACAAGGCATCTAAAAACATGCAAAGAGGTGTAATCAGGTGTATTATTGTAAAGTAACTAAAAAGGAGACTTATAATTCAATTTTCTTCTAGTATCATCTGGAACATGTTTGTAACAAAAAAAATCAAACACCTTCAGATGGCTCACACTTTTCTTTTTGTCAATCCATTTCTCCAAAGGACCTTCAGATGGCTCACAGCTTATGTGTCTTAGTTGGACATCTGTTGAGCACATAAGTTGCCGTAGCAACAACTTCTCTCCAACTTCTCCCCAAAATGTGTGAGGCGGATTCTTTTCTTTCAACATGCTTCTGGTCATGTCAAGCACAATTTTGTTTCTTATTTCAGCAAGACCATTATGTTGTTGAGTGTATTGAGTAGTCACCTCTTGCTCTACACCATTATCCTCACAAAACATCTTGAATTATCCATAGTTGAATTCTCCTTCACCATCGATTATGAGGATCTTTAACCTTTCTCCATTTTGATTTACAACCATCACTTTGAGCTTCCTGAACTCATCAAACACCTCATGTTTGAACTTTATGAGTGCTACTCATGTCATTCTTGTGAACTCATCCATAAATGACACAAATTACTTGTTTCTTCCAAGTGAAGGTACTTCAAAAGGATCACATACATCAAAATGCACAACACCCAAAGCATGAGTTACTCTTAGAGGCAATTCTGATGAGAAAGGCAATATTGGTTTCTTGCCTCTCATGCATATATCACATGATTTCTCTGGTGCCATTAGCTTAGGAATTCCAAGTACCAAATTATTTGAACTCAGATGCCCTAAGCTTTTGAAGTTCAGATGTTTCAATCTTTTGTGCCACGGCTCATTCTCCCTTGCAGCACTTGTTGCACTAAAACATTGAGTGTCTTATGTTTCAAAATTCACCTTGAATTTCCTACTTATTCCTAGTTTAAACTGCATAATTAAATTTTGATTACAATCATACAACTTCAAGAGATTGGCCTTCATGGTTATTGAAAAACCTTTTTCAATTAGCTGACCAAGACTCATCAGATTATTCTTCATGCTAGGAACATACCATACATCCTTGATCATAGCAGATTTTCCATTCTGCAATTTCACTATGACATTTCCTATTCCTTCAAAATTCATATACTTATCATCAATACATCTGATCTTGATCTTTCTACCAGAGTCAAAATCAACAAGCCATTGCTTGGTTCTAGTTAGGTGATTTAAGCAGCCAGTGTCAACATACCACCAGTCTACCATATTTTCACCTTCATTCTCACATGCCATCAATAGCACATGTTCATCCTCTAACTCTCCCCTGGCAATATTGGCTTCTTCACACTTGTTTTCTTTATTTGACCAACAATCAAAGACAAAATGGCCAAATTTGTTACAGTTGTAGCACTGAACTTTTCTCTTATCAAACTTTTGTTTTCCTTTATGAACATTATTTTGTTTATTCCCTTCTAAAGAAGAAGGTTCTGCTTCTAAATATTATTTTTCTTGTTATCTATTCATCCTTGCTTCTTGTTCTTTTTAACAAAAGAAGCCTTCAGAGCCTGTTCAGACTCCTTTTTAGATTTTCTTTCAGTCAGACGCAACTCTTTTCCCTCTAAGCTACTATAAAGTTCTTCGATTCTCATGCTGCTAGTGTCTTTAGAATGTTATGTTCTATGGCTACAACTATGTAATTAAGTTGAGGAATAAGGGATTTGAGTACCTTCTCAATGATAACATGTTTAGAGAGAGTTTCTCCACTAGCCTTCACCTCATTTGTGATCAGAGTCACTCTGGAGATGTAATCTGGTATTTTCTCATTGTTCTTCATGATGAGATTCTCATATTGCTTGCATAAAGTCTGCAACTTCACTTTCTTTAGTAATACGTCAGCGCCATAGCAACACACCAGTATATCCCATGCAACTTTTGCCATCGTCGCGTCGACGATCTTCTCAAACACCTTCTTATCCATACACTGATGGATACAGAACAATTCCTTCGGATCCTTCTTCCTTGTTTCATGTTGGGTGTTTCTTCGCACTTATGTTGCATCTGATGCAACCACCGTGTAACTGTCATTGACGAGATCAAGAACATCTTGAACTCCAAATAACACACACATCTGAATCAACCACCGATTCCAATACTTTCCATTTAGTACTAGAGGCTTTGTGTTCAAGCTATTGTTTCCCCTGTTCATCTTTGATATTGTGAAAATCACTCAAATATCACAAACACTCGTGTTTCTCAATCCCACTGAATCAAGAAATGTAATTCTTCTCCGATTTCAAACTTCAATTCAGTGTGTATTTGAGGAACGAAATCGATCACACGCCTCATGTAACTCGTGTTTCCCTAAATTAGAATTGAAACTCTAGATACCAATTTGTTTGAGTTCAACAGCAGAATCCTCCATTGATGCACAAGTAATGATGAGGATGAAAGAAAATTCAGAGAGAGAGAGAGTAACTGAATATATAACAAACTTTTTCAAACTAAAAAACGGTTACAATGAAAACTCAAAACTACTTCATTTTATATACACAAATCAAATGCAAACTAAACTTAAATGCATTACAAATTGAATCTGAATTACTATTAAACACACCAAACTGAAATAAAACCATTTTTTCAACTGAGGTAAAAATAATTATTCGTAGTAGTGATGTTATAAATTAACCATAAATAAATTATCCCTCGTATCTTAATCCAAATGTTTCTTAAATATTTGTTTTGGTCCGACATGATTGGCCTAATCCATCTCAAACCAATCTTAGTCTCCTAAATGAGATATAATTTGGAACAAACTCTATCGGCTCAGGGTCGCAACACAACCCAAACTAAAGGAGAGGACCCAATAGGTAGACATGTAAAACCGCATATACCTCATATGATTACTTTTTATGCATTCATTTAAAATTTGACTAATGATTATTTTATACATCTCCTACAAATATTAACCATTTAAATTTTATCTTGTTTACAATTTGACTAATGATTTTTATTTGATTTTTTTAGAAGTTTTCATGAAATTTCTGTATGTCGTTGTTTTCATTTTGCATATCTTCCAAAATTATAAACAAAAGATAATTAGTTGGAAGTTTTAATGATTATTCGAGAATTGACATATTCTTTTATCAAAAAGTTGGATGCAACAATGGTTGAATATCTCCCAATGGTGTCTAGATAAAGGACTCTCTGATCATTGTCCTATCATGATTAATGAGGAAATGGTGAATTAGGGTCCGAAATTGTTTTGTTTGTTCAAGTGCTGGAGAGATTTAGAAGGGTATCATAAGTTTGTAGAAGAAACCTGAAAATTGATAGATGTTCAAGGATGGGGTGGGTATGACCTAAAAGAGAAACTCAAATTGATTGAAGGTTATCTCAAAGAATGGAGCAAGAAACACATGGAAAACTTAGACGATAGAATTGAAGAAGAGAAAAAGAAAGTGAATGAAATGGATATAAAAAGAGAAAATTCAACTTTGTATCCTGGTGAGTTTAATTCAAAGAGAGATGCATTGTTCCAGCTATATGTGCTATCAAGAATGAAGACATATATCTTATGGAAAAAGTCACATATGAGATGGTTAAGAGAGGAAGATGATAATTCAAAATTCTTCCATCAGTGTGTGGAAACATAAGGAAATTTAATGATATTATGTGTATTGAGATAGAGAATGCAAAATTGACAGGAGTCCATGAAATAAAACAGAAGATCTTTGAATACTTCTCTGAGGGGTTCAGAGATTGTAAGGAGAATAGACCAATCCTAAGGGATTTTGACTTAAAAAAGATCTGTGATAAGGATAATGCTAGTCTTATATCTGAATTTTTGGAGGTAGAGATTATAAAAGCGGTATGAGATTGTGACATTTTAAAGAGTCCCGGTCCGAATGGGATAAACTTTGGATTCATTAGAGAATTTTGGAAAGTGCTTAAGGGAGATTTCATTAGATTCATTGTAGAATTCCAATCAAAAGGAAGCTTGGTTAAGGGAGCCAAAAATTCATTTATCACCTTAATTCCTAAAGTGGAGAACACGATGAAGTTGAAGAGAGTTCCGACTTATATCGTTAATCGGATGCATGTACAAAGTGCTAACTAAACTTCTTGTAAGCAGGTTGAAGAAAGTGATACATAAGGTAATATCGAAAATCCCAATTTGAATTTTTAGAGGGGCATCAAATAAGAGATGGTATTCTTATAGAAAATGAGTTGGTGGATGATGCTAAGAGGAGGAAATGAGAAGCTTTACTATTCAAAGTAGATTTTGAAAAGGCATACGATTCAGTGGATTGGATATTTCTTGATTATATGATGGAGAGTACATGGTCTAGTATAAAGTGGAGAAATTGGAATAACGAATGCTTGCAAACATCAACCATTTCAGTGGTGGTAAATTGGATCCCTACCAAAGAGTTCTCGCTGGGGAGAGGATTAAGACAGGGGGATTTTTTGTCCCCTGTTTCAACTCAATGATGAGGTGAAAGTGTCTCATATTCAATATGCATATGACACTATCATAATGGGTAAGAGAAATTAGAGGAACGTATGGGCAATGAAAGCAACCCTTCAATTGTTCAAATTAGTGTCGGGGCTGAAAGTAGACTTCCATAATATTTCTTTAATTGGAGTGGTAATCACCAAGAATGGTTGGAGGAGGCGGCTTCGGTCCAAAATTGTAAGGTGGAAGGACTCTCGTTCAAGTATTTATGGATTCTTGTGGGAGGTAATCATCGTAGGGAGGGAGTTTGGAAACCGGTGATTGACACAGTGAGACGTATATTAGCTTCTTGGAATAATAATCATCTATCAATTGATGGTCGTGTTATCCTCTTAAAGTCAATCATGTTCATCCTACCAATCTATTATCTTTATTTTTTATGACTTCGTCAGGTATTATCTCAGAACTAAAATCTTTATTTAAGAACTTTTTGTGGGGCAGGGGATTAGAGAGAAGGAAAGTGAATTTGGTTCAATGGGGCAAGGTATGCAGGGTAAAGGAAGAAGGATGGTTGGGAATTAAAAACTTAAAAGCTTTTAACTTAGCTTTGGTAGGAAAGTGGAAGTGGAGGCTTCTCTTAGAAAAGGATGAGGTGTGGGTTAAGGTTCTAGAGTTTAAGTATACGGGGAATGGATTTGGAGGAGACAAGATCAATAAATTTAGTTCTTTATGGTGGAGAGATGTTCAATTCCTAAATAAGGAGGAAGGAAGTTATGAGAATTATTGGTTTGAAAATAATATAGTCAGAGAGGTTGGTGACAGAAGGAAAATGTTATTATGGGAGTACCGTTGGATGGAAAGAAGAAGTTTAAAGAATCCTGAGCTTTATAGGATTACTTTAGATAAGAATACTAGATTGGGAGAGTTGACTAGGAAAGAAAATGGGGGTATAGTTTGGAATGGCAGATGAGAGCATAGTCAAGATGAGGAAATGAATGGAGGGAGGAGGAAATTAAAGAAAGGATCTAAAGGATTTTATTGAAGGATAATGTGAAGGATAATTGGATTTTGTCTAATAATGTTTACTCGATTAAAAAAGCATATTCTTTGATCATAGAGGGGCTAGTCAACTCTAGTGGAAAAGCTAAGGAGTTGGCGGTCTCTTAGAGAAATTTATTTCCCCTCAAAGTTTTGGTTCTGGTGTGAAGGATTTGGATTAACAAAATACCTTCTAGTGACAATTTGATTAGAAGGGGCATCTTGGTTCATTCTCACAACCAATTGTAATCTATTTTTTGTTAATGAATAAGTTCACTTTTATCATAACTAATTTTTGTTACCACTGTACTTTTCTGTTAAGCTTCATCTTCTTCATGGATCCACATGGTGAACATTTCACCATTGATATGGTATCAGAGCTCCAAAAGCTCTGGTAGCCATCGCTTTCTTTCTGGTGTTATCCCTCTTTCCTCTTCATCTTGATTGTGATTCCTTTTTTTACATCGTTCTCTGCTTGCGATTCTCTCATCTTGTTTACGATTTGCTTATGTTTCGATCACACCTTCATCCTCTTCCTTTGTGATTCATTGTCACAATTATTCTGTGAGAATCATTTTTGTTATTCTTTCCACTCCTTTTTCTTGTTTCGCAATCAATTTTGTTCTTGTTTCTCATTGATGGCGTTCCAGAGCTTCACATATTTTTCTACTAATTCCTCTAATCCATATTATTTGCATCCGAATGAAAATCCCTCTCTGGTTCTTGTTTCTCATTGATGGTGTTCCTGAGCTTCACATATTTTTCTACTAATTCCTCCAATCCATATTATTTGCATCCGAATGAAAATCCCTCTCTGGTTCTTGTTACTCCCCTTCTTGATGATAAGAACTATCATTCTTGGGCTAGGTCAATGCATATTGCATTGATTTCAAAGAAAAAAGAATGATTCATTGATGGCACGCTTCCAAAACCTCCAGTATCAAATGTTCTTTATGCCCCTTGGATTAGATGCAACACCATGGTTTTAGCTTGGATTCACCGTTCCATATCAGAATCCATTGTGAAATCCGTTTTATGGATTGAGAGTGTTGTTGAAGTGTGGAGAAATCTGCAGATCCGTTTCTCATAAGGTGATATCTTTCGCATTTCTAACATTCAAGAGGATTTGTATAATTTTCGTCAAGGTATCTTGGATGTTTCAAATTACTTTACCAAAATGAAGGTGATGTGGGATGAGTTAGAAGCCTATAGACCCATTGCTGCCTGTTCCTGCGCTATACCATATTCACGTGGAGCCCTTGCTTCTGTTCAAAAGTATCAAGAGCAGGATTATGTCATACATTTTCTCAAAGGGTTGAATGAGAAACTCACTCAATCAAAAACTCAAATCATGATGATGAGTCCCTTGCCACACATTGACAAAAAAAATTCTCTTGTTATCCAACAAGAGAGAGAACTCCACACTTCCCAATCTACTATTTTGAGTGCCACTGGTTTTGAGGAATCCACAACACTTCATTTGAATACAGCATCTGGAAACAATTCGAGCAGGCCAGGCAACAATAACTTTAGAGGCAAGAGTAATGGATATAAAGGAGAAAAAGGCACTAATAGGGTGTACTCATTGTGGAAGAACCGATCATACGGTTGAGACATGTTTTCTCAAACATGGTTATCCACCTGGATTTCCAGGAAAAGGAAAATCTTCCAATTCTACTTTACAATCTTAATTTATTGCTTCTTTTGAAACAAGTCAAACTTCCTCAGATCAGAGCTCATCTCACTTCATTCTTGGCTTCACTCAAGAGCAATATCAAAGCATTATGGAATTAATTCAACAGTCTAACCCAAAGGCCAATTTCATTTCTACATCACCATTTGCCCTTAACTCCCATTCTCATTCTGAAAGTGATAAGAACACTCATCTCTGGATTCTTGACATATGTGTCACTGACCATATAACTTTTGATATGTCTAACTTCCTTTCATATAAAACTATAGTTCCTATCCACGTTAATATGCCTAATGGTTCACATGTCACCACATCTGTCTCTGGCAGTGTTGTTATTTATTTAGCCTTAGTTCTTCACAATGTCTTATATATTCCCAGCTTCAATGTCATTTAATCTCCATAACCAAACTTGTACAAAATAATGCTTGTGTTGCTCATTTCACTGATAACTCCTGCCAAATTCTGCAAAATCATTCCAAGGAAATGATTGGTACATCTAAGCTTCAAAGAGGCTTACATGTGCTAGCTTCCTCACAACATGAGCATGCTTGTAATTCATCCATACAAGATAATTATTTACTTTGGCATTTAAGACTAGGTCACATCTCTACTATAGGTCTGTAACATATGCCCAAAAATTTTCCTTTCATTCCTTTCAAATGTAATACTAAGTATCCAACTGATTCTTGTCACTTTAGTAAACAAAAGAAATTATCTTTTCCCAATAGCAATACAAAATCTAAAGCACCTTTTGAAATATTACATGTTGATATATGGGGCCCATTTTCTACTATTTCCATGCTAGGACATAAATACTTCTGGATTGTGTTTTTAAAATCCAAAGATCAAGTCAAACCTAGTATCATCCAATTCCTTGCCTACATTGAAAATCAATTTAATTCCACTCTTAAGTATTTTAGATCAGATAATGGAAGTGAGTTCCTTACCTTATATGACTTATTTCTATCCAAAAGGGGTAATTCATCAAAAATCATGTGCCTACACACCCCAACAAAATGGGGTGGTGGAGATACAACACCAACACATTTTAAATGTTGTTAGGTCTCTCTATTTCCATTCTAAGCTTCCTATAAATATGTGGAATTTTTGCATTCAACATGTTGTCCACCTTATCAATAGATTACCTACCCCCTCGCTCAATTTTAAATCTCCCGATGAACTTTTATATCATCAACCTCCTTCTCTAATTCACCTAAAGGTCTTTGGATGCTTGAGCTATGCTATATCCAATCAGACACATAAAGGCTATATTCTATATGATCTTAAAAATAACAATATCTTTGTTTCTAGGCATGTTATATTCTATGAATATATTTTCCCTTTCAATTATGCTAAATCCTACAAAAGTCAGTCCTCCTCTACCTCTTCTCCTAACCATACTTATGCTGACCATGACTTGTCACATCAGTTTCCTATCTCCACTGATATTTTAGCTTTTCTCGATAACACTAATTCCTCTCCTAGCCTATAACAATAGTCAGCTGATCCCAGCTCTGATGGTGAATTTTTAGGTACACATACAGAGTCTGCTACCTCTGCCCCACAAAACACTACTTTTATCCCTGTACTTCCTTTAAGTACTTCACATGCAGCCAGTCATATTCCCATTAATAAATATAGTTCACCTTTATCCATAAGCTCATATGGCCCCCCTTTATCCATTGAGTCGTCTGATTCCTTGTCTGCCCCTAACCCTATTAACCACAATTCTTCCAACACTCCCCAAGATAATCCTGATAACCATACTACACTCTCCAATGTTCTTACTAGGCATTCTACTTGCATCTCCAACCCTCCCAATTACCTTGCAAACTACCACTATTACCATGCTAAAAATATTCAGGTTACTTCTTATCTCCAACCTCTCCATACACAAATAACTTATCCTCTCTCTTCTGTCGTATCTTATGACAAATGCTCCTCTTCTTACAAATATTTATGTTGTGCTATCTCTTCCATAACTGAACCCACCACTTATAAACAAGCCATTACACATAACTATTGGGTTAATGCTAGGGATATGGAGCTTAAAGCTCTTGCAGAGAATCACACATGGACTGTGGTGGATCTGCCCTCTGGTAAGGTGCCTATTGGTTTTCGTTGGGTATATAAGATCAAACATAAAGTGGATGGATCTATTGAACGTTACAAAGCCAGATTGGTATCCAAAGGCTACACTCAAATGGAAGGCATAAACTACTTTAATACCTTCTCTCTTGTAGCCAAAATCACCATTGTTAGAGTTCTCCTCTCACTTGCAGCTATAAAAGGTTGATACTTGGAACAACTTGATGTAAACAATACATTTTTACATGGTGATTTGTGTGAAAAGGAGTACATGACCTTACCTCTTGGTTTATTTGGCTTTGATTCCATCAAAGTTTGCAAACTGCAAAAATCTCTATATGGTGTCAAACAGACCAAATCGACAGTGGTATTCCAAATTATCTACTTTTTTTTATCTCTCTTGGGTATCAACAATCCCAAGCTGACTATTCTCTTTATGTTAAACACAAGGCTTCTAATTTTACTGCACTCCTTGTATATGTTGATGATGTTGTATTGGCAGGCAATTCTTTAGCTGAGATTACACATGTTAAGAACCTTTTACACCAACAGTTTATAATTAAGGATCTTGGACAGCTCAAGTACTTCTTGGGTTTAGAAGTTTCTAGACTAGTTGATGGTATCTTTTTAAACCAAAGGAAGTATACTCTTGAATTATTACAAGACGTTGGATTTCTTGTAGCTAAGCCTTCTTTTGTGCCTTTTGATCCTAACAATAACATCAGACTCTCCATCACAGAAGGTACACTATTAGAAGAACCTTCATCTTTTAGAAGGTTAATTGGTATACTCATCTATTTGACCAATTCTAAACCAGATATCTCCTATGTTGTACAACATCTGAGCCAATTTATGTCTCAGCCTCGCCTACCATATTTTCAGGCTACAATTCAAGTTTTGAGATACCTTAAATCTGTACCTGCTACTGGCATCTTATTTTCTTTTTCCAATGACTTGAAATTGCATGATTTCTCTAATTCAGATTGAGCTCGTTGCCCTGATACAAGAAAATTAGTTACTGGATATTGTGTGATGCTAGTGTAGCAACCTGCCTAAAAATTATACTTAGAGAGTCGCCACCTATTCTGAAGGGCGAATAGGAAACCCTACACAGATAAGAGATTGAGGGTAAGTTATTATAATCAGGCTGAGGGAAGGTATGAGGCACCCTCAGCCCTTTCCTAAAGGCTAACAATCAAAGATTAGGGTTGCATGGCAGAAAATTAGGGAGAAATGTGGCAAACAGAATTTTAAGACATGATTGGGATTTTGAAGAGGGGGACTCGCCTTGTTGCCAAGTGCCTACGTACCTCCTTAGGGAGGATCAGAGTCTACGTAGTTCGGGAAGGGTTGTACGCCATTTAGAGTTGGAATTTGATTTGATACGGTTTTTTAGAGGCTTTTTTGGTCAGCCTATCGCAGTTTGGGTTTGTAATTGTAGTTTGAATGGAATTTAGAATTATTAGAATTTAGGGCGTACAACCCTGATTTGTCACTATTAACCGCGATAATCGATTGATTCAATTACCATAGTTAAAAGATTTGAAATTTGCATCACTACCAATTTTAATCGATTGATTCGATTATCACTAATAATGAATTAAGGTTTACTTTAATAATTTTTATAGAATTTTAAATGCATTGTTACCCCTCGCAATCGATTGATTCGATTAAAAAGAATGACAAGTTAAATCGAGGGAAAAAACGGTTAATCATCACAACTAATAAAATAGTTGCAACCATTTAACCAAATAATAGAAATCATATTTTATTTAATTAAATAACATTTTAATAAAAAAAAATATTGTTATCCATAGCGATTAATCGATTTAATCGGCACGAATAACAAATTATAATTCTTTGTAATTTAATTGTCATGTATTTATTTTAAAAAAAATATTATAATACAATTATTTAATTACATTAAAATAGATATTTTAATTAAAACAAATAAAACAATTAAAATTATTAAGTTTATTAAGATTTTGGTTCAGTGTGGTCATTGTGAGGTTTATGTTATAGGGACTCAGTTATGGGCGTCAGATCTGAGGCTAGTGGAGGTTGAAGGCCAGATCTGGGAGGGTGTATGGTGAACTCCATAGGCATAGGCGCACAGGATCATGTTAGAAAATTCAGAAAAATAAATGGTGGAGGGGAGGCTCGAACCTGCGACCTCACCCTCCATGACACGCTTGGAAACCAACTCAGCCAGACGCCATTTGCGTTATGGAAACGCAACACTCACGCTATATACAAAACGCAGTAACTGAAAGTAAAACGCCCGCGCGAATTCAAACTGCCCAGTGGCACGCGGACACCTCATCATCGTCCCCACCCCACCTGAGAAAACCTGCAAAAAACAGCTACGAATTTGCTACGATTTTTCCGTAGCAAATCAAGAACACCAAAATAGCGAATCGGACCTGGGAGTATAAAAATACTTCGCGACACCCCTGTTCCATTCGTCTCGATCATACGAGCCTCCCTATATCCTTAATTCGTTCTAATTTTATCTCTATTGGAAAACCCCAATTTAAAACCCTAAAAGCTTAAACAGGCATCAATGGCAACACACAAACGAAACATGAAAACAGCCAACCAATCATCCAGAAATGTTCATGGCATTAAAACAAGCAAGATTATGCAATTAAATTTTAATGAGGACGCATATATTGTTCAAATCGAAGAGGTTTTCGAAACGGCTTACCTTGCCAAATATGAGGCAATTCTGGGGGTGTTGAAGCAGAGCAATGATCCAACCACGTTCAGAATCCCTCAATGAATCTTTTGCAACCGTTAATTCTTCTTGAAACCTCTTGAAACTCCAAAAACGAATCCAACCTCCTTGGTGATTTTTCTTGTTCTTGCAAGTGTGCCTTTCTTTCCGATTTCCTCCCCTAATCCCATGCTTTAGGTTCAGTACTTATAGGGGAACGAATTAGGTTTAGAAAAGAGCCCAAAGAATCCTTGAATCCAATCTTGCCATGTTGAGAAATTTGATTTTCTTTCTTGAATGATAAGCTACTATTTTGGTCAAGATTTGATTTTATTTCTCCTTCATCCAATTACCACGAAATTAATAATATATTTTGTCATTAACATTGATTGGAAATCAACAAAATATATTTTCTAACAAAATATTTAATTTTCTTACTTATTTAAATCATAAAATCAATTTTTTATGAAATAAATGTTTAAAAAAACTAAATAATATGTTTAAATTTCGTGACATCTTATTTTGGGCATGTTAATAACTTGTGGACCAAGTTTGCATAAGAAAACCATAGGCCCATTTGCAAAATTCCTTAATTTGAACCCTCCTTTTTCACATTTGGTCCTTCAAAATCACCTAACTTTGATCAAGCATATCTCCTTCAATTTTTAAGCTATGAGGGAGTTCTAATACTTTTTAGAAACCTCAAGAGGTCCTCTACAAGCCACTTTGGAATATATTTTTCATTTGAAGCTTTTATCTTGACCATATCCTCTTTGGGAAAAAACTGTTTCTGAAGGATGCCTGAAAATGACCTGTAATCTTTTGCCTTGTATCTTCTAAATGAAGCATTTCTAGCCTTGGCTTGTGAGACACAAAGTTGTAGAGAATTCAATTTCCTTCAAAATAGGCTTTGAGTGGGGAATTTCTGATGTTCCATGTGAAAGTTATGCCCAGTCAAAGTTGGGTTGACTTTCTCCTAAGAAACCCTAATTTGAACCTTTTCATCTTTGTTCATCTCTGAATTTCTATTAATGGAATCATGATCAATTCTTGATCAAATGATGGTTATGCACCCCATACTTGATATTTGCCCAATGGTTAAAGTTTGGATCATGCCTTGATTATGATTGACCTTTCAATTTGGATCAGTTGACTGTGAATTATCTGGATTATGTGAATGAGCCATGCTTTGAGATTTGAGCCTTGCTTTTGTTATGAGAAAAGTGTGGGAGGTAAATTTTGGGGTATGACAGCTGCCCCTATTTAATTACCTTGGATTGGGTGACAAGAGGGTGTGTAGACCTCGCGTCGTTCCGATCGAAGAGTTATTAAATACTGGAAGACCCTTAAATTTACCTTGAACCCGGTAGTGGAGAGGGATGCCTTGTTAAAGTAGTTACCTTGCTTATGGCGCTAGCAGGGGTTTGCAGCTTATGGGTAACTCACTTACTATAGTTCTAGTAAGTCGTCGCGGTTGGTATACCCATTCACTATCGTAGTTGGAATAAGTCTGTCGCAGATGGTATGACTCACTTACTATAGCTCTAGTAAGTCGTCGCAGTTAGCCATACCTGCTTACTATCGTAGTTGGAGTGAGTTTATCGTAGATGGTAAGGTCCACTTACTTTTCAGTAAGTCGTCGCAGTTGACCGTACCTACTCACTATCGTAGTTGGAGTGAGTTTATCGTAGATGGTAAAGTCCACTTACTTTTCAGTAAGTCGTCGCAGTTGACCGTACCTACTCACTATCGTAGTTGGAGTAAGCTTATCGCAGATGGTAGGGCCCACTTACTGTCAGTCTAGTAAGTCGTCGCAGTTAGCCGTACCTGCTTACTATCGTAGTTGGAGTGAGTTTATCGTAGATGATAAGGTCCACTTACTTTCCAGTAAGTCGTCGCAGTTGACCGTACCTACTCACTATCGTAGTTAGAGTAAGCTTATCGTAGATGGTAGGGCCCACTTACTGTCAGTCTAGTAAGTCGTCGCAGTTAGCCGTACCTGCTTACTATCGTAGTTGGAGTAAGCTTATCGTAGATGGTAAGGTCCACTTACTTTTCAGTAAGTCGTCGCAGTTGACCGTACCTGCTTACTATCGTAGTTGGATTAACCCCAAAAGGGTTACTTGTCTTGATGCGGGCGAGTTACGTGTATAAAAGGTTATCTTGCAGATGTGTATGCTCATGATTTTGTTATTTGCATGATGAATGTTTGTGTGCGAATGCAGGTCATGTGAATGTTTTGTATGTAAATGCGATGTGTATGAGTGTTTATGTAAGTGAATATGTAAGTATGATGACTTTGGGGTACTATCTTTTGTCACCAATTGGAATTTGTTTAAGATCTTTCGAGCAACTTTACGGGTCTTGACTCAGATCGCCCGGGGCTAGTATGTTGGAATGTGGCGGTGTTTTTTTTTTAGGGTTATCAGATCATCAGGCGTATATTGGCTGCCGGAGGTATCGTGGTTTTATCCCCTTTATTTCAGTCTAATGATTTGTAAGTTTCCTGTTTTAAATTCGAAGTTTAAAGTTTATGAGAAATAAATTATTCTTTGCACTTGGTATTGAAATGATGAAAAGATAAGTATGAAAGTGAAAAGCTTTTATTGATTATTGCCTTAAATTGGCGAATGTACAAAGGGTATGAGAGAAAGAAAAATGACAAATAGAAATGACATTAATACTGCTATTGCTCTTTTTGCTATCGAGGGCCCCAGTAATCCTTTGACTTCGGAAGTTGATGATTGCTCGATTTCCTATCCTTTACGAATTGTCTTGGGCTCGTAGCTTGAAGCCTTATCCCTGCTAGGCATAGTACCTCTTGACTGCATCTGAATTGATTGGGTGCGGTAGCTCATCCCCATCCATTGTAGTGAGGACTAATGCCCCTCCCGAGAACACCGTTTTTACAATGTATGGACCTTCGTAGTTAGGTGTCCATTTTCCACGGGCGTCGAGTCGAGGTAACAGTATCTTCTTGAGGACAATGTCACCTTCTTTGTAGGTTCGAGGTCGGACCTTCTTATCGAACGCTTTTTTCATCCTCTTCTGATAGAGTTGTCCATGACACAAAGCTGTCAGTCGCTTTTCTTCAATGAGATTAAGCTGATCGAAACGAGTTTTTACCCATTCCGATTCTTCTAACTTTGTGTCAGCTATGACTCTTAATGACGGGATCTCCACTTCGATTGGGAGGACAGCTTCCATACCGTAGACTAGGGAGAAGGGAGTTGCCCCTGTAGATGTACGCACCGAGGTTCTGTAACCGTGTAGGGCGAAGGGAAGCATCTCGTGCCAATCCTTGTATGTTTTCACCATCTTTTGTATTATCTTTTTGATATTTTTATTTGCAGCTTCGACAGCGCCGTTCATTTTAGGCCTGTATGGTGAAGAATTGTGGTGTTCAATCTTGAACTCCTCGCACAGCTCCCTCATCATGTTATTGTTTAGATTCGACCCATTATCGGTGATAATCCTGCTTGGAACCCCATACCGACATATGATATTATGCTTGATGAACCGAGTGACTACTTGTCTTGTTACGTTGGTGTAAGAGGCAGCTTCGACCCATTTGGTAAAGTAGTCTATGGCGACTAATATAAATCGGTGTCCGTTCGAAGCTTTAGGTTCTATCATCCCTATCATGTCGATTCCCCACATTGCAAATGGCCATGGTGAACTCAGAACGTTCAACGGGTTTGGTGGTACGTGCACCTTGTCAGCGTAGATTTGGCACTTGTGACAGGTCCTTGCATATTGGAAACAGTCGGCCTCCATTGTTAACCAGTAATACCCTGCCCGCAGTATCTTTCTAGCCATTGAATGTCCGTTTGCATGAGTTCCGAAGGTTCCTTCATGTACCTCCCTGATAATTTCATTGGCCTCGTTTTTATCTACACACCTCAATAACACTGAATCATAGTTCCTTTTGTATAGGATGCTTCCGCTTAAGAAGAACTTGGATGCAAGTCTCCTCAGTGTCTTTTTATCAATTGTTGAGGCATTCTCCGGGTATTCTTGTTTTTCCAGGTACTCTTTAATGTCGTGGTACCATGGTTTGTTGTCAGACTGCTCCTCGATCGTGAGACAATAGGCAGGTTCGTCGAAGTGCCTAACGGTTATTCGTGGTTCATGGTTTGGCCAGGTCACTTTGAACATAGAGGAAAGCGTTGCTAGTGCATCGGCTATTTGATTTTCTTCCCTCGGGATATGAGTAAAGGTGATAGTATCAAATTCAGCTGTCAACTCCAGTATAAGGTCTCGGTAT
This sequence comes from Vicia villosa, assembly GCF_029867415.1. Lineage (NCBI taxonomy): Eukaryota > Viridiplantae > Streptophyta > Magnoliopsida > Fabales > Fabaceae > Vicia > Vicia villosa. The sequence goes on from NC_081180.1 coordinate 146,251,621, forward strand.
GGGATTAGCTTTGCATCTCGAGTGTCCCACTCTTTGTTGACCTGATGGATTACCAATGCTGAGTCTCCGTATACATCAAGGAGTTTGATTCTTAGGTCGATTGCAGCTTCTAACCCCAATATGCATGCTTCGTATTCTGCAATGTTGTTGGTACAGTCGAAACATAGTCTTGCAGTGAAGGGTAAGTGTCGGTCATCGGGAGATGTCAATACTGCCCCTATGCCATGTCCTAGTGCATTTGAAGCACCGTCGAACATGAGTTTCCATACCAAACCCGGTTCGGGTCCCTCATCGGGTCCCGGTATTTCATAGTCTCTTACTAGCATAATATCTTCGTCTGGGAAGTCGAACTTCATAGATTGGTATTCCTCGAGTGGTTGGTGGGCAAGATGTTCTGCCAAGACACTCCCTTTTATTGCTTTTTGAGTTACATACTGTATGTCGTATTCGGACAACAACATTTGCCATCTTGCAATTCTACCCGTGAGAGCCTGTTTTTCGAACACGTATTTCAAAGGATCCATTCTCGATATCAGCCATGTGGAGTGGTTCAGCATATATTGCCTTAGACGTTTGGAGGCCCATGCTAGGGCGCAACATGTCTTTTCCAATGGTGAATACCGAGACTCGCAATCCGTGAATTTCTTACTGAGGTAGTAAATAGCGTGTTCTTTCCTGCCTGTTTCATCTTGTTGCCCCAGTACACACCCCATAGACCTTTCGAGTACTGTGAGGTACATGATTAGTGGCCTTCCGGGTACAGGAGGTAAGAGTATAGGTGGTTCTTGTAAGTAGTTCTTTATGGTTTCGAAGGCTACTTGACAATCATCATTCCACTTGATAGGTTGATCTTTCCTGAGTAGTTTGAATATAGGCTCGCATGTAGCTGTTAGATGTGAAATGAACCTTGAGATGTAATTCAATCGACCCAAGAAACCTCGTACCTCTTTTTCTGTTTTTGGAACGGGCATCGCTTGTATGGCTTTTACTTTATCGGGATCAACCTCTATACCTCGTTGGCTTACAATGAATCCCAACAGCTTTCCCGATCTTACACCAAACGTACACTTGTTCAGGTTTAACCTTAGCTTGTACTTCTTTAGACGTTCAAACAGCTTATGTAGATTTGTAATATGTTCTTCTTCAGTGCGAGACTTGGCAATCATATCATCTACATATACTTCGACCTCTTTATGGATCATATCATGGAATAATGTGACCATGGCTCTTTGATATGTTGCCCCTGCATTTCTCAACCCGAATGGCATTACTTTGTAGCAAAAAGTGCCCCAAGAGGTCATGAAGGTAGTCTTTTCCATATCCTCGGGAGCCATCTTAATCTGATTATACCCGGAGAAACCATCCATAAAAGAGAACACTGAAGCTTGTGCTGTATTATCCACCAAGATATCTATATGTGGAAGTGGGAAATCATCTTTTGGACTTGCTTTATTTAGATCCCTGTAATCTACACACATGCGCACTTTCCCGTCTTTTTTAGGAACCGGCACTATGTTTGCAATCCAAGGTGGGTAGTCAACCACAGCAAGAAACCCGGCATCGAACTGTTTGAGGACCTCTTCCCTAATCTTACTATCCATATCTGGTCGAACCCTTCTGCGCTTTTGCCTGACCGGCGCACATCCTTCTTTGAGAGGTAACCTGTGTACCACGATGTCTGTATCCAACCCCGGCATATCACGGTATGACCAAGCAAAAATCTCTGCATACTCGTGGAGGAGCTTGATTAACGTTGCTTTTACGTCCTTACCTAGCGTTGCCCCAATCTTAATGTTTTTGGGTTCCTCATCTGTTCCCAAGTTTATGGTTTCAATGGCCTCTTGTGGAGGGAGCATGCTCTTGGATTCCTTATCCACTAACCTTGACAACTCTTCCGGAAGTTCATCGTCTTCCTCATCCCCTCCTTCAGCCTGATTAGCGAGAGCCTCGAGTTTGTATAGAGTCTCAGCAGTATTATTATCGGTGGTGTCAGGAAGTGATCTGCACATGTTTTATGTTTGTTTTCTTTTAGTATGCAGATGTGAACGTGCTTTGTTTGTGCAAGAAATTTATTTGTCATTTTCAGAAATGGGAAAGGAATAAATGCGAGAAAAGACAATATTTTCAATACCAAAATGCAAAGACAATTTTATTAATAAACTTCGAACTTGAAAGTAAATGGGGCCCTTACAAACTAGCTCTATGCTTCGGGCGAGGCATGAGCGTTATTGTTTTTCTTTATCAAAAAGGGGAAATAAAACACACAAAAGCAAATTACTTTGAAATGAAAACTATCTCCGGTATCTCCAGGCTTGTCCAATTCTGAAGCTGTTCTCCTGGCCTGATCTCTCGAATGAAATTGGACGTCCCTTCTTGAGAGTCCTGATTGGACACCATAGCCACATGCTCATAACCGCCAGTCACAAAAGTTTGCATTATTGTGGGAAATGGTCGTTCTTCTTTATTAATGCTTGTGACCTTGGTGGGTTGGTATCCTAACCCCAGGCGATCCTTCTTCTCCAAAACTTCTGGCAGCTTGCCCCAGCCTTTAGTATCTGCGTCTTGTAGGTCTTTCCATGAGGTTACCGCCCTTCTTATCTTCTCCACTGGTAGTGTGATAGCAGTTGCAATTTCTAGAGCTTGAAATGCGGTACCCAATGCTTCGTCTCCAGCCTCAATATATCTGTATGAGTTTAGATTGCTGACAAATATATCCTCTTCTCCATTGATAGTTACTATGGAGTTCCCATTCACAAACTTTAGTTTCTGATGGAGGGTGGAGGTGACTGCCCCAGCTGCATGGATCCAAGGACGTCCTAGTAGGCAGGTATAAGCTGGCTCGATTTCCATCACTTGGAAGTTGATGCAGAAGGTGTGGGGACCAATTATGACAGGAAGGTCTACTTCTCCAAATACCGGACTCTGTGATCCATCGAAAGCTTTAACCACCAGACGACTAGGTCTAACCACAAGTCCCTCTAATGCTATCTTATCAAGTGTGGCTTTTGGCATCACGTTTAAGGATGACCCTGTGTCGATCAAAACTCTAGCCAGATGAGCCTTCCCACACTGCATGGAGATATGCAAGGCTTTGTTGTGTGACTTTCCTTGTAGGGGTAACTCATTGTCACTGAAGCCCAGGCATGCCCCAGCAGTTAGATTGGCCACCATCCCATCAAATTGATTGACTGTGATATCCTTAGTTACATGGGCAGCGCTTAGGATCTTCATCAAGGCATCTCGATGCTTCTCGGAGTGTATCAATAATGATAAGAGCGATATTTTAGACGGTGTCTGTTGCAACTGATCTACCACTCTATAATCACTCTTCTTAATCAGAGCGAGAAACTCCTCAGCATCCTTATTAGAAGTTTCTTTATCCTTAGGTTCAGCCTTGTCAATTGGTCTCGTGACAACTTGTTCTCCAGATTGTGTCAAGTTTCCACTAGACGTTGGTTGTACTTGCGTAGTTTTGAATATGCGCCCACTACGGGTCATACCTCCAGGTCCAACGATGCTTGATACTGCAGTATTAGTATCGGTCTCATATTCCCATGGTACCGCTTTCATCTTGTCCAAAGGATATGGTCCTCTGATTGGGATGATCGTGGTACGTTCTTGCGCAGGTATCATCACTGGCGGTCTAGAGCATGGGATAATCAATGGTTTCCTTGCCCCTTGTGCAGGTATCATTAAAGGCTCGTTTCTTTCCACCATCGCCACATATTCCTCTTCAGGGTGTTCCTCCAATTGGATCAATCCTTGATCCATGAGTCTTTGCAAAGTGTCTTCGAAAGCTTCGTTATGTTCTAGGATAAACCCCTTTATAAGAAGATACCTCTTAAGTGCATCTGTGGGGGAGTTCCATTGTTGAACCAACTCTTGCTCATTGACAACTTCTATTGCATTGACTGCGCCTTCATGGTGTGGCATTGGATTTGTTTTCACATTGGGTTTGTCAAAAGCAATTGCTCCTGACTCTATCAAGTCCTGAACCTTGTGCCTAAAGGCCCAACATTTTTCCAACGTATGTCCAGGAGAATTGTCGTGAAATTCACACCTCTCATTCGGGTTGAATCTGGGTGGAATCTTTCCTGGAATTAGGGGTGGCATAGGTCTAAGCTCTACCAATGATTCACTCAGCAAATATTTTAGTATTTCACTCTTGGAAGTGGGTAGAGGATCGAATTTCCTTGGAGGACCTTGGAACCTGCTTTGTTGAGGTGGGTAGGACACAGGAGGTCTAGGCTCTTGATGCACTACTGCGTTGGTCTCCCCTTCCTTCTTTTTAGCGAAGGTTGAGGTGGGCCTTTTTGAGTGATAAGAGTTAGATGATGCTCCTTGTATTTTCCCGCTCTTAATTCCGTCTTCTATCCTTTCACCAATAACCACTAAATCTGAAAACCCTGAGGACACACTCCCTACCATTTTATCGTAATATGGCCCTTGTAATGTAGCCATAAACATTTTTACGAGTTCTTTTTCCAACAGGGGAGGTTGGACTCGGGAGGCCATTTCCCTCCATCTTTGTGCATACTCCTTGAATGATTCCTCTTTCTTTTGTGACAAATTTTGGAGTTGCATCCGATCGGGTGCCATGTCCAAATTGTATTTATATTGTTTCAGGAACGTATTAGCAAGGTCGGTCCAGCTTCGGATGTGAGACTTCTCTAATTGCATATACCAGTCAACCGATGCTCCACTCAAGCTATCTTGGAAAAAATGCATCATCAGCTTTTGGTCATGAGCATAAGCAGCCATTTTTCGCACATACATGCGCAAGTGATTCCTCGGACAAGAGAGTCCCTTGTACTTTTCGAAGTCGGGTATCTTGAATTTGTGAGGAATAGTCAAATCCGGCACTAAGCTCATTTCATAGGTATCCACATCGAAGACATCATATCCTTCCATTGCTTTCATCCTTTCTTCCAGCGCCTTGATTTGTCCACTCTCCTTGGAATTCTCCCCAGAATCAACGGAGGTCAGCTTTGGTTGAGGGACTTGTTCTGTGTCATTAGTGTCCCCATACTGTAAATCCAAGTAGTCCTCATCCCTAAGCGGATTGTTGACTGGAATGCGAACGGTGCGAGACGCCCCTTCTTTCTGAATAGTAGGGATAAATCCTTCTTGAGAAGCCTCTCCCTCTTCATGAGTTGTGATAGTCCTTTTTGAGGAGTGGGCTTTTGCCTTGTGAGGGTCATGACCCTTAACATATCCTAGCAATGGGTTGCCATCTTTAGGTATCTCTTCATACTGATCATGAACTTCCTTAGCTTTATCTTGCTTATCTTTGAGTTCTTTCATGAAGCTCAGCACTTGGGCCATTCCTCCCTGGAGGTCTTCAACAGTACCCTTTAGTTGGGTCATTTCCTCACGAAGGGCGGCCTGGTTCTGTTCCAATTGTTCCATTGCCCTTTTCTTTTGAGATCTTGTCTGAATTAGCGGTTGAGTTGCAATGGTGTGACTGGAGATGAAGATAGTTTTTCTTTAATGCTTTGGTAATGAAATATGGCATGCATGATATGAATGTTATGCTTATGCTATGTTCATGTTTTATCCACATTATTATAGTAAATATACATTCTTTCTTTTTTATTTTTTTTTCTTTTTTTTTTTTCTCTTTTTTTTTTGCATATATTTGTTTGGTGAATATTATAGGAACAACAAGTAAATGCGAAAATAAACACACTTTATTAATTGAAAGGAAACACCACTTCATTGTTGGTTTACAAAAAAGAAAGGAAACTGAAAATTAAAAATACTTAAAATAACTTGAATCAAAAGTACTTGGAATAAAAGCAACAAGGAAATAACATAAAACTAAGAGCGTCTTTGGATGTCTTCTTTGAACTTGTCCACCATGCTCCTACAAAGCTCCATAAACTCTTTGACGACTTCAGGAAGGATGATGGGAGAAGATTCTGCTCTTTCCAAACTTTTTGGAATATCCAGGATTAGATCATTACACAAGAAGACTAGCTTAGCATGATCCTCACGACATTTTTCATATTCTTCGAGCATCTTGGGAACCATGCTCACATGCTCATTCGCCGCAGAAATAATTGAATAAAGTCTTTTCCAATAATCTTTTTCTTCCAAGGCTGCCTCAAATTCCTCTTTTTGTCTTGTGAATACTTCCCTAAGTGACACCATAGCTTGAAATGCCCTTTCATACTCACCAGTGCGCTGTAAAAGTTCTTCCTCCGTGGTTAATCTTCTTGCATGTTCTTGTTGTCCAGCATTGAGGGCTTCTTGAAGATCATATTTGAGACCTCTTATTTCATCCTCTTGATCTTTAGTCCTATCAGTTAATTCAAAGATCACAGCTTCCAGATTCTTCTCAGATTCTGTTTTGCCATGGGAAGCCTTTTCGTAACGCCTTCTCCACCTTGCAATTTCCCTATCCGCTTGTTCCAACCTCTCATTATGTGCTTCCAAATTAAAATTAGCACTTAGAACTCCTTCGGTTGCACGTTTCCTCTTACCCCTTTGTCTATCATTCTCCTCCTTCATTGCTTGAAGTTCTTGATTTTTCTCTTTGAGGTCAAAGCGTAGTTGACTTTTTTCGTTGGTAAGTTGATGCAAATCAAGTTCTAGTTTCTCTTTTTCCTTTTGGGATGCCTCTAGGGCAGCCTTGATCCCTTCTATCTCTTCGATGGATAGAGGAACAAGATCGGGAGAATCAGGCTTGTATGCGGGATCCACAACAAAAGGTAGCAAAATCTTTCCAACTCTTTCTTGAACCCATGTGGTGTAAGGTGCTTTTGCAATTGCATTCTTTGGCCCAAAATATTTTCTTTGAACCTGACTCCAAGCTTGAATCACTCTTTTCAATGTTCTTGGTGCACCCTTCCCATTATCATGTGTCATACCCCAAAATTTGCCCACACTATTTCTCCTATTCAAGTTTCAAATCCATATGCAAAGCTCCTATACAAATTCTCCTATACAAAGTTCTGAACTAGGGTTTGGTTCTTTCAAAGGAGAATCACTGAATCAATGGCTCAAGATGGTTCCATAGGGTCACCAATATCCCAAAGAATCTTCATGTAAAATTGCAAGTCAATCAGAGCAAATTGAGTCCCTCAAATCTTGATTAGGTCAACAGTCGACTCTCAAGGGCAAAATAGTCATTTCAAGTCAATATACAGTCAAAGTTCAAGATATTTGGTCAACAACATCCTCATAACCCTAAAATCATCATTTGATCAAGGGTTGATCATGATGATGCAAGGAAAGATCAGAGAAGTCAAAAGTCAAAAGTTACTATTTTGGGCATGAACTGAAAAAGTCAACCAAACTTTGAAAATTCACCAAATATTCATACTTCATCAGAAAAATTCCCACCAAAGCCCATTTTAAAGGAAATTCATTCCTCTATCCAATGGTCCAAGAATCAAAATTCATAGGTCAATGGTTTAAGAGATATGGCTTCGTACATTATAGGTCATCTTCAAAAGTCAACAAAAAGACACTTTTTTCAAAAGGACACACAAGGAGCATGGAAACTAATTTTGATATGAGACCAAAGACACTGGTTAGAGGACTCTCTAAGGTTTCTAAAAAGTCCTAGAACACCTCCATACCTCAAAAATTGAGGGAGATATGCCTTGTCAAAGTTGGACTATTTTTGAGAAAAAATGTGAAAGAAAAAGGTTGAAAAATTCAAATATTTCCACATGGGCCTAGTTCCTTCTTATCCAATCTTTGCCATAAGCCCATGCACGCCCCAAGACAAGTTACCCCTTATTTTATTTGTTTTATTATTCATTTTTATGATTTTTATCATTAAAAATAATTATATAAAGCAAATAAAATTAAAAAGAGATTTTATTTGTTGTGGTTCCAATCAAATATAATTTCATAAATGCAGTGCAAAATCAGTGATAAGAGATTGGAATTGAGAAAGATTGATATTGGCCATATTTGGAAGCTTTTAACCATATGTGCAAATCAAATTTTACAAAATTGCAAATCAAAGATTCATTGAGATTTTCTTCACAATAACAACCCTAATTCCATCTATTATATAAACACAAGCTATTCAGAACATTGGGGGACGAATTTTCATAAGGATTTGCAGACCCCAAGAGCTTGAATTTCGTCCTTGGAAATCAAGAAAAGGGCAAACCCGAATTCTCAGCCCTAGCTCAAATCAGACCAAGTAAAAGATCCCAACCGATTCCTGGACGAATTCTGGACGTGCAAAAACCTTCCCCAGCAATCAGAAGCGCAAAAATCGTTCTCCCTCACCCTCGGTTTGTCTCTAATGAACTTTGCATCGAATTCATATGTGCACACATGTTTAATGCATTTTGAATACATATTTGTGATTATAACTATGTGTTAATGCAATCTGGGCGCTTTGATTGAGTTTTTTTGACAAATCCGAGGACCTTCCATGATTAGGGTTCTTGATGTAAGATTTAGGGTTTCTTATAATAGGAGGAATTAGGTTAAAAGAATGATTCTATTGTGCTCAGGGTCCGATTTTAAGGTGAACCATGGTTATGGTTCATGTTTACTGTGCGTATTGGTGGAGTTTTGATATTTGCAGGTATCGCTACCGTTGAAAAACGTAGCAAATCCATGGCTACTTCGTAGCTAAAAAGGGTCGATTTCAAAACGGGGAAGATGAAGTTTTGGCGCGCGTCAGGAAACTCTGTAAGTTTTAATATAATTCTTTCATCGCGCGTTAGTTTCACAATTGGTAAAGTGGCGGAATGGCTATAGCGTTGAATGATGAACAAGAGGGTGTGGGTTCGACTCCCATCACCAACATACTTTTTCAAAAGAACTAACCTGCAGATCCCATGTGTGTCGCCAACAAGAGCCTACCATACGCCCTTACCCTAGGGCCATCAGATCCCTGGCTTTTCCCATCTGACGTTTCAAAGCTTGAGAGACCATCATACGCCTCACCTGCAACCACACCCAATCACAAGCTAAGCTTCCTCTATTTTTAATTATATAGTTTTATTTTACTTTTGTTTTAATCCTTTTTAATTGTTCATGTATTTATTTAATAAACTTTTTTTTTATACTCTTTAAAATAAATTTCTTCTAAATTTTCCTTTAATTTATTTTTATATGAAATTAATTATTTTGATAATATTTATCTCATAATAATTAATTTGATTTATTTGTTAATGTTTTTTTTAAATGATTAAATTATTTTTGTTTAATTATTTAATTAATTTAATATTTCTTAAAAATATACACGCTAGGGTTAGATAGTTAATCGAAACTTTATTTTCACCGATTTAATTAATTAGGTTGAGAAACCAATAATTAATTAAATTGATTTTATTTATTCTATTAACCATGGTTAACTTGTACCCGAATTAGGGTTTATGAGAATTAACCCTACACTGAAAGAATGTTTTTTTGTGTCTATTTTCAGGGTTTGATTTTTCAAATGCTCCCGACTACGCTCCACGCCTCTTACGAAGTTAAGTCTCGACTTTTATTATTTAAATTTCATTCGCATTATAAAATTACAATTAGGCTAAAGCCTCGAAAGTTAATGGACTCTTCCTACATTCACTTTCTTTCCTGCTTTTGTCTTTGCCTTTGTCAAACTTTTTCAGGATTAGCAACAGGATTTTGCCTCCGACTACGCGCCCGATCAAGACTCAAAGCTAAGTACCCTATTTATTTTTAAAAAGTCTATTTTGTTTCCTTTGATTTTAGGGTTTTCCCTTATATTTTTTGAACTATGCATACATTCACCTCTTTTTCTGCCTTTGCCATTTTTCAGGGTTGACCCCGAGGTTGTCTTTGATCGCCAACCATATCAGATCAAATGCAAAAAGCTAAGTGCCCTTCATTTAATTACTTATTTCAGATTATTGTCTCGACCTTCTTATTTTAGGGTTAGAGACGTTCGCCTCTGAATTAGCCATACACTCACCCTTTTTTTTGTTTGCCATCTTTTCCTTTTCAGGGTTTGTCAAATGCCAAAGCTACGTGTATTGGTAACCCTAACTCTAATATTTTCTGTTTTAATTTTTAATTATATCCCGCTGGTTTCAATTCCCCTCTCCTCCGCTGGTTACAATTTCCCTTCCCCATTATTATTGTTATATTATTGTGTGGTTAGTAATTCTAGGGAGTGCAAGCCTGTTAATTGAATTAGAATAACTAATTAAAAGATAAATATCTGAACATAATCACGTGATTGTTGCACACACGCACCCTTTTGGGTAACCTCTCTGTTGCCTGTTGCCTTGTTGCCTGTTGCCTTGTGTTTTTTGCAGAATAAGCCAAGTCCCTCGAATACGAGGATACCTCAGCCATGTTGCCTCGAATACTAAAGGTCATACGACCCTAAATGATGCTGCGTTCGATACACAATATGACCTCGACCCTCGGAAGTTGCCTACGGAAAAAGGCTGAGGTATCTTCTGGCTGCCTACGAATAAGGCTTATTCTGATCCTTACCTTAGACTACCTGCCCTTCTATGGCATGGGACAGTCTTATGGCAAAGGATGCTTCGATGACCCTTCAACCTCCAAACGAAAGGCTTCCTGCCCTCTTATGGCAAGGATAGACCCTTTCATTCTGAAAGGCAAAAAGAGACCTATCATCTGAGTTTAAGGTAATTGCCCCTAATTGCCTTGCAATGCTCAAACCTTTTTATTATATTCTTTCTCGTAATTTTTCAAAAGGGCAACGCTTATTCACAAGCTAAAGTCCCTATCTCTTTCATCTACCTTTTTTTTTCTAAACAAACGAGCAAGCAAAGCAATTAAGAGCCCATGGAAAACCATGGATGCAAAGGGTGCCTTACACCTTCCCTTTGCATAAATTACCCCCCGAACTTAGATTTCTTTTAAAAGGTTTTTTTCTGTTTCTTTTTGCCTTTCCGAATTTGTTTGGATAAAATAAAAGTCGGTGGCGACTCTTGCTTACCGCGACATTTCGATTAATAAAAAGTCAGTTCACCGTATTACAGAACTGGCGACTCTGCTGGGGAAAAAATTCGATAAAAGAGGGGTTACCTTAAAAGTTTAGGATTCACTTTAAATGTTTTCTATTGCTTGCTTTGCTTGTTTTATTTTTCAGGGCTGTTTTGGGAAAATTGAAGGACGAATCCTATTCCCGGATTCAAGAACACTTAAGTTTAGGAGTGGCATAGTCATGGAGACCCCCCTTGTGCATGCTTGGGGTTGGTCAAAATGAAGTTCACACTTGAGTTAGGCCTCCACTGGTTATTGTGTACCTCTTTTGCATGAGAGAGGTTTATGCATGTATCTTTGGGTGCGTCGGAGCTCAAGGACCTTTAGTCACCTTTAACCCATCCTGACTTTTAGGAACGTAGTGGGAGGGCTATTCTTGGTGCATGCCAAGTTATGGTCGCTACCCGATACTACAACTCTGATAGGTTTCTTCCTAAAGTATCATTGCGTGGTATGCATGTACCATGTTCGAGGGTGCTTTAGAGGGGGCTGACAATTCTGAGTCACTTGGTAGAACCCGTTGCTGAAATCTCCTTATCCATAGAAATACCCTTGGGAAGGACACCTGATCAGACTCCATGCAAGCCTTAAGCCAAAAATTGTGTGACTTGTGTGACTTGCGTGACCTGTTTGTGTTTACTACTAACCTTCATTTCCTCGCAGGTTTTGTTGAAAGGACTTTTTTGTCCTTACCATCTCGCACTAAGTCTAACGAATTGCATCCGCATAAACATTCATGACATCATGACATCATAAGCATAACATGATTTAACTAACCCTTTCAAGGATCTTAGGGATTTAGGGCGCACAATTTCAGGTACTCTTATCAAGGACTAAATTCCTATCAAGGGGCAAGAGGATTTACTTTCCTCTAGCCACATACCTTCCAATTCAGAGGTTTAGCACCTAACAAGGGGCAAGAGGATTTACTTTCCTCTGGCCATGTACCTCCAAATTCAGAAGTATCCCGAATCAGAGGCGATGACCCACTCAATATGGTGAGCTCGATTCTCAAAGAAAGATGTTCCAAGACAAAGTTCAGATTTCTTCAAACAAATATGCGACCAAATCACTTTCCAATGTTGCTAACTAAATGCCTAAAGATCCTTGAAAATTATTGCATTTGCATTTATAACATCACATAACAGGTTTCTCACAACAAGTATCTCATCCTCCCTTGTTGTTTACTTCATCATAAATGGATTTCGAGCAATCAGTCAAACACCTCCAGGCTCGGAATATCCGACCCCAAACTTTGATTCTGAACTCACCTAAGGGGCAAGAAGAATTGAAGACACTCCTATTCTTGGGGTACAATTACAATGCGAGATGCGCTTATTATTCGAACAATCCTGGTTATGGTGTAAAGGATGGTAGACCGTTGAAGCATGCGATTAAAGATCTAATCATGACACTCAAACCAGAAAAGACCACGACAATGAAGTCACGACAACTGAGTCACGATAATGGAATCACGACAACTGAGTCACGATAATGGAATCACGACAACTGAGTCACGATAATGGAATCACGACAACTGAGTCACGATAATGGAATCACGACAACGGAGTCACAACAATCAATTCACTCATATGATCCATACGCTCAGGGCAATCGAGCCAACAAATTCTACTCCTACTATAAATCTCAATACAAGGTGCGTGTACCATTCCAACATTCCTGGACATTACACAAACAATTGCTGGACATTAAAGAATGAGATTTAAGATCTGATCAATAACGGAGAAATCAAGTTCAACCCTCCTGGAACTCCAGTGGTGATCACCGCTCTTATGCCTAGTCATGACAAGACTGATTGACGTCTAGACGGACGAACTTTGGATCATTAGATTTACTTTCATTTGCATGTTTCTTTTCTGTTTGTTTAAACATTTGACTCATGATAGACATTATCGGTTTTAATAATCATCATCAGTGCATTGCATATGTATGTCTTGAATAAATTATTTCGCTATCACTCATTTTAAATTATGTCTTTACTTTGCATATGTTTTGTGATATTCAACTCCTGCTAAAGTTGTATACCTTTTGAGGGAGGATGACGAAAACAATACCGCAACCCCATACATTATGCTTTTGAACGGACTATGCTGACGATGTACAGGCATTGTTTCAATTCCTAAACAGTGGAGATATAAGGATGTTAATCCCTTGTCAACCCCTTTTGAGCCTAAGAAGTAGAAGTTTCTTTCTTGTGCTAATTAAAACCCATAATCATAACCTGGGGCCGGGCAGTTCTCAGTTAATTTGGCTTTGCATTCTATTTTAAGAGAAATCATTCAGTACACCTTTCGACAAAGGTTTCAACCACAAGCGTTCATCCGCACACATCAAAGAAGTGTTGGAGATGTCAATCAAGAGCCCAAAGAGGTTTCATCAATCATTAAACAAGGCAGTCAATATCTTTCAAAAAGAAAAAAATGAAAAAACATATATACAAAGAAAAGCCTGCTAAGTCAAAAATCAAAAAAAAGACTTAGGCAAAAATCAAGGCATCCCGCTGACTGTAAGCTCAAAGTAGACAGTTCAGGCAAAAGTTAGGGATATCAAAAAGATGAAAAAGAAAAGTCAATAAATTCCTGAACAACACAATGTTGTGACTACCAAAAGGAAGAAGTGACTGCCATCTCAAAAGTTCTCTTTGCTTGTGAACCATCATCATTATCAAAGGTGCAAATCCAAAAGTCTCTTGGAACCTGAATGCATAAGTTAAATTAACTGAGCTTAGGACTGAAGATCATCACGAAGAGGGGTGGGTACAATCAAATTTTGAGCCATTATCCTTTGTTTCTTAAACCATGAACCAAGCCACGTTACAACCCTTGAAAGTCCTAATTGAAGCATGGTTAGTTCGAAAGCATACTGTCACCACAAAGGTATCCCGACTCCTTAAGGTTTACTAAAACGCTGAGTGGATATTTCGCTTCTACAAAAAAATAGCAATGTTTTACAAATATCACGCTTTTACATCTCTTGTTTTAATGTTTTTCAAAAAAATCAAGACAAATGTATGCATTGCATCTCATGAATTCATTATTAAACATATTCTGCTACATAATTTCAAATGTTAGCATCAGAAAGAACTTGCACAGGGTACAACTAATGACTGAAAGTTATCCCGACAGACAAGATTACGCCGAGAAGCAATGTATCCTACGTATACAAGGGGCATGGCATGCTTTGCCCAACCAATCTGGGGCAATCCAGTCAAGATTATAAGAATCTCTCAAAAGCCAAACAATCAAAGGCATACACCTCAAGTGGGTTTCAAACTATTTGTCCAAACAATCTGGGGCAATCAAGTCAAGATTCCGAGAACCTCTCAAGGATGCCAAAATAATCAGGGGCACGCATCCAAGAAAATCTGAAGCTACTTCTCAACCAACATAGGACATCATATTGGGCATATGATTACTAGGGGCATGTCTCCTAAAGTGCACATCTTATAAAGGCCTCGCAAGGCGAATCTTTCCAAAGTTCCTACTAACTGGGGGCAAATCTATACAAGTCCAGTTTGACACTTTAAGTGACGTGTCCTAAATCAAGTAGTAGTTACTATAATACTGGGGGCAACTTTCACCCATGTCTCCCCACAAAGCCGGGTTCACAAGATCATATCCCCACAGAGTAATCATTAAGAAGATATCTTCAAACGCTCCCGATAGAGACATGGCTGCCCAACAGAGTTTACATCTTCAACACTATCGCTCTCCTCCAACATGATTTATCAATATCTTTATCACCAATCAGGGAACATCAAGTCACTGATCATCTCCAAGCAGAAATCATAAATTCCCAGCTGAGCATCTTCAAGACAAGATCAGACAGTACAATTACAAGGACATAAAGATCTACTTTCTTAATCAAAGACAACATAAATCATATTCACATATCATATGTCATAAACATGTTCATACACTGCATACATTACCTCATAATGAACTCATACATAACATGCAAAAGCTCTCATCTATTTTGAGGGATTCATTACATAACCCATGCATCATGACATTGCATAAAGATTAACCTTACCTTTTTCAGAATACAGGTACCGACAAATGAACGAAATCTCCAACTTTCCAAGATCTAATTCAGCTACTACGAATGGTACTGACACGATCAACGCTCGAAGATCTAATTCATTTACCACGAACGGTAATGACACGATCACTTTCAAAGTCTAATTCAGCTACTACGAACAGTACTGACACGACAAAAGATCTAATTCGGTTACTACAAACGGTACTGACACGGTCAACTCTCAGAGATCTAATTCTATCATCACGAACGGTGTAGACACGGTCACTGACCTTCTCAGTCTAATTCAGTCACTACGAACGGTACTGACACGACAGAAGATCTAATTCAGATACTACGAACTGTACTGACACGATCAAATTTCAGAGGTCTAAGTCTATCATCACGAACGGTGTGGACACGATCACTGGCCTTCCCAGTCTAATTCAGTCACTACGAACGGTGCTGACACGACAAGAGAATCTAATTCTATCATCACGAACGATGAAGACACGATTATCTCCTCAGATCTAATTCTATCATCACGAACGATGAAGACACGATCATCTTTCCAAGATCTAATTCAAGTATCACGAACGATGCTGACACGATCAATTCCAAAGGATCTAATTCATCTACCACGAACGGTAATGACACGATCAACGCACAAACAACATCTTCTCAAAATTCAACTACCAGATGGCATCCACAAGCCCATCCCCGACAAAAGTCCCTACTTCAAATAGGGCAAATTTCTTGGTATTCTTATGTTCAATCATCTTCCACCTTCAGAGACCGACTGGCGTGCAAACCACTCTACATCTTCAGGTTTAAGATAATTGAACAGGGGCAGCTGTCATACCCCAAAATTTGCCCACACTATTTCTCCTATTCAAGTTTCAAATCCATATGCAAAGCTCCTATACAAATTCTCCTATACAAAGTTCTGAACTAGGGTTTGGTTCTTTCAAAGGAGAATCACTGAATCAATGGCTCAAGATGGTTCCATAGGGTCACCAATATCCCAAAGAATCTTCATGTAAAATTGCAAGTCAATCAGAGCAAATTGAGTCCCTCAAATCTTGATTAGGTCAACAGTCGACTCTCAAGGGCAAAATAGTCATTTCAAGTCAATATACAGTCAAAGTTCAAGATATTTGGTCAACAACATCCTCATAACCCTAAAATCATCATTTGATCAAGGGTTGATCATGATGATGCAAGGAAAGATCAGAGAAGTCAAAAGTCAAAAGTTACTATTTTGGGCATGAACTGAAAAAGTCAACCAAACTTTGAAAATTCACCAAATATTCATACTTCATCAGAAAAATTCCCACCAAAGCCCATTTTAAAGGAAATTCATTCCTCTATCCAATGGTCCAAGAATCAAAATTCATAGGTCAATGGTTTAAGAGATATGGCT
The DNA here is from genome assembly GCF_029867415.1 of Vicia villosa. Classification (NCBI taxonomy): domain Eukaryota; kingdom Viridiplantae; phylum Streptophyta; class Magnoliopsida; order Fabales; family Fabaceae; genus Vicia; species Vicia villosa. Next base: position 146,268,044 of record NC_081180.1, read on the forward strand.
TCGTACATTATAGGTCATCTTCAAAAGTCAACAAAAAGACACTTTTTTCAAAAGGACACACAAGGAGCATGGAAACTAATTTTGATATGAGACCAAAGACACTGGTTAGAGGACTCTCTAAGGTTTCTAAAAAGTCCTAGAACACCTCCATACCTCAAAAATTGAGGGAGATATGCCTTGTCAAAGTTGGACTATTTTTGAGAAAAAATGTGAAAGAAAAAGGTTGAAAAATTCAAATATTTCCACATGGGCCTAGTTCCTTCTTATCCAATCTTTGCCATAAGCCCATGCACGCCCCAAGACAAGTTACCCCTTATTTTATTTGTTTTATTATTCATTTTTATGATTTTTATCATTAAAAATAATTATATAAAGCAAATAAAATTAAAAAGAGATTTTATTTGTTGTGGTTCCAATCAAATATAATTTCATAAATGCAGTGCAAAATCAGTGATAAGAGATTGGAATTGAGAAAGATTGATATTGGCCATATTTGGAAGCTTTTAACCATATGTGCAAATCAAATTTTACAAAATTGCAAATCAAAGATTCATTGAGATTTTCTTCACAATAACAACCCTAATTCCATCTATTATATAAACACAAGCTATTCAGAACAATGGGGGACGAATTTTCATAAGGATTTGCAGACCCCAAGAGCTTGAATTTCGTCCTTGGAAATCAAGAAAAGGGCAAACCCGAATTCTCAGCCCTAGCTCAAATCAGACCAAGTAAAAGATCCCAACCGATTCCTGGACGAATTCTGGACGTGCAAAAACCTTCCCCAGCAATCAGAAGCGCAAAAATCGTTCTCCCTCACCCTCGGTTTGTCTCTAATGAACTTTGCATCGAATTCATATGTGCACACATGTTTAATGCATTTTGAATACATATTTGTGATTATAACTATGTGTTAATGCAATCTGGGCGCTTTGATTGAGTTTTTTTGACAAATCCGAGGACCTTCCATGATTAGGGTTCTTGATGTAAGATTTAGGGTTTCTTATAATAGGAGGAATTAGGTTAAAAGAATGATTCTATTGTGCTCAGGGTCCGATTTTAAGGTGAACCATGGTTATGGTTCATGTTTACTGTGCGTATTGGTGGAGTTTTGATATTTGCAGGTATCGCTACCGTTGAAAAACGTAGCAAATCCATGGCTACTTCGTAGCTAAAAAGGGTCGATTTCAAAACGGGGAAGATGAAGTTTTGGCGCGCGTCAGGAAACTCTGTAAGTTTTAATATAATTCTTTCATCGCGCGTTAGTTTCACAATTGGTAAAGTGGCGGAATGGCTATAGCGTTGAATGATGAACAAGAGGGTGTGGGTTCGACTCCCATCACCAACATACTTTTTCAAAAGAACTAACCTGCAGATCCCATGTGTGTCGCCAACAAGAGCCTACCATACGCCCTTACCCTAGGGCCATCAGATCCCTGGCTTTTCCCATCTGACGTTTCAAAGCTTGAGAGACCATCATACGCCTCACCTGCAACCACACCCAATCACAAGCTAAGCTTCCTCTATTTTTAATTATATAGTTTTATTTTACTTTTGTTTTAATCCTTTTTAATTGTTCATGTATTTATTTAATAAACTTTTTTTTTATACTCTTTAAAATAAATTTCTTCTAAATTTTCCTTTAATTTATTTTTATATGAAATTAATTATTTTGATAATATTTATCTCATAATAATTAATTTGATTTATTTGTTAATGTTTTTTTTAAATGATTAAATTATTTTTGTTTAATTATTTAATTAATTTAATATTTCTTAAAAATATACACGCTAGGGTTAGATAGTTAATCGAAACTTTATTTTCACCGATTTAATTAATTAGGTTGAGAAACCAATAATTAATTAAATTGATTTTATTTATTCTATTAACCATGGTTAACTTGTACCCGAATTAGGGTTTATGAGAATTAACCCTACACTGAAAGAATGTTTTTTTGTGTCTATTTTCAGGGTTTGATTTTTCAAATGCTCCCGACTACGCTCCACGCCTCTTACGAAGTTAAGTCTCGACTTTTATTATTTAAATTTCATTCGCATTATAAAATTACAATTAGGCTAAAGCCTCGAAAGTTAATGGACTCTTCCTACATTCACTTTCTTTCCTGCTTTTGTCTTTGCCTTTGTCAAACTTTTTCAGGATTAGCAACAGGATTTTGCCTCCGACTACGCGCCCGATCAAGACTCAAAGCTAAGTACCCTATTTATTTTTAAAAAGTCTATTTTGTTTCCTTTGATTTTAGGGTTTTCCCTTATATTTTTTGAACTATGCATACATTCACCTCTTTTTCTGCCTTTGCCATTTTTCAGGGTTGACCCCGAGGTTGTCTTTGATCGCCAACCATATCAGATCAAATGCAAAAAGCTAAGTGCCCTTCATTTAATTACTTATTTCAGATTATTGTCTCGACCTTCTTATTTTAGGGTTAGAGACGTTCGCCTCTGAATTAGCCATACACTCACCCTTTTTTTTGTTTGCCATCTTTTCCTTTTCAGGGTTTGTCAAATGCCAAAGCTACGTGTATTGGTAACCCTAACTCTAATATTTTCTGTTTTAATTTTTAATTATATCCCGCTGGTTTCAATTCCCCTCTCCTCCGCTGGTTACAATTTCCCTTCCCCATTATTATTGTTATATTATTGTGTGGTTAGTAATTCTAGGGAGTGCAAGCCTGTTAATTGAATTAGAATAACTAATTAAAAGATAAATATCTGAACATAATCACGTGATTGTTGCACACACGCACCCTTTTGGGTAACCTCTCTGTTGCCTGTTGCCTTGTTGCCTGTTGCCTTGTGTTTTTTGCAGAATAAGCCAAGTCCCTCGAATACGAGGATACCTCAGCCATGTTGCCTCGAATACTAAAGGTCATACGACCCTAAATGATGCTGCCTTCGATACACAATATGACCTCGACCCTCGGAAGTTGCCTACGGAAAAAGGCTGAGGTATCTTCTGGCTGCCTACGAATAAGGCTTATTCTGATCCTTACCTTAGACTACCTGCCCTTCTATGGCATGGGACAGTCTTATGGCAAAGGATGCTTCGATGACCCTTCAACCTCCAAACGAAAGGCTTCCTGCCCTCTTATGGCAAGGATAGACCCTTTCATTCTGAAAGGCAAAAAGAGACCTATCATCTGAGTTTAAGGTAATTGCCCCTAATTGCCTTGCAATGCTCAAACCTTTTTATTATATTCTTTCTCGTAATTTTTCAAAAGGGCAACGCTTATTCACAAGCTAAAGTCCCTATCTCTTTCATCTACCTTTTTTTTTCTAAACAAACGAGCAAGCAAAGCAATTAAGAGCCCATGGAAAACCATGGATGCAAAGGGTGCCTTACACCTTCCCTTTGCATAAATTACCCCCCGAACTTAGATTTCTTTTAAAAGGTTTTTTTCTGTTTCTTTTTGCCTTTCCGAATTTGTTTGGATAAAATAAAAGTCGGTGGCGACTCTTGCTTACCGCGACATTTCGATTAATAAAAAGTCAGTTCACCGTATTACATCATGCAAGATCAATTCTTCTATTTGTTGCTCCGAAGGTTCACTATCCATAGAATGTCCTAATTGACGCAATGCTAAAACGGGGTTATAATTAATACAACCAAGAGTCCCCATTAATGGCACATTGTCGAAATCTCCACATTTGTAAATGATCCTATCAGATTTTAATTTCTTTGCATACCATAGGATAGAATCGGCTTTAAGAGCCCTTAGCTTTTGAGACCACTCGTTCCTAGCAAGCTCTTTGATAAAGCAACTAGATTTGTAGAGATGAGAAGTCAACCAAGAATATAGCCAGTGGACACAACAAAATAGCATTCCTCTCTTCTTTTCATACTTTGTATGGATAGCATAGTAAATATTAGCGAGGATAGTCGGAGTAGGATCTTTTCCATAAACCTTAAAGGAAGTGAAAGCATGAATGGCAGCGGGATCAACATAATCAACATTTTTTGGCAATAAGACAACTCCAAAAATCAAAAGAGCTAATAAATGTCCACAAATGTCCCATTGTTTCTTTTGAGCATACATTAAAGCTTGATTTTCTAAGTAAGATCTTTTGATCCCATGCACATCCCCATCAGTTTTATAATTAGTCTTCAATTCCGTAGCAGATAACCCCAAAGCTTTTGCCAAATCTGAAAAGTCAACTTCTTTACCCGCACCAGTATAGAATTCTTTTTTAATTTTTGAGAACCCCAAAGTAGCATCCATCTCTTCCAAAGTTGGAGCCAACTGAAAGTCTTGAAAAGTGAAGCACCTAAGCGGAGGGTCATAAAATTGAACCAAAGCAGTAATTGCTTCTTCTTGTACTCTCACCCTTAGCAAGTCCAAAATATTCCCATAGCGGATTACAAACCTATCCAAGGCACTTGATGGTAATTTCTCCTTGATTATTTTCAGCTTCTTGGTATCCGGAGTGGAAACGGAAAGGTGAACAATGGTCTTCTTGGTACTCATCCTTCCTACACATTCACCAAATAGAATATATTTTTTTTACATTTATATCATATTTTTTATTTACTATTTTTTTTTGTGGATAAAACATGATGAGGATGCAAATGAGAGATGATGCATGCAAACACACAAAAAAAGGAAATCATAGTAACAAAACAAATATATATATATATATATAAAACAAATCAAACACAATATTTTAAGAAACCCAGGTTCATAGGTTCGACGTAGGGGGCTCTAGGGAGCCAACCTTTTATGGGGGGTTCTAGAAGGTCTCATGGGGTCATTCGTAGCCTCCGAGACTCTTTGTCTCTTCGGATTTTAAAACGACTCATTTTATCCATGAGGTTCGAATTTTTGGGGTAGGTTCTCGGAGAGATCAGCTAAGTATCCAGTCCAGCCCTCAACAAAGTCAAGCCTCGTTTTGGACCTTTCCGAACACTCAACCCACTCCGAGTGGAGTTATCAGTGAGATTCGTAGGAGATTCGTACTCCCCTAGTGACCTCAAGGTTAACTCCCACATTTAAGGTTTAACTGACATAAAATAGAGCAAAATATACAATAATAAAGCAGATATCTTCAGGCAGATAAACAAACATAAAACAAATAAACAAAGAAATAATTTAATGTACATTAAAAGATGAACCTCCCCCAAACCCTAAATGTGGCAATTTGCCAACCCTAAAATGCGCCACAAACCCTAAACCACAAACCACGAACCATAAACCTAAACCCACTCAAGCCTTAGGAGCATAATAATTCACTAAAAGTGTTGTCCCCAGCAGAGTCGCCAGCTGTAGCAACCTGCCTAAAAATTATACTTAGAGAGTCGCCACCTATTCTGAAGGGCGAATAGGAAACCCTACACGGATAAGAGATTGAGGGTAAGTTATTATAATCAGGCTGAGGGAAGGTATGAGGCACCCTCAGCCCTTTCCTAAAGGCTAACAATCAAAGATTAGGGTTGCATGGCAGAAAATTAGGGAGAAATGTGGCAAACAGAATTTTAAGACATGATTGGGATTTTGAAGAGGGGGACTCGCCTTGTTGCCAAGTGCCTACGTACCTCCTTAGGGAGGATCAGAGTCTACGTAGTTCGGGAAGGGTTGTACGCCATTTAGAGTTGGAATTTGATTTGATACGGTTTTTTAGAGGCTTTTTTGGTCAGCCTATCGCAGTTTGGGTTTGTAATTGTAGTTTGAATGGAATTTAGAATTATTAGAATTTAGGGCGTACAACCCTGATTTGTCACTATTAACCGCGATAATCGATTGATTCAATTACCATAGTTAAAAGATTTGAAATTTGCATCACTACCAATTTTAATCGATTGATTCGATTATCACTAATAATGAATTAAGGTTTACTTTAATAATTTTTATAGAATTTTAAATGCATTGTTACCCCTCGCAATCGATTGATTCGATTAAAAAGAATGACAAGTTAAATCGAGGGAAAAAACGGTTAATCATCACAACTAATAAAATAGTTGCAACCATTTAACCAAATAATAGAAATCATATTTTATTTAATTAAATAACATTTTAATAAAAAAAATATTGTTATCCATAGCGATTAATCGATTTAATCGGCACGAATAACAAATTATAATTCTTTGTAATTTAATTGTCATGTATTTATTTTTAAAAAAATATTATAATACAATTATTTAATTACATTAAAATAGATATTTTAATTAAAACAAATAAAACAATTAAAATTATTAAGTTTATTAAGATTTTGGTTCAGTGTGGTCATTGTGAGGTTTATGTTATAGGGACTCAGTTATGGGCGTCAGATCTGAGGCTAGTGGAGGTTGAAGGCCAGATCTGGGAGGGTGTATGGTGAACTCCATAGGCATAGGCGCACAGGATCATGTTAGAAAATTCAGAAAAATAAATGGTGGAGGGGAGGCTCGAACCTGCGACCTCACCCTCCATGACACGCTTGGAAACCAACTCAGCCAGACGCCATTTGCGTTATGGAAACGCAACACTCACGCTATATACAAAACGCAGTAACTGAAAGTAAAACGCCCGCGCGAATTCAAACTGCCCAGTGGCACGCGGACACCTCATCATCGTCCCCACCCCACCTGAGAAAACCTGCAAAAAACAGCTACGAATTTGCTACGATTTTTCCGTAGCAAATCAAGAACACCAAAATAGCGAATCGGACCTGGGAGTATAAAAATACTTCGCGACACCCCTGTTCCATTCGTCTCGATCATACGAGCCTCCCTATATCCTTAATTCGTTCTAATTTTATCTCTATTGGAAAACCCCAATTTAAAACCCTAAAAGCTTAAACAGGCATCAATGGCAACACACAAACGAAACATGAAAACAGCCAACCAATCATCCAGAAATGTTCATGGCATTAAAACAAGCAAGATTATGCAATTAAATTTTAATGAGGACGCATATATTGTTCAAATCGAAGAGGTTTTCGAAACGGCTTACCTTGCCAAATATGAGGCAATTCTGGGGGTGTTGAAGCAGAGCAATGATCCAACCACGTTCAGAATCCCTCAATGAATCTTTTGCAACCGTTAATTCTTCTTGAAACCTCTTGAAACTCCAAAAACGAATCCAACCTCCTTGGTGATTTTTCTTGTTCTTGCAAGTGTGCCTTTCTTTCCGATTTCCTCCCCTAATCCCATGCTTTAGGTTCAGTACTTATAGGGGAACGAATTAGGTTTAGAAAAGAGCCCAAAGAATCCTTGAATCCAATCTTGCCATGTTGAGAAATTTGATTTTCTTTCTTGAATGATAAGCTACTATTTTGGTCAAGATTTGATTTTATTTCTCCTTCATCCAATTACCACGAAATTAATAATATATTTTGTCATTAACATTGATTGGAAATCAACAAAATATATTTTCTAACAAAATATTTAATTTTCTTACTTATTTAAATCATAAAATCAATTTTTTATGAAATAAATGTTTAAAAAAACTAAATAATATGTTTAAATTTCGTGACATCTTATTTTGGGCATGTTAATAACTTGTGGACCAAGTTTGCATAAGAAAACCATAGGCCCATTTGCAAAATTCCTTAATTTGAACCCTCCTTTTTCACATTTGGTCCTTCAAAATCACCTAACTTTGATCAAGCATATCTCCTTCAATTTTTAAGCTATGAGGGAGTTCTAATACTTTTTAGAAACCTCAAGAGGTCCTCTACAAGCCACTTTGGAATATATTTTTCATTTGAAGCTTTTATCTTGACCATATCCTCTTTGGGAAAAAACTGTTTCTGAAGGATGCCTGAAAATGACCTGTAATCTTTTGCCTTGTATCTTCTAAATGAAGCATTTCTAGCCTTGGCTTGTGAGACACAAAGTTGTAGAGAATTCAATTTCCTTCAAAATAGGCTTTGAGTGGGGAATTTCTGATGTTCCATGTGAAAGTTATGCCCAGTCAAAGTTGGGTTGACTTTCTCCTAAGAAACCCTAATTTGAACCTTTTCATCTTTGTTCATCTCTGAATTTCTATTAATGGAATCATGATCAATTCTTGATCAAATGATGGTTATGCACCCCATACTTGATATTTGCCCAATGGTTAAAGTTTGGATCATGCCTTGATTATGATTGACCTTTCAATTTGGATCAGTTGACTGTGAATTATCTGGATTATGTGAATGAGCCATGCTTTGAGATTTGAGCCTTGCTTTTGTTATGAGAAAAGTGTGGGAGGTAAATTTTGGGGTATGACAGCTAGGTTCATCTTTATTGTGTTGGAAATCAAAAAAGCAGCATACTGCATCCAGATCATCAAATGAAGTAGAGTATAGAGCATTGGCTTCTCTTACATGTGAAATTCAATGGTTGCAGTATTTGTTTCGCGATCTTCTTGTTGAATTTACTCAGCCGACCTTAGTTTTTTGTGACAGCAAGTCCGTAATATACTTGGCTCATAACCCTACCTTCCATGAGCGGAGTAAACATATTGAGTTGGACTGTCATGTCGTCCGTAAGAAGATTCAATCCAAGCTCATACATTTACTCCTCATTTCTACTCACGATCAGCTTGCTGATATACTAACAAAGCCCTTATATTCTCCTGCACTTCGAAAGACTTTAGCCAAGTTGGGACTATGTAGCATACACAGTCTAACTTAAGGGGGGCTGTTAGTATAGTTTATATCAGTTTGTATCTTGTACATAGTGTTAGAACAAGAATTGTTCTGATCAATATTCTTAGTTTTGATGATAACATTATATATGAATTTTGTATAAGACAATGTGGTACTCCAATCCTATGCATTTTCCATTTCAGGAAATATATAAAGAGTATGCATAATTCAGCGCAAGAAGCACTGACTCAGAAGGTTCAAGTATGCAACATCAGAACATGCTCTCGTAAGACATCAGAAGATGGTCAAGCAGAATCAGAACATGGTCTATGAAGCATCATAAGAACTTGAGTTCAGAAGCAGAAGCACTGAAGTTCTTATGGTATCACGCTAGAAGCACTTCAAAGTCAGAAGACAAGAATATGCTTTGCACCAAGCTGAATGACTCTGATATTCAAACGTTGTATCTACAAAGATCATATCAGAAGCAAGTACAAGATGACAGGCTACGCCGACTGACAAAAGGAACGTTAGAAGCTATTAAAGACAAAGTCAGTTAAAGCAGGAAAAGCAAGGCTCGAGGTAGTTGACAAAAGAGTGAAACATTAAATGCAAAGCTGTACGGAACACGCAACACATTAAATGCTCCCAACGGTCATCTTCTCATAACGCCTATAAATAGTGAAGTACTGATCAGAAGCAAGGTTACTAATTACCAATTCACGAATAACTCTAACAAACTTGCTGAAACGCTGTTGAATCAAAAGCTATCAAACTTCATCTTCAACCTCACATTACTTTTGTAATATCTTAGTGAGAATCAAGCTTAGAACTTAAGAGAAATATCACAGTTGTGATTATAGCTTATTAAGAAGCATTGTAATACTCTTGTAAGAATTTGTTTTACATTTATTTGTAAAAGGTTCCTAGAGTGATCAAGGTGTGATCATAATGCTCTAGAAGACTTAGAAGGTATCTAAGTGGAAAACCATTGTAATCAAGGTTGATTAGTGGATTAAATCCTCAGTTGAGGTAAATCACTCTAAGGGGGTGGACTGGAGTAGTTTCGTTAACAACGAACCAGGATAAAAATCATTGTGCAATTGTTTTTATCTTAAGAGTTTTAAAGTCACACTTATTCAAACCCCCCTTTCTAAGTGTTTTTCTATCCTTCACATAGATTATACAATATTATTGTAGAATAGTATAGAACTAGTATATGTGTTACATTAGCACACTAGAGATTAACTTTATCCTCTTGTGTATATATTCAACCAATTGTAATATATTTTTGGTTAATGAAGAAGTTCACTTTTATCATAACTGTTTTTTGTTACCACTGTAATTTTCTGTTAGGCTTCATCTTCTTCATGGATCTACATGGTGAACACTTCACCATTGACAATTATTCATCTATTTTAGTTTTCACACCCTGTTTTTATTAATTTTGCTCATGGTTTTGTCTAAAAAAGACTATTAGATTGGAGGCAATACAAAGAAGTAGAGGGTTGAGCCCGGGCGCGTGCCCAGGCTTGCTGGACTATAAAACCGCCCCTAGTGAAGTTGAACTTGTATTGTGACTTTTAATAGAGAATAAATATTGCATTTTTTTGTCTTTGCAAATATATGAACTCGTGATCTTTAATAAAGAATAACTATTATATTTAACATTTTGAAAATGAGTTTATAGAGACGTCACATAGAACTATGAAATGATGTAACACAAATAAATTTAAAAAGCTAGGATGTCTCGTAATATAATCCTTTTGATTTATATATTATATCAAGGGCTAAAAGAAAAATAAAAAAATATTTGGAAGAATCAAAATAATTTTTCATCACAAATACTAAAACTAAAAAATAGTATACTTGTAGGGATCAATTAAATATTTAAATCAATTTTTTAAAATAATTTTATAGATATTTGATAAATTTGTCAAATATCTATAAATACCTTGTCCCCATAACCAATGCAACATGAACCTTGTCCAACATCACCTCATTCTACTTCTCAACATTGTAGCAAGAAATTTTAAGTTGTCAACCAGAACTTCTTCAATTCCTTGTTGAACCTAGAAGAAGGTTCTCAACATCAATCTCAAAAGATTAAATATCCCTTAAGAAAAAAATTCAACTTCCAGTTTTGTGGATCCATTATCTTATTCAAGTATTTTCTTTAATGTGTGTTTGGATTAGCGATTGATAGAATTGATTTTGACATAATTGAATTTGCTAGAATTGATCTTCTAAACTTTTTCATCCAAACTTTTAGTCCCTAATTCTAAAATCGTCGCTAAAATTGTCGCTAACTCAGCTGCTAAGTAATAAATTGTCGCTAAAATCGTCGCTTAGTTGCAAGAGGGACCCAAAGTATGGATGAAAAATTCTAAGAGGATCATTCTTTAAAGAAAATATTTTGAGGGACTAAAAACGAAATTTGAGATATTTATGAGGATCACAAACATATTTAACTCTTTAATATATTATAATAGTTTATTTTTATGATTTTAAAGAAAACAAAATTTCAATTTTAGTGTTTAAATTCACAAATATTTTTGTCTTTGTGTGGAGTTGAACTTGTGTTGTGACTTTCAACAAAGAATAAATATTACATTTTTTTTTATCTTTGCAAATAGTTGAACTCGTGATTTTAATAAAGAATATCTATTGTATTTGACCTTTTAAAAATTAGTTTATAGAGACATCATGTAGAACAATGGAATAATATGGCACAAATAAATTAAAAAGGCTACCATGCGCCCTAATATAATCATATAGAACAATGAAATAATATGGCACAAATAAATTAAAAAGGCTACCATGCGCCCTAATATAATCATATAGAACAATGGAATAATATGGCACAAATAAATTAAAAAGGCTACCATGCGCCCTAATATAATCCTTCTGATTTAATATATTATATAAATACAAATCTTCTAATTTAATGTATCTATATCCCATGCTAACAAAAGTAAGGATGAAGGTAAAGAATCAACATACTTATAAATGGTTTATCCATTTCAATTAAAATGATCTAATAATAAATCAAAAAGTTCATAAGGACACTTCTGATCTGTTTGAAAACTCGATTTCTTACTGCCACCGTACATTTGGAGTCTTTCCACCGTGATTTTCAAAAGCTACTATTGATAGCTTATTTTTTATCGTGGTTTTTAATAAATTCTAAACAGGCTTCATAAGTATTTGAAGCTCAATATCTCAACCTATCAATCAACGAATCACTAAATTATGTTTCACAACCCTTAAATCAGCCCCCTCAATAATAAGAAGAGGGTAAACTTGTTTAGTGGCGTGGGCAGGTAGTAGTACTAGTAGCATTGCTATTGCTTTTTGTTTGTGTTTGGAGCCATTTTCACATCCCTGACAGCGTTTCAAACACGAATAGTGACGCATAGAACAAGAGTCAGTATTAGGAAACAAGAATAGGAATAGGCGGGGGTCAAAGTCCAAAAGCGTAAAACCTCTGGAAAAGAAAAGGACTGAAGAAAGAGAAAGAAACACACACAATAAAAAAAGAGAGCACGGAAATGGTCGGGTGCTCAACGCTGCACCTCATTTACTTCCCCACTCGTACTTCACATGACATAATCAATTCACTCTTCACCCTTTCTCTCTTTTATCAACACTACACTCATGTTTCTTCCACGTTCAACAACTGAACACAACTGAACAAAACAAAATGGAACAGTATGAAGTTCTGGAACAGATTGGTAAGGGCTCTTTTGCTTCTGCTCTTCTTGTAAGACACAAGCATGAAAACAAAAGGTAACATACTCTAACTCTAACTCTTACTTATTTCATTTATAATGTGTCATTCTTCTTTCAAGTTTAATAAACAGTTTAAGTAATGTGAATTTGTTTTGTAATGTGTTTAGGTATGTGCTCAAGAAGATCCGCCTTGCCCGCCAGACCGAAAGAGTCCGTAGATCTGCTCACCAGGAGGTCACTCACCTTACTCTTGTCTGTCTTTCTATTTCTATATAAACTTTATTATATATAATATTTTAATAAGACGGTATATAGTTTATATTTCAATTTATTACTAAGTATTTTTGAAATGTGGAAGGGGGAAATTTGCTTTTTGTGATTTTAAATTTGTTAGATTTCTAAAATGCTTTTGTTATTGTTGGTTTCTTGTTTTGCAGATGGAGCTTATATCGAAAGTTCGTAATCCGTTCATTGTAGAGTATAAAGATTCATGGGTAGAAAAGGTTGGTATTTTTCATGTGAGTTCATTAGATTCTTGATTAATTTGTGAGGCTGAAATTTGAGAGCTGTTGTTACCTTCACTTTCACTTTCAGGGTTGTTTTGTATGTATCATCATTGGTTATTGTGAAGGAGGAGATATGTGAGTTCTTATTCTCATTGAATTCGAGTATTTGAGGAACTCGCGACATTTGAAAACATTTCTTTTTATATTTTAAAATGCTGATTATGTAGTTCTTCTTTGATTTCTTTGTTGTGAAGGGCTGAAGCTATTAAAAAGGCTAATTGTGTTCATTTTTCTGAAGAGGTTGGTCACTCTTGCAGAAAATTCTTTTACTTATTAACCTGGAGTGAATAATTTTCGTTCCTATTTGAATTTAACGCTTTTTAATACTTAGTTCACTGATATATATCATTTTTATACAGAGGCTTTGCAAGTGGCTTGTTCAACTCTTGATGGCACTTGATTACTTGCATGCAAATCATATTCTACACCGCGATGTCAAGGTGAATGGTTTCTGTAAATTCAATCACTGAAGATGTTAAGCAGTTTTACAAAAGATATATTGTATCCTCACTTTATATTGATGCTTTATCCATGTTGGTTTCAGTGTTCAAATATATTCTTGACAAAAGATCAAGATATACGTCTAGGTAATGGCTTTTGACATTCTATCCTCACACCATAGAACTGCACTTGGAGTCTGAACATCTCTGAAGTTATGCATTGTTTTGTTGTGGATGCAGGTGACTTTGGTCTTGCTAAAATGTTAACAAGTGATGATCTTGCTTCTTCGGTAAGTTTTACCGCTATGCTATTCTTTGGATCGTTTGTAATTTTTATCTAACTAGGTTGTTGCCCTGTACTTAGATTGTGGGGACTCCAAGTTATATGTGCCCAGAGCTTCTCGCTGATATACCCTATGGATCTAAGTCAGATATCTGGTCTTTGGGTAAGTAACACTGGTTTCTTTTGCACTCCCAAGATCTTCTAGATTTCATAACCTTTTCCTTTCTCTTGTTTATGCTGTAAATTGCAATTGACATTGGTTATAACATAATATTTATCAGGATGCTGTGTATATGAAATGGCTGCTCACAAACCAGCTTTTAAAGCTCTTGTAAGTTACTATTTAAGGGTCGTAATTATTCACTTTTTCTTATGAAAAATCATTTGAGACAGAATATTAAGTTTTTGCAACTTGAAATCGGTGAGACCTTTTAGCTGTATTTGATTTGTGCAGGATATGCAAGCATTGATTAACAAAATAAACAAGTCTTTAGTGTCCCCACTACCAACAGTTTATTCTGGTACTTTGTGAGTTCTCTTTTTCCTAAAAATTTCATGTTACTCTTTATCTGTCAGTTCATGTTTTATGTAACTGATATGTTAGTGCCTATACCTACAATACTTGGCTGATGTCTATGTGCGTTATATTAAGACATTGTCAATAGTGATCAAATTAGTGACGACTCTTTAATGCATTCATGTTTTGTCAAGCCTACCATTAGAAACTTAAGACATTGCCTAACCCATGGCTTATTAGGTTACAAAATTGTTGGGAATTAGAAACTTAAGTGCTTTTGCATCCAGATTTGGACGTACATTATTGACTTGCATTCTCAATCTTTGTTCAATGACATGATTTGTATAACTTACTTTTTTATTTCTTTTTGGTTCTTTCAGTCGAGGCATGGTGAAGAGTATGCTACGGAAAAATCCCGAGCTTAGGCCAAGTGTATGTTTTCTGTCAAGTATTTCTTTGCATTTTAGTGAAAACTAGTCTATTCTTTTTTCCATCGTTATATAACATGATTACCAAACTTCAGCTTGATTAACTTTATCTTGATAGATTTATTCAACAAAGTTTGCTTTGGCAGGCTGCAGAGCTACTAAATCATCCACATCTTCAACCTTATATACTTAAAGTTCATCTGAAACTAAACAACCCCAGAAGAAGTACTTTTCCATTCCAATGGACCGACTCAAACCATGCAAGGAGAAGTCGATTTGTAGAACCAGAATCTGTTTCCACTCTCTCTGGCAGAGTTAAACGATTGTCGTTCAGTAATGACAGGGCCTTGAATCCTAGTATTTCTGGAACTGAAGTAGGTTCTTTGTGTTCTACTCAAAGAGCTCAAGGATTCTCTACTTATTCAAAACATTATGAGCCATCCATTGGTTGTGTCCGTGAAGAACACAACGCTAACAAATCAAAAGACACCAAATTCTCAAATGTTGGTCGGATGGAAAGACTGAGATTAGCTAAGGAGTCTGCCACCCCGCGGCGACAGATTACCCCATCAAAGATAGCCCATACTAGTTCCAAGCGCGATTCGGTAAGTTTATGCTCTACGCTGCCTAATACATCTACCTTATATAGTGAAGAGTATGTATATTATTAAAGAAATCCGACTTCTTTTGTTTTATTGTTTCTTCACTCATCATTTCAGCTTCCTTCATCTTCTACTCCAGCTGGTAAATTTACACCACCATCTCGCAGAGCTTCCCTTCCATTGCCTTCAAGATCCTCAGCCACAACCACTCCTTACAGAGCCAATGTTGATCTTCTTCGAAATATGGACTCTCCTAATATCTCTGTGAATGCGCCACGAATTGATAAGATTGCTGAGTTCTCTTTGGCCCCTGGCGAGGATCATCCTCTCTTCCCTGTGCCTGCAACATCATCAACATCAGCTCAGTGCTCTTCTAGTTCCCCAAGGAGTGCTGCTGACTACACAATCACAAAAGACAAGTGTACAATCCAGATTGTGGACAAAGCCAATGTCCCTACCAGTGGTGCTCTAGTTCCATATGGCAGTGAATGCGCTGAACATGTCACAACTGCTGTTTCAATTAATTCATCGGCCGATTCTCGTCAACGCAAGTTTGACACCTCGTCTTACGAGCAACGAGCTGATGCACTAGAAGGGTTGCTCGAGTTCAGTGCCAGGCTTCTACAACAACAGAGATTTGAAGAGCTTGAGGTGTTGTTGAAGCCATTCGGTCCGGAGAAGGTTTCTCCAAGGGAAACAGCAATTTGGTTGACTAAGAGCTTTAAAGAAACTGTGGTCTAAGGTTATCTCACACAGTTTTGTAACATTGACATGACTATAGTGTAGACTAATGTAGTAGTACTACATATGACCTTGTAGTTTGAAGAATAGCTTAGCTTCTAATGTCATTGTTCTTGTTGACACCATTAGCATATTCTGAGAAGTCCACATTTCCCTTGCACTTGCAAAAACAGTTTGACAATGTAAGATGACATTACCAATGTATTTATATTAATTTGGCTTAGTTGCAACTTAAGAGAGTGCCAACAACCTAGCCATAACTCTCACAAGCACAAACCAATCCTCCTTTGTGCTCACCATGAACAACCACCTTATTGATTCTTCAATCTTTGCTCGAACTGTCTTTTCTATTCTTATAGTTGCTTCTTCTTTCAATTCTAACCCCAACAAGTTTGGTGGTTCTCTAAATTTCACACAATAAAGTAGATAATGATATGATATAGATATTGATACTCATGGTTACCTTTAATTAATAAAGAGAAGAATGAGCTCTGAATTATGCAGGAAAAAACTTATCAAATTGCTGGCTACAAAATTATGCAGATAAATGCAATTTCATAACCAACATCAGCTTCCTAATTCAAATATACTATAACAATTAGCACACACACCATGGACAACGTAATCCATCAAATAAACACTGTTTTAACAATAAATCAAAATGGGGATGTAGCTCAAATGGTAGAGCGCCCGCTTTGCATGCGGGAGGTACAGGGTTCGATCCCCTGCATCTCCATAATAAAATTTTTTCTGTTCTAAAGTGAAGTTTTTGCCAAAGGTTTTTAGCCATAAGAGTGTAAATAGCATAAGGATATAATAACCTTAAAAGGCACCCACGAATTTGTTTTGTATATTATTATTCATTAATTTTTTAACATTTATATAATTAATTCATTCTTTAAAATTATATAAAAAAATAATTGTTTTATGATAAAAAATAATGGATTTTGATAAAATCTGGTTACAAACTTGTTGCATTGTTCAACGTGAGTTGTTGGACCACTAGCTTACCAAGATAAGTCTACAATATCCATATTCCCCAAATTTAGAGAGTTTAGACTAAGAATGACAATATAGAGACATTGGATGTTGTTGAAATAAAATGTATTTCCCTTTTTCCCAAACACCATAGCATGTCGCTTAATTACTGCATAACACTTGTGTCATCCGTATCAGTCAGTTTCCAAAATCTTGACTTAAAGGTAAGGCCTCGATATCATCATAATTGAAGATTACTACCATGCAGGGGTGGATAAGTGTCAGAACAGTGTGCATGGAGGATTGGTCATTTCTATAGGTGATGCTCTTGCTCTATTACATGTTATTGACCTGCATGGCAAGTTTATGAAGATTTAGTCCCTAATTACTAAATGGAGGATGACTTCTTTTGAAAAAAAATTACTCCTACATGAATTTTCTTTCAAAAATCAAGAAGATAAAAATAGACTTCGCCATAGTGTGGAAAGTTTCAAAAAGTTGAAACCTCAAAAAGAAGTTGTATATATCTAGAGGAATGAGCCTAAGAAGATGTTCACAACTGGAAATAATCAAGTGGATCATGAGAATACTAATGAGCAAGAGTAGCGTGGGAACCATGAACTAGAGCAACATAAAAAGGATCTTATGCATGAGTAACGCGAGAATCAAGAGGACAGTGAACATCGGATGCAGCAACCTGATCAAGAAAATCAAGAAACCCAGCTAGACAACTAGAAAGCTCATAAAATTAGGGAAACTCTTATCCCACCCCTTGGGGTTCTTAGGCACCATGTATGCTTCCAAATTTTTACCCCTCTGTTTCTGGAGGTATATCTCCGGATGCACCGTTTTTTACTTAACGTGAAAACGTTCCGTAGATGCATTTACAGAACCTGTCCGTATGTATATTTATAGAATAAACTCAGAAACAAAAAATTAGGAAATCAACATTGCAACAATAAAAACAACATTCATAGATTAAAATCGGCATTGCATTAATGATTTCAACAGAAAATTAAATATTACATTTCAATAGTCCGGTGAATGCTTGCACATCTCTAAGATTTGGTCGACCGTTCTTTGTACCGTTGCTATGAACTCGAGCGGGATTTTCTCTTCGAAATCGAAATATGTTCGCCACATCGCCAAAACATCCTATCGGCTCTTGAGCTCAAAGTTGCTGTAAACGACGTTCCCTTCATTGTCAACTGAAGGTGAACGATACTCGAGCTTCACAACCTTTCGTTTGTCTCCGTAAGGTAGGCAATAGTGGATTTCGTCAATGATATCGTCGAGCGAGGTGTAATCATTGAGTTTGATCGTTCGCCCGGGTGTTTTGTCGTCGGAGTATGAGGCCATTGCGACATACCAACAGATGTTGATATCATATTGAGACATTTTTGTGTTTGTGTGAAATACAACATAAGAAACTCAAGTTTATAGAAAACCTAGGTGAATATGGACCACTCATGTTCTGTCATAGAACTTTCCGTAGCATATCCACGGAAGGAACCTAGATATTTTGATTCCGTAGGTATATCTACGGAAAATACCCACAAGATGCAAATTAAGAAACTTCCGTAGAAACATCTACGGAACTTTCCCTGTTACTTTTTTCAGCAGAAAAGAATAATAAATAACATTAGCATATTGAAATGACAAAAATTGATTACATTGCAATGTTAAATGGTAACTATATTCTTTTGTCGAAATCGACATATAATTCTTTTGTCGAAGAATTTACAATACGATTTCATGCATCCATTATTTGTTCAACAATGACACAAGGCTTCACCAATTTTCCACCTTCGGACTCTTCTTGTTTCGTCCCTACCGCGGGTTTAACCTTACTTCTCACATTACATGTTATGTGATATCGAAAAAGTAATGCATTATAAAAAGGAAATACCTTTGCCACCGCATTCATCAACGCGGTATCGCGGTCCGTAACAATCGCCTTAGGCATCTCGACTTGTTCCTTTAAAAGTGACCGACACACCTCTAATGCCCATGTGAAATTATCCTCCTTTTCAAACTCCAAAATGAAAAACCAACGACATATGTCTTCTCAGTAGATATAACACAAACCATCTCAAATAATGAAAGTCTATATTTGTTGGTCTTGTAGGTAGAATCGAGAATGAGCACTGTCAAGAACATGTTGAACAAATTTATCCAAACTGGATGAGTCCAAAAAATATCTCGGACCGTAACTCCATTGTCGCAAGTTCTGTATTGGGACACGTAACTGTTATCATCCAACAATTTCAACAGTTGTTGCATCTCACTTCTATCTCCCCTAACCGCCTTGTTATTGCGGTACCAGATGTTATACACTTGCCTTATATTTGATACATTGTCGGGTTCCTTCCATTTCAATGTGGCATGTATATTTTTTGGTTGGACAAGATTCAAAGACATGTCACTAATACATGTCTTCTCTTCCGGTTTGAGCTAACATACACTAGGATGGCCTTGTAACTTTGAGCACAATTCATGGTTATGCAAACCACAAAATACACTAAATTTTCACTTCTTGTTAGCCAACATATAACCACGAATTTTAAATGGACACTCACATTTTCTACTACCCGCGTCGTCTCTCTTAAACTTCCGTAGAGGAGTATGGTATTTCCCGCTTCTTTCACACAAAATTGGTACAAAGTGTTTCTTCTTTCCGAACCATTATCCGATCTTCCTATTACCATTCCAAAACCAAGCCTAGTTGCATTCTTACGAATCCATGTGAGCATGCTATCACGATCATCAAACTCTTGCTTGTTATTAAAGTCACCGTCGACATCTACCGCATTTACGAAAGAAAATTTCTTTAGCCACCTCCCTATGGGGGTCACCCCCAGCGAAAAACCCAAATTACCCCTGCTTCGAAAATGAACTTCCGAAGCATTTTTTTTTTAAAAAAAATTTCCACAATTCGGAAGTGCATCTCCGAAAACACCTCATGGGGGGTGTTTTCGGAGATGAACTTCCGAAAACACCTTTGTTCAGATTTTGGGGGGTTTCGGAAATGAACTTCCGAATTATGCAGAAACTGTGTTTTTTTTTTTATGTTTTTCTTAACAGTCTCGTATTTTTAATTAAAGGAAACCGGGAAATAAAATAAGCGACATATAAACAGAAAAAACTAATATGATAAAAAAAGTAATATATACAAGCCGATCCAAATCCAAATAAAAATAGTGTGCTAAAGATATAAAAACTCAGAATCTGTAGCTTAATTGTCGCTAATCCGTAGCTAATTCAAACACATCTTTTTTATGACCTAGAATTCGTTTTTTTCATGATTTTTTGAAATAAAGTTTATCACATTATAAGAATATCTCTCAAATTTGAGCTAATATTTTGCAAGGAATTAGATAATACAGTAACACATAAAAATTATTTCCAAAGTTTCATGACATTTATAATAAGTCTCAATTTATTTTGATTTTCCGATCGAAACACATATACGTGTTTTGATCAAAAAAATCAAAATAAATCGAGACTTATTTGGAAAGCAATGAAAGTTTGAAGATACTTTATATATGTTATGATATAACTCCTTGCAAAATAATAGCTTAAAACTCAATTATATGATAACATTTTCCTTGTTTCCGTTTTATAGAAAATCGACTTATAAAATAATTAATATTTAATTCATCTCAAGTTAAACAAATTTAATTTTTTGTGAGAGATATCCTTATAATGTGATAAACTTTCTTGAAGAAAAAAAATGAATTCTAGGTCATAAGAATGATGTATTTGAATTAGCTATGAATTAACTACGGATTAGCTACAGAGTAGCTGCAAATTAGCTACAGATTCTAGGTTTTTAAATGATGTTCACGTTAACGACAGATTTTGCGACGGAACACCTGTCGCTATAAATAAAATTTATATAAAAATATAAAATGGAGACAAAATGCCACATGGTACCCATGTCAGCATCTTTGCCACATTGGCCTTGCAATGTGATAGTGACACACGTTAGCTCTTTTAACAGACATTAGCAAGAATGATCAAAAGTGTGGATGCAAAATTTTAGAGGGATCATTCTTTGAAGAAAATATTTAGTGGGACTAAAAACGAAATCTACAATATTGATGAGGAATCCTAATCTTAGAAACCACAACTTGACATTAAATTAAAAACCTCAACATTTTAGAAACCACAACTTGACATTAGATTAAAACACTCAACATTAGATATATAGTCGTTAACATAAATTTAACATTATATATCATTATAAATGTGTAGTTGAGGATGTTGCAACATATTGATAATATCTTCGACGGATCTTGTAATCTTCGCATCCACTTCAATCGGACCCTTTGATTCATAATAGTGAAAAGTACTCCACATAACTTTTAAATTTTCATCCTTCTTCAGTTCAATGAAAAATACGCAGTAAATGAGTTCAAGGGTATTTTCGAAGATGCATCTTTGAATCCACCCTAGAAATTTATGGAAATGCATCTCCGGACCAATTTTTGGCAAAAATGAGATGGTTGTTTGATTAACGAAGGATGAAGTGATTTAAGGTGTGTTCGAAGATGACACAACTGAGAGTAATTTGAGATTCTACCTACCACTCATGTGTTAAATATAACACCCCCAAATCTAATAAAATTACCATTATAACCTTAAAATTTTCCGCCATTTTCACAAATTCACGTTTCCATTGAAAATTTCAAATTTTGGACTATACCGGAAATTCTTTAAAAATAGTAAATAGAATACCAGAAATTGTTTGAAAAAATTTAGTGAAATACTGGAAAATTTCAGAATTTCCCGTAGTTTAAATTTTTTTGAAATATTCTGAAAATTTTAAATGAACTAAATTTCTGGTACAGAATGATAAATTTTGAAATTTTCGAAAAAATTTGTAACGTACCAAAAATTTATATAGAATATTTTCATCATGGTATCGAAAATTTTGTTCGATATTCTTTTCTTGAAAAGGGGTATTTTTGATATTAAGAAAAATTTACGGGTGGCATGTAGAATCCTTGTGGGAAAAGAAATTTCCCTTTTACCAAATTTACATGCAGCCCAGGCCCATAATAATGGTCGTCGTGCTCATGGAGAAAGTTTTTGTTTTTTACAAAAAAAAGTTTGGAGAAGGTTTTCTTCTTTCTCATCTCTGCAACTGCAAAAATGGAAGAATGCGAGATAATAGATTTATACGAACTTCACTACTCCGACTTATCATCATTATCATCATCTTCAACTAAAGTTGATTCTATAATGGAAGCACTCGGATCCAACGGTCCCGGCCTCCTCGCCGTCACCGGCATCCCCAACGTATCCAACCTCCGCTCCTACCTTCTCCCGCTTGCTCGAAATCTCTCTCTTCTCGATCGCCAAACCCGCAATCGCATCCTCAAGGTAATCAACCATTCAATCCCTATTAGTATCTACACCATTAGCATGAAGCTAGGGTTTATCATTTTTAGGGTTTTACATAGTTGATTCAGTTTTGTAGGGAATCTTACTGTGCATGATTTTCTAGGAGCATAACTTAGGTAGTGACGTTTCCTTGAAAAATCCTCATAGGAGTGTGTCTTCTTTTGCTATGCAACTGACTTATTCGAAAACACATTCCGAAGAGAATGAGAAAGATGAACCTCGATGTCATGGTAATGGATTCGAGAATCTAGGAAGTGTTTTTCAAGAGCTGGGATTTTGCATGATGGAGGTTGGACTTTGTCTTGCTAGAATCTGTGATAAGGCAATTGGTGGAAATGAATTGGAGCAAAGTTTGTTGGAGTCGCTCGCTGCAAAGGGTCGTCTCATTCATTATCATTCTCAATTGGACGCGATACTCATTCAAGAGCTTGATAATAGCAAGAGGAAGAACAAAAAAGGGGTTAAGATTAAGAATAATATCAAGCCGTTGGAAGGGTCGTGTTTGAATTCTGTTGCTTGTGATGATGTAGTTCGTTCTGATTTGTGGCAACAGTGGCATTATGATTACGGGATATTTACTGTTTTAACGGCACCGCTTTTTCTTTCTCCGTCTTATTCGGAGTCGAGTACGATACAAGATTCATGTGGTTGTGTTGAATGGCCGTCACCAACTGGGCATACTAATTTACAGATATATGATCCGAATAAGAAAAAGGTCGTTATGGTTAGGGCTCCTCCTGAAAGTTTTATTGTTCAGGTTGGGGAATCAGCTGATATAATCTCAAAAGGGAAGCTAAGATCGACCCTTCATTCTGTTTATAGACCTTTCAAGTTTGAAAATTTGAGCAGAGAAACTTTTGTTGTGTTTCTGCAGCCTGCGTGGACCAAAACTTTCTCTATCTCGGATTATCCTCTTGGAAAATCGGCATTCGATGGGGTTGATGGTCAGTGTTTAGCAGTGGATGATGAGTTTGATGACGAAGAACAACAATCTGGGCAGGATAATAACCAAATGAGTCTGGAAATTCAGAAAATAGTTCCCCCACTTTCGTCACGGTTAAAGGATGGGATGACTTTTGCCGACTTCTCACGCGAAACTACAAAGCAGTATTATGGTGGTAATGGTTTGCAATCAAATAGATGACTCGTAACTCGTTTGGATTCACAATGCAACAGTATTATAGTGGTAATGGTTTGTGGAGCGACAAATACTAGCCGTTAGGTGGATATCCCGCCGTAATTCGAAACAAATGCCAGTTCCCTGCTAGCCTTGTTTCAAAGCAATAGACTTAAAAAGCTAACCTTGCTGATTATGCATTTCAGTATCTTTTTTCCTTTGAATAGTAACCATATTTTTGAAAGGTGAATTAGATAATATTGAATTTGTTGACCAGTTTGAATTAACACTGCAAAACATTTCTTTTTCCTTTTTGTCTCTCCTCATCCCTCATTGTCTTTACATTATTTGATTAAGATTGATTCTAGTGGGTCTACATGTGCAAGCCACCTCCTACTTTGTTCCTTGAGCCTCTACACAGGAATAGTAAAGAAAAAGAAACTTAAAATAGCTGAAAAAGATGACCCTATCATACAAGTGAAAAAAATGCTTTCTCTTCCACTGCTGGTCCATAAAGAGTTGACGTGCATTCAATGCCTTTGTTCTTTCTTTCTTTTTTTCTATGCTCACATTTGGTAAAGTTAGCAGGGAAGGTTCACGTCTCTATCTTTTACTTTCATTCTCTCAAAGCTTTGGAATGAAACCATGAGTGGCATGGAAATGACATTTTATTGTATGGGAATTTTAGGATGGAATGCAACAAAACTTCTAGTATTTTATTCTTTGAAATGTTGACGAAAAGGAATGAGTTGTACTCTTACTTTGTCATAAATTATAAGTTGTTTTATAATTCCAATATATTATTAATGACTTTTTGTCTAATATACTTTTTACTATTTATTTCTCTTTCTTTTATTTATTCTTTTAATTTGGTTTTTCAATGTAATTATTGAAGGACATTTTTGTAAAGTCATACATCATTTTATTTTCCTATAAAATAATAATGGTATTTGTTTAATTCGTGTGAAATGACTAAAATATCTTATAAGACGGAGATAGTACTATTATTATCCTTAATTTATTTTCCATTTGATTTTCACTCAATAGCATTAAGAGTACTCAGCTATTTTGTATGCCAGTAAATATAAAATTGCCCCATTATATTGGCAAAGTTGCGTTGAAAAGGGAACAAAATGCTTCCCCTGTTTGATAATACTATGGGTTTATTTTCTAATGTTATGCATATAATATTTTTAAACTTATGTCATCAATAAAATACCCACAACATAAGCAATACATACAATGTGCGTATAAAATATATAACTAAAAACCCCTTTTTTAATTTTGGGTTTGAACGGAATGTGAGGCTTCTAGTCGTGTAAAATTTCTAAACAGAGTTGCTATTTTTACACTAAAAAACTGACACCGTATCCTACATCAACCAAAATACATCAAGCATGTGTGTTTGTTTGTATTAAGAAAAAAGAAAAATTAATTAAGAAATATGATGAAAAAATAAAACCGTATATTTATCCGGTGTAAGTGTCAATTAATAAGGTAAGAATAACATTCCTATTTTAAAATGTAGAATGTGTGGTTTTAGAGTCTTATTTGAACATGGGGTTTTAGGATTTTAGTTGGATTAGGTTTATTAATGTCAATTGATGCTTGCTAATTTGTTTATGTATTAAGTAGTATTATGTAGTTATAAGGTAAAAAATGGATCTGAAAAAAAAAGGAAGAATTTTTTTCATTTATTTATTTATTCATTATGGAGGTTCGTTTGAAGATGATGAATTGTTTAAGTATGAAAGCATTATTTACGAGCTGAAATGTGATGTTGATAAGTGGAGTTTTCTTTGAGCGGGCTGATTTATCTAAGGTTCACCTCAGTGTTGATGTTTATGTACAGCACTCAGTGTCATAGCCTGAGTTCGATGATGACTTTATAGAGGAAGAAGATATAACCCTTGAGGATATTGTAAATCTTAATAAAGAAGATATAATTTTCATATTGTATGAAAAAGTTGTCAAAAATGCAGTAGGTGATGAAATTGAGGTGAATGAAGGCGGAGTGAATGAAGGTATAGTACGTGAAGGTCAGGTGAAGGTGAATGAATGTGAAGAGGTGAAGGTGAATGAATGTGAAGTGAATGAACGTGAGGTGAATGAGAGTGGTGTGGATGTTGTATGTCTTTGGTACCGAAAGATATTATGTGAGTTTTAATTATGACAATGTACGGAATATAGCATTGAAATACTCAAATGAATGTAATGATGATTTTATGGAGCATGATAGGGAAAATTTGTTAGATTATGTTCATGATATAGATAGTACCAATAAAATATGGAGGCATAAAGGAGATTTTAATGAGAGTGAATCTGAAAGTGAGGAATTGAAAAGTGAATGTGAAATTGATGAAAAGATGGAACAAATAAGAAAATTATCCAATTTTCAAATTGCAATTGAAAAGTGAATATGAAATCGATGAGAAGATGAAACAAATAAGAAAATTATCCAATTTTCAAATTGCAGAAAAATATGGCAGAATATACATGGAAATTAAGAACTTATTTTTCTATCAAATATGATTTTAAGAGCAATCACAACTTATGCAGTCAAGTATGACATAAACGTTATGTTCATGAAAAATGATAAACAATGAGTTAGCGTTAGTTGTCAAGAAGGATGTGAAGATAATGCTTATTGTAACGAGGATTCTTGATAACAAGTTCATGAAAAATGATAAACAATGAGTTAGCGTTGGTTGCCAAGAAGGACGCGAAGATAATGCTTATTATAACGAGGATTCTTGACAACAGAAGAAAGTGGTTGACATTCACAGTCTCAGTAGAGCTTAGGGGTGTATATGGGTCAATTTGTGTTCGGTTTAGGCAAAATCAGAACTAGAGATGACAGGCAGACCCAAACCCACAGGACCCACCCGAACCCGAGTCAACGGGTGAAAACCCGCGTTGACTGGGTTTGAGTTTGAGTTCGGTTGCGAGTTTGGGTAGTGTGAAACCCGCACGCGAATCCTAAAATCACACTCGCTTAGATATTAAATTACATAATTGATGAAAAATTGTAATGTTGATGTTGGAAAGTTGTAAGAAAATTGATGGAAAATTACATAATTTATGTATTTTGCTGCGGGTTTGGGTGAAAAAACCTGAACCCAACGGGTGTGAGTGTGGGTGTTATTTTGCCACCCGAATAGCCTTTGGGTTCGGGTGGTGATTTCGGGTTCGGGTGGTGATTTCGGGTGCAGGTTTGGGTAGGGTGAAACCCATACCCGACCCTACCCGTTGCCATCCCTAATTAAAACCCAAATTATTTAGAGTATATCAGTTTGAATGAGGTAAAATAACCACCCACAATATAATTGGGTCGGTTTGAGTAAAATCGTAAATTCGTGGAATGGATTGGAGAGTGGGTTATCTAATCCCCCCCCCCCCCCCCCCCATTTTTTTCTTTAAAAATAGTTTAGCTCTATTAGTGTTATTCTTTTAACTTCAAATGTTTAAACATACTATAAAATTTATAGTAAAAATATTTGAAAAAATTAAAGTTATATTACGATAGTACCTATAATTACATAAAATACTTAGAACTTAGTAGCATTAGTATCAAAATAATCAAAGAGTCAAGAAGATTGTCCAAATATCCTCCACAATTCAATATTTTTTTTTTATTTTAACAATAATATCTTCAATCAAGTTCCAATAATAAAGATATAAATATTAGTTCACATACCAATTCATTAAGAAACATAAAAAACAAAAATAACAATTAGTTAATGGTAAAATTTATGGATTGAGTTTTATGGACTGGATCCGAATTTACCTGAAACCCAAGTTATTTTGAACGGTTTTTCATAATTGAAAATCATATTGACCCACTTACCCGTTCCAACCCTTTTTGTTTGGATCAGTTTGGGTCAGTTTGACCAAATTTAGTAGATTTACCCAATTCATGTACACCTTTAATAGATCTTACAATGTTAAGATGATGATTACAAAGTAACCAAGTATAAGGAGTCAAAACTCTTTGAAAGATAATCCTAAGATGAACATTAAGGACATTAAAAAAAGACTCAAAGGAAGTGGAACATAGGTGTAAACATGTACAAAGGCTATTAAGGGAAGGTGTGGAGCTAAAGACATAGTAAATGGTTCATTCTTAGAACAATACGATAAAATTTATGACTATTGTCATGAAATTCTAATGACAAATAATGGTTCAACAATCAAGGTTAATGTTCAACCGGTTCATTATGAGGAAGTTGATAAGAGACATCATTTCCAAAGATTATACATATGTTATGCAACATGTATTAAGAGCTTCAAGCTTTGCATGCCCATGATTGAACTAGATGGATGTTTTTTTAAGTGTCTCTAAGGATGATAAATATTGGCAGTCGTAGAAGATATCTATATGACCAAATCTGATTAATAGCTTTTGTTGTTTAAGGGAAACAAAGGACAATTAGACATAGTTTATGGAACTTTTAATTGATGATCCTGGAGGCAAGACTTAGTGACATACCTACACATTGATATTTGATCAACAAAAGGTATATCTTGTTAATAAATTGTAATTATTTAGAAATACAATTTCATGTTTCTTGATTGTTTGTGTTGTTTTTAATAACTTGACTATTTTTAATGATAGGATTTATTGTCTACTAAGAATGAGTTGTTATCGAGTGTCAAACAAAGATTTTTTGTATGACACATATATGTACAATAATTCCACAAAGAGTTATCCAGAGAAAATAATTTAGAAGGTTGTTAAGTAAACTTACTCACAAGCTTAAAAATTAAAGAAATACAAGTTTTTAGTCAGAAAGCCTCTAAGCACGTGTTAAAGAAGCTTTTTAATTTATAGAGTAAATCACAATTTAAAACATAAACCAAATGTGATACATTATTGATGATAGGGCTAACCCAATAGTTATTGTGTTAGAAGAAATCAGAACATACATGATAGAAAGTATCATAGGATGAGATTTCTAAATTATGGCGACGAGGACATTTAATTGTTGGTTTAATATGATTAGTAATATATTTTTCGAACATGCTAGACAAACACGGCAAGACCTACTAAAAAGTTGATAAAATTAAACATTGCGATGACATCAATAAGTGTTGCTCCCCAATTCCTACAACCAAATTAAGTGTTGAAAAGAAGAATGCATGACCTACCACTAAGCTTAACTCATCTCAAATAAAAAAGAACGTTGAAGCAAGCAGACAACTTAAATTTCTATTAAATTAAAATGAATTGAATGTTAGTTTATGTTTGGATTTATATTGAAATAATTAAGAATACTCATTTCTATTTTGATTTATGTTACATCATTAAGAATGTTGTCAAACGATATTCTGAATGTTGTCAAATGAATGAATATTTTAGAATTGTCAAATGATTTATATGTTGGATGTTGTCAAATTTATGTTTTG
This sequence comes from Vicia villosa, assembly GCF_029867415.1. Lineage (NCBI taxonomy): Eukaryota > Viridiplantae > Streptophyta > Magnoliopsida > Fabales > Fabaceae > Vicia > Vicia villosa. The sequence continues at coordinate 146,296,827 of NC_081180.1, forward strand.
GATTTTGTCATTGAAAAGTAAAATCAAATTGGAGGTTGTGTCAAATTAAATATAATGTATCATTTTTCTATTTTAATGGATGTTTTAAAAAATGATTTTTATAGTGTTATAGATTTTGTGTAAAAAATTTATAAAGAATCTTTTCATAAAAGTTTCAAATAAAAATTTAATTTGAATAGTTATTCTTAAAATATTATTTTAGATATTTTATCTTTTATTAAAAAAAATTGGATATCAAAATTTTAAAAAAAATCACTTAATTTTAAAACTATTCCAAATAACTTTTCATAAAAATCATTTTTGAGATACAACTTTTTGAAAAAATTGTGATTTCAACTATGTTTTTGATTTTCAATAATGTGTGTTAATGTTATAGGATGTAGTCTTTTAGTTTATAAAAAACGAATTTAAAAAAATTGTAATATTTTGAAAAACATTTCTATAAAAATCACTTTTAAAAATACAATGATTTTTTTTAAATATATAATCAACATGCCCAAATCCGACATGAATATAAAACATGTGTAGTTGTTGTTACATGTTGTCTCAATTTAGATAAATGTATAAATTATATTAGTGTGTCTCAAATTAGATAGTTTATATTAGTTTCTAATTACATGTTGTGTTTGAAACTAAATATAATGCCTTAGTTTGTATCAATTTGTAATTATAGGTTATATCTCAAATTAGATAGAATGTATGATCAATATCATTTAAAACAACTCATGTCATTTACCAATATCATGGACATGTTGTGTCAATTACACAACTACATATGGATTAAAAAAGCACACAAATTTGATTAAAATCTTAACAATAAACCACTACATTATATCAGTCACACAAATTTCATTATAAACTTAATAATACATCATTCATTAGTACATTACATTAGTATTCAATCCACTTGTATATTAAAATCATGAAAATTACAAAGCAACTTTTTTTTTTGCAAAAACTCCTTCCACTAGGTTGTATTATTTAGTGCCACTTCACGTTCTTCTATTTTGTGGTTTTGATTATCAATACAGTAATGTTATGCTTTAATTGTGTGTCTTTTCCCTTTGATATTTCCTTTATGCTCAATGAGATTTTGCACTCGTTCTTCAATGAATTTTATCAAAAACTCCAACCTTTATTTTTGCATTATGATGAAAAAGTCTTTCTCACGTTCTATTTTATCATAAAACTAGTCGAAATAGTTACACACACTTTGAGTGAACCCCTGGAAAAATTAAGAAAATATGTGACTCACATAGCTAAATTCATAAACACTTTCAACTTGAAATTACTTAACCTATAGTATGAACATTCCCAAAATTTCTTTCCAAAATAATAACTATTATAGCCCTTCAAAGCACGATGAAATCACCATACTAACAATTAGGCTTCCATCAATGCTTTGAAATATATAAACATTCGAATCAGAACTCTTTGTTTCATCTACCCTATTAACAATCACTTAATGAAATGGAGACGAATTTGCATAATGCATTACGGTTCTTCGTTTTCAAAATAAGAAATGGAATAAATGGTGATGTCCTAATGTTTGTGTTTGTGATAAATGAAGATTCTTAAAGAGAACACGAATGCAGCGTTGAAGATGGTGATTCTCTAATTTCATGAAGCTACATATGTTGATGAATATTAGGTTTGTAACACATGAATCTGACCTAGATGCCACACAATGATGACTAGGATGCAACATGGATATATTTATAAAAAAATAGGAAAATGAATAGAAATGACAGTTTGAGATGGTTAGTAAAGTTGAGAGACAAAAATGAATGTTTTTAAAATTATGAGGTCAAACTAAACTCTCAGATAAAAGATATAGGACGAAAATGATAATAAACATTAAAATAACTCTCATTTTAAAGAATATATTAAATCATCTTAATAGAAAAATAATACACCTATAGTTTGACAAATGTGTAGAGGTTTTGCAGGGAAATATTTGATTTTAAAAATTGATGCATACATCCGTTAGAAATTGAATCTAAACCTACTATCTATAAGACAAGAAATGAAGTGTCATTTTGTATATGCTTAATTGAACTTTTCGTCCCTCTATTTTGATTTTTTTTAATCTTCTAGTCCTCATTTAAACAAAATAGTCTTTTGGTCCCTTATTTAACCTTTCTTGAGTTTTTTATTCTCCCTTTAGATTGTATATTTTGAACTTCAATTTACGACGTGGAAGTGACATGTCATTGTGTATGTGACGCCACATAATACAATACTTGTCACATTAATAAAAAAATTAAAAAAAAATTTGTATTATTATTAATCATATTTAAATTAGTTAGCTGATATTTAAATGTATAAATCTCATTTTTCAATTAATTTCAACCATCTATCTTCATCGAATTTGTTTTAGAACCCTAAATCCAAAAACTCAAAAATCCACGTTCATCTTTTATCTTTAAGAAATTTTTTGTCCACCATTTGTTACCTAAAATCTACAATTGTTTAGGAAAAACTTTGTTTTGAATATGCTATCCACTATGGTTCTCTCAATTGAAGGAAACACGAAGTCATTCTTCAATGAATAACCCAGCAGCATCATAGAAAATCAATGAAGAAATAAAATTTTGTCTCACGTGTGTTGTTTGTGCCCCCTTTCTAAAACCTAAAGTGTTTATCTGTATTTTGTGGTCCCATTTTGTATGTTGTCATTTTTTGTGGACCCCTTTTTGAAACCCCAATTTTTTTATGCTTATTTTGTCTAGTTTGTGGTTTATATTTTTATTTTGTCATAAAGTGTTTATGCATGTTGTTTAGTCCTAAAGTGGTCCTAGTTGTTTAATATCAATTATATCTTTTAATATGTTATCCAAGTCAGCTCATAGTGAATCCATTAGGTTAGTAATACACCATGTGGGTGAACTAATACACATCCATGTTAAATGGTATGTTAAGGGGGAAATCTTAGAAATGAGTTGGAAGTGGGATGTTGACTATATGTATTATACGTTTGGAGAGTTTGATAAAAAATGAGGAATAATGTGTGTGGTATTGAAGCCCTAGGTTTAACTTTTCTCGTGGTCTTAGACCCATTAATTGTGATGCCTATATGATAAAATTTGATGAAGATGTCAAATCTTCATGAGTTGGTAGATGAGTATGTAAAGCATTGTATAGATAATATTGAGGTGGTACATGAGTCAAAACTAGGACATGAATATGATGGGGAAGTTCAAATTAATGGTGGTCCAAATTCTAATGATGATGATGTATTATGTACTGGTAAAAAGTTAGGGTCTATAAATGATGAAGATGCTATCCGAGTAGATGATGTTTTAGGGGATAACATAAGCTCTAAAAATATTGATGATGAAGTACATGTAGATGATGACTATGTTGGAAGTGATGGTGACATAGACAATTTTAATAATAATGAGTATAAGTGTAGTGAAGATTTTATTAAATTGGATTACACAATAATCCTACCCTCTGAGACATTTGGTGAAAATGTGAGCCATGTTGATAATGAGGTACCTGACAAGAAAATTGCATTTAACTTTGAGCATGATCATAGTGATGATTGTGGTAAATTGCATACACCTCCTAATAATGGATATGATCAAGAACATGTAAAATTTTCTTATTACATAAATGGTTAGGGAATCAAGTTTAAATTATGTGTGTTTTTAATAATAAAGAGATGGTAAGAGATGATTTAAAGGATTATGCAATGTAAAACAAGAAAAATATCCATAACAAAAACGATGGTAAGAGAATGATAATTAAATATATGGATGGTTGCAAGTTTTATATGAGAATTAGTTAAATGGTTTGGAACCAATATTGGAAAGTTCTAAGTTTATTTGATAACGACGCATGTCATGGAACTTCACATAATAGGCAAGCAAAGACCAAATGACTTGCCAAGAAATTTGCACTTATATACTAAGACATAGTCCTAACATGAAACTAGTGGAACTAATTGTTGAATCTCTTAATAAATGTGGAGTCAAATTGTCAGTTGATCAGGCATATAGAGATAATAGAAGAGCAATGGAATTAACTCATTTAAGGAGTTATGCATAAGAGTTACTCAAGTTAAACCTTGACAATAATGTTATGTTGCAATTATCTCAATTTAATGGTTGTTGTATGCTTGAGAGGATTTATATCTATTTAGAAGAATGCAAGACTAGATTTTCAAAAACTCGCTGACCATTTAAAGGTTTAGATGCATGTTTTTTGAAAGGAAACTATGGTGGGGAATTGATGACAGTTGTAACGAAGGATGGAAATGATAAAATATTTCCAATTACTTATGATGTTGTAGAGGCTGAGGCAAAAGACTTTTGGGAGTGGTTCAAATACCGTATACTTGATGATCGGAAAAACATAAATCATGCATTCATTTTAGACCAACAAAAGGTGGGCTTTTAATGTGTATTGATATAAATTTATAATATTTGCTTTTAATATGCTTTTTGGTATTATATTACAAGGAATGGTCCCAATAGTTCAAAGTGTTAGTGCTCATGTGGAGCAACACCTATGTGTGAAGTATTATTTGTATGTGAATTAGAATAAGAAATATGATGGGTTGGGTTTGAAAGAAATTATATGGAGTGTAGCAAGGGCTACAATAATTCTAGCATGGGAAATGTAAATGCTAAGGATGGAAACTTTTAATGAAGCTTCTTGGAAGGAAATTATGGATGTACTTACATAATATTGGAGTATGTCATACTTCAAGACTTATTCAAATTATGATCTACAAGAAAAAAATATGTGTGAGATCCTTAATATGACAACTTTTGAATATAGAAATAAACTAATAATCATAATGTTAGAACGAATTAATTATTATCTAACTAAAACGATTACTATTGTGAAGGAAATAATATACCAAAGACATTTTCCCTAGAGTCAAGTTAGTAATTGAAAAGAACAAGAAACTTACAGAATGTTTGAGTCCTATACATGGCATGGTGATGATGATATTGTCATATTTGGTGTAATTAATGGTAATGAAATCTTTTGTGTCAATCTCAAACAAGATACATGTGCATGTATGAAAGATGATTTGATTGGGATCCCATGTCATAACTTGTATATGAAAAAGCAAGAAACAACTAGAAGACTATGTCTTTGATTACAGATTTGATATATATATATATATATATATATATATATATATATATATATATATATATATATATATATATATATATATATCTTTCGTAACGCTATTTTACCTCGGTCAAAGTATCCACCGTGGTAGAATCTATTCAATCTAGCGCTTTCCTTTTATTTTCATTTGGCAAAATACTTTTTTTGGTCTCGTATGTTAAACTCGGAGTTTATTTTGGTCCCTTTGCTTCAAAAAGTTACATATTGGTCCCTTACATCTTCAAAAGGTACCATTTTAGTCCTTTTTGTCATATTAACGACTGATTTTTGAGTTTTTCCGTTGCTAATTAGACGAAAAGGACCAACATGATATATTTTGAAGAGTTAAGGGACCATTATGAAACTTTTTAAAATTAAAGGACCAAAATGAACCCAGAGGTTAACATACGAGACCGAAAATGGCATTTTGCCTTTACATTTTTAAGCCACTTTTCACCACGGATAAAACTTCTAACCGTGATGAAAAATGACGACTGATCATGAGTTCAAATTCTAACAGCTACACTTTTGTTTATTATTATTTTAAGCCACTTTTTACCACGATTGGAACTTCCAACCGTGGTGAAAAGTGACACATGGTCATGAGTTCGAATCCTAGCACCTACAATTTTATTTTTTATTTATTTTAAGCCACTTTTTACCACAGTTGAAACTTCTAACTGTGGTGAAAAAGCACTTAAGGTCATGAGTTCGAATTCTAGCACCTACAATTTTGTTTTTATTTCATTTTAAGCCATTTTTCACAACGGTTGGAATTCCAACCTTGGTGAAAAGTCACCTAGTTTTGTTTTTGCAATATATAATGCTCTTTGTTCATTCTTTTTGTCTTAGACAAAGTTAGAAGAACTTATACGAACTTCATCTTCTACCAAACGTCATCTCCCATTTACAAGACTTCATTTCTCTACTAAACCAAGCTCGAAAACATTATTTCTTCCATAAACAAAACTCGAAAACATCAATTGTTTCATTAATAAATTTCAGAACTCCACCTTCTATTCTCCAACTTGAATGAGACAAGGAAAATATGGATTCAAGTTAGCAATGTTATTTGTTGTTGTGTTAGGTAAAATGTTTAATGGTGTTGTTGTTGTTAATATTTAATGTTTAATGATTTTATTGATTTTGTTGTTGTTGTTGTTGATGATGATGATGTTGTTATTATTGTTGTTGCAATTGAGATTTAATGTTTAACGATTTTATTTATTTATTTTGTTGTTGTTGTTGTTATTGTTGTTCTTCTTTTTGTAGTTGTTGTTGTTCGTTTTGTTCTTGTTGGTGTTATTGTTCTTGTTGTTGTTGTTGTTGTTATTGTTGTTGTTGTTCTACTGCTGCATTTTTTATTCTATTAAAAGACATACAATAATAGTTATTTAATATAACCGTGATTGTATGTAGCGCGCTATCCAATTTACTACCACGGACAATAGACCGTGATTATAAATAACTCACTTACAACAACAAGCTAAGTAACAATGAACCATCAACCGTTATTATAGGTCTTTTAAAACTGTTATTATATGTGATTTACGTAGTTGTGTGTGTGTGTGTGTGTGTGTGTGTGTGTGTATGTATATATATATATATATATATATATATATATATATATATATATATATATATATATATATATATGAGATATTCTTACTTCAAAAGTAAGTTTAAGAGAGTTACTCCAAATCTTAATCCTTGATTTTTATTAATCTAATACACACACACACGGGGGACGTATCAAATGAGAACTTTAGTTATTATAAGAACTGAGAACTCTTAATAATAACCATACGATTTAAAATCAATGCTTCAGATATCACTTAAATTTTAAGAGACAATAATTAATAGATAGATTCTGGCTTAAATACATATCACATAAATGCATATCTGAGCATTGATTTTAAATCGTATGGTTATTATTAAGAGTTCTCAGTTCTCATAATAACTAAAGTTTTCATTTGATACGTTCCCTATATATATATATATATATATATATATATATATTTGTAATACGGTGAGCTGACTTTAAATAAAATGTCGCGGTAAGCAAGAGTCGCCACCGACTTTTATTTTATCCAATTAGGAAAGGCTAAAAGAACAGGAAAGACCTTTGAAAGAGATTTTGAGTTCGGGGGGTAGGTTATACAAAGGGAAGGTGTAAGTACCCTTTTCATCCATGGTTATCCATGGGCGCTTAATTGCTTAGCTCACTTGTTTGTTTGAATTGTTTGAAATATGTCGTGTGTGAATTGAAAAGATTTTGAATAAGGACTTTAGCTTGTAGATAAGCGTAGCCTTTTGGAAATTGTTTTAAAAATGAGGTGCGAAAAGTAATTTGAATGTTTGAATGTGAGCAAGCAATTGAGAACTACCTACCCTAAGTTGTCTTTTTTGTTCTTTAAGTCTTTCGAGCGAAATGGTCTATCCATACCATGAGAGGGCAGGAAGTCTTTCAATTGTTTGTTGAAGAGTCATCGAAGTTATCGTTCGCCACAAGACTGTCCCTACCATAAAGGGTGTAGGTAGTCTAAGGGAAGGATATAATAGTCATTAATCTTTTTAGGCATCATGCGAGGATACCTTAGCAATTGGGACAATCATCATTTAAACCGAGGCAACATCGAGGGACAAGATCATTTTCGTTAAGGCAACTTCGAAGGGACATATGATCTTATGATGATTTATGAACTGAGGGCAACATTTGCTTTAGGTATCCTCGGAATCGAGGGTCTTGACTATTTTAGAATCGTAATTTAAAAGGCAATAGGCAACAATAATAAGGCAACAAGGCAACAAGAGAGATTACCCTAAAGGTGTGTGTGTGGCACAATCACGTGATTAAATTCAGTTATATTTATCTTATAATTTAGCCAAACTAAATTTATTAGCAGGCTTGCACTCCCTAGGATTACTAACCACGCAGTTAATATCACACCGGAATAAAAAGCAGAATTTAAAAGTCCTACGCTATTACAATAAACACCTATGGGCAGAAAAAATAAAGGCAAGAATTATAAACCTAAACTATTACAATAAACATCTGCAGGGAAATAGAGGCAAAATATAGAAGGAATACAATAAGCCATTACAAGGCAGGCTTTGGGCAGATACTAAATTAGGCAAAATATAATAAAGGAAAACCCCAAATGGGGGAACAAGTTAACCAGGTTAATAGAATAAATAAAGGCAAGGCAAAAATATAAGGCAAACAAAAGTTTTGAAAACAGGGTAAACCCTTAATTTTAGGGAATGAAGTTTTATGAGAAAAATCGACACTAAGTTAATGGACGACACCTACCTAAGGGAGAAACAAACCTACAGTTAATGGACAAACCCTACCTCTTGGTTATTATGGTTTCTTGATTAAGGTTAATCCTAAAAACTAATTAAAATTAAACCTAAATTATTTATCCTAATCCTAATTACTAATTAATTATCTAATTAAATTAAAATCAAATTAACCTAATTAACTAGGTAATTAAATTATTTAATCTTAAAGTTAAATCCTAATTATTAATATTTAACTAATCATAATAAAATAAATTAATTAACCTAAGTTGCTAAAAATTAACCTAATATTAACTAATGTGATCAATTTGTTAAATAAAAGGAGTAATACAAAATAAAAAAATAAAATAAAACAAATAAGAGAAATCAAAAAGCTGAAAGGGAAGAAAACCAAACATGGGGCGTGGGATCTGGTGGTACCGGATTGCGAGCGTCCACGGTGCACATGCATCTTGGGATGTCAGATCCTTATCCATTGCATATCCATTGGCTGTTGCTTGAGGATGCATCATAGGCGTAGGTTGATTGAGCGCACAGGATTCGTGAGCAAATAAGTTGTAAAAATAAGAATCCCCAGCCAGGATCGAACTCACGCTTCATGGATCACACGTCTTTCTCCCTGCCAGGTGAACTGAAATCGTTAGTTGTATATATAATGACAACTAATAATAAAATATAGAAACATGTGCTAAGTGAGAAAATTCAAACAACTGGGCCCACGTCGCTATGACTAGCCAATCGTGAACAGAGAGAGAGACAGGTTTGTTGACTGTCCAATTGCATTACACGTAACCGCCACGCATCACAGTCAAAAGTTAGAGCTACTATTCATCATCTTCATTAAAGGGCCTACTACAGTTTTGCTTCGCCCTAGCCACGATATTAGCTACGAATATTGGTAGCTATTTTCTGCAAAATTAGACTCTTGAATTTCACGTTAATCAACGAGCAAATCATGCCCAGATCCCCTAAATCGAGTCTTACAAGTTCAATGGTACAATTTTTAGGTGCTAAAATTGGCTGCATATGTGAGAACGAAGAGGACAACCTCTCTTGACTAACAATGGCATCTCTTGGTTCCTGTGCTTAAACTCGAAACAAACGATTCAAAAGCGTTCTAAATGATCACCTGAACTTGAATGCATGATTAGAATTCCTCAAAAACACATGAAGTATTGAAAACGATTTTGCAAAAAATATGACAAACCGTGAAGACCAATGGGAGCATTCAGGACGCTTCAAGGCTGGGCAAGGGACGAAAATGAAATCCTGGTGGCGTTAGGATGAGGATGGTATGCCTGGAACTCGTGGATAAGGGCTCCTGAAAGATATTTTATCTTCTACAAGCCACTTTAGAACATATTTTGCATTTGAAGATTTTATCTTGAAGATATGGCTCCCGGAAGAAAACAGCTTTTTGCGAGCTTCTAAAAGGACCTATAATGTTTTGGCTCATATCTCTTATGCGGAAGCATTTCTTGACCTTGGGCCCAACATCAAAGTTGTAGAGAATCAAATTTCCTTGAGAATGAGCTTTTATTGGGGATTTTCTGATGAACCATGTGAGAGATATGATCAGTCAAAGTTGGGTTGATTTTTAGTCCAAAACCCTAATTTAATAACCTGGAATTTTGTGGATTTCTGATCTTTCCTTGATGAATCATGATCAACCCTTGATCACATGATGAATGATACTTCAAGATAAGGATGTTGACCAAAAATCAGGAATTTTGACTGTACTTTGACCACAATTGACTTTTAGGTCAAACTAGTTGACTGTTGACTATCCGGAAATTGACTGAGTAATCTTGGGAATCAGAGCTTGACAATTGGCACGAGGATCCTTTGAGGAATATGAGAATCAATGAGGTTCATTTGAGGCATCAAAAACTGATTTCACCTTGAGAGAAGGAAAACCATAGATGTGGGTTAATTGCTTAGGAGCCAGGTATGTGTGCCCAATCCCTGTATTGTCTTAAGCAATTGAAGATCATATGAGTCAAAATATTTTGAAATATGATGGGCAAATTTTGGGGTATGACAATATTGCTTTTGTGTGCAGATAAGAAGATAATCTATATTTTAGAGTAATTATTCACATATCATATAACCTACAAATGGACCACAATTGTAGCCTTTGTATGGTTAATTAACAGCCATTCCATGAGTGATGAGAAAGGAATCTGGTCATTCAAAATGTTGAAGAACAAGACCAATTACGAGCCCATAAATCCACATGTGCTGCAAAGAAAGCTGATAAGTGCAAATTGTATCTATTTTTGTGTATAAGTTTTGTTGCACTTATCTATTCTTTTTGACAATATTGTTTGAATAAATGTCGATTTGTTTGTAAATACGTTTACTTTACGAATAATTGTATTTTAGTGTATTTGTGTACCATTTGATAGTTTTAATGACTTTTTGTAGGTATTGTTGCGTAGTTGGAGTCTTGAGTAATAAAGTGTCGAAGGCACGACTCTGGATGCGCGTTTTAAAGAAATAAAGGACCAAAGTTATGTCAAGCTCGCTTAGCCAAAGTTCTAGCACGCTATGACCCATATTTTTTTATCTCTGGAAGTACATGAAGCTTCGCAAGCTCACTTAGTGAGATATAGCTCGCTTAGCGAGATCATTTCTACTGTTCCAGGTATTTTCCTCTAGAGGCTGTTTAGCTAATAAATGAGAGCTCGCTTAACGAGATATAGCCCGCTTAGCAAGGTCTGTGAAAGCAGAATTGTATTTATGTTGTCAAATCACATTTTGTTAGGTTTTATCACCTCTTCTTTGACAAAGTTGAGCTCTGATCCATTCTTTGTAGTTTAGAGGTTCAAGCAACACTATTGGGTGATTCATCATATTGATTGAACACGGGTGGTCTCCGATTATGCCGACAACATGAGAAGTTTCCTCTTGTTCTTCTTCTTCCCTATGACCCATTCCAATGGTGGGTGTTGTATGTATATTTTTCTCCTCTTGTATGTACATTTATCGAGCTTGGGATCGTTTATATATTTCACTTATGAATCATCATTGATGTTGTTCCTGATCTTTTTTCTTAAATGCGTCGAATTTGAGTTCTTTTAGAAATAAACATCATAGATCTTGATTAGGAATGATATCTGTTAGTTTCTAAACTCTAGACATAGATTTAGAGCTAACAATATTTATGGGTATCGAGTTTAATGCCTCCATGTTGTTTGTGTCAGTTGGGAAATCGCCGATGTGAATGATACGGTTGAGCTTTCGTCGGTGTTTCAGACACTGATGTGGCATCTCGCATGATGCCCGGTGATTTTGATGCGTATTATGAGTGTTGAGCGATAGATCTTCAGATTTAAGTATTCGACGGGTTGAGTAGAAATTCGATTCCAAAATGAATTCTCTTAAGCTACAATAGATTTTTTTTATTTGCTTTCATTTACTTTTCTCGCATTTACCTTCCGCAAACTCAATCATGAAACTTAGAATACGAGAACGTTGAATGAATGTTTATCTCTACCATAGATTTAGAGCTTCCAAAACGTTGAATGAATGTCTAAACTCTAGACATAGATTTAGAGCTAACAATACGAGAAAGATAGTAGTTGATATGGCCATACATAAGAATGGAAATAAGGAAAAAAGGGCAAAGATTACAAAGGGAAAGAAGAAGAAGAATACAAAGATAAAGACTGCAAAAGATATTAGGACTTCATCACAAGCACCCCCAACCCACACAACCATTTCAAGAATAGAATATATGTCATTAGGATGTTCTATGATTATGTAATGTTCTATGTTAATGTAAAGTTGTTTGCTAATGAACAAGTTTGATATTTTGATGTCAAATTATACTGTCAAATTGTGCCTATAATATATACTATAAAAAATGGACCCTAAATTTTATTGTCAAATTGGCCCGTGATGTATACTATCAAAATGGGCCTATAGTAGTTATACTGTCAAAATGCCTTGAAGTTAACTGAATTTTATGGTCAAGTTGGCCTATAATTATGTTGTTTTACTGTCAAATAGGCTATGAAAATGTGGTACAAGATAAATGAGAACAACAGTTAATACAAGCTAAATCTCGCATAAACTTCATTTTTATTCATAACCAGTAGTTGATACAAGATAATTCGCACCAGCTCATAATAACTATTCAACTAATTCATTATAACACCTATTCGACAACAAACTTATTCATTATAAGAGAATCAAAACATGTCTTACAATACCAAAACATGACATAAAATAAAACATAAACTCTTAAACAACATATATTCAACAAATTCATTACATTTGACATAACTAATGCAATTAAGAATACAAATACCATTGCTAAAGTAAACTAGATATTCATCTTCAATTTCTTCTCTTTGACTTTGACATAATTCACCTTTATCTTTTATCGATTTAATTTTTTATGCAAGTAACAGATAAAATAATTTTTTCTTGATTTCATCTCTTCAACATACCAAACAAAATGATTCTAAATCTTGTGTCCCTGCAGCTGGCAACATTGCAAAAGAAGATGCTGAATTTTTTCAAATCACGAAAAAAAAACAACAATGAATGGAAAACTAAAATCTACCAATACCTTATAAATCCCAGACCCATAAAAGTGAAGATTTGGATTCAAAATCGATCTATGACGTATCAATTGAGCATTGATATGATATTTGCATTCGTCTAGAGTAGAACAAGAAATAGTTTGCTTACTTAACTTCGATTACTAGAACATGTTGATTATGTGATAAAGATGATGCAGGAGATAAGCTATGAATGACTAGATCTGCAAGTCTGGTGATGATGATAGATGAATTTTTCTAGGGGTTATGGTTTCGCAAAGAGGAAGACGATGGTTGGAGGGAGGTTTTAATAATTTCATAAATAAAAAAATAACTAATTTAAATATAATTAATAAAATATGAAATGAATTTTTTTTTTAATTGGTGTGACATACATTGTATGACGTAGCGCCTCATACACACTGTCATTTCAGGGTCACGTCATTAATTCAAATGTCAATTATACAAAAGTGAAAAAGGACTTAAAAACCCCTAAAAATATTAAATAAAATGACCAAAAAATTGATTTTTTAAAAAAAGATTAAAAGAGTTAAAAAAATTAAAATAAAGAATAAAAAATGAGTTTTTAAAAGAAAAAAATAAATAATTAAATACGATGTCAAAAGTGTGTGTGTATATATATATATATATATATATATATATATATATATATATATATATATATGACATTATTATCTCATCATATCTATCATTTTTTTATAATATACAAAAATACACTCCAAGAGGAAAGATTGTTTGACTTTCATTCTTGCATCTTATGTAGGGGTTTTACGGTGCAGTTTTTACGATTTTGACGCTAAAAGTCATCCGAACTGCAAGAGAAAAAATGTATTGTTTAGTTTTGTTCGATTGACTTTTAAAAATGTGAGAGTTTGTTCGAACTCTAGTGGGTCGAAGAGTAGTTTTCTGTTTCGACAGAGATTGTGTCGAAGACCTACATATTGTAATCGAAGTGTGTTCTAGTATGTGGGTGTCGAAATACTAGGGTGTTAGTATTTCGAATTGGGTCTGTTTGTTATGTCTAATTGTTTAAGCTAGCTTGTACCCTAAGTTGGCTTGTAATGGGTATTTGTGAAAAAACCCATTAGTTTAGTATGTTAGGTTTATTATAAATAGCATACTAGTCTCTCATAATTGTATATGGAAAATCCTAATTTAGGGTGAGAGGGTTATTTTTTATTCTTGTAACACTTGTAATCTTGATTAAAGAGAAAACAAAGAATAGCACTTATAACCAATTCCTTGTTGTTCTTCTTGTTTTCCTATTGTGTTTCCTATTATACTTTGTTCTTGGCATCATTTTCACAACAAATTGGTGCGATGAGTATGGAGAAGATGCCTTCAACAAAGTATAAGATTAAAAAGTTCACGGGAGTGAACGATTTCGGTCTGTGGCGCTTGAAGATGAAAGCCCTACTAGTTCAGCAAGGTTGTTTGGAAGCGTTGAAGGGAGCAGCGGTTAAGGACGCTACGTTAATGGAAAGAGAAAAGACATCCATGATAGAGAAAGCCCATAACGCAATTCTGTTATGCCTCGGTGATAAGGTTCTTCGACATGTATCAAAGGAGACAACGACATCAGGGTTATGGGTGAAACTTGAAATTTTGTACATGACCAAATCGCTGGTAAATCGAATCTACCTGAAGCAAGCTTTGTATTCATTAAATATGATTGGAGACAAAGTGTTGGCTGAGCAGTTGGATATATTCAACAAGCTGATTCTTGATCTTGAAAATATTGATGTGAAGATCGATGATGAAGATCAAGGGCTGCTTGTGTTGTGCGTTTTCCCTCGAACACATGCCCACTTCAAAGAAACTCTCTTGTATGGAAGGGAGTCCATGACCTTTGAAGAAGTACAATCATCCCTGTATTCTAAGAACTTGAACGAATGAAAGGAGCATAAACCTTCGATTGTTGGTGAAGGTTTAGTCGTTAAGGGAAAATTCTTGCGAAAGGATGGTAAGTTCGACAAGAAGAAGAGCAAAAGTCAGCATACGTCTTACAATGGCAAAGCATCTAGTATTCGATGCTATTATTGTAAGAAGGAGGGTCACACAAGAAAGGTGTGTCCTGAACGCTTGAAAGATCATAAAGGTAAGGATAATGGCAACGCTACCATTGTTAAAGATGATTTCAAATCATTTGATGTTCTTGTGGTTTCAAGCAGTGACTCGATTAAGGAGTGGATTATGGATTCAGGTTGCACTTGGCACATGACTCCAAACAAAGACTTGTTCGAGGAATTATGTGATCAAAATGGTGGATCTGTATTGCGGGGAAACAATAAAGCTTGCAAGATTGCAGGTGTTGGATCTGTGAGATTCAAGCTTCATGATAAGTCAATAAGGTTGTTGACTAAAGTCAGTTATGTTCCTGATTTGAAGAGAAATTTGATTTCTCTTGATGAACTCAACAAGAGAGGATATGCTTTCCAAGGAGAGAAAAGTATCCTAAGAGTCATGAAGGGGTCGAAGGAAGTCTTGAGAGGCGTGAAGAAACAAGGCTTGTATACCCTTGAGGCTGAAGTCGTAAATGGTTCGACAAATATTGCATCCATGAAACCTTTGTAGAAGACAGAAATTTGGCACATGATGTCAGTGAAAGGGTCTGGTCGAATTGGGAAAACAAAATCTGCTTGGTGGAGAAAAATTCGAAAAGCTAAAGTTTTGTGAACCATGTGTACTTAGAAAATATTGCAGAAAGAAGTTCAACAAAGACAAACAAAGAACACATGGATCCCTTGATAACATCCATGATGATCTTTGGGGGCCTGCAAGATGTCCATCACAATCATGAGCGAGGTATTTTCTATCCATAGTAGATGATTATTCCAGAAAATTATGGGTATTTATCCAGAAGACTAAGGATGGAACTTTTGAGAATTTCAAAAGTTGGAAGACTCTGGTCGAAGATCAAACTGGCAGAAAGGTCAAGAGGTTGAGAATGGATAATGGCCTTGAATTTTGCATGAGGCGTTCAAGAGTTTTTTGGTGCCTCTGGTATTGCAAGGCACAAAACTACTGCAGGTACTCCATAACAAAATGGTTTGGCTAAAGGTTTAATCGAACTATTTTGGAGAGAGTCAAATGCATGTTGACTAGTGCTGGGTTAAAGAAGGTGTTTTGGGCTGAGGCTGTTTTGACAGCAACATATTTGATAAACAGGTGTCCTTCACTTGCATTAGATATGAATACACCTGAAGAATTTTGGTGGGGACATCCACCAGATCTCGACAAACTGGGAGTATTTGGCTGTGTAGCTTATGCTCACATTAGGCAAGACAAGGTCAAACCTAGAGATCTGAAATGCATGTTCATGGGATACTCTGAAGGAGTCAAAGCTTATAGACTATGGTGCCTAGAGCCAGGTTACAAGAAGAGTATCACCAGTCAAAATGTAGTTTTTAATGAAGCTGAAATGGCTTTTAAGAAAACTGATGATGTTGGTTGAAGTGCAGAAACATCTGATGAAAAGATGGAATCGGTAGAGATTCCTGTTGAGGTGGAGCATATTGATGCTGAGTTGCATATCCTAAATAAAATCGAAGAAGAAGCAGAAGATGATGAGGAAGTTGAGGAAACTGTCGATGCCTACCTGTTGGCAAGAGATAGGTCGAGAAGAGTCATCAAGCCACCTCAGAGACTTGGGTATGCAGATCTTATAGCTTATGCCTTAATCTCTGCAAGTGAGGTTCTAGACGAAGAACCTAGAGACTATAAGTAAGCTATGAGGATTCGAAATAAGAATTAATGGATGAAGGCAAGGTTAGTCAGTTGTAAATGGATTTTCAAAGTTAAGGAAGGAATTGAAGAAGTGGCATCGAAAAGATACAAGGCAAGGTTGGTCGTAATGGGTTTCACTTAGAAAGAAGGTTTCGACTTCAATGATGTGTTTTCTCCTGCTGTGAAGCATAGGTCCATTGGAATGTTGCTTTCCATGATGGCACAATTTGATATTGAACTGGAACAGATGGATGTGAAGACTGTGTTCTTTTATGGTGATCTAGATGAAACAATTCTGATGAGACAACCTGAAGGGTATGTCGAAAAAGGGGAGGAAAATTATGTGTGCAAACTAAAGAGATCTTTATATGGACTGAAAAAATCTCCCTGACAGTGGAATAGGAGATTCGACAAGTTCATGTCACGCATAAGTTTCGTCAGAATTCAGTTCGACCACTGTGTTTATTTTCGATTTCGACCTGGTAATTCATTTGTTATTTTGTTACTTTATGTGGATGATATTCTCATAGAAAGCAACAATGTCAAAGATGTGATGAAGGTGAAGGCTGAACTCAATAAGGAGTTTGATATGAAGGATCTGTGAGCTGCATCCAGGATTCTTGGGATTGACATTCAAAGAGATAAAAAGCAGTCGAAATTATGCTTCTCTCAAAAGGCATATCTACGGAAGATTCTCAAAACGTTTGGTATGTCGAATTTAAAGTCTGTTGTGACTCCGACAAACCCTCAATTCAAGCTGAGTGTAGATCAGTGTCCCATTACTGATGTCGAAAGAGCTTATATGAATAGCATCCCATATGCTAATATAGTAGGTTTTTTTATGTATGATATGGTCTGTACGAGACCCAACATAGCATATGCAGTAAGTCTTATAAGCAGGTACATGGAGAATCTTGGAAAGGCTCACTAGCAAGCATTGAAGTGGATTCTAAGGTACATAAATGGATCTCTAAACAGAGTTTTAATTTATGGAGGAGCCTAGGGTGAAGATATTAAAGCAGTAATCAAAGGATATGTCGACTCTGACTATGCAGGTTGTATGGATTCCAGAAAATCTATTTCTGGATATGTTTTCACTATGTTTGGCGCAACAATTAGTTGGAAAGCAACACTTCAGAAGGTTGTTGCTTTATCAACCACTGAGGTGGAGATTTGTGAGAATTGGATCAAACTCTAGTGGGTCGAAGAGTAGTTTCATGTTTCGACAGAGATTGTGTCGAAGACCTACATACTGTAGTCGAAGTGTGTTCTAGTATGTGGGTGTCGAAATGCTAGGGTTGTTAGTATTTCGAATTGGGTCTGTTTGTTATGTTCAATTGTTTAAGTTAGCTTGTACCCTAAGTTGGCTTGTAATGGGTATTTGTGAAAAGCCCATTAGTTTAGTATGTTAGGTTTATTATAAATAGCATACTAGTTCTCATCATTGTATATGGAAAATCCTAATTTAGGGTGAGAGGGTTATTTGTTATTCTTGTAACACTTGTAATCTTGATTAAAGAGAAAATAAAGAATAGCAGTTATAACCAATTCCTTGTTGTTCTTCTTACTTTCCTATTGTGTTCCCTATTATACTATGTTCTTGGCATCTTTTCACAACAAAAAATAAAAACAAACCAAACAAAACCAATGCAGTTTTGGTTTGTTTAATTTTTTACAAGATTTTTACTGAGCCGTATATAAACATATAGATGACAACATAGCTTTGTGTTTAGTTATTATACATTACCAAATAACAAATTAGAATGTCAATGAGTACAAAATCCATTATATTTAGACAATAATTTCATGTTAAATTGACAAAAATCATATTAGACTAAACTAAAGTGGAATAAAAAACATAAAACACTACCTTAAAACAATACCTACAATATTATAATAATAAAAAATAAAGGAGATGAGAGATTAGAGAAGATGAAAAAGAAATAACAGAAAAAAGGGGAGATTAGAGAAGAAGATGTGCCATAAAAATGAGAAGATGAAAAAGAAAGAGCATAAGAGAAAAGAGATTAGAGAAGAGGGGAGATGTATCAAGCGAAGAAGATGAGAAGAAGACTCGATATTGTTAGGAGAAATTAGAGAAGACTAAAATTGAAACCCTAAGTATGAGGAAGAGAAAATCATTCATAATCGTAAGACTGAAGAAGAATGGTTTGTTTTTAAGTTAAATGTGTGTTAAGTGAAGTTAACATAATACAATTTAGTTTGGTTCGCAAATTACAAACCCCAAACTGAACGAAATTGTACAAATTAAAAAACAGCAATGATATTTGTACATTGGGGATGACACCTACACTATATATCTATACGGTTTTGTTTTTTAAAAATATTGAATAATTAATTTTTCATTTTTTTTTTTTGACACACACCCAAACACATGCATATGCTTATTTTATACGGTGTAGATGTAATTTATTGGACTTTTGGTGTATAGATAGCATCACTCTTTAAAAAATTGTTCAAACACATCCAAATTAAACATAATTTTTTTCAGTTAATAATTTAATTCGATTTAATTAACAATTTTTTATTGAACAAGTTTAATTTTGAACCGCTTTATTTTGTGGCATTGTTGACGTGAAATATGGTATAAAACACATCATTTGCATTTACTTGGTATTACATCATAGTTTTCCTAAATCACTATCTATCAAATGTGATTTTTTTTTAAATAACTAAATTTTTCAAAAAATTACGTATATAACTAAATTTTTAAATTAATTAAAAAATGGTCATTTTTTCACTATTTTAACACATTGTCGCCACTTGCATTGGTGAATTGTAAATTGTGGCAGTTTAAAATCCCCACAAATCTTTTTCTTAAGACAAGTCACCATTTGCATTGGCGACTACACTTGAATTTTAATTTATTTATTTTTTAAATTGTGGGGGTTCAAAACCACCATAAATCAATTTTTAAAAAAATTAAATTTGCGGCCGTTTTGAACCCCCACAATTAAAAAAAAATATTTAAGTGTAGTCGCCAATGCATGTGGCGACTTGCTCTTTAAAATATATTTGCGGGGGTTTTAAACCGCCACAATTTACAAGTCGCCAATACAAGTGGCAATAATGTGTTAAAATAGTAAAAAGAATGGTCATTTATATAATTAATTTGAAAGTTTGGTTATATGCTTAATTTTTTTTTAAGAACTTAATTATTTAAAAAAAAATCAACAAATGTTGCATAGATCTATGTAGTGCATCTTTACTTGTGCGGTGACAAATATTAATTTAATAAATTATTTTTGTAAAATTAATTTTAGTTAAAACTAATTTAATCATAAAAATAATTTACATTTGAATAAATTTAAATAAAAATAAGTTGAGCAATAAATTTTAGTATAATATTACTTTTAAAGTCAAAAACTAAAAATAATCATTTAAAATAATAATCCATTCTTAAAGAAAAATCAATTCTACAAAAAAGATATTTAAAACATCAAAATTAAATTTTCAACTCAAAAATTAATTCTAATGTTAAAAATGTGAAACAAACATAGAGCAAACAGATGCTTTTGTAGCATTATTGTTGTGACTCTCGAAATTGGAGAAAGTAATAGTATCAATGAAATGGGATGGTCCCCTTCAAAAGTAAAGTGGTCACTTTATGCTAACCCAATATACCTGAAAGCATGAATTAGAGCAACCTTATACACATAGTATAGCTCCATAACTCATCACAGATTACCATCAAATTACCTAGAAATCAATGTGGGTGTGGATCTGTTTTTCAATCAAGATGTGATCTCTAGTAAATATAAGGCAACAAAATTGACCGGCTAGTACCGTTTTTTGTATTTAGAATGGAGTAGAAAGGGTAGAGAAAAGTAAAAAATGTAACTAGTATATACTTTTGTACTTTGTACAACAAATTGGCCCCTCCATGGTATAAGGTCTTGCTTTCTCATTTTTTTTACTTTAGTGGTCCAAAAGTGTAATCAAAATTAATTTCAATCAAAGTAAATAAAAATTCTAGTGGAAAAATTCTTCCTACTAAAAGATAACCAAAAGAATATCATGTTCACCATGGTGTACTTTACAAGAAATTGATTCATGTTATTTAAAAATAGTTGATTTAGGGACTGCAACGTGGCAATTGGATCCAGCTCACTGGATTCAGTTCACGTTAGGCATGAGGATGAATATTGAAGTTATATTTGAATTTGGATGTTTGTTCGGAATTTCGTATTACTTCTGTTCGTGGATTGATGAATGTATACATACGTGAAAACAACCCTTTTCTCTGGGCTTTCTTTTGAATCTCAGATTCAAACATATTTTATCATTCAAAATTACCATAGTATGATTTCAACTCTCATTTCTTTTTGACAAATAATTTGTCACAACATTTAATAAGCATTGTCTTTGATCCTAATAAATACATTTAACATGATATTAGAGTTGGGTAAAGAACTGCAACGTGATAATGTGTATTAAAATTATTTTTGAGTTACGTGGTTTATTTGAAGTTTCACATTACTTAGACTTATGGCCTGTTTAGTTTGGCGTTTGCAGCTGCAAATGCACGTTTTTTTACTCTCCCACCGCAATTTGGAGAAGCTACAAAATATATAGCTTTTGGCCTAACGTGAATTTTCACTGTGATTTTGAGAAACTCACCGCCAAATCAAACATAACCTTAACCTTCTTGATTGTTGAATGTATACATTTGATTCAACTCACGCTAGACGTGAGAATATGCATTGAAATTGTATTTATATTGAGTGGTTTATTTAAAATTTCACATTATTTAGACTTCTTGATTATCGAATGTATAAATATGTGATTCAATTGAAGTAAAATGTAAATCTAAAACAAAAATTGCAATTGTCATTGATAAAAGGAGGCAAAAAGAACAAAGTTAACATCCTTTTGTCAGCAATGAAGCAAAGGACAGAACAAAAACCAAACACATCACTAACCAAAGGCTGTTTTTTTCATCTTTATTGAGAAAATAATGAAAGGAGAATGGAATGGAATGGGCTTGATAGTGAAAAATTCAGTAGATGACGTATGTTTCCATGCACGCTTATTTTAGCACAACATTAGAGAAGAATAATGTTGGTAGTAATTTCTAAAACTTGGTATGGTTTTGGTTTTTGAAGATTGATAATGATAATTCACACGACAAGAAACAACCACATTACTCACATTTCACTCTCAATGCCTACAACATCTCTCACATTTTGTTATCAAAAGTGTCAGAGAGAGGACACTGATTCCTTGAAATCCTCGTTTGCCTATTCAAACCAAAGTTGTTTATTTTTGTTCATGTCGTCATGGAATCAAGTAAAGGAAACTCATTTATTGTAACACTGTTTTTTGTTATGTGTAATGTAGTGGTGAAAGTGAATCTTGCTACAGAATTTTGAATAGTTTTGTGGGAGAAAATCAATTTCGGTGGTCTAAATATGGAATGAAATAATGTGCTATGATGGGCAAGGTGTGTGACATAAGGTGTATGGATCATAGATAGATTCTTAATTATGAGGTTGTATGGTACTAGGTTGTTTGATTGAATTGGATTTTTGTATTTGTAGGAGTATCTTTCATTGCTAGTTTAGTATTAATAGTACTTATTAGCTAGTTTCTTATTGCATGGTCCAATTAAATTAGTAGCTAATTATAACAATGATGATTTGGATGATGTCCATGTGCAATATTGACTCCTTAATTCAAATTTAAATAATTATGTTAAGTGTGTGTTTGGATCTACTTTCATCACCAGATATCACATTCCAATTCAAATTTAAGGTGAAAATGTGAAAAATTTGAAACCAAGCTTTTGTCTAGATGTGAAATTCTAATGTGATTCCATCAAAAATAATGTTGGACCAAAGACACACTAACTCTATGCTCTTTAACACACATCTTTTAATTTAGTAGTACCTATTAAGTAAATCACCACATTAGAGAAGATTGCATTAAAAAGTCACGTTAACGCAAAAGTTTTAGTGTATAGCTTTTAAATTTTCACAAAAAAAATGTCTCGGGATGTGAAAATATCATATAAAAAAATTAACCTGTTAAAAATTCAATAAAGAAAAGTCTTATATTAGACTTAGACCATGATCTCTCATCCTCGTTAGATATCATGTAACGGTTTCACACATACCAAGCAGTGAAACATGAACACTTCATCTAATTTTCATACATAAGATATCTCATATGAATAAAAAGATATAATTTTAATTTGACTTTCAGTATTCCTTTATTTTATGTTTTTTTATTGACTTAGATGCGGAAATATCAATCTTGTAAATCAAAAACATCGGAACTTGTTTCGCCGATCTAAGGTCCCTTCTCAGTATTTCACCAACCATCTATCTCTATTTCTGATTTTCGAATTTAACAACTCTTTACTTTGTTCATCCCATCCTAAAGGTGAGATGAAACTAGCGGACATGCTTGTTTGCAATGCTAGGTTATATAAATATTACATTATCAAAAATTAAAATTATCTTTAAGAATGTATAAGATGAACTACTCCATAGAATATAAAATTTGTCACGGTTAAATCATATTTAAATAAAATTTCATTATCACTTTCAAAATGTAATTGAAACATCTAATTATTTTGTCAAAATTTAACTCCGACTAACATTCAAAGACCTTCTAACTCTTTCAAAACTAAATAATGGGTGCTTGTCTTTTTGTCTTTCTTCATAATTGAGTTTTTTCTGGCCCAATAGCAATATTCATGTCTCCCTTTGGGATGTAGGTGTACAATGATATATGCAACATGATGATAATACAAGATTCTCTTTTTCTTTTCTTTTTCTTAATACGTATTCGGTTATGCAACTAAATTCGTACCTACGGCGACTCCTTGTCCCCTTTATATTTGATATGAAAATTTTAGTTTTTAAACAAGCTTTTTAAATTAAATGTTAATGATAATAAGGGGAGACAGATTTGAGAAGTCAATATTTAATTTCAATCTGATAATAATTGTAAAGAAAATTCTAACGTGTGTTTTGAAGCACTCTTTAAGGAGTTTAAAAGTAAATTTTTTAAAAAATACGTGTAATCAATATTTTAGAAATTAAAATAAATATATTTTTTAAATTGCATATAAAAATTTTAAATAATATTTCTAGAGCACTCGTTAACATGAGCATTGTTTAAATAAAACTGCTGTTAGATTTCAAATTCCTTATTATTATTTTAACATTCTCAAATCAAATCAATGAAATCCAATGACAATCAGTTTGGGTATCGGATTTTCAAATTTCTACCCGTAAATTCAACCCAAACCAACCATAATTAATTATCGTAAGAATTACTATCAAACATTCAACTTCAAAAAGAAAAAAGTGAAATGTTGTATGCAGACAACTTATAAGATTTTAATTTGTTATTAGAAAATTGTTAGTATATTGTGGTAAATGAGCATAGAGTTATGAAACACATTCATTATCATACTAACTCAAGTGACTAATTATAGATTCAAAAGTTTTTATGTTAAATATTTTTCTTGTTAAATAATTTTGAATCTATCAAAGAAAAATTGCTAGTCTAATACTTACTATTAATACTATTTTTTATATTATCATGAAAATTAATTTTTGTAAATAAGTTATTTTTTTGAAATATTTTTACATTTCTTATCTATCCGAACAATCCAACCCAAACCAATCTATTGTTTCTCGGTTTGGTTCGGTTTGGGCTTTATCGCAAAAATTTGAAAATCTGATCCAAACCAATCCATATAATTTTAATCGATTTGGATATCGGAATCTCTCAAAACTGAACCAAACCGACCTGCGAACACCTGTAATAATATCAATTCTCTTAAACACAACGTCTAGAGATCTACTACTATTGCCGTGGGAAACAGTTTTTTTTTTAAGAAAATAATTAAACAATGTCTTAATACAACACTAAGTATAAGACATGTCTAGATTAAAAAAACAACACGGATCAATTTTTGGAATTTTTTTAACAATAATAATAAATTTGTATATATAATTAAACAAATTTAATCTTAATATTAAATTCATGAAGAATAAAGATATATAAGCTATAAACTGTTAAAAACTAAAATAAACTAGATTGAAAGCCGCATATTATATCAAATTTATAAAAACCCTCCAAATCCATGTATATTGCACTTTTTTGTTTTTTGTTTTTTTATGAAGATGACTGCATATGATTAGATGTAGTAAGTGACTGTTTTATTGTTAAAAGGGTTTGAAGGTTTCAAATGTAACCCACAAAATTTCAATGCACATTAATTAATTAGTGAAATAATAAAATTAGGTTTTTTCTTTACTCACCTTCCTATGGGGTCACCCAAGCGAAAACCCCATTTTACCTCTCCTTCGGAAATGGATTTCCGAAGTAGTTTTTTTTTTTTAAATTTTCTCAGACTTCGGAAGTGCATCTCCGAAAACACCTCATGAGGGGTGTTTTCGGAGATGCACTTCCGAAAACACATTTTTTTTCAGATTTCAGTGTAATTCGGAAGTGCATTTCCGAATTATGCAGAAGTATTTATTTTTTTTATGCTTTTTCTAATAGTCCCGTACGAAAGATATACAAAACGTATAATATATACAAAACGGAAAAACCGAACAAAACAAATGACATATCAACGTAAAATACTAATATAATAAATAAAATTCAAATAATATATACAGACCGAGTCATAATGTGCGAAATATAAAATCCGAATACAAACAAATAAATCCGGACCCCTACTGGGTATGCCTAACCCTCTCTCCGGGACCTCCTCTGTCGCCTGTATGCCGCCGCACGGCCCGCATCAGTGACGATCCTCTCCATCACAGTGACTGCCTCTGGACCGCCCTGGTCAACGATACCTCGATCCAACGCGTCCCGCCCAAGCATCTCTATCCACTGGCAGATCGGCAGGAGATCAATGGCGTGGTCATCCTCGGCCTGCTGGTTCTCCAGGATCTCCTCGTGTGTTGGTCTAGGAGCGCCAGGAGCGTCGGGTATCATCAGAGGATGTGACACCCGATAGAACCATGTGACATAGCCCTCCACATTGTGCCAGTCCTGGGTGACCCGAATGCGACGATACTCCTCCGGGACCACATGACGCTCTCAATCCTCAAATATGCCAGTGAGCTGCACTCGGGTCACTGTGTCGGGAGCAGCCTCAAAAGGTGACCTGGGTATCATCTGCACATATCCAAACTGCCGTATGCACCGCTCAGGGAGATACCGCACCATGGTGTTGGTCCCGCATGCCAACCAGCCAGAATATAACGATATGCCGTCAAAGGGGACAACGTGAGTGTAGTCGCTGAATGGCCTCCAAGTGACGTCATCGTGCATCGTGCGGTCGAGGTACCCACGATATGGTCCCACTGCATTGTTCCCCCTCTGGAGAACACATCTGGCGGCCCTGAGCATGACGTCCTCGTACACAGGATCAACGCGGAAGCCGTGGATGCGGGAGAAGTAGAAGATGATCCAGCTCTGAAACACAAACACGATAATGTATTAAAAATAAAAACGGAACATAAATAAATGTGAAACAATTAAAATGAAACGTACCGTAAGTAGTGTGCAGGATCCGGTCAACTGCCTGGTCCTCCAGTTGGAGGCCTCATTCACCTTCTGGTATAGGTATGCCAGAACAGCTGACCCCTAGTTCCACTGGTGAACGGTAGTCAAGTCCATGAAATAGCGGAGGTAGGTCACGTCGACGTACCTTGCACTCTTGTCCACAAAGAGTGCAGCGCCTACCACAAACATGTACCAACACCGGAGAGCGCAGGCACGATGATACTCCACAAATAGGGCGTTATCCGCCTCCTCGGATTCAGCCTCCGCCACCAGGTGGTGCTCGAAATAAGCACTCACGTCCATCTGAGCCAGACGACTCCTCGATCCAGATGCAGAGGTTTCCTCGTCCATCTGCACGGGAACTCGCACACGTCCCCGGCCCTGCCCCTGTCCCTGTGTCGACGCCAGTTGCGTGTTAGGAGTAAATTAATGGTAAATTCATGTGTTAATATAAGTAATTTCTTTTCTAAACTAATGCAAATTGTGATAGATCCATAGGTTTTTAGTAAGAATTGAACTGAATAAGTTTAGTTCATGTGTAAAGCAAATCGAATCACTTGTGGGTATTATTGATGCAGGTTTGGAGCTGAAAAGGGGCTTAATAAGAATATGAGGAAGAGAGAGATAGAAGTCTCAAAGGCAAAGCAAAAAGATAAAGTTTAACAAGGGCGCGCCGAGGTAGTTCTATCCAGCGCCGCGAAAAAGTCTCTGTTTCTGATCGCGCCGCGCTCATCCGTTGCCACGCCGCCGCCGCGACGTTTCAGGCCCAAAAGTTATAAATAAAAGCCCTAGCTTCCAAGTAAAAAGGGAGATCTTTTGTGAGCGAAATTAGGAGAGCATTCTGAGTTTGAAGCCGAGAACAATAATCGAAGGCCAAATCTTTACCAATTGAAGATATTCTGTTGATGATGATGAATCCCTCTATTAATTCTTGTGTGTTCTTCATGTCTATGGAGAGCTAAATTCCTCTTGTTGAGTTTAAGGTAGTAATTAGCCTATGAATATACAATACCATTGATTAATTCCTATGAACAATTGTTTGAATTTATTATCAATAAGAAACCTTGTTTTTATTTTAAATCATTGTGGAGTCTTTGATCGAAAGAAAAGATTCTAACTTTTGCCCTAGGTTACTATATTGATTCAATCCCAATTTGCAGAGATGGAATTGTGATTGGGTTTTCATAATTATCGTGCTTTATTACTATTACCGATATTGATATTTGGAGAGATCGAATCTCATAACGGTTAAAGTTTATCTAATTTGATTTGCAGACATGGAATCATATTTGAGGATAAGTGAAGATAATAATTCGAATGATTGTTCAATTGTGATTTAATTAACACCTTGTATAGGAATAGGTTGATGAACCCTAAAGCTCAACATATCTCTTTAATCGTTAACAAACTTTCAGCATTTGCATTTATATTATTGTTTAGATTTATAGCATAGTTATAATCATAAAACAAAATTCAACTATTTTTTCTCACTCAAAATAAACAACTATAGAACGGCAGTAACATTAAACCAATCTCTGTGAATATGATATATACCGAAAATATTTACCCACAAATACTTTCAACACTGCGCCGCCCACTCGCGTCTAGTCGACGCAGTCTGGGTCTCTCTACCCTGTCTGATGCGTGCTTGGTTGCCTGCCATGTTCCTGAAAACAATTGAAATCAATAAATATGCGAGACAATAGAAAAAACTAAAAAAAATTCATTTCTGATACACTTCGGAAGTTCATTTCCGAAACTGGGAATGGAGGTGTTTTCGGAAATGAACTTCCGAAACACCCCTGCGAAGAAGTTTTCTGCAACTTCCATGACAGACCCCAAAAACAAACTTCAAAACTACATTTAATCATTCTAAACAACCTAAATAGCAGTACCAACATACCCCAATATAATTTTTGCAATTTCTAAACACCCTAATAGAGATTTGAATCATAGATCTAAAAATCAAAAAACTTACCGATTGAAGAGATTGGAGGGCTTTTGAATGTAGTATAGCAAGGTGGTTGGAGCCTTTGATGTAGCCTTGGAAGTGGTTTGCAAAAAATCTCTTTGGGGTTGAGTTTGAAGTTGATTAGGGTAAGTGAATTGGGGGAGGGGGGAGTTTTGCTAAATCTGCAAAACGCGCAGTATTTCGGAAATGCACTTCTGAAATGCTATTTTCGAAAATGCATTTCTGAAATAAGACAAATTTTGAAGAAAAAAAGGTGCTTTCGGAGATGCATCTCTGAAAACAGCATTTTCTTGCTTTTCAGAAATGTATTTCCGAAGTCAGGGGTATATATGGTTTTTCACCAGAGATGACCTAGAAGGTTGGGAGGTGGGTAAAAAAATTCTCTAAAATTAAATAGAGCTTAATCAAATAGAATGTAAAAGTTCAAACGCAAGCAATAAGAGGAAAGGTCATTGGAATTAAAGATGTAATAGAAGCTTTGAGAAATAATTGGTTATTTTAGAGATGTCACGGCAACAAAATTCTGACATATTGAAAAATTATAAAGTTGATGGAATGAAAAATACAATAATGTAGAATATAGAAGTAGAATAATGTATGTAAATTCTCATAAATAAATAACTAAAAACGTATGTAATATATAAATGAATAAATTTGAAGGTGAAGAGGAGTGTATAAGATGGATGGGTGAATTGATAATTAAAATGAATTCAAGATTTTTAAAAGCCGCCACATCTAATATTAAGTGATGTGGCATGATTTAAACGATGTGGCATATAGGTGTCAACACGAGTACGAGGTTTGGTGCCTTTGTTTTAATATATTATAAATAGATTTCCTCAGGCAATCAAAGCAACTTGCTAAATAGTATAAGCAAATCCACAACAACAAAAAATAAGATAAAAGACAATGAAATTTGTTTATCAAGTTCGATAAAATTGATCAATTATGGGGTAGAGCAATTTTTCAATTCATTATACTTTCAAGAATCATTACAAGAAAAAGTTATCCAAGTTTTTAAAAATCAACTATATTTTCTACCCAAGTGTTTTTTAAACTCTCCAACTCTCAATAATCACGCAAGCCTAAAATATTTAGAAGTGTTTCGTAGCTCCTTTAAGTACCTCCAAAGATTTCTCAAATTCCGAGAAAACAATCATAGAAATTTATACTCTGTCTATCTAAGTTACACATAATTCCCAACTCTTCTCTTGGTGTTCAATTTTGAAGGTCAGAAGGTTGTGAAGACAAGAATGGTAGAGATAAATATTTATAAAGGTTGAAATCCAACAGATCCATAACGGATTCAAAACATGATCCATTAACAGACAAAATTGAAAATTGAAATTACCAAGAGAAGTTATCCATCAATTATTTTGCTTGTTTTAGACTTTCTACAACTTTGGTTTCTGAAAATCTCGAAATACGTTTTACTTTTCTCCTTCACTTAAGGTTTAAAGGCACACTTCTGCAATTCTCCACTTTAACTTTAAACTATAGTGATGTTAGTTTACCTATCAACCATCTTGTTGCTCTATCCAATATGGATTATCATTCAATAAAATTGATCAAGTTCAAGCCTTACTTGAACATTGATCTTGCCACTTGTGTCTGCTTACTTCCAACCACCTTTTCTTGCTAAGGTAATATAACAAGCTTATAAGTATGATTCTTCAACCATCTTTGACTCTCTTTTCTTTGGAAGGTCTTTTTGAAGGTTTCTCTACTTCTAAGTTTGGAAATACCCCAGCATATTCTAAGGCCAACATAATCATATCCGTGACATGGTACAATCTCCCTCCTCACCTTATCGCGAGTCAAATTATAATTAAAGGCTTATATAACCAGTCCCCTAACAACTAGTAATTGTTGAACAAATGACTACAAACACGAGAGGAGGGGTGAATTGTATTGCTTTGAAAAAAATTCTAGTTAAATTTTTTTGGTAAAACAGTTGTTTAAATTTAGGGTTAAATGGCTTTCACCCCCTGCAATAGTAGTGAGATTTGATTTACCCCCCTTTTAAAAAAAAATTGGATTACCCCCCTATCATATTAAAATTATAAGTCTTTTGCCCCCTAAGAGGGAAAAATACCCCCCTGTAAAATATATTTTTTTGATTTACCACCCTCGTTTTTACACGCTTAGGGGGGTGCCCAAATATTACAGGGGGGTAATCCATTTTTTTTTTAAAAGGGGGATAAATCAAATCTCGTTACTATTGCAGGGGGGTGAAAGCCATTTAACCCTTAAATTTATTTTGTAAATATTAAGTAGTAGAATAAATAAATAGAATAAAATTATAGTAGAAAATAGATTTGAACACAGTAGAAATAAACAAACAACAAAAATAAAAAGATATAAGGGATAACAAGATTGTACCATAGATTCATTGAGGTTTGATCTAACCACTTGACCTACTCATCTCCTCAATAATTTCTTGAGAACTTCCACTATATGTATGATCTTTTCCCAAGTTATGCCCATGAACCTTCTAACAAATAAATTTGGAGTTTTACATTGACTATCCTTCAAACCAAACGCAAGAATTTATATGAAGCTAATATCAAAGTAAATGAGAGCTTTTACACCTACAGTAGCTCACAAAAAAGGAGTTTTTGACTGACAAACCAAATGAGATCTTTTATACCAGATAAAACTCACGAACTAAATAGAGATTTTAACGAGCAATCTCACAAACAAAATGAGAGATTTTAATGGCTAATCTCAAAAACCCAAAAAGAACTTCTCACAAAAGATATTCCATAAGAGATTAAAAAAATCTTGCACAAATTTTAATATTTCCCCTGCACCAGAATACACATTGAAAACCTCATTAGTACTTTTCACTCTTAAAGCACTAAGACAATATTATTGAAATGAAAGAAATAAGAAGAAAAGGAGTAGAAAGTGACAAAGTATGTGTTAAAACAAGTTTTCAAGTGAGGATAGCCATCTATTTAAATGAGAGAATATGGTTCAAAAAGGAAAACTATAAGTGGACTTTTTTAATGCTCATGATCACTTAGGTGTTTGGGCTAATCGAGTATGTGCTTCATAAAAACGAAAAACCCTAATTCCCAAAAAAGAAAACCATATTATGCAAGTGCAATAATTGGTTAAGAGGGTTCTTAATCCATTAAAAAGCTTTAAACTTTGCTCTAATTGATTGGCTAAGGGCCTAAATCGATAAGGCAGTGTATATAAGTCTCTTAAATGTTTAGGAACACCCTTTATCAATCCCATAAGAACTTTGATGGTTCCTCTAAGAGTTTTAAGGAATTTTATTAAATAGCAAGTGAGAAACACTTTTACTTGAATGTGTGCATTGCCTTAGTAAATAAAGAATAAATTTAATATTTTTACAAGACTCAGATCAGTGTCACGCTGACCAGGTAAGATTCGAAACTTCCTCTCTTTTACAAATCTGAAGGTTCAAGATCCTTTTCTTGATTCATCAATTATTCAACATTTCAGTTGGGACTTTATTCTTCTATCTGATGAAGCTTGATAAGAATTATTGATAGATACCATTATCAAAAAGATTGCTTGAACAAAGATCTTCAATGACTTCACTGAATGTCGCTTGACATTCGGTATGGTCCTAAGGAGATTTTCTTTGGCATAGTGTTCTACCAAGCATAACAAATTGATCATCACCCTAGATTAAGACTTTGCTTTATAGTGTTGTTATAATCAAAACCATATAGATCAACTGATTGATGCAAACATTAAACATGCTAGCACATAGATCCACGTTTTTCTCCTTTTTGATGCTGGTAACATATCTCTCAAGGAGGTGGACAGGCAAGTAAATAACAATGAAAGATTGGAGTGGTTAAACTCCCTCTCCCAAATATAGGGAGTATACCATACTATCTTTGAGAGCATACTTATCCCTCTTTGGCATTATAAAAAATGAAGGAAAAAATTAACAAATATGGAAAACATCCATGCAAACAGGTCAAAAGATAAGAAGCATATATATTTAATAAACCAAATGCTTCATTAATAAAACGGAGAGTTCAAATACAATAGGAAAAGTGAAAAAAGAATAAAAAGGAAAAAATCAAAATGCATGCATGGAAACAATCAAGGACTAATTCATTTCCTCGTCATCATTATCATTGTTGAACAAATCAGAAGGAAGCTGAATTTGAGCAAGCTTACGAGCAAGGAAGTTGATATTTTTGTTGGCCATTTTCTGTTATTTGATGATGTTTTGGAGTAGAGCTTGGGTTGGATGAGTCTAAGGGATTTCTTTAATCGAAATCCTCCATAGTTGAAGGGTCTTCTTATTGAGGTACTTGTTGTTGAGGTTGTCATCCTTGGGCGACTCTTTTGGCGCTAAAATGCTTTTGAGATGGAACTTCATTATTAATCTAAATTCTCATTAGCCATACTGCATTGTTTCCTATTTCAACAAATTTATCCTTATATTCCTCATCCTCAAATTTGTAGCCAATAAGTTCCAAGAATTTTGATACCAAATGACCATATCGTACCCACATAACTCTTTTTTTGTGGCTCACTATCATGTGATGGATCATTACCCTGGCATAATTTGTCTCAACTTTGTTGGCCAATGACCATGTCAACTTTTGACTCATGTCCCTGATTATATTTTCTAAGGACAATAATGTGGTTTACCATATAGTGAATTAGTCGAATGTTTGGTTGTACACTACCCACGAGAAAAGGAGAAGGAATGAAAGAGTTTGGATCTTCCATGAATGAAAAAGAAGAAGAAGAAAATATCAAATATCATCTTCATCAATTATAGGTAGTGGGGACCTGAGCAAGGAAAATTGCATATTTCGACAAACTCTCCAAGTGGCAGAGATATCTGATGCTTTTTGACTTCGAATGTGAAAACTCTATTTGCATATATGAGGTTTGGGTAGAACATATTTACCAGAGCTGGATATATCTCCATTGTTGCGTCGTAGATAAAGTTTCTCAAATTTACTTTTTCAAACATCTTGAAAAATTCACAATCTTTGGAAACACCCACTTTAAAAAATTAGGAAGGAAAGATGAGATGAATATTAGAGTAGAGAGGTTTACCTTATATAGTTGTTGGTAATCGATTATTTTCCTCTTTTAATCGTTATAGCAATTAATGCTTTATGATATGATGATTGATTGATGTAGGCACGCTCTTATGAAGGTCATAATCTATTGTGCCTAATGGTTAAATGATAACGAGGTGGGAAATTTGAATTGTTAAAAGGCCTCTAATCAATTATACCTATATGGTTATTGATTATTTAGTCTGTTTTTAGCCTTCATGCTATTTTGACGCCTTGACATGCTTTTGGGATTTGTCAATTGCTTTTGGCACCCCATTTTAATCATCTTTAAACCCTAGCTTTACTAAAAATTTCTCTAAAATACTTAACTAAATGGTTCGTAAATATAATTTTAATTGACTAAGAAAATTATATAATCACTTGCTAGAGGGATTATCATAATTTTCTGGTTTTAACCTCTATCAAGTGTTTTACCTTAAAAATCTCAAGATATCTTAAAAAACTCTTCCATTGGGAGGGAATAAAAACGACTGTAAATTTCCATCCTTGCGGTTCGCTTGATATGAGAGTAGGTTCAAAATATCCTCAAGATTGAAATGATCATAAAAGATCCTCAGACTCCGTAAACATCAGAAGTGTCACGACTACTGGACATTATCATTAATGCCAACAAAAATCAACAAGATAAAACAGGATCATCAAACACATCTAAACACCGTCTCTTTCTCAATATACTTAAATTATATGCATGTTTTGCACAAATTTATTAAATTTGCATTTAGATTCTTCAAAGCTACAAAGAAATCCTATAAAACAAATTAATTTTTCACTTTTGATACCCAAATCTGTTTGGGTCCTGATGAGTTAGTGGTTCTAATAACTCTAGAGTTATTTTCCTTATACCAACTTTGATAATTTAGCTTAGCATAACAATAAGATCGTGCAGACCGAGCATATTACAGAAATTGTACCTAAAGGTAGAATGATTGGATTTCTTCCTAGCATGGTAAATATTTCTAAATGATTTATTAGGTACATAAGCCATTTTTATTATACAAAGCTCTTTTTTTAGGAAAAATTAAATCATGATGATCCTTACCCTTAGTAAGTTCTTATAAGGTTTTATGCAAATTGGTCACTTCAATTTTTATAGATTCGCATGCTTTACATTTTTCTGATTTCAAAGATTCATTTCTAATGCTAACAATTTCTTCACCCAGAATTTTATTAGTATTTTCTAGAAATTGAATATACTCTTTAATATCAACAATGCTATTTTCTCATTTATAATTAAATTTAATGGTCTTAACACTTAGCTTGAACATTTGATCATATGTTATAGATGCTACCTCAATGTCATCTACTCTTGAGACTTTGAAGCGCATATGATCTTCTTTGTCAGAATCCCTTCTTTGAGAAGATGCTTCATGAAAGTCTTCGGGCATATTATCAGCTATATCTCTGAATAAGTTTAAATCTCTTGATATTTTTCACATTGATTATTTATCATTTTCATGCGATGATGAAAATCTTAATGTTTCTTTTGATGTTGACCTTTGAAATATTATACTTGATTAAGCTTATTCAACGTTTCTTATGGATGTAACTTCTTCATCAAGGATTTTTCTAGACGAAGGTTCGTCAAATGTTCTATCGTATGGGGCTTTTTCATCATTTCCATTGAATGATGACTCTTTGAATAAATGTTCATTTATTGAGATTGCTTGTTCAAAAGATTTTAAAAGTGTTGATCTTTCCATTTCATCTTTGAGTATTCCTTTTGATGAAGACAATGATGAGGAAGATGAATATCTTCTGTGTATTTTTCGATCTTTCTTCTTTTTCCTTGAGTAACTAAATCAACTACTTGAGTTTCTTGATGATTTCCTTCTTTCTAGATATTTCTTGAAACTCAATAAAGGCAGTACTATCATTTGAATTGAGGATTGGATCAAATTTCTAATGCCAACTCTTGATTGTTAGATAATTGTTACATAGAAAATATCTAATGAAACATCTAAGGTTTCCAATAGTTGAGTCCCATATATAAGGATGACTATATTCATTTAGTACCCCAACTTCCTAGATTTGTATGCTATGTTTCTCTTGTTCGATCTTAGAAGAAACTCCATGAATGATCTAAAGAGTATCCCACACTTCCTTGGTGGAATGACAATTAAAAACGTAAGGGAAGTCCTTAGAATTTCGGGCACTTATCAAATGATGTTTTGCTTTAAAACCGAGTTTTACTCATCTCTTATCTTCTTCGGTCTAATGAAATCGAGTTTAATTACTCTTTAGTCATCAAAGATAAAGAGTAGGAATAAATTGGTCATTCATTATATAATCCCACATTTGAAAATCATTTGCTTTAAAAAAAATACAAATCTCACTTTCTATGATTCAAATCTTTCTCCATCAGACAATGGAGGTGTATTCCTAAAAAGTACTTTGTTAAAATAGAAGTATTTGCAATTATCATTCTATCTCCTAAGATGATTAGTCTTATAACTGGAGTTATACTATGATGACACTTGTTGGACAAGTGACTCCAAACACTAGAGGGAAGGGGGTGAATTGTGTTGCTTTGAAAAACAATGTTAAATTAAAAATATTTAGTTAAAGCAATCATTTAAAAAAATTATAAACAGTAAGCAACAAAATAAATAAATAGAATAGAATAAAATTAGAGTAGAAAATAAATTTGAGCACAAAAGGACTAAGCAAACAATGGAAATAAAAAAAAAGATAAGGAATAAGAAGATTGCACCAAAGATTTATAGAGGTTTTGTCGTGGCGTGAAAAATCCCTAGCGTATTGCATGCTCAAAATACAACAAAGTCGCCACCAAAATTTATTTATTCCAAAAGGAAAGAGAAAATATCAATAAAATCCTCAAAGAGCAGATATATGGTTATCGCAACCAAATTACGGTTCTTGGTCAGCCCTAGTTTAGGCTGGAGATTAGCCCGTGATAAAAAATTTAGGTTAATGGTCAGCTTGATATTAAAACCATGATAGGTTGAAGCTTAGCCCGATATTAAAAACTTCATAGGCTTGAGATCAGCTTGATGTTAAAATCTCACAAGTTATTGGTTATCACGTGTCAAATCAAGGTTTAAGGTTCGTGAGCTCAACCCGTGTAAAACCTTACAAGGTTTAGGAACTTGAAGACTAACCGCTCCAAGATCTGTGTTTGTGAAAAGAGGACTAACCGCTTCAATCCACCATTGGGAAGGAAGATTGTTCACTTCACTCCTAAGTTTATATAGAAGAAAAGACACAAATGCTCACATTCATCGTCTTATATTATTTGGTTGAAGGCCAACCATCATTTCCTTGTATAAGAGTTGTTCGTGCGTCTTTTCTACTAAAAGCTCTTAACATTTATTGGTATCTCTCAAGATTAATTCTTGGGGAGAGGAGTAGGTCCTTTTATTTTGACAAAACCTCTATAATTCTTGGTGTTCCTCTTTTCTCTTAACTATTTCAATATCCACAATCTATTTTCAAAATTGTTTTTAAACTCCGGTTTTATTTCTCAAATTTTTTCAAAATCACTTTTTCATGAACCACACAATTCACCCCCCTGTGTGTGAAGTTGATCGGTCACCATTTCTATTAAGTTATGACTTTCATCCGGCAAAAATTCATCATCTCGGTAACACATTCGGTTGTTTTATTGCTTTTTAAGTTAAGTTTATCATATTTATTAATTTATAGTATTGCATTGCATTTGGTTTAAAGTTTATGTCAAAAGATCCTCTTTATGCCTTTGTTTGGTAGTGTTCGTGTTGTAGGTTGATGTGTGTGATCAGAGGAACTAATGATAGGACTTAGGGGACTCCGGAAGGCTGAAAGATGGGAATTGTTGAAGAATCAGGAGGTCAACACGGGCACCCGTGCACATCAACACGGCCCGTGTTGAAAGCTTCAGGGAAGGAGTGAACGAGCTGAAAACAGTGCATCAACACGGGCACCCGTGTTAATCAACACGGCCCGTGTTGATGGGCTTGCGCGTAATTTCAACCTTACGTCAGTCAGTGAATCAACACGGGCACCCGTGTTAATCAACACTTCCTGTATAGATGGATGCGGAAAAAGACTTCACTTTTTGATCTGTTTAAGTTGTATGGTCATGAAGGGCACTGTGGACTTTTTGCTGACACTAATGCTGATACTATTTAAACACAGTTAGTGCAAGGAGAGAAGGACTTTTGACAGATTAGAGAAAAGAATACAATAGAAGATTGGAGAAAGCAAGGGTTTGGGAGAGAAGAAGATCTTCATGAACGGAAGCATATGAAGATTCAATCTCCTCCAATTTCTTGTAATGTCTTTATTCATTATTGTGTTTTCTTTGATTAGTATGAGTAGCTAAACCCCCCAATGCTAGGGGGTGGCTCTGATTTCACTTTTAATGACTCTGAGTTTGCAATTGCAATAACAATCATGTTTTTCATTGTTGATTTATTCTCTTGATGTTTCTAATGCTTTTCCTTTCGGACAAATCAGAATTGATGTATGATTATCGTTTAGGTTGGACCACCATTGATAATGCTTTCATGAGAATATGCTATAATTGATATTACCTAGGACTAGAATTACCTTATAGTAACCGGATATTCTTGATAACTTAATTGCTTGATTTCATCGTAAATTTCTAAGGACTTAGGGTTTAGGATGAAGGATCAAAGGTTTTTTCACTAAGGACTTAGAATCAAACAACCTTAAGAACCGGTAATTGATTATTGGAAATAAGTTGTTGCAATAGAGATTTCAGATTTGTTACATTGTCAATCATGCAATATCCCTAGCATGTTACTCATATTTGTTAAAAAGTCAATTTCATTTACCGCTTATTCTGTTTTTCGCTAAGTGATAATCTCCAAACAACACCCAATTGAAGTTTTTGTTTATTTGAACTCATTATTCCTGCGCAGTCCCTGAGATCGATATTCGGGGAATTTTCCCTATTATTACAAGAGGCAAAATAGTACACTTGCTATTTTACCGATCAAGTTTTTGGCGCCGTTGTCGGGGACTGCCATAATATTGAGTTTAAGCTGAGTTCAATTAGAATTTTGTCGCTCTGCGACTAAAATTTTATTTTTTGCATTTTTTATTATTATTATTTTTTTCTCTAATTCTAATATTTGTCTAATCTGTGTATGCAAGGTAAGGCCTCAGCTGAATTTCTTTTTGACGCAGAAATTGAAAGGACTTTGCACGCAAGACGTAGACAAGCTTGGTTGGCTAAGCTGGAATCTGAAGAAGAAATTGTTATAGTTCATTCAGGTTCAGGTTCTAAGAGTGAAGAAGAAGTCATGGGCGAGAACCCACCTCCACCTGAGAGACTTCTCGGAGACTATGGTGCTACGAACACACCGGGTGGGAGACTAACAATTGTCAACCAACCGATAAATGCGGCCAATTTTCAATTGCATCCGAGCACAATAAATCAGCTGGAAAGAAAACCTTTCACCGGGAAGGTTAATGAAGATGCAAATAAGCACCTACAGAGGTTTCTGACCACGAGTACGACTTTAAAAATTGAAGGGCATACAGAAGAGGCGAAGAAGCTGAGAATGTTCCCGTTCACCTTGGCCGAAGAAGCAGAAGAGTGGTTTTATTCCCTCCCAGCGGGCAGTATCACATCGTGGGAAGAGATGGAAAAGGCCTTCCTGAATGAGTATTTTCCAGCGCCAGTCTTTCTACGAAAAAGGTATGAAATTCTGAACTTTAAGCAAAAGGAGGGTGAACCTTTGGGAGATGCCTACAAAAGATTCAAGAGGACCCTAGTGGCATGTCCCACTCACAACATGGACAAAACTGACCAAATGCAGATATTTGTCAATGGGCTCAAAATGAAAACAAAGCAGTTGATCGATACAGCAGCTGGAGGCTCAACAAATTTCACAACAGCCTCCGGCATTATCAAGATCATTGAAGCGATAGCTACAAATGAGTATTTGGAGTTGTATGACAGGTGTACCAATAAACCTGAAAGAGTCATTGATCTGAAGTTGGAAACCTCAAAAATTCGGGTTGAAGATGCTATAGCTGCAGAGGTAGAAAAGAGATTAAAGGCTATGAATATAGGTACTCAACAGGTTGCTCAAGTCCAACAAGCTCAACCTGTAATCCATGAAATTTGTAATGGCCCTCACCAAACTGTGTCTTGTGTTTCTACTCCCAAGCAAATTGAAGAAATCAAATTCTTGAGGCAAAACAATCCGTATTCTAACACCTATAATCCAGGGTGGAAGAATCATCTCAACTTCGCTTGGAAAGATCAACAACAAAATCCTCAGAAGGCAGAGTGGGAAGTAGCTGTTGAGAGATTGGCTGGACAATGCTCTCAATTTCAAGAAGAGACCAGAAACAACCACAAGAACACCACAACTTCAATCATAAATCTGGAAGTTCAAGTGGGTAAAATAGCACAGCATCTCACTCTACAGGCACAGGGTACCTTTTCGAGTTCAACGGTGAAAAATCCGAAAGACCAAGAGAAGATTAATGCTCTCACTACAAGAAGTAAGAAAGTAGCAGAATCTGAAAAAGAAAAAGAGGAAATAGATGACCCCATGGTAATAGAGGTGGATTTGGAAATAAGAGAGAATCCAAAAGAGCCAGAAGTTGTGGTACTGCCGGGTAAACCGTTTGAAGAAAAAAATAAGAAAGTTGTTGAACCGGTGATCAAACTACTTTTCCCTTCCAGAGTGACAACGAAGAATTCAAAAGAGAAAGACTTTGAGAAGTTCACTTCCTTGTTCAAAAAGTTAGAGGTAAATCTACCCTTCTTCGAAGCACTTGAGCACATGCCCTTGTATAGGAAATTTATGAAGGAGGTGATGGCGAGAAAGAGATCACTGGGAGGGGAATCAAAAATTGCAACCGAGAAGTGTGGTATAGTCTCGTCAGCAAGAAAGATCCCAATAAAGAGGAAAGACCCTGGGGCGGTGGCGATACCATGCACTATCAAGAATATAACATTTAAAAAGGTACTCCTCGATTCTGGTTCTAGTGTGAGTTTAATGCCTCTGTCCATTTTCAAAAAGCTTGAATTGGAAAAGATTAGTGAAAGTAAGACGCAGTTAAGGTTCGTCGATCACACCATTAAGAAATCCTATGGGGTAGCTGAAGATGTACTAGTTGAAGTTGATAAGTTTGTATTCCCTGTTGACTTCCACATCATGGACATTCCGGAAGACGAAGAAACTCCTATCCTTCTTGGGAGACCATTTTTGTTGACAGGTCGCTGCAACTTCGACATTGAAAAAGGGACACTAACGCTGAAATCATTTGATGAAGAAGTAACCTTGAAGATGTTAGGAGTTAAGAAACATAGGGCGGTTGTAAATGATCAAACTTTTGGTGGTACGACAGAAAGTGAGGAAAAAGACAAAAAGCCTAAACAGCTGCAAGAAAAAGTGTCAAGCATAGCCTCTCGGGTGGAACCAACTCCTATAGCCACTAAATGTTCTAAGAAAAAGAAAGGTGAATGAGGAAAGTGAATTGAAGAGAAAAGTTGTCCATACCTTTCATCATCTTGAGTTCTTGGTTGCGGAGGTGAAAAGCAACCAGGTGTGGAAGAGAAAATACCCTCCATAATAAAGGGTAATGGACCGTCGAGCCATGCGACGTTAAACGAAGCGCTTTGTGGGAGGCAACCCACACTTTTAATAATGAATTTGTCTTTTTGTTTATTTTATTCTCAGGTAATAAAAGAGGGCGTCTCTAGTGAAAGTTGGGGAGTGCAATACCCTCTGTTAGTCACCTCTCGCGAACTCGTTCTGAAACATTGAGGTCAATGTTTAGTTCAAGTGTGGGGGGGGGGGGGGGGTTTCTTGCATTCCTTTTGTTTCTGTTTTTATTTTGCTTTTAGCATTTCTATTCGTCTTTGGTATACCATTGTGTTACAGAGTGAGATATAGTTGTTGGATGAATTCGAGATTGATAGCTAATGGATGAAAGATACTCCCCATACTTGATCTCCCGAGGCACCCCGAAAGTTGATGCAGCCATGAAATGATAAAATTAAAGGTTGGACGCGATTTGGTAACACCGGACCGAAATGGTTATATGGTATACCCGAGTCAGAAAAGAAACCACATGACTCGAGGAGGCTTCAGAGCTTGTAAGCATAACCAACATGGTGAGAGTACAAAAGCCAAACACTAAAATATCATCATGAGAGTTCAGTCAGGTATGACCTTATCACTCTGATTTTGCGTATGTTCTTTTTACACAGCACAACATGAGGATACACACTGAGGCATGTTGTTTGTTTAACCCTTAGCCTTTCTATCCATCCTTTATATTTATCCTTTGTGAACCCCGTTGAGCCTTAGCCTTTTTGTTTAAATTAAACCTCTGTTCATCCGTAACTATACACTTCTTACCATTGTTCGGCATGATTGTTGTAAATTATAAAGTGTGCAAAAAGCTAAGTTTGGGGTGGCAATTCGTAGAAAGAGAGCAAGTGCGTAAAAACAATAATAATAATAAAAAAAAGAAGAGAAAAGCACTTGCCGTAACTAAAGACTTTAACATGCTCATAGAAAAATTGAGTGAAGAATCAAAGTTGAATAAACCCCAGGTCATTATTGAGGCACAAAAATGAGAAAAATAACATGAATGCTGAATCCAAAACCCTTTGTTATCCATTCATTTGTCTATCCTACCATACCCGAGCCCCGTTACAACCAAAAAGACCTCATAAAGTGTGTGGAATATGTTTGTGTAGTGAAGATAGAGTAAATTCAAAATTAAGAGTTGATATTGCATACTTTGGTACTGTGAGTGCAAACACTTTAACCTCGAGAGATCTGGTGAGAGTGTGAAGAAGTTTGCAGGTAAAGAAGCCCTCTGATGTGAAAGTGTGGTAGATAGTTCGATTCAGGAAACCAGAAGCTTGATCGGGAAGGAAAAATCCAAGTTGCGAAAGACACAGGCTGTGTTGTGGAGAAGAGAAATTCGTGGGTGACCTCTGTTTAGTCTCAATACATTACTTGAGGACAAGCAATGAGATAAGTTTGGCGTTGTGATCGGTCACCATTGCTATTAAGTTATGACTTTCATCCGGCACAAATTCATCATCTCGGTAACACATTCGGTTGTTTTATTGCTTTTTAAGTTAAGTTTATCATATTTATTAATTTATAGTATTGCATTGCATTTAGTTTAAAGTTTATGTCAAAAGATCCTCTTTATGCCTTTGTTTGGTAGTGTTCGTGTTGTAGGTTGATGCGTGTGATCAGAGGAACTAATGATAGGACTTAGGGGACTCCGGAAGGCTGAAAGATGGGAATTGTTGAAGAATCAGGAGGTCAACACGGGCACCCGTGTACATCAACACGGCCCGTGTTGAAAGCTTCAGGGAAGGAGTGAACGAGCTGAAAACAGTGGATCAACACGGGCACCCGTGTTAATCAACACGGCCCGTGTTGATGGGCCTGTGCAGAATTTCAACCTTACGTTAGTTAGTGAATCAACACGGGCACCCGTGTTAATCAACACTGCCCTTGTAGATGGATGCGGATAGAAACTTCACTTTTTGATCTGTTTAAGTTGTCTGGTCATGAAGGGCACTGTGGACTTTTTGCTGACACTAATGCTGATACTATTTAAACACAGTTAGTGCAAGGAGAGAAGGACTTTTGACAGATTAGACAAAAGAATACAATAGAAGATTGGAGAAAGCAAGGGTTTGGGAGAGAAGAAGATCTTCATGAACGGAAGCAATTGAAGATTCAATCTCCTCCAATTTCTTGTAATGTCTTTATTCATTATTGTATTTTCTTTGATTACTATGAGTAGCTAAACCCCCCAATGCTAGGGGGTGGCTCTGATTTCACTTTTAATGACTCTGAGTTTGCAATTGTAGTAACAATCATTTTTATCATTGTTGATTTATTCTCTTGATGTTTCTAATGCTTTTCCTTTAGGACAAATCGGAATTGATGTATGATTATCGTTTAGGTTGGACCACCATTGATAATGCTTTCATGAGAATATGCTATAATTGATATTACCTAGGACTAGGATTACCTTATAGTAACCGGATATTCTTGATAACTTAATTGCTTGATTTCATTGTAAATTTCTAAGGACTTAGGGTTTAGGATGAAGGATCAAAGGTTTTTTCACTAAGGACTTAGGATCAAACAACCTTAAGAACCGATAATTGATTATTGGAAATAAGTTGTTGCAATAGAGAATTCAGATTTGTTACATTGTCAATCATCCACTATCCCTAGCATGTTACTCATATTTGTTAAAAAGTCAATTTCATTTACTGCTTATTCTGTTTTTCGCTAAGTGATAATCACCAAACAACACCCAATTGAAGTTTTTGTTTAATTGAACCTTGAATTGAACTTATTATTCCTGCGCAGTCCCTAAGATCGATATTTGGGGAATTTTCCCTATTATTACAAGAGGCAAAATAGTACACTTGCTATTTTACCGATCATAAGTCTCAAGTCCAACAAGTGGCATCAAAGTCTAACTCGTATTTAAAAACTAATCGTCTCAGGAGGAAGATGACTTTCAACAAGAGATCTTTTCTAAACACACCACCATTTTTTAATGATAGAAAATTTAATATTTGGAAAGCTAGTGTTAGAATTTTTCTTCAAAGTATAAATCATGAATTGTGGGAAACAATAATCACTGATCCGTTTATCCCTACTCATCAAGTAAATGATAAAGTAGTAGATAAACTCGATTTCCTTCTGTTCGAAGAGGAAAAGAGAAAATTTAAAATAAATTTCAAAGCCAAAATTTTTATAAAAATGTCTTTGGATGATACAAAATTTTACTATGTTCATCATTGCAATATCTCCAAGAAAATATGGGATACTCTTGAAATGATATACAGAGTTTCTCCAAGTATCAAACGAGAGAAGATGAACACACGAGGCAGAGAAAATTAAGATACCAATCATGAATGTTTTTCCAAACTTAGAAATTTTGGAAATTTTGTTGGAAACTGTATTTCTAACAAAAATTTAAGAATTAAAAAATTGGAGGTTTAATCCAACTCTTAAATCAATAGATGGGAACCTTTATGAATTTCGCGAAAAATCAAGAAGAGAAGAAATTGTAGAGAAGTTGAAAAATCAAGTTTAACTAATTAAAAATGAAGGAATCCAAACTGAAGAATCATCATCCTCATCTTACTCCTATTATACAACTCCTATGCAATCCTTCGAAAGAACATACTAAGTAGTTGAATGATCCTCGGAAGCTTCTACTTAAAACGAACGACCCTCTTGTTCAAGGAATAAAAAAGAAGATGAAGAATTTTCTTTAACACTCGAACAAAGAAGAGGAGAAGATACATTAACCTCAAGGAGAAATATGAAAGAATCCTCTTCTAACGAAGAATATGAAATCTGCTCAAAGACACCCTACGATGAAGATACTATTCCATGTATCATACAATCTTACACTCAACTTTTTAGATTAAGAAATAAATTAAAGGAA
The DNA here is from genome assembly GCF_029867415.1 of Vicia villosa. NCBI lineage: Eukaryota > Viridiplantae > Streptophyta > Magnoliopsida > Fabales > Fabaceae > Vicia > Vicia villosa. The sequence continues at coordinate 146,341,622 of NC_081180.1, forward strand.
GAGAATGCCAGAATAAGAGAGCATATCCTAGGTCTTAAGGAATCTCTAAGATATCTTAAGGAAATAAACAAAATAGAGATAACTAAGTTTAAAAGTAAGAAAGAAGAATGTAGGCGGTATGACTCTCTTATAAGAGAGATAGTTTACCAACGAGAAACCTTGGAAAAATTTACCCAAGGGAAAGTTTACCTAATGTAATCTAAACATAGCTCTCCTACAAGTATAAAATTTAAGAAGGAAAGAAAGACCAGAAAGACTTAGATCATAATGGAAAGAAGAGTCATGTATTTAAATGCAAACACTATAATAGGGTAGGTCATCTAGAACCTTTTTGCTTTGATAAAATGAAATATAATGTACCTGGCCCAAGAAGATATGGGAAGCCAAGGTGAAACCTTAAATCTTTTGCAGATATGCTTTGCAGCTTAGAGCTTAGACGGGCATTAAAATCAAGTTGTGCAAAGCAACAAGTATACTCTCTAAGTATACAATATCTATGAAGTCTTTGATCCAAAGATGAACGATGATGGAAAATGTCAACCGTTATGATAAAAGCAAAGTACTTGAGAATATCTCAAAATTAATGATACTAAGTGATCAAATGAATATGACAATAATGAACCTATTTATTTTGAGGCTTTACCAGCTCTCGCATCCAACAATGCATAGAGAAGGATACACCACTTGGTGTCTTCTGTAACACCCCAATTCTACCCGATAAATTATTCAGTAATTATAACGAAAAATCAGAGTTATTCAAAAACTTTATCAACAATTGAGATGTCACATTTTGTCATTCAAATCATTTATGACATACATGTCTTCATCACATATACATAGCAGGTATAATAAAAACGGACAATTATAACATTTAATTTAATCCTCAAAATCACTTCATTAAACAAAATTATTTAATCTTGCAGTGGAATCACAAAACTTTACAAAATGTCAAATTAATCATAGCATCTTCGCAATATAGCTTTAAGCTACAATTCAACAATAAAACATTACTAAAAATTCAGCAAGTAACAAATAATTAAAACACGCGCTTATCCCCCCGAGTGCTACGTATCAGAGAGACCACCGACTCGACTCACAGCGTCTAAATCTTCATCAAAGCTATCACCTGCACGTTACCAGTATAAAGGTAACGGCGAAATAAATAAAGGGGTGAGATATCAAACAATATAAAAAGGTTATGATAAACAATATATTTTCAGGTTCGAGTTATAATAATTATCACTTCGCTGTTTCAGTCAAAACAACACACGTCACAATATCTCACATAAATTCATATTCAGATTACACAACAGTTCACATAAGTTCACACATCAAATCACATAAACTCAAAATCACACAAATGAAATGCGACTCTAACGAATGCACATGCATGTGGTACCCAGGGATTCAGCCCCTATCGCTAATTGCCAATAAATAGAGGCAATAAAACAGGCATAAGCCTTCGTCCCTGTTTACCAATCCAGGCCGTCACAAAAATGCAATCACGAGACTCAATGAATGCATCATCACAAACAAATCACAACAACATCGTCACGAGGCATACGCCTATATCACAAATTTTACCAATAATCAGAGGTAACTCAATATCACTTTATTTCCTGCATTTCGCAGTAATCACAAAATCATAGCATCGCATCGTCACTGGCCATAGGCCTATAACTTAATATCACCATGTCAACAACAATACATACACAACAAGTCAACAACTATACTCAACAATCATCACGAATTGTCACGAATAATACAACGGCAAATCACAAAGTTCATAAGGTTCATCACATCACAACATCGCCAAAACATCACCAAAAATACAAATACCGAATCATTTCCGGACACGCCTAATTTATTCTACTCGGTTAAATTAGTTCCGGTCTACCATTTATTTATTCTGTGTTCAATAATTATTTTATCAAGCTACTTTCATATATAGGTATTGATACTGCTATTATTTGCTAAATCCCCACTATCCTCAAAATACTCTGCTACTAACCAATATTTTCTGCTATGGTTACTCTACTGATATTGTCTGTTACTGTTGCTAAATATAATCACTAACCAAATTTTGTTGTTAATTAATTAACCACCTTGTTCATCATTACAAAATCAACATAGTTACTAATTAATTTTTGTTGCTGCTACTAACGTATTTCAATTCAATTATGTTGCTTCCTACTACTAACACAGTGCTTCCACTAATTTCACTTAGTTTATTTAGAAATAACACTAATATATGATGGAACAAGTTATAGACAAATGGAGAATACTAAAAATATAATGGTGGCCCCCACCCTGGTATAAGGGTCGCCCACCCCCACTCTCCAATCACAAATCTAGGGTGCCCACCCCTTGCACATGGGGCCCCCATCCCATAAAAGAATTGTTGTAACATCCAATTGCCACAGGGGGCGCCCATCCCATGACTAAGGGGCCCCCTCCATGCCCTTGTGGCCCCCGCCACAAATTTCCTTCTTCCTATTTTATGCTCCTCTGTTCATCTTCGTCAATCAACTCATAATTATTCCGGTCCCAAAAATTTACCAACACATAGAGGTTCAACAACATAGCATCATAGAGCAATTCATCTATCAAATAATTTCCATTCCAACTCACTCAAAATTACCAACAGCACAGTTAATTAACAATCAACATAGCATCAATTTCCACATGAGATTTTTCAGAGAAGTTACAACGCCATAAACACCACAAACATCAAAATTATACAGAAACACGGAGATAACATTATTATCCTCAATCCCACATACGGTTCACCATATCCCCATTTATAGAGCAAGAACCCTACCCTTACCTTGTATTCGGAGTCCGCTCTACAATTTATGGTCGAATCCAAGCTTCCGGCTTTGCATAATTCTTCAAGTTTCTTCTTCGCAGCATATCTCTCGTATCTCTTTTTCCTCTTCTCTTATGTAATTCCACGTATTTTTCAAAAGCTCCTCAAAAGTCCTTGTGTTATGTTTCTGGTTTTCTAAAAACCTAGGTGTATGCCTCACTTCTCAATTATTCCAATTTGGGCCAAAACCAAATAATACGTACAACATAACACTCAACCCATCTAATTGTTTAATGAATTCTCTTATTTACTCAATATCTCATATTCTCGGTCTAATATTAATTACTTGGAAAATTCCCAAAACTTCAAATATTATTCCAATAATATTTCTAATACTGAAAATATTAAAATTCATGATTAATTCTCGATCCGCTATCCCGAATTAATACCGACTAAATCGCTCAAAATACGCCAAAACTCAATAAATACCAAAATAATCCAAATTAAATAATCAATCGAAATACGGGCGTTACATCTTCCCTTTGGGGAAATATTTATCAAGACTTCTTGATAAAAGAGGAAAAATTATTTTATAAGTTGAAATATTCAGGAAAATACGATTAACCCCTTAAAATAATATTTCTTGATATTTTAATCATCAAATTAAATTATTTTCTAACCCATTAGATGAGCTTTTTTTTAGTGTTTTCTAGCAAAGGGGTGCAAAAAATAACAATTAGGGGGTGCTAAAAAGTAGAAATCCAACATAAGGCCGAAACATGAATAAAGGAGGCTGAGCTACGCAAGCCTAATCGATTAGTACGTGTTGACAACTAATTTGAAAAGCTTGAAACAAATATTATCCGATCAAATCCAAGCTTAACGTGTGCCTCAAGCAAATCAAATCCCATCATTAATGAAAATTTCATATAATTCTAAGAAATTGGAAAATCTAACCGATTAGATCCTTTAGCCAATCAGTTATGAGACTAAAAAAGGAAGGAGTTTGATTTGATTTTCGATCATCACAATCTACATTGAATGCTTGCCGAGAATATACGCTCAAATTCTCAGATGACACGCTATAAATATATATACCTCTCTTCACTTTTCTTTGAATCTCATACTTTTCTGTATCATTTCTTTTGTGAGTTTTTCCACTTGTCATAAGTGTCACCATGATCTCCTCTAGTCAAAGGCCCATAATACCATCACAAAAAAGACATGTCATCATAGTTGCAATGATAAATAAACAAGAAGAAGATAAAAAGGTGATCTTAGAGAAAAAGATCATGGAGCCTTGGTTTACGTATGAAACCTTCATGAGAGGATATAAACCATATTCTCACATCTATCAAGCCTCATTAAGAGCATTCTTCATAAAAACACCTTATAAGATCTTTCCAGATCTAGTACGAGAATTCTACATTAACCTAAACATTCTTGGAAAAACCTTAACATCATTAGTAAAGAATGTAAAAATATTGATCCACAGAGAATGCTTTGGAAGAATGATTGAAATAACCTTCCTAGGAACATCCTACAAATCAGAGAAATCCTTAGAACTCATAAATTTGAAATGGAATGTGCCCCTAAACTCTCTTGTAACTAATCCCAGGTAGAAAAGAAAACTTCCTTTCAGAACAACCCTCATAAAACCAAAAGTTTGAATCCTTCATTATCATATAACAACAAATATTGCTCCCAAGAAATATCAATATCAATTATGTTTTCAAAGACGATATTGTCCCTCTTTGGCTCCTCATACAAAACATTCCTACAAACTGGGCAAATGGAGTATTTTATCACATGTCCCAGTCTAAGACAAACCTTTAACAGATCTTTTGTATGAGAAATGATGATCGCACTAAAACCCACCATATAATTGATTCGATTTTGTTGTGAATTCAATGCCAAGAACAAAGTATAAAACAAGGAAGAATAAAGGACAAGGAAGAAGAGGAACACAATAATTGGTTATAACTGCTATTCTTTCACTTTCTCTTAAAACAAGATTACAAGTTTACAAGAATAACAAATAACCTCTCTCACCCTAAATTAGGATTTGCAGCTTAGCAATGATGAGAGACTAGTATGCTATTTATAATAAAACCTAACATACTAACTAATGGGCTTTTTCAGCAAGGCCCATTACACAAGCCAACTTAATAAACAAGCTAACTTAACAAATTAGGGTTTAAACACTAAAACCTAATTTAACATGCTAACAACCCTAGCATCTTCGACATCTGCATGCTAGACCCATCTTCGACTACAACATGCACACTTCGACACCAGCATGTGAACAATCCTTCGACTTCATGCTTAACTCTGTCGAACTGTCGAACCAAGAAGCTACCCTTCGACAATACTAGAGTTCGATCCAATATCTCACAAATCTCCACCTTGGACCTAACTCTACAACGTCAAGGAACAAACTAGCTTTCTTCATGCAGCTTTATCAACTGCATACAGTGGAAAAACTTGCAACTCGGCAATGTCTTGGTGATCATATCAGCAGCATTGTCTTCAGTCGAAACCTTCAGCACTTGGACTTCTCCACGCTCGATTACTCCTCTGACGAAATGCAGCCTCACATCAATGTGCTTAGTTCGCTCATGATAGGCTGAATTCTTCGACAGGTGTATTGCACTTTGACTATCACATTTAACAGTGATACCTCGACCTTGAAGTTTCAGCTCCTTCGCAAAACCTTCAAGCCACAATGCTTCTTTCACAGCTTCAGTTAGGGAAATATACTCCGCTTCAGTGGTTGATAGAGCAACAACCTTCTGAAGTGTTGCTTTCCAACTAATTGTAGTGCCAAACATAGTGAAAACATATCCAGAAATAGATTTTCTGGAATCCATACAACCTGCATAATCAGAGTCGACATATCCTTCTATTACTGCTTTACTATTTTCACCCAAGGCTCCACCATAAATTAGGACTCTATTCAGAGACCCATTTATGTACCTTAAAATCCACTTCAATGCTTGCCAGTGAGCCTTTCCAGGATTCGCCATGTACCTGCTTACAAGACTGACTGCGTAAGCTATGTCGGGTCTAGTACAAACCATAGCATACATCAAAGAACCAACTATATTAGCATACGGAATGCTATTCATATAGGCTCTTTCGACATCAGTACTGGGACACTGATCAATACTCAGCTTGAATTGAGGGTTTGTTGGAGTCACAACTGGCTTCGAATTCGACATACCAAACTTTTCAAGAATCTTCCGTAGATATGCCTCTTGAGATAGGCATAACTTCGACTTCTTTCTATCTCTTCGAATGTCAATTCCAAGAATCCTGGAAGCAGCTCCCAGATCCTTCATATCGAACTCCTTATTGAGTTCAGCCTTCACCCTCGTCACATCTTCAACATTGTTGCTTGCTATGAGAATATCATCCACATAAAGCAACAAAATAACAAATGAATTACCAGGTCGAAATCTGAAGTAAACACAGTGGTCGAACTGACTTCTAATGAAACTTATGCGTGCCATGAAATTGTCGAATCTCTTATTCCACTGTCGAGGAGATTGTTTCAGCCCATACAAAGATCTCTTTAACTTGCACACATAATCTTCCTTCCCCTTTTCGATATACCCTTCAGGTTGCCTCATCAGGATCGTTTCATCTAGATCACCATACAAGAACGCAGTCTTCACATCCATCTGTTCCAGTTCAAGATCGAACTGTGCCACCATGGCAAGCAACATTCGAATGGACCTATGCTTCACAACAGGAGAAAACACATCATTGAAGTCGACTCCTTCTTTCTGAGTGAAACCCCTTGCAACTAACCTTGCCTTGTATCTTTTCGACGTCACTCCTTGAATTCCTTCCTTAACTTTGAAAATCCATTTGCAGCTGACTAACCTTGCCCCAACAGGTTTCTTGATCAGTTCCCAAGTATGATTATCATGAAGAGATTTCATCTCATCATCCATGGCCTTCAGCCATTCAGTCTTATTTCGACTCCTCATAACTTCCTTATAGTCTCTAGGTTCTTCGTCTAGAACCTCACTTGCAGAGATTAAGGCATAAGCTATAAGATCTGCATATCCAAGTCTCTGAGGTGGCTTGATGACTCTTCTCGACCTATCTCTCGACAATAGGTAGTCATCGTCAGTTTCCTCAACTTCAGCATCTTCTGCTTCTTCTTCGACTTCATCTGGGATATGCAATTCAGCATCAACATGCTCCACCTCAACAGGAATCTCTACCTGTTCCAGCTCTTCGTCAGATGTTTCTGTACTTCGACCAACATCATCAGTTTTCTTAAAAGCCATTTCAACTTCATTGAAAACTACATCTCGACTGGTGATACACCTCTTGTGACCTGGCTCTAGGCACCATAGCCTATAAGCTTTGACTCCATCAGGGTATCCCATGAACATGCATTTCAGAGCTCTAGGTTCGACCTTGTCTTGCCTAATGTGAGCATAGGCTACGCAGCCAAATACTCTCAGTTTGTCGAGATCTGGTGGATGTCCCGACCAAACTTCTTCAGGTGTCTTCATATCTAACGCTGTCGAAGGACATCTGTTTATCAGATATGTTGCTGTCGAAACAGCCTCAGCCCAGAACACCTTCTTTAACCCCGCACTAGTCAACATGCATCTGACTCTCTCCAAAATAGTTCGATTAAATATTTCAGCCAAACCATTTTGTTGTGGAGTACCTGCAGTAGTTATGTGCCTTGCAATACCAAAGGCAGCACAAAAACTGTCGAATGCCTCATTGCAAAATTCAAGGCCATTGTCGGTTCTCAACCTCTTGACCTTCCTGCCAGTCTGATTTTCAACCAGAGTCTTCCAACTTTTGAAATTCTCAAAAGTTTCATCCTTAGTCTTCTGGATGAATACCCATAATTTTCTGGAATAATCATCTACTATGGATAGAAAATACCTTGCTCCTGAATGTGATGCACACCTTGCAGGCCCCCAAAGATCAGCATGGATGTAATCAAGGGATCCATGTGTTCTTTGTTTGCCTTTGTTGAACTTCACTCTGCAAGATTTTCCAAGTACACAGGGTTCACAAAACTTCAGCTTTTCGACTTTGTCTCCACCAAGCAGATTTTGTTTCCCTAATTCGACCAGACCCCTTTCACTGACATGGCCCAATCTCATGTGCCAGATTTCTGTTTTCGACAAAGGTTTCGTGGATGCAACATTTGTCGAACCACTTACAACTTCAGCCTCAAGAGTATACAAGCCTTGTTTCTTCACGCCTCTCAAGACTTCCTTCGAACCCTTCATGACTCTTAGGATACTTTTCTCTCCTTGGAAAACATATCCTTTCTTGTCGAATTCACCAAGAGAAAGCAGATTTCTCTTCAAATCAGGAACATACCTGACTTCAGTCAACAACCTTATTGACTCATCATGGAGCTTGAATCTTACAGATCCAACACCTGCAATCTTGCAAGCCTTGTTGTTTCCCAGCAATACTGATCCACCATATTGATCACATAATTCCTCGAACAAGTCTTTGTTTGGAGTCATGTGCCAAGTGCAACCTGAATCCATAATCCACTCCTTCTTAGAGTCACTGCTTGAAACCACAAGAACATCAGATGATTCGAAATCATCTTGAACAATGGCAGCGTTGCCATTATCCTTACCTCCATGATATTTCAAGCGTTCAGGGCACACCTTTCTTGTGTGACCCTCCTTCTTACAATGGTAGCACCGAATGCCAGATGCTTCGCCACTGTAAGTCTTCGACTGGCTTTTGCCTTTCTTCTTGTCGAACTTACCATCCTTTCGTAAGAGTTTTCCTTTAACGGCCAAACCTTCGCCAACAGTCGAAGGTTTATGCTCCTTTCGTTCATTCAAGTCCTTAGAGTACAAGGCTGATTGAACTTCTTCAAACGTCAGGGACTCCCTTCCATACAAGAGAGTTTCTTTGAAGTGAGCATGTGATCGAGGCAAAGAACACAATAGTAACAGCGCTTGATCTTCATCATCGATCTTCACATCAATATTTTCAAGATCAAGAATCAGCTTTTTGAACATATCCAACTGCTCAGCCAATACTTTGTCTTCAATCATCTTGAATGAATACAAAGCTTGCTTCAGGTAGAGTCGATTTACCAGCGATTTGGTCATATACAAACTTTCAAGTTTCACCCATAACCCTGATGCCGTCGTCTCTTTTGATACCTGCCGGAGAACCTTATCACCAAGGCTCAACAAAATTGCGCTGTGTGCTTTCTCGATCATATTCGTCTTCTCCGCTGCCGTCAATTCTGCATTCATGGCTGCCTCTCCCTTCAACGCTTCCAAACAACCCTGCTGAACCAGTAGGGCTTTCATCTTCAAGCGCCACAGACCGAAATCATTCACTCCGGTGAACTTTTCAATCTCATACTTTGTTGAAGGCATCTTCTCCACGCTCACCGCACCAATTTGTTGTGAATTCAATGCCAAGAACAAAGTATAAAACAAGGAAGAATAAAGGACAAGGAAGAAGAGGAACACAATAATTGGTTATAACTGCTATTCTTTCACTTTCTCTTAAAACAAGATTACAAGTTTACAAGAATAACAAATAACCTCTCTCACCCTAAATTAGGATTTGCAGCTTAGCAATGATGAGAGACTAGTATGCTATTTATAATAAAACCTAACATACTAACTAATGGGCTTTTTCAGCAAGGCCCATTACACAAGCCAACTTAATAAACAAGCTAACTTAACAAATTAGGGTTTAAACACTAAAACCTAATTTAACATGCTAACAACCCTAGCATCTTCGACATCTGCATGCTAGACCCATCTTCGACTACAACATGCACACTTCGACACCAGCATGTGAACAATCCTTCGACTTCATGCTTAACTCTGTCGAACTGTCGAACCAAGAAGCTACCCTTCGACAATACTAGAGTTCGATCCAATATCTCACAGATTTGCACATGTTTTTCATTTGTTTTTAGGTTATTTTTCTGTATTATGCCTGTTCTTGGTTCATTTGCAGGTAATGTCCTCTTTATTCACTCTTTTGAAGAAAACGAGCAAAAAATCCAGGAAAATCGGGATTTCCAGTAGTTTTGTACACATGGCGTCCAGCTCAGCGCCCGCTGAAGGGAGTGCGGCGACGTATCCAGCTTCGACCAGGAGGATAACTGCCACGTCCACACGATCTCCATGTTGGCCTGCTCCGTGACCTCGGATCCCCCTCCGCTGGCGCGGTCTTTGCAAAATCTTTCCCGCTCAGAAGGAGTTGAGGGGAACTCCTGTCTTTACGCAACCCAAGAAACCTCTATAAATAGTTTTTGTTTTTCATTTCTTCAAGCCATCCAAGCTTAGTTACTACTTAAGCCATATACCATCAATATCTGTAAAGTGAAAATCCCTTCACATCGAGAGTTGTCACGGTGTAGATTGAATCTGTAATAGGGTTTGGAGCACTTTGGTTGAAGTTCATCATACCACCATTTACATTTCCGCCATTTACTTTCCGGTGTACCAGATTTAAAGACTCCGATTGGAGCAGGTTCTATTTATACGCTTTATTTAATCATTTACTCGCACCCGCTTTTACTTTACTTTATTTTCCGCTCTTACAATAGCCTACACGTTTTTATAGGCTCGCACTCGCTTTTACTTTACTTTATTTTCCGCTCTTACCATAGCCTACACGTTTTTATAGGCTTGCACTTGCTTTTAATTTATTTATTTTCCCGCTCTTACCATAGCCTACACGTTTTATAGGCTTGCATTTATTTCCATGTCTGGCTAAATTTATAAAGGTTAGAATGTAAGGATCGTTGTCATGATCGTGTTCCAAATGTTATATTAATAGAAATACTATTGGGGATGTTTTAACCTTTAATTCAAGTTTGTTGTGTTTAAATGTTTATGGGTAAGATCGAAAGCCATCCATACTTAAGATTAAACTTGATTAGTTTTTAACCAAACAAAAGGGGCGAAAGCGTTTGTTTGATTAACTAGGAATCTTTGACACATTTTTAGAAAACGATTTTGAAACTATTTTCGGATGCGTTTATAGGTTTGAAATCTGATTCTTGGCCAAAAGCCAAGAATCTCTTTAAGTTAAATTTTCCAAGTTAAAATCACTTTTCTACTAAGACAAGTAATTGATTTCTTAAAAATAGGTTCACTGCTTTAACGTAATGCGCACTGTTCATATGTGACAAATAAATGGGTAGACTTAAAGAGTAAACTCGGTTCTTAGTACGCGAAAGCGACAAGTTCCCGTTAAGTTCTTCCTTTCTATAAGTAGAAAATATTGCCCCATAAGTAATTCTATCCATGTGTAACTGGAACGCTGTCTGATATACGTGAATTACATTCGAACCTGTTGTTTTTATCTGTCATTTACTTTACCCCTTTACTTTGTTGCACTACACTCATATCACATATTCTCATCCGCCTTAGATAAGCACCCTAACAATAGAGTTGATACATTGACGACTTGGTCTCTGTGGTTCGATAATCTTATATATTACTTCGATAGGTTGTGCACTTGCAGTTTTATTTTAGACTCTGTTTAAAGACCGATCAAATGATTACAAAAATCCTAAGAACTTTCTACATTGATACTCTCAAGGAAAATCAACCTCTTCAAGAAACATAATCGGTTATACCAGCCTCGGAAGCATGAAGATCAATATAAAATATGAAGAACTGAGAGACAATGGGGAAGAAGAAGAAGAAGAAGAAACTGAAGATATTGAAGACATAGACATATAAAAGTTTGGGAAACTTGTCAAATGATAGCAAGAGATGTAAAAAAGATGAAGAAGATGATCTCAAAAGGATGATGATACTTATGACAATATATGAACTCACTTATGTGACAAATTGTGCTTTCTTATTTCTCGTAAAATTTCTTTTTGTAAATTGAACTTTTAGTATTAATATGAGTAATTTTTCCCTTTCTCTAAATGTCTAAATTGCCCTTGCCTTCATATTTAATTCTCGCAATGCATATTTATCTTCCTTTTTGATTTCGACAAAGGGGAAGAAGTATGCTCTCATGAGGAGTAGGGCATACTCTCTATTTAACTCAGGGGGAGTTTAATCACTCCAAATATATATATGTATTATTTTTCTTTACCACCTCCCCTTAGAGATGGGTTGTCATCATTAAAAAGGGGGAGAATGTGGAATCTGTTTTTTTGCAGGTGATATACTTTAACAAGAACAACAACTATTGATGATGACAACCAATGTCTTATGATAAGTCAAGCATGAAAGATTAAACATATAAATATGCAAATATAATCATTAGGATTTGATGAACTTGACTATCTGATGATGGCAGTCAAATGGAATGCAACCTGTAGCGGTGAAATTTGGTGAGACTAAAGTCATGGGAAAGACTTAGCTCATTTGTTTTAAACAGAGTCGCCGTCACGCTTTATTGTTTCCAAAAGGAATGGGAGAAAGAGCGAATAAAACCCACAAAAGTTTTTAAAATTAAAACTAATAAACTTATCAGAGATTTGGGTACGGAGGGTTTGTTATACAAGGGGAAGGTTTTAAGCACCCCTCATATCCATGGTATCCCATGGGAACCTCTTTGAAAATATTATTGTTTTTGTGTACATGTATTTGAAAATAATATGTGAACTTGTTTAAAAAGAGTGTAGGGATGGGAAAAGAAGTTTTTGAAAGTGAGTTTGATAAGACATCACATCTTAGGCCTACATAACCCTTTTAAAGAAAAGGGAAGTCAGAGCTTTTGTAGTTCCCCTTAAAAGGAAAATAAAAGGGGGCCAAAGTGGTCAAAATATTTTTGGGGGTTAATCTTTAACAATACTCAACAAGTTTTTAATAAAAAGGGACCAAGCTTTAACAATACAAGGTCAATGGACTAAGAGTAGTTTCACGGGGAATAATTCTTCTCTTAGTACCAAGGTTTTAAAACAAAGGGTTGGTTGAGCTTTAACAATACAAAACCAATAAAAAAGGGACCAAGCTTTAACAATACAAGGTCAATGGACTAAAAGTAGCTTCACCGAAAATAATTCTCCTCTTAGTACCAAGGTTTTAAAACAAAGGGGTGGTTGAGCTTTAACAATACAAAACCAAGGGTGGGTTTAAAAAGATTGAGCTTTAACAATACAAAACCATTTTTAACAAGTGAAAAGCTTTAACAGTACTTTAATACAAAATAAAAGAGATTTGGAAAAGAGTTTGAGTACCTTGACAATTTTAGTCAATACCATTCTTATTCCTTTGGATTTTAAACAAACAACTTAAGCAATCAATCAATGGATACCTCAAGTGTGTGTGTGTGTGTGTGTGTGTGTGTGTGTGTGTGTGTGTGTGTGTGTGTGATAACATGTGTCACAAAAGCCAAACAAGTAAGTATGATAATCATTTAATGAGAATGAAAAAGGATGTTTATACCTTTGGATAGATTCATATATGAATGAATGATGGATGATAAATATGAAACTCATGCATGTGGGTTAGATAAACAAAGTGTATACAAATGACAATACAATGGATAATAAGTACAAAACACAAGGATAAAAATCAACAAGTGTGTATAAAGGATAATGTTTAAGATAAACAAATAAGTACAAAAACACAAGGATTGAAATCAACAAGTACATGTACAAAGTAACAAGTTCATGGATAAGCAAAGATCAACATGTTTCTTTTTGGATTAGGGTTTTAAACATAGGGTTTTGAAATTAGGGTTTAAAATTAGGATTTATAAATTAATACCTACACCTAATTAATTTTAATGATTAAATACCAAATTCTAAAAGAGAATTGGTCTAAGGGTACATGAGGAAGTCAAAGACATGATATCCTAACCCTAAAAAAATATTCACAAAAATATACAAAGCTACTTTGAAGAGATATTCAAATAAAAATGATTTTTTGGTTGATTTTTTAATACATAAAAAGACATGTTTTTGATTAATTTTTAAATGATGGAATAACAAATATTTTTGGGTTTTTTAGGCATGATATGAAAATAGGCAATATAAGTAAACTACACAAAAAAGAACAAGTTGAAATAGATTGATTTTTCTTTTTCTTTTTATGAATTTTCAATGTTGATAAAAAAGGTGAAATAAACTAGTATTAAAAAGAAATGTTTTAGCCTTGGTGAGGTTTGAACCCAGGCCTTCACGTTTGCAGCATAAAACATTAGCCACTGGGCCAAGCGCGCACATGTGATCATAAGGCCCATTCAGTTTATTACATAGCAAAACAAGTTGGAAAATATGGAAAAAAATAAAAGAAGCAAAAGGTGGTGTTCGAACCCACGCACTAGGGGGGGAAGAGGACTAAGGGTGCGCTGGTAACCAAGTGTGCTAACGAAATATTCATTTTAAGACACGCTTCCATTTCATTTTATTTAAAACTTGTTTTTCAAAATGGATGAATGGCGCGAAGCCTTCATCTTTTTCCTCAGAACGATAACAACAACACAACCATGGATCAAACTCAAATTCTTCAATTCTCAACCAATTTTAACAAAGTAAAAGTGCATTTTGATCAGTTTTTAACCACGAATTCAACCATATAACTAACAATAATTAATACATAATCAAACTCATGAATTTCTGAGAAACTCGTATGAACCCTAAAACTAACTTTTCAAATTATATCCTCAAGACAAACAATTGAGCCCCAAAATCTTAGGGCTATTATTCCTCCCATTGTTCCAAGTAGATTGATAACATGTTTCGTTCAGAATGATGCCTAAATGAGTAAGTTTAAGTTCAAGCTTCTTACCTCTGAAAATGGGGTTTGAACTCGTTCCTGGAGGTGTTACAGAATGGCTGCAATGATCTGAAAAGCTTCCTTGATGTCTAGGGATGGTGTTTGAATGCTTAGAATGCTTTGATCACGACTGCAACTTCAAACTCGATAGCACCTACAAAGTGAAAAATTTGAAGAGCAACAATGGAATACAAGTGTTACAGATGTTAATGAATGGTCTGGATAGCTTCTATATGATATATGGAAGGTGTTTGGATGATTTGTTTGGACAATGTGCTTAAGGAATGAAGTTTGGAATGATAAGGCTTTCTTTGGCTCTTTAATGGAGGTGTGAGAGTGATTTTTGGCTAGGGGTGTTAGGGAAGTGTTTGGTGATGATCAACAGCTTCCAAATGATGTATGGAAGTTGTTAGAAGGGTTGGTTTTCACCCAGAACCTCTGCAACTAAAACTGGCTCTCAAAATGCAAAGACACAAAAAATGGGATTTTGGATCATATGGTGACTTGGAGATTTCTTGTGTGTTTGATGACAAGAGAAATGCCCTCTATTTATAGGTACAAATTACGGTTTGTGGGTGAAGGAATATCAGAAAATGGGGCTCCCATGTGATAGTTATACTCTTTTGCTTGTTTGTGAAGAAATGAGAAAATTATGGTTTCAATGGTGAAGTACAATGCATTGAGCATGCTTGGAGAGATTCTTATGAACTTTGGAGGCTTGCTTGTTATGTTAGGAGTGCTTTTGCTGCAAAGAAGACATGAGAGAGGCTCAAGACAAGTTGACTTAGCATAAAGCAATGCTTTTCTAAAATGGAAGTGGTGACTTTTGTACACAAATGGCATGGAACTTGGACAATGCATAAAACACTTGGATCATAGCTCAAAAGCAAATGTAATCTACTTATTATGGTGCTAGGAACAAGTTACATGGGCTATAAGCAAGTAATCTTTCAGATTTGAACAAGTTTGGTTCATAACTTCTTCATGTTCATACTTGAATTCAAGTGTTCATGGAGCCATATTGACAAAATCATATCTCCTAGCTCAAGCCATGGAATTTCATGCTATTGATCTCTTTGGAAAGCCCTTGATACATACTTCAAGTCACTTGTTAAAATTTTCATCAAACTCTTTTGGGATCATGGAGAAAAATGGCCATAAAGTTAGGAAAAATTCAAGTGAAAACACTTGAAAATTTTCTAAATTTTTTGAACATAAACCTTCATAACTCCATATCTCTCAAAATAATCATTTTTAATGAAACCTTGAGATGAGACAAAGTTGCTCATTTGATTAAGATATACAACTTTCATGTTGGGATATTTTTGAGTGTGTAGGTGAAATTTGAAGTTCCCAAAATGAGGTCAAAATCACTTAAAAACCCTAATTTTGACTTTTGTTGACTTTTTGATTCTTGATGAATTTTCTTGATTTCTCTTGTACAAATGTCTTCAATAATCATATGATGATGATTTGAATCCTTAAAACTTCATGGTTGACCATTTTTCTCAAAAGTCAAAGGTTGACCCACATAGTTGACTTTTTCCAAATGAACTGCAGTTTTGTGGATTCCTCATGAATCAAGGTATCCTTTTCAAATGAATGATGTGGATGGATTATAATGTTGATTTGGATTCCCTTGATTCATGGTTTAAGTCTTGGAGCCATGTCTTGATTAAAAGTCAACTCTCCAATGGAATTAGGTCAAAACCCTAGTTTGGGGCCTCAGGTGATCTTGAGTTGGGCCATCTTTGGACTTGGATATTGATGGGAGAATCCTTTGAATCATAGGAGAAGGTTGAGCTTCCTTGTGGGCCTCAAAACCCTAATTTTCTTAGTCTCCTCTTTGATCAGTCTCCTGTCTTGGGACACAAGCAACAAGCAACAATTCTTTTGTATTTTTTTGGTTGGAAAATGATATGTGAATGATGATAATGATGATGATGATGATGATCCTACTATTTGGAATATGGTGGGATCTCAGTGATCAACAATTGGGGTACAACACAACCTAGAGCCTCATCTCAAACTACTCAAGCAAGTGTCCATAAAAGAGAAAGCATATGGAAAAGTCTTCATGTATTGTGGTACCTCCTCATTTAGTAGTGAGTGAACCTATTTGTAAAGCATAAGGGATTTATCGTTAAAGTGCATGGTTAAAGTGCACACACACACAGTAAAATGTTTTTCAAATAAAATACCTTAATAAAACATCTTAAAGTTGTGCCACATGAATTAGGAACTATCAAAATTGCAAGAGGCAAGATTTTGACTTATCTAATCAGTTAGAGCTCTTGTCCAATCGGTTATATAAGTTAAAAATTGAGTCACAAGTGATTAGGACAGCTCCTTAATGATAAGTTACGGCTAGATATCTTTTCATTCCTTTTATAAACTTACAAACAATTATGTAAAATTCTTTCGTTCAGATAACATACGTCCTAAAAGATGTCGAGATAACGCTTTCCAAACACACACAATGACAAGGTATAAAAGTGCAGTGCAGAAACAATAAAGAACACAAGTAATTGTTCACCCAGTTCGTTATCAATAATACCTACTCTAGGGGCTACCAAGCCAGGCATAAGTCCACTATGATAGTATCAATTCAAAGTACTATGCAAACAACCTCCAGTTCACACGTAAACAACTTCCAGTTTATGGAGTTTTCACTTAATCACTACTCGTGCTAACTTCTACCTAAGACTCACCTAGGTATGAGGCCCACCTCAAATCTCCCTCAGTACAATTACAAATATTAGAAGAGACACTTCTAAAATACAATCATTCAATGCTTAAAAGCTTATGAATGAACACAAAACTTACAACTCGATGGAAACACCAAACTCTTATATCAAAGTGACATTAGAGTGGCTCACAATAAACAAGACTGCACAAACCCTAACACAAATTACAATGTAAGTTCACATAAAATAATAGGTTTGATGCTTTCTATTTATATCAATCTTCTGGACTGGATTTGAGCTTTAAATCGCTGCAGGGCACTCCAGAAAATCTTCCTCAATCTTCTCCATGAAGATAAGGCTTCAAATATTAGATTCCTAAATATTCTCCATATTTAGTAACTAATCAAATATCTTAAAAACAGAGACAATCTCTTATCCCTTAAATCAAGCGCCACATAGGATTGCATATTATTCCAAAATATTCTGCACCTGTACATCAACTAACTTCAACAGATCCAGTTGTAGCATAACAGATGCGATGTCTAATGCAACTTATATAGGACATCTTTCTTGACATTTTCTTCAGTTGAAGTGAATGGAAAATCTTGTTCAATATGTTTCCATAAGTTAGTTTTACCAAACATAATGCCAACCAAAAACAGAGAATTAAAATTATATTTTAAACTTTTAATCAATTGGGAAAATTTGTCAATCGATTAGATTACTTTGAAATGCATTTATTGGAAATTTCTTTTTGATCCAACCTCTAGCCTATAAATAGAGGTCCCTTTTCTCATTTCATTTCATCCAGAAATGTGTTTTGACACACCTCTCTCTCTCTCTAAAGTCTATTTCACTTTCTCTCACTAATATTTGAGCCTAAGTGCTTTTGTGAGAAAATTTCTTTTGTGAGCGAGGATATATTTATAATTCTGGAAGGGTAGAATTATAAATTCACTAAGGGAATCATTTGTATACACATTGGTTGAATACTGTCCATTTTGGAATTTATTTGGGTTAGAAGTTAAATCTGTTAAAAGCTTTGGTTTGGAGATTGTGTGACCAAACCCTAGTTTAGGTTGGAGATCAGCCTGTGAAAAAACTCTTAGGTTCTTAGTCAGCCCGATATTATAACCAAGATAAGTTGAAGCTCAGCCCGGTATTAAAAGCTTCATAGGTTCGAGATCAGCTTGGTGTTAAATCTCATAGGTTATTGATTATCTAGTGTAAAACCAATGTTTAAGGTTCGTGAGCTTAACCCGTGTAAAAGCTTGCAAGGTTTAGGAACTTAAAGACTAACTGTTCCAAGATCCGCGTTTGTAGAAAGAGGACTAACCGCTTCAATCCACCATTGGGGAGGAAGATTGGCCACTTCATTTCTAAGTTTATCTAAAAAAAATATGCAAATGCTCACATCCATCGTCTTGTATTATTTTGTTGAAGATCAACCATCATTTTCTTGTATAAAGGGGTTCATGAGTATTCCAGCTAAAAGCTCTCCACATTTATTGGAAAATCTTAAGATCAATTTTGGGGGAGAAGAGTATGTCATTTTGTTTTGACCGAACCTCTATAATTCTCGGTGTTCCTCTTTTTTCTTAGCTCTTTTAATTTCTGCAATTTCTTTTCTGCTTTTTATTTTCCGCTGAAAAGTTTTCAAAAATATTTTTAAACTCTGATTTTATTTCTAAAAGTTTTTCAAAATCATTTTCTTGTTTGTGAATTCTCAAGTCCAACATGATGCACATTTGTAAATAAAAACCATTTTCCCTATGGTGGACGCCAATGTTGTAGAATACAGTAACATTAATATTGAATTTGTTGATAGGTTCAAACACACCAATAAACTATTCATGCCTAACCTTAATATTAAATTTTTTTAAGAGTAAAGATGTATGGAACAAAGAATAATGATATAACTAAAATAAATGGCCTCAAGTAATCAAAATAAATTGTTAAAAAGTGTAAGAAAATCCTCAACAAGCAATAGAAAGAAACTCCCTCCGGTCTAATATATAAGAGATAATTTACTTTTTAGATTCATTCAACCATCAATGTATCTATAGTATAATAATTGACCAGATACACTAATTATTCAATGAATCTAAAAGTAAATTGTCTCTTATAAATAGGACCAGATGGAGTAAAAGACAAGAACACACAGAAAAGTATTTGTCCCGTTTGATCAAACCGATTTATTCTAGGGGTGAAAGTATATCTCCAATTCACAATACTTTCAAAAAATTTACATGATATTGCAAAAGTGTTATAAGAAAATAATCATCCAAGTTTCCAAGAAAACACACTTTTTTCTACCCATGTATGTTTTGATCTCATCAACTCTCTATTTGAGAATTTCACAAGCCCAAAGTGTTTCTCAATCCACTTAGATACCTCCATATGTTTCTCAAATTCCAAGAACTTAGTCATAGGAATTTCTACCCCTTCTTCTGTAAGTTTCCCTTAAAATTCTCAACTCTTCTCTATGTCTTCAATTTTGAAGTTTTGAAGATTGTGAAGACAAAAATGATAGAGATTCTTATTTATTATTGTTGAAACTCAATAGATGTATAACCAACCCAAAACATGATTCATTAACGAACGGATCTGCGAATCAAAATGACCAAGCTCGATACTAGTAACTGTGTGAACCAAACTCGGTGCATGAGGACTCCCCGTGCCACCATCCATTGTTGAAGTTTTGTCGTTTCCATCCCGACTTTGGCCAACCATCGCCATGCCAGATCTATGCCTCTATGGTTTTGGCATTATCATGTGCCATCTTCGGCCATTCGTCTTCCGCCTCTTCAAATCTGTTGTCCTTCGCCGACTTTTCTTACTGATTTTTAACTTTATGTAACTTTGATTTCTGATAGTCTCGAAATAATTTTTCCTTCTCTTCATCATTTGAGATTTTAAGACATACTTTTATACAATCTAGCTTAATTGCAACATTGGTCCCTTTATTTTTTTACTTTTTTTCTTACATTTAGTCCCTCTATTTTAAAATTCGATTTTTTGGTCCCTCAATTTTGTGTTTTTCTGGATTTTAGTCTCTCTTTAAATTTGAAGTCAATTTTTACTGACATGGCTGTCAACTTCATGATGTGTCACTGCCACATCTACATTAGTTAATTACATGTCATTTTATATTATTTTTTATTTATTGATTTATAATTAATTTTTATTTTAATAATAAATATAAATTATTATATTTATTTAAAAAATAAAATTTAAACTTTAAATTAAATTACTATGAATTGATAATGATTTTTTTAAGAATAATTTTTTTATTATATCTTTTCTTTTTAAAAGATTTTTGGAATTATTTACTATTATGGTTACCGTTGCTTTACTTGAAATTGGGGTTGCCCTAGTGGTAGATATGCTACTCTACTTTAATTTTAGTATTGCAAGGGTTCAATCCCCCCACCTACTTATAAAATTTAATTTTTATAAATTATAAATTAATAATTATAATTAATTAATTACATATATCTTCTAAAAAGAAGACATATAATTTTAAAACATTATATGAAATTTTTTTTATCAATTCATAGTAATTTAATTTTAATTTTTTTAATAAATATAATAACTTATAATATTATTAAAATAAAAATTAATTACAAATTAATAAATGAAAAAATAATATAAAATGACATGTAATTAACTAATGTAGATGTCGCAGTTACACATCATTAAATTGACTATTATGTCATTAAAATTTGACTTCAAATTAAAAGAGTGACTAAAATTAAAAAAAAAAATACTAACTTAAGGGGAAAAAACAAGATTTTAAAATAGAAGTACCAAAAATAAAAATAATAAAAATAGGAGGACCAAAAATAAAAACAATAAAAATAGAATGACCAAAATTACAATTAGGCCTACAATCTATTATAAAATGTTAAACCATGTTATAAAATGAACTTTCACAAAATAAAAGTTAGTTTTCAACTAATCGGTATCCACTTAAACTCACATTTTTACATGTTAGATACTACAATTAATCAAGTTGTCTTTTTCACATCGACAAATTTATCCACAACGAACCCATATAGTCTGCTAAATCTATTGAAATTATGTGCGAACAGCGAGAAGATATCACACACAATGCTGAAACAATGTGTGAGACAATACAAATTAAAAGGATTAAAGAAGAAATAAACAAAATCAATACAAAGATAATCGTTAACCAAGTTTGGAGCAAACGCCACCTAGATTTGGAGGTGCATCAGTCCAATGAAAAGAAACTCACTAATTCAATAGTCAATTGTACACGATGGTCTCATCTGAACTCACCCAATCAATGTCATTTTTTTAAAACTACCTATAAAGTCCGACTCAGAGTCCTCGTAAATTTGAGATTCCTCACAATCCCTCGAACACTCTTCGAAGAGTCTTTGCCATTCCCTTTTTAAACAATTTCTCCAAGATCCAAGTGTTGCCACTTCATGTCCACCTCATCCACTTGATAAATCTTATTTGGTGATGATTGTTGAATCAGTCACTAATAATACTAGCTCATTAAAATATTCAGCACTGATTTATATAAATTTCTTTTAGTCAGATACACTGTATAAATGATTTCAATTGCATAATAATGCTACATTACACTGTACCACAAAAGAACCACTAAAGCCACAAAGTTGTGTTAAAATAGGTTTCACATAATTCTCCCTATACCCTAAAGTCTCTCCCTATAATATATAGCCACAAACCTCATAACACTAGTACTTTATCTTTATTTCCTTCTTTCTTTACAGTGTATGAAGTTGATCACAAAGTACTTCATCACATGCTGTTTGACCATTCCTCATTACTCATCAATCAACCACATTTTGCTGACCAAAACATTGTCCTCATTCACAACATCACCATTTAAAACCTTTCATGCTCCTATCCTACCACTCTAACCAACACCATAACTAACATGGAACCAAAGTTCAGAATCAATTGTAACAGAAATAACAATGACTTCCCTCCAACAACAAACAATGCCACTACTCGTTTGCCAGAAAGTCCAAGAATACCAATGGAGTTTCTCTCAAGGTCATGGAGTGCTTCTGCATTTGAAGTCTCTAAAGCCTTGTCACCTCAACCACCACCTCCTCCTCCTTCTTCTTGTTTACCTTCTAATAAACCTTCTACTGTCTCTATACCTGAAGAAACCATGTCTGGAAATCAATTCTCTTTTGCAACTTCTGCTACTTCACAGCTTGTCCTTGAACGCATCATGTCACAGTCTGCAAGAGAGGTAACTAAACTACATACATTCATAAAAAGATCATTTTTTTCACACCCCTTTTGAAGTTTTTGTAGCATAGTACTAAAGGGTCATTGTAAAAATTAGTTTTTTCACTACCCTTTTGAAGATTATGAAGCATAGTACTAAAGGGTCATTGTAAAAATTGAGTTTTGAGAAAAACTTGTCATTCTTTTTAGTTAATGTTTTGGTTTTTATGTTTATAGTAATGTTTTTTGTTGGTTTTAAAATTTGTTTTATGTGTGATAATATGTATGTATGGAACAGGAAGTATCTCCATTAACATCAGGTAGACTGTCTCATAGCAGTGAACCATTGAATGGTGGTGGTTCTTTAACAGGAACAGATAGTCCTCCAATTTCTCCTTCTGATGAATTTGATGATGTTATTAAGGTATTCTCTGTTCCTTTCCCTTTTATTTTTGGCTTGGAGTGGGACCCTTAGGAACATTTGCTGCAGTCAACACTGCCTGGTTGGTTGGTCTCTTACAAGCCCAGTAGTTTTGTATCACATGTTTATGTTCCTCAATAAAATACCAAAAATAATCGTCGCGATTTCGGTCTATACAGATGTTATGATATTAATTGCGGTTGTTGCGGTATGAATTAAATTAAATTGTTTGTAGAAACCAAGAAGCAGACACACAGACTGTGTTAGTACTTTGTAACATGCCTGCAAAAGTAAAATTGCACATCACTGATGATTTTCTTAGTGCTTAATAAAGCACAAAGGTTTTTCATCAGAGTTTGGAATTAGGGTCATCTTTATTTTATCTTCTCCCACTACCTGACAAAAAAAAAGAGCTAGACTATATAGAGCCTAAGCTAGTTTTATAGAGAGAGTGTCATGACTTTTTTTTGCATTTCAAAATTGAACATTTTGAGCTTTGAGCTTAACTTTTTGATGTGACTAGTCATAGCTGATCAAAATGTTGAAGATTAGTTAGACAGCAAGACAAAGAGTTTGACTGTCCAATGTAGTAGTACTTTTTATCTTCACATTCACGCAAACAAAAACAAAAACAAAACCAAACAAAACAACCTTCTCATTTTTGGATTACTTTCTAGCTACCTAGAAAAAGCTCACTTTGGTTTTTAACTAGAAAAAAAAATGGTACTAACAGTAAGCTACATGTAAATGTATTGCAGTTTTTTCGTGCAAACAATTCTATACATGCTTTATTCAATGGTACAAGAGCTATGAGCAGTGGAATTGGCAATGCAACTCCAAGTTCAGGACCAAAAACAGTAGGAAGGTGGTTGAAAGAAAGAAGAGAGAAAAAGAAAGAAGAGAACAGGAGCCATAATGCTCAAGTTCATGCTGCTATTTCTGTAGCAGCAGTGGCATCTGCCGTTGCTGCCATCACAGCAGCAACGGCAGCATCGTCTGCGTCAAACAAGGATGAGAGAATGGCTAAGACTGATATGGCTGTGGCTTCTGCAGCAACACTGATTGCTGCTCAGTGTGTTGAGGCTGCTGAAGCAATGGGAGCTGAGAGAGAACACCTTGCTTCTGTTGTTAGTTCTGCTGTCAATGTGAGATCTCATGATGATATTACTACTCTAACTGCTGCAGCTGCCACAGGTAGATAGGTTTTGTTCATTCATTCAGCACCATTGATTCATTTAAAGCTTAACTTCAAATGCATTCCTTGAAATATTGCAATGTGGTCCTAATCCTTAATGTGGTCCTTTCTTGATATATGTAGCTCTAAGGGGGGCAGCAACATTGAAAGCAAGAGCATTGAAAGAGATGTGGAATATTAGTGCTGTGACGCCGCTAGAGAAAAGCATAGGAATTGGAATATGCGGCGGTAAAGCCAATACTAACAGTAGTTCTAGTACTAGTGATAGTGGTGGAGAGATTATCAATGCAGATAATTTTCTAAGTGCTTGCAGTCAAGAACTTCTTGCTAGAGGAACCGAATTGCTTAAACGCACCCGTAAAGGTAATTTTAACAAATATAGTTTCGAAATGTTTTCATTTGCTAAATGATTAAAGTCTATTTGGTTATATATGTAGGTGATCTTCACTGGAAAATAGTTTCTGTTTATATTCATCGAACCGGTCAGGTGATGCTGAAAATGAAAAGCAGACATGTTGCAGGAACAATTACAAAAAAGAAAAAGAGTGAGATATAGCAATATACTATAGCTTAATTTTCCTTGTAATTTCATAGAAACCAATGCTAACTCATTTGGTTATTAACATAATATTTTTCAGATGTAGTGTTAGATGTGTGCATGAATTTAGCAGCATGGCCAGGAAGGCATCTATTAGAGGATGGTGAAAAAAGAAGGTACTTTGGATTGAAGACAGAATCAAGAGGTTTAGTTGAGTTTGAATGTAGAAATCAAAGAGAATATGAATTGTGGACTCAAGGTGTTTCAAGACTTCTTTCAATTGTTTCACATAGGAAAAACAGAATCTAATATTGGTTGCTAATCAAACTATATTATATCTATGTAGTTAGTTTTATTTTGCAACTCTCCTATAATGGAAATTAATGGGTTTTGTAACCTTTTTATTAACCTTTTCATATTCTAAAGTCTTTTTTTTTTTTTCGTCATGAAACAAATGCTATCAAGTTTCCTTTGAAGTAAATCCATATAGCCTAATAAGATTGAAGTGATTATTCTGCCAATTGCTTCGAGTTTTGCTATAAATTGTTGTTTAAGTATCTTGTTAGAACTACCATGTAGAACCTTCATTTAACCACATTCAAAGAAAATATGTCTATCAATGAGGTAGTATTTAATATTTATTAGAATGGACTAGAATGAGAAAACATGATAATTATGATTCAAATTTTCATTCGAACAGGTGACAATGTTTAGTGTCCCATAGAAAACTACTAGTACAAATATAAAGAAAAAATTAAAGAAGCAAATATGTCTCTAGGCCTTAACACAAATTGAGAAAATAAAAGTAGGTACATCTATAAGAAGATAAAGGAAATTAGAATCATCATACCAAGTCGATGATCTAGGCCTTGAAGTTTTGCACAAGTAAAAGTTAGCAAACAACTTATAGCAAAAGCACAATACAATCTTGTTAAGGAGTGTCTCAAAATTTATCTTTAGACGAGCAAAGGAGATGCTTCTACTTTCTTTTAATGATTCTTTTCTCTTTACAAATTTAAAACGTAGATGCTACATGATGAGATAAGTGAGCTTTGCAAATAACCATGATATAACAAGAGTCTTCAAGCTATACGACTAGGTTTCCAATTACTACACATAGCTAAAACTTTGGCAGCACAATCTTGGTTGGATATAGTCATTTTGAAATTCTAACGAATGATTATAAAATTGTTAACATGATAAGATTATATTGCTTCAAATAACTCTAGGTCATTTAGTGAATGGCATCAAACAAGTAACATGATGAGTTTAAAATGTATCGAATCCGCTTAAAATATGAGAATTCTATTTAAAACACCTTTCATATCGTCATACCCATATCCTGCACTTTTGAAGTACAAAACGTGATCAAAAGATCATCTATGAGGTCAATTATTAGTAGGTAGGGGTGGAAATAGGCTGGGCCGAGCTAGGCTTTGCCAAGCCTAGGTCTGGCCTGTCAAAAAAAATCGAAGCCTAAGCCTGGCCTGTGGCCTGTCGTAGGCTTATTTTTAGGCCTAAGCCTGGCCTTTTCGAAGGCCTGGTTAGCCTGTTAGCCTACATAAAAGCGTATATGTTTTAACATACTAACTAAAATAATGTTTAAATAAACCAACTAACTAAAATACCAAGAGACTAAAAATTTATTTGCATTGACTTATTTTAACTTACCTATTACCATAAGTTAGGAAGACTATTTGTTTAAGAGAACTTATGAATACAATGTTCATCATGTGTTTTCATCTTATTTTCAAAAGTTGTTTAAGATAACCAAGTTTTATTTATGTATTTTAATTCAAAGTACAACACATAACATAATGATAATAACAAAATTATTCATATTTATTTAAATAGGCCGGCCTGATAGGCTTAAAAGGCTTTTTTTTGGGCCTGAGGCCTAGCCTTTTTAACTAAATAGGCTTATAAAAAAGCCTAGGCCTTTTCTATTTATAAAAAATGTGTGGCCTGGCCTGAGCCTTTATAGGCCAGCCTGTAGGCCCCTGTTATCGGCCTGGCCTATTTCCACCCCTATTAGTAGGTAATATGAGAATTGAATGGTCTATAATGAAGGACTGAATAGACCAATCCCCTAAAACCAATTTCAAAAACTTTTTGTTTTCAAAATTCGAGTTTAATAAAGTGATGCAAAGATGACAAGCAGAAGCAAAATATAGTGGATGGTTTTGAAAAGATATGTTTCAATGTCAAACACAATTAGAGAAGACAATCAAATATCAACACAATTGAGATAGATGAACTTGCTTTGGTAAGCAATACAATAATGATCAAAACTTAATTTTCACACTTAGCTCAAAATTAAGAGTGTATACAATCACATTCGAAAGATAGAATAATCAATGAACTAGATCCATCACAGACCTAAACGTATACAATAAATCACTATTAACAAGGTAAAGATCTAGACAACATAATATTCTAAAAGACAAAAAAGTTAAAATATATGATACTATGTGTAAACGTAAAAGAGGTAGGAAGAAAAAATGTACAACAAATATATAGTGGTTCACCACATTCTTCCTCGTGAGAGCTTAACTTTCTCTTCAATAGTTTCAACATTGTAAAGTGTAGGATCTTCCTTATTTATAAATTTAATACACAAAAATATTTTAGATACAACAGATAATCAATAATGTTGAACACTACAAGCCAATTGTTTTAACCAACACAAGTCTAAATTGATTTTCTCTTCGGTTGTAGCAGAATACAAAAATTGTAAACTTTCAAGATCTTCACTAATCTTGATCTTACAATCTTGTTAGACACAAAAATTCTGCTCCAAGCTTATATTCTTCAGCGACCTTTACTCAACCCTATCAATTATTTTTCTAAGTGTGTTCTACACAAGAATGATAAGAAAACTCTCAACTTTGTTCCACAATAACATTCTACCATTGTCTTCATTAAAGTATTTGTTCTACAATAACATTCTACCATTGTCTTCAATAAAGTATAGAAAACACTTTTCTTTTTACTTGAAGTTAATCTTCACATACCATAGATGCAAAGTGATTTTTTATCTTGATACAAAGAGAAAAACTTCACAAAAAAACATTAGCTTCTCTAATGTATCTTAGATTTATCTCTCAAACTCAATATTTAGAGTTAATTACTACAATTCTTTGCTCAAGGTTGAAGATGATGAATGTCATCTAAAGAATCTCATACAATAAAACTTAAATCTCACAATATCATCATTCTAGAAAAAAATTTACTAGGTTGAATAAGGAGAAGAATTACTCATGAATGGAAGAGCACACATGGATTTTTTTTAAGATTTGTGAAAGTGTGAATTTTATCTTACTTGTTAATGAAAAATTCACCAAACAACTTTTGATGAATTTGTAAGAATTATAATTTATATCTCATATAATTCTCATGTGTATGAAGAAAATGACAAAAAAAAAAGTATATAGGCTTTAGAAGTTAGACACAAAAATGTGAGGGAAAATGAACATTGAGTTGAGTCAAATTATCATGGTTTAAATCAGAAGAAAAATACTTGAGGTGATAAAATATGAAATTGATAAACTTTGATTCGAATCATGAAGTTATACCTGTTGTTCTGGACCGGCCCAATCACCATTATTGGGCCAATCCAGCCTTCGGCCCAAGGTACCATGGACACGCGCGCGACTGCTTCCCCCGGACCATTCCGGGCAAACGCCAAAGACAGCCGACCACGAGGCCACCTCGTACTATGAAAACGGATGGCTCACGCGTTACCTAAATCCGCGCCTTGGAAAGGGGAGCCAATTTCGCCTAGGGATACCCCCTATAAATAGCCCTCTCATCACTGAGGGCTAGGTAATCTTTTCTTACCCCAAAATTCTCTCACTTTGTTGTACCTTGTGGAACATATACTTACTTTGGCATCGGAGTGCCTTGCAGGTACAACCCTTTTTTCCCTTTCAACCGTTCCGGACTTCAAGCCTTCTTTGTTACTGGCCATTTGATCTGCTAGGTAAGATCAGTGGCGCCGCCTGTGGGAAATCCAGCTTCGCCGTTCCTCTTCTTGCACTTTCTTGATCCGTTCTTGCCTTCTGCAAGAATCCAGGAACCAAAGCTCTAGTCAACTATCATTCATGGCTGGAAATAACGAAGACTCCTCTTCATTAGAAGCTACGATACTCAACAAGAACGACATCTCTGTCGTCATACCTCCTCCCAGAAACACCGTCCCTCGGGACGGCATCACAGGATCTCCTTCCCCGAAAGATCTCCAAGAAGGTGCCCCCCGTCATCTCGGGGAAACCAGTGGCAGAGACAACCACGAAGAGGCCCTAGAAAACCCTTTCTCTTCCAAGGGCCAAGCTCCCCATAACCAGACCATGACAGCCGTTCTGGCAGCCCTTGCGGAGACAAACGCACTTATTCAGCAGCAGAATAACAGGATCGGGGCGCTCGAGCAGAAACACCGTTCGAATACTCCCCTCGGCCACAAACCTCGCTCTCAGCGCGACGTGGTTCCCAAAAAACACCCTCGTTCACCCTCCCCTAGGGAGATCGCGGGTCCCGCTTCCAAGAAAGGGTCGAGCGACCATCGCTCCTGACACCGATCACATTCCCCTCGACCAAAAAGAAGATCTCGTTCACCTCCGGCGAAGCACGACGATAACCGTAGGCGACACAGGCGGAGTCGCAGTCGATCCTCCACTCCTTCCGCCAGCGACGAAGAAGAGGAGCGTCGGGGCCCTCTGTCCCACGCAATCTTGGAAGTGCCCCTGTCGGCCGGTCTTGAAAAACCCCCGCCATTTGGCACATACGACGGGACCACCGATCCAGACGAGCACATAGAGAACATCGACGCCCTCCTAGATTATAGAGGGGTGCCCGGTGCGATCAAATGTCGTTTATTCTCAACCACCCTTCGCAAAGGAGTCATGACGTGGTACAAAAGTTTGCCCGACGAGTCCATCACTTCGTGGAAAGTGCTCGGAAAACTCTTCTCCAGGCACTTCACAGCCTCCCGGAGGCACCCAAAATCAGAAGTGTCCTTGGAGGCTATCATTCAAGGAAAAGACGAATCCCTTCTGGCCTACATAGAAAGGTTCAACAAAGAGGCCGTGCAGGTGTCCACGACAGCCCATATGAAGAAGTTCATACTCGAGCGAGGCCTCCGACCATGCTCAGACTTCGCCAAAGCCGTCGGGATTGAAACACCCGCCACCTTGGACAAATTCTTCCTCAAGGCTCAAGCGTACATACAATACGAGGAAAAAGAGGCCGCTCACGCAGTCCGCAACTCGAGACAAGAAGAGAATACCAAAGGTGCTCGTCTGGAAGACTCGCCAAGGAACCGACAAGAAAAAAGAAGACAAAGGTCGGGACCCGAAAGACTATAAAACGCCAGCAGGGAAGTTTCGGGAATACACCCCGCTGAACGCTTCCCGGGAATGCATGATGAACGAGTGCGCCAACGCAGAGATCCAAACGGGCAAAGTCCGCTTCCCTAAGACCATGCCCGCGCTGCCGAACATGGACAAATCGAAGTTATGCCGGTTCCATAAAGGCCACAGACACAACACGGAAGACTGCATCCTCCTAAAAGATGCGATAGAGATACTAATCCGAGAAGGACACTTGAAACAGTATGCGAAGAAGCAGGAGGCCGCCAAAGAGGCCCAGCCAGTAACCGAAGAGAAACCAGCGGAAGATACGCCCGCCATGCAGGTGGCCATGAGTATCACCAGACCGGAAAACTTCTACCTCCCCGACTGGGTTGGGGAATCTTCCGCCCTTTCTCCTTACAGCCCGTGGGAATTTCCCCTTCTGCCATGTTCATCTCCGGGGTAGGATTTAGCAAAATCACCGTCGGATCCGTGAAACGAAAATTCGAAGAACTAATCTCGGCAAGTTCGAGCAAAGCCGCTACCCTCGACCTGGCCAAAGGCATCTCATCCTCCATATCTTTCTACAAGGATGAACTGCCCAGTGGAGCGCCCAATGCAACCATCCCCATCCTTATCCGAGCCCGG
This sequence comes from Vicia villosa, assembly GCF_029867415.1. Classification (NCBI taxonomy): domain Eukaryota; kingdom Viridiplantae; phylum Streptophyta; class Magnoliopsida; order Fabales; family Fabaceae; genus Vicia; species Vicia villosa. The sequence goes on from NC_081180.1 coordinate 146,372,238, forward strand.
ATGGCCAACTTTGACGTACGCCACATTTTAGTCGATTAAGGAAGCTCAGTGGACATTACTCCTAGTTATTCAAGACACTGCAACTAAACGACAGCCACCTCACCCCCTACGTAGGGTCCGACCTACAAGGTTTTAACGGCACCGTGACTAAACCATAGGGATTCGTCGAGCTCATCGTTTCATTCGGGTCGGCAGAAACTACAAGGGCCGTCAAAGTCCAGTTCCTGGTCATTGATTGCCCCTCAATCTACCAGTGCATCTTAGGGCGCCCGACGCTGGCCGAACTAATCGCGGTCCCCTCGACCGTGCATCTCAAGCTCAAGTACTACACAGCCAAAGGGCAAGTTGCAACGCTCAACGGCGACATCGAAGTGGTCAAAAGGTGTTTCGAAGCCTCCGCCAAAGGACTCAGCTCCATAAAAGCTGCCCAGGACAAAACAGCATGCATCGCGGGCCCTGAGCCCAACAAACCTATACCACGCATCGACACCATCGACCTGGATAGCCGTTTCCACAAAGAATCTGAAAGAAACACCGACACGAAGACACCAGAGGACGATCTACGTCCAATCCCCGACGGAGACTTCGAATTGATAGCCCTCGGCAACGACCCGACCAGAGGAGTTAAAATCGGTACAGATCTGCCCGAACTAGCCAAAAGGAAACTCAAGGCCTGCCTCAGAGAGACCTGCCCGCGTGCAAAGCCGTCGCCCAGAGGAGGAGAATGCAGTCCCCGGAAAAAACGGCTGCAGCCGAACTAGCTGTTAGGGACCTCTTAGAGCCCAATTTCATATCGGAAGCCAAATACACTACTTGGCTCTCAATGTTGTACTTGTGAAAAAATCTAATGGAAAATGGAGCATGTGCATTGACTATACCGACCTTAATAGGGCTTGCCCTAAAGACGCTTATCCTCTGCCTAGCATAGATAAATTAGTCGATAATTCCGCAGGTTTCAAACTTTTATCATTTATGGACGCGTATTCCGGGTACAACCAAATACCCATGTCGAAAACGGACAAAAAGTATACGGCCTTCATGACCGAGTCGGGCAACTACTACTATAACGTAATGCCTTTCGGTCTGAAAAACGCCAGAGCTACGTACCAACGAATGATGAACAAAGTATTCCAGGCAGAGATCAACGACATGCTCGAAGTCTACATGGACGACATGATCGTCAAATCCCAAGAGGAGACCGACCATGCCGCCCATCTCAAGAAGGTCTTCGAGCAAGCCCGAAAATGCAAAATGAGATTCAATCCCGAGAAATGCACCTTCGGAGTCTGAGCAGGAAAATTCCTTGGGTTTTACCTAACCGAACGGGGGATCGAGGCGAATCCGGACAAGTGCAGAGCCTTTTCGGAGTTCCCAACGCCGAACTCTAAAAAATCCATTCAGTCCTTGAACGGCATGCTCACGTCACTGTCCCGATTCGTAACCAAGTCAGCCCAGCACGCCCTCCCACTCTTCAAACTCCTCCGAAAGGGGACAACTTTCGAATGGACGGAGGAATGCGAGCGCGCTCTAGCTCACCTCAAGCAGACCCTCTCACGCCCGCCCGTGCTCTCGAGGCCCGAATCCGGAGAAATTCTCTATCTTTACCTGGTCGTCGCTACCGAGGCAGTCAGTGCCGCTCTCATCCGAGAAACTCCGGAAGGTCAAAGACCCATTTATTTTACAAGCAAAGCGCTCCAAGGCCCAGAAATCAGGTACCAGCAGATCGAGAAAGTCTCCCTCGCACTAATAACAGCATCCAGGAGACTGAGGCACTATTTCCTGGCACACATCGTGGTCGTGCGCACCGAACATCCCATAAAACAGCTCTTAGGTCGCCCCGACATGGCCGGAAAAATGGTCTGCTGGTCCCTGGAACTCGGAATTCGACATAAAGTACGAGGGGAGGAAGGCTCTAAAAGCACAGGTCCTAGCAGACTTCGTAGCTGAGATGGCCTTCCCGGACACGACGACATGCAACGCTCGAAAATGGACCCTGTACGTGGACGGAGCCTCCTGTAACACCCCGAATTTAATTAAATTGGTTAATTAAATTATTGAAGGATTTAAATATTTGATTTAGTCGAATTTGGATTGTCGGTGTTATTTAAGGGCGTATTTGGAATTATATAAATTGAAGACGGATATTCGGAAAATAATATTAAGAATAATATTATTTATAAGTCGGAATTATTATATTGAAGGAATTATTATTATAAGTAATATAATTGATTATTTGAGTTATATCTTTTATTGGGCCTAAATTGATTTTGGAGGATATTAAATAAAGAGAGGATTTAAACACTAAGCCCAATTGGTTTTATATTAGGGTTTTAGAGATGAGAAAGAGTTGTGTTGTCATTTTGGGAGAAAACAAGATTTGAAGAGAAAGAGGCAAGACTATGGAGAAGAAGAAGGAACTTGAAATTTTTTCATCCATGGTGTTAATTAAAGATGCAATTAGAGACCCATTGAGTTGCTTCCATTGATAAGGTAAGGGTGGGGTTCTTTTTCTATAATGGGGCTCATGAACAATTGTATGTGGGGAATTGGGTGTATAGATTTATTGCATTTGATTGTGTTAATTATGGCTGGAAATTGGAAATTATCAAATGTTGCTTCGGTAAACCACTGTTGTCGTTGATTATATTGATACGCTACAAAACTAGAAAATAAGGAAATGTTGATGCTGTTGTCGTTGATGCCTGCCGTTCCTTAGCCATTACGGATGTCACTACCTTGACTGGCGGCATAGGCCATTTCATTTCAGGATGAGACAGACGTCATATTGTTTCTATTGTGTTTCATCTCATATTGTGACTTGTTTTCAATATTCTGTTCCATGCTTTTTATCTTCTATTATTTAGAGAAATTAAGATGGCATATATAATATAATGAAGATATAATATAATATAATGAAGCTATAATTCTATGCTTTTATATTCTATTATTTAGAGAAATTAAGATGATATATACAATGTAACTGTAGCTATTATATGGAATACAGTAGGGATTATAGGACCAAGGTATTCCAACTGTCCCTTTTGATCGGAATAGCCGAATTAAGCGATTTATTTAGCTATCCGGAATTTGATGAAAATTGACGTGGTAGCTAAGTTTAATTAGTAGATTAACGTGTTGATGTTACTTTGTTGAAATTGTGATATTTTACGAATCAACCGAAATTGTGTTTGGTTTAAATATTCTTTATAAATAAATTATAATAATTTAATAGAATTGTCAATAGAGTTGTCAATAGAGTTGTTAGAGTCGACAATAAGTTGTCAGAGTTGTTTTGAATTATTAAGAGTCATACTTTTATTTGTTTTGAGTAATTCTGACATGTTTAGAGTCGTCAGTGTATAACGTCGGTGTTTGTTTTTTTTATTGGAACTTTAACAATTCATATCTTTTGAACCGTAACTCCGTTTGAGTCTCCGTTCGAGGCGTTAGAAAGCTAGCGTGATATTCTTTTCAATAAAAATGGTTTTGAGCAATAGAATGCTAGAAATTGGAAATGGAGTAGAAATAGAAGTGAATTAAATTAATATAGTGTGATTATTAATTGGTTGATTAAATTAATAGTTGAATTAATTTCAATGTGTTTAATTGATTAGAATATAATTTGGAATTAGATTAACTATTTGGTTTGTCGGTAAATTACGATATTTTGAGAATTTATCCGTAATTGTGTTTTGACTTGAATATGTATGTTGAGAAATATATATTATTATGTCAATGATGTTGTTTTGATATTGATTCTCTGTGGGTAGTTGGATGGTATTAATTTTAATGATTAATTGCTTGATTTTAAATGTGTATGTTCATATATAATTGGAAAAATGAGAATTAACATGAGATAGTATGGTTACTAGTGTTAATTGGATTTTGTGAATCGTAATTTATTTAATTGACCTTTTATACGTGAATGATATGTATGTGTTGTGAATGTTGTGTACAATTGGTGGATAATTCATCGAGTTGAATTATTGTGATATGCTAAATATTAAGATGGTAGAGATGATCTTAATTGCATATGTTTGATTAACATTGTACATACATTCATATCATGGATGCCTTGAAACAAAGGTGGTTTGCTTTGAAACATAAGCGAGGCTTGGATTCTAGAGTGAATCGGAAAGCGGTAAACTATATGTTTACATTTGGTGGCTTTGATCTTGTCCGGATCTGAAGCGTGGCTAGATTCTATATGAATCGGAAGCGGTGGAACTTTGGGTCCACATTGGGTACCACATGCATAGAGTCACATGTCTTGCATTGAGTCACATTGAGGTTAAGTGATGTTTGAATATATGCATTTATGTGATTGTCATGTGTACATGAGATGAGATAATTGAAATTGATGATGTTTTGATATATCATTGGTTAAACGTGTGAATATGTGATAATGATGGATTGTGTATATATTTGGGATAATAGTATTGAATCTTTTGAGTATTATACTATTGAATTTTGTGCTTACTTGAATATGTGAAATTTATTAGATGATACTATTTACATGATTATGACTTGTTGTGTGATGAAAAGTATGTGAGATTAATGAACTGTAGAAGTATGATGTGTATAGTAGCTATTGATACTTGTGATGTGATGATTTTATATGTCTGAATCCTAGCATGCAATTTATCATATGCCCACTTATATGATTTGATATCTCACCCCTTTCTCTTGTTTCGCTGTTGCCTTTATATTGGTAACGTGCAGGTATTCATGTATGAAGATTTAGTTGCCGTTACTCGAGTCGGTTGTCGCTCTGATACGTAGCACTCTGGGCGGAACGATTTATGTCAGTCATGATGTTGTTGTTTAATTGTGTTATCTTGGTTGAACAAAATGATAAGTTAACTGAAGATATTTTATTGAATACTTGTTTAAGTGATTCCGGTGTGTTTTAATAAAATAAGTTATTCTGTTTCAAAGGTGCTATGTATCCGCTTTATGCGACGAGGTGATTTGTTTTGTTTTGATTATGTGACGCCTCATTTGTTTATTGAGAAATTTTGAAAAAAACTCTGATTTGTATATATTTTCCGGGTAGAAATGGGGTGTTACATTAGTGGTATCAGAGCAGGTCGGTCCGTCCGGCCAAGTTGTCTAGTCTGTTGAGTTGTGCGACAGTTGAATGTTGTCAGTGTTTTAGTCTTTAGTACACGACACGTGTGTGAAACACTGTCTGTGCTTGTTTGTTTTGTTGCAGGAATTGGTTTGATTCTAAGTGGGGGAGAAGTTTTACTTCTTGATGATGTTTCTGTTGTAAGAGATGGTTCGGTATATTGTCAACAAGCGACAATGCAAGTGTTGTTGAGAGTTTTGGATGTCACCCGGATTCGGAAATGACTTGAAGTTAAGAATTATTTTGGAAGACGGAATTTAGAAAGTGGCGATGTTCAGCATGGTTGAGGACTGTGAAGTTATCAGTGTGTTTAACCTTTGAGTCTGATGCCGGTGTTTGACAAGTGATAAAGTTGCGGTAGACTTCATGTTAGACTCGTATAAGTGATTAACGGACATAGTCGAGGTATGAAGTGTTGTGAATCACGAAACCGAGTTGGAACTCGAGAATGCGTGTAGCTTGAGTTTTGAATATCTGATTTGAACTCCGTTTGAAGCGCCAGAAAGATAACGAGATAAAGTGTATTATAAGAATGATTGATGCAGTCGTAATAGATTTGATTTTGGGACATGATGATGTTGGGATGGGGTGCAGTTGTTGTCGAAGTTATTTGAGGAGTTTAGGAGATAACATAAAAATTGTCTATGCTTGACGTTGATGTTTACAATTCGAATAACGTCAGAGATTTGTATTTTGGGTTTCGGGTATCAGTTGGACGTACCGTTTGAACCTATGAAGAGGTGAAGTTGTATTATACCTTATGGAAATGTGTAAGTCTGTTGAATAAGAATGGTTGTTACCGCAAATGTCTGAAGTGAAGTTAAGCAGAACTTGTTGTTAATGATTAAAATGAGAAGACGAGATGTTGGTTTTAAAGATGTTTGACAATTGTGTGATGCTATGTAATTGTGAATCAGATTTGGTATTATGTTTGGACGTCAGTGTCTCATCGACAAAATCAATTGAGTAAGAAGTTATAGGAGTTGTGAAAACCCAAAGTGAATTATTGGATTATGTCGTGTTATTGGATTTAAGTGGAAATTCGGAAAAAAAAACGCTATTATGATGTAACAACGATTTATACTCCACTATGGTTGTCGGATACTAATTGGCAAATTGGGGAACTGATCACCCTCAATCTATTGTTAATGGTAGACGAAGCTCGTGTTGGACGTTATAGATTTGTCTTGTTGTCTTAATAGTGTAGAAAGAGTATTTATATTTTATCGTGAAGTTATTTGCTCATCAGTTGGTGTAGCTTGGTAAGAGGAATGGTTGAGTAGGAATCGGATGAGTTAACAATTGGTGTGGTGCGTTTTATGCAAGCGAGTGTCACAAGGTGAAAGATTGGAAATAACAAGTGAAAACAACAATGTGAGGATGAGTATAAAGGAAAGTCTGTTTTGGATTGAAAATTTGTGAACCATATAAGTTAACAAAATTTTATCGAGAATGGTGACTTAAAAGAGAATTATCAGAATTGAGCAGCGGAAGCTTATGTAACACTATTATTGTAAGACTTGAGGGAGTATGAAACTTTATTGTAAGACTTGAGGGAGTATGTGTAACACCCCTCTAATAACCCGCGGTAATTAATAATTAATAAATCAGAGTAAGCATGCAAGGGGCATCACAATTCATAAATAATAAAACACCACGTCAGTATAGTCATGCATTCACTGAAAACAACTGAAATTATAACTCAACAGATAAAATCATGTTTTACACAGCGGAATTAAAACACACAGAGTCAACATTCATCATAATGTATATGACTCAATCCACAACCAAATAGAGTTATAACCAAACTCATACACAAACGTGTTCCCAGTGTTACATCTACCAGAACATGACACCGACACTATAACCAAAAACAGACTTATGAGCTAATCCTCACCAAGTCACGCCGCTATCCTCAATCTGAAAAATGACAACAAGTAAGGGTGAGTCTCATCACAGTTAACCAATGTTATCACATCATAAATAATAACATGTCATAGTTATATCATTCACCCAACCGTTTCATATTCAGACAATCACCAATCATATGTCCACAGACAAACAAACAATCAACACATATATAATCATGGTATAGCAAATCATGCACATGTATGAAACTGACACTATGCATGTGGTACCAATCATCACCAGTGGAATCATCCACCGACCGATCTATCATCAATTCAGAAACGGTCCTGCCAGCACCAATTCCACACAATGGGAATTCTGCCCCTCGATGAATCCTCTCATCATATAGGATTCAACTCATGTTTATGAATGCATGTAACATATATATAACATACTTTCATCATTACCAATCTATGAGTAGCATCAACTATACTCATTTCATCACCATCATCATCAATAACAAGCATGATCATATATATATATCACATCATTCAACATAGTCAATCATCAGTAAACCATAGAATCACATCACAAGGTTTACACAGTACGAAGCAGTACACAAACAGGCATACCAACCGAAAGTTACACATCATCGAACTTTCCAGAAAATCACAAAACAGATATTTCACACACAGCACGCCATACGCGTATCACTATGCCTCATACGCATCCATACGCGTTTCCAACACGCCTCATACGCGTATCATACGCAATCCACCAGAACACAAAATAGCCTGTAAACCATCACATACGCGTATCAGTTCTCCATACGCGTATCACTAGAGCTATGTTCCTCTTTCCAAAATTCCATACGCGTATCAGCTTTGCCATACGCGTATCACCAGAATAATTTTCCTCTTTAATTATTCCCATACGCGTATGAGCATCCTCATACGCTCTCGTACGCAACACACCAGTACGTAGTTCTTGGGACAGGGCAACTGCGTATCATACGCGTATAGCCCCTTGGGAGTGTCCCCCATACGCGTATCAGCCTCATGCCATACGCGTATGGCACTGTTTCATACGCGAAATGTCAGAAATGCCCAGTAACCTGCAGAATTCGACACAGTCCAAAAACCCATTCGTTCCCACTCATACCAGTCTACGAAATTGAGTCCAAAAACCAGAAAAATGCATCTAACAGTGTACGAATTCATCTACAAACAATAGCATATGATTCTCTAACCAATTCTATTCATCATATCCTAATCTATCTGTTATTAGGGATTACAGTTCAACCCCAAATGATGAACACAGATGAATATTTCAGAAATTAGAATCAATCGACCAAACAATATTCCTAATCCACCTTACTACTCATAACACGATAATAGAGATTAAATGGAGAGTCCCCCCTTACCTCAGATAAGAATTCTTGATCTTTGGTCTCTCCCTCTACAGATCTCCTTCAGTTCCTCGTGTTCAACCCTTTGCTCTTTCACGTTCTTTCTTCCTTCCCAGTTCCAAATGTTTATGAAAATAATATAATAATTTAGTAAAAAGGATTATAAAATTACCCTCCCTCTTTTACTAATTACTCATATGGCCCAAATGCCATAAACCATTATTTTCACAAAATCCCCAATAATTCTAATTATTAATTCAATAATCCAATTAAATTAATATTAAAATTATACGGGTGTTACAACTCTCCCCCACTAAAAGAGTTTTCGTCCTCGAAAACATACCTCAGGAAAAAGTTCTGGATAAGAGTCCTTCATCTGACTCTCAAGCTCCCAGGTAACATTTCCCTCAGCTGGTCCTCCCCAAGCTACTCTGACCAAAGCTATTTCCTTGCCACGCAATTGCTTCAGCCTTCGATCCTCAATCCTCACAGGTAAAGTCTCAACCGTCAAGTTATCTTTCACCTGTACATCATCTACTTGGATCACATGGGACGGATCTGAAACATATTTCCTCAACTGAGATACATGAAACACATCATGCAAATTCGCAAGCATCGGCGGTAAAGCGATACGATAAGCCACTTCTCCCACTCTTTCAGAAATTTGGAATGGTCCAATAAAACGCGGAGTCAACTTCTTCGACTTCAATGCCCGACCAATCCCTGTCATAGGAGTAACTCTCATAAACACATGATCTCCCTCTTGAAACTCAAGTGTTTTCCTCCTTTTGTCATGATAACTCTTTTGTCGACTCTGAGAAGCTTTCATCTTCTCTTGAATCATTCTAATCTTCTCTGTAGTCTGTTGTACAATTTCTGGACCAATCACAGCACTCTCACCAGATTCGTACCAACACAACGGCGTCCTACATCTCCTACCATACAAAGCCTCCAACGGAGCCATACCAATACTCGAATGATAACTGTTGTTGTAGGTAAACTCAATCAAAGGCAGATAACTATCCCAAGTACCTCCTTTTTCCAACACACAAGCACGTAACAAATCCTCTAACGACTGAATCGTCCTCTCAGTCTGTCCATCAGTCTGCGGATGATAAGCAGAACTCAACCTCAACTTAGTACCCAAAGCTTTCTGCAAACCTTCCCAGAATTAGATGTAAACCTCGGATCTCGGTCCGACACAATACTCGAAGGAATACCATGAAGACTAACTATCTTCTCAATATACAACTGAGCTAGCTTCTCCATCGGATAATCCATTCTCACCGGTATAAAATGTGCAGACTTCGTCAACCTGTCTACCACAACCCAGATAGCTTCACAATTTCTGATAGTTCTCGGTAAACCCGAAACAAAATCCATTGATATGCTATCCCATTTCCACTCCGGAATAAACATCGGTTGCATAAACCCAGATGGTTTCTGATGCTCAATCTTTGACTTCTGGCAAGTCAAACAAGAATACACAAATTCAGCAATCTCCTTCTTCATTCCAGGCCACCAAAACAACTTTTTCAAATCATGATACATCTTAGTAGCACCAGGATGAATACTCAACCCACTACGGTGTCCTTCTTCCAAAATACGCTTTCGGAGTTCATCAACATCAGGAACACAAACTCTATCACCAAACCTTAGTATACCATTCTCGTCGACTCTGAATTCACCAGTCTTGCCTTGATTAACCAAAGTCAACTTATCAATCATTCCAACATCAGCTTTCTGACCTTCTCTGATTTCTTCAAGAATACCACTAGTCAGCTTCAGCATACCCAATTTAACACTAGTAGGAGTACCTTCACACACTAAACTCAAGTCTCTGAATTGTTCAATCAAATCCAATTCCTTCATCATTAACATAGACATATGCAAAGTCTTCCTACTCAATGCATCAGCCACAACGTTTGCCTTACCCGGATGGTAATTCAAACCAAAATCGTAATCCTTCAGAAATTCTAACCACCTTCTCTGTCTCATATTCAGCTCTTTCTGATCAAAGAGATACTTCAAGCTCTTATGATCACTGAACACCTCAAATCTCGAACCATACAAATAGTGTCGCCACAACTTCAAAACAAACACCACAGCTGCCAACTCCAAATCATGAGTCGGATAATTCCTTTCATGCACTTTGAGTTGTCTCGACGCAAAAGCGACCACTTGTTGATTCTGCATCAATACACCACCTAAACCCATCAGTGATGCGTCACAATAAACCACAAATGATTCTGTCGGACTTGGCAAAATCAAGATAGGAGCACTAGTCAATCTCCTCTTAAGCTCTTGGAATCCTTCTTCACACTTGGCATCCCAAATAAAGGCTTGTCCCTTCCTGGTCAGTTTAGTTAACGGCAATGCTAACTTTGAAAACCCCTCAATGAACTTTCTGTAATAACCTGCAAGACCAAGAAAACTACGAATCTCTGATACTGACTTCGGAGCTTCCCACTAAGACACAGCTTCAATTTTTGTAGGATCCACAGCAATACCATTCTTAGAAATCACATGCCCAAGAAAATTGACTTTCTCTAACCAAAATTCACACTTCGACAGTTTGGCAAAAAGTTGCTTCTCTTTCAACAATTCTAACACAGTTCTGAGATGCTCTGCATGTTCTTCCTCATTTTTAGAATATATCAGAATATCATCTATAAATACCACCACGAACTTATCGAGATAAGGATGAAAGATCCTGTTCATATATTCCATAAAAACACCAGGTGCATTAGTAACCCCAAACGGCATTACAGAATACTCATAATGTCCATACCTCGTTCTAAAAGCAGTCTTCTGAATATCGTCATCTTTCACACGTATCTGATGATACCCAGACCTCAGATCAATCTTACTAAATACACATGCTCCAACCAACTGATCCATCAGATCATCAATCCTCGGCAATGGATACCGATTCTTGATAGTAACCTTGTTCAATTGTCTGTAATCTACACACAGCCTCATTGAACCCTCTTTCTTCTTTACTAGTAACACCGGCGCACCCCACGGCGAAACACTAGGACGAATAAATTTCTTCTCAAGCAATTCCTCTAACTTCTTCTTCAGTTCAGCTAATTCAGACGGCGACATACGGTACGGTGCCATCGACACTGGACTAGTTCCCGGAACCAATTCAATCGAAAACTCCACTTCTCTTTCCGGTGGTAATTCATTTACATCTTCTGGAAAAACTTCTGGAAACTCACACACCACAGGCAATTCGCCACTCGCCACTTTCTCTTTCACATTCATCAATGCAAACAACATGAACACTGTTGCACCATCTCCGATAGCCTCATTCACCTGTCTAGCTGTCATCTCCAGATTATCATTACTAATCTCTTCAGGAAAGATTACCGTCTTTGTAAAACAGTTGATATGAACACGGTTGAACTCCAACCAGTTCATTCCCAGGATCACATCAAGTTCTTTCAACGGAAGGCACACTAAGTCCATCCCGAATTCTCTACCAAAAATGTCAACCGGACAATTCAAGCATGCAGACGAAGTAGTTACTGAACCCGACGCAGGAGTGTCAATAACCATACTTCCATTTATATCAGATATCTCTAGATTCAACCTCATAGCACAATCCAAAGAAATAAAAGAATGAGTTGCTCCAGTATCAATAATTGCAACTAAAGGTGTGCCATGAATGAAACACGTACCTTTAATCAACCTGTCCTCTGGAGTAGTCTCTGACCCGTTCAAAGCAAAAACCTTTCCTCCTGATTGGTTCTTCTTCGGCTTAGGACAATTAGGACTGATGTGACCTTCTTCTCCACAGTTGAAACAAGTCACAATCCTTTTCTTGCAGTCAGCAGCAATATGACCCACTTGGTCACACTTGTAACACTTCCTCTGATCAACCTTGCATTCATTCCTACGATGTCCCATCTCACCACAATTGTAACACCTGATACGAGCACTGGAGTCTCCCCCACTGGGTTTCTTCCAATCAACAGGTTTACCTCTACCATATGGCTTACCCCTATCCATAGGCCTCTTACCCTTTCTATCAACTAACTCGCGAGAGTGAGATGACTTCAGCTTGATGCTATCTTCCTCAAAAATCCTGCTACAATCTACCAGGTCAACAAACCTCCGGATCCTCTGGTACCTGATACCCTGCTTGATCTCATCACGAAGACCATTCTCAAATTTGACACATTTCGAGAACTCACTGGCTTCATCATCATTGTAGTGCACATAGTACCTTGCCAGTTCCACAAACTTGGCAGCATACTCCGGTACTGACATATTGCCTTGAACCAGTGCCAGAAATTCAACTTCCTTTCTTCCCCTGACATCCTCAGGGAAATACCTCCTCAGAAATTCCCTCCTGAATACAGCCCAGGTAATTGTTGTACCACCAGCATCCAACTCAGCTTTAGTTGACAACCACCAGTCATCAGCTTCCTCAGATAACATGTGAGTGCCAAACCTCACCTTAAGGTTCTCAGCGCAGTCAATGACTCGGAAAATCCTCTCGACCTCCTTGAGCCATTTCTGAGCACCCTCTGGATCATGCGTGCCTTTGAACATTGGAGGATTGTTCCTCTGAAAATTCCCTAGTTGCCTATCAGCACCAATCCCTGCTCCTACAGTCCCTCCTCCAAGCACACCAGCAATCATACCCAGAGCCTCTGCGAGAGCATCGTCGTTTCTTCCTCTTCCAGCCATTGTTCTGCTTAATCACAAATAATCCAGTCAGAACAAAAGTATCGACAATAACCCGTATTAGTCGCATACATAAAAGGACTGACACAAGACTCTGGTCACAACGACCGACTATGCTCTGATACCACTATTGTAACACCCCTCTAATAACCCGCGGTAATTAATAATTAATAAATCAGAGTAAGCATGCAAGGGGCATCACAATTCATAAATAATAAAACACCACGTCAGTATAGTCATGCATTCACTGAAAACAACTGAAATTATAACTCAACAGATAAAATCATGTTTTACACAGCGGAATTAAAACACACAGAGTCAACATTCATCATAATGTATCTGACTCAATCCACAACCAAATAGAGTTATAACCAAACTCATACACAAACGTGTTCCCAGTGTTACATCTACCAGAGCATGACACCGACACTATAACCAAAAACAGACTTATGAGCTAATCCTCACCAAGTCACGCCGCTATCCTCAATCTGAAAAATGACAACAAGTAAGGGTGAGTCTCATCACAGTTAACCAATGTTATCACATCATAAATAATAACATGTCATAGTTATATCATTCACCCAACCGTTTCATATTCAGACAATCACCAATCATATGTCCACAGACAAACAAACAATCAACATATATATAATCATGTTATAGCAAATCATGCACATGTATGAAACTGACACTATGCATGTGGTACCAATCATCACCAGTGGAATCATCCACCGACCGATCTATCATCAATTCAGAAACGGTCCTGCCAGCACCAATTCCACACAATGGGAATTCTGCCCCTCGATGAATCCTCTCATCATATAGGATTCAACTCATGTTTATGAATGCATGTAACATATATATAACATACTTTCATCATTACCAATCTATGAGTAGCATCAACTATACTCATTTCATCACCATCATCATCAATAACAAGCATGATCATATATATATATCACATCATTCAACATAGTCAATCATCAGTAAACCATAGAATCACATCACAAGGTTTACACAGTACGAAGCAGTACACAAACAGGCATACCAACCGAAAGTTACACATCATCGAACTTTCCAGAAAATCACAAAACAGATATTTCACACACAGCACGCCATACGCGTATCACTATGCCTCATACGCATCCATACGCGTTTCCAACACGCCTCATACGCGTATCATACGCAATCCACCAGAACACAAAATAGCCTGTAAACCATCACATACGCGTATCAGTTCTCCATACGCGTATCACTAGAGCTATGTTCCTCTTTCCAAAATTCCATACGCGTATCAGCTTTGCCATACGCGTATCACCAGAATAATTTTCCTCTTTAATTATTCCCATACGCGTATGAGCATCCTCATACGCTCTCGTACGCAACACACCAGTACGTAGTTCTTGGGACAGGGCAACTGCGTATCATACGCGTATAGCCCCTTGGGAGTGTCCCCCATACGCGTATCAGCCTCATGCCATACGCGTATGGCACTGTTTCATACGCGAAATGTCAGAAATGCCCAGTAACCTGCAGAATTCGACACAGTCCAAAAATTCATTCGTTCCCACTCATACCAGTCTACGAAATTGAGTCCAAAAACCAGAAAAATGCATCTAACAGTGTACGAATTCATCTACAAACAATAGCATATGATTCTCTAACCAATTCTATTCATCATATCCTAATCTATCAGTTATTAGGGATTACAGTTCAACCCCAAATGATGAACACAGATGAATATTTCAGAAATTAGAATCAATCGACCAAACAATATTCCTAATCCACCTTACTACTCATAACACGATAATAGAGATTAAATGGAGAGTCCCCCCTTACCTCAGATAAGAATTCTTGATCTTTGGTCTCTCCCTTTACAAATCTCCTTCAGTTCCTCGTGTTCTCAACCCTTTGCTCTTTCACGTTCTTTCTTCCTTCCCAGTTCCAAATGTTTATGAAAATAATATAATAATTTAGTAAAAAGGATTATAAAATTACCCTCCCTCTTTTACTAATTACTCATATGGCCCAAATGCCATAGACCATTATTTTCACAAAATCCCCAATAATTCTAATTATTAATTCAATAATCCAATTAAATTAATATTAAAATTATACGGGTGTTACAGTATGAAACTATATGCCAGAAGTCGGTAAAGATGAGTTATCTTGATATTTGGATTGATGGACTATTGGAATAAGTGTGATGCGCCAAAATACTGCATTGAGTCGTTGATTATTGCAAAACTGGTAAGAACTGTAATGTGTTTATGTTCATGAGAATCATTGTTGTGACGAAGAGGTAGTGATCGAAGTGTTACCAAGCGCGATTTGGAGATTGATATTTGATACGAGGTTTGTGTTTGGATGGGGTTGAGCGGATTTTCGAGGACGAAAATATTTTAAGTGGGGGAGAGTTGTAACACCCCGAATTTAATTAAATTGGTTAATTAAATTATTGAAGGATTTAAATATTTGATTTAGTCGAATTTGGATTGTCGGTGTTATTTAAGGGCGTATTTGGAATTATATAAATTGAAGACGGATATTCGGAAAATAATATTAAGAATAATATTATTTATAAGTCGGAATTATTATATTGAAGGAATTATTATTATAAGTAATATAATTGATTATTTGAGTTATATCTTTTATTGGGCCTAAATTGATTTTGGAGGATATTAAATAAAGAGAGGATTTAAACACTAAGCCCAATTGGTTTTATATTAGGGTTTTAGAGATGAGAAAGAGTTGTGTTGTCATTTTGGGAGAAAACTAGATTTGAAGAGAAAGAGGCAAGACTATGGAGAAGAAGAAGGAACTTGAAGATTTTTCATCCATGGTGTTAATTAAAGATGCAATTAGAGACCCATTGAGTTGCTTCCATTGATAAGGTAAGGGTGGGGTTCTTTTTCTATAATGGGGCTCATGAACAATTGTATGTGGGGAATTGGGTGTATAGATTTATTGCATTTGATTGTGTTAATTATGGCTGGAAATTGGAAATTATCAAATGTTGCTTCGGTAAACCACTGTTGTCGTTGATTATATTGATACGCTACAAAACTAGAAAATAAGGAAATGTTGATGCTGTTGTCGTTGATGCCTGCCGTTCCTTAGCCATTACGGATGTCACTACCTTGACTGGCGGCATAGGCCATTTCATTTCAGGATGAGACAGACGTCATATTGTTTCTATTGTGTTTCATCTCATATTGTGACTTGTTTTCAATATTCTGTTCCATGCTTTTTATCTTCTATTATTTAGAGAAATTAAGATGGCATATATAATATAATGAAGATATAATATAATATAATGAAGCTATAATTCTATGCTTTTATATTCTATTATTTAGAGAAATTAAGATGATATATACAATGTAACTGTAGCTATTATATGGAATACAGTAGGGATTATAGGACCAAGGTATTCCAACTGTCCCTTTTGATCGGAATAGCCGAATTAAGCGATTTATTTAGCTATCCGGAATTTGATGAAAATTGACGTGGTAGCTAAGTTTAATTAGTAGATTAACGTGTTGATGTTACTTTGTTGAAATTGTGATATTTTACGAATCAACCAAAATTGTGTTTGGTTTAAATATTCTTTATAAATAAATTATAATAATTTAATAGAATTGTCAATAGAGTTGTCAATAGAGTTGTTAGAGTCGACAATAAGTTGTCAGAGTTGTTTTGAATTATTAAGAGTCATACTTTTATTTGTTTTGAGTAATTCTGACATGTTTAGAGTCGTCAGTGTATAACGTCGGTGTTTGTTTTTTTATTGGAACTTTAACAATTCATATCTTTTGAACCGTAACTCCGTTTGAGTCTCCGTTCGAGGCGTTAGAAAGCTAGCGTGATATTCTTTTCAATAAAAATGGTTTTGAGCAATAGAATGCTAGAAATTGGAAATGGAGTAGAAATAGAAGTGAATTAAATTAATATAGTGTGATTATTAATTGGTTGATTAAATTAATAGTTGAATTAATTTCAATGTGTTTAATTGATTAGAATATAATTTGGAATTAGATTAACTATTTGGTTTGTCGGTAAATTACGATATTTTGAGAATTTATCCGTAATTGTGTTTTGACTTGAATATGTATGTTGAGAAATATATATTATTATGTCAATGATGTTGTTTTGATATTGATTCTCTGTGGGTAGTTGGATGGTATTAATTTTAATGATTAATTGCTTGATTTTAAATGTGTATGTTCATATATAATTGGAAAAATGAGAATTAACATGAGATAGTATGGTTACTAGTGTTAATTGGATTTTGTGAATCGTAATTTATTTAATTGACCTTTTATACGTGAATGATATGTATGTGTTGTGAATGTTGTGTACAATTGGTGGATAATTCATCGAGTTGAATTATTGTGATATGCTAAATATTAAGATGGTAGAGATGATCTTAATTGCATATGTTTGATTAACATTGTACATACATTCATATCATGGATGCCTTGAAACAAAGGTGGTTTGCTTTGAAACATAAGCGAGGCTTGGATTCTAGAGTGAATCGGAAAGCGGTAAACTATATGTTTACATTTGGTGGCTTTGATCTTGTCCGGATCTGAAGCGTGGCTAGATTCTATATGAATCGGAAGCGGTGGAACTTTGGGTCCACATTGGGTACCACATGCATAGAGTCACATGTCTTGCATTGAGTCACATTGAGGTTAAGTGATGTTTGAATATATGCATTTATGTGATTGTCATGTGTACATGAGATGAGATAATTGAAATTGATGATGTTTTGATATATCATTGGTTAAACGTGTGAATATGTGATAATGATGGATTGTGTATATATTTGGGATAATAGTATTGAATCTTTTGAGTATTATACTATTGAATTTTGTGCTTACTTGAATATGTGAAATTTATTAGATGATACTATTTACATGATTATGACTTGTTGTGTGATGAAAAGTATGTGAGATTAATGAACTGTAGAAGTATGATGTGTATAGTAGCTATTGATACTTGTGATGTGATGATTTTATATGTCTGGATCCTAGCATGCAATTTATCATATGCCCACTTATATGATTTGATATCTCACCCCTTTCTCTTGTTTCGCCGTTGCCTTTATATTGGTAACGTGCAGGTATTCATGTATGAAGATTTAGTTGCCGTTACTCGAGTCGGTTGTCGCTCTGATACGTAGCACTCTGGGGGGAACGATTTATGTCATTCATGATGTTGTTGTTTAATTGTGTTATCTTGGTTGAACAAAATGATAAGTTAACTGAAGATATTTTATTGAATACTTGTTTAAGTGATTCCGTTGTGTTTTAATAAAATAAGTTATTCTGTTTCAAAGGTGCTATGTATCCGCTTTATGCGACGAGGTGATTTGTTTTGTTTTGATTATGTGACGCCTCATTTGTTTATTGAGAAATTTTGAAAAAAACTCTGATTTGTATATATTTGCCGGGTAGAAATGGGGTGTTACACCTCCAGCCCGTCTGGAAGCGGGGCGGGCATCATCTTAGAAAATGGAGAAGGGACGCTAATATAAGTATTGCTATCGCTCTCCTTTCCAACCTCCAACAACCAAGCAGAATATGAAGCACTGCTCGCAGGGCTACGCCTCGCCGACGACTTGGACGCCGAGGAGATCGAAGTATTCACCGACTCTCAACTAGTAGCTTCACACATCTCCGGAGAATACCAGGTCAAAAGCGACCATCTCGCCGGATACTTGAGCCTCGTGTGCAGAAAGATGGTCCGGTTCAAGAGCGCCATAGTAAAACATATTCCCAGGGAGCATAACGTTCGAGCAGACGTTCTGTCGAAACTCGCCAGCACAAGGAAGAAATGGGGCAATAAGTCCGTGATCCAGGAAATACTGCCCAGACCGAGCACCGAACCCTCGAACAGGCTAGCGCTCGTCAGTGCGATCGGAGACGCTTCTTGCTGGATGACCCCCGTATACAAATATCTCACGAGCAACCTCCTGCCGAGTGACCCCAAGGAAGCCTCCACGATCAGGAGAAGAGCCTGCTCGTACGTCCTAGTTGAAGATCATCTCTACCGACGAGGGTTCTCCATACCCCTCCTCAAATGCGTCGACGAGAGCACCGTCCCCCACATACTTCGAGAAATATACAAAGGCATCAACTCCCAACACCTAGGGGGAAGATCCCTCGCCAGGAAGGCGCTCCGAGCCGGGTACTATTGGCCCACCATGCAACACGACGCCAAAGAATACGTAAAGAAATGTGACAAGTGCCAACGCTTTGGGGACATGCACCTCGCACCCCCAGCGAACTCAAGTCTTTGTCATCCCCCTGGCCGTTCGCGTGGAGGGACATGGACCTCCTCGACCCATTCGTGATCGAGAGCAATCAGAACAAATACCTCATAGTCGCAGTCGACTACTTCACCAAATGGATCGAAGTCGAACCATTGGCCAAAATCACGTCTCTGAACGTACTACGTTTCTACAAAAGAAACATCCTCGTCCGGTTCGAAATACCCCTGGCTATCATCACCGACAACAGCACCCAGTTTACCGACGGGCGCTTCCAGGAATTCATGACAAAGTTAGGAACTAAGCAACACTTCGCGTCAGTCGAACACCCCGAGACGAACGGGCAAGCCGAGGCCGCTAACAGAGTAATTCTGAGGGGCATCAAAAGAAGACTGGACGAAATCAAAAAGGGGTGGGTCGAGGAGCTACACAGCATCCTCTGGGCCTACCGCACCACCCCCCATTCTACAACCGGGGAGACTCCTTTTCGACTTACTTATGGGACAGAAGCCGTGATCCCCGTCGAAGTACATGTGCCCACTAGGCGCACCGAGGAACCCCTCGAAACGGAAGGCAACCTCGAGGCGATTAGAGAAGAGCTCGACCTGGTCGAAGAAATTCGAATAGGAGTCATTATGCGCGAAGCTTCACTCAAACAAAAAATCGTCCTAAGACACGACGCAAAGGTCATTAAACGAGAATTCGAGGTAGACAACCTAGTACTCAAAAGAAACCACAAGGACTTCCGGGAAGGCAAACTGGCCACAAACTGGGAGGGCCCTTATCGCGTCCGAGCGAAGACCAAAAATGGGGCATATTACTTGGAGAACTTACAAGGAGAAGAACTCGCTCGACCTTGGAACGCCGAAAAACTCAAGCAATATTACAGCTAAAACACAGGTGCGGCCCGGGTACACGCTGAGCACCTAAAGAAATAAAACAAAAAGACAGAAGTCCGCTCTCTTAATCGAGCAGACTCCTTGTCCTTTGGGGGGGGGCACGAATACCGAGCACTCCCGTCGTAAACAAGTACTATGACGGCCGAGCACCCCGCTCGTGAGGGGACCGTTACCGCCATGAGGCTCGGAACCCAGCACAAGGAGACCCGAGACTCACCCTCGCCAGGCACATGTCCCCGGCACAAGGAGTCCGCTCTCTGAAGACAGAAGCTTATGTGATAGTCTCTACCGAAATAATCAGGGAAGTCTTTTATTAAAGTTCTTTGAGTATTTATTTCAGGGGGAGATTATTTATCTCAGGGGGAGATTGTTAATCTCAGGGGGAGATATATTCACATGCTTATGCTATAGCTGTGTAATTTTTCTTTTGCCGTCTGCTCTTTCTGATCGCAAATTCATATCATTTATATATGTTTTTGTCATCATCAAAAAGGGGGAGATTGTTAGAACAAGATTTGTTCTGATCAATTATCTTAGTTTTGATGATAACAATAATATGAATTTTGCTTAAGATAATATGGTACTCTAATCCAATGCAATTTCCTTTTCAGGAAATATATAAAGAGTATGCATAATTCAGCGCTCAGAAGCTTTGACTCAGAAGGTTCAGCATGCAACATCAGAACATGGTCTGGCAAGACATCAGAAGATGGTCGAAGCAGAATCAGAACATGGGTCTATGGAAGCATCAGAAGAACATGAGATCAGAAGCACTGAAGTTCTGATGGTATCACGCTCAGAAGCACTTCAAGGTCAGAAGATCAGAAGATGCTTTGCACCAAGCTGTTTGACTCTGATGATATTCAAACGTTGTATTCACAAACATCAGATCAGAAGAAAGTACAAGTGGCAGGCTACGCTGACTGACAAAAGGAATGTTAGAAGTTATTAAAGGCAACGTCAGTAGACACAGCGTGAACAAGGCTCGAGGTAGTTGACAAAAGCGTATAACATTAAATGCGATGCTGTACGGAACACGCAAAGCATTAAATGCACTCAACGGTCATCTTCTCAAACACCTATAAATATGAAGTTCTGATGAGAAGCAAGGTTAACGACTCTGAACCAAATTCTGTGAATATTAACTTGCTGAAACGCTGTTCAAACTAAAAGCTCAGAATCTTCATCTTCATCAAAGCTCACTACATTGCTGTTGTAATATCTTAGTGAGATTAAGCTTAAACTTTAAGAGAAATATCACTGTTGTGATTATAGCTTTTTAGAAGCATTGTAAAACTCTTATTTGATTACATTAAGTTGTAAGTAACTAAAGTGATCAAGTGTTGATCAGAATACTCTAGGAAGTCTTAGCTTGTGTCTAAGCAGTTGTAATTAGAGTGATCACGTGGTGGTCAGGATACTCTAAGAAAGTCTTAGCTTGTGTCTAAGCAGTTGTTCCTGGAGTGATCGAGTTGTGATCAGGATACTCTAGAAGACTTAGTTGCGGACTAAGTGGAAAACCATTGTAATCCGTGCGATTAGTGGATTAAATCCTCAGTTGAGGTAAATCATCTCTGCGGGGGTGGACTGGAGTAGTTTAGTTAACAACGAACCAGGATAAAAATAATTGTGCAATTTATTTTTATCACTCAAGTTTTTAAAGCTACACTTATTCAAACCCCCCCTTTCTAAGTGTTTTTCTATCCTTCAAAAAGAGCTCTCTCCTCCTCCGTCTCATCCTCGGCAGGAGCCTGAGATCGACGAAGAGAAGCCTCCTTCACCGAGGAAGACAGCATCGTCCCATACAGAGTCCGAGAGAGCAAGGTATGTTGGCCCTGCACGTCCGCCAGAGCATCCTCTTTTGCACTCAACCGAGCCTTCACGGTCGCCAGCTCCTCGCCCTGCTCCTTCAGCATCTGGTCCCACTCCGCCAGAGCAGACGCCTTTACCTTGACATCCTCCTCGAGCAGTCTCACCGCCTCCGCGGACAAGGGCGCCGAACGAGTATATAGGGTAGCCAGCTCGAGAACCCGGACCACAGCTGAAGCTTCTTGCACCAGAAACCTTTGACGAACAGAGGGCTCCAAACCTTCGATATGGAGGGACTCAACACGAGGAATGGTCAGAGAGGGCCCTCCCTCAAAGAACCGGGGCTGGAGGAAGCATGAAGGGATGGTAAAGATATCGTCGGCCTCCTCCTGGGTCAGATCCACGACCTCAACCCTCTGCCGCTTGTGACGAACCAGCGCATCCGGATACGGTTGCTGACGAAGATGAGAAGAAAGCACCGTGACCGGCCTCAGGGATTCACCCTGGTCAGAAGCCCGCAATGGGGAACCAACAGCAGCTGGGAAGGAAGAGGAAGTGCCTGAGCCTGCCGCCGGAGACCTCTGCACAGCAGCCAACCTAGGACCAACACTCTTATTGACAGTCCCTTTGGCCTTGCTCGCCTGTCTGAGCATCCGATCATGACGCGCCCGATCCATTGACTCTACAAAGAAAAATACACGAAAAACATGAGAATCAACCCGTCATAAGATCACTGCCAAAAACTACAACAACAACAACAAAAATGACAAGTTAAAATAACGAAACGAAAGAAAGGGGAGGGGCAGATACCTAGATAGGCAAATGCACCCTCATCAGTCCCACTGGCCAGAAGTTCCTTTATACTAATCACGCCCGGTTCCCTAACGACCTCCCCGTCTTCATCTACAACAGGCTTCCCCGAACGATCCACCTTAGCGACCGTGGGAAGACCCTGCACGAAGTTCTAAAGGAGGGCATAGTCCCCCCGAGCGTCCTCATCCAAATCCGAAAGTTTGGTGATGTACTGGTCGGTACCATACTCGAAATGATCCTGGGACCAGAAAAACCTAAACTTATGCCTCCGAGTAGTGACAGGCTCCCCAATATCATTAAGTACCGAACGACCATTGATATCCACGGTCGGAACCCGAGCGAAGACACTGTCACGGGCCTCCTGGGACTGAGGACGGATGAGGAAGAAGCGGGGCTTATAGTTTTTCAAGGAATCCGAGTAAGACTTAAAAATCTTCTTAGACTGCTTCAAAGACACTCATCCGAAACGACCTTCCCTCACCATGCGTTGCACACAAAATATGTAAAAGAACAAAGGGATTGTAGCCGCTATCTTCAGGTGAGAGCAGACCAGCTCGAACGCCCAGATGAAAGCAATCGAATTGGGGTGGAGCTGTGCAGGGGCCACCTCCAGGTGGTTGAAAACAGCCATCTGGAACTCAGTGAAAGGCACACGGAACCCCATCTCCCAGAAGACCACCTCGTACAATGGGAGCAAATCGGGGGTGTACACGTCACAAATACGATCCTCTTCAATCGGGATAAGAACCGACCACCCATTCTTGGAGGTATCCCCGGCAGGATCCACGTAACCCCCAATCTCCGTAAAAATGTCTGAATCGTCCTCCACAAAATAACTTTCAATATCGAGAGCTTCTTGAAGCACCCAGGCCGACAGAGGCACCTCCTGCTGGGCCGAAGGAGTAGAGGATGACGAACTTGATGCTGACGGACGCCCCGCTTCAGTCATATTCACCGGAAACACAGGGGAGAACAGTGAATTTGACAGTTAAATCAAATCCACCCTTCCACCACCGTTCAGAGTGAAAGGGCGCACCAACGATTCGGAGACCGAACGGCCCACGACCTTGCCCTTCTCTAGAAAAACAGAATCCGAGCAGAAGGAGACTCGCGCCAAAGGAAAGGGCAAAGACACATGCTACGTCATAATAACCTATTTTCCTAGAGAAAACTCTAAAAACATATCCACACATAACCAAAACTCCTAAACCGCAATCAACAAGCTGGAAGGTAGCCATAAGCCAAATATTCAACCATACACTGCCACCAGCAATGCAGGAATCATCCATCTCCGCCGCCTACCACCAGCTTCATCCTATATCTTCGTCAAAATCATTCCTAAAGGTCTACCCTAACCACATGCAAACGATTTCTAAAAACAATCAAAGCATAGAAATCTAAAAACGAAGGTAAAAACGAACTTACGAGTAAGATTCTGACGGAAGAAACGAAGAATAGAAAGAAGAACACCACAACGAAGCTCACAAACGGCGGCGGAAGGAAGAGAACGAAGCAAAAGAATTTGAAAAGTTTGGGAGAAATAGAAAACCCTGATATTTATAGGCTACTGAAGACGTCACGCGTGCCGCACAGGGGGCTCTGCGAAACGGTAGGGCCATCATTAACCCTATTAGCCTACGAATAGGGTAGCCATCATTTCGCATTAAATGCGACACGTCCCCCAAGTGACTTTTCTGAAACAACACGCCTCCTAAACTTCCGACCTGACCCTTCTTATTCCCGGAAACTTTAGGCCGACGCAGGGCACACGTCCCCGGAAGATCCCCCGGATCAGCATCCTCAAAGTCATCGCTCCCACGAGCAGAAGCAACAACTTAGGGGGCTCCTGTTCTGGACCGGCCCAATCACCCTTATTGGGCCAATCCAGCCTCCGGCCCAAGGTACCATGGACACGCGCGCGACTGCTTCCCCCGGACCATTCCGGGAAAACACCAAATGTAACACCCCTCTAATACCCCACGGCAATTGACAAAATTAAATCAGAGTAAACATGCAAAAGGTGTCACAATTCAAAAATAAAAGAAAACACACGTTCGGCATATGTCATGCATTCACTGAAACATCTGAAATTATAACTCATAGATAAAATCATGTTTACACAGCGGAATCAAATCATCAAGTCAACATTACATCATTAATGTATCAGAATGCAAATAAAGTAAACAATAGAGTTATAATTCGACACTCAAAACATCGCGTCCCCAGTGTTACATCTATCAGAGCATGACACCGACACAACTAAACCGACTTATGAGCTAATCCTCACCAAGTCGAAAGCAGCTATCCTCAATCTGAAAATTGTCAACAAGTAAGGGTGAGTCTCATTCTCAATTAATCAATGTTATGCATTCATAAGCAACAAAACATCATAATATATCATTCACCCAATTCGTCATATATTCAGATTCACATCTATTATTCATCAATTCACACAATAATAGATTACAACACAACACAGAAATCCATACAATCATGTTATGACAAAATGCATATGACACAACTGACACTATGCATGTGGTACCAAAATTCGTGAATCACATCCACAGGACTTCTCTCTGCGATACTGCCTTTCAAGTCGCTTACACCCCACATGGGCACACGACTAACCTCATCGCTCACACCCCCATGGGCACACGATGACTGCTTACTAATCTCCGCACAATGGGAATTAGCCACCAACGATCCACTCATCAACGGGATCCAATGTAAATGATTTATGAATGAATGCACACATATCACATACTTATATCATTACCGATCCGATGCTTAACATCGTCTCATTTCATCTCACCAATATCATCACAAACAAGTATGCACATGTCCAAGCATCATTCAATCATTCACATACATTCACCACAATCAACATATTAATATTAACAGCATATTAATATTCACAAATCGTCAATCATCATCATATAATTCTCAACAATCATCACATCGTAATGTTTTCAAAACAACATCTTATATTGTCACATTTCATCATATATGTCAACAATACATCATCCAATTACACAAATCGTCACATGATTAATATTTCAATATAGCATGTATTTAACACATCTCATCACATATATGTACAATACATCATTCACCAAGAAATAAAATCATATTTAAAAATAATTGGATTCACACCTCATTCCATCGTTTAAACACGTAGGCTATCTCATAAGATTCATCGTACTCGAAACGACACTAAAAACAGACCTACGGTTCGAAAGTTACACATCATTTAACTTTCCCAAGAAATAACTAACGCTACAGCACGCGGCGCAACCAACGTTCGCGGCGCGACCTGAAGCACACAAACACGTTCGCGGCGCCAACCTATTCACACGGCGCGATGCGAGAAAACAAGTACGCCTTCGCGGCGCCAACACATGGACGCGGCGCGACCTGAGCGTATCACAACTTCCTGGTTTTCTGCCCAACGGTTCGCGGCGCAAACAGAGGTTCGCGGCGCGACCTGGCGATTTTGCAGAATTATGGGTCTGCGTTAGACTCTGCGATTTCACATCCTTTTCACCCAAAAACGATTCCAGACATAGCAGACAGGCATAAAATCATCGAATTTCTCATCACACATCATTATACATCAAAACAACACATCATTAACCAACAATCTATACAAATTCATCAGTTATCCCAAATCATAACATACCTAACAATATCAAATCCCAATATGCCCAATCGAATCGAATCATACGTTAATCCATCCTATTACCCATAACCACATAATAGAAATTAACCGGAAGAGTCCCCCCTTACCTTAGCCAAGAGTTTTTGATTGGTCTCTCCCTCCATTGCTCCTCTTTCACGTTCTTCGTTTTCCAAACTCTTTTCACATTCCTTTCTCTTATTCTCAATTCCTTATTATTTTATAAAATAACCTTTTAATTAGAATAGGGCCTTTACTAACATAACACCCCCTCATTCCTTAACATCACACCTGGCCCAACACCATAACCATCCTTTTCCAATTAAATTCTACAAATCACCAATAATTCTAATTATTAATTAAATTTCCATTTAATTTAAAAATTAAAATATACGGGTGTTACACCAAAGACAGCCGACCACGAGGCCACCTCGTGCTCGGCAAACGGATGGCTCACGCGTTACCTAAATCCGCGCCTTGGAAAGGAGAGCCAATTTCGCCTAGGGATACCCCCTATAAATAGCCCTCTCATCACAGAGGGCAAGGTAATCTTTTCTTACCCCAAAATTCTCTCACTTTGTTGTACCTTGTGGAACATATACTTACTTTGGCATCGGAGTGCCTTGCAGGTACAACCCTTTTTTCCTTTTCTACCGTTCCGGACGTCAAGCCTTCTTTGTTGCTGGCGATCTGATATGCTCGGTAAGATCACCTGTGATTCGAGTATAACAATTATTTGATTTTTATCATAATTAATTTTAAAAAATTTATTTGATCATAATTTGAGTCAAAGATGATCATGATTCCACTCACGATGTCTTGTGATTCAAGTCAAATGATACCTTGATTCAAAATAAAAAACATAGGCAAAATCTTGATTTTTAATTAAACTTTTTATTCGAATAAATTATAATGTTATATACTTGATTTGAATCAAACATCAAAATCACCTAATTTTAAGTTTTCTAACTTAAGAATCAAGGCATGCATATCTTCAATAACTTTTGAATAAATTATTTATGATAAAAACTCATTAAAATGAATCAAATCTCTCTTATAGAATGAAAGGAGTGACATAATGCACAATCTACAACAAATGATTAAATTAAAACCAAACTAATCAAAAGTAATAAATCAATTTGAAAATTTTACAAAAACATCAAAACATAGATGAAAAGGCGAGAATAACATTGTTCGAAGCATAACCTATACTCATGATCCATCTTTTTTTTTACCCTAATGGGTCTTGGGCCACCCGACCTAAACCTGATCCATCTATTTTGTCACACATGGCTAATGAGGTATCGGTTTAAACCTCAACGATAATAGAGGAAAGCCCCTCCCCCTATAATAGAGGAAGAATCGATCTTCTCCTATTAATACTTACTCGTTGAGAAAATAAGAGAAAATCGTTTTCTTCCTAAGACCTAGCTCAAGATTTCATTTAGTAATATTTCAACTTCAATGGTTAAATACGGGTGATAATAAATCAGACCAACTAACAGAACTTACGACCTAACTTATACATGCCCAAGTCAGATCATGCGTTTTTTTAAAATAGAAAAAAAAAACATTTAATTTTTTTAGAAATCTATTTAAATAAAAAGGTTAGACCACATGCCATAAATTTTTTTTAAAAGAATCTTTAACAGATCGATCTATTTAAATAAATATCTATTTAAATAAATATAAATACATTTATTTTATTGTATTTTATAATTTAAATTAAAATAAAAAATAAAATTAATTATCTTAAAGATCTAAAAAAATATTATAAACAATGTCATAAATTTTTTATGTAAATTCACTTGAATAAATAATATCACAAAATTGATGTGGTTAGATAAATTTGAATAAGTCAAAATATATATATATATATATATATATAATCTTATTGATATTTTAATTTATTAGTCTATTTAAATATTAATAAAATTGCTTATTTATACATATAATAAATAAACCCTAAATCCTAAGTTAAATAAACAAATAGACATTCGGAGATCAAACCCAAATTAAAAAATAAACATATAATAAATTACAGATCAAATTTAAAATTTAAATTGTTGAACAAATCAGACTTAAACTTGAAAAGACCCGACTCACCCTGGTGACAAACTCTCCCTTTATTATCACAAATAAAACATATATATTATTTTGTTATTATCAAGCAAAATTATTATAAAAAAGCTTTCACAATGTAAATCGATCCTTTTCTTCGTAATAAATTTCGGGAGGAGCCGCCAACTCAAGGAAAGAGTCACTGAGTTGTCTCCGTATTTAAAGAGAAATACAAAAATCAAGCCAAATAAAATACTTACTTAACCTCACGTATAGGCAACTCAGAAATCTTGCCCCTTTGTTCAGATAACTCTAAGCTCATAATAACAGGTGCAAGTATACAAATTTGACATAAGTTTGCTAACCTATTAGGATTTCTCCACGACTCATCGACATTCATGATACTAAAAGGAGTTGGATACGAATTATTATACGATGGAAAATAGAGTAACAAATAAATAGAATAATTCTGTAACTATCAAAGATGTGGACTTAGAGCAAACACATAAACCTCTTCGTGTTTATGAAGAAACATTTTCGTAAAAATTATAAGATTTTTACTCAAACCTATAAATGTCCATGTAAGACTGTTACAAAGAGAATGTAAAATTATATGTATGCAATAGTATTTTAGAAGAATGCCTCTTATAACATTTTTGTTGAAGTCCACATGTTTGAATCTTATAAAAAAATATCCATACATCAACATGAACTAAGGATCTTAATATAATAAAGAACGTATGAATCAAGAGAACATTGTAAGAGAAGTATTTACAATTCAAAATGAAATCGTAATTAACTACTAGTATGTATTAACAGCCTTAACAACAATTATCCAGTACAAAGAACAAGGGCAGCTGGGAGGCCATAGAGATTTATTAGCAGATAAGAATTCAATTTCAAAAACCACCCACTACCTTAAAGTAAACAAGTAGTATGTACTGAGAAAAACAAGGATTTCAACTATTCAGCTGCTCTGAAAATAGTGAGCAGAGACAGGAAAAGGTTGATGATGTCCAAATACAAAGAAACAGAAGCCCAAATAAATTCGTCGTAGGAGTATCTCTTGATCAAGTTGTCTGTATCATAAAGGATGTAGCCACAAAATATAATTGCTCCCAAGCAACCATAGATCATAGTAGATATTTTCCCCAATGGAAAGAAAACCTGCAGGAAGGGACACAATGAGAATTCAACCAAAACCATTAAACAATGCAACAATACCTATGAAGACACAGTCTTTGGAAATTATAATACCTGAATCAGACCAAAGACCATAAGAACCATAACAGCACCAAATAAGAAAGGGCCAAGGAAGTTGAAATCATAGCCTCTACTTGCAGCCCAAAATGTGTAAAGAGTCAGAGCTATCACCACCACAGCAGTCAATATAGCCGCTTCCAGAACAACTTTTCCTGTATATAATAAATACCAAATCTCATTAGGAGAAGCTCGGCATCACACTTAAAACTTGGCAATTCTCAATGATTAAATGCAACTTGAGCATACCAAATTGCACAAACCAAAATAGTAAGTCAGGAAACTCTAAACCCCAACAAGAAGAAGTTTTATCCCACTAAGTAGGTCATGGGTCAGTCACATGGATCAACTTTCGCCATAATGTCTATTCAATATCATGCTTCATGCTTCTATCCAAATCCCAAATCATTAATTCTTCTTCTATCCCTAATTGTTTGAGATCTCTCCAAACCCCAAATTACAAATTAATTTTTTCCCATTTTGTTTTCTTTCAATTGCACAATTGATAGCTATACAAACAATGCCAGATCACAAAATTCAAATCTTGTAAACACCATTCTTATTCAATGAATCTTGTCTTGGAAGTACTCACTTCAACCCATGACACAAGCAATGGTATTTGAACACTCACAACCTACAATATATCCCTAAATCCCTAATTCTACTTAGAAAAATTGTAATTCCTAAATAAATATTTCTCCTTTGTTCATTACCCCCAATTAGAATAACAAGTATAACCCTAAATTTCAACCACCCAGTCCAAAAATTCCAAGTTCAATCAACCAAACAACATAACCTAAAATTATTACAGATTCAACCAAAACAATACACAATAAGGAAAAAAACAATCATCTCAATCTGAATAACAATCAAAACAATGAACATCAAGAAAGAAAGAAACAGAAATGAAATGAACAGAATCTTACCGCTAGTGAAAGCGCAACTCAATCCAACAACAAACGAAAGCGAAAGAGTGAAAATCCCCAACAGAAAGTAATTAACCGGATGCTTCTGATAATACGAGTAAAGCGGACACAACGCTGAAATCCAAAAGCAAAAATCATCAGCAATCAGACAAAAAAACTCAACACAGAAGTTTCTAGATTCTACAATCCAAACCAAATTCAGGGACAGAAAACTCACTGATCAAAGGGACAAAAATAAGAACGATGTAAAGAGCGAGACCGGTGTTGGTGGTGGCGAAGAACGTCGAAATGGGACGAACGGTGACGACGACGGCGCCGACAGCGATGGTGGCGAGTAATTGGATGGCGATGATGACGTAGACTTTCCGGATGAAAGACCACCGTAGTTCGGGGCTTTCAAGCATCATCGGGTACAGCGGCCGTGCGCCGCTTTCCACATCGGATTTTCCGTACGGTTGATTCCACATCTTGCAGTGTTTCTTTTTCCGGTGAAGTTTCTTGAACTGAGAAAGTGAGAGAAAGTAGTTAACGATTTTCGATCTTTGTTTTTGTTTTGCGGGGGTTATTAAATAGAATAAACTGCTATTAGGCTAGAGAGGTTAACTGATTGATTAACAATAAACAAATAATTACTTATTGATTAAGGTTTGTTAAATTTGTTAAGAGTGATTACTGTAGAAGAAACTTCGCGTTTTCGCGAGATCATGCCTTAACGAGTAGGTTCGCTTGTAAACGCGGTGGTGTGGGTTATGGTGCTTTTGACACGTGTACGGTTGGAAATGTTCTAGATTTTTCTAACGGTAGTTATCAAATTGGGACTTGCTAGAATATGTAAGAATATGGGTTACTCTGCATTTGTGCCTTGTCAATTTATTTTGGTACTTAATTAATGTTTCTCTTTCAACTGTAAAATAATCTTACATTAATTACAGCTAACCGAAATAATTCTCATTAGATATTAATGGGAATTTTTTTCCTTTGTACCCAACCTTCTCATTCAAATAGCTAGACTAACCAACTTTCTAACAAAAATCATAATATACAATCCACTTTTAAAAAAAATACTTTGATCCTCTATTTTGTTTATTTTTTTTCTTTTTTATTTTAATTTTTTATATTTAAAATCACGATTTTGTTGAAAAAGGACAAAAATAAAGACTAATTTTACAAAAAAAAAAATAGAAATACGAAAATTGCACAAAATTTTTTAACCCTATGCAACAGTGACCGGACGTCATTGTTGCGTTATTGAGGTTTCAGAACCTTCGGTAGAGGCATCCGTGGAAGAATGGAACGTTGGGTCATTTTGTAGATGCACCAAGAAACCCAATTTTTTGAAACTAAGGTACTTCCGTAGATACATCTATGGGAGAACAAATAATTTTTTTCCTTTCTTTTCTTGTTATAACTACATAGTATCTAACTACAATAAGAACACAATATCCAGAAGTGGATCTACTATCTGACGGTGATTCGGCCCAGCCGACTTCTGAATAACAAGTGATTTTAGCATCATCCTTATCTTCATATAGTAGTCTTCTTCCTGGTGCATTCTTTATATATCCAAGAACTCAAATGACTGCATTTAATTGACTATCACGAGGAGTTCATAAATTGGCCCACAATGTTCACTACAAATGTAATATTTGGTCTGGATATTGTAAGATAATTGAGTCTACCCACAAGTTGTTGATATCTTCCCGGGTCTTATAATGACTCCCTCTAGCCTAGATGAAGCTTGACGTTGGGATCCATTGGAGTATCAATAGGATGACCAGCAAGCATACTAGCAAGTCAATAATTGCCAGGAATAGTAAAACTTGGAGACGAATCCATATAAACTACCTCCTCCAACTCTTAGTGAAAAAAGGCATTTCTAATGTCCAACTGATGAAACGGCCAATGATGAATGGCTAGGAGGGGCAACAAAACTCATACCTGCAGGTACCCACCCGAATCCGCCTTGAAATTGACGGGAAAAACCCGCTTTGACTGGGTTTGGATTCAGGTTTTGGTTTGGGTTTTCCCCTATTATAAAATATGGGGACGTGTCGGGTAATGGAGACAGTAGCACCCACTGAACCTGCCACCGAACCCGCCCCATTTATTTCATTATGTGTATTATTATTTATTTTTGATAATTTATAATATTAAATATGTGGTCAGTGTTTTGGTATTTTGATTTGTATTAATTATTTAAAATATTTGAAATGTATGTATGGAATTTTTTGAAATTGTTTTATTTTATTATTTATAATGCAATTTGATTTTGGAAAAAAAATAGTTATTTCTATTAAGAAAATTGATTTCACTAAATGGATGGTGACGAGACGGGGATACTCGAACCCATTTGGGTTGGGTTTGGGTTTTAATTCTCCATCCCCGTTTGGATTTGTGGCGGAAAACTCGGATTGTTTGGGGATTCGGGATTGGGTTTGGGGGATGTAATAATTGTCCCCGATCCACCCCGTATGGCAGCCACGCAAGAAAGAGGTGAACTGAACTGATCTTGGCCATTGGAGAAAAAATGTCACCATAATCAAAACCAAATATCTGTGTGTAGCCTTTAGCTACCAGACAAGTAGGGATGGCAATGGGCGGGATTTGGGCAGGGTACTATAGTACCCGTCCCTGTAACATCCTTCTAAACCCCGCGGAAAATTAACATTAAAATCAGAGTAAAACATGAAGAAGGGTATTACAACTCCAACAAAATAAACAAATATTCATGTCATGCCATAAAGGAACGATAAACCAAAAATTATTCAGGTAGCATGTTAACACAGCGGAATATTCTTAGCAACTGAATAATCAAACATCTGGAGTCGAAGATTCAAGTTCATCTCTACACCTGCAGATTCAAGTTCATCTCTACTAGCCATCCACCAATCATCAGCTTCTTCAGACAGCATGTGAGTCCCATACCTCACCTTCAGATTTTCAGCACAATCGATCACTCTGAAGATCCTTTCAATTTCCTTCAGCCACCTCTGAGCGCCTTCGGGATCGTGCGTGCCTTTGAACAACGGAGGATTGTTCCTCTGAAAACTGTTCAGCTGCCTGTCAGCGCCAATACCAGCTCCATTGGCGTTCCCTCCTAATACACCAGCAATCATGCCCAGAGCCTCAACAATCACGTCGTCATTTCTTCCTCCTCTTCCGGCCATTGTTCTGCTAAATATCAGACAATATTCATTAGAACAAGAAGTATCGACAGTGTCAACTTTACACTAATCGTATACGAAGGATTAACCGACACTAAGACTCTGACTCAAACGACCGACTATGCTCTGATACCACTATTGTAACACCCTTGTAAATCCCGCGGAAAATTAACATTAAAATCAGAGTAAAACATGAAGAAGGGTATTACAACTCCAACAAAATAAACAAATATTCATGTCATGCCATAAAGGAACGATAAACCAAAAATTATTCAGGTAGCATGTTAACACAGCGGAATATTCTTAGCAACTGAATAATCAAACATCTGGAGTCGAAGATTCAAGTTCATCTCTACACCTGCAGATTCAAGTTCATCTCTACTAGCCATCCACCAATCATCAGCTTCTTCAGACAGCATGTGAGTCCCATACCTCACCTTCAGATTTTCAGCACAATCGATCACTCTGAAGATCCTTTCAATTTCCTTCAGCCACCTCTGAGCGCCTTCGGGATCGTGCGTGCCTTTGAACAACGGAGGATTGTTCCTCTGAAAACTGTTCAGCTGCCTGTCAGCGCCAATACCAGCTCCATTGGCGTTCCCTCCTAATACACCAGCAATCATGCCCAGAGCCTCAACAATCACGTCGTCATTTCTTCCTCCTCTTCCGGCCATTGTTCTGCTAAATATCAGACAATATTCATTAGAACAAGAAGTATCGACAGTGTCAACTTTACACTAATCGTATACGAAGGATTAACCGACACTAAGACTCTGACTCAAACGACCGACTATGCTCTGATACCACTATTGTAACACCCTTGTAAACCCCGCGGAAAATTAACATTAAAATCAGAGTAAAACATGAAGAAGGGTATTACAACTCCAACAAAATAAACAAATATTCATGTCATGCCATAAAGGAACGATAAACCAAAAATTATTCAGGTAGCATGTTAACACAGCGGAATATTCTTAGCAACTGAATAATCAAACATCTGGAGTCGAAGACTCATAATTCAACCATAAACCATAAACAAAACAGAAGTTTATTAGCCAATTCTAAAATAACGTTCCCGGTGTTACACGACTAGAGCATGACACAGACCCAACTGACTCTAACGAACTACTTGACGAGCTAATCCTCACCAAGTACACGAGCTACTCCTCTATCTGAAAAATAACAACAGTAAGGGTGAGTTTCATTCGCATTAACAAATGTTATAGGAATATAAACAATACAACTTCATCCATACATTATTCACCGAAATCAATTATATCCAGATAACATAGCAACATTCGTCAATTACTGTCATTCATACCAAAATACACACAATTATAACATTGGACAACTTCCATTCATGTTACAATTATACACAACAACCTAATGCAATGCAACTAAATGCATGTGGTACCAAACATGGGATAACCCATCTCACCGATCCACCACCATAAAGATTCGGCAACTTCTCTCACCAATTCCACACAATGGGAATTAGCTACCGCTGTCCCACCACCATAAGGGATACAGCCCACAATATGATTATGAAATGCATGCATCACATAACGCATGCTAATCATCAATACCAAACAACTGAACAATCATAATCACCAACCGGTGCAATAACAATATAAACCACCACAACCAATTAAATCAAGTGTTTTAAATTAAATTCGAGTCACAACTCAAAACACTATTTTATTGTGTAAATCGCTTAATTAGCTTCACCGTGCTCGAAACGGCACATCAAACGGACTAACAGTTAAAAAGTTATACATCGTTAAACTTTAAGAAAAATCTCAAACAGCAACAGCACGTGGCGCCAACTTGGTTCACGGCGCGAACTGAGCGTTCCAAAAATCCTTGGCTCTCTGCCAAGCTATTCGCGGCGCAAACATCTACACGTGGCGCGAAGCGAGGAAAAAGTTACGCCTTCGCGGCGCCAACACAGGTACGCGGCGCGACCTGTGCGTATCACAACATCCTGACATTCTGCCCACCTGTTCGCGGCGCCAACCCTGTGCACGCGGCGCGAACCGGCGATTTCAGAAACCCCAACCTGCAGAAAAACAGCATCCTATACCTCCCAAATGCCCTCAAAATCATACCAGTACGAATTTCAGAAAATAAATCACACATACAACATAATTTGCACATTTCCACATACTTCTAATCATGCTTAACGTCATTATTCAACACCAATCATCATTCACAACATAAATTGAACCAAAGTTCTATAAACCCCAAAACCCCAAACCCGACATAAAATCCAATTCGGAATCCTAACATACAAACACTATTGAATCATTCATACAACCCATAATAGAGGTTAATGAGAAGAATCCCCCCTTACCTCGATGTCGAATTCTTGGATGCCCTTGCTCTTCACACTTGCTCTTCTCCCAATTTCACGTTCAATCTTCTCTTCTCCTTTTTGGTTCTCTTTTTCACAATATTTCCTCTTTTCTATTTTATGAAAAATATAACCTTGTCTTAGTAAAAGGCTTTGCAACTGACACCCCCCCAATTGCTACTTGCGACACTGGCCCATTAGCCTCATCAATCCATATTTCTCAAATAATTCAATTAATTCTATTATTTAATAAAAAATTAATTAAATTAAATAAAGAAATTTATGGGGTGTTACAACCCTCCCCCACTAGAAAAGTTTTCGTCCTCGAAAACATACCTTAGGCAAAGAGTTCCGGGTAGGAGTCCTTCATCTGGCTCTCCAATTCCCATGTAACATTTCCACCGGCTGGTCCTCCCCAAGCTACTCTGACCAACGCTATCTCCTTGCCACGCAATTGTTTCACCTTCCGATCTTCAATCCTCATAGGCAAAACTTCAACTGTCAGATTATCCTTTACCTGTACATCATCCACTTGGATCACATGCGACATATCAGCAATGTATTTCCTCAACTGCGACACAAGGAATACATCATGCAGATTTGCAAGCGTCGGTGGCAACGCAATGCGATACGCCACATCTCCTACTCTTTCTGAAATCTGAAACGGACCAATAAAACGCGGAGTCAACTTTCTTGACTTTAGGGCTCGTCCGATACCTGTCATAGGAGTAACTCTCATAAACACGTGATCCCCTTCTTGAAACTCAAGTGTTATCCGTCTCTTGTCATGATAACTCTTCTGACGACTTTGAGAGGCCTTCATCTTCTCCTGAATCATCTTAATCTTTTCCATCGTTTCTTGAACAATCGCTGGTCCAATCACCGCACTTTCGCCTGATTCGTACCAACATAAAGGCGTCCTACACCTCCGACCATACAAAGCTTCAAACGGAGCCATACCAATACTCGAGTGAAAACTATTATTGTAGGTAAATTCGATCAAGGGTAGATAACTATCCCAAGTACCACCTTTTTCTAACACACAAGCACGCAACAAATCTTCTAGTGATTGAATAGTTCTTTCTGTCTGTCCATCCGTCTGCGGATGATAAGCAGAACTCAATCTCAGCTTAGTACCCAGAGCCTTCTGCAAACCTTCCCAAAATTTGGATGTAAACCTTGGATCTCTATCTGACACGATACTCGAAGGAATACCATGTAAACTCACTATCTTCTCAATGTACAATTGAGCAAGCTTCTCCATCGGGTAATCCATTCTCATTGGCATAAAATGAGCAGACTTTGTCAACCTATCCACAATAAAACCCAAATGGCTTCATAGTTCTTCACCGTCTTCGGCAAACCAGAAACAAAATCCATAGATATACTATCCCACTTCCATTCTGGAATAAATAACGGTTGCATAGCTCCATATGATTTCTGATGCTCAATCTTCGACTTCTGACAAGTCAAACAGGCATAGACAAATTCAGCTATTTCCTTTTTCATTCCAGGCCACCAAAACAGCTTCTTTAAATCATGATACATCTTGGTAGCACCAGGATGAATACTCAATCCACTACGATGTCCTTCTTCGAGAATACTCTTCCTCAATTCGGAAACATTAGGAACACAAACACGATTACCAAACCTTATAATACCATTCTCGTCGATTCTGAATTCACCTCCCTTGCCTTGGTTAATCAGAGTCAACTTATCCACCAACTCTACATCAGCTTTCTGACCCTCTCGAATCTCTTCCAGAATACCACTAGTCAGCTTCAGCATTCCCAACTTAACACTGACAGGAGTGTCTTCGCATACTAAACTCAAATCTCTGAATTGTTCAATTAAATCCAATTCTCTTACCATCAGCATAGACATATGCAAGGATTTCCTACTCAAAGCATCGGCAACCACGTTTGCTTTACCCGGATGGTAATTCAGTCCAAAATCATAATCCTTAAGGAACTCTAACCACCTTCTTTGCCTCATATTCAGCTCTTTTTGATCAAAGAGATACTTCAGACTCTTGTGATCACTAAACACTTCAAACCTCGAACCATACAGATAATGTCTCCACAATTTCAACACAAATACCACTGCTGCCAACTCTAAGTCATGAGTCGGATAGTTTCTCTCATGCACTTTGAGTTGTCTCGACGCATAAGCGACTACTTGTTGATTCTGCATTAGTACACCTCCTAATCCCAACAACGAAGCATCACAATATACAACAAAAGATTCCGCCGGATTCGGCAAAATCAAGATCGGCGCACTAGTCAACCTCTTCTTCAACTCTTGGAATCCTTCTTCACATTTCGAACCCCAGATGAATGCTTGACCCTTCCTAGTCAACTTAGTTAACGGCAACGCTAGCTTCAAAAAACCTTCAATGAACTTTCTATAGTAACCCGCAAGACCAAGGAAACTACGGATTTCGGAAACTGACTTCGGAGCTTCCCATTGAGATACTGCTT
The DNA here is from genome assembly GCF_029867415.1 of Vicia villosa. Classification (NCBI taxonomy): domain Eukaryota; kingdom Viridiplantae; phylum Streptophyta; class Magnoliopsida; order Fabales; family Fabaceae; genus Vicia; species Vicia villosa. Next base: position 146,411,038 of record NC_081180.1, read on the forward strand.
CTACTTTCGTTGGGTCAACGGAAATACCATCTTTAGAAATTACATGCCCAAGAAAGCTTACTTCACTTAGCCAAAACTCACACTTTGACAGTTTCGCATAAAGTTTCTTTTCCTTCAATAGTTCTAATACCACTCTTAGATGCTCTGCATGTTCTTCTCCACTCTTAGAATATATTAGAATATCATCGATAAATACCACCACAAACTGATCCAGGTAAGGATGGAAGATCCTATTCATATACTCCATGAAAACTCCCGGTGCATTAGTTACTCCAAATGGCATTACTGTATACTCGTAATGGCCATACCTTGTTCTAAATGCCGTTTTCTGAATATCGTCCGTCTTCACCCGAATCTGATGATATCCCGACCTCAAGTCAATTTTGCTGAACACACTCGCACCAACCAATTGATCCATCAAATCATCAATCCTCGGTAATGGATACCGATTCTTGATAGTAACTTTATTCAGCTGTCTATAATCCACACACAATCTCATAGAGCCTTCTTTCTTCTTTACTAACAACACCGGTGCACCCCACGGCGACACACTAGGACGAATGAATTCTTTTTCCAGTAACTCTTCTAGCTGACTCTTCAACTCTACTAGTTCAGATGCCGACATACGATACGGCGCCATCGACACCAGACTAGTTCCAGGAACTAACTCAATAGCAAATTCTACCTCCCTCTCTGGCGGTAACTCTCTTACATCTTCTGGAAAGACTTCTGGAAATTCACATACTACCGGTAAGTCACTACTCACCACTTTCTTCTTCACTTCCATGGATGCAATCAACATAAACACGGCAGCTCCGTCCTTCATTGCTTCATCCACTTGTCTAGCAGTCATTGCTAAACTCTCATCACCGACATCTTCCGGAAAAATAACCGTCTTCGTGAAACAGTTGATATGAATCCGATTAAATTGCAACCAATTCATACCCAGGATGACATCAAGTTGCTCCAACGGAAGGCACACTAATTCCATTCCGAACTCTCTACCAAAAATATCAATTGGACAGTTCAAACAGGCAAACGAAGTAGTCACTGAACCCGACGCAGGAGTGTCAATGATCATACTTCCATGAATATCAGATATTTCCAAGTTCAGACGTTTAGCACAATCCAACGAAATAAACGAGTGAGTTACTCCAGTATCTATTATTGCAATTAAAGGAGTGCCACGGATAAAACACGTACCTTTAATCAATCGATCCTCTGGAGTAGTCTCTGAACCTGATAAAGCGAAAACTTTACCCCCAGCTTGATTCTTCTTTGGCTTAGGACACTGTGGACTAATATGACCTTCTTCACCACAGTTATAGCAAGTCACAGTCCTTCCCTTGCAGTCAACAGCAATGTGGCCTGCTTTACCACAACTGTAGCACTTCTTCTCTTCGCTTTTGCACTCGTGAACACGATGTCAAGGTTCCCCACACTTAAAGCACTTAACAGGAGCACTAGAGTCTCCCCCACTAGGCTTCTTCCAACTCCCAGCTTTATAATTACCTCTACCATATGGTTTACCACGGTCCATAGGCTTCTTCCCTTTCCTGTCAACTAACTCGCGAGAGTGAGATGACTTCAGCTTGAGGTTATCCTCTTCATAGATCCTACTACAATCCACCAAATCTGTAAACCTACGAATCCTTTGGTACCTGATTCCCTGCTTAATTTCATCACGGAGGCCATTCTCGAACTTAACACATTTCGAAAATTCGCTCGCTTCATCATTGTTATAGTGGACATAGTACTTGGCCAGCTCAACAAACTTTGAAGCATATTCTGGTACCGTCATGTTACCTTGTGTCAGCTCCAAAAACTCAACTTCTTTCCTGCCCCGAACATCCTCAGGAAAGTACCTCCTCAGGAATTCTCGCCTGAATACAGCCCAAGTGATCGCTACACCTGCAGATTTAAGTTCATCTCTACTAGCCATCCACCAATCATCAGCTTCTTCAGACAGCATGTGAGTCCCATACCTCACCTTCAGATTTTTCAGCACAATCGATCACTCTGAAGATCCTTTCAATTTCCTTCAGCCACCTCTGAGCGCCTTCGGGATCGTGCGTGCCTTTGAACAACAGAGGATTGTTCCTCTGAAAACTGTTCAGCTGCCTGTCAGCGCCAATACCAGCTCCATTGGCGTTCCCTCCTAATACACCAGCAACCATGCCCAGAGCCTCAACAATCGCGTCGTCATTTCTTCCTCCTCTTCCGGCCATTGTTCTGCTAAATATCAGACAATATTCATTAGAACAAGAAGTATCGACAGTGTCAACTTTACACTAATCGTATACGAAGGATTAACCGACACTAAGACTCTGACTCAAACGACCGACTATGCTCTGATACCACTATTGTAACACCCTTCTAAACCCCGCGGAAAATTAACATTAAAATCAGAGTAAAACATGAAGAAGGGTATTACAACTCCAACAAAATAAACAAATATTCATGTCATGCCATAAAGGAACGATAAACCAAAAATTATTCAGGTAGCATGTTAACACAGCGGAATATTCTTAGCAACTGAATAATCAAACATCTGGAGTCGAAGACTCAAAATTCAACCATAAACCATAAACAAAACAGAAGTTTATTAGCCAATTCTAAAATAACGTTCCCGGTGTTACACGACCAGAGCATGACACAGACCCAACTGACTCTAACGAACTACTTGACGAGCTAATCCTCACCAAGTACACGAGCTACTCCTCAATCTGAAAAATAACAACAGTAAGGGTGAGTTTCATTCGCATTAACAAATGTTATAGGAATATAAACAATACAACTTCATCCATACATTATTCACCCAAATCAATTATATCCAGATAACATAGCAACATTCGTCAATTACTGTCATTCATACCAAAATACACACAATTATAACATTGGACAACTTCCATTCATGTTACAATTATACACAACAACCTAATGCAATGCAACTAAATGCATGTGGTACCAAACATGGGATAACCCATCTCACCGATCCACCACCATAAAGATTCGGCAACTTCTCTCACCAATTCCACACAATGGGAATTAGCTACCGCTGTCCCACCACCATAAGGGATACAGCCCACAATATGATTATGAAATGCATGCATCACATACCGCATGCTAATCATCAATACCAAACAACTGAACAATCATAATCACGAACCGGTGCAATAACAATATAAACCACCACAACCAATTAAATCAAGTGTTTTAAATTAAATTCGAGTCACAACTCAAAACACTATTTTATTGCGTAAATTGCTTAATTAGCTTCACCGTGCTCGAAACGGCACATCAAACGGACTAACAGTTAAAAAGTTATACATCGTTAAACTTTAAGAAAAATCTCAAACAGCAACAGCACGCGGCGCCAACTTGGTTCGCGGCGCGAACTGAGCGTTCCAAAAATCCTTGGCTCTCTGCCAAGCTATTCGCGGCGCAAACATCTACACGCGGCGCGAAGCGAGGAAAAAGTTACGCCTTCGCGGCGCCAACACAGGTACGCGGCGCGACTTGTGCGTATCACAACATCCTGACATTCTGCCCACCTGTTCGCGGCGCCAACCCTGTGCACGCGGCGCGAACCGGCGATTTCAGAAACCCTAACCTGCAGAAAAACAGCATCCTATACCTCCCAAATGCCCTCAAAATCATACCAGTACGAATTTCAGAAAATAAATCACACATACAACATAATTTGCACATTTCCACATACTTCTAATCATGCTTAACATCATTATTCAACACCAATCATCATTCACAACATAAATTGAACCAAAGTTTTATAAACCCCAAACCCGACATATAATCCAATTCGGAATCCTAACATACAAACTCTATTGAATCATTCATACAACCCATAATAGAGGTTAATTAGAAGAATCCCTCCTTATCTCGATGTCAAATTCTTGGATTCCCTTGCTCTTCACACTTGCTCTTCTCCCAATTTCACGTTCAATCTTCTCTTCTCCTTTTTGGTTCTCTTTTTCACAATATTTCCTCTTTTCTATTTTATGAAAAATATAACCTTGTCTTAGTAAAAGGCTTTGCAACTGACACCCCCCCAATTGCTACTTGCGACACTGGCCCATTAGCCTCATCAATCCATATTTCTCAAATAATTCAATTAATTCTATTATTTAATAAAAAATTAATTAAATTAAATAAAGAAATTTATTGGGTGTTACAGTCCCCATACCCGCAGTTTAGAAAAATCCCCGTACCCGAGCCCAAACCCGCGTGGGTATCAATATTCATGCATATACCCGTACCCTGTGGGTACGTCAATGCCCATACCCGTACCCGTTTACCTGCATTTATAGTAAAATTAAATCATTTAATTACAAAATATCATATAATTTAAGTCTTTTTAACAATATTAAAAAAATTATATATGTTATTGTTGAGTTAAGAAACAAATAAACACTTTTAATAAAATGTGTAATGATTTAATAGCGATATATTTTTAAAAAATTTAGAATCATGCATTTTTATATAATAATATAAATGACATTATAGAAATATGTAGTGTGGGTATGGGGCGGGTTGGGTAGTAAGGTACTCGTGCCCGCACCCATACCCACATATTTTAATGGGTAATTACCCGTGCCCGTGCCCATACCCATTTTTATGGGTATTTACCCTACCAAATATGGGGTTTTTTGTGGGTACCCACTGGGGATGGGCCAAATTGCCATCCCTACAGACAAGCTTTAAAATGATTGATCTGACCATTTGGTCAAACTATCATTGTATAAAACCATCAACATCCCACTGTAGTTTTGTTTAGGGTAAAGAGACAATGTCACAAGTGTTTTTTAATGTAATGCAATTAGGGGTGGCAAACGGGCATGGCCGTCCCGTATAGGCTCATCCTGCAAAAGCCCGCAAAAAAACGGGTCAGTGGGGCAAGTATAGTTAAGTGTGATGGCCTAAAACATTGGCCCGCCCCGCAAAAAGTGAAGGTCACCGGGTTAAGCCCGCAGGCACTACACCTTTTAAACCTAAAAATGCAAAAATTTATGTTAATTATCGTGCTCGCAAAAGCCCGCATAAAAAACGGGGCGGGGCGGTCATATCAAAGGGCGAGGGCCTAAAACCTTGGCCCACCCTACATTAAAGTGTGAGTAAAACGGGCATGCCCAACGGGTCAGACCCGTTTTTTCACCCCTAAATGCAGTCATTTCTTCAACCAATAGGTATGGTACAACAAAACCAGTTTGTTGGACTACCTATAGAAAACTTCAACCTGCACTTGTCAATTTTTATCTAATTTTGCGGTACACTAAAAATAAATAATATTGGACTAGTCGGTATTCGATTGAGATTATTCCTTTTCTCCCTTCGAGATAGAGCTAGAGTGTGGCTACAATCCCTGTCGAAAAATTCCATTATGAGTCTAGGGGTGGGAATAGGGCAAGTCGACCTACAGGGACCTATGCAGACCAGACCTATTTAATAAAGAGGCTAGGCTTACGCTTTTTTAAAAGCCTATTTTATTTAACAGGTCAGACTTAGGCTATTAAAAAAACCTATGAAGCCTTATAGGTCAGCCTATATTTTCATAAATATTAGAGATATGCTAAATAGGTTGGTCCATGTATGCACATATATTAGAAAAATGGATAAATAGGCTAGCCTATGTATGCATATACATTAGAAAAAGGCTAAATAGGTCAGCTTATATATGCATATATAGGCCGACCTATAAGGCTTCTTAAGTAATATGGATTAATTGAAAACTTTAATGAGATACAAACTTTCAGGTCATGCTAGACTTTTAAAAATGTCAGACCAGGCCAAAAAACGCCTATGATAGGTCATAGGCCAGACTTAGGCCTTTTAAAGTTATCGTAGGTCAGACTCAAGTCTTCTAAAGCCTAGCCTAGCCTAACCTATTTTCACCCCTAAATTTATGACATGGCCGAGCAAAAAATTGCATTCCTTACACGTTATTTTCCACCGAGCAAAATGACACAAATTATGAACCAAATTTCGAATTTTAAACAAGAGTGAGTCTCTTTTTTAGACTTAGGAGCGATTCAAAAATTTGTTAAGGTTATGCCTCTTTCATGGGCTTAAAAAATGACTTATACTTGTGTTAAGGTTGTTAACACAAAACGTTCTTAAAAACTAACTTTTTGTAAATAGAGAATTGAAAAAGATTTGGTTGATTTCTGTAGCAATATATATTCATATGAACACCTAACTTTAATAAGCAATTGTCTGCAGTAATCACCGCAGTGCATTTAGCTACCATCAAATGCTTGACTTTACAAAAGTTAGTTTGGTAAGAATGTTATTTTGTGGAATAATTACAAGATGCAAGGTTGAGAATAAACTCAAGCTCAAGGAGAGGGTAGCATATAAAAATTTGAAGGAAGTGGATTTTCTATCTTCAAAAGAACATGAATACGCTCAACAACAACAACAACAACAAAAAATGCAGTAATAAAATACATGTATCTGGTATTCATAACACATTTTCAAAAGATAGCAAGTATATAAATTACAAAATTTGGTCATCCCCTCTTTAGAAAGGAAAATGATATCATGACATGTTCATTACAACAGAGTGTATACAGACGGCTCTAATCATTCATTTCAACTATACTTTGCATTTACAAATTTAGTTTTCATGACGGCTGATGATTGTACAAACGCTGTCCTTACTTCCCGAACATAACTCACGGTTCGTGGCTGTTAACACGGGTGTGAAGTTCCAACATTTCTTGGTGGTTTGGATCCACCGACAGTGCAGCACGACAGTCTCTTAACGCACTTAGGACATCGCCTTTGTGTTCATGGAATGCTGCGCGGAGATGTAAGAGGTGCAAATCAGCTTTAAATGCAATTGCGCGTGATAGCTCGGCTATTGCTTCCTGTTCCTTATGGTTGTCCATCAGAACTGCAATCGCGTTCACCGTACATACGCGTTGTCAATATAGCCACAATAACATAATTATAATCGATAGAGTTGATTAGGAAAGTAAAAATACCAACCTGCTGCTCGGTATCGATAAGGATACACGCGAAGTGGATCTAATCGAGTGACCATCTCTAGATCTGCCTTTGTAAGATCACGATCACCGTACTCGGATCGCTTCTCGTACGCCGACGCGTTGCTTTTTGCCTTCTCAATAAGTTCAGTCATTTCCGTGTAAGCAGCAGCCTTGTCGTTTTTTAGAAAATGAACACGCGCAAGACCCTGATGGGCCCGAGTGTGATGGATTTTTAGGGCTTTGATATAGCAATCGGCTGCTTGGTCTAGTTTCCCATGATCGACAAAAACACTTCCAAGATTGTTCAAGGCCTGGTAAATTAAATTGAACAAAATAATACCAAAACTCTTAAGTTAATACAAAATCGGTGTTACCTAGAGCCTACACATCAGAACTCCTAATGTCACATAGTCAGAACTCTTACAAAGTTACAAATAAATAACTGCTAGGGAAAATCATCGATTCGTTTTACAAATGTTAGTTAATACTTAACCTGTGTGTGGTCACTGGTTGTTGATTAGTGAAAAGTTTCCAGAAGGTGGTACAAAAGAAAAACCGTACCTGACCTTTGCGCAGATTATCAGAAGGACACCTCAATGCATCTTCGAGAAGTGAAATAACAGTCGAAGAACATATTGAACCGAGACCAGAGTCGGCCAATGCATATGCCTTGAGGAAAAAGGCCTCAAAAGACCTTTTAATACAAATAGACTCTTCAGCTTTTTGAAGCCCTTCCTCGTAGTGACCAGTATCATACAAGATCCACCCCTCGTATACAAGTCGTTCATGCTCACTTGATGCATGTTGCCAAGCTAACTGTAAACTCCGCATAGCAGCCTCAGGACAGTTTAGCCTAAATCAAATAAAAGTCAGATTCTTTTACAAGTTGGCACTGACGCTTGTCGGACACAGACACACCTTCAATCTAAATTGTCGGTGCTACATAGATAGTGACTTTCAAGTAAACAGAGAATTCCACATGAAAATAACAGGAAGATTAAAAAAAAAAACAGCTATTATTTGTAGAATTCAACAATTTTTTACGAGTAAAAACAATTACCACACGTTCGTTCATATGATACCTTAGAAGAAGCAATGATTGTCTGAAGTATAGAACACCTTTTGCCGCATCAGATTCCAGCATTTGGTAAATAACGGATAATGACTCAATATCATCAACAGCAGACCAACAGTCATATAATTGTGCCCAACAATCTGCCGTCGTCAAATGTTCAACGTGCTCAAGCACAAGAGTACGGAGTTGAGATGCAGCTACACGTCCCTCAAACATTCTATAATGTGGACAAAGAGTAAGAACTGCTTGAACATCGCGAAGGGCTGCTTTGTAGTCCTCGAGAGCCAGATAGATAAAAAACCGTAGTTCCAAGCATTCTAACGAAAGTTTGAAGCCAAGTATCCGATTTATTTCAGCAAGTGCACCTTGAGAATTCTCTTTCCACATTAAAGAAGCAGCCCTATACATGTAGGGATATATAAGAGTAGGGTCCAGTTCAGTTGCTTTCTCAAGGTCTTTCCACCTCAAATCACCATCACAATATAGTGACCTTTCTTGGTACATCCATCCGAGTCGAGTGACAGGAGAAATGACTGAGCTGATCTTCTCATAAGATATATGCCCCTTGCCTTGTATAGAGTCGAGCCGAGCTAAACCGGTAACAGAATAAATATGACCTGCTTTTACAGCTCTCTCAAAAAGGCAACGAGATTCGTCGTATTCTTTCCGCAAGAGCCTTACACATCCCAATCGATGAAACGCCAACAGTCTTTCCTTGTCATTTTCAGCAAAATCAGCTAACCTTTCCAGAAAATGAGCTGTTGTGTCTGAAGTAGAATTAACGTTCATAGAAACTTCGCTTAAGAAGCAGAAAAGTGCATATAAACCTGGACCAGCCATTACTGTCAACTGCTGCTTATTAGGGTGGAGAAATAAATCCACCACCCGACTATCGCTCAAGCAGTGGGGAAGATCGCGTAAAAGGACTTGTAAACAAGAAGCTGCAAGGACGGATGAATTCTGGTCGAGAGCATATTCCATGAGTTCGATGGCATCTTCTTTCGAAGTAACTAAGGATGCAAGTCTTCTATCACAAGCGTCTTTCAATCTATCACAGCAATACTTGTTGGCGAAAACTAATATCTCCAACAAAAGCTTTGGAGAGAGTTGTTCGAGTAAACTATCAGTCATACTGAAATAACTTATTGCCCTCATACCCGAAGAAGATATATTGTTTTCAGACAAATCTATAGCCTCCGAAACCGATTCACAGAAAACCCCATTTAACATTGTGTGAAACGGCGCCGAGAGTTCAGAAAACTTTTGCCTATCACAAACTATCTTCTCATCCCCAATCGTAAAAACAACATACGGTGAAGTGTTGTTCCCATTCATCAAGACCTTCTCCTGGGAACTTACCTTTATATCAGAAAGATGAGATTGCACATCTACCGGCACATATTCATTTTGACGTTTACCTGTCAACAAACCAGCAATTAACTCTTCACCTTGCTTCTCATATTTCAACCACGCCCCAAATACAACCTTCTCATGAACACTACTCGCCCTCCGCCACGCTTCCCGGAGACTTCTTTGCATCAGTTTAACATCTCCAAGGCCTTTAAAGACCTGATACTGAAACAGAAACAGATTCGACTGTTCCTGTGAAGAACACGACTCAAGTTCTTCATGGATTTGAGCTAAAACCTCGACATAATCAACAGGTTTAAAGTCTGGTAGCACAGGTGGCTGTTGGACTTTAATTAGAGATTCTCTATAGTAATCAAAATCAAATCAAACAACTTAATTCAGTAAATTGTCTAAAAAATTAATCTTCCAACTAAAAATTAAACCAGAAAAAATAAAAAAAACTTACATTGATGACAATTTGGGAAGCTTCCCTCTTTCAACTTGAAGCCATGATTGAGGATTAAGAGAACTTGAGTGTTCTTCCTTAGATGATTCTGCAGGGAAGAAAGACCTCATAGGGCATAATACACGAAACAAATCCCAGATCTCCACAACAGCAACACTATATAATTACCCTTCAAAATCAAACCTTTGCAAATTGGGGGCAAAGGAAAAAAGATAAGCTTTTACCAACTGGTTGTCACATTCCACTACTACCCTCAAACTCAAAAATACCCTAACCCCAGAAAGAAAAAACAAAACTTTTTTTTCATTTTGCCCCTTTTTTGTTTACCCTAATAGAAAACAAAACCAATCAATATCAAAATTACAGCTTTTTTTATACCACTATAGTAAAAAATGAAAATTAAGATTAATGGGTTGTCCTTCCCATTGACAAAAATCTAAGTCAAGATTTGTTTTTTTCAGAAATAGATAAGCATTAAATGGTTTTATTCTAGTACTCTTTTGTTTAGCATAAGAATATCCAAAAGGGTACAAAAATTTTGACCAGAAAAGAAAAATTGACCACTCTGAAACTGTGTACTTAGCTGGTTCATGAAATTGGCATAGGTAGATGAGTTGTGAGTTGAATCTGCAGAAACAAAATGAAGGGTTTGTTTGGTTTTGAAGATGAAAGGTGGATCTAAGTTAAAAATTGAAACTTTGGTGAAAGGGAAAGTAAATGGCTTTAACTTTTTTTCAAACGCACTTTTTTCAGTTGGATACCATAGAAGTTGCATCCACTATTTGTTGGGAGTGGACCTCACCAATAGATTGTAATAAAAAAAGAATAAAATTATTGATTGAGTGTTGAAGTTAGGTTGATTAATTGAAAAACTTGAAAGGGGGAAAGAAAAAATCGATTAAGTTGTAGTGTGATGAAAAGAGAAGGGAAGAAGAGATGATGAAAAGAGGTGTAATATCAAAAGGAAATTAACAAACGGGAGCATGACAGGTGTATTAGGATGTTGTTTTCGAATGTTAATGACAAAAGTACAAATATTGTTTGTTTGAAAATTGATGTTTTGTTTTATTCTTTCACTCATGAATGATAATGACTTAATGGAACAAAGAGGACTTGAATTGGTAAAGATAATTGTATTTATCATAATTGATTTATTTTTAAAATCTACATTTTTAAGAGTTTTGAAAGACTTATTTCTATTTAAAAACTAAAACTTTTTATTTTGAAGAATTAAAAAAAATTATATTAGAGAAGTGGGTTCTAAAATTTTGGAGGACTTAGGTCAATTATTTTAATATAATTTATGTTATTAAAGTATTTAAAAATTAAATTAGGTTAATGACAGACACTCTTTTATTATTTTATAAAATTAATAATATATTTTAAAAGTTTCTATATTTTTTTAAAAGTCATTTTTCCAAAACTCTCTTCTTCTTCTTCTAAACTCCCAAACAAAATTTAAGTATTTTATTTACAATTTTTTAACTCTGAATAATTGTCCATTTATAATGTTATGACAATAATTTATCTGTGATCATATATTTATTTACTAACTTTCTATCTATTCAACTAATCTATTAATTATAATTAATAAAAACATTTTTGAACCCTGAAAAATGATATTAAGAATACCAATTAGATCTATTAAATTCAAATTCATCTAATTCATCTACCAAATGTTGTTTATTGTAAGGTTTTCATCGTTTTCCACAATAATTTCAGAATATACAAGTCTTCAATGTTGTATTCCACCATGAAAGGAAATTTGTAAGGTTGAATAAGAGGGTTACGATTTACAGGGGAGATGTCTAGAATTTAGTTTATGGGCAACACATTGATAAGTGGTCAATGGTTTAACATTCATAAGTTGGTGACTGGGTGGGGTTAGATGCAAGGGACCTACAGAACATGCACTAAGATTCTTGAAATAGATGATAACTTTTTTCTAGATTGGAAGAATGGTGATTGTAACGATTTCGTCGCATACGCTTATGCGACCCAATTAGATGGAGAAATGTTTGTGGAGCATGATGTAACTAATATTGAAGTCTCAGTAAGGAGTCCTAGGTGTGCGTTCTAGGTGTGTAAATGAGATTGTTGAGATGGATGGATGGATGTGATGATGAGGAAGTAAAAGGGATGGATGTGATGATGATGCAACACATTGATGTTTTATTTTTTCATAAAATAAAAACAACATACTTCCTCGTTTTCTAATAAAACCGAGGGGTAAAACAAATCAGGACACGCTTCAAATTCCACTTAATGGATGTTAATATTTTTATTTGTTTATAAGTGAATATTAAATCATCTAACCCTTCGATTTTCTTAAAAACTGAGGGATAACTTAATCACATTTTAGTGTAAAAGCATATGTTAAACATATTTTACCCTAATCCTAACTTATATGTTACTACCGTCCCAAACTAGCACTCATCATTCTTTAGGATGGATTGCAAGACAGAAAAAATCTTCAATGTTTTTCTACCATTGAACAAAACATTTTTCTGCCCTTACAATCTATCTCACATAATGGTGTTAATATTGTATTTTTGGAACAACTCTCTGTTAAAGATCTATTAAAGAGTGTTGGAAAAGTTCCCTATAATAGATTGCAAGTGTAGAAAATCATTCATGCTTCCAGGTTAAACAAAGAAGGTTGTTCAACCTTTGAAAATATATAAGCAACAAAATTTGAAATTGCAACAAAATCTGAAATTGCAGCGATGATGATGAATCTGGATTTTTTTTTAATATTTTGTGTAAACAATGTAATGTTTTTAAAAAAAGTAGATATCATTCACCTCGGTTTTATTTTAAAACCGTTGAGCTTACTTATTTTATTTTTTTATTGAAAATATAAAATACATTTCTCCTCGGATTTTTTTAAAAACCGAGGGAACATGTTACACCGCTACAACAATAAATCTCTACCTTACATTCTTAAAGGAACAACATTCAAGATATTGTCAAGACATCAATCCACAACAATTTATCGATATCGTATTAAATAAATTTGTAGCGGGACACAATCAGTTAAATTCACGCAGTTATTTTTTTATAAATATTGCTTTCAATATGCATTTGAGTATAAAACCATCACACAAAATTATTTTAACCTATGCAAATGCATGAATATCATTATTCTTTATACAATTATATTTATCATTTAATATTATAAATATCTAAATAAATTTTATATTAATATTAAATAAATTTACCCGTGCGGCAACACGGGTGATTTACTAGTTTTCCTTGAAAACATTTGATCAAAATAATAAAATCATGAAACTTAAAGAAGCTTCGAAAAGTTCTCTGTGATGGATTGTAAGTGCAGGAAAAAAATATTTTCCAAATTTGGAACAAATAATTTCTTACTTGGGGTAGATAGCTCGTTAAAAGTTGATTGCGTGCAGTCCATAGAACTTTAAAATATTGAGCACAAAATCTATCCAACTGGATCTGGATTATAGCAAAGACGTGTTGTTCTCCAAAAACAACAACTATTATGATAACACTGCATTTGTTGTAATAATGTAATTTAATATTTAGTGTAAACAATGTAATGTTAAAAAAACTTATGCACCTTTTACCTCAGTTTTTGTTAGAAACCGAGGGAATGATTTTGGTGTGATATTGAGAATAATGATCATCGCTCTTAAAGAAATATGTGTTACCCATTTCATGTGTATCAACGCTCAGATACTCCCATTAGTGATCTGCAAGAAACCTAACAAACATCAATTATAAAAGCATTCTGAATATCAATAATTGCTAATGAAACATATAACATGAAAACTTTGAAGAATAAAAAACTATGTAAAGTTCTCTACAATGGATTGCAAGAGTAGAAAATAAATTGTGTTTAAGGTTTGTGTTCTTCAATAATCGATTTTTTTATAAATTTCATCAATAATCATATATTCATTCATTTAACTAACATTTTCTTATTTTACATCAGAAACAAATTAATACAAAAGGGATCTGGAATATATTGCAACCAAAATTTTATCTTCCCCGATATTTCAATGAAACAAGGATCCAACATCTGATCTTCACCATCAATAATGACGATGAATTAGATTTAATATTTGTTATATATTTACAAAAATATTCTTTATAAACAATGTAATATTGTGAGTAAACAATTAATTTATAAATATTATATAGTTTGTAACGAATTCAAATGATATATATATATATATCAATCAATCTTACCTCTCGGTGTATTGATAAACTAAGAGGTTTGATGCACTAGTTTTGAAAATATTAAAAGTGAAAAAGGTGGGGTTCGAACCCATGTGCATAAGCATTTTCCTCTCGGTGTTTTAAAAACCGAGGGGCAAAATCGTTACTTTTCATGACGCCATTTGTTACCTCGCTTCTTTAGCCCAGATACAATGCATTTCACATCTGAGGTTAAAAGTAATTTTTGTAGTAGTGTATTAACCCGAGTGGTGCATGTGGCAGTTTGGGTACGTGCAGATCATTCTCAGGTCACCCTTCTAGGCTACTTCTATCAGTACTGTCCGCAGAGACCTGGATGACATTCTCGCAAATTTTAAGAATCATCTGGTACCGGTGGAGTATCAGACTCGTAAGGCCACATCTCAATGGAGCTATGTTGAGGGTTACATGATATGGTTCTATAAAGTTTCACACCCTTACATGACACATGACGCTCCTGGAAGTCCACCTACGCCTCCTCATGAGGAGCTCTTGGAAGACCGGCAAGCATTGGACGACCATGCCATTGATGTGTTGTCGTGTAGTTTGAACATTATGCGGCTTATACGTCAAGGCAGGGCATCGAGTCTGGAGTGTTTGCGAGAGGTGAAGATGAAACAGTTTCCCTAGTAGAGTCTATTCTTTCTAAGGCACCGAGTGCTGCGCCTTACCGTATGCAGAGGAGGAACCAGGGTGTAAGGATTAAGAATACACAGTAGAGTATTTTAATTGTATTTTGTTTAATTTTAATAGACTTTGAGAACAATGGTTGTACTAATATATTCGGATTCTACAATATTTGGTTTCATTAAAGCTTTACGTGGTTGTATAATATTCGTTTTTATTAATCGTTGAAACAAATAGTAGTATTTTTAATCGAATTGAAATTAGTTTGAATTGAAAACACCACAATACTTGAAAAATTGATTATGGAAAAATTAAACATGCGAAAATTCGGAGATGCATCTCCGAACCAATTTCCTTAAGGAAAAAAAATGTGAATTTAGAGAGACATCTCTGAAAATGCCCCTGAGTTTATTCGAAGATGCATCTCCGAGCTAAAATTTTCCAAATAATGGTATTTGATGCGTTCAGAGATGCATTTCCTAATTAAATCAAAGGCATTTTGGAATTTTCAGAGATGCACCCCATTAATCAAAGGCATGATGATAAATTACCTACAAAATTGATATTCATGCTTACAGACCACATGTAAGACTCCCTGGCATGAAAATCATGCAAAAATAAGGCTCACAGGGATAAGGCCAGGTTACGACCCACCATTAAAACCCTCTGGCAATTTGATTTCTTATTTAACTGGAAAAATTACGGGCATAAGCCCATCTTACGACCTACCCGTAATCTCCCCAGACTTGAGGTAATCTTGGTTTGTATCAATTACTGGTGCAAGGTATCCTTACGGCCCACCCGTAATTGTCACTAGATTTTATGGAAATTGGTTGTTTTTAAAGGTTCTGACATGGTCTTTTTCTAAATGTTTTTTTTGCTCAATTATTCTAAAATTGCTTATGAAAATTCTCTTAGAATATACTTTCTTACACTTTGATAAATTCGTTATTTTCCTTCACTTTGCCAATTTATATACAACGTTCATACACTTTAACTCAACGTGATTTTTTTTAAAGAATAAAACCATAACATTTTTGGCATCCAAAATAGACAATATCTTATAGCCGCAGTGATGCGGACAAGATATATAATACACTATACTTAACAAAGAATAAGAAGCAAGGAAGGAGATGAATAAGAATATAATCAAGTTTATATGATCCATAATAATCAGTAAATTTAATCAATACAATAGTTATAAAACACTAGGATATCATGAACGGTTTAATAGTGGCCATAGTAAATGCCAACCAAATACAAGTTTGGGATGTAAGATTTTAAAACAACTAAAATATGGATACATTAAAAATAAGGAAATGCTTTTTATAGCGAAACTTATTTCGTGAAAACTCACAAATGACAAAATTGACTTATTTTCTTTTCAGCCACTCTAGAAAAACTACAAAGAAGGAATATCGCCTTCTCCAATTCTTTATTGCAAAACCATATATTCAACAAACCGTTTCATTGTGAAATTGTGATCTACCACTAACAGAGACATGATGTCTCAAAAGTGGTCTATTGTATGAAAATAAGCAATAAAAGATTACTTAGAGAAATGATGTCGTGTTAAGAATTATGTAATGGTTACTGATGGAGTTAAGTAACTGTAGATGGAATTAAGTGGTCAAAATATACATGGCTCTCCAAGAAGAAAAAGGTAAGATTTTCTTACAATGAAAGGGAAAAATAAAGAGCAAAAAACCAAGTTTAATTCAAACAACAGTAGAATTCTGAGAATAGGGGAGGATATTAGTTGAAACTGTAACTATGAAGTGAGGCAGTGTTTTAAAAACCGGACCGATAATGAAATAAGTAAGGGTACTTAATCATTGGTTTGTTGGTCGAACCACTGTATCATTGATTGAACCGCATGACTTAATCAGATTAAATCAGATAATTCGGTTGAATAAACCAGTCTCTATTGCAAAACTATATATTTATTAAATCGAACCGCTTGACTCGGTCTCTAAAAGTATCACGACACCTACAAAATTTTAAAATTTTAAAATATCATAATTTCATATATTTATTCTTTACATTCAAATTCTAAATATAATTATCACTCACAATAAAATAATACAAAATTTAAATTTAAATAAATTTTGAACTAGGTCTAATTGCAAGGGAAAAATTGTTCCAAATCTATTTTTAATAAAGTCTAATTATATTTTAATTTATTTTTTTTAAAAAAAATGATGAAAACGACGTCGTTTTGAAAAAAAACATGCATTTGTACCGCCGATTTTCTGAAACCGTCAAGTTACCTATTTGATTGATTTTGGTTAGTTCTCACCGATTCAACCGTATATCTGATCTAACAATTAGACTAAATCCATGACTCCTCCAATTCCTAATCCGACCGATTCACTTTGTTTTTATAACACTGGACTGAGGTGGCAAATGTTACTTATCCATTTTAATTTATTTGAATAATTTTTTATGACAACTAAGTTTATAAAACCAATGCATATATGACAAAGATCTTCTTTCGTGAAATATAGCAGTGCTCTTAAAAATATAAAAAAATTTATATTAGTTAAAACATTCTACAAAATATACAAAAATTTAAGAATTTTTTTTTCAATATCCACTTTTTTTAAAAAAATTTCAAAAATATTCATATTTTCAAATTAATTACCAAAATGTCACTTTTTTTTTTAAAAATTAGACGTTGTCGCCAGGGGGGGTGGCGACAACACCCAGCCCAGAAAGGAGGCGCCAGGCCCACTGGCGAATACGTTGATTGTTTATGTGTTGTCGCCACCCCCTGGCGACAACACCCCCCTTTATTTTTTTTTTCATTTTTTTTTGTTATTTTTTTTGCTGTTTTTTTTTCTTAATTTTTTTTCCAATTTTTTTATATTATTTTTTTAGCTGTTTTTTTATTTTTTTTAAGTTGGAAAAATAATAGCAATAAATTAAAAATTACCAAATACATTAGCCATTAATCATAATTAAAAAGGTACAATAAAATGAAAAACAACACAAAATACATTAACGATACAAATAAAATTCCTATTGAGCGCCACGTGGACCATGGTATGATCCGCATTGAGGTTGTCTAATAGGTCGCGTAGAAGGGTCACGAGTTGGTAGTGCTCCCCTATTCCTGCGACGCCCCCCTCTTTTTGGTTCCTCTTGTGTTTGAGTCAACGACCCCTCAATGCATTCCGGGTCTACAAAATCTGTGAGCCGTCCTTGACCTCTAGTATTCCCGCTATAGGAAAGGCGGGTGCCCGCATGGCCGTCAAAGCTTTGTCTAGGTGGGTTGAAATTTCTCCTAGTGGGTGCGGCCTGGAAGTTTGGATTTTGGAAGTTGGTGGTGGATTCGGTTTGGTTAAAATAGATTGGTTGTGGTGGTGTATTGAAGTTAGATGGTTGGCTGGGGTATTGTGATGTTGGTTGGTCGAATGTGTTGTAAGGCGGGTATTCTTCTTGTATGCCTATGTCGGGGGTTAGTGGTGGTGATGTGGAAGAACCCCCCACATTGAGGTCTTGGAAGTGTGATCTGGAAGAGCTACCGACATGGTATTGTTGGGATTGTTGTTGTTGTTGTTGGTAAAAAGGCGTTTGTTGGTGGATTGGTTGGTGGTGGTAATTTTGTTGTTGTTGTTGTGGTTGTTGTTGTGGTGGGTAATGTTGTTGTTGGTAATTTGGTGGTGGTTGATGATGTTGGAAATACGGTGGTGGTTGTTCTTGATGAAAATTTTGTTGTTGTTGTTGTTGTTGGTAAATAGGTGGTTGTTGTTGTTGTCCTCCAAAATATGGTTGTTGTTCTCGCGGGTCAGCCAAATAGAAAGGGGCAGACACAAACATTTCAGGATTTGTGACCGATCTGTACCAGTTGACATATTCAGGCGTTGGTTTCATTTCTTCCGGCGCCACAGGAAATTGTAAAACAGTGTTGGAACGTTTAGCCCATATTTTACGCTGATCTCTAGCAAACGTCTGCCAATTTTCTACGTACCACTGTTCGCTAACCTTCGCCAGATGCCAACATCCCAAAGAGTCAGGCTCAGGGGGGTCAGGGATACCTTGATGCATGCCGAATTGGAGCTTCACACGGTCACTTGGGTGCATCTCCACAGTGGTGAACCGTATGATGGGTGTTTTTGCCGTCCAAACAGCCGCCTCTTTACGGTCGGGTACGTGGTCCAAACCCAAGTAAGGTCTCCAAAGAAACTGCAACAAAAAAAATATTAATTTCAAATTATATAAGATAGTTAATTTTACAAATATATTTAGAAGATGGAAATGTTTAGTGGTGTTACATCTTGGGGTCTTAATCGATCCAATAGTTGGCGGTAAAAAATGATTTTGTTTACTGGCGTATTGGTGTAGTCCATCCCGGTTGCATTAAACCTAAACACATTCAAAAATAAAAATCAATATAGTTACAATTAATAATGGAAAAAAATGCACTAATTAAAATAAGATCATTAAGTTACCTTGACGCATAAGGGAAGACGTAAATGTGCGGATTTGCTGGGGCTAATACCGGCATTCTCCACCATCCCCATGCCTGTAGCAAGAATGCACATCCACTAAATGTACAACTATCCCTTTTTGCACATTTGCACAAATAGCTATAGAGGTATGCCAACACCGCCGAACCCCAACTATACGTCTTAATTGCATCAATGTCGTCAAGTAGACACAAGTACATAAAATTAACACTATTCCCCGTGCCTTCGGGAAATAGAAACCTACCAAATAACAACATAATATACATTCTAGTTTTTTGTAGTATACTTTCTTCGCTAGAGCCTTCATTCAACTCAAGGCCTTGATAAGCTAGTTGAAGGCCAGAAAGCTTTATACCTTGGCCCCTACCTCTTTGTCGCCCCTCACCCTCTATTAAATCAACACCCAACAATTCGACGCATAGAGCGTTTGGTTGTTGGACATTGCCAAACACAGCCTTTCCATTTGTGTTGAGACCCAATAACATGTACATGTCCTCTAAAGTGACGGTACATTCACCCATTGGAAGGTGAAAAGTATGGGTCTCAGGCCTCCAACGCTCACACAATGCTAATATAAATTTCATATCGATTGAGGTACTTATTAAGTTAATTACCTTCCCAAACCCCGCACACTCAAGATAAGGCACAATCCAAGGGTCCGGAGGACTTATCGGTCCCGCACGGGTTCTAAATCTCGTGATATCCTATAAAAAAACGATGAACCATAAGTATTTGAATGTTTGAAATTAGTAAATATTATTAGAAAATTTAAGTGTTTAGAACATAAATAAATTGAATTTACTCAGACTTACGTAATCGGCGATGTTTGCAATGGTTCCTCGATGCTCTTCACCCATTGTTAGGAGAGACATTTTTGTTGATGATGAAAACTAGTTGTTCTGATGAAAGTTGCTCTGATGATAGTTCTTTGGTGATGAAGAAAATGAACAAGTTTGGGGACCTATTTATAGCCAAAACAAAACACAATTAAATGTGTTTGGTGCAATAAAAGTCTACCACAATTAATTGTGAGAAGACAAGTGCATGCAACGGTTGAACACTTAACACGAAGCAAGTCGCCACCCCCGGTGACGACAACTCTTAAAAATCAATGTTGTCGCCACCCCCTTTGGCGACAACTATAAAAAATCAATGTTGTCGCCACCCCCTTGGGCGACAACTCTAAAAAATCAATGTTGTCGCCACCCCCTCTGGCGACTGTCTGCATGCATTAGTCTTGTCACATTTATTTGTTTCAGACTTTGTATAGCGTGTATTCTTGCATGCATGCTTGTGTAAGATGTGGGGAAGAGATTCCTTAATTGCATAGGTGTGTAAGAGATTCCCTAGCCTACATGCATTAGTCTTGTCACATTTAAATGTTTCAGACTTTGTATAGCGTGTATTCTTGCATGCATGCTTGTGTAAGATGTGGGGAAGAGATTCCATTGTGGCATGCATGTATTCTTGTCATGTTTATTTGCTCTTTAGACTTTGTATTGTGTGTATTCTTGCATGCATCCTTAACGTTTCTTAGCTCTGAGTTTGAGCAAATTGCAATCTCCTTTTGAATTTGAATCAGGCACTGAGTTATCTTAACTTTTTTTTTGTTTTTTTTAATTGTTTTTATTTTAACATATTTAAAATATATATATATATATATATATATATATATATATATTAAAATGGCGCAGATGTCATGGAAAACATTAATTCATTCATTAATTAAAAGGTACATTAAAAGATCATGGAAAACATTAATTAATTCCAAAAAAAAAACATCTAAGAAATTAATACGGTTAAAACAATGTCATTGGGTCCATGCATCATTTGAATGGCATCAATGTCGTATTCCACGTTATCCCAGAAACTTATCGTTGCTCCAGTCACAGCATCGGCCCTTGTTTTAAGTCTCTTGATGCTTCTTACCTGTTCGCCGGATTCGTACTCCCCCTCTAAAAAAGACATGAGAGTCCTCTTGAGTTGCTCGACTGAAGAGATATTCCAAAACAGAACCGGAATGGGAGGTTTGACGGGTGAGAATATGACATGTCCGTTCCTTCTGCGATACTCCGGTTCAGGTTCGGCACGCAATGTTGATCTCCGGGGCGGCTGCTCTGTTGTCCGGTGACATCCGTCTGGCCTAATGGTTGTCCGGCGAGGCATGGTTGTGTTTGTGTGATTGTTTGGTATTTGGAGTTTGTGTATCTGTGTGTAAACTCAACCATAGGAGCCCCTAATTTATAATAGTAGTGGGTAGAAAAAAAGTATTGTTGCATACTGTTTACAAGACTGAAAGCATGCGTATTTGACTGTCCAAATTACAGACTGAAAGCATGCGTATTTGACTGTCCAAAATACAGACTGAAAGTATGGGTCCATGCATCATTTCAATGCAATCAATGTTGTCGCCACCCCCGTTGGCGACAACACTTAAAAATCAATGTTGTCGCCACCCCCGTTGGCGAGAACTCTTAAAAATCAAAGTTGTCGCCACCCCCTTTGGCGACATCTCTTAAAAATCAATGTTGTCGCCACCCCCGTTGGCGACTGCCATAATTGCATAAGGGAAGTGTAAGAGATTCCCTAGCCTGCATGCATTAGTCTTGTCACATTTAAATGTTTCAGACTTTGTATTGCATGTATTCTTGCATGCATGCTTGTGTAAGATGTGGGGACGAGATTCCATTAAGGCATGCATTAGTCTTGTCATGTTTGAATCTTGTGCAGAATTATTGCATGTATTCTTGCATGCATGCTTGTGTAAGATGTGGGGACGAGATTCCATTGTGGCATGCATTAGTCTTGTCATGTTTGAATCTTGTACAGAATTATTGCATGTATTCTTGCATGCATGCTTGTGTAAGATGTGTGGACGAGATTCCATTGTGGCATGCATTAGTCTTGTCATGTTTGAATCTTGTGCAGAATTATTGCATGTATTCTTGCATGCATTAGTCTTGTATAAGAGGTGGTGCATCTACTATATGAACTACTTCACAGATTTACAACACAATTCTCCCAGACATTTCTTCTTTCACACCTAAACTTCACAAACATTCATCCCACATATTTCTCACAAACACATATCAAAATTATGGCATCCACCTCGCAATACAAAGTTCGTGTTCATATGAACGGTGAGACTTACCACTGTGACACAAACGGTTTTCTTTTTAGAAACACCAACTCAACACGTTTTGCTCTAAATAGACAGGCGGACTTCTCTTATCTAAAAAGGAAAATCGAATCCAAAATAAGAGAACCAGTCTCTCAAATATTTTACCAACAACCCCTAGTTGAACCTAACAACTCGGTCAAGTTTTATCAATCACAGATAACAACTGACATAGAGGTTCAAAACATGTTCCTTACCCATGAGTATTTTGGTTATGATTATCTGGAATTGTACATAGTGGTCGAACAAATTGTTCCTTCACAAAATACTCAGTCATAGGTTATTGATCCTGTTGTTGATGACGAACAACAGCCCGAACATGTCATGGACGAAGAAACTGAAATAGAAGATGTTGTTGACGAGTTGGTGAATCGTGACTCCGAAGATGACGAACAAGTTCCAGTACCGGATCCAGTACCAGATACACATGCATACTCACCTCCAGCACATTTCACAACACTTAATTTGGGAGAGGACGAGCCATCGTCCGATATGTTCTACAATCCATATATGCGGTCAGACGAGGAGCTAAAAGAGGGTGACACGTTTCGCTCGAAGGATGATTGTATGTTGGCTATAAAAAATTGGCACTTAGCAAATTGTGTTGATTTTAAAGCTGATCGCTCAAATCCAGAGAGAGTGACTATTGTGTGCAAAAACCCGGAGTGTGGATACATGCTGAAGGCATCATTCAGAAAAAAATTTAATGCCTGGGTGATACGTTCGATATCTCAAGGCCACACCTGCGTCACCACTAATATGGCTCAAGATCATCGAAAACTCAGTCATGACATGATATGTCATACCATCATTCCTCTTGTCGAAACTGACCCATCACTGAAGGTGAAGACAATTATTTCTCATTGCGTTTCTGTGTTCAAATACATACCTTCGTACAGAAAGGGTTGGTTAGCGAAGCAGAAAGCAATTGAAAAAGTCTACGGCAACTGGGAGGAATCATACCAACAACTTCCTCGCTACCTGGCTGCACTGCAATTGTATTCACCTGGGACTGTTACTATATTGGAGACACTCCCGGCACAGTCCCAGGACGGAACCCCTCTCGAAGGTAGTGGAATCTTCCATAGACTGTTCTGGGCATTTCGACCATGCATCATCGGTTTTGGTTTTTGCAAGCCGATTATTCAAATTGATGGTGTTAGAACAAGATTTGTTTTGATCAATATTCTTAGTTTTGATGATAACAAGGATATGAATTTTGTGTGAGATAATGTGGTACTCTAATACATTGCAATTTTCCTTTCAGGAAATATATAAAGAGTATGCACAAATCAGCGCTCAGAAGCTTTGTCTCAAAAGGTTCAGCATGCAACATCAGAACATGGTCTGGCAAGACATCAGAAGATGGTCAAGGCAGAATCAGAACACGGGTCTATGGAAGCATCAGAAGAACTTGAGATCAGAAGCAGAAGCACTGAAGTTCTCATGGTATCACGCTCAGAAGCACTTCAAGGTCAGAAGACAAGAAGATGCTATGCACCAAGCTGTTTGACTCTGATGATATTCAAACGTTGTATACACAAACATCAGATCAGAAGAAAGTACAGGTGGCAGGCTACGCTGACTGACAAAAGGAACGTTGGAAGCTATTAAAGGCAACGTCAGTAGACACAGCGTGAACAAGGCTCGAGGTAGTTGACAAAAGCGTGAAACATTAAATGCAATGCTGTACGGAATACGCAAAGCATTAAATGCTCCCAACGGTCATCTTCTCAAGTGCCTATAAATATGAAGTTCTGATGAGAAGCAAGGTTACCAATTTTGAACGAACTTATTCTGAAAAACTTGCTGAAACGCTGTTCAACTCAAAGCTCAGAAACTTCATCTTCATCAAAGCTCACTACATTGCTGTTGTAATATATTAGTGAGATTAAGCTTAAACGTTAAGAGAAATATCACTGTTGTGATTATAGCTTTTCAGAAGCATTTGTAATACTCTTAAAATTGATTACATTAATTTGTAAGTAACTAGAGTGATCAAGTGTTGATCAGGATACTCTAGGAAGTCTTAGCTTGTGTCTAAGCAGTTGTAATTAGAGTGATCACGTGGTGGTCAGGATACTCTAAGAAAGTCTTAGCTTGTGTCTAAGCATTTGTTCCTAGAGTGATCAGGTTGTGATCAGGATACTCTAGAAGGCTTAGTCGTGGGCTAAGTGGAAAACCATTGTAATCTGTTGCGATTAGTGGATTAAATCCTCAGGTGAGGTAAATCACTTCGTGGGGGTGGACTGGAGTAGTTTAGTTAACAACGAACCAGGATAAAAATAACTGTGCAAATTGTTTTTATCGTTCAAGTTTTTAGACTACACTTATTCAAACCCCCCCTTTCTAAGTGTTTTTCTATCCTTCAATTGGCATCAGAGCGCCGGTTCTAAGGTGCAAGCACTTAACCGTGTTTAGAAAAGATTCAGGAAGAGAAAAACGCTTCAGTAAAAGATGGCTGGTGAAATTCCAAAAAATACATCTGCATCTACATCTGGCTCTGCTGTGCAATACAACGGTAACAATGGTTATACTAGACCACCAGTATTTGATGGTGAAAACTTTGAATACTGGAAAGATAAACTGGAAAGTTACTTTCTTGGTCTAGATGGTGAATTATGGGATCTTCTGATGGATGGTTACAAACATCCAGTGAAAGCCAGTGGCGTAAGGCTTACAAGGCAAGAAATGGATGATGATTAGAAGAAGCTTTTCAAGAATCATCATAAATGTAGGACTGTTTTGCTGAATGCTATCTCTCATGCTGAGTATGAGAAGATATCTAACAGGGAAACTGCCCATGATATATATGAGTCATTGAAAATGACCCATGAGGGAAATGCTCAAGTCAAGGAGACTAAAGCTCTTGCTCTAATCCAGAAATATGAAGCCTTCAAGATGGAGGATGATGAAGATATTGAGAAGATGTTCTCAAGATTTCAAACTCTAACTGCTGGATTGAGAGTTCTGGATAAAGGCTACACCAAGGCTGATCATGTAAAGAAGATCATCAGAAGCTTACCCAGAAGATGGGATCCAATGGTGACTGCATTCAAGATTGCCAAGAATCTGAATGAAGTTTCGTTGGAAGAGCTTATCAGTGCCTTGAGAAGCCATGAAATAGAGCTGGATGCAAACGAGCCTCAGAAGAAAGGTAAGTCTATTGCATTAAAATCTAATGTTAAAAAATGCACTAACGCTTTTCAGGCTAGAGAAGAAGATCCTGAAGAATCAGAATCTGAAGAAGAAGATGAACTGTCCATGATCTCCAGAAGGGTAAACCAACTTTGGAAGAGCAAGCAAAGGAAGTTCAGAGGCTTGAGAAGTTCAAAGAGATTTGAACGAGGAGAATCTTCTGGTGACAGAAGATCTGACAAGAAGAAGGTTGTCTGCTATGAGTGCAATGAGCCTGGACATTACAAGAACGAGTGTCCAAAACTTCAGAAGGAGAATCCCAAGAAAAAGTTTCATAAGAAGAAAGGTCTTATGGCAACATGGGATGATTCTGAATCAGAATCAGAATCAGACTCTGAAGGAGAGCAAGCCAACTTCGCGCTGATGGCTACAGAAGATGATGGATCAGAATCTACATCAGAATCAGATTCTGAAGAGGTATTTTCTGAACTATCTAGAGAAGAGTTAGTTTCCAGTTTAACAGAACTTCTGGAACTCAAGGCTCATCTTAGTATCAAATACAAAAAGTTGAAAAAGCAGTTTGAATTTGAAACTAAGAAGCTGGAATTGGAAAATTCTGAACTGAAGGAAAAAGTTTTAAATCTATCCAAAGATAGTGGATCTCCTTCTGAAACAGAAAAATCCATTCCTAGCATGAATCATATTCTGAAAGAATATGACTCGAGCTTCAGAAAGTTCTTATCTAGAAGTATTGGCAGAAGTCATCTTGCTTCTATGATATATGGTGTTTCTGGAAACAGAAGGTTTGGTTTTGGCTATGAGGGTGATACCTCACATAAATTTGAACCTGTTGATGATCTGAAGATCACATACAAGCCATTGTATGATCAGTTCAAATATGGCCATGTTCATGATATTAGGCTCACTTCACATACACAGAAGTTTAACACTGTTCACACCAAGAAGCATGTGACACATCCTAAAAAATATCATGCTGACAAACCTAAAGAATATCATGCTGTTCCTCCTGTTAAATATTTTGCTAAACCCAAGTTCAATCAGAACTTGAGGAGAACTAACAAGAAAGGACCCAAGAAATTGTGGGTACCTAAGGAGAAGATAATTTCTGTTGCAGATATCCTTGGCGGCAAAGAGGACAAAAAGCAAAATGTCATGGTACCTGGACTCTGGGTGCTCGCGACACATGACGGGAAAAAGGTCTACATTCCAAGACCTGGTGCTTAAGCTAGGTGGAGAAGTCAAGTTTGGAGGAGATCAGAAGGGCAAAATCATTGGCTCTGGAACCATAAGTTTTGGCAAGAGAAAGAACAACATTTATAAGATTGATCTTTCTGATCTTGAGAAGCAGAAGGTGACTTGTCTTATGTCTGTTTCTGAGGAGCAATGGGTCTGGCACAGAAGATTAGGACATGCTAGTTTGAGAAAGATTTCTCAGATTAACAAACTAAATCTGGTCAGAGGACTCCCAAATCTGAAATACAAATCAGATGCTCTTTGTGAAGCATGTCAGAAGGGCAAGTTCTCCAAACCTGCATTCAAGTCTAAGAATGTTGTGTCTACCTCAAGGCCGTTAGAACTCTTGCACATTGATCTGTTTGGCCCACTCAAAACAGCATCTGTCAGAGGGAAGAAATATGGATTAGTCATCGTAGATGATTATAGCCGCTGGACATGGGTAAAGTTCTTAAAACACAAGGATGAGTCTCATTCAGTGTTCTTTGAATTCTGCACTCAGATCCAATCTGAGAAGGAATGCAAGATCATAAAGGTCAGAAGTGATCATGGTGGCGAATTTGAGAACAGATTCTTTGAGGAGTTCTTCAAAGAAAATGGTATTGCCCATGATTTCTCTTGTCCTAGAACTCCACAGCAAAATGGAGTTGTAGAGCGAAAGAATAGGACTCTACAAGAAATGGCCAGAACCATGATCAATGAAACCAATATGGCTAAGCATTTCTGGGCAGAAGCAATAAACACTGCGTGTTATATTCAGAATAAAATCTCTATCAGACCTATTCTAAATAAGACTCCTTATGAATTGTGGAAGAACAGAAAGCCCAACATTTCATATTTCCATCCTTTTGGATGTGTATGTTTTATTCTGAATACTAAAGATCATCTTGGTAAGTTTGATTCTAAAGCACAAAAGTGTTTCCTTCTTGGATATTCTGAACGCTCTAAAGGCTACAGAGTATACAATACTGAAACATTGATTGTAGAAGAATCAATCAATATCAGGTTTGATGATAAGCTTGGTCTTGAAAAACCAAAGCAGTTTGAGAATTTTGCAGATTTTGATATTGATATATCAGAAGCAGTAGAACCAAGAAGCAAAGCTGCAGAAGCTGGCAGTCTCAGAAGCAATGGATCAGAAGATCAAGTTGCTGCATCTTTAGAGAATCTCAGGATTTCTGAAGAGCCAACAGTCAGAAGATCACCTAGACTTGCTTCATCTCATTCAGAAGATGTGATCCTTGGGAAGAAAGATGATCCCATCAGAACAAGGGCATTCCTTAAGAACAATGCAGAATGTCAATTTGGTCTTGTTTCTTTGATCGAGCCAACTTCTGTTGATCAAGCTCTAGAAGATCCAGACTAGATAATTGCCATGCAAGAAGAACTCAATCAGTTTACAAGGAATGATGTATGGGACTTGGTTTCTAGACCAAAAGGATTTAACATCATCGGCACTAAGTGGGTATTCAGAAACAAGCTAAGCGAGAAGGGAGAAGTGGTAAGAAACAAAGCCAGACTGGTTGCTCAAGGTTATAGTCAGCAGGAAGGGATTGACTACACAGAAACCTTTGCACCAGTGGCCAGGTTAGAATCTATTCGTCTATTAATTTCTTTTGCCACTCAACATAACATCACTCTTTATCTGATGGATGTCAAGAGTGCCTTCTTAAATGGTTATATAGATGAAGAAGTTTATGTCCATCAACCTCCTGGTTTTGAAGACTCCAAGTCTCCAAATCATGTTTTTAAATTAAAGAAATCATTATACGGATTGAAGCAAGCTCCTAGAGCTTGGTATGAACGTTTAAGTTCTTTCCTTCTGGAAAATGGTTTCACTAGAGGAAAAGTGGACACTACTCTCTTTTATAAAACCTTTGAAAAGGATATTTTAATATGTCAAATATATGTTGATGATATCATCTTTGGAACATCTAATGCTACACTTGGAAAGGAGTTTGCTGAGTCTATGCAGGCTGAATTTGAAATGAGCATGATGGGAGAACTCAAGTATTTCCTTGGGATTCAAATCAACCAAACTTCTGACGGAACCTATGTTCATCAAACGAAGTATGTGAAAGAACTTCTGAAGAAGTTTAATCTTTCTGAAAGCAAAGAAGCCAAAACTCCTATGCATCCAACATGTGTCCTATGTAAGGATGAGGTAAGTAAGAAGGTAGATCAGAAGTTGTACAGAGGTATGATTGGATCTCTTCTATACCTAACTGCTTCTAGACCTGACATTCTCTTCAGTGTTTGTTTGTGTGCTAGATTCCAATCAGATCTGAGAGAATCTCATTTAACTGCGGTTAAGAGAATTCTGAGGTATCTGAAAGGTACTACTAATGTTGGTTTAGTTTACAGAAGATCCAAAGATTACAACTTAGTAGGATTCTGTGATGCTGACTATGCTGGAGATAGAATTGAAAGGAAGAGCACTTCTGGAAGTTGTCAATTTCTTGGAAGTCATCTGATCTCATGGTACAGCAAGAAGCAAGCTACAATTGCCCTCTCAACAACAAAAGCAGAATATGTTGCTGCTGCTGGTTGTAGCACACAAATGCTCTGGATGAGAAGTCAGCTAGAAGATTATCAGATATATGAGAGTAACATTCCTATTTTCTGTGATAATACTTCTGCTATATGTTTATCTAAGAATCCTATCTTACATTCAAAAGCTAAACATATTGAGATTAAACATCATTTCATAAGGGACTATGTTCAGAAGGGTGTTATATCTTTAAACTTTGTGGATACAGACCATCAATGGGCTGATATCTTTACAAAACCCCTTGCTGAAGATAGGTTTAAGTTCATTCTGAAGAATATCGGTATGGATTTATGCCCAGAATGATAAGATGAGAAGATCTTATGTATGAGTATCTTCTGAAATGTGATTAGATTGTTTTATAAGAAGTTCTGATTGTAATCAATTAGAAGTAGTGATTCTGTTATTACTAACGTTTCATTGTCTAAGTTGATTCAGAATCTCTTTAAAAGTAAAACAGCTGTAACTGGCTACCCAGATGGTAAACACGTGTTCACTATTTCTGGACAAGCGTGCGTGCAGTTGAGGGGACGCCTACTTAGGTAACTGTGCTAATCACTTCTTTTGTCATTATTATCTCTCCTCACGTCATGTAACATTAAATGCTATCCATCATTTCCTTTTATTTCTTTTTCTTTTAATACTCTTCAAACGTTTCTTTTCCCTCTTATATTTCTCTCTCTTGCATTCAGTTTCTTTTTCGCTCTCTCTCTCTCTTTGCATTCATATCATAAACCCTAGCAGTTTTCACTATCTGCAACTTCATCATGAATCCTTCGTCAAGTTCTGCAAATCAAGAAACTGATCGTAAACAAAAGAGAAAGGCAACTGATGAACCATAAAACCAACCAAAAAGAGTAAGGATCACCTATGACCCTCTCAAGGTGAATCCCTTTGAAGCTATGACGTCTGGAAACTACTCTAGACGTGTGTATCAACCCCTTGATGGTATCCCTCAATCACCTCCCTCTTCACAGACTTCCACCACCTCTTCCTCTTCTTTCACCTCTCTGGAACCACCATCTTCACCATCTGATATCCTTTCTCCTTCAACCTATCCCACAGATATCTCCTCATCTCTCTCACACCCTTTTCCCACCAGAACACCTAACCCCTACAGTTTTGTGTTTCCTGACTCCAGATTCACTATTAACCCTCCTACACCTACCACTCATGCTTATCTAGAGCTTTTACACTCAGATGTAAATAGCTGGTTGGAGATTCTTGGTGCTGCTCACCTTAATCATCTGGATGAGTATGCTACCTGCAACCTCTGGGAAGCCTTTCGCCAGGATTTTCTGGTTAGGGCTACGGATGTCCAGAGAAGGATCATGACTGAAGCACCTGGTGCTCGTGGTCTTCTCTTGGAAGTTGGTGAAAGCAGCTATCACCATCTCATCAGGAACAGAAGAGTTCTTGAAGAGAGGATACCTGCAGATGAGATGGTAGAAGAAAATCCCCGCAGAGACATAGTGGTATGGAGACCAAGGTATCTTGTGCTGACTGGAGATTTTCAATGGTTGTTTGATTGGTTCAGAATGAACCCTTTTGAAAGTGCTCCTCTCATGGTCTTTCCAGAAGTGGTTTATCCTGCTGAAGTTGCTGGTCCTACTCCTCCAACAAACCTAGCAGCTATTCTTCAGGCGTTGGTAGTTGGAGCTTCTGAGTTGCCTGAACAAGAATATGCTGAGGCTGCTCCTGAGTCAGACTCAGATGTTAAGATGGAAGGTACAGAAGCTGAAGACCTTCTAGAAGATCGTCCTGCTGAGATTGCTGTCCCTGTTGGCAGAAGTTCTGGTGCTTCTTCTTCTGGTGTACCCTCAGCTCTGATGGAGACCTTGGAAGCTCTGCATCAGAATCAAGCTATGCTAGCTTCTCGTTTGGACGCGTAAGAAGCATCCAACGCTGAGTTTCGCTCCTTCATGGCAAGGCAAACTGAGAGCACTGACGGGGTTCATGACATTCTGGCGCAGATTTTGTCTAAGCTAGGGTCTTAGTCTTTGGTCTTTGTAGTTTTCTTTGTTTGATTGCATCTGCTTGTTCTGCATACATCTTTTGTAATTCTGTTTGCTTTATCAATGAAAAGTTTAATTCTGTTTCTTTCTTTTGTCGTTTTCTACATCTGAATCTTTTATATTCTTTTTGATGTTATGACAAAAAGGGGGAGAAAATATATGATAAATGATCTGATTAAATATTATCAGTTACCGGGTAAAAGACCCCACATTACTAACAGAACTTACAAAGTTCTATGCTTTAAGTTGTGCTGTTGCAGGAATTGAAGATTCTCTTTAAAGATCAACATAAGAAGCAACAAGATGAATCAAGCTCTTGGATTCCTGAAGCAAGCTGAGTGCTATGAAGCTTCAGAATCAGAAGCAAGAAGGAAGAATGTTCAGATATTCTGATGATAGAATATGATCTGAAACATTATGTCTATTTGTTCTGATACATTCTATATGGCTCTGATACATATTATGTGTTCTGAAACATATTCTATGTTCTGACTCATTCATGCTGACTTTTGTCGTTTAGTTTTGTTCTGTAACATTTCAGGATGTAGAGATGCTCTGATGATGCTCTGGTACATTCAACAATGTTCTGATACAATCCAGCATGAAGTGAGAAGAAATTCAAGTTCTGAAGCTGTCCCAATGGAAGCAAGAATCAGAAGCTGTGGATGTTCTGAAGATCTAAAGAAATTCAATGTTCTGAAGCTGTCCTATGGAAGCAGAAATCAGAAGTCATGAATGTTCTGAAGATCGAGCACTGTGAACGTCTCTACTGAAATACTCAGGGAAGTCTTTTATTTATAAAATTCTTCTAGTATTAATTTCAGGGGGAGATTATTCATCTCAGGGGGAGATTGTTAATCTCAGGGGGAGACATATTCACATGCTTATGCTATAGCTGTGTAAATTGTCTTTAGCCGTCTGCTCTTTCTGATCGCAAATTCATATCATTTATATATGTTTTTGTCATCATCAAAAAGGGGGAGATTGTTAGAACAAGATTTGTTCTAATCAATATTCTTAGTTTTGATGATAACAAGGATATGAATTTTGTGTGAGATAATGTGGTACTCTAATACATTGCAATTTCCCTTTTAGGAAATATATAAAGAGTATGCACAAATCAGCGCTCAGAAGCTTTGTCTCAGAAGGTTCAGCATGCAACATCAGAACATGGTCTAGCAAGACATCAGAAGATGGTCAAGGCAGAATCAGAACATGGGTCTATGGAAGCATCAGAAGAACTTGAGATCAGAAGCAGAAGCACTGAAGTTCTCATGGTATCACGCTCAGAAGCACTTCAAGGTCAGAAGACAAGAAGATGCTATGCACCAAGCTGTTTGACTCTGATGATATTCAAACGTTGTATACACAAACATCAGATCAGAAGAAAGTACAGGTGGCAGGCTACGCTGACTGACAAAAGGAGCGTTGGAAGCTATTAAAGGCAACGTCAGTAGATACAGCGTGAACAAGGCTCGAGGTAGTTGACAAAAGCGTGAAACATTAAATGCAATGCTGTACGGAATACGCAAAGCATTAAATGCTCCCAACGGTCATCTTCTCAAGTGCCTATAAATATGAAGTTCTGATGAGAAGCAAGGTTACCAATTCTGAACGAACTTATTCTGAAAAACTTGCTGAAACGCTGTTCAACTCAAAGCTCAGAAACTTCATCTTCATCAAAGCTCACTACATTGCTGTTGTAATATATTAGTGAGATTAAGCTTAAACGTTAAGAGAAATATCACTGTTGTGATTATAGCTTTTCAGAAGCATTTGTAATACTCTTAGAATTGATTACATTAATTTGTAAGTAACTAGAGTGATCAAGTGTTGATCAGGATACTCTAGGAAGTCTTAGCTTGTGTCTAAGCAGTTGTAATTAGAGTGATCACGTGGTGGTCAGGATACTCTAAGAAAGTCTTAGCTTGTGTCTAAGCATTTGTTCCTAGAGTGATCAGGTTGTGATCAGGATACTCTAGAAGACTTAGTCGTGGGCTAAGTGGAAAACCATTGTAATCTGTTGCGATTAGTGTATTAAATCCTCAGGTGAGGTAAATCACTCCGTGGGGGTGGACTGGAGTAGTTTAGTTAACAACGAATCAGGATAAAAATAACTGTGCAAATTGTTTTTATCGTTCAAGTTTTTAGACTACACATATTCAAACCCCCCCTTTCTAAGTGTTTTTCTATCCTTCAGATGAAACCTGGCTGTATGGGAAATACAAGGGAACTTTGCTGATGGCGGTCGCGCAGGATGGAAACAGCAACATTTTTCCAATAGCTTTTGCTCTGGTAGAAGGAGAAACAACTGCTGCTTGGAGTTTCTTTCTGAAGAATCTCCGAGCTAGAGTTGCTCCACAACCTAATCTTTGTTTGATTTCGGACAAGCACGCTTCTATTGACAGCGCATACAACAATCCGGCAAATGGTTGGCACAACCCCCCGTCTAAGCATGTCTATTGTATTAGGCATATAGCACAAAATTTTATGAGAGAGATCAAAGATAAATTTTTGAAGAACCACTTGGTGAACGCGGGGTATGCCTTAAACCAACCTGGATTTCAATACTACCGCCGAGAAATAGCGTCGACAAATCCAGATGCAGGGAGGTGGATTGACAGCATTGACAGAGCGAGATGGACTAGGTCATACGACGATGGGGCTAGGTGGGGCCACATGACTACAAATCTTGTGGAATCAATGAACGGGGTTTTCAAAGGCATTCGAAACCTACCTGTAACTGCCTTGGTTAGTGCTACGTATTTTCGGATGGCAACTTTGTTCGCCACAAGAGGTAAGCGGTGGAACTCAGTGTTACAAACACAACAGGTATACAGCGATGTCTGCATGAAATATATACAACAAGAATCTGCCAAGGGTAACACTCATTGAGTGACCGAGTTCGACCGTCATGGCCACACCTTCAGTGTAAAAGAAACAATTGACCACAACCAGGGGCTTCCACGACAAGAGTATCGCGTCAATATCCCAGGTCGTTGGTGCGACTGAGGCCAATTTCAAGCATATCGCATGCCTTGCTCCCATGTCCTTGCAGCATGTTCACATACTCACTTTGATGCATTATCTTTGGTATCAGAAATTTACAAGGTATCAACGTTGCTCAACGTATACGACAATTACTTTCCGGTGGTAGCAATGGAGGCATATTGGCCTGTGTACGAGGGGGAAACCGTTTGGCATAACGATTTAATGCGTCGGAATAAAAGCGGTCGACCAAACAGCAGGCGTATTAGAACCGAGATGGATGCCACTGAAAAAATGCAGAGGAAGTGTAGTATATGTCGTGAGGTAGGACATAATAGGAACAAATGTCCCAATCGTGGTGCTAGCTCCACACCATAGTATTTAGGTGCAATGATATTTGTAATTTATTTTTTCAATGAAATGGAATCAAATTATTAGTTAAAAAAATAATAATGGAAAATAAGTTAACAAAAAAATTATATAAAAAAATAATGTTGAAAAAATAGTTGGAAAAAAGGACCTAAAAAATTTTTGGAGAAAAAATAGAAAAGAAAAAAAATAACATAAAAAAAATGAAAAAAAAAATAAGGGGGGGTGTTGTCGCCGGGGGGTGGCGACAACACCTAAAGATACAAGGAAGGCGCCACTGGGCCTGGCGAACACACTATGGGCCAAAACGTTGTCGCCACCCCCCCGGCGACAACGTGTTATATTTAAAAAAAAAAACATTTTGGTAATTAATTTGAAAATATGGTTATTTTTGAAATTTTTTTAAAAAAAGTGGATATTGAAAAAAAAAAATTCAAAATTTAAACTTCACATACAATTATGTGGGAAAGAGAAAAAAAGAACTCTTTTAAAAAAAAATAAATCACTAAAATTATATTTTAATCACATTTTTTAAATTAAATTTAATGATTGTTATTAAATTCTCATATTAATTATTCATTTTCATTTGATATATATATATATATATATATATATATATATATATATATATATATATATATATATATATATATATATATATATATATATATATATATATATATATATATATATATATATATATATATATATATATATATATATATATATATATATATATAGGTCATGCTAACATGTGCCCTTAGGGCACATGTTAAGAGCTAAATGTTGAAATTTTTTCTAAGAAATTGTGCATTGTTTTCATAAAAAGAGAAATGTTATTAATAAAGCAGAAAGAGAGAAATGATATACAACAATATGAAAACAATATCGATATGATCATAAAAAGAAAGAGAAAATCTAAATTTATACTATTTACACTACAAGATATATATAGACACAGCTACTAGTTGTTCAAAAGGTATTCACATGCACCCAAAATGATCTATCAATTTTTTATATTTTAAAAGTTAATTTTAGTACATTCTGAGTAATTACCCGTATAGCGAACTGGTAGCAGGTATGACATGGATTTTGAGGTGCCCATATTGCATTTAATTTTGCTACATGTTAGCTTGTCTTTTTTTTCTTCCTTTCCATGTGACATATTGTCAGCTTGTTAACGCCATGTATTTCCAGAATGTAGCATATTGTGCTTTTCACACAAAAATCTCCATCTGTTGAGTGAGATCCATTCAGTGATAGAAGAGCGCATATGATCTTGAAATCATTTCTTGTACTGCCTCACCAATTAGAAACTTTCAATTCCTCTGGTATGAATATTCAGTGCAAGACACCCGTTGTTTCAACCTGTAAAATCATCCTCTCGGCGGAGGTTGGAAATAGGGATGCCGTAGTGCCTCATCAACACTTGGCCGATCCTCCTACAATTTGTAAGGAAGCCTTCATTAGATACAGTACTACCCAACTAATGCAGTTGAGTTATTGACCAGTAGATTGACAAGAACAAATATGAGTTAACATCCTCTTCATTTTTAAAGTACCAAGCTTTAAGATCACAAAAATTTCAATCAACACTAATCAGGAATCTTACCGGGTCCCATTGTAGCAGATGGCGCACTAACCGTAAAGCCCAGATGTTTGAAAAACTGTAAGATTAACAAAAATATTATGAAAAGAAAACAATTGCTTCTTAGGAGAAGAGTAGCTATATTTCATAGCACGATAAAAGCATAAATATTAACCAACTAACCCTATTTTAAGAGGATCTCTAGCTTTAATTTGTCTAGAAAAGAACTCTTCAGAACATTTCCAGGATGCAGGCGAAACTCCTACCTATAATGACAGAGATGAAAACTTCAGTAGGTAACATGTTTAGATATGAAAGTTGGAAGGCAGTGTGTTTCAGACAACTAAAACATGTTTGTGAACCATTGAGATGGCTCGGTCTGTGTTCCAAAGTTGGCTTTTATGAGAAGCAATAATTTGTTTCCTTCGTTTCAAGGTTAGTGAACCCACAGCCATGAACCATTGGAATGGACTAATCTAGAAACAGAAATTCAAAATTTCAACTCCAACTTCCCCAAGGGAATGAAATCCAAGATTTTGGTCCATGTTTCTCACTAGGATGAACAAATATTTTTCTAAATGCATCCTGAATAAATTGAATTCTCAATGAAAATTGGAGACAATATTCATTCCATTAGTAAAGCAGTTTGGGTAGGGTCCATCATACCAAATGGTTGACAAACAGAGGAAGGTATAGATAGTCTCGGATTGTTAGAAAGCTATGGTGACGATATTCATAATTCTGTTACAACTGATTTTTCTGTTTTCATTAATTGAAGTTAATTATAACTGATTGCATTTTATAGAAGTAATCCTGTAACCTGCAGTAGCAGGTTACCTAGCTATATACTACTGACAGTTGGCAGTTAATCAACACCAGGCTAGCTTACTCTAATACGGATTAGCATGTGATTTTCAACGAGTTTTAAACCTCAAGGTTATTTGAGCTTTGACACGTTGGGCTGGCCACAATGGCATGTTGATGAACATTAAATAATCTAGGGACATGAATTCAGCCATCTTTTAGGTGAGGCTATGAAATTTCAGATTTGAGAGGTTTCTACCTTGGATAAACCTTCGAATGTTTTCAATCTATCCCACTGATCTTTCTAAATCCTAATTTTTACCCAGTGTTATTATCTTTGGGAGTATAAGAATGCAAGAGTTCTTAACCAATAAGGACCTGAACTTTAAAGATTATCTTCGTCACTAATCACTAGTTATCTGAGTTGAAAACAAGCTCAGTTTAGAAGAATCAATAAAACTGATTCCTTTATAATGTTACAGCAAAACATTTTCCAACATAAAAGTAAAAAATGTCATCAACATTATGCATTAAGGCAAGAAAAGTGTAAACAAATAATTAGCTTTTGACTACGTCTGAACCAGAGACTATACCGACTAAGAAGGTAAACTTACTTGATTCGCTTTGTGATACTTTTTTGAGTGACTGCCAGAAACCCCAGGGATTAAGATGCACAATTCCATGAACGATCTAAATCTGTCAAACACATTAATAAAATAAATAATAGTTATATATATCTTCTAGAGATTCAAATATGCAAGCCTTCAGAACAAACCAGAATTGAGCTACAAATTCACAGTTGAGTTTGTAACTAAAAACAACCAGCAAATAATTTGGCTTAGAAGGCATCTTCGGAAACAAAAAAAAACCAAGTACATTCACTTTGAATTTGGCACTATACAAGAATTAATATTGGCTGCCTTTAAGGTTTGAAGAGGAGAAATTATAGTCAGAGGGGGCCATAAAACATTTATGGTATTGAAGAAGGTTATGATTACAGCTTTCTAAAAGGCATACATACTTGTATGCCAGCTCCTTCACACCCTCATTCCAGCCCTCAAGATGGCGGTCCAAAAGAGCACGTGTAAAAGCATTTATCTGGAAAATATTGGGTGTCC
The DNA here is from genome assembly GCF_029867415.1 of Vicia villosa. Lineage (NCBI taxonomy): Eukaryota > Viridiplantae > Streptophyta > Magnoliopsida > Fabales > Fabaceae > Vicia > Vicia villosa. The sequence goes on from NC_081180.1 coordinate 146,449,262, forward strand.
CTAAGACCATCTCTAACATCACAACACCAACACTCCACATGTCATACCTGTAACAGCAGAAAGATTACTTCAAAATTTTCCGGTAACACCGTCTAAAATCTAAATCCACCAAATAATCAAGCAAAATCTATAAAAAATGAAATACAAATACTAGATTTTAAGTCAGCTAAGCATACTTCAAATTTGAGCTTGTTGACCCTTGATACCATGTAGCATTTAGTAAAGCTTCAGGAGGTGTGTACTCGTAAGTTTGTTCAGCTCTGAAATAACATAAACCATATGTTTATCACAAGAAGCACATACAAATAAATTAAATAGTAAACAATAGTATTAAAACTGAGCAATAAGAGACCTTGAAGGCCCAGTAGAAGCATACAAATGCTTTATTGTGAATTCGTCAATTCCACTTCCAAAGTCAATAATACGCCTACAAGAAACAGAAAAAAGACATCAAATTTGATGCAAAACAGTAAAATATGCACAGGCACATTCAAATAATTGGATTGCCAAATCCAATTTTATAGGTAAGCAATAACCCAGTTTATTGCTATCAAGCATTAACAGAGGAATTTCGTTAGCAGGAAGCCTTTTAGATTACCCTAAAACTATGAAACAGATAGGGCGAAGAATTCAAGAAATTACTTCTAATCATTATGTAGGATAATATTAAAATTAAATGCACGTTTGCATGAAAATATGGATTAAACACAATCGATCAAATAATATTATAAACAGAAGCAAGTTAAGTAGACTTACTTCAAATATATAGAATAGAAGGTTAAATTGTTTCCCAACAATTCTTAGAAAAAGGTTAGAATAAAAGAAGTCTCAAATAAAACTAAGATACTTCACCGTACATTTTGGTGGAAAAATTATTAAGTTTGGTTGGAGCCTCTTTCAAGCATCTCCCTGACTCTGGATCTTCAAAGCATATCACCATATTCTCTTCAAAAATAAAATATACCTCATGTTAGTTTAGTTTACAAAGAAGCAAGTTCTTTCAATTGAACACTACATCATAATAAAAAGAAAATTCAAACAAAAATACATCAGGGGATCACAGATGGCATTCTTATTATGGACCACGGATAAAGGGATATTATAAAAGTGTTTTAACCAACCAAGCATTAATTACAAAAGTGAGACAAAGATCTGGAATATATGAGATAAAAAAATTCTATTGAATCACCAGATTTGATTTCTGCTTAGTAGCAGCAAATATAGGAACCCAAAATGAAGACAGGTTGATTAAGAGGGTCGATTACACAATATAGTAACATGTCAGATTCCATAAAATAAGTTAACAGCTGAACAAATATAATCCTCTTTGCATTTACACTATTTGCTAGAAAATTAATAACTACAAATTTAGCAGTACCAACTAATTGATGTCCTTTGCAAAACAATTGTGTTCATTTACAAATCTACACGCATACATCTTTCAGACACCATTAACTACCCCCATGTCTTACCAGGTTTAACGTCCCTGTGTGTGATATTGCGGTCGTGACAAGACTTGAGTGCCAACAACTGAGCAAATAAAAAGAGAGGATCTGTCAAAAATAATAGTATAAATACCACAATGATCCCTGGGAAATTTCAGATGGATATATTCAGACAAATAGAAGTTTTACAACTAACAGTGACCATATTGGGGGTGTTTGTGGACCGGTCAAGGTCAATTTTGAAGTAAAAATTTATCTCCTCTAAAGATTCAATTCCTTGGGTGGGTACACTGGTCACTTTCATTTAACTCCATGTTAAATACCAATACAAATTTGTACCCAAAAAAAAAACTAATACAAACAAAATAGCAGTAATTATGATAAAAACGAGCAACTGAATTTTGTAGAATCCTTTCTAGGGGGAAAAGGTGTTGTGCTGTCATAGGTCTCAAAGTATATGTTATATATTAGTTAACCATACAATAACAAAAAATACCCCTTACAAACCTACATTGAAGACGTACCAGCTGCCAGATAAGGTTGCGCATTTCTTCTTGCCCTTCTTCTGTTGTTTTCAACCAACGCCACCACTTTGATGGGTGTAGTATCTGAACTTGTTTCACTTGCTCAAGTCTTTCTTTCTCAGCTGTATTGTTTGCATCTTCTATAGTGTATAAAAGCTTTGACAATGACACTCCTTCATAACTGAATACAAGCCATATTTCATTGGACCGAGACTCAAAAGATTCCACATATCTTGCAATATGGTTCAAACCTTCTTCATATAAGGCACCTTGCAGTTGAAATTTGTTTTGAAATGAATACTCAGAACCATATTGTGATGTTTCAAATACACAGTTTGATTTTCCACCCATTAGCACATCTTCAAAGCACATAGAGGCATTTAAGAAAATTTCGCCGAAGTATTTTTCCCTCAGCCCACTTAAGTACACAGCAGACCCTTTCTCTACCTGTTCAGAACAATTAAAAATGATCTATATGACCTGCTTACACATGTATAATAAAAAATACAGTGCCCCCGAACACATAACTTCCTCTTAGAAAGTCTAAGCATAAAAAAGAGCATACTAGAGGTAAGTGTAGTTTATACTTTTTGTTAGGTTGTAGCTTTATGCTTTCTGTTGATAACTTCGTGTTCTTCTGTATATTGTGCTTTAGGGCCTTTGGACCTCATTAGACAAGATTGCAGCTTATTTTGGTGTTACTCACTATAGCAGATTCTAGTAGGTAAATTCTGTTATTAACAGAATCTTAACAGTTGCTACTGTGTTCATTAAGGTGAGGATTGTCGCCACTTATAAAAACAAAATAAGTCATATCTCTAAGTAATGTGAGACTAAATCCATCCCTTCAAACCCAACAAAATGAAGGTGTTGGAGGCTGCAATGAAGGCAAGTCAGATGACGCAATTAGGCGACTAGGGAGGACCACAATGAAGGCGGAACTTCCAACATACTCCCTAACACCCAGGTCTCAATGAGCTGAAGCCTGGATGATGCAGGAAGCCCAACAACAAATCTAAGATAGGCTCTGATGCCATCTTTGATTGTGTGGGTTGATCTTAACTCATCTCTACAAAGTCGGCTTGTAAGGTGAGGATTGTCCCCGCTTATAAACACAATACAAACCATATCTAGCAACGTGAGACTAAATCTACACCTTCAAACCCAACACAGTGAAGGTGTTGGAGGCTGAATGAAGGCAAGCCAAATACCGCAATTAAGCGACTATGGGCTGATCGCCATGAAGGAGGAATTTCCAACACCCCCTCCCCCATATATAGCCTCCTGTATATTCAGATTTGTTAGCTAATTCAGATTTCAATTTCAGATAACAGAGACGCTGCAAATTTTCCCACTCGTATTCTTGCACATATTTTCATTTCAAGTCAAAACAAAATTCTTCATATTAAAATCAATGAAATTAAACATTAAAGGTTTTTATTTTGGTGATAACTATTAGAGTATAAGAATAGGACTAGAGTAGCATCTCTAGAGTTAACTAATCAAGAACTATGCTGAATCAGTACAGTTAGGATTGGTTATAAATACCAAATCATTGTATCAGTGTAACTAACTTTGAGAAATAGAAATCAAAATTCTGTTAGATCTAACCAACTCTTTCTCTTCTCTCTCTCTTCTCTCTTCTCTTTCTTCTCTCAATTCTTATGGATTTCTCTTTCTATTAATAACAATAGAAAACTAAAACAATGCATCTACTTAATAGATATTTACTAAAAGATGATTTACATTTGGAGAAAAAACAGAGATGTCAGATACAAAGTGCACAGCAGAAGCTGAAGAAAGACAAACAAAATTAACTAATCAAATAAGGCAAACAACCAGGGGTAGAGCCAGCATTTGAGCGACTGAGGCAAAGAAGGAAAATAATAAAGGAAATAATTTTATAACAGTTACATTTAATTAGTTATCTAAAGTAAAAATATTTAAATGAAATTATATTAATTAAAAAATAATATTTAAGTTAAAATTTATATTCGAAAGTTGTTAAAAGTATTAAAGTAAATGCAGTAAGTGCATTAGTCATGTCTGTAATTGTCTTGTTAAGCAAAACATATTAGACACTGTAACAAACTTTATGCTGAATAAGCATATCTGTAATGTAACTAACTCAGTTAGTTATATGTCCCTATAAAGTGCAGTCGTTACGACTCGTAGCTACTGCATCATAACAATCATTTGATCAATCATAACAGAATTCTTTTTCTTTCTCTCTTTTAGAATATTCTAGCTGATGAATACATCATCCTCTCTACTTTTCTAATAAAAAGCATTATCATAAGCCCAAAAAAAGACAAAAGAAATGATAGTCTCAGAATTTGGATTGAGCCTAACTCATCTCTACAAAACCGACTTAAAAACTTGATTGAAGGATGAGGATTTCCCCCACTTATAAGCATATGTTCAAACCATATATTGTCTGAATTGAGATTCATAACACACCCCCTCACGCCAAGGACTAGACATAACGAGGCTCTTGATACCATCTCAGAGTTTTACACAACTCATCCTTACAAAACCGGCTTGTAAGGTGAGGGGCGTCACCCTATATAAACTCTTTCACTGCTCTATCTCCAACCAATGTGGGACTTGAGATTTTTCCAATACACTCCCTCACGTCCAACACTCTGGGTTTGGTGCGTGAATATTAAACGGTGGACGGTCCAATCTCCGATCGATAGGCTCTGATACCATCTCAGAATTTGGGTTGAGCCTAACTCATCCCTACAAAACCGGTTTTAAAACCGGCTTGTAGGGTGAGGATTGCCCGCACTTATAAGCATATGTTCAGGCCATATATTGTCTGACGTAGAGCTCTTAATAGAAAGAAACGAAAATAAAGAAAGAAACAACAGAAAGCAACGAAAATAAAAAAAGAAACAACAAAATAAATTCTCTCGTGAAGCCACAACTTATAAAAAAGTCAATACAAAAATGGAAGACTAATGCCACCCCATTTTAAAGGAAAACAGCGAGAAGGAAAAAGAAATAGAAACCAAATGGCTCTCAAGTCACAACCACTCAGAGAAACACACACATACACACAGTAGTAGTCTAGCAAAGGAAGAAAAAAATGAACAAGGTGTTTATGCGAGAACAAAAATGAGAAGAGATGTGGTTGTATCCTATCATCTTATCATGTCATGAGTGGTGTCATGATGAGGGACCTTAATGTAGTTTGACACAAGTAAGGTAAGAATTTGGGGATGACTATGGCACCAGTGAGTCGCTCATGGCCTCTGTATCAGCGAACAGCTTCCTCTTGGGGTTAAATAATCCACATAGCAGCACAATGGCCCAATTTCTAAAACAGTTTATAGGAAGAAAAGCCTATTAAGCCTATAAATAAAGACCGTGGAGTTCAGTTCATAATTTGTATAAATAAGCAAGGCAGCAAATTATTGCACGTTATTCTTGTTGATGTAGAAAAAATAGGTTTATACTTCTTTCTCCCGATAAGCAATGCATTATGACACTTAAAGAGATCCCCATAAACTGAAACCATTAAAAACATTCCTGCTTCACTCAAATGTATTACCATTATACGTTTCAAAATGTACAGGGTGTAGTTAGAAGAACCATCCTGACATTCAGGATTACTTGAGCTTCTGTTTCTGTTATTGTCACCCTTGCTCGTTTCTGCAGTAATGTTACCTTCATTACAATTCCAATGAAAAGCCAACCATACTTCACCATATGATCCACGACCAAAACTCCTCCTAAGTATATACCTACATACCAAAATGCATATTGCCTCAACTGTTGAGCTGAGGAAACATAAAACCTCTCTCATACAACAACACATATTAACAGTGATAGTATTGGCTATCCATATACAACACGCTTAAGGGAATATCAGAGTTGTATATGGATTTAAAAAGGTAACTTTTGCCCAAGATACTAGCTGTGTCATTTACTAGCAATCATTGATTGGCTTATAGATGTGTCGCAACATAGGAATTCAAACCAAATAAATTTACCTTGAATCCGGCATTGAGTAGTCAGAAGAACCATCATCAGAACCTGTATCATGTAAAGGAATTGATCCAAGAAGACCAATAAAACTGGCAAAGCCTTCTGGATTTATGCACTGGTCTTTGGGTTCATTGATATTAGAGCTCAGGTAAAAGCAGAAGTTTTGGTCGCTGTACAAAATTATAGGGCCGTCTACTTCTGAAAAAGGAACCAACCAAAGTATATTTGATTGTCAACAGATAAACTTAAAGTCAACCAAGTAAAAATAACGACAGTAAAACCTAAAAAATGTATAAAGATTACATAGTGAGATGGCATCACATCTTTGCTTACCAGTTTGTTGATGAAGGTTGTTTGGTAGAGGCTGGGGTAGTTCATACAAATAATCTTCCCAATCATCTTTTTTAGCCGGCCATTTAGATTCCACTGAATCATCAAGATTTTCCGCTAAATAAAAACATCCAAAATCACCATGTTTCACTTCAACCTATCATAAAAGGAAACCAAAATGAATTTATTCAGATTAATTTTGACCAGAAGGATCTCTGTTGTGCAATACTATGATATCAAAAGAGTATATAGAGAAGGATGAAAATTTGTTTTTGCCGACACTAATGAAGAAGATATCAAATTCTCAAAAATTGAAAATCCACACAGGTATCTCAATGTAAAGATGAGACTTTAAAAGAAAAACAGCTGTTTTCTGGTAACAGGTGTAATTGGTATCAACCAAAAATGTTAATAAATCAGCCAAAAAATACGTCTCATAATAAAAGAGAAAATTTGAGATATTAATCATCAAAGTTGGTGCATAGAAAAACTTAGAGTTGTTGTTTACTCTGTGAAAACATTTCTATTTTCCTTTCCTAAAATTTATGTTAGTTTTACTTGTTAACAAAAAGAAAATACTCTTGAAGTTAACATTGCCCTACATTTCCGGAAACAATGGAAATGTCAAAAGAGCTATTTTCATTATTTTCTGAAATACAAAATCTCTGGATATCATTTTATCTTCTCTCCACCGGAATGACTCACTTTAAAGTCTCTTTTCTTCTTGGTACCAAGTAAACTAACACAAATTTTAGGAAATGAAAAATGGAAAATGTTTTCACAATGTGAACAGCCCCTTAGTTGTCTCGTCTCAAATAAAAATACAGTTTTTTTCCCACAAGTCATGCACCTCACTGCCAAACAAAATACTGTCATAAGATAAGAGTTTTATGCTAAAATTGAAAATTACAATTACTCTGCTCATAAAAATCAATGCATTCCTTAATTTCATTGGAACACTCAACTTATGAGATAAGGAAATAAGGAAGAAATCGGCAATAATAAATCTGATGGTTTCAGCCTTACCAATATTCGCTTAAACTTGGTATCTAGCTGACGAGTGTGCTCCGGGTGCAATAGATGGGAGGTGATATCATTAACTGAGTAAGTACCAAATAGTGAATTAGTAGATACAAATTAATAGGAAAAACATGAGCTACTAAAAGGAACAACCAAAGTAAATAATTTCAGTGATCATTTAAGTTTCCAGCAGTGCATCATATACCGTGGAAAATTTGATTTTTTTTCATCGAATTTAAACATCACAAAAGCACAAAATGCACACCAAATGTGACATCTAGAAAAGTTAAACTTTGTCAAACTGTGTCAAGTAATAAAACTAGCATATATAGCGTGTATTGTATGTATCTACTTGATATTGCAGGTCACTAATAGCTTTTTTGGCCTGACCTTTTTTCCATCTCCTCCTTAAAACGTACTTGTGCCAAAAACATTTTCCTTTAAAAGATGTAAAACTGAATAAAAGGAGCTTCTTGAGAGCCTTTATGGAGATTTTTTTCAGACTAACCGTCTTCGAATCTAAATTTTCTTCCTTTGATATTTATTCCCTTTCTCCTTTAGGTATTCCTGTGACATGTGAGGCTGCGACTGTCGGCTAGTCTTATACCCTATTTCTTGTGCGCTTTTTTCCCCCAATTGCTCTTGCCAAGTTGCCATGCTTTCGCCTTCTTTTCTTCCTTAACTGTTTCTGCTAGAGTATATTTTTGCTTTTTCTTGACTGTTTCCTTTATTATGTTTGCGATTAACCTTCTTTACCTTTGTAAGTTTTTTCCTCTTCATCTCAATTTTTTTTAATGACTTTACTTGTTGAAGTTTTGGAAACTTAAAGAATGCATTTGAATAAAATTGTAAAGCTTGTGTGAAAGGGAAGTAGGCATATGGAATAATTATAACATGGGGGAATTGGTTTGATAAAAAAAATTAAGACAAGGGAGTTAAGTGCAGTGAAGCAATGGTTTTGAAAACTGCAGGAGAGGTCAGGTTAATAGTATATACATTAATTTCCTGTTTAATGACAAAAAGGTGAACCTAACCTTGTTGATACTACCATATGCATTTAATTCATTATGAATAAACTGACATAAATTAACAATGGTCACTGACATAAATTAACAATGGTCACGAGTAAATAAGCTTCTACTTTTAATTCATTGTTTAAATCCATGAAAGTTATACATTTAATTCATTATGGATAAACTGACATGCATTAACAATCGTCACGGCAGGGAGTAAATGAGCTTCTGCATTTAATTCATTGTTTAAATCCATGAAAGTTACATACCAGAGCTTCTGTAAGCAGATTCCTGCAGACCAAATAATGGGAAACCTGTATCACCATTTTCAGTGTAGCTTCTTCTAAGCGAGTTCTCAGAAAAGTTGGCCGATTCCAGAGGAACAACAACTGCTGCAATATTGTCCATACTGCCCTTTTCAAAGGCAGCATCAATAATTAAATCTGCTAATGAATAGGAAGATGAAGAGGTGCACTCTGATCTCATGTCCCTAAAACGGTGTACTTCCCACAACAAATCACAGACATTTTGTACGCTCAACTTCTCAAAGACACCATCAGATGCAGCCACCAAGTAGCTATCATTAGCAGTTAGAGGCTGCCAATCAGTCACTTCTGGTGCAGATATAACTCCATAACTGTTGAAAGTTCATTATAAGAAATGTGTTAAAATTTCAATACATAATTGTAAAGAAACCAGTCGCCCTGAAATTTTAATTTTGTTAGCCCCACACACATTAGTGTTTTGGTTTTGAAGCCTGGACAAAGCACAAGTCCTTCCCTACCTTTTTACAATTTAATTTTAATACAAGACCGATAGTTGGTTTAAATTTGTATCTCTATTAAAGGAACTGGTATTAACCAATCCACGTTGTAATTACTGTGCACTAGCTGCACAGTACAATAGTCTATCTAACTGCCCCTAACTTACCCCTAAAATCTAGGAAACTAATCCTTAGATTTAAGAAGTCTTACTAACTCAATTGAGATCTATGGTTCTATAAATAGATCTAAATCCGTAGTAATCACAGTTAACAAAAACACAGCAGAAATCAAGAGAATTCAGTTGAGAATTCTCTCATCACGTTCATGAGAAAATAAGAATTCTTACAATCTCCAATATGAACCGCCTTGCACATGACATAAGGCTGCAGATACACTGGATAAGTTGATATACGCTTGGAGTTTATGAAAATAATTTCCACTGAACCTACCTTTTAAATAACACATCACCAATAGCTCGTGTAATGGCCAACTGACCATTTACGCGAGGCAAACCACCCCAATTCAGAACTCGACCACCAGCAGCTTCCACCCGAGTTCTTTCATCCTCTCTGTCTGGATGATGATCGCTAGTCAACTCCTTCACTGCAAAATGAGCGAGCCCGTGGGAAGAAGCTAATCTGTACTTTTCACGATCCCACACAGAAACAGAACCATCACGCTCTGTCTGTCTATATAGCTTTAATAGGGAGTCTACAAAAATATATATTAACAACAATAGTCATGATTTCGAATAAAAAGTATGCCTGTCATCTTATCATAACACACATAATATCATATTTATATTTATATGTTTATACAGAAGCAAGGAGCAACAATATAATATTTATGCAATATCCTAATAAAGACATGATAAACTTATATCTTTAATAATCGAAGTTTGGTTATACTGTATTTCATAATCTTTCTCACCTTTAGCCTCCTTAGGGGACTGAAAATTTTCAGAGCACAAGAAAGCCTTAGAGTCTCCAATATTGGCAACCAAAAATTTATCATCTGCAACCAATACAACTGTTGCTGTAGATCCTGAGTGAAGGTTATTTCTAGAGGCTTCCTTCACAGTTCAATTGAAAGATGTCAATAAAAGAACACACGCGAAAATGTATCAAATAAAGTTTTGTAAAAGTGAAAAACATTCAACCTTACCTCAGAAAACTTTGCATCAATATCATGGATTGCTCTCAACAATGCTTCCTTTAAAATTTCCAAGTGAAAAGAATCATCAAAGTTAGCAGAAAATACATTCCGCAACCTGGAAAAGTAATTTTTGGTGAGATAGACATACAAATGTGAGAAACTTAATTAATGTAAAACTAAATGCTGTTTGAAATACTTAGTACACCAATAGACCAACAAAACAACTCCAAATCTGAACCAAATATCAGCAAAATAGATATTCAAAAGTTATCCACTATGCGCCTAAATTACACATTTCTAACTGAGAAGCGATCATTCAACAACAACAACAACAACAACAACAACAACAACAACAACAACAACCAAGCTTTATTTGACTAAGTGGAGTCGGCTACATGGATGAATCATTCATGATAAATAACTATTACTGGACGATTGATCAACAATACTAGAGAAGCGAAAACACCTCTCTGGTGTTAGCTGTTCCTAAAATGTAAGTAAAACTATAGCTGCATTTGCAAAACCACCTTTCCGAATGCTGTTCATGCCATTGCCAACCTAAAATCTCTTTCCATCTATGCAATAAGTTTACGTGATCACTGTCTCTCCTGTGAAGCAATGTTCCTGTCGAAGTCTTTGATACAACAGAATACATGGCATCAAGAAGAAAATAAGTATGCAGAACAAAATACTCCATCAAAAGCTTCGACGCCATCTCACTAGCTTCAGCACCGTTATGGCCGTCGAAAACCGCCACAATTCCAACTACAACCTCCCTGATCCCCATCGGACCTGCTCCAGCAACAAACAAATAGAATCAGAAATAAATCCTCCGATGAAGCCTCAGAACACGAAACAGGAAAGAAATTGGAATACTGAATAGTTTACCGGGGAATGGAATGCGAACATCGAGGACACAGAGTGTGCGATCCTCTTGTGATTTTCTTCGACCCTGGAGCATCGACGACTGACAACGAGTTGTAGTTTGACGAGGAGAATCGTAATCGAAGAGTCTCCAGCGGGGGCATTTCGGGGATTGGAACACCGCCGGAGCACCGCCGTTTTTGTAAACCGTCAAGCATGTAGATGATTCACCGTCAGCGAAGGGGATTCCGGTGGAAAGCAGAAACCCTAACGCAAAGAAAAGGTAATTCGAAGAAATCCTTCTAATCATGTCTGAAAAATTCAAGCACCGAGTTTACTTTTTCATGATTTCAATTCTATTACAATCAGATTTTCCGATTGCGCCAAAGCTTGTAGTATCGCGCCTTTTTTTTACCTGTCACGTTTAATTGATTTCTTCGGTAGCACCGAGACTTCTGAAAATATGTGTTCAAACACTTGCACCGATTTCAAACAGTAACACTTAAACATGATTAAATTTAATTATTTATTTTTTCAAATTATTATCGGTGTTCAAATTCCGGAGTAAAATCTGTATTTCATAGGGTCAGGGCAGGGTTGTTTTGGGAAAATATTTGTTTTTGCTAGCTTGATCTTTCTCTCTGTAACATCTAGAAATTTCCATTTCATTCAACTGCTACACGAGGAAGGTGTTAAATAAACTTTATCCCAAGATATCTAGAACCTTCTATTCAATTATTATCTTTCAGCATACTCATTAATACTATTTTAGTCTATGAATGTATAAAATCCTTCAAACATTTCACTCTATGATCTAAGACTTTTATTTTTAATTTTGATTGACAATGAATAATATGTTCTATGTGAAAGGAGAATACATGGAACCATTTTCATCATCATTTCAATTTGGATATGAATGCCAACCATTGATTCCACCACCCCAACCAATTGAAGGACTTCATGAAATTAGGCCTCAACCATTCCTCACCAAAACGTTTGATGTAGTGAGTGATCAAAGTACGAATCACGTGGTTTCGTGGAGCAGAGGTGGCGCCAGCTTTGTGATTTGGGATCCACAAGCTTTCTTCAATTATCTGCTTCCCAGATACTTCAAACATAATAATTTCTCAAGCTTTGTCAGACAACTAAACACTTACGTAAGTAAACACTTGCTTTTATTGTTTGTTTCTTCTAATTAGTAGTTTCTCATCTAGTATAGTTACATGTTTTTTTGTTCAGTTCTACGAAAAAGAATGAATCGATTCAACTGGTTGAACCGTGAACTAGTAACATGAATATCTTCTATGTATGGTTTGGTTAATTGAGCAACTCGATCACAGTTTCGTCTGTTTGAACGGTTTAAAGCAGTTGAATGATCTGAGTTTGCTGCCAGTTTGGTATCTGGGTTGGATTTTCTCATACTGATTGTAGACTTGTGGTGTGCAATATTTACAGGGTTTTAGGAAAATAGATCCACATAAATGGGAGTTTGCAAATGGAGGATTCCTAAGAGGGCACAAACATTTGTTGAGGAACATAAGGAGAAAGAAGGGACCTTCTCGGCCTATTGACTGTTTTGGACTAGATGCGGAAATTGATCGTTTAAGGCAAGAGAAACAGGTATTGACGAAGGAGCTTGTGAGTCTTAGACAGAAGCAATATAAGGCCACACTGTACCTTCTAGAGATGGAGCAAAGGTTACAAGGGGTAGAAGTCTATCAGAAACAAATGATGTCATTCTTAGATAGAGCTGTGAAAAACCCTGCAATAATTCACCAACTACTCCAACAAAAAGAGAAGAAAAAAGAAACCATGGCCAAAAAGAGAAGGCTAATTGGAGGTGAAGAAAGACGAAGCAGTGTAAAAGTCGAGCCTTTAGAATTAGGAGATAATGAATTTTCTGTGTCGGAGTTGGAATTGCTAGCTAAGGAAATGCAGGTTTTTGGAAGGGGCCGGGAGATTAACAAGGACAATAAACCTGAGGCACTAGAATTACAAGAGAGGATGGAAGGAGCACTTGATGATGAAGGGTTCTGGGAAGAACTAATGTTAAATGTGGCATTTGAAGGTAGATTTGACATTCCAGCTGCTGAAGATAATGATGAGAATGAAGATGATTCATGTGAACTACTGAATCAAGAATTTAAGATTAACTCTTTTCCTCCATCTCACTAGTTTCAAGGCTTCCAAAGTCAATGTTTTACTCCAACAGTCGTTGGAGTGGAGTTATCCTAATTGCAAGCAAGACAGTAAAATTACATGCAGAAGGAAAATAATTTACTTCTTGGTGTTTCTAATTCGAATCCTATAATATGTTCTTTAGTAACACTTGTTTAAATCCAAATTCTCTCACTTTTCTCTATGTTTGATTAGGTAGGTTGCTGCTAGTGCTGGGACAAGATTCTTTGACAGTGAAAATTGTTATTAGTTATGCCATAACTCGAGGTTCGATTTTTTACCACCGGGCAGCTATACATGTATATAGCGCTTCATATAAATCCAGATATGTCATTTCCTATTGTAATTTGTTTATTACCTTAATGAATGTAGATTATTAAGAAGATATAGCATGGACAAGAAGTAGCTGATCTCCAACAAGCATAACTGAATGAACATTAAGGAATCTAGATGAGAAGTTTTGACCCCTAACATTATGGAATCTTTCAATGCTTACATATTTGGAAGTTGCTACTACTGGCACTATTACTTGTGACTCGATTCGTTTAAAGGTCTTACTCTCAAAGCATATAATTCCTTCAAAGCAGCCTTATAATCCAAGCCTGCTAGATAGCTTAACTGTATGGACTTTGTATGTATTTTTGAAGATCAATAGGGAAAATAAATTAATAGGTCTCATTAGATCTGATTCAATTTTACTGGCTTGATTCTACTGCTTCCATTCTGTCATAAAAGCTATGTCTTTCAAGTTCTCATATGATAACCTCCCATGAACAAAAGAGTGATGGAAAAACTTCAAATATCAATTACACCACTTCAAATTGATCTATGATTTATAAATGAACATTCTTTGAAGTTAATCTTTACAGTGCATATTTTTAATATAATGCAGGTCATTTACTTTTTATACACCAGAAACAGAAATAGCGGTATGCATAAAAATAGAAAAAGACGTCAGAGTTAGTTATGCAAGCCTCAAGGAATATACTCAAATAGCCTTGTCCCAATTACATCCAAAGCTCACCAAAAAACCTCTGAAATAATTCCTAATCTTTCAATGTGATTTTCTCAACCAAACTATATGTAAAACCATGTCATTAACAACTCTCTTAGTGGTTTGTATTAGTATCAGACCATCTTTAATCTTCAGCAAATTTATGCGGTGCCTCAACTTTCTTAAGGAAACCACTTTAGTGATGAAGTATGAATGATGTCTGTGATCTCACGGACCATGTCTTTGTTAAGAAATGCAAAATTTCTTCATCGTTAGATTTGTGGAAGATTAAAATAATGCAGAAATATATTAAAATTAATAATAATAAGTGAAATATACAAGTTTTTATGAAAACTTTCTTAGACAAAATCTACAATCCGATTACACCCAAAGAATAAATATAAAACTTCTTAACTGGAATTTTCACTCTCTTTCTTAGATGTCTAAGACACATTACTTCTTATTGTTTCAAAATGAAAACAAATTTTTCTTTTATGACCAAATAAAATGAATAACTAAGTTATGACTTTTTCTCACTTTTTCTTTTTAAAGATTTCCCCCCTCCTTTACCTTCTCGTAATTAGCTAGTGTCCAATTTGGTGTCTTATGCAAAGGATTTAGTTTGGCCAACTTTTTCTATCAAATTGTTGGAAGTCATTTGGAAGTTTAACATACCGAAAAAAATTAAGATTTTCGGTTGAAGATTTTTTATCAATAGACTTCCTCTAAAAGACCTTTTGGCCAATAGAGACTTGTCTAATGCTACTTCTCTTGATTGCTTGTTTTGTACTAATCATCCGGAAACTTTGGAACATCTCTTCTTCCAATGTTTAGTATCGAAAGGGGTTTGGGAAAGAGTTTTCCTTTGGTCGGGAAATGTTGTGGAGATTTCTTTTGAAGAATTCAAGAACTTTGGTTGCATTCAAGACAAGGTGAAAGAAACCAAGACTAGAGCTAAACTTAATTTAGTTTGGTTGGCTTTAATTTGGAGTGAGGAATGCTATAATCTTTAATAGTGCCCATCCGCACTCGAGTTAACAGGTGAAAACTTGAATTAACTGGGTTCAGGTGCCACCCGATATTTCGGGTGCAAGTTTGGGTAGTCTGAAACCCGCATCCGAAACCCAAAATCATACGCGCTTAGACA
The DNA here is from genome assembly GCF_029867415.1 of Vicia villosa. Classification (NCBI taxonomy): domain Eukaryota; kingdom Viridiplantae; phylum Streptophyta; class Magnoliopsida; order Fabales; family Fabaceae; genus Vicia; species Vicia villosa. The sequence goes on from NC_081180.1 coordinate 146,464,689, forward strand.
TTAAATTACATAAATGGAAATTTATAATGTTGCGGTTGGAAAGTTATGGAAAAATTGATGGAAAATTTTAATGTTGCTGTTATATTTTGTGTATTTTGCTGTGGGTTCGAGTTTGAGTGAAAAAACCTGAATCCAATGAGTGTGAACGTAGGTGTTATTTTACCATCCGAATAGCCTTTGGGTTTGAGTTCGGGTTTGGGCAATGTGAAACCCACACTCGTTGTTATCCCTACTCATAACTCTATTTTAATTCTTAGATGATTATTCTAGTAGGTAGCGGAGCACAACTTCAACTTGTCAATACTCATCACCTTTGTTAACATGTCTATTGGGATGTCACTTCCTTAAATCTTTTCCAATGTTAGCACCTCTCTAGCAGGGATTTAATGAAATGGGATTTAATGAAATGATAACGAAGACCCATGTGTTTTGTTCTCGAATGAGATGCATAATTCATTGATAGATGGATTGCACTTTAACTATCTTTTTACAAAACACTTTTCTCTTGCGTGAAATTCCACTCTACTAATGATTCCTGAAGCCATATAAACTCTCTGTTTTCTTCTGTGAGTGCTACATATTTAGTTCATGGAATGGATAAAGCAACAATCTTTTATACCTGTGATATTCAACTAGTGGATTTAGTACCAACATTACTTCACCAAGCAAATTATGCATCAACGTACCCTTGTACTTTTATTTCTCCTTTGTCAAAGTACAAACATTTTTTAGTGGTGTCTCGTAGATATCTCGAAATCCACTTAAATACTTTCCAATGAATTGTATTTGGATTCAACATAAACCTACTAATAACTCTCACTGCATGGCTGATGTTTGACCTCGTATAGACCATTGTGTACATCAAACTTTCGATTGTTCAAGCATACATAATTTTAGCCGTGGATTATTTTTCTTGCTCCGTTTTCGGTGATTAAACCTTATATAAGCGAAAATAACTTTCTAAAGGTGTGCTAATTGTAACACCACAACATTTTTCTAGTTTTTATATTTGTGTTTTTATCTTATAATTATTTGAATTTTTATGTTTAAATTTGTTATGGATTTTGCTCATTAAAATGTATAAGTTAATTAATAGTGACAAATCGGGGTGGAAATAGGTTAGGTTTTAGAAGGTATGAGTCTGGTCTACGATAAATTCAAAAGACATGAGTATGACTTATGGCTTATTAATTAGATGGTCTCTTTTTTGGCATGGTCTGCCCATTTAAAAAGTCTGGTCTGTCCTGAAAGCCTATTTAAAATCATGTTTCCCATTAAGATTTTCAATTAGTCCATATTACTTACGAAGCCTTATAGGTCGGTCAATATAATTACATATATAGGCGGACCTATTTAGCCTTTTTTCTAATATATATGTATATATAGGCTAGCCTATTTAGTCTTTTTTTAATATATATGCATGGCTAACCTATTTAGACTATTTTTAATCTATATGAAAAAATAGGATAGCCTATAAGGCTTCATAGACTTTTTTAATAGCCTAATCTGACCTACTTAATTAAAATAAGCTTTTAAAAAAGCTTAAGCTTGACCTTTTTATTAAGGGTAATGTTAACATATACCCTAAAGGCACAAATTAAGAACTAAATGTAGTTAGTTTGTTTTGGAAATTGTGCCATAATGTTATTATAAGATTAAAATTAAATTTTTTATTGTTTATTTCCATACAAATTTTCTATTTATGTGTTTCTTCACATGTGCTCCAAAAATTAGCATTACCCTTTTATATTAAATAGGTCTGACCTGACTTAGCCTTAAATAGGCTAGACTATATACCCCTGTAGGCTAATCTGTCATATTCCCATCCCTAATTACAAATCGAGATGATATTAATATTTTAATATTATTATATATAAAATGATATTAGTTCTATATTATTGTTATCGAGATGATATTAATATTTTAATATTATTATATATAAAATGATATTAGTTCTAGATTATCGTTATTATAAGTATATAGTATATTTGTTTTAAATTATAATATTTTTATAAGTCTTAAAATGAATTTTGTTAATTACATTTTTTATATGAGATTTTAAAGTCATTTTAATAAAATGAAAATGTTCTGGGCCGACTAAAGGCTGTTGAAGCAGGCATAGCGGCAAGCAACAAAAGATTTGGAAATATTGATCCGGGATTTATCGTCCTCGGAGATGGAGAGATGTCATTCAACAGTTTCTACGGTTTCGAGCTCGGGTTTGAATGAACAAAAGATAAAAGGATATAGACAGAAAAAAATAAACAAATACATTCTTACAAGAGAAATAACTTATCAGACATGCAAATATACTCACTCGTCTCAAACGTAAACTTACCGACCCATTAAACTCAACCTACGATACTCATCTATGTTATCACGTATCTCTCACATAAGCGTCCATCTCTGGAGCACAAACGAGATCATCTCACAACTAAGGTTATCTCTAACGCAAAGCTGCGAGAACATCCGTATTCTCGCGTCGGCGATCTCTCGCGCGTCGCTCAAACACGAAAGCATTACGTACAAATACAAACAGTGAATGCTAGCTCTAAATCTATCTATAGAGTTCAGAACCAACAGATTATCATCCTAGATAAAGATTCAAGCAGTTTATCTCTAAAGCAACCTAAATCCCCAGCACAGAGCAAAACTCCAGGATAACATCAACATAGATTTTTAAAGCAAGTTAAATATAACATTATAATCGGTAAATATACATAAGATTCGAGTAACTATACAAACAAACCCAACACAAAGAAATACACAGAGAATAGAAGAGATGAACCAAATATCTCGCGGGTTGTCGGCTCCAGTTGATGAGAAATCCACCTCCGATCTTCCAAGTGCACGACCCGGTGTTGTTTTCTAAGCTAATCCTACTCTAAGAATGAAAATATTGGAGTTGGGCACAAAAACTTTCCCAAAACCATAACCATAACATGTACAAATGAAAGAAATATAAAAGCAATTCTGCGCAGGTCCGCTAAGTGGGCTACCTCCGCTAGGCCGACTACACTTATTCCCCAAAATATCTGTAATAATACACGTAAGCTCGCTAAGCGGACCCAAAAATCTTCCAGCTTCTGTTTTGCTCCGCTTCAAGCTGGCTTATTGAAATTTTATAGCATAAGTGCGCTGGTGCTCCGCTAAGCGAACTGTTCTGCATAATTTTGCTTAGTCAGCTCCAAAATTACGAAATCGAAGTCGTGCCTTCGACACTTTATTCCTCGAGGCTCCGATATGCATGAATACCTATAAAAACAAAGGGAAAACTATTAAACGATACATAAACGCATCAAAACTCAATTATGCTAATATTTACACAAAAGTTGAGATTTTATTACAAAAACTATACGAATAGAATTGATAAGTGCCAAAACTATATACTCAAAATATTGACATTTTGGCACTTATCAAACTTTCCCCAACTTGAAACTCTATTTGTCCTCAAACAATGTCAAATAAATCAAAGAATCAAAAGTAATAAACCAAAGAATTGTGAATCAACAAGTTTTGAAAACCAAAAACGAGTGTATGGCTCAATACAAAAACGTATAAACAAAGTAAATACTTACCACTATCCTAAAACAACAACATGTAAACGAAACGAATCCTAAGTACAAAAATGATATAAAACATTCTAAAAGAATACAAGCTCACATCATGAATCACACCTAGCAAAAATTCATCAAGGGATGAAGAACACACAGAAATGAGGACTTTGAACACTCATCCAACAATCTTGCAAACAAAAGATTAAATTATGCATTCATCCAAAAATCACATTGAAGATATAAAAGCAAGAATCACAAGGGCTTTTCAAGGATGTAATGTGGCTTGGTTAACAAACAAGGGATAAGTCCTAAGGCTAATCGAAACAAAAACTTGCCTAAACCTAAGGGAGTGATCAATCCACCAAAGATTTAAACAACACAATTCCGATCAAACTTCTTCCTTATTTCAAGCTTCTTAAACCAATCACAATACTTATAGCACAATTATTCGCTTCTCTTTTCTTTTTGTTTTTCAAAACTTTTTCACATTTTTTCTTTCTTTTTTGTTTCTTTTCTTTTTTTTATTTTCAACCTCATAGCAACAACCAAATAAGTGTACAATCATTTCTTTCCCCAACTTGAATTCAACCACATCATCATGTGAATGCTCCCTACTTTCTAAGGCAAGATAAAAATTCATACCAAAAATATGGTTGAGGGTTCAAGAAAACAAAGAATCAATCATCCATGCAAAAATGAGAACTAAACACTCAAAGATAAGAATTTAGAAAAAACAACATGGACATTGACAAAAAGCTCAAAAGGGTTAACAAATGCTCACACACTCACAAGGTGAATTCACTATTTGGTTATGGTGGTTGTGCTCAAAATGAAACAAAATGCCTTGATCCTTTTCATGCTTTCATAAAATCAACATAAACAAAAGATTAAGCATAATAAAATCCAGTTAAAACAAAGATTGTGGCCTCTAACATATATGAACAATGGAAAGCTTCCTCGCATTTATGGTTTGGGAACTAAAGTGATTCAATCAACAACCAAGTAATGCAAAAGAATGATTGGCATGGTAATTGTACAAATGAAAAGTTTCCTAAACATATTATGCTATAGAAAGTGAAGATTTCCTAACTTGGTGAATGTTGGATTCACAAGTTGAAAAGTGAAGATTTTGAATAACAAACTGGTCCGATCTCAACGTGTTTCACCAACATTCACAAACAAAGTATACTTGTATGTAAACATATACAAGTAACTATATGGTGAACATAAACAAGTAAACATGTACAAGTAAATATATATATATATATATATATATATATATATATATATATGTATATATATATATATATACAAGTGAAACTATACAATATATACGATATATACAAAGCTCAAAACCATGAAAACTATTGCGATGCAATCACAACCAACCCCGGCAACGGCGCCATTTTGTTGAATGCAGTATAGGGAAAGCAACAAAAAAGATTTGGAAATATTGATCCGGGAATTATCATCCACAGAGATGGAGAGATGCCATTCAACAGTTTCTACGGTTTCGAACTCTGGATTGAATGAGCAAAAAGTAAACAAAGATATAGATAGGAAAAGAATAAACACATTCTTAGAAGAGAAATAACTTATCAAGAATGTAAATATATTCACTCTTCACAAACATACACTTACCAACCCGTTATACTCAACCTACGATACTCATCTATGTCATCACGTATCTCTCACATAAGCGTCCATCTCTGGAGCACAAACAAGATAATCTCATAACTAAGGTTATCTCTAACGCAAAGTCACGAGAACATCCGTATTCTCGCGTCGGTGATCTCTCGCGTGCCGCTCAAACACGAAAGCATTACGTACAGATACCCATAGTGAATGCTAGCTCTAAATCTATATCCAGAGTTCAGAACCAACAGATTATCATCCTAGATAAGGATTCAAGAAGTTTATCTCTAAAGCACCCCAAATCCCCAGCATAGAGAAAAAATCCAGGATAATATCAACACAGATTTGTAAAGCAAGTTAAACATAACATTATAATCGGTAAATATACATAAGATTCAAGTAAATATACAAACAAAACCCAACCAAAGAGAAATACACAAAGAAGAAGAGAAATGAACCAAAAATCTCCCGATTTGTCAGCTCCGTTCGACGCTCATCATTTTCATCCTTATGCAACCTCCGAAGTTGTTTTCTAAGCTAATTTTGATCTAAGAATGAAAATGATGGAGTTGGGACTAAAACTTTCCCAAAACCATAACCCTAAAATGTCTCAAATGAAGAAATATAAAGAAAATTCTGCGCAGGTCCGCTCAGCGGACTCAAAATTGCATCCAGCCTCTGATTTGCTCCGCTGGAGCTCCGCTCAGCGGACCCCCTCCGCTTAGTGGATGACAGCAAAAGTGAAATCTTGTTTTCGCCATAAGTTGAGAACCGTAACTCCGAATTGCGCCCGGTTCGAAGCGTTGGAAAGCTTATTCATTGCTCTATCCAATAATGAATGAATGGAAACCAAAATGATAATTTTTATCATCCTTATTTTGAACCTTATTCTTTGATGAATTGGTAGAATTTGCATTCTTGAAGCTTAGCCTTTGGTCTTTATTACTCAATGCTCCAAAGATGCATGAATACCTATAAAATGAATGGAAAACTATTAATTGGTATAAAAGTATATGAAAATACAATTATTCACAAAGTATACGTATTTATACACAAAACGGGGAATTATTCAAACGGTATTAACAAAAGTATCAATAAGTGCCACTATTTACATACACAAAATAAGTGCATTTTGGCACTTACCAGGGTGCCTCCCAACAAGCGCTTGTTTTACGTCGTTAGCTCGACGCCTTTATTGTTTTGGTGTTTGTAAAGTAGATTCCTCCCGTCATGCCATGGTGACGTCTCACCGCACAAGCCTAAAGAAAGTTTCCTAACCAAAACACTCAACAAACGTTACGAGTACAAATATATACAACAATTATACGAACATAAAAGAAAACACAAGTATACAATTATGTGCACAAACAAACACATATATACAAGTATGAAACACATAATACTATTATCATACAAAAAGAGAAAATTGGTGAATGTTGGATTCACAAGTTGAAAAGTGAAGATTTTGAATAACAAACTGGTCCGATCTCAACGTGTTTCACCAACATTCACCAACAAAAGTATACTTGTATGCAAACATATACAAGTAACTATATGATGAACATAAACAAGTAAACTGAAGGAGTGAAAAACACTTAGAAAGGAGGGATTGAATAAGGGTTCTTTCTAAAAATGGTAGATAAAAATAAATAACACAATTATTTTTATATTGGTTCGTTGTTAACTAAACTACTCCAATCCACCCCTGACAAGGTGATTTACCTCAACTGAGGATTTAATCCACTAATCAAACTGATTACAATGGTTCTCCACTTAGATAACCTCTAAGTCTTCTATAGTCTACAGATCATAACTTGATCACTCTAGTAATTCCTTTTACAATCAATGTAAAATAAATATTACGAAAGATTCAAATGCTACTTAATAAGCTATAATCACAAAGTGATTTTTCTCTTAAGTTTAAGATCTAACACTCACTAAAGTATTACAAAGTTGTGAGGTTGAAGATGAAGTTCTTCTTTGCTTTTGTTTGATTTCAGTTTGACAGCATTTTGGTTCTTTTGCGCAAGAGTTTGTTAGCTGCTTCTGAATCAGAACTTCTACGTATAGGCGCTGAGGAAATTTGACAGTTGGGAGCATTTAATGCTTTGCATGAATAGTACATTGCTGCATTTAATGTTTCACTCTTTTCTTAGCTACCTCGAGCCATGCTTCCACTGCTTTTACTGACTTTGCCTTTTGTAGCTTCTAGCGTTCTTTTTGTCAGTCAGAGATTTGACGTTATAGCCTTTTCATCTTGTACTTTCTTCTGGACTTAGAATATGTAGATTAAACGTTTGAATATCAGAGTCTTCAGCTTTGGTGCAGATTTAACTTCTGTCTTCAGACTTTGAAGTGCTTTGAGCATGATACCATCAGATCTTCAAAGCTTTACTTTTGACTGCCATCTTCTGATGCTTTCCAGATTATGTTCTGAATTCTGCAGGACCATCTTGTGATGTCTGCCAGACCATGTTCGAATGAAGCCATCCAGATCTTCTGGGTCAGAGCTTCTGAACGCTAATTTTGTGCATACTCTTTTATACTTTTCCTGAAATGGAAACGTGAATAATTAGAGTACCATATTCTCTTATACAAAATTCATATATAATGTTATCATGAAAACTAAGAATATTGATCAGAATATTTCTTGTTCTAACATAAACATGTACAAGTAAATATATACACGTGAAACTATACAATATATACAAAGCTCAAAACCACGAAAACTATTGTGATGCAATTCACAACTACCCCAGCAACAACGCCATTTTGTTGAAGAAGGCATAGCGACAAGCAACAAAAGATTTGGAAATATTGATCCGGAATTTATCGTCCTCAGAGATGGAGAGATGCCATTCAACAGTTTCTATGGTTTCGAGCTCGGGTTTGAATGAACAAAAGATAAAAGGATATAGACAGGAAAAAATAAACAAATACATTCTTAGAAGAGAAACAACTTATCAGGCAAGCAAATATACTCACTCGTCTCAAACGTAAACTTACCCACCCATTATACTCAACCTACGATACTCATATATGTTATCACGTATCTCTCACTTAAGAGTCCATCTCTGGAGCACAAACGAGATCATCTCACAACTAAGTTTATCTCTAACGCGAAGCTGCGAGAACATCCGTATTCTCGCGTCGGCGATCTCTCTCGTGCCGCTCAAACACGAAAGTATTGCGTACAGATACAAACAGTGTATTCTAGCTCTAGAACCAATAAATTATCATCCTAGATAAAGATTTAAGCAGTTTATCTCTAAAGCAACCTAAATCCCTAGCACAGAGCAAAAATTCAGGATAACATCAACACAGATTTATAAAGCAAGTTAAATATAACATTATAATCGGTAAATAAACATAAGATTCGAGTAACTATACAAACAAACCCAACACAAATAAATACACAGAGAATAGAAGAGATGAACCAAACATCTCGCGGGTTGTCAGCTCCAGTTAATGAGAAATCCACCTCCGATCTTCCAAGTGCACGACCCAGTGGTGTTTATCGCGTCAACCTCGTCCACTTTTGGTTCTCGAACGGAACAATGGCACCATTTATGGGAAAAGACTTCTGATTCCTGCGATTTCCACAGTTTCAGATGCAATCTCCGATTTACCAGTTCATAACCTCCTCATGTCACTGGATCAAAAACATTTTAGCACCAAGCCCACATATTTGTCACATTCAATCCACTTAATTATTATTTCAGCAGCGATTCATTAGATTTACAGATCTATGATTCCCCGGGAACTCCGCAAAGTGAAAGAAGAAAGGATACTAGTTCCAAATCAAGATTTGTGCTGAAATTACTAGAATGCGAAGGCAATTTCCTTGAAGATCACGTTGAAGAGTCACTATCCATTTTCCGATCTAACATCAATTCTATCTCCCGTTGCCAATGTGATACTTACCGGGGCGACGTCGAAGTAGCCGACTACCAAATCCTCATGGTTGGACCAACAAAGTAAACGAGAACCCTGGGGGTAACAAGGAAACCAATTATCCTACAAAGGCACCTCTGGTCGTCAATTATCTCTGGCCCTTCACTTGATATCCCAGATCCTTTGAAAGATTACTAGATGAAGTGAGCGAATCGAGCTACTTTCATAAGCGTCAAGGGACGATCCTCTCAAGGGACTTCATCTTTGCCCAACCATACTCTTGAACCCTAAGAAATCCAACCATAACCTTGGAGGCAAGCTAAAGCAGTGTTGTATTTGAAGGTTTACTTATCTAGTTATTCAATTGTATGTCGTTTGAATTCTGAAGAAAAGAAACTTGTTTCTGACGTGGCATTGAACATGGTTCAACTAAAAAAACATACTCGCAACTTTGAAAAGGAAAAGACTCAAAAGTGTGTTGAATATTAGACAAGTATACAATGTTTGCAACCAAAACAACAAGGTGATAAGAGGTTCAAGAACTGAAATGCAACAATTGATGAAATTAATAAATGATGATCATTATATATTTAGGTACAAAGTGTGTGAAGGGGGGAATTGATCGAGATATATTTTGGACTCATCCCGATTCCATCAAGTTGTTCAACATATTTCCCACTATGTTGATAATTGATTCAACATATAAAAACAACAAGTACAAGATTCCTCTTCTGAAAAATTGTTGGTACTACTTCTACAGAGATGACTTATTCAGTAAGCTTTGCATTTTTAAAATGTGAAAAAAGGATCATGTTAAATGGGATTTGGAAGTGTGTCGGAATATGTTAGAAAACCAAGAAATGTGCCACAGGTGATTGTTATCGATCATGATACAACACTAATGAATTTGGTTGCAAAGGTGTTTCTTACATCATATATTTTAATGTGTAGGTATCATATAACAAAAAAGTGTGATAGGTAGACTTAAGCGTGTGGTAGGGACCAAACAAATCAAGTGTAAAGATTAGTCAAACCTAGTCATATATTGGAAAGTTTAATTGGTTTTTGGAATGCTATAATCAATTATTATACATAGGAGTTATATATCGAATCTATCATACAATTTAGAAAGGTGTGTGCGAAAATATTTGGATTTCTTAAAATATGTTAAAAGTATGATATTTTATCAGGCGAAGGAGAAAATTGTTTGTGCGTGGATTAATCAATTTAGACACTTTAGAAATACCACAACTAATATATATAGTTGATTTTGCTCATACTACATTAAAGAATAGATTTGGAATTAGTAAGGGGGACTATGTAAAGGTTGGGAATCATTGGACCAAATGATTCAAAATCAACATAATGAGATACATACATCATTTGGTTGCAGCATCACAATATTAGAACATAAATTTAAAGACAAAAATATGAATTCTCAGTTGGTCGGTAGTATATTTCAAGCGAGATTGAATTTTATTTATCACGAAGTTGTGGGAGCAGAGAAAACAGGTCCAAACAGCTCCAAATGTAATTGTACAGGTAGAAGAACATACAATATTCCGTATGTTTGTTTAATTTCTAAGAAGTTGAAACTTGACAGACCTATATGTTTTCAAAAATTCTAAGACTCTGATTTACTGATGATGATGGTGTAATATATATATATATATATATATATATATATATATATATATATATATATATATATATATATATATATATATATATATATATATATATATATATATGAGTATTTTTATAATAAGAGATGAGAGAAATAAATATCAATAATTGGATTAATCAAGAGAGAGAAATTAATTGCCACATTAATATTTTAATAAATAATTTTTTTATTAATCTAATAGTTGATATTTGTTTCTCTCATCTCTCATTATAAAAACACTCATATTGGTTGCAAAATGTACACATGAAGCATAAGTAGCATGGTGGATGGTGGCACTCCCATTCTTCTCAAAGGTCTAGGGTTTGATTCCTTGAACGAATAATTTTTGGCTTTGGCCATTTTATTCAATTATAAAATAATAATAAATCTGGCAACGTAAATTTTAAAGAATCAAAAGTAATAAAAAATAATAGTAGGCGTGTAATCAGATTGTTTTGGATCGGTTTTTGCTAAAATAAACTGAATCAATGATATTTTAATCAATTTGGTTTGGTTCAGTTTATGACATTTTTTACAAATGGAACCGAACCAAACTAACAAGTTTGATTCGATTTGGTTTGGTTTTTAACATTTTTTAAAAATAGAACCGAACCAAACTAACATGTTTGATTCAATTTGGTTTGGTTGATCGATTTATAATGTTTTTTTCAAACGTTATATTCATCAGTGTATTCTCCACAGTCGTATTTTTTGTGTATTTTATGCTATTCTATTTTAAAATAATATATTTCATGTAATTTATTCATGCTCTATTTTCTCAAACAATTTTACAAGTTGCTCTTAATCCACACGAAATAGTGGTATCATGAAATAAATTTACAATGAAATATAAAAGTTAATTCTTGGCATCAGAATATTGGAAAGGGATTTGAAATATTAACAAATAGAACACAACAAAACGCACATCAAGTAATATGTTTCACACCTCAAACACACATCAAAGTTATTTTTTAACAAGACTATAATGAATTTTTTTTTAAGAAGAAACAAAAAAGGTAAAAGGCAATATAAAAATTAAAGAAGAGAACTTGAACATGAGGAAGGCGACCATAACATATCTGAATGACGGTAGTGAGAACAACAATGGTGGCGGACAACGAGAGCATCAGTTCAGTGAAAATAAGTTTAATTTTTTGTGACTTCTGATTTCTACGTTCTATGTTTTAGAGTTTGGTTCTAGATGCGTGTTTTGCGGAAAGGAATGAAGTGATAACAAAGTTGGAGAATTGTTAGACCGATAAAAAATTTAGGCTTAATGATGAGTAGAATAAAAGATTTAGAGCATAATCATTTCTATTGGTTTGGTTTATCTATTTGACGGTTCCTAAAACTTAAAACTGAGATTCAAATCAAACCGCATAGATTTTTATTGATTTGGTTCGGTTTTAAAACCGAACCAAAAACAATCAATTTTAATTATATTTGCTTTAATTATACTTATCCATTTAATTAAAATTTTCTAATCCATTTACATCTAAAGAAGAGAGAACTTTCGATATACTATTTTTTAAAAAAATATTATTTAATTTAGAAATGAGTTTTCACAATTTTATTTTTAGAGTCATGCTAACATGTGCCCTTAGTTAAGAGTTAAATGTGGAATTTTTTTTAGAAATGGTACATTATTTTCATTAAAAGTTGATTAGGGCACATATTAGCTTTATCTATATTTTTATTGTATTTAAGTTTATTACGTTTTCTAATACAAATTTTTTATATTTAAGTTTTTTAACATATGCTTTTGGGACATACGTTAGCTCTATCCTTATTTTTATCTTCTATAAAAATGTATTTAGTTAATTGGAGATTATAGGTGTTTTATACATAATTGAAATGAAGTAGTTATTAAAAATAAAGCTACGCATAAATAAGATAAATTATACACATACAGATTTTAATCAATACGGTGAAAATCACATATGTGCGAGACTATTTTATTGTTCAGATTACATAAAGCTTAAAAATAATCAATAAATGGATATACTAGTAGTATATTTTATTAGAAGCCATGTACGTAAACGGAGACAGAAGTTTTCATATATGTGATGATGATTATGATTATGATGCAAGACGAGAATCTAGCAATAGAAGAACCCGTGAATGATGTCTGGCCCGCATGCATGGAGACCAACTATTCTTTTCCTCTCCACTCATCATCATCAATATCTCTCTTAGTCTGCATGCAAAAGAAGGAGTATCACAGAACTAGAAAACCAAGAATCACTGAAACACTAGAGCATCTCCAATGGTGCAACCCATTTTTGGGTTCTTTATGGGTCCCACTAGCCACATCATCTTAAAATAATTTTTATAATTTTTATTTTAATTGTATAATTCTAAAAAGTTATTATTGGGCCCACAACTTTACCTCATAAACTAATTTGATTGGGTACCACAATTTTTTCATAGTTGCATTGCAATGCAATGGTACTATGATGTGGCATGTCTAGGTGGAGAACTTATTAGAAGGAACTACCATTGGAGATGGTCTTATGAGATTGTTATCATAATGTCATATAGTATCTATTTAACCAATCCACTAGGGAATTAAGATCCACATACATACAGGCTCTCATCATCGTCTAAAACTGTCATATTATTTGGAAGCGTGCACTAGTCAAAAAGTTAATTTCCACTTGAATGCATGATACTACATGCAAAACCATATCAATTGGCATGCATGTCTATATATGATCAACTGTCTAGGAAATAGGAATGCGTGTGGTAATTCACTTTTTAATTACAACAACTGGATTTTAGAAAACGAAAATAGTACTCTCTTTGATCTTTATTATAAGAGAAAATTATCTTTTTAAATTTATGGAATGATTTGACCTTTGTATGTACCAAATACTCCTTCCGGTCTCAATTATAAGCAAATATTTAATTTTTAGATTCATTCAACAATCAATGTATTTAGTCTAATAATAGACTAAATACATTGATTGTTGAATGAATCTAAAAATTAAATTTTTGCTTATAAATGAGACCAGAGATTAATTATTGGATAAATCTAAAAAGTAAATTCTCTCTTATATTAAGGATCAGAGGGAGTACTATACTGTTAATAGAAATTTTAGTATTGCATTAGTTAATTATTGGAGCACAAACTTAAAGATGAAGAAGATGATGATGGAAGAGAGAGAAAAAGAAAAACTAACTTTTCTCTTAATTAAAAAAATGGTTACGATGAATGATTTAACGCGTTACAAATTACAAAACAAAAATACAAATATACTAAATTCATATTAGGCCTAACTAATTAAAACCCAACACAAAGCCCAACAAACTAACAACAAATACTCTAAATGTGCAGTTACACCTCAACACCATCTCTTAATTCACATTTAGAGCTAAACTCAAGCTTCTTGAAGCATAAAGAAATGAGACTTCTCAAATATTTGAAAAAATATCCAAAAGTACTTCTTTTGTCAACTCTATCACCACATCAGTCAGATTCTGAGTAGCACATCAATTATGACTCACATTCATCTCCAGAAGGAAACATAACTCCAAACTTCAGAGTCCCCTTAATATACCTCAAAATCCTAACAACAACTTGATAATGTGACCACTTTAGTTCGTTCATAAACCTACTCACCATTTCAACTGCGTAACAAATGTCATGTCTGGTATTAGAAAGATATCTCAGCGAGCCTACTAACTGTTTGAAAGTAGTAGCATCCACATCATCACCCTCAGCATCAGAATCCAATTTGTGATTCATCTCAGCAGGTGTGACTGCAGACTTATAATTTGTCAGCTTGTATCTCTTCAGAAGCTCAAGCTCATATTTCAGCTGATGCAGAATGATACCCTTCTTAGAGTACAAAACCTCCATCCCTAGAAAGTATATCAACTTTTCTAGGTCAGTAATCTCAAATTCATTCATCAGCACCTTCTTGAACTTGACTATCTCATAAGAGCAACTCCCTGTCAGCAATATGTCATCAACATAAAGACCTACCATAATCATATTGCCTTCAGAAGTATGTTGAATATAAACACCATATTCCATCTCACATTTCTGAAACCTCTGCTTCTTGAAAAACGAATCAATGTTCAATTTCCACGCTCTGGGAGCTTGCTTCAACCCATACTAGGCTTTATGCAACTTGTACACCATCCCTCGCTGATTATTTTTCTTAAATTCAGGAATTTGTGACACATAAACTTCTTCTTGTAAATGATCGCTCAAAAATGAAAATTTAACATCCAGATGTATCATAGACTAATCCCTATTAGCAACTATAGCAATCACCAACCTGATTGTTTCATGTCTATCTATAGGTGAAAACACCTCAAAACAATCTAGCTCAGGTTTCCGAAGAAAACCTCTAGCTACAAACCTTGATTTATGTTTGCCAATTGATCCACCTGACTTCAACTTCACCTTGAAAACCCATCTAACGTTGATGGATTTTTTCTCCTTTGGAAGCTTAGTCAACTCCTAAGTTTTTTTTCTTTCTATAGTCTCAAGTTCTTCTTTCATGGCCTTCAATTAAACTTTCTTCTTGAGTGCTTCTTCTGTATTCACAGGTTCACAGTCTACTAACATGGAACACTGAGTAACTTCGCCTTCAGAGTATATTTCAGTATCACGTAACATGTCAAACTCTAAAGAACCTTCTAGATATTTGTCTCATTCTTTGTGGTCTCTAAACTTATTCTGGATCTTTTACAGATCATGGAACATTGTCAGCTTCTAGACTGATAACACGATTTTATATCGTATATTTAGCTTGAAATCCGTAGATATTTATAGCATTTTCCGTTTATTATGTTAATTTATTATGATATTACGCGAGTATTTGCTTTGTTTCAGGTTTTACACTCTTATTATGACTATTTGTGAAAAGGAGAAGAAATGGAGTTAAAATGACCACTATTTGTGCCTAAAAGATGAAAAAGGAGTGCTGAAGTGAAAGAGGGGTGCAAATAAGACCCAAAGGCCAAAAAGAGACAATTCAGCCCACAAAGGAACCAAAGGCGCGTGGCCCAAAACCTTGCCAGCACATGGAGACGCACGTCTCCAATGTTCTACGCCACGTCACCAGAGTGGAGACACCTGTCTCCAGCTCCTCCTACTTTTACTCCACTTGAGACGCACGTCTCAAGTCATTCAACAGAACTTCCCCAAGAATCGGAGACGCACGTCTCCAAGTCCAAGTCTGCTGAGTTCCTCTTTTCACGCAACGTCACAGCAAAACCTCCCCTATAAATAGAACCTGCTACCTCACTTCCAAAGGGTCCGATTTCCTGCCAACGAAGTGCTGCCGAAATTGTACCGCGAACCATATTTTTCATTCTGCTTTCATTCAAACACTTATTTTCTCACAACGATTTCTACACCGGAAATTGTTGTGAACTTTTTATAAATCTAGCCTTACGTTAGATTTATCGCTTTTATTCCCTTGTTTTATTTTCTGTCCGTTTAAATTCCGAAGAACGATCCAGCCAACCTGTGGTGGAAGTTCGATACTTGAAGATTTACTTGCCATTTATTTAATTCAGGTTTAATATTTACCGCCTTATTTATATATTGATTTGCATGATATATTATATGCCTTTTAACATGCCTTTTATTATAAGCCAAATTAGTTTATGCATGCTTAACCGTATTAATATGTCTGGCTAGATAGCTAAGGTATCGGTATGTAGAGTAAGTTAACTGTGGGATCCGAAATAAATTGGCTTAATTATGTTTTATTAACTATCACCTGTTTTTGGTTTATATGTCTAATTTAATTAGTAAGTCTTAAAACCAATAGAGCGAAAGTTTGAGGGGTTAAGACGGTCAAAGGTTAAAATCAATAGAGCGAAAGTTTGAGATCTTTAACTGGATAGTAGACATAGGACATTAAAACTAATTAGAACTTATTTATTTTCAAAAATTGTTTTTACACTCGAGCGGGATGGCGAAAGCGTACGTTAGGGATATTAGCATGTTCCGAGTCAACAGAGCGAAAGTTTGAGATTAGGAGATTTAAATAGATAACAACTTCGTAAAACAGGCATTTTATTAATTACGTTGTTTCCAAAAAGCTTTTCTAAAATCTAATGGGATGGCGAAAGCGTACATTAGGATTAGGATAGTAATCTAAATCAACAGAGCGAAAGTTTGAGACGAGGATTTTTAACCAATTGAATTAGTAAAGATTTTTAATTGAATTACCATCAGCCAATGGAACTTCGGATCACCTTAAGTTAAACGAAATACATACCGATGTCTGTTTATTATTATATTTCTTATTATTCACAATCACTCTCCCTTAAGAACAATCAAATTATTAGTAGCCTTAGCTTTACATAGTAACCTTAGATAACGGTAGATCGATTCATAGTCCCTGTGGATTCGATATCTTTTAAAACTACACGACACGACTGTGCACTTGCAGTCATCAGATTAATAGACACGTATAGTCGCGATCAAGTTTTTGGCGCCGTTGCCGGGGACTATTTAAGTCGATATCGTAACTCATTGTTACACCGTAGAGACTAGGGCAATTCTTTCTTTTCTTTCTGAATGATTGTATGCCAAATACTCGTTCACAAGGAGGAGATTTAATACAACGAATTAACGAGATCGAACGTTTCATTAACGTCAAACGTCGAGCTCGCAATCTTCCCGAAGTAGCACCAATTCCGATTAATCAGGAATTGACTTTTACTGATCAAATTAATCAAATCACCCCGAAGTTAGAGATGGCTAATATTCGTCCTCTTAGAGACTATGCTGCTCCTTCGCGCGTTGAACCACACTCAAGTATCGCACCTCCCGCGATCGAGGCAAACAATTTCGAACTGAAACCTTCATTGGTCCAAGCTGTTCAACAAAATCAATTCTCTAGAAGCCCTGCAGACGACCCCAACCTTCATTTATCTGTGTTCGTGCAATATGCCGACACTGTCAAAGCTAACAACGTCAATCCCGAAGCTATTCGATTACGTCTCTTTCCTTTCTCCTTAAGAGATAGAGCTAGAGCGTGGCTTCAATCCCTGCCTTCTAATTCCATAACCACATGAGACGAATTGAAGAGAGTATTCTTAGCAAGATACTTTCCACCTAGCAAAACTGCTATGCTAAGAGGGCAAATCAATGGATTTACCCAGAAGGACAACGAATCACTCTTCGAAGCTTGGGAACGTTACAAGGACATGCTTAGACTATGCCCTCATCATGGACTCGAACCATGGCTGATCATCCATACTTTCTATGGTGGTCTTCTATATAACACTAAAATGATTATAGATGCCGCTGCTGGCGGAGCATTAATGGACAAACCCCATGATGAAGCATACAAACTCATAGAGAACATGGCACAAAACCATTACCAATGGGGTGGAGAACGAGCCGCTCTAGAGAAAACCCAAACCAAAGGAGGAATGTACGAAGTAAGTGGTATAGACCGCGTTAACGCTAAAGTAGACGCTTTAACTCAAAAGATCGAAAATTTAACCATCACTCCTTCAGCCACCGCCGCTGCTGTAGCACCTAACTGCGAGATTTGTGGTTTAACTGGACATGTAGTTGCTGAGTGTCAACTCTTGACTGGAGTCCCGTATGATCAAGTAAACTATGCTCAAGGAAACCCTTATTCTAACACGTACAACCCTGGATGGAAAAACCACCCGAACTTTTCTTATAAGAACAACAACGCGTTGTACGCGCCTGGACAAGCTCCCGCTGTACCACCTGGCTATCAAAAAGCGCCTGAAGCTGCTCAAAATACCCCTAGGAAGTCGAATCTAGAAATCATGATGGAGAAATTCATACCTTCCCAACAACAAACCAATAAAGACTTCCTAAACCAAAACATCCACAACAGCGAGCAACTAAAACAACTATCGAACAAAGTAGATGCCTTAGCTACTCATAACAAAATGCTAGAAACTCAAATCTCACAAGTAGCCCAACAACAAGCACCTACTGCTGCCCCTGCTGGCACGTTTCCTGCTCAACCACAACCTAATCCTAAAGGACATGCGAACGCGATAACATTGCGAAGTGGAACGAATTACGATGGACCCATTGATCCTAGAACTCAAAACGTACCCGTGTCACAACAAGAGCCAAAGGAAACCCAAAAGACATCAACTGATGACCAAACTGCTAAGACTAATGAGAACAATAACGAAGTGGAACCTGAAAAAGAGAAACCTTACGTTCCACCACCACCTTATAAGCCACCAATTCCTTACCCTCAGAGATTAGCTAAATCAAAAACCGAAGTGCAATTTAAAAGATTTGTAGAACTTCTGAAACAACTAAACATAACCATACCATTCACAGAAGCCATAACTGAAATGCCTTCATACGCTAAATTCTTGAAAGAAATCCTATCAAACAAAAAGAAACTCGAGGATAACGAAACTGTAACACTTACCGCTGAGTGTAGCGCTATCATCCAGAATAACATGCCTCCTAAACTGAAAGACCCTGGTAGTTTCTCTATACCTTGCGTAATAGGAAAGACCATTATAGAGAAAGCCCTGTGCGACTTAGGAACCAGTGTTAGTCTGATGCCTCTTTCAACCTGTAAGAAGTTAAATCTAGGTGAGCTTAAGTCAACGAGAATGTCTCTTCAACTAGCTGACCATTCAGTTAAATACCCTGTAGGAATGTTAGAAAATATCCCTGTTCGTGTAGGTCAATTCTACATCCCAACTGACTTCATCATAATGGATATCCAAGAAGATTCTAACATCCCGATCATACTAGGAAGACCGTTCTTAGCAACCGCCGGTGCAATTATAGATGTCAAGCGAGGAAAACTCACTTTCGAAGTAGGAGAGGAGAAAATAGAATTTATCCTTTCCCAATTCTTAAAAGCACCTTCTATAATTGACACATGCTGCTCTGCCGACATAATCGACGAGTGTGTCAATGAAATAAAATCCGAACCGAATAAGGAAACTGAGATCCTAAGAATTCCTATGCCGCCAATTTTTGAAGATGACAACTGGCGTGAGGAATATCAAGATGACCACCTGAGTGAATGCTTAGCTTTAACTCCCGATCCTATACCTGGACCTAAGAAACCTGCTATAGAGCTGAAAACACTACCTACCGATCTTAGATACGAATTTCTAGACGAAGAACTAAACCGACCAGTTATAGTGAATGCCAACTTAGGACGAACCGAGACTGAAAAATTACTTAATGTCCTAAGAAAATACCTGACCGCTTTAGGATATAACATATCAGATCTGAAAGGTATAAGCCCTTCTCTGTGTATGCACCGCATTATGCTCGAAGACGATAGTAAAACCTCTAGGGAACATCAAAGACGAATAAATCCAATTATGAGCGATGCGGTTAAAAAGGAAATCCAAAAACTGCTTGAAGCCGGAATAATATATCCTATATCCGATAGAAAGTGGGTTAGCCCTGTTCATGTCGTACCAAAGAAAGGAGGAGTTACTGTAATTACTAACGCAAAAGGCGAATCTGTAGCACAACGTACCCAAACTGGATGGAGAATGTGCATCGACTATAGGAAGCTAAACAAAGCCACCCGAAAAGACCACTTCCCATTACCATTCATAGATAAAATTCTCGAACGCCTAGCTAAACACTCACATTTCTGTTATCTAGATGGATACTCCGGATTCTTCCAAATTCCTATCCACCCTGACGACCAAGAGAAGACCACGTTTACCTGTCCTTATGGTACTTTCGCTTATAGGCGAATGCCCTTTGGACTTTGCAATGCACCCGCGACCTTCCAAAGATGCATGATGGCAATATTTGCCGACTTCCTGGATGGAATAATGGAGGTCTTTATGGACGACTTCTCGGTCTGTGGGAGAAGTTTTGAAAAATGCTTAGAGAACCTTGAATTGGTACTTAAACGATGCGTAAGCGTAAACCTAGTCCTTAATTGGGAAAAATGCCATTTCACGGTTCGACAAGGAATTGTACTTGGACACATCGTATCTGATAGAGGGATCGAAGTAGATAAAGCAAAAATCGAGATTATCGAAAACCTTCAACCTCCCAAAACTGTTAGAGAAATAAGAAGTTTTCTGGGACACGCTGGTTTTTACCGACGTTTCATTAAGGATTTCTCTAAAATAACCAAACCCTTAACCGAATTACTAATGAAAGACGCCGAATTTATTTTTACTGATAAATGCACTGAAGCATTCCATACGCTTAAACGAGCACTAATCTCTGCGCCGATTATGCAACCGCCCGACTGGAATGAACCTTTCGAAATAATATGTGACGCAAGTGATTATGCTGTAGGAGCCGTTCTAGGGCAAAGAAAGGATAAGAAACTACATGTCATATACTATGCAAGTAGAACCCTAGACGAAGCTCAGATGAATTATGCCACGACGGAAAAGGAATTATTAGCCGTGGTATTCGCATTAGATAAGTTCCGTTCTTACCTGGTAGGAGCCAAAATTATCATATACACTGACCACGCCGCCATTAGGTACCTCCTAACCAAGAAGGACGCCAAACCGAAACTGTTGAGATGGATCCTGTTATTACAAGAGTTCGATCTGGAAATTAAAGACAAAAAAGGAACTGAAAATGTCGTAGCAGATCATCTTTCTCGACTAGAAAATCTGAAACCCGAACAAGTACCAGTTGACGATGATTTCCCCTACGAAAGACTCATCGCTCAGTTAGAAGCCAATGAATTAGAACCATACCATTCAATCGCTGAAACCAACACCTTCGCAGAAATAGCTTTAGCCCACTCCGACACACCTTGGTATGCAGATTTTGTAAACTACCTAGCTGCTGGTGTACTTCCTCCTGATCTAAGCTACCAACAGAAGAAGAAATTCTTCCATGACCTAAAACATTACTATTGGGACGACCCGCTCCTGTTCAAAAGAGGCCCCGATGGAATCTTTAGACGTTGTGTACCCGAGGAAGAAATAAGAAGCATAATAACACACTGTCATTCTGCACCGTGTGGAGGACACCATAGCACATCTAGAACCTGCGCCAAAATCCTTCAATCTGGACTCTTCTGGCCCAACCTGTGGAAAGACGTTTATTTTGCTGTATTAAGCTGTGATAGATGCCAACGAACCGGAAATATTTCGAGACGTGACGAAATGCCTCAAAAGGGCATTCTAGAAGTAGAAATATTTGACGTCTGGGGAATAGACTTCATGGGTCCGTTTCCATCGTCGTTTGGAAATCAATATATACTCGTAGCTGTCGATTACGTTTCGAAATGGATAGAAGCTATTGCTTCTCCTACAAACGATACACGAGTAGTTATCAAACTCTTCAAAAACGTCATCTTTCCTAGGTTCGGTGTGCCAAGACTGGTAATTAGCGATGGTGGGTCCCACTTCATTTCAAGGATACTTGAGAAACTCCTTCGAAAATATGGAGTAAATCATCGAATAGCTACACCGTACCATCCACAAACAAGCGGACAAGTAGAAGTATCTAACCGCGAAATAAAACAAATATTGGAGAAAACTGTTGCTATATCTAGAAAAGATTGGTCAACCAAGCTAAACGAAGCTTTATGGGCTTATAGAACAGCTTTCAAAACTCCAATTGGAACAACTCCTTTCAAACTCGTTTATGGAAAATTATGCCACCTCCCGGTAGAGTTAGAACATAAAGCCTATTGGGCCATTAAGAATTTAAACCTAAACTACACTGCCGCTGGTGAGAAACGACTTCTGGACATAAACGAATTGGAAGAACTTAGACAAGACGCTTACGAAAACGCCAAAATCTATAAAGAGAGAACAAAAAGATGGCACGACAAGCGTATATCTAGGAAAATTTTTAGCATAGGCGATAAAGTACTTTTATTTAATTCGAGACTAAAATTATTTCCTGGTAAGTTACGATCTAGATGGTCCAGTCCTTTCGAAATAACTAACATATTTCCGAGTGGAGCGATTGAAATCAAAGGAGAAACCGTCAAACCTTTTGTCGTAAATGGGCAACGTCTTAAGTATTACCATCATCTTGAACACGATGAAAACATCGAACTTTTTAAACTTGACGAGCTGCCCGCTCTTTCGAAAAAATAGTTTTCTATTTCTAAAATCGTCGAGCTTACGACATAAAACAAAGCGCTTGGTGGGAGACAACCCACAATTATTTTTATTTCTATTTCTTTTACTATCCTATTTTTTATTTTATTTTAAATTTTTAATTTTCGATTCTATTTTGAACTATTTTAGTTTTTCTACATCTTTATATTTTTCCTACATTTTATAATAATTACTATAATTATAACTGCTATCTTAAATCGAGAAAATATTTTCTTTTTATAATTATATTTATTATTATAACTTGTTACTTAATTTTATTTCATTTTTATTTTTAAATCAACAATAGCCTAGTTCTAACTTAATCTTAATATTTTCAACTTCTAGGTTTTTCTTAACTACTAACTAAGATGCAAGAAGTCGATAATATGGAAGTTGTGTTCCGTGGTAGAGGAGAAGAAGCAAGATTTGATAAGCTGGCTGAAAGACAAATGGATTTGACTTGCTACCCCCACCAACCGACTATGGTAAGACTTGGTATCGAAGAAAGCGTTCTACACCTGCTAAACCAAATTGGTTGGACTGGTTCTCACCTGTTCCGCAAGTTTAGTACCTACCGGAAGCTCACTCTGGAATTCTTGAGCTCCCTGACCTATCTTCCTAACTGTGGACAAGGACTGAGAAAAGGAGTCATTCTCTTTAGACTCTTTGGTATGGAATTTAATTTTTGCATCCGAGACTTTGCTGAAATGCTAGAGCTACCTCATGGATCAGATGCATACACCCGAGTAGCTGAAGACAGCCTTGCGTACTGGGAGTTGGAACGATATTGGGGCAAGATCACTGGAAACGACAACCCTGAAGAGAACGAATTCCAATCTGAGAACATCCATAACCCCGCTTTCAGATACTTCCATAAGATCATTGCTCACTACATCTTTGGTAAACCCGATAATGTCACTGAAGTTTCTAGAGAAGAGTTATTCATCATGTTCTGCTCCTCTCAGAATCGCCCGTTCAATGCCATCGCATTCATGCTAACAAACTTCGAGCGCATCACGCAAGACGAAGTTTCACCTATTAGGATCGGCGGATTTGTCACTATGATTGCCAATGCTATAGGAATGAGAGTACCTTTGCTTAGATTGACACCTCTTGGTTCCCACAATTCTATGGACATTCATTTCTGCTTTAACCGAGGTATCATCGGTAACCTTGGACCTGATCAGTTTGATTTACTCATTGATAACAAAGTATTGGATCAGTTCACCTTACCGAGTCCAAGGACGAGTGTGCACAACCCTGCTAACTGGCTTTACTATGGTCAGATTCCTGAGAGAGAACCCTCACCTGAAACCCCTCAAGCTTATGAGCATTTTGATGAGGAAATGCACGTATCAGAATCTGAGCCTAACACTCCTCCTGGATACTATGACCCTAATCCTGAAGATGAACCCATTCCTGATTATGAACCTCTTTCTGAAGATGTACCTATACCTGAGTATGAGCCTGAAACTCCTTCTGAAGATTCTGCTGATGATTACACTGTTGATATGACTGATGTCAAGCTCGAGGCACAACAACCCGCTGCATCCACCGCATCGATGAATCAAAGAATGCCTAATCTGAACGCACACGAGCAAGCCATCACTGCACTGCAACAAGATGTACAACATGTGCGCAACGAGCTACACACTTTGCAAATGCATTTCTTCGATTTCATCGACACCGTTAATGCCCAATTCGACGAAGTTTTCAAACCCATTTATTCTAATGTGCACAACAATAGACGTGGCTAGATGTTACCGTTTAGATTATTAGATTTTATTTCTAGTTTTAGCAATTTCTATTCCTAGTTTAGATTTTCACCTTTCTGCACTTTTACATTCTGCTCATGTCAACACTCGGTACCGGTTTAATTTTAAATGTAATATTTTATTCATTACTGCTGCTGTGTTATAATATTCTGCTGTCTGACTGCTATATATATTCATGAATGCATATAACTCACTCAGTCTGGTATTTAGCTGTTTATAGTAACATCACATGTCCCATCTATGCTATTCTCATAATTTTGTATCTGTCAGCACGTGACTACAGCACCACATGCGAAATGGGCATGTCCCTAGGCTAGGAGACGCACGTCTCCACCTCTATGGGACCAGCCTCTGCATGCAAAGGACAGGAGACGCCCGTCTCCATGCCTGTTCCCCAGCAGACTGGCTGCCTGAGACGCGCGTCTTCCCAAGGGCAGCAGTCTGCAAGTTTGACCACGCAGAATCTCTTTACTCCACTTTTTGAATTTTGAATTTGAATTTCAAAATTCATTCTTCCTCATTCTTCCCCTATTTATTCCATTTAAACATCATAAACATCATTCATCCTCCATCATTCACCTCTTTAACTCTACATCATTTCCCATTTCTCTATTCCATTCAAACTTCAAACACCACCATTAATCCATTTTAATTCTACATTAACCACACCATTCTCAAACCTCACTATAAAACCACACCACCACCACTCTTACTTTTCACAACCTTCATACCATTTTCTACCATTCTACTCTCATTTCTATTTTCCATTTTCAAACTCACCATGCCTCCACGTTCAATCATCCGTAGTGTGCGTCCTGAGAGACCACCTCCCGACCTTTCAAATATTATTTTCCGAGAAGACGATAATGATGCTCAACGAACAAAATACATCGCCTTCTATGAACGTTCGGTTGTTCCCACAAAATTTGTGAACACCGAATGTCTAGAAACTTTGGGTCTCATTGATGGTGTCACCCGTTTACTCACCAAATCTAGCCTACACCATCTTTGTACCGAACCCGTACCTACTTACGAGCCGCTCGTCTTAGAGTTCTTGAGCTCTTTCACCTACGACACTCCTTCTAATCAACCACTCTCAACCGGTAGCATCCAATTTCGGATGTTCAACCGTGAATTTACTCTGGATCAAGAAGAAGTGGCTACGTACTTGCATTTTAATACTACACCAAATGCTCTCCGTACTATATTTCAAGAACTCAATGGTCGACCTTGGGAAGAATTAGCTTTCGAATTTTGGTTTAATCTTACTGGCGAAATTCCTACCGGTTGGAGGGCTCTACATGCTTCTCACATTCAAAACCCCGCCATACGTTATTTTCAACGTGTTTTGGGGCACACTATTTTTGCGAGATCCAACAACCATAAGGTAAACCAACACGAACTATTTTTCCTCTACTGTGCGCTTAACAATATCCGTTTCAATGCCGCACCTTTTATGCTCCAACATATCCAAGGCTGTGTCAACGCCCCCGCTACAAACCCCTTTTTGTTTGGCGGACTTATTACCACCTTGGCATGTGCTTTAGGTCTTGGTGATGATCTCCTCTCCCTCTCTCATCTCATGCTACCTGCTCAATCACTCGACCTCACTTATTGCCGTGATTCCCACTTGGTTTCACCCCGCCATGATGGCCGATACACTTTGGTCGTCAACAAAGTTCTTATTCCTCATATAATCCTTCCATGCCCTGAAAGAATCAACATCCGTTATGTTCAGCGTTGGAGGCTTATTGAAGACAATCCTCAAGACAACCAACCTGAACATCCTAATGAACCTATGGATGCAAATGAAGAAGAACTCAACCAAGGGCAAGATGATGTCATCCAACCTCCTCAAAACAACCCTCCGCCTATCACTCTTGAAGCCATGTATGCTGCAATTCAACGACAAGATCAACTCGTTCAAGCTATGCAGACAAATCAAACTGAAACAATAAGGCTCATTCGAGAGATGCAACAAGAGCACCGTGACTATGCTATTAGGAACGAAGGTCAATACACTGAAATTGCTACATATTTGCATGATCTTAACATTCGTGTTAATGGCTCTCCTTCTGATAGACGTCGCCGTGTTCGTACAAGAGGCGCAAGCAGTTCTCGCAACCGCAACACTGAGGAGTAGTTCTCATGCATTGAGGACACTGCATCATCTAAGTCTGGGGGAGTCGTATTACTTGCTTTAGTTTTATTTCCTTTTAGTTTATTTCCTTTCCTTTTAGTTTATTTCCCTTCCTTGTAATGTTTTTCTAATTCAATAAAGAATATTTATGGAATTTCAAGTCTTATCTTTATAATTCCGTAGTTATTTCAATTTCTTCCATTCTCTTGAGCCATAAAAAATTTTTTTTGCTCCCAAACGATAAATGCAAAACCCCACACGTTCGAAAAATACGAAGCTACTCAAATACTCAACGCATAGAAATTGATTCAAGTCAATACCCTTATTGTCCCAACACTCTAAAACCCCCAAGTATGCGTAACCGATTTGAATACCCGTTATACCGAAACCATCGACTTTAATTTTTGAAGTAACCCTTAGTAGTTTATTCTAGCAGTTGGCACCGTCTTAGATACAAACTACGCAGAGAGTCGATGAATATAAGTGTATGATCCTCATAATAATAATTATGTGCTTAACCATAATAAGAAATGTGCCTACTAAGTAAGGTGATCCTCACAAGATCATTTAACCTAACGGTCGCAAATCTCAAATACAAAGAATTTAAAAACTCATTGTTGATTGGTTCAGAAGTCATCTGGTACTGAACTTGGTAGGAAGGACTATTGTCCGATTCCCCACAATCTACAAGTGAATGCTAAGGAGTATACCACATATTGTGCCAGAACTCCATGAGAAGGATCATAGTCACTAACCGACTACTCTGCTATGTGCGTGTCGAGATAATGGGCTTAATGTGATTGCGCACGAATGAAAAGGGTAAAACAAGATGACGAGTCAAGGTCAAGCTATAATGGCATGATTCGGATTGGTATGCATGCTGGGAGTTGTCTAGTGTTGCTACTATAAGTTTATTGCTAGGGTCTATATCATTATTTTCAAACAAAAACATTATGTAGCTGAGTATGACCAAACGACGTGGTGGAAGCGGATTTCATTTCGCTGTCCTCCTATCTTTACCTTATTATTTTGCTTGAGGACAAGCAAAGGTTCAAGTCTGGGGGAATTTGATAACACGATTTTATATCGTATATTTAGCTTGAAATTCGTAGATATTTATAGCATTTTCCGTTTATTATGTTAATTTATTATGATATTACGCGAGTATTTGCTTTGTTTCAGGTTTTACACTCTTATTATGACTATTTGTGAAAAGGAGAAGAAATGGAGTTAAAATGACCACTATTTGTGCCTAAAAGATGAAAAAGGAGTGCTGAAGTGAAAGAGGGGTGCAAATAAGACCCAAAGGCCAAAAAGAGACAATTCAGCCCACAAAGGAACCAAAGGCGCGTGGCCCAAAACCTTGCCAGCACATGGAGACGCACGTCTCCAATGTTCTACGCCACGTCACCAGAGTGGAGACGCCCGTCTCCAGCTCCTCCTACTTTTACTCCACTTGAGACGCACGTCTCAAGTCATTCAACAGAACTTCCCCAAGAATCGGAGACGCACGTCTCCAAGTCCAAGTCTGCTGAGTTCCTCTTTTCACGCAACGTCACAGCAAAACCTCCCCTATAAATAGAACCTGCTACCTCACTTCCAAAGGGTCCGATTTTCTGCCAACGAAGTGCTGCCGAAATTGTACCGCGAACCATATTTTTCATTCTGCTTTCATTCAAACACTTATTTTCTCACAACGATTTCTACACCGGAAATTGTTGTGAACTTTTTATAAATCTAGCCTTACGTTAGATTTATCGCTTTTATTCCCTTGTTTTATTTTCTGTCCGTTTAAATTCCGAAGAACGATCCAGCCAACCTGTGGTGGAAGTTCGATACTTGAAGATTTACTTGCCATTTATTTAATTCAGGTTTAATATTTACCGCCTTATTTATGTATTGATTTGCATGATATATTATATGCCTTTTAACATGCCTTTTATTATAAGCCAAATTAGTTTATGCATGCTTAACCGTATTAATATGTCTGGCTAGATAGCTAAGGTATCGGTATGTAGAGTAAGTTAACTGTGGGATCCGAAATAAATTGGCTTAATTATGTTTTATTAACTATCACCTGTTTTTGGTTTATATGTCTAATTTAATTAGTAAGTCTTAAAACCAATAGAGCGAACGTTTGAGGGGTTAAGACGGTCAAAGGTTAAAATCAATAGAGCGAAAGTTTGAGATCTTTAACTGGATAGTAGACATAGGACATTAAAACTAATTAGAACTTATTTATTTTCAAAAATTGTTTTTACACTCGAGCGGGATGGCGAAAGCGTACGTTAGGGATATTAGCATGTTCCGAGTCAACAGAGCGAAAGTTTGAGATTAGGAGATTTAAATAGATAACAACTTCGTAAAACAGGCATTTTATTAATTACGTTGTTTCCAAAAAGCTTTTCTAAAATCTAATGGGATGGCGAAAGCGTACATTAGGATTAGGATAGTAATCTAAATCAACAGAGCGAAAGTTTGAGACGAGGATTTTTAACCAATTGAATTAGTAAAGACTTTTAATTGAATTACCATCAGCCAATGGAACTTCGGATCACCTTAAGTTAAACGAAATACATACCGATGTCTGTTTATTATTATATTTCTTATTATTCACAATCACTCTCCCTTAAGAACAATCAAATTATTAGTATCCTTAGCTTTACATAGTAACCTTAGATAACAGTAGATCGATTCATAGTCCCTGTGGATTCGATATCTTTTAAAACTACACGACACGACTGTGTACTTGCAGTCATCAGATTAATAGACACGTATAGTCGCGATCATAGACCTCCTCCTGAAACACTACCTTCAAAATTACCACCTTCAGAGGCATGACCTTCAGAAGTTTGACCACCTCTAGAAGTTTCACCTATAAAGTCTTGACCATTAGATTCTAGACCACCTTTAGAGTTTGGATCACTTCCAGAGTCTGGATCACTTCCAGAATCTTCATCATAGTCACCTTCGGACTCTGATTCACCTTCAGAATCAAAATCATCTTCTGATTCTGACTCATCTCCAGAAACAACTTCCAAACTTTCTTCAGAAGCACCTCCAACACCAGAGGCAGGATTAGACATATTTCAATCCCAAATTTCTAAACTTTTTCACTATGACATCTCTGCTGAATTCTGACTTCTTAGAGATTGGACAATAAATTTTTTAAGCACTCGTACCGTGGCACCTCACCAGTAACATTACTTTACTTCAATCATCCAGCTTATTTCTTTTAGCATTTGGAACATGTTTATAGAAAACAAAAAAAAAAATAGCCTAAGATGAATCACACTTTGCTTATCTCTAGTCCACTTCTAAAAAGGAACAACTTCTTTCAGTTTCTTAGTTGGACACCTGCTGAGCACATACGTTGTAGTGGCAACAAATTCTCCCCACAACGAGTAAGGTAGCTTCTTCTACTTCAACACGCTCGTTGTCATATCAAGCAAAGTAAGATTCTTTTCTTTCAAAAAGACCATTGTGTTCTAGAGTATACAAAATAATCACTTTATGCTCAACTCCATTTTCTTCATATAATTGTCTGAACTTTGTAGAGTTATTCTCACCTCCACCACCAGTTCTGAGAATCTTTAGCTTCTGTCCACTCTGTCTTTCTGCCTTCACCTTGAACTTCTTAGACTCAGTAAACACCTCATGCTTAAACTTGATGAGTGCTCCCCATGTCATTCTTGTGAACTCATCCACATATGACATAAAATACATTTTTTTCCAAGTGAAGGTTTTGGCCCACACACACCAAAATGCAAAACTTCTAAAGCATGTTTTGCTCTTGGAACCACTTAATGATGCAAATAGAAATCTAGGTTGCTTACCTTTCATGCATATCTCACATGACTTCTTAGGCTTCACAATCTTTAGAATACCATGTACCAGCTTCTTAGAATTCAGATGCCCCGTGTAACACGGTGGGAGAACTAACTTTTAGATATGTTTCGGATAGAAAGAGTCGCCACCGACTTTTATTTTATCCAATTGGAAGGGCAAAAAGAACGGGAAAGACCTTTGAAAGATTTTTAGTTTGGGGGGAAGGTTATACAAAGGGAAGGTGTAAGCACCCTTTGTATCTATGGTTATCCATGGGCTATTAATTGCTTAGCTCACTTTGTTTGTTTGAAATGTTTGAAAGAGTGTAGTGTGTGTTTAGAAAAAGATTTTTAAATAAGGACTTTAACTTGTAAATAAGTGTAGCCTTTTGGAAATCATTTGAAAAGAGGTGTGCAAAAAGTAATTTGAATTGATTGTGAGAAAGCAATTAAAAGTACCTACCCTAAGAGTGGATCTTTTTTGTTCTTTACGTCTTTTGTTTGAAAGGGCTATCCATACCATAAAGAGGGTAGGTAGTCCTTACATTGGATGTGCGGGTCATCGAGAATCGTCATTTTCCATAAGTCTATCCATACCATAAGAATGGCAGGAAATCTTTAGGAAATGATGGAATAGTCAATTGTAGGCACCCAATAAGGATACCTTAGCATTCGAAGGGGCGATAATCATTTATCGAGGCAACATCGAGGGACAAGATCATTTTTAATCGTAGGCAACTCGAAGGGATTATGATCTTTTATTCTGAGGGACTATGATGATTTGAATTCGTAGGCAGCATGTGCTAAGATATCCCTACACTCGAAGGGACTTGACTATTTGATCGAAAAGCATCGAAAGAGGAGTTACCCTAAAGGTGGGTGTGTGTAGCAATCACGTGTTAAATTCAAATATTTAATCTTGAGTTAGTGAGCTACGTCCAGTTATTAGTCTTGCCACTCCCTACTTTACTAACCACGCAGTTAATAGCAGTTATAATTTGCGGAAAATAAAATGCAGAAAGTAAATGTCTTACGCTATTACAATGCTTCAGGATTAGGGGGGTACATAACCAAAAATGGGGGATGCGGAAAGTAAAGAGACGAAAGTAAAAGGTCCTAATTACTTTTACATCCAAAAATATGCAACCTGTACACCTTCTAGAATTTAAATAAATGGATAAACGAATAATTAAATAAAAGACGAGATTAAAACAAACATACGACAAGCATAGAGTATGAGGTGAGAAGAGAATCGCGATAGAAAAATTAAAGGTTGAAGAAAATCGAGTCTAAAGAAATCATGTGAAACCCTAAATTAATTATTAAACTAATTCCAAATTAATCTAACTCTAAATTAATAACTAAATTAATTATTAAATAAGTCTAAGTAAAATAATCTATTATTCAAAAATTAACCCTAAATTAATTGATTAAAACAAAATAAAAATTGATTAAATTACAAACCTAAAATTAATTATTTCTTACTAATTAAATGATTAAAAACTACTACCTCCGCTCCTTTTTATAAGAGACAATTCACTTTTTAGGTTCATTGAATAATCAATGTATCTAGTCTATAAATAGACCAAATACATTAGTTATTGAATGAATCTAAAAAATGAATTTTATCTTATAAAAAGGAACGGAAGTTGTAATTAATTAAATCCTATATGGTTAAATTAAACATAATCCCAATTGTTTAACAAAAATTAGTGGTTAGTTGTTAGTTAATAGGTGGAAAACAAACAGCAAAACAAACAAAAAAAGAAAAAAGGAAGAGAAAATAATACTGGGCGTGGATCCTGTGTGGGCGACATTTGGAGGTACACCATGGGCATGCGTATCCTGGTTCCTTGGATTATGCGCTGGGAAAATCTTGTGGTCTTATGTTGGAGGCGCATGGTGGTCCATCACAAGATAAAGGCACTGAATCTACCAAATTTGCAAATGATAAAAATAAGTGTCTTACCTGGGGATCGATCCCCCTCCCTTTGAGTCCCACGGCTATCACCATTACCAATTAATCCAAATTTGCTTACTGATAATACTATGACCAATAATCAATAAATGTTAAAAATGAAATTAAATGGAATAGTCAAACCGTGGGCCTCCCTGGGGCGTGACGATCCAATCAGAGAGAGTGAGGGAAAGTTTGAATGCTTGACCAGCCAATGAGGGAAAGAGAGAAAACATGGAACATTTGACCAACCAAACGCATCGTCCCACGTGTGATCCACCATCCTCCTACACTGTTCATCTCCTTCTTCCTATTACCTGCGGATTCAGCTGCGGAATCAACTGCGCTTTTTCCTGTGGATTTTTCCGCGAGTTCGTCATCCCCCACCTGCAAATTGGAAACGCGAAAAAACACAACAAAGAAAGACCCTTATGAACCCAGATCATCTTATTTATTCCCCCTGATCACGATTATGGTCGTGGTTCGTCCTAAAAGTTCCTGTATAGGCCAAAACGATAACAAGCTTTCTCAAGCCCTAGCAATGGTGTAACGTAATCCGAGCTTCAAAACTTTGTGGCGACGATTCAAATCATCTTCTATGATACTTCAGGAGTGGAATGGAAGTGATGACGTGCTCTGAAAGTCGCTGGAAGCATAATTCACTCGTGCCCTAGTTTTTCTTGAAACTTGGAAGTTTTGGAATGGTTATGGAGACTAGGATTTTCGTCCCCTTTGAGGCTGGAAGTGTTGTGCTTATATAGGGGAAGAATTTAGGGCAAAAAGGTTTAGAAAGAATCAAGAGATTGGTGAGGAAAAGATTTGAAGAAATTTGATTGGAAATTATATGCAATATTTCTATTTTTGTTCCAATCATATTTCTTTCTCTCTCCACGAAATTCCCTTGATTTCTCCTAAATATATTTCTCCAAATTTGATAGCAATAAGATCTTATTCGAATCTTTGATTATTTTTATTATTTATTTAGTTTATATTGACTTTTTATGAATAAAAATTTAATATAATAAAATAAATAAGTCAAAAAAAGGAAGAGTGGAATTATGGGCTTCTAATGCACTCATGATCATGTTTAGAAACTCAAACTTAGGCCCATTAGTTCAAAAATCCAACATTGGCCACTTTGTGTTAAGTGCATTTTTTCAAAATCGACCAACTTGTGCAAGCCATAACTCTTTCAATTTTTATTGTATGGAAGTTTTCTACAACTTTTTGGAAATCCCAAGATGTCCTCTACAAGCCACTTTGGAACCATTTTTTCATTTGAGGATTTTATCTTGATGATATAGGCTTTGACAAAAAATAGCTTTTTGCGAGCTTCTAGAAGGACCTGTAATGTTTTGGCTCATATCTCCCAAATGAAACATTTTTGGCCTTGGCTTTAGAGAGATAAAGTTGTAGAGAATTCAATTTCCTTCAAAATAGGCTTTGTTGGGAAATTTCTGATGAAGTATGAGAGAGATATGATCAGTCAAAGTTGGGTTGACTTTTAGTCCAAAACCCTAATTTTAGAAACTTGGACATTTAGAGATTTTGAAGCTTTCCTTGATGAATCATGATCAATTATTGATCAAATGATGAATGTTAATTCAAAATGTTGATGTTGACCATAAATCAGGAGTTTGGTTGTGGTTTGACCATGGTTGACTTTTAGGTCAAATTAGTCGACTGTTGACCTTTGGAGTAGTTGACTGGGCAATCTTGTGAATCAGAGCTTGGAAATTAATGTGAGGATTCTTTGAGGCATATGGGAAACCATGGGGTGCACTTAAGGTATCAAAACCTGATTTTACTTTGAGAGAATCAAAACCCTAATTTGTGGCTTATTGCTTAGGAGAGAGGTAAATGCGCCCAATTCTTGCATATTCTTGAGCAATTGAAAGTCAAGTGAGTCAAAATATAATGGGCAAATTTTAGGGTATGACACCCCGAGCTTCTGAAGTTCAGATGCCCCAATCTCTTATGCCATAGCTCACTATCACCATCAGCGCCTTCTGCACTAAGGAATTTAGTTTCAGCTGTAACCACATTCACCTTGAATGTTCTATTACTTCCCTATTCAGATTGCATAATAAGCTTCTGATCAGAATCATACAACTTTAAGACATTGTCCTTCATAGTTACTCAGAAACCTTTCTCAATTACCTGACCTACACTCATTAGATTGCTCTTCATCCCAGGAACCATATAAGCATCTTTGATCGTAACAGTTTTACCATTCTTCACTTTGATTATGGAATTTCCAATTCATTTGGCATTAAGGAACTTATCATCTGCACATCTAATCTTTGTCCTCTTTCTAGAATCAAAGTCTATCAGCCATTGTTTGTTTTCACTTATATGATTTAAGCATCTAGTATCTATATACCACTATTCTAAAAATTCATTATTGTCAAAATCAGAAGCCATCAATATAAGAGGTTCATCATTAGATTCTATGGTTATATTTTCTTCTTCTAACTTCTTTCCTTTATTTGACCAACATTTAGAAGCATAATGGCCAAAATTCTTAGAATAGTAGCATTGAATCTTCTTGTTGTTAAGCTTCTTCCTTCCCTTCTGATTTTTCTTCTCATCAGAGTTGGGTGCCTCTGACTTCTAAGAATCACCATATCTCTTCTTAGCTTCTGACCAAGAAAGCTTTTGATTCTTCCTACCAGAAGACGCCTTCAAAGCCTGCTCTTCCTCTCTCTCTCTCTCTCTCAGATGTTCTCTCAGTTAGACGCAACTCTTGTGCTTCTAGACTGCTTTGCAGCTCTTCAATTATCATGGTGCTCATATCCTTAGAGTGTTCAATAGCTACAACAATGTAATCAAATTGAGGAGTAAGTGATCTCGGTACCTTCTCAATAATAACTTATTCTGAGAGCATTTCTCCACAAGCTTTCATCTCATTAATGATCAAAATCACTCTAGAGATGTACTCAGGTACAGGGATGGCAAGTAGACCCAAACTCGCGGGGCCCACCCGCACCCGAACCCTAGTCAACGTGTGAAAACCCGAATTGACTGAGTTTGGGTTTAGGTGCGGGTTTGGATAGTGTGAAACCCGCACCCGAAACCCGAAATCAAACCCGTTTATATATATATATATATAATATTGTGGAAAGTTGTAGGAAAAATGTATTTTATGTATTTTGCTGCGGGTTCGGGTTTGGGTGAAAAAACACGAACCCGACGGGTATGGGCGTGGATGTTATTTTGCCACCCGAACAGTATTTGGGTTTGGGTTCGGGTGCCAATTTCGGGTGCGGATTTGGGTATAATGAAACCCGCACCGACCCGACCTATTTTCATCCCTACTTAGGTACCTTATCATTGTTCTTCATGTTGAGATTCTCATACTGCTTACGTAGAGACTGAAGCTTCACCTTCTTCACATATGAGTCATCGACGTAGCACCGTATTAGTGTGCCCCACGCAGATTTCACCATCGTCGAATTAGATATCTTCTCAAACACATTCACAATCACACACTAATGGATGTAGAACAACTCTTTATGATGCTTCTTCTTTGTTTCTTGTTGCACGTTTCTTTGCACGTCCGTTGCATCTGCAGCAACCGGCGTGTAACCTTCGTTGACGAGATTAAGCACATATTGAGTGTCAAATAATGCACACATCTGAATCATCCACCAATTCCAATTCTTTCCATCAAACATCAGAAGTTTCGTATTCAAACCACCGTTTCCACCGTTCATCTTCGATATTGTGCAAGAAATCACTCAGACCTCACCAAACACTCGTGTTTCCCGATCCCTCAAAATCAAGAAATGTGATTCCACTACGATAATGATCTTTAATTCATTGTGAATTGAATGAATCCGAAATCAAAACAATCACACACCTCACATACACTCGTGTTTCCCTTCTCGTGTATTTGAATCGAAGCTCTAGATTCCAATTGTTGGAGCACAAGGTTGAAGATAAAGATGATGATGATGGGAGAGAGAGAGAGAGACTAATTTTTCTCTTAATTGAAAAAGAACATTTACAATGAATGATTCTACACGTTATCAATTACAAAGCAAAAATGCAATATATATTAAACCCATATTGGACCAAACTAATTAAAGTTCAACCCAAAACCCAACAAACTAACAACAAACACTCTGAATGTGCAATTACACTTATCCAATTTGCTGCTCTCTTTCACATGAGGCGAATTTGAAATTTTTTATAAAAAAATATTTTAATATCTTATGAATATTATTTTATTTTAATCTTTAATGAAAACTAATCAATATTTTTAATAACATGACATGCCATATATGATTTTTTTATAAAAAACTATTTAGGGTTAAATATGTTTTTCGTCTCTATGTATAATTCAAATTCAATTTTAGTCCCTATAAAAATTCTCTTCGAATAATGGTCTTCCTAAAATTTTCCGTTCACACTTTTGGTCCCTACGTTAGTTTTTCTAACAGAAGCTGATGTGGAACATGTTAAAAAATTGTGTTAGATTGTGGGGGTTATAAACCCCCCGAAATTAAAATTAACTTTTAAAAAACACTAAGGTGAAATTATCCATCCCTGAAACTTAAACCAAATATCTGCACGTATCCATGTAAAATAAGTTATCAAATTAACATAGATAATGGAAAAAAATTTAAATAACCAGCTTTAAAAAAATACTTAAAAAACCATATTTTCAAAAAAATTACCAAAATGTCTAGGTTTGACAGACCCTCCAGGGGTATGCGCCAAACCATTTGGCGCAAGCATTGTGATCTAGCCATTTCAAATGGCGCAAACACTATGGCCATTAGGGTAAGCCAATTAAATTTGCGCATAGGTTATGGGAGAGAAACATAGGCGCCATTTGAAATGGCTCCTATGTGTTTGGGTTATTTTTTAAAAAAATCCCATTTTGCGCCAAGTTTTCGATTCCGGTCTTTGATTTTCGCAAAAATGTCCGATACGCCGATTTCGTAAAATTGTTATCAACCCTAATTAATGTTTTTGTGTAGTCGATTCCGCCGATTAATAAAGTGGATTTCATTGATAAAAAATATGTTACATAGTCGATACACGAAGTTGATACATTCTCGTAAAAAAATGTCACGAAGCTGATTAAACATGTGATGAGGTTGTTCCACGGCTAGGACATTTCCTTTTATTGTGCCCTAGTTGACGACAAATACTGCATTTTATTTCCATTTTGTCATGGACGTCCATCTCGGTTCGAATGAGAGTACTATTGGGGCGACCCTTTTTATTTCGTCGCATCGTATCATTATGCCATACTACCTCCCCCATCATACTCAGGACAGTAAATCTCCTTTGCCACCACTAGGAATGTCACACTGTATACTTGGAGCAATGTCTCAGCCTTGTAAATTGGAGAAATTAATGACAATGCATCTCGGTGCGCATATGCACATGCTGCTATGACATGCAAGCAAGGCATACGAAATGCTTGAAACTTACCATAGTCGCACCAATGATCATCTAGTAGAACCCGATATTGTTGTCTCGATAATCCTTCATTGTGGTCAATTGTTTCTCAAACACTGAAGGTGCGGTTGAATCGATCGAAAGCAGTTACATGATGACTGTTGGCCTTGGAAGATTGTTCTTTCATAAATTTCATGCAACTCTCGCTGAACAGATGACCCAATTCTCTAACAGCACTTCACCTTTGACTCTTGTTGAGAATAGCGAAGCCATCCTAAAGTAGGTTGCCTCCACCAGTGCAGTGATCGGAAGGTTTCAGATGCCCTTAAAAACACCGTTCATGGATTCTACTAGATTTGTTGTCATGTGGCCCCATCGCACGCCGTTGTCGTAAGCCCTGGTCCATTTCTCTCTGGAAAGGCTATCAATCCAACTTCCCGCGTCTAGATTTGATAAAACAATTTCACTCCGATAATGTTAGAATGTAGGCTGAGTTAATGCATATCCCGCATTTACCAGTCTTTTTCGGAGGTTCCTATCCTTGATCTCCCGCATGAAATTCTGGGCAATATGGCGAATACAGTAGACATGTGTTCATGGTGGGTGTTGCCATTCGTTCGCTGGATTATTGTAAGCACTTTCAATGGAAGCATGTCTATCAGAGATTAAACAAATATCGGGTTGAGGAGCAACGTGTTCTTGGAGATTCCTTAAAAAGAAACTCCAACTCGCGACAGTTTCACCTTCCACTATTGCGAATGCTACTGGAAATATGTTGTTGTTTCCGTCTTGTGCAACCGCCATCAACATGGTTCCTTTGTATTTACCACATAACCAAGTTCCATCGATTTGCAGTATCAGTTTACAATATGCAAACCCTCGTATGCAAGGTTGGAAAGCCCAGAAAAGACGATGGAATATACCATTTCCTTTGACACGGGTTCCATCCGGGGCATGCGCTGACAGTGTCTCTAGATTAGTGACGGTGTCTGGAGCATACATTTGAAGTGCAGTTAGTTAACGTGGAAGAATTTTGTATGACTCCTCCTAATTGCCGTACATAATTTGAATGGCCTTTGTTTTAGCTATCCAAGCCTTTCTGTAGGATGGAGTATAGTTGTATGTTGTAACAATATGCGAGATAATCGTCTTCACCTTCAGAGACGGGTCACAGTTAATAAGAGGCAAAATCTTCTAACATATAAGATCATAACTAAGCTTTGTATGATATTGGGACGTATTGGAGTTGACACATGTGTGTTGTTGTGAAATGGATCCTATGACACAGGCATCACTTCTCTTCCTATATGAAAGCTCATTAACATTCATAATAAAACACAAAACCCTATATTCCTCAAGTGCCACAACATTTTGAAAGATCATTAAAAGCTCATTAACATTTGAAGTTTGGTTTTTGTTAAAGATGGATGAAGACCATGTCACAGATGGAGGGTGAAACTCCATGGTAGGAAGGAAGAATTGCATAATGTAATACATGATTCATCTGCAAGGGTAAACATGTTTTTTCAACAATAGTAATGGCCACAGTAGTGCTTACACAATTTTGTAATAACTTCGCAGTGGGAAGTTAGAAGTTTCTTCGGTTTTCCGGTGTAATATACTACATATTCTTTTGGTCTATATGTATTTAGTTGTTTCACTAGGTTATCTAATTCCATTCCTATTTTTTTACAGTTCTTCTTTTAAAGAGGATAGAATTTCATCTATATGATACCAACTTTAGTGAATCTATATGGGTTTTCTCCTAGAAATAAAGGGACAAAGAACACGTACAATGTTGAGATAGATATGGTGATTAGAAGAATTTCATGTTCTTGTTCCTGTTGCAAAGCCTAGAACCTTAGAGTTATAAATAGTAGGAGACAAACACAACCTAGGACCTTTATAATATTTTGGAGTTTAGTCTACAAATAAAATAAAAGAGAATTTCTCAACCAACCCCATGCCCCTCTTACGCACCACCAAATGTCCATTTTGTCCTCGTGCTTCCGTAAATGCATCTCCGGAAGCATCCTTTTTTTTGTTAAACGTTGTTTTGTTCCGTAGATGCACCTACGGAAGTCTTCCGCATATGCATCTACGGAAAGATTTTGGTGTTATATCTCGCGCCAGACCTTTCCTCTCCCTTATTCTTCACATTTTCAAACTCTCATACTCTCTCAACCCTCATACTCTCTCAACCCCAAACTCTCTTTCCCCTACTCAAAATCGATATCAAGTTCGGCTACGTTGTCAATATTAACTTTAACTATTTATCAAGTTCAAAGCGATATTTTAATCGGTAAGTTTTTGAAATTTTTAGTTATTTTAGAGTAGTTTTGAAATTGAATTAGAATGTGTTATTTAGGTGTAGAAATGAAATGATAGGTTTAACAATAGTGTTTAGAGACAATGTAGGGGTTGTTTGAGGTTTTAAAAGGACGATCAAGCCACAAAAATGGAGTTTGTTAGTGACTGGAACTTTACTCAGACGCCATTGTTGCGATTTCTGAATTTCAATTGCTTCCGTAGATCCATCTACGGAAGAGGTGGACGTTGGGGCTTTCCGTAGATCCATATACGGAAGCACCCAATGTATTCACAACTAACGTGCTTTCGTAGGTCCATCTACGGAAGTGCCCATGTTTTTGAAACTAACATACTTCCGTAGGTGCATCTACGAGAAATTTTTTTTTTTAATTTATTGTTTATTAATATTTCATTGTTCATGTAAGGTTACCTATGCAGACATTATGACTCACAGGCCAGATAGAGATATACATAGGAGGACTGCGCATCACGTATCTGTGCATCGCGAACGGGCGCGTCTTATATCTCATGTGTTTGATGGAGCCAATGTTCCACCAGATACATCCGCTCCAGCTGGGACTTCTACATATGTTCCAATTGTGGGGGTCTCAATTGCAGTTCCAATTCATACACCCGTTACAGTCGGGCATTCTACAGTTGTTCTAGTTGAGGGGCCTTCCCCGTCTACTACTACTTCACGGAGGCCCCAGGATGATGCGGAGGGTACTTCACAAATGCCACCACCCTGCAGACGTCGTCTTTGCACTACTTCTACTTCTACTTTTGTGCCTGTGGCAGTGACGGGCGATGCAGGATCTGCTGTGCCACCTACGCA
Organism: Vicia villosa; assembly: GCF_029867415.1. NCBI lineage: Eukaryota > Viridiplantae > Streptophyta > Magnoliopsida > Fabales > Fabaceae > Vicia > Vicia villosa. The sequence continues at coordinate 146,505,751 of NC_081180.1, forward strand.
GGAACACGAGGATGAGCCGATGCCGGAGCCTATTTGATACCCTAAGGGTCCTGTAGACGCATCCCTTTTGACAAGATATGACGAGAATGCAGCTAGACGTATATGTGATGGAGAGGTACATTTTATTTCTTAATTACTTTTTATTTGCGTCATTTTTGACCTTGCTTATTACTAACCGTTTGAATTTTTAAAAAATTTCAAAGTAGAAATCCCCAGAGGTTCTACAACCATGGGTGGAAGATTAAAGATCTCGCGTAGCCTAACGAACCATGGTTTCAGGAGGTACTGGCAGCTTTAGGCATGATGCACAAATGATGGACAAATGACTTAAGACAGGTAATCAGAGTCGCACAGCGAAAGTGTGATGTGGAGTAGTGTTATGAGTACTACTCGTGGGCAGTGAGGAATTAATATGCCGGGAGCCTACGTAGAGAACATGTATTGATCTATATGTTGGATTTAGGATCTAGTGGATGTAAGGATGTTGTACCGGAGAATTAGAACCCTTTTGAATAATTGCCGAGATGATGAATAGGTTATTGTGGTTGTACGTAGTTAACCACAATAACCCTTTCGAATAGAGTATGTATTCGGCGAAGTTAAGACGATGACTTGATACCATATGATGCTATAATAATTTTGTACTGTTGTAAGATGTTATTGTAGATTTCCAGATATAACGATGAATTATACTCTATGAAGGACGAAGTTGATTTAATTCTTAGAGAAGGGCGGAACTCAGTTTGAGCTATTTTGTAAGCAATGGTATATTGAGGCTAATGAGTGTGATTATGATTACTTGTGTGTACTCGTTCTGATGATTAGGATGTTTAAATGGAGGAAGTAAATCAAGGATTTGTTTTTGGATGCGAGTAAGCATTGCTGAGTGGTAAATTAGTACCATGGATGGTAAAGAATGATTCTTGAATGAATGAGTAGAGAGAGCCATAATTGGGTAAAACTCAGAAATCTAATTGGTAATGATGGTTGTAACGAGTAATCAGAATAGTGCAGCAAAAGCGGAATGTAAACGTGTTGGATAATTGCTAGTGTGACTTGAGAGGAGTCTGATAGTTGAGATTCAATGGTATAGGAATATCATTATTGAGTTTCTTGAAGGAAGCAGTTGGTGAAATGTGTAAGTATTATTTTATCGCTCAGATGGAAAAGTGTGTCTAAGGGTGGTACGTTCAGTAGATGGAATGCATTACTACAGTGTTGATCAGGTGTGATCATACCATGGATTCTGTAATTATATTATTCGATTATTGGGCGCACTGTATGGGTTGTACCTCAATGTTCTATTGTTGTTAACCTTTTGGAGATATAGCGAGTGGTACACCTTTGGATTGGTTGAATGCGACGTAAGAGCAGAGATTGAATGAATGAGACATGCTTTCTGTTGGTTATGTCAGATGAATTTTGAGGATCGACTAGGGAAATGTTACCTGGGAACTAGAGAGTCAGATGAAGGACTCCTATCCGGAACTTTTCACTTGAAGTATGTTTTCGAGGACGAAAACTCTTTTAGTGGGGGAGAGTTGTAACACCCTATATTTTAAATTTATTAATTTAATTGGAGTTTAAATTAATTTCTTGGGTTATTGGTATTTTAATTGGACTTAAGTTGGAAATTGTGTAAAATAAGTTATCGGGCCATGGGTTGTGCTTAGTGAAAGAGGGGTGCTAAATGGTTAGGTCTTTTACTAAGTTATAGTTTATTCTATTTTAGTTTCATAAAACAAGAAATTGGAAAATAGAGGAGAAAAAGAGAAAGAAGAGAAGAGAAGCAGACACGTGAAAGAGGAATAGAAGAGGAAGAGGACCAATTAAGAATTTTTGGCTAAGGTAAGGGGAGATTCTTCCGGTTAGCATCTCTTATCGTGTTATAGACGATAAGGTTGATTAGATGTATTGTATAGGTCAATTGAATCATAGGTTAGATTGGGGTTTGGGGATGGTTTGATGAAAATTGTATGATTTGGTAAATTTTGCATGACTTGATGATGTTATGATGATAATAGATGCAAATTGTATGCTAAATGTGCGTTATAATATGTGTTGTGTGGCTGTATGTAAAATCTTGTCAATTGGAATCGGTTTGGTCATGGTTTGGTGGAATTGGGGTAAAACTCGTCTGCTGTTTTCTGCGATTGGGGGTTTTGTGAAATCGCCAGTTGGCGCCGCGTCCAAGGGTTGGCGCCGCGAACTGCTTGGGAGAAAGGTCAAGAAAATTTGGTTTACTCAGTTCGCGCCGCGAACTACTTGGCAGAATGTTCAAGGAAATTTGATTCGCTCAGTTCGCGCCACGAACCTTGTTTGCGCCGCGTGCTGTTAGTGATAGTTGTTTGGAAAAATTTTAAAGATGCATAATTTTCAAACCTTAAACCCGTTTTTTGTGCCGTTTCGAGCATGATGAACCTTATGAAATAACCTATGTGCTTATATGATGAAATGAGGTGTAACTTTGATTATTTTAGATCATGATTTATTTTCTTGTTGAATGATGTATTGTGTATATATATGATGAGATATGACAATACATGCTATGTTTAAAGCACGAGTTGTGTGATGATTTGTTTGATTGTATGATGAAGCTTATGAGACATTCTATGCGAGGATATGAGTATGATGTGAATATTTTGTTAGTTTGATGGATGATGTATTGTTGATATATATGATGAAATGTGATGATATAAGATGTGTTTGAAAACATGATTTTGTGATGACTGTTGAGGATTGTATGATGATGATAATGATTAATCTGTTTTGGAAATGATGCGGATACATGTATGTTCTTAGTGATGATGATGATGCTTGATTTGTATTGGATGATGCTGATACATATACATGCTTTTGATGATGATGATGATGGTAAGAGTATGAGACGATGTCGTTCATCGGATCGAAGATGTAATAAGTATGTTATATGTATGCATTCATTCATAAATCATTGACGAGGGTTGTATCCAGATGATGCTGGATCAGTGAAGGGCATAGTTCCCAAGGTGTGGAACTTGTGCTGGCAGGGCTGTATCCAAACGATGTTGGATCAGTGAATGGCATAGTTCCCATGGTGTGGAACTTGTGCTGGCAGGGCCATATCTTGACGATGTTGGATCGGTCGGTGGGTTATTCCCATTGATGATGATTGGTACCACATGATAGTGTCAGTTTATTACATATGCATGATTTGTTGTGACTTGATTGATGAGTATGATGTGTGTTTGAATGATGTATTTTGTTGGGGTTTGTGTAAGTGATGGATGTTTCCTGATAATCTGAATATGATGAAATTGAGTGAATAATATAACTATGAGGTGTTATTGTTTATGATGAAATAATATTTGTTAATCGTGAATGAGACTCACCCTTACATGTTGTCATTTTCAGATTGAAGAATAACGGCTTTCAACTTGGTGAGGATTAGCTCATGAGTCAGTGTGTTAATTTAGCGTCAAGTGTCATGCTCTGATAATTGTAACACTGGGGAACATTAGCTTAGGGTTCATGTTTTAATGACTCTATTTTTATGATCTTGGTTTTATTTTGGGATGTAGTATTAAAGATGTTATACTCATCCGAATGTTGGATTTCCGCTGTGTTGAATGAGATTATTTTATGAGATATGATGAATTATGTAGACTTTCCTCAGTGAATGCATGACAATGACGTATGATGTTTGTTTTTAAATTGAATTGTGGCACCCTTATTGCATGTACTCTGAAATATTTATTTAATTGCCGCGAGCTTTAGAAGGATGTTACAGCGTACAGTTACCATAGACTTGGAGAGGGATGCCTGTGGAAGGAAAGGACAGTTGCGGGCAGCTGTACTCTTTTGGTGGTAACAATCTTACACTCTTCTACTTTTTTTATAGTTTTTTATTGTACTTGAAAATAACCGTGTTTTTTTAAGGGTTGGATACTACAACACTTCCCAGACATTATTGGCTGGGGAGAGGTAGAGGAGTACACCGAAGTCATGCCACATGCCAGTGCTTTCACCCCCTTAGAGGGAACCAGGTTCCGGATATAGGCGCGCTCTTGACCACATGGCCGCGGAGGACATCAGGTACTGCTGCTATGATGAGCATCATGAGGCGGTTCCGTTTGATGAGATAGCTCTGTATTTTGGATGGTTGGCCGCCAGCTCGACCATTGTTGTACGCTATATTCCGGAGAGCGTCATGCATCAATTTGGATATGAGCAGACGATACCTCGCGATCCTACTATTTCAGCTCCTATCGCCATGAACCGCAGGCAGTTAGATGAGGTCTTTGCAGATTGGGAGCATCACATGGTCCCTGAGGAGGCACGGACGACGCTAGCAGAGCACGATTGGAGTTGTGCCAAGGGGTACATCACATGGTAGTATAGAGTCTCACATCCATACATGCTTCCAGCTGTAGAGGAAGGTCCTCCCATACCAGTCCACGAGGAGATTCTCCGTTCGTATCAGGCTCAGTTGGACCATACTCAGGATCTTCTTCATATGTGTCGTCAGATAGTTGACAGAGGCATCAAAGCTGTCATACCCCAAAATTTGCCCAAAAATTTGCCCATCTTATTTCTCTTAATTCAAACTCAGATCAAGGTACAAAGCTCAAAGACATCCCTCCTAAACAAAGGCTCAAGAAACTAGGGTTTGTGTTGTTCTGAAGAAAATCCATGGATCAAAAGCTCCAATGCATCTCATATGGTTTATGATGTTTCAAACTACCTCCATGACAAAATTCAGGACTCAATTCAAAGGATTGGTCATTCAAGTGCTCATAAAGTCAACAGTCGACTAATTTGACCTAAAAGTCAACTATGGTCAAAGTACAGTCAAAACTCCTGATTTTTTGTCAACATCCTTATTTTGAAGTATCATTCACCATTTGATCAAGGATTGATCATGGTTCATCAAGGAAATATCAGAAATCAACAATTTCAAAAGTTTCTAAATTAGGGTTTTCATAGGAGAAAGTCAACTGAACTTTGACCAGCCATAACTCCTACATGGAACATCAGAAATTTCCAATTCAAAGCTCATTTTGAAGGAAATTGAATTCTCTACAATTTTGTCTCTCACATACCAAGTCTAAAAATGCTTCATTTGGGAGATATGACTCAAAACATTACAGGTCCCTTTTGAAAGTCAACCAAAAGTCATCTTTTTCAAAAGAGCACACAAGGAGCATGAAAAATTATTTTGACATGAGATCAAAGAAATTGGTTAGAGGACTCCTCAGGGTTTCTAAAAAGTCCAAGAAATTGGAAAAATGTTGAAGTATGAGGAAATGGCAAGGTGCACAAGTTCACCTATTTTCAAGGGTATGCATGAAAGAAAAAGGTCCCAAAACTCCAAATATTTCCAAATAGGCCTATATTCTTTTCATCCAATCTTCATCTTAAGCCCATGCACGTCTCAAAAATATATCTCTCTATTTTTTATTATTTTTATTGATTATTTTATGGTTTTTATTCATTTAAATCATAATTTAATTATATAAAATAGTAAATTAAATGAAAGATATGATTTGGCTTTGATTCTAAGCCAAATACCAATCAAATATCCTCATTAAATCACTCAAAATTTGTTCACATGACTTGAGGAACAAGCAAGATCATATTGGCCAAATTTAGAAATTTTCAAAACATATTCTCAATCAAATTTCTTCAATGGCAAATCAAAGATTCATAAAGATTTGGTTCAATTTTTGTTACCCTAATGCTCCTCCTATAAGTACCAAAGTGATTCAGAGGCAGAAAGGAGGATTACACAAGGTTTTTTGCAGCCAGAGACCATAGAAGAGTTCTTGAAATTTCAAGAAAAAGTGAGAAGTCCAATTCACAAGTGCACACTGATTCAAGAGCTTTTGGCCATTCTATCACGTTCCTTAGAGATCCTTGAAGCTATCTGGATCGTCACCAAGTCTTCAAACGCTCAGAACCATCCAAAATAACTCACGGTTTGTCCGATCCTTCTTTCCTTCGATTATAGCTTTTCACGCATCATACATGAATTTGAGTGGCATATTTACGTTCATCATGATGTTATGAACGATTATGGAAGTTTAATTACGATTTCGTACTAGTATGAGGAAGATGCCATATTAGGGTTCATGCTCTTGAAATTGGGGCTTTTTAAAATACATAAAATTAGGTCAAGAAACAGGTACCAATGGATTCAAGGGCTCTGGACGATCGTATTCGTATGGTCGCGACAAATTTCTGTTTCGTTTTGTGTGTGCTATGATTTCGCAGGTGTTAAAGGTAAAGGCTTTTTACAGCTTTCCCAGAAAAAGCGCTATAAAAGACCATGTTACAGAAATTCTGTGGAGAAGACGATGACGCGTCCTCCTCCAATTGGCCAGCGTGCACGCGCTTTTGATTTTAAATCCATCCGGATCTGTTGTGTCTCACGCGTGTATGTATGATGCGCCCTCACTCTCTCAGCCACTGGATCATCATCCAATTCAATCCAACGAGCCAAAGCCTGCAGGCGCACCATGGACTTCACACGTCTGCCACACATGATTACCAGCTAAGTTTTCTAATTTTTTTTTGTTTTTTTAATTACATAATATAGTTTTCTTTATTTTATTTTGCTTATTTATTTTATTTGTTTTCAAAATTCCTTTTTAATAAAAAATTTGTTATTAACTTTCTTTTTTTTTCACAAAAACATAAAAGCAAAAATATTTATTTTATTTTAATTAATAATTCTTATTTGATTCAAATGATTAATTTAATTTAAATAATTTACATTGCTTAATTAATTACAAATATTTTTATTGATTGATTAAAATAAATATTAGGGTTAGATATTTAATCGAAACCTTATTTTCACCGATTAAATTAATTAGGTTGAAAACCAATAATTAATTAATTTAGTTTTATTTATTCTATTAACCATGGTTAACTTGTGCCCTAATCAGGGTTTACGAGGATCATTCCTACACTGAAAATCTTCCTTTTTTCTTTGTGCAATGTTCAGGGTTAGCACCAGGGTTTCCTCCGACTACGAGCCATATCAGATCAAAAGCTAAGTCATATTCTATATTTATTTGAAATTTTAGTTTGCCTCTTTTTATCAAATTAGGGTTAGCCTTAACTGTCAATGAATTGGTAACACACTCACCCTTTGCTTTTTATTTTTCCTTTTCCAATTTTCAGGGTTAGCCAGTCGGTCAAAGCTCGATTAGTCAGTAACCCTAAAACCTAACTTATTTTAATTTCTTTCTCTTAAATTATTATTTGTGTCAGACCTACTGCTCTATTGAGGTTTTATTATTGCCCTGTTTCCCCGTCCCCATGGCTGATTATGTAACTGTTCCCTGGTTGTATTGTGTGGCCTTGAAGGCACTTAAAACTGTTATATTATATTAACTGCGTGGTTAGTAATCCTAGGGAGTAATAACCTCGAACTGAATCTAGAATCACCTAATTACAAGATAATATAACTGAATCTGGTCATGTGATTGTTGCACCCACACACCTTTTATGGTAACCTCTCTTGTTGCCTGTTGCCTGTTGCCTGTTGTTTTTCAGTGCAGAATAGCCAAGTCCCTCGAATACGAGGACGCCTCAGCAATGTTGCCCTCGGTTCATTCAGATCATAAGTCCCTAATGATGCTGCATTCGATTCGCTAATATGATCTCGTCCATCGAAGTTGCCTACGAAATGTTGAGGTGTCCTCTGGTTGCCTAAAAACAATGGTTATTCTGATCCTTCCCTTAGACTACCTGCCCTTCTATGGCAGGGACAGTCTTGTGGCGAACGATGATTCGACGACCCTTTAACCTCCAAATAAAAGGACTTCCCTACCCTCTTATGGTATGGATAGCCCTGAAAGGCTAAAAGAACATTTTTCATCTAACCAGGTAATTTGCCCCTAATTGCTTTGCTCTGGTTTAAAAATCTTTTACTACACTTCTTCTCAAAAAACTTCAATAAGGCTACGCTCATTTACGAGCTAAAGTCCTTATTTTTCTTCTTCTACATTTCTAAACTTTTGGTTTCAAAGAGTAAAGCAATTAAGAGCCCATGGAAAACCACGGATGCAAAGGGTGCCTTACACCTTCCCTTTGTATAAATTACCCCCCGAACTCAGTTTTTATTTAAAAGGTTTTTCCTGTTCTTTTAGCCTTTCTATTTAATTTAGATAAAATAAAAGTCGGTGGCGACTTTTGCTTACCGTGACATTTCTTAGAAGTCAGTTCACCGTATTACAAGAGTCATTGCAGAGGGTTTATTTCCTGAGGGGACTGCTTCTAGGCGTGTGCTGGATGATATGATCAGGATGTCAGAGAGTGTATTCCAGTACCGTCGACATCGTGCCAGGACCCGTGGGACACTTGATGCTAGGGGTAGAGCCATCATATCCCTTCGTGGATTCGAAGGGGATTCGCATGATGGTACACAGGAGGACGCCCAACATACTCAGTAGTTATATTTGATTATGTATTTATATTTCATTTTAGTATGCATTTAATGATGTACTCGACATGTTAACCGACATTATTTATATATTGTATTTTTATTGGTCTACTTACTATTGTCTTTAAAACACATTACTGAATCTGAAAATGTATGTCTTTAAAAATGGAGTTTCTGAATGAAAATGAATTAAAAACAAAGCATACTTTTCCGTAGATGCACCTACAGAACACTCTAATTTCATCACCTTTCGTAGATGCATCTACAGAAGTATTTTTAAATTGAAAATAAGGTGAAATTAGCTGTGTTTTCTTTTATTTTATACGCTTCCGCAGATGCATCTACGGAAGAAATCAATTTTTTTCAAAATATGGGGTGCTTCCGGATGTGCATCTACGGAAGCAGGGGACAGAAATGGAAACTGGCGTGGTGTATAAGAGACCTAAGGGGTGCGTTGAGAAACTTTCAAATAAAATAAGATTAAATATGTTTTTGTTCCTTATAAATATCTTAAATTTTATTTTTAATTTCTATTATAAAAATGATAAATATTGGTCCTACAAAAATTTTATGAATGCAGTTTTAATCTCTGTTATTTTTTAAAATTTTGAAAAGTGTTTAATTATCCTTTAACTTTTAAATTTTTAAATAACTTTTTTCATATAAGTTTAAAATATTGTAAAATATTTATTTGTCAAAATTTAGAATTTTCTAAAATGAGAAAAATTACATATAAATTTTTAAATTTTCAAAAAATAATGATAAACGTAATAAAAATTTCGACTTAAAAATCAAATTTTGAATTCCTCTTTTTTCGAGGAACTTTTTATAATGTTCTAAACATGTCTGTATGATAATCATATAAAAATACACATTGGTTTAACAATATGAATAAAACTACGTGCATAATAGTTTTACAAATACCAAAACACGTCAACTTTTTTATAGGGACCAAAAGAAAAATTTAGTAATTTATAGGAATCAAAAACATATTTAAACCAACAAAATAATACTATTTGGCTTTTACTTGTTTAAGAAACTACTTTAATCACTTTATTGCTTGGTCACTTGATTTCACCGAGTCATAACTCACCTATAAATTGCTTATAATTTATTTCTATATCATGTCAAATTAACAATTTGAAACCAAATAAGTTCTTAAACTGATATGTATTAAATTAAACTTGTGTTTTCTCAACTTTGCATCCCAGGGCACTGTAATTTTTCTGGTTGAGAAATTTCATCGAACAAGTTGAGTGCACCTTCAATAACATACTCTCATAGAGAAATCACTTCTAATATGTTTTAGAAGTAGAAAAATATTTGAATACGATGATAAGAACCACTTGGATAAAATTGAAGAAGAAGGGGGAATATATGATTCACGACTTTTGTAGGTAGGGAAAAATTAGAATGTAATAATAGTGAAAAAAATCCTCAAATTTAGGGAGGTTTCAAATCAAGGGCGGATCCATAAATTTTTTTGTAGTGGATGCAAAATAATAATTTATACAGATTAATTGGTATGCGCCGTGTAAAAAGTTTTACACAATTTATGCATTGCAATCTTTTATAAGTGATACTTTAGATAAATTTTAAGAAAAAATTAAACACAATAAAATATAATGGTAATGCTTAAATGATAGTGTAAAAGCGCATATATATATATATATATATATATATATATATATATATATATATATATATATATATATATATATATATATATATATATATATATATATATATATATATATATATATATATATATATATATATATATATATATATATATATATATATATATATATATATATATATATATATATATATATATATATATAGGGCATATCATATGAGAATGACATATTTATATGAGAATGAATCCGAACCATTGAATTTTAAAATAAATGGTGGAGATTATGAGTGAATCTTTTTTTCTCTCTCCTACTTCATTTATTTCAAGATACTGGAGAGAGAAAAAAAGATTCACTCATAATCTCCACCATTTATTTTAAAATCCAATGGTTCAGATTCATTCTCACATTCTCATATAAATATGTCATTCTCATATGATATGTCCTATATATATATATATATATATATATATATATATATATATATATATATATATATATATATATATATATATATATATATATATATATATATATATATATATATATATATTCATGAAAATAAAATTTTAAATTTTATAAAATTCAAAATTTAAAGAAAAAACTTCTATAATAATTTATAAAATGTAAAAAAGTTTCTTTTTTTATAATATGATGATATATTTTATATTATAGCTTAATGTTTAGAATTGATAAAAATGAAAAGAATAAATAAATAAATTTAATGCTAATTTATTTTATTGGAATTCTTAAATAACTTTCATTTTTTAAAAGAAAGTGTAACTTTTTTTAATAAGTATTCATTTTTTAATAAGTTATTTTGTACAAGTAATAACTTTTTATGGGGTAAAAATAAGTATAACACAGTTAGTAAAAATTCTTTGTGGGGCTTAAGCCCCCTTACCTATATACTTAGATCCACCCCATTTCAAACCCTCGCAATCTAATTTTTTTTTTAGGGTTAACTTTTAGTGACGTGGCTTATAACGTGGTATGTCATGTCAGTTTCCGTTAGATCAAATAGACGGTAGAAATCAAAGTTATGGACGAAAAAATTTAGGAAGACCAGTCTTTTAAAAGAAATTTTTTTAAGAATTAAAATTGTATGTTGAAATATTTATGAGGACTCCAGACATATTTAATCCTATTTTTATTTACTTTTATATGATGTGGCTTCAATATGTAATTTTATATTAATTCAACTAATTTAAAATAAATTAAATTAAAATTGCAAATATCTCCTAATGTATCAAAAAAAATCACTCAACCGTTTTAATATCATTCTTTTTTCCCCTCATAATAAACTTTACCAAAATTATCACGGTTGGCCCCTCACCAAATCTTTACCCACAATCTCTCTAAAATACATAAGCCACATGTTTTTACATAATGTCCATATTAGAATTTGAAACCACAAAAATTGATAAAAATGGAGTAAATAAGTGTAGAAAGGGAGAGAAAAAATTAGAGATAGTATAATTGGGTGATAATATACTAACATTGATAGAAATATCTCCTGAGTATTTATACAAAACACAATGAATTGAGATACAAGTAACAAAGCTCAAAATCTGAAAATAAATGCCTGTAACCAATTACATCAAACCTATAACCAATTACACTTGTTTCTACAAAACAAATAAAAACAATGGTAACCAGTTACATCCATGAACAAAACCTTTTATTCTTTAGTTTTTTGACGTTTTAGAACTATTGTAACCGGTTACTGCGAATGTGTAACCAGTTACTCCCTCGAGCAAAACCTTTTATTCTTTAGTTTTTTGACATTTTAGAATTCTTGTAATTGGTTACAACCCCGAAGTAACTTGTTACAACACTTGAATTACTATTTTTCTCATAACACACCACCTTAATTCAAGGGCTCCAAGTCTTCCATGCCCATGTTCATCTTCAATCTCTTGAAAACTTCAATTGTGACTCCTTTGGTCAACAAATCAACACTTGATCTTCACTTCTACAGTATCTCAATCTCAATCTTTCTTCATTAACAAGTTCTCTCAAGTAGTAAAATATCATCTCAATATGCTTACTCCTTCCATCTACAATTAGGTTCTTAGCAAGGTTTATAGCAGAAACGTTATCAACCATGAGCATTACATCACCACCCTCTTTGCTTCCCAGCTCTTTCAATATATTCATTAACCACACGGCTTGGCACGCACACAACGAAGCGATAGTGTACTCGGCTTTACAAGAAAAGGGTGCCACTAGTGGTTATTTCTTCGAACACCATGAGATTGGTGTTTCATCAAACATAAAGATGTATCCAGCTGTAGAATTTTGATCATCTTTATCTCTGCACCAATTAGAATTTATTAAATCGAGAAAATTGCATTTTCTAATTTTGTCCATTTTGGGAAAGAGAATTCCGCAGCCAATAGATTCTTTGATGTATCTTAGAATCCTCTTGACAAGTGTTGAGTGAAGCACCACCTGTCTCTCCATAAATCTACTCACAATACTAACACTTAACGCCAAATTCATATGCATATTGCACAAGTAACGCAAGGACCCAATTATCCTCCTATACTAATTTAGATTAACGTCTTTCTCATTCTCATTCTTTGACAACCATAAACTCAATTTAGCCGGATTAATAGCAACATTACAAAGCTTCATTACAAATTTCTTCAAAATCTCAAGCGCATACCTTTTTTGGTGCATGAGCAATCCCTTCTTGGAATTGTGAAACTGAATACCAATGAAGTATATCGTGAGGCCAAGGTCTATCATCTTAAACTCCTCCATAATCTCATTCTTGAACTTAGAAATTCACTTTTCATCGTTGTCCATAATCAACAAATCGTCTACGTATAGACAAAGAATTATCACCCCTTCACTTATATCCTTCTTCAAATACACACCATGTTCGTTTATTGCTTTCTTGACTTTAGCATATTCATGATACTTAGCCTTTTTACAACTTCGATGCCATTCATTTTTTTGTATACTTGTTCATTTGTGAATCACTTTAGTTCTCGCCTTTTTGTGAGGTAGCTTTCCATTGTTTACATATGCTGGAGACCATAATTCTTGTTCTAACTGGATTTTATTATGCTTAATGTCATACCCCAAAATTTGCCCACACTCTTTAGTGACAAAAATATTCGAAACCATTTCAAAAATTGAATTTTATAAAGTCTCGGGTTCATTTACATTGACATCCTGATTTTTATAAATATTTGATTTAAAGTCTATTTTAAAAATATAGTTAATTTACTCTTAAATTGCTTATATTTTAATAAATAGAAAATGATAGCCGATGCTTCATACACTTTCAATTGGTTATTTATTTCAAACAAATAACATAGCACAATTGGTAAGGAACTAAGGCTTAAAAGCAGAAGGTCACGGGTTCAATTCCCGCTTGGTGCATTTCCATGTTTTTAAACTATTTTTTATTTTATTTTATTTTTTTATTTTATTTTTTTGCACTAGGACGCACCTGGACACAAGCACGTCCAGGTTATTAATTTTGGTCATCAAGAAAGGTCCATGGGCCTTTGGGTTGGATCTTTTCCTTTTTAGGATTATTTTGACCTAGTTCTCAGTCTATAAATAGTGGCTCTCCACTCTCTCACAATCATCAACAGTTTTCCAACCCTAATCAACAATTTCACCAACAATTTTCAAAAACACTGTCACAAACTTTTCATCATACGCTTTTCAATTTCTTTTTCATAAGTTTTCAATTTCTTTTATTTTTTGGCCAATGATGACACCTGAGGCTCTCTTTCTTTTTTTTAAAATGATTTTACAATCTTTCTGGCCGATGATTTTCATATGAGGCCCCTTATCTCTTTTATTTGTTTTTAAATTCGGTTTTAGTCTCTAATCAGAGGATGATGATTCTGATGGTTATTTTTAAATCAACATTTTTTCTTTTACATTAAAATTATGAATTATTATCATTTATTTATATTAAAGGTGTACCTAACATCTTTCTCTTTTATATTAAAATCGTATTATATTTTCCTAATTCATAATTATCACACATTCATAAACTGTTTCTAATATAACACAAGCTTTTTTTTTTTTTCGTCAAATCACCTCAAACCTGTAAATAATTATTTTCTCCAATTTCTTTAATCCTTGTATTTAGTTTCTTTTGTAAAAATACTGTTATATATTGTTTCAAGAGTGCCATGAAAATTACTAACAACATTCACAAACCAAATGAACAATTCCAAGTCATTGATGTTACAATACAAAGGACCATGTTCTTTTCATAATAATAAAATCTACAACTTTCACTAACTGCATCTTAAGCAATTTTTTTTCAGGAAAATGAGAAAGATATAGAACAACAGCAATGCGATTTTAGTGCTGCAGAAAAAAGAACAGAGAAGCAACAGAATCTCATCGGAAAGACACCGGCCACCACAACATCGCCTCCGGTGCCAACAACCACCAGCGATTCACAATACAACGCAAACAACGCTCACCTACATCTTCATCGGCCTCGTAACAATTCCGCACGCCTCTAACCCCACACACGGATCCGTCGCCTTCAACAAATTCTTTCGGTAATGACCATTTGTCTTTCTCCATTATTGATTAAACTCTGTTGCTTGTAGTTTTTGTTGTAGCCTTGTTTGTTCATAAGATTGATGTAAAACTGAATGAGATTAAAAGAACAGAGGTAAAAATGAAATAAGTAGGTTAGAGATAAAGGCTGAGTCAAGAGAGTTGATACTTTTTCTGAGATAAGAACCAAGTTGGGTGTAAAAGAAAATTTTGTTGTTGTGAAGCAAAAAGAAAAAACGAGAATTTGAGAGGGATGATGAAGAGTAGTCGTGTGAGAGATGAGAAGAGGCGGATCATCATCTTGTTCTTAGGGTTTTTTTGACTTAATTTTCTTTTGGGCCAAAAGGCTTAGTAAAGCCCACATTCGTGCTCCTATGTGCACCCAGTTCGGAACCATACACCCCCCTCCTGGGCAGACTCTAAGAGTTGTTGGGCCAGCATTTTGGCCCTAGCATTTTCTTTTGTATACCTCCTTTCTATTACATCTTTTGCTAAATTATTTTCTCTTATAGTTTTAAGTTTTTTTAGTATGATATTAAAAATACGAAAATATATTAGAATTAGATTTTATTCTTCAATAAAAAATACCAAAAATATTTTGTTTCATATGTTAACTTTAGTTTCTTTTTTGTTTAAATTTTTGACTAATAATTGTTCATATTTTCACCATTTTCTTACACGTTATTTTGTATTTATTACTAACGTTTTCTTGCGAGGTACTATCTTGAGCAATCATACTTTCATGTGGACATTCGCAAGTTCCATCTTGTTTCGTACCTATTAATCTTTTACTTCCTGCTTTAATTTTCATTTAGGTTTGTAATAAGTTTTATTCCCCATTTTTGGTTATGTAATCCCCTCCCCGAAGCCATGTAATAGCGTAGGATCTTTTCATTCCGCACTTTATTTTTTGTGTATATTTAACTGCTAGATGTATGCTTAGGATTGTATGGCAAGATAATTAAACGAACGTTAGCTCGCTAATTTCAAGATTAAATATTTGAATCCAACACACTTGCACTCACTCACCTCTAGGGTACGCCCCTCTTGGTTGCCTTCGATTATAAGGTCGTGTCCCTCAAAATTTAGAGGTACCCGTTAGCAAAGGTCCCTCAGTACAAAATCGTCACTAAGTCCCTCGATGACCCTCGATTGTTGCCTACGAAAAAGTGACGATAGTCCCTTCGAACTTGTTAAAGGTACCTCTACTTGTTGCCTTCAAACGACCTCGATGACCCTTCGATGACCCGTACATCCAATATAAACAAGGATTTCCTACTCCTATATAGTATGGATAATCCTAGGAACCGTAAAAAGTATAGAAAAAACCAAGTAGTTAGGGTAGTGCTCTTAATCTGCCTAGCTCTACAAAAATATCTTTTCAACACTCTTTCGAAAAACTAAGGCTACGCATTTACGCTAAAGTCCTTATGCCTCTTTTCAACTCAAAACAAACAAACATGAGCTAAGCAAATTAAGAGCCCGTAGATAACTACGGATGAAAAGGGTGCTTACACCTTCCCTTTTCATAACTTACCCCCCGAGCCCGTTTTCTTTTTCAAAAGGTCTTTTTCTGTACTTTTTACCTTTCCTAACATTGGATAAAATAAAAGTCGGTGGCGACTCATGCTCACAGCAACATTGTTGCTTATAAAAATAAAAGTCAGTTCACCGTGTTACAGAACTGGCGACTCTGCTGGGGAGTCTTTAAGAGGGGTTTACCTTAGGGCTTAGTTCATTATAAATGTTTTTAATTGTTTGTTTGTATGCTTTATTTTTCTCAAGGGAATTGCTTGGGTTTGGTATTGTGTGAAAGATCCTACACCCGGATCTGAGTACCTTAGGAAAATGGCATGAGATCAAGGAGACTGCACAGCGTATACTGATGTGGTTGATCTGATGGCCGTCATTAGTGTGACACATTGGTTTGTCCTGGTGTTCCTTGGGATCCGACTCGAGGAAATGCTTGGCTACCGCGTGGTGTCATTAAGCACTAATTCGCCCCTAGAACCTTAGTTGAACTAAACTTTGGCCTTTTAGAAAGTAGCGAGATGGCTGGCTTTGGTTCCGACTGAAGTTGGTTGATACTCGAAGCTACACTCATATGGACTGGACTTTCAGGACCTTTTCGGTTGGTGATTCGATTGCCGAACTGAGATAAGCGCCTTCGAGAAAGGTCAATGATATGAGCTCCCTAGAACCCGATCTTTATATAGGACAGGTTGAGCCAACTAAACTTCAGTGGGGAGGGTATTTACCTATGAACTTCATGCGAGCCTTTAAACCTAAGGACATTTGTGTGACTTGCTTGTGTGTGTTGCTAACCCTTTGGTTTCTTCGCAGGATTTGTTTATACCCTAACCGTTTGGTTTCCTTGCAGGATTTGTTTATACCCTAACCGTTTGGTTTCCTTGCAGGATTTGTGTGTACATTAACAACTTGAACTCTTTGCAGGACCTACTCATCCTTATCACCTAACTAACCTTTTTCAAGGATCTCAAGTATTTAGGCGTGCAATTCCAGGTGCTATCATCAAGAGCCAGATTCCTAACAAGGGGCAAGAGGATTTATTTTCCTCTAGCCAGATACCTTCAAACTCAAAGGTACAGTTCCTATCAAGGGGCAAGAGGATTTATTTTCCTCTAGCCATATGCTTTTAAACTCAAAAGTAACATACCCTGAATCAGAGGCTATGACCCACTAGACATGGTGAGCTTGATTCTTATAGAAGGACGTCCAAATATGAAAAGTTAAAGTTCTTCAAACGAAGCTGCTATCAACGGACAAGCCTCTCATCTTCTAACTATTTTATTCTCTCTGGAGCTGGACACTTGCAACTCTTGTGTGACTTCGTCAGAATCTTCTTCCTAGAAGTAATCTAAAGTAATCTGCAGTTTGAGATACTAACACTTGGTTTGTCTCCCGCTCTGGGGCACTTGACCACTCGATTGATGATTGTCAGCCATTCAGAGACAAGATTCAAGACCTAATAGACACCTGCAAGCCAGATTTGAAGTTCTCCTTTGAATCAACGGATCTTCTGAAGCAATAAGTCTATACGGAGAAAATCTTCCCAACTTTGACAATCTCTACATCATCATGCATGTTCATGCGTAGTCTTTCTTGTTTTGATTCAATACTACTTATATGTCATATTTGTTTGTTTTTGAACTATAATAATGGTGCATTGAATATGTTTGTCTTGAAAAAATTCATTCGCTCTCGCTCTAACATGTTTTTCTTTGTTGGTGATACCAAACTCTCAGTGATAAAGCATGATGACTCTGAAGGGAGAATGAAGAGCAAATAATACTCATAATCTCAAATGGTGTGCTTTCGAGTAAAGCCCTGTTGATGATGTACAGGCATTGTTTCAAATCCCCAAACAGTGGAGATATAAGGAAGTTAATCCCTTGTCAACCCCTTTGAGCCTTGAAGTAGGAGTTTCTTTTCTATACGAAAAAACCCTCACATTTAACCTAGGGGCAGGGTAGTGTTCAGTTAACCTGATTGAGCATTCAAAATTCATCAGAGGCACGCATCTGAGGATACAACAATAGTTATCCTTCAAAAGGTTGAGGAAAGTCGATACCATAATGGTTATCCCTCACATTAGGAGGTCAAAATATGACGATACCACAACGACTATCCCTCGTCAACCAAGAAATGAGGCAGTCACAATCTTTCCAAGAAAATCGAAGACATCTCAGGATCATACGACTTGTTCAAAAAAAGGAAAAATGAACCGAAAAAAAAAGAAAGCCCGCTAAGTCAACAAACTTGAAAACAAGTGACTTAGGCAAAAGTTAGGGCATCCCGCTGGACTTCAAACTCGGAATTCAAAAGAATTTGTCCAGGCAAAAGTTAGGGAAACAAAAAAGATCCTCAACAAAAGGGGCAAAGTCGCGTGACTATAAATTCAAGATCGTGTGATCAGACACCAAGAATAAAAGGTAAGTGACTGCCATGTCCAAATACCTCATCAACTCCTCAATCATACGTCTCAAGCTCCTCTTGAAGGATGAATACTCGCGTCAAGTTAACTGAACTTAGGTTGGAGAACATCACGAAGGGGGTGGGCACCAATAAATTTTGAGCCTAAAAATCTTTTTTTTCTAAAACGATGAACCTGGCCACGCTACAACCCTCAAAAGTCCTAATTGAAGCAGGGTTAATTCGAAAGCATACTGTAAACGAGAATACGGTAAATCAACTCCTTGGAGTTTTGCTAAAACGTTTGAGTTGGTATCACACCATCTTTCACAAAAATCGATGTTTTGACATCCTTTCAAAAAAAAAATATTTTTTTTTAAAAAAAAAACTTCAAGACAAACATGCACTTTGCATTAGAATTATATTTCTCATACTAAACATTCTTTGCATATGAACAAGTACTTGACACCAGGAAAGCTTCCATCATGAACTGCGGATGAAAAATTTAATCCTCCCAAGGGACAATTTGTCTTCAGAACTCCGTTGAGTTCGAGCAAGAATATCTCAAATACTGATCACCCTTAGGGGCACAAAAAAAGTTGAATACCCTTTTGAGTAAGAATTCATATATCTGGGGCAATCAAGTCAAGACTCGAAAACTCTCCCAGAAGTGTTGATCAATCAGGGGCATTGTTCCTAAACTCATAATACTGGGGCAGGTTGCTTGTGGTATCACAGAACTCAGAAAATCCTCCCGACAGACAAAGTCGCTTCAAAAGCGCATCAAAAGCAGAAATGTTTCCTACGCCTGACTCAGTCAGCTAAAAAGCTTGTATATAGAAGGAGCATATTATCACTCCATCTACCAGAGGCAATTTGGTCACAGTTCATAGAACCTCTCAAAGACGTTGAACCACCAGAAAGGCTAGGACACCACTGGGGACATGTTGCATTAGTCACAAATTTCAAGAAGAGCTGTTTAGCTACCAGTATCACATGGTGTCAGTATCAGTCTCTCATACGAAGTTCTAGTTCCCGTAATCTCAAGTATCAAGCATACCGGGTTACTGAAACTAGGGGCAGGTAGCCTCCCACAAGCGAAGGGCCACACATGGTTAAGAAAATGTTTTCCAACAGCAAGTAGACATGGGGCAATGAAAAATTGAAATCTCAGGGAATCTTCCCCACATAGTAGTTTCCACAAATATCCCCACATAGCGATCCTCAAGAAGGTATCTTCAAATAATCTCTTCCCAACAGAGACTTGGTTCCCCAACGGAGTTTACACCTCTAGCACTACCGGTTCTCCAATACGATCTTCTTCTCCAACAGGGTTTATTCAAACTCACTGTTCCCAGTAAAGTTGGCACTCACAGTGGAAACTTGGTCAGTTATCCATCTCTCTTATCCCCAATCAGGGCGCATCAGAATCAAATCACTCAAGCTACTTTCATCCCCAAGCAATAATAAAAATCCCCAGCTGGATATCATCGAATGGAAGACAGGAATTCTCAATACCCTTGTCATCATCTCCGGCATCACACAGAGATTTATTTTCTCAATCAGCAATTAATATACAGAGTTACCAATATGCTTCGACTATATAGTCTATCCATGCATCATTCACATTACATACATAACATACAACATTCTCGTTTATTTCGAGAACCTCACCAATACATGCATCATGACATTGCATAAAACTTATTTTGCCTTTTCAGGTCATTCCACAATCAAAAGAACATTATCATCCAGATACAGTGCAAAGGCGATTGTATCAACAATTCAATCTTAACGCTCATTCAAGACATAAATACGATTCTGATGCTTCATTCCAGGTCTTTCTCCAAAGATAATTCAAAGAATTTCTCATCCTTTATAGGAACCTTTCTAGGTAGTCTTTTCTAAGACGTTTATCAACCTTTCTAGGTAGTCTTTTCTAAGACGTTTATCAGCCTTTCTAGGTAGTCTTTTCTAAGACCTTTCTTATCCTTTCTAGGAACCTTTTTAGGTAGTCTTTTCTAAGACGTTTCATATCCTTTCTAGGAACCTTTCTAGGTAGTATTTTCTAAGACATTTCATATTCTTTCTAGGAGCCTTTCTAGGTAGTCTTGTTTAAGGCGTATCACACCCTTTATAGGAACCTTTCTAGGTAGTCTTCTTTAAGACGTTTCATATCCTTTCTAGGAGCATTTCTAGGTAGTCTTGTTTAAGACGTTTCATATCCTTTCTAGGAGCCTTTCCAGGTAATCTTCTCTAAGACATATCTCCACCTTTTTAGGTAATCTTCTCTAACATATTTATCCAATCTTTTCTAAGACATCTCTTGCCCTTTCAAGGAGCTTCTTAGTTAATCTTCTACAAGACACTTCTTCCCGAGCTTTGTTTAAAACCTAATCTCCTTTACATCAGTCAATGATCTACCCTATTCAGGAACCTCTCCAGGTAGTCTCCCGTAAGACGTTACTTCATCTCTCTTTCAGATACAATCAATGCACACGATCCAGCCTGAAAAAGCGTCTGCTTTAGACAAACATCTTGTCGAACACCTGGATGGCATCTTCAAGCCCATCTCCGTTAAAAGTCCCTGCATCAACAAGGGCAAATTTCTTGGTATTCTAGTGTTCAATCCTCTTCCACCTTCAGATTTCGACTGGCACACAAGCCAATCTACATCCTCAGGTTTAAGAAGATTGAACAGGGGCAGCTGTAATACCCCAAAATTTGCCCACACTCTTTAGTGACAAAAATATTCGAAACCATTTCAAAAATTGAATTTTATAAAGTCTCGGGTTCATTTACATTGACATCCTGATTTTTATAAATATTTGATTTAAAGTCTATTTTAAAAATATAGTTAATTTACTCTTAAATTGCTTATATTTTAATAAATAGAAAATGATAGCCGATGCTTCATACACTTTCAATTGGTTATTTATTTCAAACAAATAACATAGCACAATTGGTAAGGAACTAAGGCTTAAAAGCAGAAGGTCACGGGTTCAATTCCCGCTTGGTGCATTTCCATGTTTTTAAACTATTTTTTATTTTATTTTATTTTTTTATTTTATTTTTTTGCACTAGGACGCACCTGGACACAAGCACGTCCAGGTTATTAATTTTGGTCATCAAGAAAGGTCCATGGGCCTTTGGGTTGGATCTTTTCCTTTTTAGGATTATTTTGACCTAGTTCTCAGTCTATAAATAGTGGCTCTCCACTCTCTCACAATCATCAACAGTTTTCCAACCCTAATCAACAATTTCACCAACAATTTTCAAAAACACTGTCACAAACTTTTCATCATACGCTTTTCAATTTCTTTTTCATAAGTTTTCAATTTCTTTTATTTTTTGGCCAATGATGACACCTGAGGCTCTCTTTCTTTTTTTTAAAATGATTTTACAATCTTTCTGGCCGATGATTTTCATATGAGGCCCCTTATCTCTTTTATTTGTTTTTAAATTCGGTTTTAGTCTCTAATCAGAGGATGATGATTCTGATGGTTATTTTTAAATCAACATTTTTTCTTTTACATTAAAATTATGAATTATTATCATTTATTTATATTAAAGGTGTACCTAACATCTTTCTCTTTTATATTAAAATCGTATTATATTTTCCTAATTCATAATTATCACACATTCATAAACTGTTTCTAATATAACACAAGCTTTTTTTTTTTTTCGTCAAATCACCTCAAACCTGTAAATAATTATTTTCTCCAATTTCTTTAATCCTTGTATTTAGTTTCTTTTGTAAAAATACTGTTATATATTGTTTCAAGAGTGCCATGAAAATTACTAACAACATTCACAAACCAAATGAACAATTCCAAGTCATTGATGTTACAATACAAAGGACCATGTTCTTTTCATAATAATAAAATCTACAACTTTCACTAACTGCATCTTAAGCAATTTTTTTTCAGGAAAATGAGAAAGATATAGAACAACAGCAATGCGATTTTAGTGCTGCAGAAAAAAGAACAGAGAAGCAACAGAATCTCATCGGAAAGACACCGGCCACCACAACATCGCCTCCGGTGCCAACAACCACCAGCGATTCACAATACAACGCAAACAACGCTCACCTACATCTTCATCGGCCTCGTAACAATTCCGCACGCCTCTAACCCCACACACGGATCCGTCGCCTTCAACAAATTCTTTCGGTAATGACCATTTGTCTTTCTCCATTATTGATTAAACTCTGTTGCTTGTAGTTTTTGTTGTAGCCTTGTTTGTTCATAAGATTGATGTAAAACTGAATGAGATTAAAAGAACAGAGGTAAAAATGAAATAAGTAGGTTAGAGATAAAGGCTGAGTCAAGAGAGTTGATACTTTTTCTGAGATAAGAACCAAGTTGGGTGTAAAAGAAAATTTTGTTGTTGTGAAGCAAAAAGAAAAAACGAGAATTTGAGAGGGATGATGAAGAGTAGTCGTGTGAGAGATGAGAAGAGGCGGATCATCATCTTGTTCTTAGGGTTTTTTTGACTTAATTTTCTTTTGGGCCAAAAGGCTTAGTAAAGCCCACATTCGTGCTCCTATGTGCACCCAGTTCGGAACCATACACCCCCCTCCTGGGCAG
This sequence comes from Vicia villosa, assembly GCF_029867415.1. NCBI lineage: Eukaryota > Viridiplantae > Streptophyta > Magnoliopsida > Fabales > Fabaceae > Vicia > Vicia villosa. The sequence goes on from NC_081180.1 coordinate 146,528,886, forward strand.
ACTCTAAGAGTTGTTGGGCCAGCATTTTGGCCCTAGCATTTTCTTTTGTATACCTCCTTTCTATTACATCTTTTGCTAAATTATTTTCTCTTATAGTTTTAAGTTTTTTTAGTATGATATTAAAAATACGAAAATATATTAGAATTAGATTTTATTCTTCAATAAAAAATACCAAAAATATTTTGTTTCATATGTTAACTTTAGTTTCTTTTTTGTTTAAATTTTTGACTAATAATTGTTCATATTTTCACCATTTTCTTACACGTTATTTTGTATTTATTACTAACGTTTTCTTGCGAGGTACTATCTTGAGCAATCATACTTTCATGTGGACATTCGCAAGTTCCATCTTGTTTCGTACCTATTAATCTTTTACTTCCTGCTTTAATTTTCATTTAGGTTTGTAATAAGTTTTATTCCCCATTTTTGGTTATGTAATCCCCTCCCCGAAGCCATGTAATAGCGTAGGATCTTTTCATTCCGCACTTTATTTTTTGTGTATATTTAACTGCTAGATGTATGCTTAGGATTGTATGGCAAGATAATTAAACGAACGTTAGCTCGCTAATTTCAAGATTAAATATTTGAATCCAACACACTTGCACTCACTCACCTCTAGGGTACGCCCCTCTTGGTTGCCTTCGATTATAAGGTCGTGTCCCTCAAAATTTAGAGGTACCCGTTAGCAAAGGTCCCTCAGTACAAAATCGTCACTAAGTCCCTCGATGACCCTCGATTGTTGCCTACGAAAAAGTGACGATAGTCCCTTCGAACTTGTTAAAGGTACCTCTACTTGTTGCCTTCAAACGACCTCGATGACCCTTCGATGACCCGTACATCCAATATAAACAAGGATTTCCTACTCCTATATAGTATGGATAATCCTAGGAACCGTAAAAAGTATAGAAAAAACCAAGTAGTTAGGGTAGTGCTCTTAATCTGCCTAGCTCTACAAAAATATCTTTTCAACACTCTTTCGAAAAACTAAGGCTACGCATTTACGCTAAAGTCCTTATGCCTCTTTTCAACTCAAAACAAACAAACATGAGCTAAGCAAATTAAGAGCCCGTAGATAACTACGGATGAAAAGGGTGCTTACACCTTCCCTTTTCATAACTTACCCCCCGAGCCCGTTTTCTTTTTCAAAAGGTCTTTTTCTGTACTTTTTACCTTTCCTAACATTGGATAAAATAAAAGTCGGTGGCGACTCATGCTCACAGCAACATTGTTGCTTATAAAAATAAAAGTCAGTTCACCGTGTTACACTTAATATTTTGTTTGTGTTGACTATATGAAAGCATGAAAAGGATCAAGACATTTTTGTTTCATTTTGATCATAACTACCTAGCTAAATAGTCAATTTCACCTTGTGAGTGTGTGATCATTTGTAACCCCTTTGAGCCTTTTGTCATTATCCATGTTGTTTGAACTTGATGCTTGTCTATGACTATTAAATTCACTTTTTGTATGGATTTAGATTGCTGTTTTTTTTAGCCCTCAACTTTGTGTTGTTGTATGAATTTTTACCTTGCCTTAGAAAATAGGGAGTATTCACATGATGATACGGTTGAATTCAAGTTGGGGAAAAATGTTTGTGTACTTATTGGTTGATTGCTATGAGGTTGAAAAGAAAGAAAGAAAAAAAAAGAGAAAGAGAAAGAAAAGAAAAAGAAAGAAAAAATGAAAAAAAAAGCTCTGAGAAAAAGAAAAACAAAAAAAGTATGGAATAATGTTGTGTTAATAAGTATGTGATTGGTTTGAGAAATTTGGGATTATGAAGAAGTTTGATTGGAATTTTGTGTTTGAACTTTTGTGAGTTGATCACTCCCTTAGGTTTGGGCAAGTTTTTGTTTCGATTAGCCTTAGGAATTATCCCTTGTTTGTTAACCAAGCCACATTACAACCTTGAAAATCCTTTGTGATTATTGCTTTTGTATTTTCAATAGGATTTTTGGATGAGTGCATAATTTAGTCTTTTGTTTGCAAGATTGTTGGATGAGTGAAAATACCCCACTTTTGTGTTTTTCATCTACCGATGATTGTGTGCTAGGTGTGATTCATTTTTTGAATTAGTGTTGTTTTAGAATGTTTGGTATATTCTTTGTATTTAGAATTTATGTCATGTTTATGTTATCGTCGTAGTTAGTGGTAAGTATGTTTCTTTGTGTGTACCATTTTTCATTTGAACCATACATTTGTCTATTTTTTAAAACTTGTTGATTGGTGTTTTGGATTTATCGCTTTTGTTTCCTTGAGTTATTTGATTCTTGTTTAGGGAAAAACAAGTTTAATTTGGGTAGAGTTTGATAAGTGTCAAATTGTAGTTATTTCTGTGTATAGTTTTGCGGCACTTATCTTCTCTTTTTCCTCAATTTAGACGTGTTTTAGTGTATATTACATAAATACGTATACTTTGTGCTTAATCGAGTTGTTGATTCATTTGTATACCGTTTGATAGTTTTCTATTCGTTTTGTAGATATTGAGGCATATTTGGAGCATGAGTAATAAAGTGTCGAAGACACGGCTTCAAACGCGCGATTTTGAGCAACAGAACCAACTCATCAACAAATAAGACTCACAATCAAAGAATAAAAAAAATATTCAATTTGGTTGATATTTTGTCATTGTTAGTAATAGCATTGAATAACCTTTCTAATGCTTCGAACCGTGCGTAAATCGGAGTTACGGTTCTCAAGTTATGACCGAAATAATGTGAAAATTCTGTAGGTCGCTACTAGTGTCATTCGCCCGGCGAATGACAGGCTCGCCGAACGAATATGGCAGGACAGAAATGAAGGATAGAAAAACACTTAGAAAGGGGGGGTTTGAATAAGTGTAGTCTTAAAAACTTGAACGATAAAAACAATATGCACAGTTATTTTTATCCTGGTTCGTTGTTAACTAAACTACTCCAGTCCACCCCCACGGAGTGATATACCTCACCTGAGGATTTAATCCACTAATCGCAACAGATTAGAATGGTTTTCCACTAAGTCTGCGACTAAGTCTTCTAGAGTATCCTGATCACAACCTGATCACTTCAGGAACAAATGCTTAGACACAAGCTAAGACTTTCTTAGAGTATGCTGACCACCACGTGATCACTCTAATTACAACTGCTTAGACACAAGCTAAGACTTCCTAGAGTATCCTGATCAACACTTGATCACTCTAGTTACTTACAAATTAATGTAATCAATTCTAAGAGTATTACAAATGCTTCTGAAAAGCTATAATCACAACAGTGATATTTCTCTTAACGTTTAAGCTTAATCTCACTAATATATTACAACAGCAATGTAGTGAGCTTTGATGAAGATGAAGTTTCTGAGCTTTGAATTTGAACAGCGTTTCAGCAAGTCTTTCAGAATAATTTCGTTCAGAATTGTTTCAGAGTTGTTAACCTTGCTTCTCATCAGAACTTCATATTTATAGGCGTTTGAGAAGATGACCGTTGGGCGCATTTAATGCTTTGCGTGTTCCGTACAGCATTGCATTTAATGTTTCACGCTTTTGTCAACTACCTCGAGCCTTGTTCTAACAATCTCCCCCTTTTTGATGATGACAAAAACATATATAAATGATATGAATTTGCGATCAGAAAGAGCAGACGGCTAAAGACAAATTACACAACTATAGCATAAGCATGTGAATATGTCTCCCCCTGAGATTAACAATCTCCCCCTGAGATGAATAATCTCCCCCTGAAATAAATACTCGAAGAACTTTAATAATAAAAGACTTCCCTGATTATTTCGGTAGAGACGATCACATAAGCTTCTGTCTTCTGATAATTCATAGCTTCTGACTTCTGCTTCCATTGGACAGCTTCAGAACTTGAATTTCTTTAGATCCCTAGAACACTCACAGCTTCTGATTCCTGCTTCCATTTAGGACAGCTTCAGAACTTGAATTTCTTTGATCTTCAGAACATTCACAGCTTCTGATTCCTGCTTCCATTTAGGACAGCTTCAGAACTTGAATTTCTTTGATCTTCAGAACATTCACAGCTTCTGATTCATGCTTCCATTTAGGACAGCTTCAGAACTTGAGTTTTCTGGATCTTTAGAACATTCACAGCTTCTGATTTCTGCTTCCCTCGGATAGCTTCAGAGCTTTGAATTTCTTCTTACATCACTTCATGCTAGATTGTATCAGAACATTGTTGAATGTACCAGAGCATCATCAGAGCCTCTCTACATCCTGAAATGTTACAGAACAAAACTAAACGACAAAAGTCAGCATGAATGAGTTAGAACATAAAATGTGTATCAGAACACAAAATATGTATCAGAGCCATATAAGCCATATAGAATATATCAGATCCAATAGACAATGTATCAGAGCAAATAGACAATGATTTGGATCATATTCTATTATCAGAATTTCTGATCATTCTTCCTTCTTGCTTCTGATTCTGAAGCTTCCTAGCACTCAGCTTGCTTCAAGAATCCAAGAGCTTGATTCATTTTGTTGCTTCTTATGTTGATCTTGAATCTTTGATTCCTGCAACAACACAACTTAAAAACATAGAACTTTGCAAGTTCTGTTAGTATAGCAACTGATTAAATCAAATCATTTATCACATATTTCTCCCCCTTTTTTGTCATAACATCAAAAATATAAGAGATTCAGATACAAACAAAAAGAAACACAGGGAGGAAAAAGGATGATTTCATTGAGGTTCAAACAACATGTACAGAAGTACACGAAGAGAAGGAAGACAAGATGCACAAAAACAGATGCAGCAAAAGCAAAAAAGCAAGAAACAACATAGACTCAATCTAAGACGGCCCTAGCCTTGACATGATCTTAGCCAGCATCTCTTGAACCACATTGTTGTATCCACCTTGCCTCTCCATGAAAGCTCTAAACTCAGCATTGACTGAGCTTTGCTCATCCTGTTTCTTCTGAATATCTTCCAGAGTCCTTGCAAGACGAGAAGATTCATCAGAAGAAGCTTCACCGCTTCAAACCACAGGAATAGCATTGTGATCTGTAGCTTCCATAGATAGATCATTTGCAGGGATTTCCTCAACAGGAACTGATTCAGCAACATGATCTTCTACATCTACTTCTTGCATAGAAGCATCTCCATATTCTGCAGCAGGAATTTCCGAATCTCCATTCTCAAGTGCCTGAAGAATGGCAGCAAGATTCCTGGGGGCGGAAGGACCTTCAACTTCTGGTGGGTCAACAACTTCTGGAATGACCAAGCTTGGGTCTTCCTTAGAAGGGTTTTCCCTCAGAAAGTCAAAGAGGGTCTTGAAATCCCCGAGCAGAACTGGATATTGAGGTATCCAGACAACAATCTTCCTGCAAGGGTTAGCTTCCATTGCAGCAGCAAGTCTTGCTACATCCAATTCATCCACAAGGGGCTTCTCCTCAGCAGCAACACAATTTCTGAGAGGATGGTAGTATATACCATTATCATCCTCCAGAAGGTAACCAGGGTAACCAGGGGCAGCAACCACTAGTCTTTTTTGTACTCCCATTGCTTCTACTTGAAAATCCTTGCGAAATCTTCTCCAGAGATTTCTTGTAGAAACATCATCCAGACCATTTAGAAATGCATCCTTCAGAAGGTCTAGACTGCTAATCACCTCATGTCTGAAAAGTTCCAGGTAGGTATAGGGTTCAGGTTCAGGCGGATTGAAGGTGAATTTGTAGTTAGGGTAGAGAAGACAGTAAGGTTTGGATTTTCTGGTAGGTAAGGGATGGGATATAGAAGGTGGAGGTGCGGTGGATGAGGAAGAAGGGATATCTGAGAGAATGATTGATGAGGATGGAATATCAGAAATGATAGATTGAGAAGAGGATGGAGTATTTGTAAAGGGAATTGGTGAGAAAGATTTATCAGAAGGAGTTGGGGGAAGAATACTTAAAGGTGTGGGGTTTAGAATGGGAGAGGAGAAGGATGATGGAGAAGGATTTGGTAAGGTGAAGTTTATTTTTGGTTCAGATGGAGGTGATTGGAAAGATGGTTTAGGGACAGAAGGAGGTGGAGTAAAAACCTGCCTGGAGATTTGAACAGAAGAAGAAGATCTGGTTCTGCGAAAGGAATCTCTGATCCTTTTATCCCTTCGTTCGTCAGAGTCCACCTTGTCAGGATCATAGGTGACCCTCAACTTCTTGGCTTCCTTAGCCTCATCTTCTCGGGCTTTTCTTTTTAGCCTAGCCTTTAGTTCCTTATGATCCTTCTTCAGAAGATCAGCCTTGGACGGAAGTACTCTGCCACGGATCCAAGCAGGATCAATATCTGATTGCTTCCTAACACAATCTTCCAGGTAAAGCTTGACAACCTGATGCAGTTCTTTTTGAAACAAAGAGGCAAAACCTTCAACAGCAACTCTTCTTGACAGAATGTCAGGAAAGCTTGTGCATACAGAAGGTACATTTTGAATGAGTTCCAGTCTGAACAAATCCACACCATTGAAAATGGGACCTTGAACTACTCCAAGAAAGTGGGACGCATTGAGTTTTCTGATGGTGTCCAGCACTTTGCTTTCAATTAGAATGTCTGAAATCATTCTTCCAAACGGAATAGTCGTTCTTGAAATATGAGGGTACTTCGCCCTTTCGTCTTCTCTTGACTCAAAGATAGAAGTCTTTAGATTCTCAAACAGAATATGGGAGATGTTGATCTCAGTCTTTTTGCCAATGCAGAAAAGAGTATACTTGTGATCCGGACTGATGTAGGAGGAGGAGAGCATCCTCTTTCTATGGTGAAGGGAACCCAGAATAATCTCAGCCCATACTTTATAAAACGGCCTTAAGGTGCCTGTGTTATTAGAGTCAATTCCAAAAGTCTGAGAGATTTGTTGTTCAACTTTAGACCAATCAACTGATGCATGTCGAAAACCAGACCAACCTTCTTCATCATTTAGATTGTACAGCTCCCTGATGAGTTTTTCAGTGATAACCACTTCATGCCCTAGCACGAATGAAATGATGGCAGTTGGGGTAACCGTTGCATGTACCCAGAAATCCTTCACAAGTTCAGGATAAATTGGACCAACCAATCTATCAAGATACTTAGACCATCCTTGCTCAAAGATTCTTGCATCACATTTAAAGCCATTTGCTTTTAAGTTGTTGATGTCCACAGCAGATTCACATAGAACTTCCAGTTCTTTCGTGGGTATTAAGCATGTTTTCAATGGAGCATACTCATATTTGCGTAGAAGGATCTGTGTAGAAGTGAGCCTTTCTTTTGAGTTCGATGAACAAGAAGATGAGTTCATGATGATTATGCTTTGAGATCAAATCAAAAACTAGGGTTAAAAAAAATGCAACGAAGGGGATGCACAAGAGAGAGAGAAAGAGAGAAAAAGAAGGAATGAAGATGAAGCGGGTTATTTAAATGATTTGAAAATAAAGAAATCATTATGCATTTAATGAGAAATGACATTAGGAGAGAGAACATGGTAAATGAAATGATTTAACACAGTTACCTAGGTCGGCGTCTTTTCAACAGCACGCTTTGTACTAACCGTACAGACACGTGTTCACCATCAGATAATAGATGACAGCTGTAAAATTTTCAATAGACTTTACGCCTTTTGATTCTGATCACTGCTTCTGATTGTCATTCTTAAGAAATGATCTGGTTCGGATAGGATCATCTTTCTTCCCAAGAATCACATCTTCTGAATGAGCTGAGGCAAGTCTAGGTGATCTTCTGATAGTTGGTTCTTCAGAAATCCTAAGATTCTCTAAAGATGCAGCAACTTGAGCTTCTGATCCATTACTTCTGAGACTGCCATCTTCTGCAGCTTTGCTTCTTGGTTCTACTGCTTCTGATATATCAATATCAAAATCTGCAAAATTCTCAAACTGCTTTGGTTTTTCAAGACCAAGCTTATCATCAAACCTGATATTGATTGATTCTTCTACAATCAATGTTTCAGTATTGTATACTCTGTAGCCTTTAGAGCGTTCAGAATATCCAAGAAGGAAACATTTTTGTGCTTTGGAATCAAACTTACCAAGATGATCTTTAGTATTCAGAATAAAACATACACATCCAAAAGGATGGAAATATGAAATGTTGGGCTTTCTGTTCTTCCACAATTCATAAGGAGTCTTATTTAGAATAGGTCTGATAGAGATTCTATTCTGAATATAGCATGCAGTGTTAATTGCTTCTGCCCAGAAATGCTTAGCCATATTGGTTTCATTGATCATGGTTCTGGCCATTTCTTGTAGAGTCCTATTCTTTCGCTCTACAACTCCATTTTGCTGTGGAGTTCTAGGACAAGAGAAATCATGGGCAATACCATTTTCTTTGAAGAACTCCTCAAAGAATTTGTTCTCAAATTCACCACCATGATCACTTCTGACCTTTATGATCTTGCACTCCTTCTCAGATTGGATCTGAGTGCAGAATTCAAAGAGCACTGAATGAGACTCATCCTTGTGTTTCAAGAACTTTACCTAAGTCCAGCGGCTATAATCATCAACGATGACTAATCCATATTTCTTCCCTCTGACAGATGCTGTTTTGACTGGGCCAAACAGATCAATGTGTAAGAGTTCTAACGGCCTTGAGGTAGAAACAACATTCTTAGACTTGAATGCAGGTTTGGAGAACTTGCCCTTCTGACATGCTTCACAAAGAGCATCTGATTTATATTTCAGATTTGGGAGTCCTCTGACCAGATTTAGTTTGTTAATTTGAGAAATCTTTCTCAAACTAGCATGTCCTAATCTTCTGTGCCAGACCCATTGCTCCTTAGAAACAGACATAAGACAAGTCACCTTCTGCTTCTTAAGATCAGAAAGATCAATCTTATAAATGTTGTTCTTCCTCTTGCCTGTAAATAGGATTGAGCCATCCTTCTGACTTACAGCCTTGCAAGACTTTTGATTGAAGATTATATCATAACCATTGTCACTTAATTGACTTATGGACAATAAGTTATGCGTTAATCCTTTTACAAGAAGTACATTAGTTATGGAAGGAGAGTTACCAAGACTTATGGTTCCAGAGCCAATGACTTTGCCCTTCTGATCTCCTCCAAACTTGACTTCTCCACCTGGTTTAAGCACCAGGTCTTGGAATGTAGACCTTCTTCCCGTCATGTGTCGCGAGCACCCAGAGTCCAGGTACCATGACATTTTGCTTTCTGTCCTCTTTGCCGCCAAGGATATCTGCAACAGAAATTATCTTCTCCTTAGGTACCCACAATTTCTTGGGTCCTTTTTTGTTAGTTCTCCTCAAGTTCTGATTGAACTTGGGTTTAGCAAAATATTTAACAGGAGGAACAATATGATACTTCTTATTCTTAGTTCCATGATATTTCTTAGGTTGTGTCACATGCTTCTTGGTGTGTGTTATGTGAAAACTTTGTGCATGTGATGTGTGCTTAATATCATGGGAGTGGCCAAATTTAAATTGGTTATACAGAGGCTTGTATGATATTATCATATCATCCACAGATTCAAGCTTGTATGGGATTTCACCCTCATAACCAATGCCAACTCTCTTGTTCCCAGACACAACATATATCATAGAAGCTAGCTGACTTCTGCCAATACTTCTAGATAAGAACTTCCTGAAACTTAAATCATATTCTTTCAGAATATGATTCAGACTGGGAGTGGATTTTTCTGAATCAGAAGGAGATCCAACATTATTGGATAATTTTAAAACTTTTTCTTTTAATTCAGAATTTTCCAACTCAAGCTTCTTAGTTTCAAATTCAAATTGCTTTTTCAGCCTTTTGTATTTGATACTAAGATGAGCTTTTAATTCAAGAAGCTCTGTTAGACTGGAAACTAACTCTTCTCTAGATAGTTCAGAAAATACCTCTTCAGAATCTGATTCTGATGTAGATTCTGATCCATCATCTTCTGTCGCCATCAGCGCAAAGTTTGCCTGCTCTCCTTCAGAGTCTGATCCTGATTCTGATTCAGAATCATCCCATGTTGCCATAAGACCTTTCTTCTTATGAAACTTCTTCTTGGGATTCTCCTTCTGAAGTTTTGGACACTCATTCTTGTAATGTCCAGGCTCATTGCACTCATAGCAGACAGCCTTCTTCTTGTCAGATCTTCTGTCACCAGAAGATTCTCCTCGTTCAAATTTCTTTGAACTTCTGAAGCCTCTGAACTTCGTTTGCTTGCTCTTCCAGAGTTGGTTTACCCTTCTGGAGATCATGGACAGTTCATCTTCTTCTTCAGATTCTGATTCTTCAGGATCTTCTTCTCTAGCCTGAAAAGCGTTAGTGCATTTTTTAACATTAGATTTTAAAGCAATAGACTTACCTTTCTTCTGAGGTTCATTAGCGTCAAGTTCAATCTCATGACTCCTCAGGGCACTGATCAGCTCTTCCAAAGAAACTTCATTCAGATTCTTCGCAATCTTGAATGCAGTCACCATTGGGCCCCATCTTCTGGGCAAACTTTTGATGATCTTCTTTACATGATCAGCCTTGGTGTAGCCTTTGTCGAGAACTCTCAATCCAGCAGTCAGAGTTTGAAATCTTGAAAACATCTTTTCAATGTCTTCATCATCCTCCATCTTGAAGGCTTCATACTTCTGGATTAGTGCAAGAGCTTTGGTCTCCTTGACTTGAGCATTTCCTTCATGAGTCATCTTCAAGGACTCATATATGTCATGGGCCGTTTCCCTTTTAGATATCTTCTCATACTCAGCATGAGAGATAGCATTCAGCAAAACAGTCCTGTATTTGTGATGATTCTTGAAATCTTTCTTTTGATCATCATTCATTTCGCTTCTCGTGAGCCTTACACCAGTAGCTTTAACAGGATGTTTGTAACCATCCAACAGAAGATCCCATAGATCAGCATCCAGACCAAGAAAGTAACTTTCCAGTTTATCTTTCCAATATTCAAAGTTTTCACCATCGAATATTGGTGGTCTAGTATAACCATTGTTACCATTGTATTGCTCAGCAGAGCCAGATGTAGATGCAGTTGGATTTGATTGAGATTCACCAGCCATCTTTTACTGAAGCGTTTTTCGCTTCCTGAATATTTTCTAAACACGGTTAAGTGCTTGCACCTTAGAACCGGCGCTCTGATGCCAATTGAAGGATAGAAAAACACTTAGAAAGGGGGGGTTTGAATAAGTGTAGTCTTAAAAACTTGAACGATAAAAACAATATGCACAGTTATTTTTATCCTGGTTCGTTGTTAACTAAACTACTCCAGTCCACCCCCACGGAGTGATTTACCTCACTTGAGGATTTAATCCACTAATCGCAACAGATTACAATGGTTTTCCACTAAGTCCGCGACTAAGTCTTCTAGAGTATCCTGATCACAACCCGATCACTCCAGGAACAAATGCTTAGACACAAGCTAAGACTTTCTTAGAGTATCCTGACCACCACGTGATCACTCTAATTACAACTGCTTAGACACAAGCTAAGACTTCCTAGAGTATCCTGATCAACACTTGATCACTCTAGTTACTTACAAATTAATGTAATCAATTCTAAGAGTATTACAAATGCTTCTGAAAAGCTATAATCACAACAGTGATATTTCTCTTAACGTTTAAGCTTAATCTCACTAATATATTACAACAGCAATGTAGTGAGCTTTGATGAAGATGAAGTTTCTGAGCTTTGAATTTGAACAGCGTTTCAGCAAGTCTTTCAGAATAATTTCGTTCAGAATTGTTTCAGAGTTGTTAACCTTGATTCTCATCAGAACTTCATATTTATAGGCGTTTGAGAAGATGACCGTTGGGCGCATTTAATGCTTTGCGTGTTCCGTACAGCATTGCATTTAATGTTTCACGCTTTTGTCAACTACCTCGAGCCTTGTTCACGCTGTGTCTACTGACGTTGCCTTTAATAGCTTTCAACGTTCCTTTTGTCAGTCAGCGTAGCCTGCCACCTGTACTTTCTTCTGATCTGACGTTTGAGAATATAATATTTGAATATCATCAGAGTCAAACAGCTTGGTGCCTAGCATCTTCTTGTCTTCTGACCTTGAAGTGCTTCTGAGCGTGATACCATGAGAACTTCAGTGCTTCTGCTTCTGATCTCAAGTTCTTCTGATGCTTTCATAGACCCATGTTCTGATTCTGCCTTGACCATCTTCTGATGTCTTGCCAGACCATGTTCTGATGTTGCATGCTAAACCTTCTGAGACAAAGCTTTTGAGAGCTGATTTGTGCATACTCTTTATATATTTCCTGAAATGGAAATTGCAATGTATTAGAGTACCACATTATCTCACACAAAATTCATATCCTTGTTATCATCAAAACTAAGAATATTAATCAGAACAAATCTTGTTCTAACAAGAAATATGTTAAAAGGATAAAAAATCACACGTTTAAGTTATGGGTTGGGTATTTTTGAGTCCCAACACCATCAACATCATTTTTTGGTAGATTGAGGCTTAGAAACAACATTGGAGCTTGCATATGGATGATCCGGAGTGGATTGCTCATCAATCGGTGTTGACAAACCGGGAGATTTATGGTTCATTTCTCTTCTTTTTTGTGTATTCTTCATTTGTTGGGTTTGTATGTATATTTACTTTGAACTCATGTATATTTGTCACTCATGGCGTTATATAAAATCTGCTTTACAAATTTGTATAGGTGATTGTCTTAGATTTTTGCTCTATGCTCGGGGTTTGGGTTGTTATAGACATATATTGCTCGAATTCTTATCTAGGATGATCATCTGTTAGTTTATGGATTTTAGAGATAGATTTAGAGCTAACAATCTTAATGGGTGTCGAAACTTAATGCTTCTGTGTTGGTTGTGTCGGTTGAGAGATCATCGATACGATTGATATGGATGTCTGTTGTGTTGTTGAGGTTGGCTGAGATATCGTCGTCGAGATGATATAGTATTCCTCTCTACTTTGGGTTAGAAATGACTTAGGGTTTGAGCGACACTAGATGATACTGACGAGTATTGTAGGTTGAGTATAACTGGTCGATAAGTTTAACTTTGTGAGATGTATATCATATGCATGCTTGATAAGTTTCTTCTCTCTAGAGAATGAATTCTTTCCTGTTCATATTTACTTCCATTTTTATGTTTTGATCATTCAAATCCAAACTCATAACTTTGGAAACTGTTGAATGACAGTTCAATGCACTAGTCCCTGTGGAGACGATAATTTCCCAGATAAATATTTCCAAAACTTTTGTTGTCTTCCGCTTTACCGCTTCAACACCCCTCTATGATCATGAGCAAGAGTTATCTTGCAACCTCGACTTCAACCACTTGAGGTTACTACTTGTTCGTATTGCACTCTCTTGCAAAATGACCAAACTTTTGACATACAAAGCACTGCATCTTGCTCTTGTCAATCCTTCTCCTTTCACCTCTAAAGTTTCATTGGCCATCATTTTTGTTGCAACTGCTCTCACTCTTATGACAAGCCGAATTCTTGGAATTTGAAGATTATCTTCCACCAAAATTCAAAAAATTCCTTTTACTATTCATGTGTTATTTTCCTTTCATCTTCTTGTTTTTCTCATTGAAACGAGCTTGAAAAGTGATCTTCGCCTTTGCCTTATCATTAATTTCTCTCCTTCATCCTTTGCTCGTGATCCTTAAAAGAGCTTCGTAGCTCCTATTTGCTCAACGTCGCTAGATTCTTTAACTATGATATCTAATCTTGCTGCCAAAAAACGCAAGATTTTTCGTGACAACATATTGCTCCGTGATCGTTTCTTCACATGCTTTTACTTAGTTTATCAACCGAGTAATCCTCGTCGTGAAATTATTGATTGTCTCCTTTTCCTCCATTTGAATCAACTCAACTTGACCTTTGTGAGTTTGTAACCTCACAACCTTCGCCTTGCCAGCCCCTACATATGCCTTCTCCAAGATTTCCTACGTTTGCTTCGATGATTCACAATAACCAACTTTCCCAAAATTATTTGTATCAACGCGTTGATTGATTAAAAACAACGCCTTGAAATCTTTCTTCTTCTTTTCCTTATGTGTAGCTCGATGTGCATCTGTTGCACCTTCGACAAGATGACTCACACAGTTCTTTATCACTTCAAGAACATCTTGGTAGCCAAATAACGGTTTTATTTGCTTGCACCATTTATCGTAATTCTTCGCATCAAGGATGGATAGGTTTGTAGAGATTCTTTCGTTGGAGACAAAATTCATGTTGCACACTAGATGTTTTGTGGATCGAACTTGACTCTTGATGCCAAATGTTAGAACTTGAAATCACAAGATTGGTAAAAATGGAGTAATTGAATGTGGAGAGTGAGAGAGAGAGAATTAGAGAGAGTAAAATAGAGAGTGAGAAATATCATTTGTTTTAACCATCGATTATGATATCCCTTGGGTATTTATGAAAAGGTTACAATAGCTTAAGATACAAGTAATAAAGCCAAAATTGAAATTAATTGTTTGTAACTGATTAAGCAAAACCTGTAATCAATTACAACTGTTTTAACAATTAAAAAACAAACAGTGGTAACCAGTTACTACAAATGTGTAACCGATTACACCATCGAAAAAATCACTTATTTTTAACTTTATTGACTTTTCTACATAGCAGTAACCGAAATCACTTATTTTTAACTTTATTGACTTTTCTACATAGCAGTAACCGAAATCACTTATTTTTAACTTTATTGACTTTTCTACATAGCAGTAACCGGTTACAGCCCCGCAGTAACCAATTACAACACTTGAATTACTCTTTTTCAGTTAACATTACATCAGGTGCATTAGGTGCATTAGGTGGTGAGTGTATTTCAGAAGAGTGGTGCTATTTAGTTCGAATTAATTTTAAAAAGAAAATCTAAGAATGCACTCGTATCACTATTTTAGAGGTGAATTTCAAATTAATTTCTTTTTAATAGAGAACATGGAGTTGTGGTAATAATGAATGGTTGAGATTTAGATTTTTTCTTTACCCACCTCCCTATGGGGGTCACCCCCAGCGAAAATCCCATTTTACCCCTGCTTCGGAAATGCATTTCCGAAATTTTTTTTTTCTAAATTTTTTCAGACTTCGGAAGTGCATTTCCGAAAAACAAAAAAAAAATCTAAAAATTCCAAAAATTAATTTTAGGATATGAATTAATTTATATATTATAAATTTGATATAATTTATGAGTAATAAATAATAATAATTATATATTTTGATATAATTTATTAGTTATGAATAATAATTATTATATATTTCTATTCTGATTCATATTTTAAAATTTAAAATAATTTTAATTAAAAAAATTAAAATAATTTCACTTACAAAATGAGTTATAATTTTTTATTTATATATTTATATATTTATAATAATCATTATGTATTTACAAAAAAAATTTAAAAAATGAGTGTTTTAATTTATATATTTATATAATAATTATAATAATTATTATATATTTATAAAAATTATTATATATTTATATATTTATATAATAATTATTATATATTAATTATAAATATATTTATATATTTATATAATAATTATAAAAATTAAAAAAATGGGTGTTTTAATTTATAATAATTATTATATATTTATATATTTATATATTAATTATTATATATTATATATTTATATATTTCACTTACAAAATTAATAATTATTATTATATATTTATATATTTCTATTCTGATTCATAGTTAAAAATGAGATAATTTTTTATTTAGTTTAAAAAAATTAAAAAAAGATTTTGTCTTAATTTTATTTAATGAATAAATTTTATATTTAATTCTATATAATTCAAAATTTACTTATGGAATTAAAATGTTTTTGATTTATATAAGTTAGTAAAATAATTTTTAACTTTCAAATAGTTTAGGATGTTTTGATTCACCTTGATTTTATTGATTCACCTTCATTTTATTGATTCACCTTGATTTTATACCTATTAATTGTATTGATTCACCTTGATTTTAATTTTTTTAATAATTATTAATTATTTCGGAAGTGTATATCCGAAACAATCCAAGACCAATTTGGTCTTGGAATATTTCGGAAGTTCATTTCCGAATTCCCCTCAGGGGTGCGTTCGGATATGAAGTTCCGAAACACCACATTTTTCTGAAAAGTAACTTTATTTCGGAGATGTATCTCCAAAATCAATATTTTATATTAAAAAAAACACGTTTTCGGAGATATATTTCCGAAAACACTTTTTTTTAACAAAAAAAAGTACCTTTTCGGAAATGAACTTCCGAAACAAGGGGTAGTGTGGTAAATTCACCAGGGGTGGGCAAGAAGGTTAGGAGGTGGGTGAAGAAATTTTCGAGATTTATTGTTGATATTTTGTTTTTCCTTTTTTCATTTCAGAAGTTCAGATACAAAGGTAGTCGGTCACAAGGTTTGATTTGTGATAGGTCCTCATTCAAACACGCCCAAGGTTTGTTGAGTGGTTTGCATGGCTAAAGTAAACAAATGAATGCCATGGTTACCATTAAGACAATTTTGACCTTTAAGTCAATGCAAGTGAAAACAACAACCATTGAGTGATTCTTAAAGTAAGAATGGCTAAAGTAGACAATTTGTGCTATCTATCCGTAGCTTTAGATATGGGTTTAGAATAAAGAGTTAGAAAAGAGGAAAAAGATAAAAACTTTGCAAATTCTCCTAGTGGGGTTTGGTTAACAACTTTCACTTATTTTTAAGGGAAATGCTAACAAGTGCCCCAGGGGCACTCTTTAATAGCTTTAAAAAGTAAGTTTTTCTTGGAAATATGCGTAATTAATGTATCGAAAATTGAAATGGTGAACTTTTAAAAGAATATTTTCTTTATTTAGAATGCTTAAAGAGTGCCCCTGGAGCACTCGTTAGCATACCCTATTTTTAATTATTTTGATAAGGTTGAGACCTTTCTCTAGGTTGCAATGTCTCTAGAGGTTAATAATAACGTTGAAAGATAGACTAGACTAGTAGAGTGACAGAAAATATTCAAGAATATAATGAAAAACAATTATGAGATATTATATTCCACGATCCAAATAATAAGTTGGAGGAAAGTGTATATACATGATCGATATATAGAAATAAAACATGTTATATTCATTACTTATGAATTATTGTATTTATCATCGAAGACCATAACGATTTTAGGATATTCTTTAGGCACTTTGATAGAGCTTTGATGAAGTGAGTAAAACAAAGTCTTAAAACATTTTGACAAAAAGTTGAGAAGAAATATTTGTTTCAACCGTATCTCCAACTCTTAACATGAGATTTTGATGGAGTTTACATACTCACAAGTGTGAATCCAATTTTATATATATATATATATATATATATATATATATATATATATATATATATATATATATATTAAAATAGAAATCTTAGGTGGCATCCTTCATAATACATATATGATAATTTTCATTGCATATCACTCCTCATCATTTTATAAAAATCACATTATAAAACCTCTATTTTCTTAAAGTTGAAACCAAATCTCCTCCCTATTTCAATATTCATCATTTTTATCATTTATAGATTACTCAATTTGAAACCTTCTCTCTTCTCCTCTCAATGTACTTTTAATAAATTCAAATAATTTTTTATTTCAATTACACAACCTTCAATTTTAAGCCTTGTCTCTTCTCCTCCTCTTAATGTACTTTTAATTTATCCAAATAATTTCTTTATTTCAATTACACAATTATAAGTAGGAATATGAAAATATGTATTAATTATTATATAAGTAACAAGTAAGAATATAAATACACGGTGTTGCTGCTACACACGCTTGACAACACCAACACTCTCAACTACATCAATTTAGCTTGATGTTTCTTATTTATTTCACTTACTAAGATGCCTTTTGCCATCTTCTTCTTAAACTTTTTGCATTTTATTTTGTCTATATAATTTTTCTAATACAATTTCATATTTATTTTAAAGAAATCAATTTTTCCTTTTGGAGTTAAGTTGATGGGAGATCTCATATGTACTAATGTGACGCCTTATTTAAAAAATTTGTCTTTATATTAATCTTTGTAGGATATTTTTTTAAATTAAGATATTTTAATCAAAACATATATGTGTAAAATGGGACTTGGATCATCTCCTTCAATATTCTCTCCTTCCTCTCTATCTCTCTCTTAATTTCACTCTCACTCATCATTAAAAAGCATAAAATAATTAAGAGAGAGAATGAAATTAAGAGAGATAAAAAGGAAGGAGAGGAAATGAGAGAATATTGATGGAGATGATCCAAAGTGGTGTAAAGTGAATACTCTAAGATTTACAGTAACACTCCTTTCAACTAACTATTTCCTTTTGTAAATGATACATATATGTACGAAATTTCAAACATGTATTTTATATTTTAAAGTTATTATACTTTTCTTTTTTTTAAACGGTAAACCTAATTCTGTCAATATTAATTTAGAAATAAAATATCATTAAATATATTATTTCATATTACAAACCATATTCACTTAGTTCATAATAATAATAATAATAATAATAATAATAATAATAATAATAATAATAATAATAATAATAATAATAGCGTGAATGGACATAACAATAATTTTTTATCGAGAAAAAATCAATATTTTTGTCTCCAACATTTTACTCCCTTTTAATAATAATAATCATCGTGGATGGTGTTTTGGTTGTTAATGAGGCTTTAGATTGTGCTAAAAGGAAAAAGAAGAGTTGTGTTGTTCTAAAGGTTGATTTTGAGAAGGCCTATGACTGTCTTAGTTGGAAAAAATGGAGTTTGGTACAAATTGGCTAAGATGGATGGACGGCTGTATTTTTACCAGTAGAATGTCTGTGTTGATCAACGGTAGCGTTACTAGATTTATGGTTGAGAAAGGTCTCCGCCAAGGAGATCCTTTGTCTCCTTTTTTGTTTGTATTGGCTACGGAGGTGTTAACGGCGTTGATGAGAAAGGCTATTCATATCGGGGAGTTTCGGGGGTTTAAGATCAACGACGACGTGGAAGTGAATATGCTCCAATTTACGGACGATACTATCATCTTAGCGGAAGGAGATACCGCAAATTTGTGGTGTATGAAATCAATTTTAAGGGGATTTGAATTGATGTCGGGATTGAGGGTAAATTTCAACAAAAGCAATATTTATGGTATTAACGTGAGCAATTGGTATCTTGAAGCGGCTTCCTCCTTTCTCTCATGCAAAATTGAAAGGCTCCCTTTTAAATTCCTTGGAGTTAGAGTGGGGAATAGTCCAAGGAAACTTTCGATGTGGAAAGATTTAATTTCTTATATGAAGAGCCGATTAGCCGTTTGGAAGGGTATGCATCTCAACATAGCGGGTCGTGTGTGTTTGATTAACTCCGTGCTAAACGCCATTCCAATATATTCCTTATCTTTCTACAAAGCGCCGTCCAAGATCCTTAACGAGATTCGTATTATCCAACGTAATTTTTTGTGGAACCGGAGTGGTTCGAGTAGATCTATCCATTGGGTTTGTTGGGATATCATTTGCAAATCGCATGAAGAAGGTGGTTTAGGTGTTAGGAATGTGGAGGTCATGAATGTCGCTTTGATGAGTAAGTTGAAGTAGAGGATCCTAGCAGATGAAGAGGCGGTGTGGCGTGGCATTCTCATCTCTCGTTACGGGAATGTTAAGAGGAAAGTCCTCATTGGTGATAATTCGGTGGTGGAGAAAAGTGACTCTATATGGTGGAGGGACATGCTTTTAACTGACTCTTATGTTTCTTTGCTGAATAATAATTTTACAGGAGCTATTTCTTGTTCTGACGGTAACGGTACTGATATACCGTTTTGGTTCAGCCTGTAGGCCGGTGTTCAGCCGCTTCACCAAGCTTTCCCGGAACTGTTCGACATTGCCATTGATTGGCGCATTTCCGTGGCCAGGTCTGGTTTCCAGACAGCAGCAGGCTGGTCCTGGAGCGTGGTAGCAGCTCTGTTTTTAGACAGCAGCGACGGTTCAACATTCATTTGGAGCGAGCTTCTTGACAGCATTCGACATATGTTTCCTAGAGAGAATATCAAGGATTCCTTTGCGTGGCGCCACAATTCGGATGGAGTTTTCACTGTTAAGTCGTGTTACGACATGTTCAGAGCCAAGATGTCCGGGCCTCCTCTTGATCCAATTATAATCAAAGCTGCAAATTATCTTTGGAAGGTAAAAGTTCCAACTAAAATTCTTCTCTTTGGTTGGCGAATCATTCACAATAGAATAGCTACTAAGGACCAATTATTTAGGAGAGGACTTTTGTTGGATAATAATGATTTGGTTTGCTCCTTTGTTCTACGGAGGAGGAAAGTCTTTCTCATTTGTTAGGAGGTTGTTGTGTAATGGCGGGTATTTGGAGAAAGGTGTTTGAGTGGATTGGTCCCGTCGACGGTCTATCTTTAGAGGAGTTCGAGGGTTTTGTTTTTGTGTTTGAGAAGGTGAGGAGTCTAGCCAAAAGATCGTTAGTTGCAGTAATTTGGTTAGCAACGGTGTGGAGCATTTGGATTAGGCGAAACGCTATTATTTTTAAAAATGATTAGTTTAGTTTTACCGAATGTATGTCGGATGTAATTTTTAATGCTTGGAATTGACTTCTATCTAGTTATAAGCTAGCGGAAAATTGTAATTTCCACGTGTGGAATATTTTACCGCTCATTTGTTTTGAGGTGTAGAACTCTTGTAAGTGGTTGAAGTATCCCTTATACTCCAGTTTTAATTCCATTGCCTATTGAAGAAAAAAAATACAATAAATTTGAATACTATTATTTCAATATTAAAAATTTGACTATAATATTTCCTCTTAATTAATTTAAAAATTGTGTATCCAATTTTCAATATTATAAATTATCACATTTATTTTTGTATTAATTTTATGATTGTTAAAATAAATTGCGGTCAATTCAAAAAATTTCTGTATAAAGTGAGTAGGGGTGGAAATAGGCTAGACTAAGCTTTAGAAGGCCTGAGCCTGGCCTACGATAAACTTAAAAGGCCTAAACCTGGCCTAAGGCCTATCATAGGCCCAGTTTTTTGGCCTGGCCTGGCCTTTTTAAAAGTATGGCCTGGCCTGAAAGCCTATTTAAAAAGCCTGTATCCCATTAAATTTTTTAATTAATCTATATAACTTAAGAAGTCTTGTAGGTCGGCCTATATATACATATATAAGTGAACCTATTTAACATTTGTTATATATATATATATATATATATATATATATATATATATATATATATATATATATATATATATATATATATATATATATATATATATATAGGGGACGACTCAAGTGAGAACACTTGGTTAATATGAGAAATGAGAACAATGAATCACGACCATTAAATTTGATTTTAATGGATTGGATTGGTTTCTCTTTCTAAGATCCTTAATATTTAATGGACTGGATCTTAGAAAGAGAAACCAATCCAGTCCATTAAAATCAAATTTAATGGTCGTGATTCATTGTTCTCATTTCTCATATTAACCAAGTGTTCTCACTTGAGTCGTCCCCTATATATATATATATATATATATATATATATATATATATATATATATATATATATATATATATATATATATATATATATATATATATATATATATATATATATATAGGGTAGCCTATTTAGCTTTTTTTCTAATATATATGCATACATGAATCAACTTATTTAACATATCTCTAATATATATGAAAATATAGGCCGGCCTATAAGGCTTCATAGGCCTTGTTGATAGCCTAAGCCTGGCCTATTTAATAAAATAGGCTTTTAAAAAAGCCTAAGCCTGGACTATTTATTAAATAGGCCTGGCCTGGCCTAGGCCTATGTAGGCTGGGCCGTAGGCCCCTGTAGGCCGGCCTGGCCTATTCCCACCCCTAAAAGTGAGTACTATATTACTAATTATAACATAAAATGAATTATTTTAATTTAGATAAACATATTGAAATAAGAAAATGAAAAAAAATTGAAAGAAAAATTAAAAATGAAACTGCATTTATTATTAAGAATGTTACCGTTATTTCCTATGATGAATATAATTTATCCTTATAAAGAATGTCAACATTATTTCCTATGATTAATATAATTTAATTATTGATTCATTATAATTGTTGCTACAATAATTCATTACTTAATTAGTCTTCAATTAAAAACGACTCTAATTTATTATTTATTTAGTAAAACATTATTCATCACTCTATCACACCAATTATTTAATTCTCTTATTGAATAAATATTTAATAATCTATATTAAATTTAACGAGTAGTCCAAAATATTTCTTTATGCAAATTTTATTTGGTGAATTCTTATTTACCCATCTCAAAAAGGTGGGTAAGGTTACCTTTAGTATAAAATGCATTGAAAACATCAAATAATTGTTCTATAGAATAAATAATTAAATACATAAAAATTAAATAGTGTCATCTGATTGGTAGAATGTACACTACCCATCTTTTTGTGATGGGTAGAGAAGTTGTCCCCATTTTATTTTATTAATATAAATTCGACTATATATATATATATATATATATATATATATATATATATATATATATATATATATATATATATATATATATATATATATATATATATATATATATATATATATATATATATATATATTTAAAATAGATATTCATTGTTATTACTTGCTAAGCACAAATAATATTTAACATACATTATATAAAATAAATAAAAAAATTTATCAACAAAATTACATTAATTATATTTCTACATTTTAATTTATTTATAATACACATGTGTATTAAAAAAATTCACAAATAAAAAATCATTTTTTATTAAAAATCAATGAATTCATTATTTAGGTTACCAAGAATTTATTACAGAATGAATGAAATTAAATTCTAAATGAGCATTAATTTAGTTAGGATAATTTTAGTATTCAATATTTCCAAAAAAATTAGTTATTATTTAAAAACCAATGCGTATAAATATATTGAATCCGCTTTAATTTCACAGTCTCAATTTTAATAATTTATTTTTATTTATCAATATTTTAAATATGAAAATCACTTTTACTATTTATAAATTTATAAAAAAGTTTATTCTATTTATTTTTTAGGATAAATTTAGTATTCAATACGTACCAATGTAATATATTGAAGCCGCTTTAATTTCACAGTTCCACTTTAATAATTTATTTTTGAGTTAAAAGGTAGTGTACTGACAGTGTAAAATAATTTTACACTGTCATCCAATAGAAAATCATAAATGCGCCATGTCATTAAGTTTTTTTTTTAATAAAAAAAATGGTTTAATTGGATACATGGGTGGTGATTGGTTGACAGTGTAAAAATATTTTACACTGTCTGTGCATCACCCCTTTTCTCTTTATTTTTAGTTATCAATATTTTAAATGTGAGAATCACTTTTACTAATTATAAATTTATAAAAAAATTTATTCTATTTATTTTTTAAAATTTTAATTATATTTCAAAAATCATTATATATTAAATATATTGTTTTAAATATTTTTAAAAATTAAACCCGCGCAACGTCCGGGTCATATTCTTGTTTGTATTTTAATTGTTGGAAACTGTTGTATTAATATTCTAATGTAACAATTTGATTTAACTCAATCTCCTAAACTCTGTTTATTTTATTAATAGAAAGCAATTTTTTTATAAGCAAAATGGAATTAAAGAGCACAAGGGGGGTGTTATCCCAAGATTACAACAAAAAACCAAAAAAAAAAACCTCCACCAAAGAATACTAACTAATGGTTCCCAATACAAATGGACAGATTAACGCACCAATCCGTCCAAACAAGAGAATCCCCTATCTTATAGAAAGAATTTAACCAATCTCATGCTACAAATTTAATCATCCCAAGAGAGTCAAAGTGTAGTAAGGATCCACCATTAAAGATAATCTCATTCCTACAACACCAAATACCCCAATTAAAAGGCAAACCAAAAAGCCAACTAGCTAGTATCAATCACAAACCGGGCCTTACAAGTTAGATCCAAAGCTAAAAAACGATTAAAAAGATTACCCGGAAAAGAAGCCAAATCCACCCGAAGCCAATCGCAAAACTTAGTCCACCAAAGAAGAGAGACGGAGCAAGATGCAAAAAGATGATTCGAATCTTCCTCCTCCTCCCTACAAAGGGAGCACACCAAAAGAGAATGATCCAACAAAATGTGACGTCTCGCCAAAGCCTTCTTTGTTGGGATTTTGTTCAAGATAAGCCTCCACCCAAAAATCAAAATCTTGCTAGGAATCTTAGTTTTCCACATCCGGTTTAAAGCATTAATAACCTCGACCTCCAAGCGATGACCCCGAAAGCTCCCTTCCAAAATCATGTCATAAACCGCTTTTACGGAAAAACCCGTTGAATTCTTCCACCGAAAAAAAGAATATGTCACACCCACGGTGGGAGTTTTCAAAATAGCATTGGGCAAAGTTTTGACTTTTATAATTGATTGGGACATTAACCTAATCGATGCCCTGTTCAAAATTGAGCTCTAAATGATTAGGACACCATCTTAATGGTGTGCAATGGCTAGATATCTAATCTTTCTTATTTTGAACTTATGAACAATTATATTTTTAATATCAAATCGATTGACATTGGGTGTTAATCGATTAGGAAGCCTTAAAAACATTAAATTCAAATTCCTTTTTGAGCCAACTTCTAGCCTATAAATAGAGGTCCCTTCCCTTATTTCAAATCATCTGAAAACATGTCTTGACCCTTTTCACTCTCTCCCTTATTCTCTCTCTAAACTTTTTCTTTTAATTTATTTAACTAATATAATAGCCGAGGTGCTTTTGCGATAAAGTTCTTTTATGAGTGAGGATAAGTTATAATTCTGGAAGGGTAGAATTGTAAAATTCACCAAGGGAAGCTTTTGTGTACACCTTGATATAATATTTTCCATTTAGGGGTTATTTGTGGGCTATAAGCTAAACATGTAAAAAGCTTTGGTTTAGGTTCGAGATCAGCCTGTGGTAAAATCTCTTTAGGTTCTTGGTAAGCTTATCATAAAACCAGGATTAGGTTAAAGCTTAGCCTGTGGCAAAAGCTTGAATAAGGTTCAAGACTAGCCTGATATTAAAATCTTCTAGTTTGTTGGTAAGCTCATATAAAACTAAGGTTTAAGGTTTATGAATTGCGGGAAACAATATTCAATGGTCAATTTATCCTTACTAGTCAAATAAATGATGAAGTAGTAGTTAAACCCCATTCCTTTTGGACTGAAAAAGGAAAAGAGAAAGTTTGAAATAAAATTTAAAACCAAGAGATGTATAACAATGTCTCTAGATAATAGCAAATTCTACTATGCTCATCAATGTAATACTACCAAGGAAATGTGGGATACTATTAAAATGACATATGGAGTTTATCCAGGTATCAAACAAGAGAAAATAAACACATGAGGCGAAGAAGATGAAGATATCAATCATTGATGTTTTTCAAAGTTTAGAAATATTAGAAATTTGGTTGGAAATTGTATCACTAACAAGTATCTAAGAATTAATAATTGGAAGTTAAATCCAACTCTTAAATGGGAGCCTTCATGAATTTTTCAGGAGAAATCAAGAAAGAAGAAAATTTTAGAGAAATTGAACGATCTAGATGAATGGATACAAACCAAAGAATCACCAACTCCATAATACTTATATCATACAACTCAAGTGCAATTTGATCTTCTCTTTCTATATATTACAGTTCAATTATATAGACCTTAAGCGCTCAGAAAGCTTTAATGAAAGTCTTTGAAAACTAATGTATTAGGCCTTAAATACATCCTAAGAAACCTCTATGAGTTGATGCAAAAGTTTGAGACATTTTCATGAAGGTTTGCAATAGTTTAGAATTACAATGGTTCATGAAAAAACACAATTATGAATTATGTACAGGGTTTCTAAAATCGATTTAACGAATACCTGATTTAAAAAGTACACAACGATTTTCAAACTCTAATTAGCAACATGTTTCTTAAATCGGTTAGCTAGTTACTTGACTTAAAAAGTGCAGATTCAACATTTTAAAAATTCTGGTTGGGATATCATGCAAGTGATTACATGAATAGTGTAACCGATTAGACTATTAAAAAATTGAATTTTGGCCTTTGAAAAGTCTTGAATTGAGTGGTTTTGATGCATGAATTTCCTTTTCTACCAAAATATCCATAAGCTTATGCTTTCTTGATTCTTTTTTTTTACAGATGCTTTCTTGATTCTTGATTCCAAACTTTTTCTTCTTTGATATTTTTTCTTTGATAAACTTTTGTCTTCATCAAAACTAAACTAAGATAAATGATGTGAGATATTGGATCGAACTCTAGTATGGTCGAATGGTAGCTTCTTGGTTCGGCAGGATTAAGCATGAGGTCGAAGATTGTTCACATGCTTGTGTCGAAGATGCTAGGGTTGTTAGCATGTTAAATTAGGTTTTAGTGTTTAAACCTTAATTTGTTAAGTTAGCTTGTTTATTAAGTTGGCTTGTGTAATGGGCCTTGTGGAAAAAGCCCATTAGTTAGTATGTTAGGTTTTATTATAAATAGCATACTAGTCTCTCATCATTGCTAAGCTGCAAATCCTAATTTAGGGTGAGAGAGGTTATTTGTTATTCTTGTAAACTTGTAATCTTGTTTTAAGAGAAAGTGAAAGAATAGCAGTTATAACCAATTCTTGTGTTCTTCTTATCTTCTCTAATTCCCTATTATACTTTGTTCTTGACATCGTTTTTTCACAACAAATGATGTACATCTTCTTCACATGATTGTCACTTGAATTGGAGTGTATAGCTTCTAGCTCTCTTATTTCTTGAACTTCATCATGAAGCATTAGTTTAACGATGTGGGCTAGCCGTTGAGAAATTTTTTTATAGCAAAGCATATCAAAATATATATAATCAAGAAAAGAGAATAAGGTAGAAACAAGGAGCACGAGCGGTGCTGACAAAAACTGGATAAACAAAAAGGACAAAGAAAGAACAGACGGTAGACAACACTAACACATAGACATAAAATAAATTACCTACATTGGGGGGACAAAAGAAACACACCACCAGAAAGACACAGTTGTCGGGAGGTCAACTCGACCGCCTGCAAAAAAACAAAGGAGGACAGATGGCCATGCAACATATCCCTAAAATTGAAGACACCAGAGTTGGTCAAGCTCCCATTCTAGCAAGGAGAAGACAGAAGTCGGAGCATGAGAATTGACTCATTTTCAAGTCAAACTAAATATTAAATTCATCGAGTGATTAGTCAACAAACTTTCCCTACAAAAATGATTTTACTAAGCATTTTTTAAGACAATTCAGACCACTGAGTGCCAAATGGTAAGCAGACATATATGAGTCATATTACCTTGGTAAAACTCCTGATAGATAATATCATGTATTTCCTTGTCAATATGTTGTATGATAAATGAATAGTCTTCTTTTTTTTTCAAGTGGGTTAATTAAAGTGTTACATGCATCACTAAAAAAAAATTCA
The DNA here is from genome assembly GCF_029867415.1 of Vicia villosa. Classification (NCBI taxonomy): domain Eukaryota; kingdom Viridiplantae; phylum Streptophyta; class Magnoliopsida; order Fabales; family Fabaceae; genus Vicia; species Vicia villosa. The sequence continues at coordinate 146,556,261 of NC_081180.1, forward strand.
TTTGTTGGCATTCTCGAAGTTTTTTTTAATAAGCAATGAATTAATAAAGGAGTATAAGAGGTACTCCAACCGAAAACAAGGCGGAAAACGTCTACTTCTCAAGGCAAGTGAGAGGAAGAATATTCCAAATATGAAAATTACAATTATCCACTACGTTATAATAGGTTTGAATCCACGATCAAGAATTAAAGACTATCTCCGACATACACTTGGAAAAACTAAACGTCTCATTCTTAAAAATGATAGCGTTGCGCCTATTCCAAATTCACCAACTCGTACCCAACCACACAACCGCAAAAATAATCCTCTTGGCTTTCCTCTTCACCTTCTCATCGATACTAATGAACCCCATAAACTCCTCCAAACATAGTGAGTCAACCGAACCAAGTCACTCGAAAACCTTCCTCTATAAAGGCAAAACAACAAGGCAGCCCCCTAAAAGGTGTTGGAGACATTCCTCCCCCATAGCACAAAACACACAAAGATAATCACAACCATCCAAAGAAATTCCCCTCTTTTTAATTGATCCTTCGTATCTAATCTATTATGAAGAACCCTCTATCCGAAAAAAAGAATTTTAGAAGAAGTCTTTACCTTTCATAGGAGGTGCATATGCAAATTGTGGTAATTAATAGCCAAACTTACTAAACTTCTTATTGTCCCACCAAACATACTAAATTTGTTGTCCAACTTGAAATTAGATCAAAAAATTTTTTTTGTGTAAGCAAGAAATTCATTAATTGGGAGAACTAAGGGTTCCCCAGCCTTGATACACAAGAACGGTCCAAAACCGGCAATACGATATTACAAACCAAATATGCTTACGACATAAAAGACAACGGGTCTTTTGTAAAATCGTAAAAACTAACATTTGGATGGGCAATATCGCCAAAAAAGGACCACCTCCAAACCAAAATCTTAATGTTCCACGCTATGTTGTTTATGTCCCACACTTCATTTCTAAAACAAAAGCCATTTCTAGTCTACCAAATGATCCAAGAAGTTGCCAACCATAACACCTCCAATTTGCCATTTTTAATTCTTTTTACACGGCTCCAAGTGTACCAATCCATAAAAGACGGGATACACCACTCCGCATTCCCTCCCGGACAATCCGGAAAATTCACCCACAAAGCAATTTCTTCCCACACAATCCTTGTCACTTTACACCCAAAAAACATATGATCACTCCCTTCCTTGTGCAATTTATATTAGGAAGCGAGAGAGATAAATTAATACCTCTACATAACAAAAGATCTTTAGTAGGCAACCTATTTACAAGGAGTCTCCACCCGAAAGCTTTGATCTTAAAAGGAACCGCCATTTTCCAAATCCATTCCAAAACCTCATCATACCTATTAGGAGGACCGTAAGAAATTCACAATAAAGTATACGAATGATAACAAGAAGAGACTGTGTAACCTTTCTCCAAATCAAGAGTCCATTCCACGGAATCTTTTTCACCATTCAAACCGCGAAACGCCTCTAAAAGAGGCCTTAAAACCGTGAGGGAGGGAAGTAAACTCTCCGCTTCCAAAACCGCCTCCGAAATGCCTAAATTTCCCCGCCGCCAAACTCCATCATTCCAACCTCCCATGACCGCCACCGAAACTTTTTTCAATAAAGAAACGGAATAAAGATCCGGAAACTTTTCCTTCAAAATAAAATTATCTAACCATCTACCTTCCCAAAAAGGAGTATTATAACCGTTTCCAACCTCAAAGCGACAATTGGAAACCAACAGGTCATTATAGGAAAAAGAAGAAGAACTAACCTTTAAAATATCACGCCACCAAAATGAAGAAGAGGGTAATTTAGATACACCACCTCCACTCGTAACAAGCACACAAAGATCTCCATATTGGGCCTTTAGTACATCCAACCATAAGGAATTATCCCCTCTAAGAATCCTCCATCTCCATTTGTTTAGAAGCGCAAGATTGAAGTCGGAAATATTTTTGATCGCTAATCCCCCTTTCAAGTACGGTAAAGTCACCACTTTTCAACTAACCCAATGAATACATCTCTTCTCCTCCATGCCCCCCATAAGAAATTACTTTGAATCTTATTAACTACTTTTACAACTTTCGCCGACATCTTGTAAAGAGACATTGTGAATATTATAAGAGAACTCAATTAGATGAAAATTCTATTAATAGCTCTGAATAGTAATTTTTATTTTTTTTCTATCGAAAACATTAAGAAAGAAACTTTTCCTCGATCATGAATTTTCTATCTCCTCCAAAAAAAAAATACTAATACAACTTTAAGGGTTTTTATAAGAACTAATAAACTAAGAAAAAACATAATAAATAAAAAGATTTTTGCCGCTATTATCCATTATAGTCTTTCCTAACTCTAAAATTATTCTCTACGGATGCATGTAGAAAATATCTAATTTATATTTAAAAAAAATAAAAATAGATATAAATGCAAATAAGATAAGTGGTTTGAGTGAGAGAGTGTGTTTGAGTGTCTAAATTAAAATCTACAAAAGATATTTATAGATGAAGATATGAAGCTTGAAATGCCATTTACTATGAAAGTGGGCTACAAAAACTAAGTCTTCACACCAGTAGTATGATGTTTAATAAAAAAAATTAAACTCTGGCTCAAACAGAAGTTAATTTATTTTTTATTTAAATCAACCATAGAATTGAAAGTAAAATTTGTGTCAAATATTCAGAGTCTTATCTCTGTCACACCCTACCATCCACCTCTATTTTCCTTTCTCAATTTCTATTTTCCCTCTTTAGTCCACCACTTTCATCATTACCTTCTAATTTCATAAACAATTCATCAGATAAATTCACTTACATTTTATTTTTGTTCTTTTTTCACCATAAAAAAGTGAATGATGCCTTTCTCTATCTACATGTCACTGCCACCTGTTCACTATATAGCAATGTAATTATATTCTTCTTCTTTTGTTTTTTGAGGAAATAAATGTAATTATTCTTAGTTGTGTTTGTGTCTATGTGTGTATATCATCCAAGTCCAATGGCTAAGATTCTTCATTTCTTGGCTCTCAAAAAGTAGCTATCACGAGTAATAAATACACACACAGCCATATTTTGAATCAAACAAACAAACTAGAATATCGTATCTTTGCTTTTCTCTCTTCTCTTTTTTCCTCTCTTCTCTCCAACTTCTAGTGTTTTGTTTTTCTTCAAAGCCAAATAATGTTCTCTCCACTTATGTCCAATTCCACTGTCTCTTCTGCTAGATTAAATCCAACTATTAACTCCTCACAACAACCTCAGAAAACCAAGAAAAAAAGAAACCTCCCTGGTAACCCAGGTAGGAATTCATAGCGGCCGCAATTGCAGTTGCAGACGTTAATTTATAATTTAATATATATACATAGTATATGATTGACATGTTTATTAGTATTGAATTTCGTTTGGTTTGGTGAATTCAGATCCTGAAGCTGAAGTGATAGCTTTATCACCAAAGACACTACTAGCAACAAATAGGTTTGTATGTGAGATCTGCAACAAGGGTTTTCAGAGGGATCAAAACCTTCAACTACATAGGAGAGGACATAACCTACCATGGAAGTTGAAGCAAAGGAACAACAAAGAAGTGGTTAAAAAGAGAGCTTATGTTTGTCCAGAGCCTTCATGTGTTCATCATAACCCTACAAGAGCTCTTGGTGATCTTACAGGAATTAAGAAACATTACAGTAGAAAACATGGTGAGAAAAAGTGGAAATGTGATAAGTGCTCAAAGATCTATGCTGTTCATTCTGATTGGAAAGCTCACTCTAAAACCTGTGGTACTAGAGAATATAAATGTGATTGTGGTACCCTTTTTAACAGGTATAGTACTATACATACTACTTATACATAAATATTTTCATGTTAATTTCATATCATGTTTTATTAAGTTAATCACTTTTTCTCCTTTTGTTTTTATGTATTGTACTGTAATATCTGTGACACAGTAGAAATTTGGTTTGGTTTTTTTAACATGATGATGCATGCACATGCATGTCAGCATGAACAGTATAGTATTTTTACAACATAATGTGTGAAAAGAAAATGAAAGAAAAGTTTCCAAATTCCAAATGTGTCAGGGTGCTCAATGGTTTTGTAGACATATAAGTTGATGAGTGGGTGCAGTCTCTAGGAAAATGATGGAAATCTATTTTTGTCTACTGAAAAAGTAAAAAGAAGTTTAATCAATGTAGTTGGAAAATTTGTGATGATTTCTTACCTTTTTTTTTTCTTCTCAATTTTCAATTTTGGTTTTTCATCATTGTGAAATCTGATAAATCTGCAAGAAATCTGATATGCTAATAGCTAGATTCATCAGTGAATATATTCATCTCAATTGCTAGTACTAATGATCTTTGTGTCATGCATGAGTTCTAGTTTCCCAAGATTTCTACCATCATAATTAACAACACTACCAATAATCCTTGTAAAGCAAAAAAGCTATCCACATCATCAATTGCATCATATCCTTGACATTGTCACATATTTTATGTCCATTATGGTCCAAACCCATTGACACGTTAATCTGTGTATATTAGTCCCCTCTATATCCCATGCATGATGATTTTTTCACTTGCCTTTTTATTTTGCTAATGGGGCACATTTTACAAGAATTTTACATAACTTCATCCCCAAGACATATTGTCCTCAGAATGTGCTTCTCTCAAAGTTTGTCGTCTAAAATGAGCTCCCCGCTAATAGTTGGTGGATCTGACTTTCTTAAATTAGTCGGTTTCAAAGTCAGATACCAGGAAAATATATAATACTATTTTCTTATGAATTTCAGGAAGGACAGCTTCATAACACACAGAGCATTTTGTGATGCATTAGCTGAAGAAAGTGCAAGAATGTCAATGTCAGCAAACCAATTATCCAACACTAACACAAACTCATTAGCTCAATCTCTCTTCCTCTTCCAAAACCAGCAAAACCACATCACATGGGACCCACCTCAACAAAACCCTAACCCTAGCAACCTCCACCACAACATCAAGCCTGAATCTCAAACCTTCCCTCACTCATTTCTTCATCACACCACCACCAAGACCAACATCATGTCATCATCACCCTTCCATGTCAGCACACAACAACCTTCCTCAAATGCTACCACGTCGCCACACCTTTCAGCAACTGCACTTCTCCAGACAGCAGCAAACGTTGGTGCCACCGCCATCACAGGTCACCACACATCTCAACTCAGCATGGGCGAGTTTACATCGGTGACTCATCTAGACTCGGTTGATCACTACATTAACAACTTGAGAGGCTTCAGAAAGAATGACGAAGGTCTCACGAGGGACTTTCTCGGCCTTACTAACACCGGCAGAGGACACGGTGGCTCCGTTGACGTAAAGGATATGCTAACATTCACAGGAGGTGTAGAGTATGAACAAAACATGATGTTCAAGTCACAACAAGGTTTTGGTTTCTTTGGAACAACGACAACAAGTGTTCCCGAATCATGGGGGAATTGTTAGAACCAAAACTTTGCCTTATTTCTTGTCTCATGTACTCTCTTGTTATGAAGTACTTGTATTTTTAAGTTTACCTCATTTCCAATTTCTCTTTTTTCTTTTGACAGATTTATGTTTCATTTCAGTGTATTTCCATGGATGAATGAATCCTTAGTTTTTATACGTACGGTGCTACTGTTCCCTTCCTTATATGTTGTCGTTGTTTACTATTTTTGGTTTCTGCATACATTGAATGCTTAGTCAATTATACTCTCTTCTTTTCATATTAGTTGTTTCACGTGAGAGACTAAGATAATAACATCATTTTCAAAATAATATTTTAAACCAAAGGTACATAATATGATGAGAAAAAAGGGGTAGAAAATCACCTAAATATTGGATTTATGTGTTGAGCAGAGACAGCGATTCTATTTGTTGAGGCTAGCGAGGATGGATGATGTGGTGACTGGTGAATGTGCAAAGAGAGAAAATGTGACATGCAAATTATAATTGTGAGATATTGGATCGAACTCGAGTATTGTCGAAGGGTAGTTTCTTGGTTCGACAGTTCGACAGAGTTAAGCATGAAGTCGAAGGATTGTTCACATGCTGGTGTCGAAGTGTGCATGCTGTAGTCGAAGATGGGTCTAGCATGCAGATGTCGAAGATGCTAGGGTTGTTAGCATGTTAAATTACGTTTTAGTTTTTAAACCCTAATTTGTTAAGTTAGCTTGTTTATTAAGTTGGCTTGTGTAATGGGCCTTGCTGAAAAAGCCTATTAGTTAGTATGTTAGGTTTTATTATAAATAGCATACTAGTCTCTCATCATTGGTAAGCTGCAAATCCTAATTTAGGGTAAAAGAGGTTATTTGTTATTCTTGTAAACTTGTAATCTTGTTTTAAGAGAAAGTGAAAGAATAGCAGATATAACCAATTCTTGTGTTCTTTTTATCCTCTCTAATTCCCTATTATACTTTGTTATTGGTATCGTTTTTTCACAACAATAATGATTGTCCCTTATGATGACTAACTATATCTTATCTTCGTCTTCACAACTTTTAATCTCCTACTATGCTACCAAAATTTCGTTTGATTATTTTATATTACTCCTTCTTACTCTAGTCTTTTTAATTACAAATGTTAATAAATTATAGAAAAATATGATTTTAATTAGAAAATTTCTTTACCCACCTCCCTATGGGGGGTCACCTCCAGCGAAATTCCCAAACTACCCCTGCTTCGGAAATGAACTTCCGAAGCGCTTTTTTTTTAAAAAAATTTCCTTGATTCGGAAGTTCATCTCCGAAAACACCTCATGGGGGGTGCGTTCGGAGATGAACATCCGAAAACACCTCATGGGGGGTGAATTCGGAAGTTCATTTCCGAATTATGCAGAAACTGTGTTTTTTTTTTATGTTTTTTCTTAAACGCAACCGCATTTTAATTAAACGTTACCGGCAAATAAAATAAACAATAGATAGACTGAAAACACTAATATGATAAATAAACAAAAAAAAAAATACTAATCCGATGAAAATAATATATACAAACCGAAACAAATAAAAATAGTGTGCTAAAGATACAATCCGAAAACAAAAAATAAATAAACCCGACCACTTCCTGGAGTGGTTCACCATTTTCAATGGCTCTTTCTCCTGTTACAAAAAAAAACAAATAAGCGAGAAATAAACGGTAAAATTATAAAAAATGGTGACAAATAAACGGCTAAGTTAAAAAAAATACCTCTCCCTCCCAGATCCGCCGAGCGACGTGATCCTGGTAGTGAATCAGCAGGGAAGTGTCAAAAGGCCCTCCCGGATAGCTATCCACCTCCTGCTCCTCCTGCTCCTCCTCCTCCCCGACTGGAGGGTCAACATCCGGTATGACCTCCTCCTCCTCCTCCTCCTCATCATCCCCCTCCTCTCGCTGGCGGAAAGAAGATACCCGAGCCAGCCTACTCCTATAGCCTGAAAGAGATGAACTCTCCACCAAGTCCTGCTAAACGCGCACACGGCGTCCCCGGCCCCGCCCGCCTGTCGACGCCAGCTGCGCCGCCGCCCGCTCGCGTCTAGCCGACGCAGTCTGGGACTCCCTCCCCTGTCTGATGCGTGCTGACTGGTTCCCTGTCATGTTCCTGTAAACAATCGAAATCGAAATCGATTAATATGCGAGACAAATGAAAAAACAAAAAAAAATTGCACTTCTGATACAGTTCGGAAGTTCATTTCCGAAACTGGGATGGAGGTGTTTTCGGAAATGAACTTCCGAAACACCCCTGCGCAGAGCTTTTTTGCAACCTTCAATGGCAGACCCCAAAATCAAAATTCAAACCTATGTATACACATTCTAAACATCCTAAATATCAGTATAAACCTAACCTAATACATTTTTTGCTATTTCTAAACACCCTAAAATACATTATAATCTTAGATCTTAAAATCAAAATGCTTACCTATTGAATAGATTGGAGGACTTTAGAATGTAATAGAGCAAGTAGATGGAGCCTTTGAGGTAGCTTGGAACTGGTTTGCACAAAAATCTCTTTGGGGTTGAGTTTGAAGAAGATTAGGGTAAATGATTTGGGGGAGGGGGCTGTTTTGCTTAATCTGCAAAACGCGCAGTATTTCGGAAATGAACTTCCGAAATGCTGTTTTCGGAAGTGCATTTCCGAAATAAGTCAAATTTTTTTAAAAAAAAGGCGCTTTCGGAAATGCATCTCCGAAAACACCTTTTTCTTGCATTTCGGAAGTTCAATTCCGAAGTCAGGGGTATTCTGAGTTTTTCACCAGAGGTGAGCTAGAAGGTTGGGAGGTTGGCAAAGAAATTTTCTTTTAATTATGTGCTACTTCTTATAAGAAAAGTTTATTTTTATATTCATTTAGTAGACAATATATTTGATTATTAAATATTTTTCAGAGTGAATTTCAGCCACTAGACTATTTGACAAAATAATATTGGTGTATTTTTATTATCAAATATATAAAATAAAAAATTATAATTTAAAGTGATGAAATAACAATAGTAAATTGTTACCATTAGAAAAAAATCAATTAAAATTTCATTGGAAATCAAAAGTTGCAATTATTTTTGAGATATTTTTTTAGCAACGGTACCAATTAAATATTTTAACTGGGTTTCGATAAGTTATTTGGTAGTTATGTGGAGATACAAATGTAAGACTGTAAGTCCAAATCTGCAACATTTTAGTTGTTTATTTTTAACAAGATGAACTTCAATTCTAATTGAAATGTGAATATATCTAAGGATTTAATAGAAATAAACCTTCAGTGTAAAGCAGTTTTACACTGTCAGCGAAATTCAAACCGTTAATTTTTGTAAACGTTTGACTTTTTCTATAAATCACATATGAAGTATTTATTTTTAAGGGTTGTGATATACTGACCGTGTAAAAATATTTACCAACAATTTTGAAATGTGTGCATTTTTATCGAAAATTTTGAAATTTCAGGTAAAAAATCTTGTATTTTTTACCAAAACTTTTTGAAATGTATGTTTCCGGAAATTTCGTTCGGACTTTTTAACTCAAATTTGTTCATAGACAGTTTGGGAATTATCAAAATATGAGGGGGTGTCATGTTAAACTTGGGGGATGGCAAGTTAAATGCTTCTTAAAATTCCTAGATAAATTTTTCTTTTATTTTTCTTTTTAATATTTTTAAATCATTTCCCATATCATCAATTTGTTCTCCCATCCCAATATTTTTTTTTAGAAGTTTTTATTTCACTTGTTTGTAGATAAGATGAAGTGTTATAAGACGATGTTTCATATCAAGAAAACACTTAAAGTTACCCTATCGTCTGTAGAAGCCATTCATATATATGCCGACTACAGAAAGAGTTTCAACAACATTAACCATATCAGGAAGTTTTCCAACGTCTCGGATGATGTTTCTCTCAAAAATTCCTTCTACATGAAGTCTTCTTTGACGTCTTTTTTGTGTTCCCCTTTAAAAGGAGCTGAAAAACTTCGAGAAAATACAACACAAGAACACAACGCTGGGCCTTGACAATTAAAGAGTTTTTACTCTGGCAAAACTATTGCACAAGCTACACCTATAACTTCTTATCAATTGTACATTCTTAGAAGTTCTTAATTCTTAGAGTTTTTCTGTGTTGTATTTTGTATAAACCTCTTATTGTATATCAAGTGTAAGTCTGAAACAATCTCTTATCTGATTAGATAGATTGTTAGAAGTCTCTTGCTTGTTTCTTAAGCATCTGAATTCTATTTCCTGTGTGCTTGAGCATCTGGAAGTCTCATGCTTGTGTTCTTGAGAATTGAAGTCTCTTATTTTTGTGTTTGAGAATTTGGAAGTCTCTTGCTTGTATGCTTGAGCATTTATAATCGAATTTTGTTATAGGGAAAATCTCTTGGAAGTTCAAGCAGACTAAACTACTCCTGATTTGTGGGAGGAAACATCATATATTGTTTGTGTTCTTCTCCTTTACCTTTGAACTTTTATTCCTCTGTTATCATCATACTCTGAATCAGATTCTAACCTTGAGTTCAAAATCTGATAAGAGACTTTAAAGAGTAAAGGAAGAAAAATTTAACACAATTCAACCCCTCCCCCTTCTTGTGTTTTTCTCACCTTCAAAATGCACAAGATTTGAGAAGATTTATTCCAGGTGGTGGTGACAAGTAATTTTATACTAGAAGACTATGGGCCTCAAGAAGTAAGTTGGCCCAAATAAATAGGTTGTTTTTCATCAAAAAAGCCCATTATGTGAGAAAGTAGGGAGCTGTCAACGGGGCTGGTGAAATACCTCCAAAAGGCCAGTCGACCAAGACGACGCCTGGGGAATGTGATTCGGCGTCGACAAGTTCAAATAAAGGGGCGACAAAATGAGTTTTCAAATCCACGAATCATGGAGCAAAGGGGGAGGCGGAGAAGAGCCTCACACGAATCCCCAACGTGGGACCTCAGTAACCGTCAACGGTTACATGGATATTTTATCTATTTAAGCCAATTATTGTATTCAGTTTAGAGGTCGCAAATTTGTTGCATTGAAACATTACACTCAAAATACCCGCATCTAAGAGAGAAACGAGTTTCACTATTTTCAATGTACATTTGTGTCCAATATTTAAATTCAAAGCAATTTCCAGTTTTACATTTTGAGTCTTTTGCTTTATTTAATTTATTTCTTTTTTGCATTGTTTTGCCCGTTTGCATTCCTTTACACCATTCTTTCTTGATCACTAATTCACACAAAAAACTCAACACTAAGTCTATGATTCTTATAGTCGATCCTGCAAGTAACCTTTAATAAGAGGTTAGCGATTGTTTCGCGAGAAACAAATTAGTGAGATTCCTTTTGGATATATCTCACTCATTTTTGCAGGTCAAGAAGATTTAATCTGGAACAAGTGATTTGATCTCCAACTGTACATAAGTTTCTAAAATTGGATGTTGAGACAATTAAGGAAATTTGATGTTTTGTTCCAAGATTTAAGGAGATTTTTCTGGATATTTGATGCAACCTCAGCTTGTAGATCAAGTAATATCTGAGTGAAGATTTCGAAGCCCATGGACTACTAATGAGTATTTAAAGAGAAACTTAAACCCAATGTAATCAAGCTTTCACGAATTCGTAAAATTAGGGAAGTCTAGAGTTTTAGGTTTTGAGAGTCTCTTGTGTTTTTGTAAGTCACCCTTGTATCTTTTGATACATTGAGGTAGAGTGATTGTTACTTTCCAATCACTCAGAAGCTTTGAAGCAAAGGGTAGATTGTGTGTCAAGTTATTGTTCTCAGTAAAAATCTTTTAAGCAAATCTAAGTTGTTAGGCAATAAGTTGTAAACAGGGATTTTTTTTAGGCTTTGAACTAATATTATCATAGTGAATTTCCTTTGTGGCTTGGTAGCCCCCAGAGTATGTGACGTTGCACCAAACTGAATTAACAATTGACTGTGTGATTTATCATTCTACATTTTATTTCTGCATATTTTACAATCTCATATATTTATTCTATCAGTCAGCAGATGTCGTACCGTTTATCCTGACATTGTGTTCTGATGTTAAGACATCTGTATTAACATGTTTTATTTTAAAGTGCCAAAATCTCATCGTGATTACCAAGGGAAAGATTGCTTTCATGATTCCACCCATCTTTTTCGTTATTGTGGAATCTAAGCATATGTATCTTAGGTTTCCATTTAAATGTTTCCTCTCCTTATATATTTAATAGAATTACCTCAGAAATTCTTCTTTTAATGGTGCCCTTTGACGAGTTTTTTGCTTTGGAAATACCTCTAGTTATGCGCGTGATGTATCAGTATTTCCCTTTTAGTCTTGTTCTCTGGTGCTACTATTATTCTTTCCTTTGGCACCACTTACCTTCTTTATGGTTTTTTTAGGAGATCCCGTTTTTTCGAAGAGGAGATCATTTCTTATTTTCTTTATTTTCCAACCGTCTTTTCGACCACCCTCATAAGTGTACTGGATGAGCCTCCCCTTCTTAATCATCTCTTCGATTGCATTCTTCAATTGGACGTATTCATCTGTGTTGAGACCATAGCTCTTATTCAACAGAAAAAATTTATTTTGTCAGGTCAGACGAACTCCTTTATCAAATAATGGCTTTTTATTTCGGCTTCCTTGAAATTGTTATTTCCACATTTATGTAAAAAAGTTCTACTGAATATTTAGGTTAGTATATGATGAGAACTTGGCTCGAAATTCACTGTCTTCATCAAAATCACAAATACAAATCAATACCACTTATTCAAATAAAAAGTGCATATGAGTTATTCCAGACCAATCAAATGACACATATATGGACCTAGATCCTCTGCAGCATTTTTTTTCTGCACTTTGTCCAGCCTTAATACTAACCATTGGATTATACTATGTGTATACTAGTCATCTAAAATATTATTGTATATTTCCTATCAACCATTAGATAAGGGGCAGAATATTGAGCTGAAGACAATACATAGCAGACAATCCATTCACCACATATCATAGGAAAGAGAATAAAAGATAAGTTAAAGAAAAGATAAAAGATTATAATGTAATTATATTTAATTAAGAACAAAAGACTAGTTAAAGGAAAGATAAAGATTATAATATAATTATATTTAATTTGTTAGAAAAATTAAATTAAATTAAATTTATATTTATATTTTTAATAATACTATCATTTCAATTCAATGTATTTATAATCTGTTATTAAAAATAAAAATTTATATTTTTATATTTTATTCATACTTTTTATTAATATATATATATATATATATATATATATATATATATATATATATATATATATATATATATATATATATATATATATATATATATATATATATATATATATATATATATATATATATAGTCTTTGGGGAATATATATAAAGTCTAGTTTGTAATTGGTCAAATCAACCACCATATTCTAGCCTAGTGAAATTATGATTTTACAATAATTTAGATCAAGTCTTTGTATAGATGATTCGTCCAGCTTTTGCTTAAGAAGTTACACCAATTTGGATTTAGCAGCTAAATGCCAAAGAAAGCCATCATATCCCTAGTTTTTGTCTCCATGACAAACTTGGCTCCACAATAGTCAAGTAGGCCAAGTTAAATTTACCAAACAATTTTTCTCAATTTTATTCAAACCAAAACAGCTCATTTTCATGCATTTTTTTTATATAAATTCCACATCGCAAGTCACTAATATTATTATTGCAAACCATTAGTGTCAATATGGGTCCACTTAATATAAATTATGAGTTAAAAAGGTGCAAAATAGTGCAACCCAAAAAAGAAACATTTGTGTGAGTGTTTTAATAGCAAAACATATTTTGCTTCATTCCATTTCGAACCAAGACTAGTAAGTTTGGGAATGCTGGAGTCTGGCACATTTATTGGCTAATTCCAAGAAATTCTTTTTATTGACACTTTTTCTTTTGAGGGATTAATAGAAGTTGATAGTGTTAAAGAAATGGAACCTTTTATAAAAAGTTAACGCTCCGAAAACCACAGTTTTATAAGCGTGAGTGAAAAGGTAAAATGAGGTTAAGAATTTAGTGTGTGTATTTGTGCAGAGTGTAATAGTGGTCCGTGATGCATAATTAAAAGGTAAAAGAGTAAAGAGAATAGGAAAAACAAAAGGATAAGGCTAAAAAAATACATGTCAACGATTAGGGAAAAATTGTTCAATGTAGCATTGAAAGTTTGATGAGAATTATTTAATGTGAATCCTTTATCAAATTTTGTGCCACTGCTACACCCCACGCTCTGGTCCTTCTTCTCCATAAATCTTAGCCTTTGGTTGGCGTCCCCAAATGCAATCAACATCAGCCTTATATAGTTGAAGTCAATGTATGAGATAGATGAATATATAACTAACTACTTATAATGCTTTGCATGAATAACCCAATTTGTCAAGTTTTAACAATGATCAACTCCTAAGAGGATCTCCAATTCAAAAATGAAATTTAGTTGCCTAACTTAATGGGAATTGTTTTATGCCCCCTATGTATTGTTTTTCATCTTACTGAAAAACTAAAACTGTTCTTAAAATTTGAAGTTGCATTTTAGAATTTGAAGATCCATTTTCGGATATATATCTGTAAAATTTAATAGTTTTCGAGCCACACCTCAATTATATAATTGAATTTAATCTAAAAATATATCTCCATATATCTTAAGGAATTGCATTTTCGAAATATACTGAACCAGAAACAAATGCAGAAACTAAACAGAGATAAATTAACATTGATAATTGTCACACCAATCATTGAAAATGAAACATTACAACATGAAGTATGTTTCAACATTTTAATAATATCTTTGATCGATATTGCAATCGTCGCATCCAATTCGATTGGACCGTCGTTTTGTAACGATTAAATGTATTCTACGTAACCTTTAAATATGCATCATTGTTCAGCTCAAAGTTGTCGAATTAAATCTTCCTTTCGTTGTCAATCTAAGGTGAACAGTACTCAAGTTTCACAATTTTTTTATTGTCTGGGTATTGTATGAGCGTCTCCAATATGGATTTCAGATCTTTAAAAGGGGCGTACTCTATGAACTTAAATTCAAGTGGGGGCTCAGCACCGTTAAAGTAGACAAATGTGACATGTCAATTGATGTTCATTTTGGTGAAATGTGATATTGTAAAAAATATGACATAGGAGACTCATATCAATACAAGTTCTAGACTAATATAGATCTTAGAAAATCAATCCTATAAAGGGGATATTTCGAAGATGTACTTTCGAAGGGACCCTATTGTGTTGTGTGAAATTAGAGTGAGTCCGAAAATACATTTTCAGAATATTTTCTAAATGTATTTTTTTAAACGTTTGGGATGAATCCGAAAATGCATTTTCGAAACCACCCAACAATGTTCACACATAACCAATTTCAAAAACAGTGCTTATTTAGAATAGAAATTTGAGAATTGAAATCTTTTAATATATATATATATATATATATATATATATATATATATATATATATATATATATATATATATATATATATATATATATATATATATATATATATATATATATATATATATATATATATATATATATATATATATATATATATATATATAACATTAATGTTACGTTAAGACAAGATTACATACAAGAGATCTCCAACCACATAAACACATTGTTGAATAAAAATTAAATTGAATTGAAATATGTCTCGCCGTCTAAATTTATATTTATCTATGTGTGGTTCCGCCTTTGACTTTTGTTTATTTGATTCTCTTTCAATCTCGCTCAACTTTGAGAATTCTTGCATCCTATCCAAAAAAAAATGATTCGGCCAAGTTCTATCTTTCCTTGTTAAATGAGTTGTCCACTTCGGTGATGTCATTGGTATATGGCATCCTAGTTTCAAATAAACTCCGACAACGAGGAATGAAATAAATGATCTTTACCTTTAATTTCAGTTTTTTTTGTGCTCCTTCTGATGTGATTAAATATAAGATTGAAGTTTTGGAGAGGAAATCTTGTTTAAGAATGGAAAGATTTTCTTGCAAGGGTTTTGATACAAAATGGAAGTTGATCATGGAGAAGAAGAGCATGTAGGGTTATCTTTTATTAAAAAAATCATGTTTGCTTGTTTCGGAAATGCACTTTCGAAATTGTGACTGACATGCAAAGGTGGTAGATTTTCAAAGTCCAGCTTCACAAATTTGAAAATAGACTTTCGAATTTATCACTGAGTTATTAAATTAATAATAAATTGATTGGGTAAGTTTTAAGACGCATCTCCAAACAAAAAAATTTCCAAAAGTTTAGGTGAGACTCAATTGGAACATATGTTTCAGTGAAATTCATGATGCGTTTGAAAATGTATTTCTAAAATGAGAAGAATATTTTAATATTTTCATATAAGCAATTCTTACTCAATTTTGGTAGTAGGACCACCATATTTGTCAAGTTTTTAAGACATTTCATTCCGTTCGAAATAAGATTTAAAAAGTTCTTTAAGGCTCTTTTTGATAAAAATAAATGTATAGCTTATAATTTGACGATTAATGATCGATAACTTGTACTTTATAATGGATAACTGGTGATTGATAATTAATAAACTGGATAGTAACCTAACATGTTGACAATTTATCCTCTATTAACACTTTTCAAAATTAAGCAACACGACTTTTAATATTCATTTTATTCTAGTGCAAACTAGGGATGACAATGGGTCGGATCAGGTGTGAGTTTCACATTATTCAAACCCGCATCTGAAATTGGCACTCAAACCCAAATGTTGTTCGGGTGGCAAAATAACACTCACGCTCACACCCGTTGGGTTCGGATTTTTTTCACTCAAACCCAAATCAGCAGCAAATTACATAAAATACATTTTTCCAAACAATTTTTCTACAACTTTCCACAATAATGTGTATATATATATATATATATATATATATATATATATATATATATATATATATATATATATATATATATATATATATATATATATATATATAAAAAGCAAGTGTGATTTCGGGTTTCGAATGCGGGTTTCACACTACCCAAACCCGCACCTAAACCCAATCAACTCAAATTTTCACAGGGCCGGCCCTGGGCCAGGGCAAGCAGACCCATAGCCCAGGGCCTCAAAAACCATGGGGCCTCAAAAATTTGGATCATGGGCTTTAGTAATATCATAGAAATATTTATAAATACAAAAATGCTGAACACAATGACATATTGCTGCAGTGTCCAAGCGGAAGCGGGAGCAGTGGTTGTTTATCAATCCACTAATTATGGGGTTGATCCCTGGGTACAAGAAACATTTTTAATTTTTTTACAAAAACTGCTAAAAGACAACAAGAGAAGGTGTTGAAGCTAAACAGTTAATAGTGTAATATCAACATCATTTTTCCATCATTTCTTAACACCAATTCTATTATAACTATTTATAAAAAACACGTTAATTATTCTATTTTTCAATAACTTTTTAATTTTATTTTTAAAACATAAGTTTTAGATATATAAATATCTTACAATTTAATAAATATTTATATGTGGTTTGATTTTAATTCTTATAATAAATATTTTACAAATTCTTAACAAATAGTTGCAATCTATTTTTATATTTTACAACTTTAATTTTTAATTGTTTATTAATTAAAACACTTTAATTTTAATATTGTAATTAAAAAATAAATGTTTGCATAGTCAATTGTAAGTATGTTGTTTAACTTTCTTATTGGAATATTGAAATATTTATAGAGCATCTCTTTTTTTAAATATTTATAGATCGTTTCTTTCTTTAAATATTTATAGATCATTTATTTGTTATGGTTTTTAATATTATTTACACTTTAATGAAATATCTCTTTTTAAATTCTTTGCATTCTATTTCTTAGGGATCATTTTTTAAAATTGGAACAGAACCTTTAAATTGTATGAAACTGTCTTGTCTTTATGTAAAATTTAAATAATATTTATTTTCATTATTAAATATTTAAAAACTTATTATATGACCAAAATTTAAGGTTAGTTAATTAGTTTTTCTTTAGGGTCCATTTTTATTACTAGCCCAGGGCCTCTAAAAAGTCAGGACCGGCCCTGAATTTTCACCTATTGACTCGGGTTTGGATGTGGGTGGGCTCTGTGGGTGCGGGTCTGGTTGCCATCCCTAGTCCAAACTCGCATATTTCTATTGTACTACTTCAATGCAGTGTTTTAAAAACCGGACCGGTCATCAAACCGGTAAGGATACTGGGTCACTGGTCGAACCACATGACTAAATCAGATTAAACTGGATAACTCGGTTGAATAAATCGGTCTTTATTGTAATACTATATATTTATTAAATCGGTAGAACTGGATGACTTAGTCTCTAAAATATATCACGACACCTACAAAATTTTAAAATTTTAAAATATCATAATTTCACATGTTTATTCTTAACATTCAAATTCTAAATATAATACAAAATAATACAAAATTTTAACATTCAAATTCTAAAATAATACAAAATAATACAAAAATATAAATTTAAATAAATTTTATATCAGGTCTAATTACAAAGAGGGAAAAGTTGTCCCAAATATGGTTTGATTAAAGTCTAATTATATTTTAATTATATTTTTTTTTTTTAAAATCATGAAAATGACGTCGTTTTGTGCGAAAAAAATAGAGCATGCCTTTGAACCACCGATTTTTTAAAACTGCCAGTTCACCGATTTTTTCCAGTTTTGATCGATTTTAGCCAGTTCTCACTGGTTCAATAACATATCCCTCGATTCCCGATCAAATCGGTCCGACCGGCCGATTCAGTCTGGTTTTTAAAACACTGCTTCAACGGGTTCTTTATTCCAAACTAAATTTACACGGGAATGAATTTTCTCATGTGAAAATTCATCTTTTTTTTCTCATGGGTGACATCTACACCCTCAAAAGCTCTTTTATTTTATTTTTCTCATGTGTAAAATCTACACCCTCAAAAATTTAATTTTTACTCTTTCGAAAGTCTAGATTTCACATTCTTCTTTATTGACTAGAGAAGAAATACATACTCGTATAAATTGTCCATCCACCACATCAAAACATCTATCATTATTACTTTTATGTTATCCTCTATTATTCGTACATATTTATCACACACAAAACAAAAAACATAAATAAATTGATTTGAATTTTTAGACCTATTTGACACTTTTATTTAAACTTGATATTTTTTTCAAAAATATATCTCTTTATTTTAAACTGTCCTATCTTCTTTTATTCTCATTGTCTCAATACAAAATTTTTTAATCTAAATAAAATTAAAATTTGTCAGTCTCAATCTAATTGGTAGTTATTTGGGTGATGTCCCTTAATTTTGGTCATAATCTAGTTGATGGTTATTCAGGTGATATCCCTTAATTTTAAGCAATGTTTAATGACATGTAGCCTACATAAAAATGCAATAAATTGCATCCCATATAATTTAGCAATCAACAAACAACTTGCATTATTTTAAGCAATGTTTAATGACATGTAGCCTACATAAAAGTGCAATAAATTGCATCCCATATAATTTAGCAATCAACAAACAACTTGCATTCAAGATGCCCTAATCGTCAGTGAACATCAAAAAGAGTAAACTCGTGTAATTTTCCAAAGAATGTTCCATCTTGTGCTATTTGTGCTTTTACTTAATATATATTGGAGATTTGCTTTTCAATCAACACGCTTAATTTATAATTGTCATTGTTCACTGCATAAATGAAGTAAAATTTTAAGTGAATAAGTGAGTGCAAGCGTAAACAAATTTCCTCAAAATGGAATACCATACAAAGTCAAATGAAAGTTTCCAATATAACCTAAAGTATTGTTGAAAATTAAGGGTTTGCATTAAAAACTGTGCTTCCAAGCTCAGCATAAGCTAACAAAAGGAATGGAAAAAAGTTTCTTGTGACTAAACTCGGTAGAAGGTAAAGGGCATGGGGATTAACCAAAGGAGGTAGTGTCAGGTTTTGGGTGTTATGGTATATCTCCAAGCTTTTCAAAAGTATATTTATAAGTTGCAGCAGTGTTAAGGTACAATACATCCCATTTGCCTACTCTTTTAAATATCCCTCTGCTGCAAAAGGAGACAAACTAAAAGCCTCTTCTATTCCTTCTCCCTTTCTCTCTCCCCCTGTCAACATACATGAATATGTCATCTTCCACCAGGGAATATTGGTAATAATTGCCTAACCTTTCTTTTCCTTGCTATTGCTACACTTTTTCCTTCCCTTGCAAATCATCACAATCTCCAAATAGGATGATAATATTCTTAGGATCATGGACGGTGATATTCTCTCTCAACCTGCTTCAAAATCAATCTTTATAAGCTCATATTAGACTGATAAACAAAGTAGAATTCTGAGGGTTTTAATTCGAGACAATACTATCATTCTGTTTCAAGCTGCAAAATCTAAAAATTCAAGACAATACTACAAAAGTCAACCCAGAAGAAAGCAGCAGGATGCACATATTAATGAAATGACAACAAATATAACTAAAAACGATTGAAGTATTTGCAGTACCATCTGATTTGCTGACTCTAATTTTTTAATAAGTAAAAATTTATTAACACCGGGTAATCAAAGCACAAGACATGCAACTAGTCTTAAGCAATTCTCTTGCCTGGTCCCTGTTTCAATTCAAGAACGCATTATTTCATACATATAATTGTTCCTGACTCAATGTTAGATGTTAAATTATACAGAGAAACATCATGTTAACTAGTGTAGCTAGTTCAAATTAGGAGTTCCTTTACTTGGGGAATATTAAATGGTGGGGTCAAAGAATCGATACAATATTCTACAATTTCAATTTGATTGGTTAATTCAGTGTATCAATCACCAAAGGCTAGGGCACATACAACTGATACTACCTATACAACACTAAACACAGTTCAAATGTGTAATAATCATCCATTGAACTGTAAACTGACGAATAAAAGTACAGATCCAAGAAAGAAAGCTTTGGTTTCAAATATGCATCAATTTGCTCTTCAGAGGTACCTAACTTGGTGGGCCAACTCGTCCACAAAGTTCACTAAGCATCTCATCTGAACCCTGGCTTTGAGCTTTCTAGATTCACCCCCACAAATTTGTCCAATACATTCTTAAATGCCTGAACCATAAATGAAAATAAAAGGTAAGAAATGAATCGAAAATAAATATTACCTAAATATTATCATTCCATGCACTTCAAAGTGTGCACATTTCCTCAAGTTGTTTAACATCTAATAAAATTAGCGTTCATTAGTTTAATTAACATGTTTTACATTTAAATGACCATGTTTGTGTCTAAACTACAAAAAGTTAATAACCCAACTGCATATTCTCTTTAATACATGAAAGTGAAATTAAAGTCTCAACGCACATGCAGGGCAACCAATGCCAGAGACTCATGCACTGAAACAATGATGAGGATAGAGACAATAAAAAAGAAAAGATACCATCATCAAAGTATATTTAGAAAATCGAAAAAAGAAAGGAAATATATATATGTGAAACAAGTCAGTCAAAATTGTCCAAATCAATTGATATTGAGAAATAAGAAAAACAGTTTGTTCGGTCAGAAATCATAATGAGTTTGAATCCAAACTGAAAATGACAGAAACAATACAAATAATATGTCATCACTGTAAAGGTCATGAATAAAATAATAGTATTGATGGATTACTACCCAAAAATTGTGGATGGATGTGAAAATGAGCCAAATGCTAGAAATTAAGTTAGAGCAGCAAGAATTACATGAAATGCATATTAGTTTTAAATAATGCAATTCTTTTCATATGGTAATAGCCCAGATTGCAAAAGTGAGTTCAACCTCTTTCTGATGCCCATTTATTTTTCATGAAAATATAGGCATAACAATCAAAAATTAAATGACAATAGCTTCCAGTGTTCTTCACATCACTGGTCCATCCATGATATGTCATAAGTTTATCCTCGGATTGCAACTATCTAATAAACATGTCATATAATAAACTAACAAATAATACAAATAGATTAATATAATGTTTAGACACTGAGTCTGAAGTAAATTAGCAAAACGACATCACAAATGGTATGGTCAATTATTTCAAGGCATGTGGAAAACTTGATCTTTATGACACATTTCATGATAGACCCCGTTATAGGAAAATTTACCATTTTGTCAAAATTTTAAAATGCATCATAAAAGAAATGTAAGCGGAAGCAAGGGGAGAAAATGATCAAGGGTGCAATCGCTGTATAAGCCCAGACCGAGGAGAACAATGGGCCGGAAAAAGTGGGGATGCAAAGATATGCAAAGAATCAAGGATTAACCAAGTAACAACAGAATGGGAGGGAGGGAATCAATAAGATACATTAGAGGAGGAGTAACAAAAAGGAAGTGTGGCAATTGGACAGTAGAGACTGAGATAGTAATGGAAAGGCTTGGCCTTAATGAGGGTTGTTTTCTCCATTAGAGAACAGTATGGTTGTCTTGCATTTTCATCCATAGTCAACTCTATTTTCTTGTAAGGAGCTTTGATCCATTAATAGCTTATTGAATACAACCTATCATCTCCATTCCTACATTGTTTCAGCTTATTTGTTTTTGTTTGACCACTTTATTCTAGGTTTCTAGTTTCTATCCTATCATTTCAGCACTACTTACTAGCAATTAAAACGAAAGAAGTGCATTGTACTAACGAATGAAAAAATGGATAATCAACTACAGTTTATGGCTTTCTTTAACCTAAGTAGACTAACTTGTATTACTTGAACAACAAAGAAACTCATAATTCCCATGTAATTTTTTTATGTCGGTCAGATGGTTTGTGGCTTCATGATCTCAAAAGAGTATGAAGTACAAATGTTTGACTTGCTTACTAGTCGCAATTCTAATACCCAAAACATTCCAAATGTCCTATAAATGTTTAAGTTCAGAGAATAAGTAACATGTTAAGTACCCATAGTACACAACTACAAGCAGAAATACATTTTGCCTACAAAAAGAAATTGTTTATATTAAAGTAAAACCATTTATTAAAGTTTTTAATGACGACAAACCTTATGAAAAAAAAATAAATTACTATGAAATTTGAAATTATAAGGGAGTACCAGAAGTGTATTAACAAAAATATCCTAAGCATAGCTCCTCAGAAGACCCTTGTGGGATAAGACTTGGTTTTTGTAGTGGAGATCATCAGAAAACATTATATCGTGCATCAGGAAATTCACAAGAACAGGAAACTGGCTTGTGAGTCACTATCAGAAAATTCAGAAGTACTTAAATTGAAAATTGTATTTCGTGAAAAAACTTAAGTGCCGGAAGATATACATCAGAGCGAATACATCAGAAGATTCAGTGGATAAAGTTTTCAAGTGAAGGATGAATCATAATACTATGATGGACTATCCGAAGAGATGATTTTTTATGCTTCAGAAGACTCAGAACGATAACCATACAAAAATTATCTTGACCATTCATTATCAGAAAACACAGCATCAGAAGACAGGTAATCTTCGAGAAGAAAATCATAATGAGAAGTTCAAATCTGAGAAAAATTAGAGTTCAGAAAACTGCGGACAGAAGAGTTAAAAAAAATTCAATAAACCCAGTGTTGTCGATGGCGGATGGCAGTTTATGGTAGAGAGCCAAAATCCAAGTATTGAGTGTGAGCTGCAAACACCAAAGCCCATTATTTAACAGTATTTTGGTTTATCCCAAGCTATTAGGTCGGTTACTGTTGGCTGAGAGGTTTTGCTGTGTAGCCTAGAACGGCTACTATCTAGGATAAGTAATATTGTAAGATATTGCATGAAGAGTCTGTCCAGGACAAACAATACTTCAAGGTGAAGCATGATAAGGCTGTGGGAAAAGAATGCCTGTAAGTAAGCTTGTTTGTTACATAGTCAAAGATCCAATTGTGTATGGGGATTCAATGTAGTCCAAAACTTTTGTGGATGAAACTAATATAAATACCATGTGCATTTCTCTATTCCTTGCTCTATTTTAAGTTTAGTAAATTCACACTGTTGTTAACACATTGTCATTTCATCAGAAATGGGAAACTGGTCTTCTCAAGAACATTTATTACTACTAGTTCAGAAATCTCAGTTTAGCTAAACCTTGTTTTAGAACTGAAGCAAACACATTTTGACAAAGTATTAATTACTGTGAGCTAGTTTTCAAATAGACATAATACTGAATTAATTTTTACCGTCTTAAAATGCATCGGAGAGTTTCAGTGTATATTAGAAAATTCGGTTTCTGTAACCCGTCATTCCATCAGAAAACCTGTGTTGCTTTAGTTTGTTGCATCATTAGAAGACTTAGTCTTTTGAACTAGCATCAAGTTTTCTTAAGTACTTGTACTGCTTGAGTGAAAGCCGGAATTTTGGATTAACAGGTTTTTGTTTGACTCTAACTACACACACCAGAGAAAATTTTGAACAACGATTTCCAAAAGATAAAGCTAGAGCATAGCTCCTCAATTACCTGTTGAGTAAATAGCTCCTTCCCCTTTAGAATAGAATTCATTGCTGCAGTTTGATCATCAAATGCACCATAGAAAGTCTCATAGAATTTACTCCTGTGGGGGCCAAAATAATAGGATGTTATCTTCTTCACAACCAAGTACATGAAACACTTATGAAGCTAGTGTATATCAGAAAGTACCGATCTTCCTCAAGTACTTGTTCGTCCATCTCATCAAATTTCAGAGTAAGAACCTCAATCCCAACTGGTGAAAGTACATGCAGAACAAGAGCCTCTAAAGTTCTTGGGAAGTTGCTCTGAAAACAGAAAATGGTCCAACAGGTCTGAAATCTAAAACAGAACTTTAAAATATTTAACAGATAGCTACAATTTATGATTACATACAAGGAAACAATTAGTATGTAATATGAGTTAAAAAAGTAGCAGTAGCCGCAATATTATTTATAATTAGAAAAACTACTGAAAGCATAGATTGATATAAAAATTGAAAGAAGTGACAGAGACCCCCCAATTAAACTCATGTCATGATGTCCTGTGATAAATATCTAATGACCAAATATCTAATGACCAGGCCATTTAAATCAAAATCTTTTTAATGGTTGAGCCAATAACTTTCGTTGATCTCCTACTATTAGAGTATCCTCCACATGATCTACTCACTTTACATAGTCTTTTACAAATAGTTCTCTTTCAAGTAAGAAAAATATTATCATGGGAAGATAATCACATGATCATTCCTGAGAGAATGAAAACAAATAAAACCAATGTATTTGTCTACTTGCAAGGAAAAACCTGATCGAAATGATCAACCAGAAATGCTTTGTACTAACAATAACTATGTCTAATCATAATTGATAACTAAAACACCCACACCATGGTTCACAGTACAAACCCGTGCATAAAGAAGACAACTTCTCAGACATTTGCAAGCTGTGTAGGGAATGAAAACTCACTGCCATAGCAAGAAAGACATTTTGGAGAATTTGTGGTTCAACGTCCCAGAGAATTTCAGCAGCTGGATCATCTTTGAAGTCAGCGGACATTATTTTCTCACATTTCTCATCTCCTATATTCTCATTATTATTTATAGAAGTTGGCAGTGATTGCTGATCCTGACTGGCGGTAAGACTGCTGTGAACTACAGACACGAGTTCATGAAGCACCTGGACTGCAGCAGGTTTTAATTCAAGTAACGTGTTGCCCTCTTTAAGTCTTTTCTCCTTTAAATCCATTCCTTTTGGCATCTGACTGCAACTTTCATCAGCATGACCTGGTAATCAGATAATCAAGATCAGGTAGACCTCAAAAAACGATAAGCTGGAGTTTTAGTTTTTTTTTTGTAAGGAGAAAATCATAGAGCATAACTATATTAAAGCCATCTTCTAGTTAACTTACTTGCTTGTCCATTATTCGGGAGCTTGTGCGCACACATCCTTGTTACTCCCATCCCCAACTTGAGCAGTTGTTGACCCTGTCCTATGTTGAAAAAACACGTCATAAGCTTATTACAAAAAACACTAATTCATGGAGAGGGGGGGAAAATCAATTTAACTCAATGAACTTTGATAAGCTAGAAGAATATAGACAACACCCCTCCATTCTCTACACTCACAAACAAAATTCAAGAGATGAATAGACAACACATGTGTATAAGCGCGGGAGCACATACACATGTACATGTGTAGATGCATTCACAAGTAACTGATACAAGAGCAAGACTGAAATATCAGTTTTCTTCCATATTCATTCTTCAATCCCACCAAAAAACAAATGAAATAGTAATAGTGTATGCTTCGCTGATGTTTTTTGCAGTAAAGGACATGTACAAAATAAGCACGTACCACCTCTTTGTCAATCAATCTTTGAATGCATCCATTAAATCAGCAGGTAAATGGTATTTGAAAAGAAAAATATTAACATTCAAAAGTCAGTTTATCACATAATACTCGGTGAGAAATTTAAACTGAGAACTACAACATCACCATTACCTTCTCAATATTCTGCGCAGATAATAAGCATCCATATGTTCCAACATGCAAGACATTGTGTTGGATTTCCACCACAAGTTAATAGCAATAGTCAAATCATCACTGTCTACCTGGTGGAACCTACAGCATAAAAAACTAATGAAATAGAAAACAAACTACTGTGAAAAAGAAACAGATTTTCTAAAGGATATGGAACCTAAGGAAAATTTGTTGGTACCATTTTAAACAGCAAATATAGAAATTACTACAAAATACTTGGGTGGCAGGAAGTTGTTGAGACTCCCATATTGATTGTAATATGGCCTAAGAAGTGCTTATATATGGGAGGCATCTCTCATCTCACCTTATTTTATAGGGTTGGTTTAGTTCCAACCCAAATTCTAAGATGGTATAATAGTCTATCCAAGATTCAGTGAGTCATCGCTATAGGTACACTCAATCAAATAACACTGATATCCATGTCTGAGTGTGAGTGAGTGTAATGAGAACTGTTGGGGAGACCGGGGGAGGCAAGAGCAACAATAGGCACAATGCTTCAGGACCACAAGAGAGGAAGACACTGCATCTCACACTTGCACTCAACAATCTCCCCCCACAAGTGCGAGTTCCGACATCCTATAACATGATCAAACAGAGGATTCAGCCCGAGCTCCCCCACCAAGCCAAACCAAGACTCTGATACCACTTGTTGGGGAGTCCGGTAAGGCGGGAGCACCAACAGAATCAATGCTCCTGGATCACAATAGAGGGAGACGGCACATCTCCACCCAAAACCTTAAGGCAACAGGTTTAAGGGTCACGTCTAATATAAATCCAAAATTTCACTAATTCATAGGTGATGTGGGACTAACCACTCACACTTGCACCCAACAAGAACCCCGCGTTGAATGAGATATGTCATGAAAGGGTGTTTATAAGTGGGAGGTGT
This sequence comes from Vicia villosa, assembly GCF_029867415.1. Classification (NCBI taxonomy): domain Eukaryota; kingdom Viridiplantae; phylum Streptophyta; class Magnoliopsida; order Fabales; family Fabaceae; genus Vicia; species Vicia villosa. The sequence goes on from NC_081180.1 coordinate 146,583,095, forward strand.
CTCACACCTTACAGGTCTGTTTTCCAAGGTTGAGCTAGGCATAAACTCTTAGAGAAGAATAATGCATTCCATATAAGTTCAAACAATGAAAATTAAGAATAGAAATCACAACAAACAAAACGAAATTTTCACTACATCTAGGATATGCTAAAAAAATCCATCCTTCAAGAAAGATTTCACACACTCATGGCACAATTACTTTTATCTAAGTGTTTGAACAACGTACTTTCAAATGTATCCATTCTAACCAATAACCAATGAATGATAAAGATCATGATTCCAGGTGTAGAGTCAAGGAAAATATGACATAATGCAAAGGTTTAAAAGTGAAACAAGCGGGAGTAGTTAGCAATTGTAGGTAAGTGAACCCAGGTGACAAATGCACAAAGCTCAAATTAGAAAATCAAAACACACCAATATTTCCAAATTTGACAAGCATGAACCAAATGCACTTTACATATTAATCATCTTCATCAAAAGTATCAAACAAATATTCAGTACAGAATTCCCATAAAACAATCAGACAAGTTAAGCTATTCTATATGACACAAAGGTTTCACAGTTCAAGCCTACCAGCCTGCACCACGTTTGCCATATACGAAGGGAAATAATCTACTTATAAACTGAAATTACTTTGATGAGTTTTAGACCTTACCAGCCTTCAGGAATGAAAAGTGCATCGCCAGCCTCCAGAACAACCTGTTGTCCAAACTCCATTACGCATTCTGCCCTTGGATAAATCGAGTAATCGGGGTTTTCCAAAGCAACCAAACTGCCACATGAATTTTATTAGGAAAAAAAGAAGAAAAAATAAGGCATTATTAGAATATAAAAGATATGTTGGTGACCAGTGTTTTGAGACTGGACATGTAGGAGCTATATTGCTCTAATGCTATTAAATTAGTAATACATTGTGTTTACTACATCAATAATACATATAGAGGTCTCTTAACAATCATTGAGTATACCTGTGATTGGGAGCTTCTCCATAAATAGGCATTGGGTAGAGTGAAGGACTAGCAGAAGGAGGCCACAAAACAACTGCACAGAATTTGATTTCGTTAAGGCTTGAGGAAGAAAAGAAGGTAGGGGCAAAATATTTCAAATAAGTAACTGAAAACCCTGGAAAGGATTTTTGCAAAATCATTAACAGAAAATAGACAGGGTGAGGCCAATAGAGTTCCACAACTCCACTATATATTTTTTTATTTACTAACACGTAGCTTTAGACATTAAATAAATTAAAGCATCAGTAAGCCAATGCAAGTACTGAAAATTCCCACATAACTAATAGCATATTGCTGACAAGGAACACCTCAACTTCTGCCTGGCAAAAAAACTCATTCTAGGAAATAATAGAATAGGATAATAGGTCATAACAAGAAGAGGAAGACATATACCTTACCTTGTTTGCGGCCAGAAATTATGCACAAAAGATTGTGAAGTGGATCATAGTGAGTACTTGATCTAGATTGAGCATTGTTCATCCACAAATTTATAGAAGACAGTTCTTTTGCTCCCAATATTGGAGGCTGTAGAAAACAATATGATTAAATTAGAATTTTCATAAATACAAGTCTCTGCTATGAAGAACTATAAACTACAAAATAAAATGGCAGGCAGAAATAGACTAACCAACTGAATATCTTCCCTTAGAATTCCCAATTGAGCCTTCTCCTGACGTTCACAATTCATGATCGGCACCTATAGTACAACCAATAAAATTCTTTTCACAACATAGAACTAATAATATTTGCTGTCGAAAAAGAGTAATACCGCATACTCAATGCATTGAAAATTGTAGAGGAACCTACAAGGAACCCACAAAAATTTATCATTTCAAAACTATAGTGACATCAAACTATCAAAATACCGCAGCTGGAGCAACGCAAATATAGAGATGATTTCAACATTAATAGCAATTATGAAAAAAAAAACTTGGTGTCAAAAACAATATAAATCAATTTTTATGAACGAATTGGCATAGATCATTTCATATTGGAGTTTGAACCTGCGCTAAATAAATTTGTTCAGGAACATCTTCCAAGGACAAATAATCATGTTGTGTGCGATCCGTTTGCGAGGCAGCAGAATGATCATCATCTAAATGTTGATGTTGTTGCTCAGTTTTCATATGTAGCCGTTTCTTACACAAATCAAGGAACATAGAAAATGGTAGAGGAACCTACAAGGCAAGAATAACAAAAAGATTAACTTAACAATTAACATCACCACATAATCTCATATTAATCTCATATAATACACAGGTTTTGTTTGGCTTATTTTAGCTTATATACTAATATAAACACTTCTTAAGAAAACCGCTTATGAAGTTTTAAATAACAGTCGCGACCGCATTGCGTGTAAAGGCTTTTGCAAATTCAGTCTCGTCGCTTGTTCTTTAACATAAATACAACAATCATTAATAATTACTGCACTAGTGAATTAAGCTATTAATCCAAAATGTCCATAATCTACGTGATAAAAAAGCAAATAGAGTGTTGTAATTACCCTCTGATGACTTCCAAGATCACCATAAAAGACAGGTGCAGAAGAAGATACCATAGCCTCCACCACAGAAGATCCTACCCGTTCTTGCAAGTAATCGAGGCCACCGTTCCGAGGGTTCCAAAGAGAGAACGCTCTCCAATTCTTGATGCAACCGCACAAAACCTTTTTAGGTTAAGAAAATCAAATGTTAGTGATTAGTAATGCGAATAATGATGATAAAAGATAAGAGAAGAATCGGAGAGTGTTGTTTTTGTTTACAGCGGGAACGTTTTGAGATTCGATTAGAGACTCGAATTCATTGGCGGTGTGAAGTTCTTCGTATCTTTTGATTTGAATGTGCTCTTCCATGTGTTCCAAGATGTTTCTGGTTTGGTTGATTCAACTTTGTGGGAATTTTCAGTTTCTGATTTCAAGAAGAGGAAATGAAGTGCGAGTTCGTATGAGTGATGAACTCGGTGTCAGTAGCAACACTTTCACGGTGAGGTTCGCGCATCGGAAACTTCTTAATACATCTTATTGCTTCCCAGGGGTATTCGCGAAATTCTCTTCGGGGGTAGATGGAGGGGAGGGGAGGGGAGGGAATATTTTTAATTAAATGTGTTTGGTTCAAATTTTATGAGGGGAGGGGAGGGGAGCAAAATCCCTCCAAAACACACTTTTTTGCGTTTCTCCAAATCGGAGGGATTTGGATGGGAGGGGAAGGAATCTCAATTTTAATATTTTAAAAGTTATTATAATTACTATAATATCCTCAGTTTAATTTTAATATTTTAAAATTATTCATTTTCTTTTATATTATTGCTCTCTTCTGTGTGATTTTTCTCTATTGCTTCTATCAACTTATTATAATTATTCTCTACCTTCAAATTATTTTGAAATTTTTGTCCTTAATATAAATCATAATCATTTCACTTTTTTGATTTTTTTTATAACTCTTTTATGTTTATTTATGTTTTTTTTCTAATTTTGTTATGTATCCTATCATATTTTCTTTTATATCAAATTTTAAATTTTTCATTTTAATTTATTTATTTATTTTATTAAAAAGTTTAAACTATTTATATTTAATAATAAATTATTTTATGTATTTTATGTGTTAAATAATTCATTACGATTTCAAAGTTGTTATCAACATATAGTTTAATTTGTTTTTGAACATTTTATTCAAATTAAGTGAACTCGATTTTTTAACGTTATGTAGTAAATTATAACTTTTTAGTCACTCAATATTAAAAATTTTACTAACAAAAAAATATGTATAAATTTTTCACATTTGAATATCATATTGTAACACTTATATAAGTAATAAGGATAAAAATGTAAATTATTAATAAAACTCCTCCCCTCCCCTCCTGAACCAAACATATTTTTAATTAAAATCCCTCCCTTCCCCTCCCCTCCCCTCGTTTGAACCAAACACGCATCTGATTAAAAAAATCCCCTCACCTCCCCTCACCTTCCCTCCCCTTCATTAAAATCCCTCCCCTCCCCTCCCCTCCCCCTCATTTGAACCAAACACACCCTTAATATTTTTTTAATTCCAATATGGATATTCGAAGTCATCACATTTTAGTTTTTTATCGAATAAATTTGGAGATGCATAATCGAAGGCATTAAATGGTAGGTTACGAATATTTATATCCCAAATAAACACATAATACCAAACGGAAACAAAAACCTTAAAACCAAAACAACTTAATATAGATTTAACATAGATAGTCGAAATTACATAAATATTGAAACAGAAATTCAACTTGTTATAAACGGATAGCTGAGGACGTTGCAACATCTTGATAACATCTTCTCCCGATTTTTTGAAGCTTCTCATCAACTTCAATCAGCCCTTAGTAGAGTATCGGTGAAAAGTACTTCACATAATCTCTAAATCGTCATCCGTCTTCACTGCAAACTGGATGAACTTTATCTTTCCTTCAGTGTCAAGTGAGAGTGAACGATACTCGAACTTGACCACCTTTCGATTTTCTAGATATTGTAAGAGAGAATTAAGTATGGTAATCAGCTCGACGAGAGGCGTGTCCTCGGAGAACCTAAATTGAAGTAACGTCATGTCTCCACGAAAGTAGACAAAAGCAAGTTGAGGATATATTTGGCTCATCTTTATTTGTGGTGGATGATGTTGAAAAAATGGTTTGGAGATCCTATTTATAGAAGATTTGGAGCAATTTAGACCTAATAATTTTTATCCTTACACTCGAGTATGTTTCGGATATTAACCTCCGAATTCACCATTTTTTACGAAAAATAGGGGGTTTTCGGATAGGCATATCCGAAATAACTCACTATTTTTTTTTAAATGAAGGTTATTTCGAATATGCATATCTGAAACACCTTAAAAATTGATTTAGGGTGCGTTCAGAGATGCATCTCCGAATGACATTTCGAGTTTTCAAAGATTTACTTCACCCCTATAAAGATAGATTAAGAAATTCCCTCGCAGTTCAGAGTTTGTGAGCTCCACTAATCCAAGTTTGAAACTCTGGCTAGGATTTTATCTCAGTTGAAAGGAGACTTACTATTTGCACCACCGTTTTTTCTTATCCATCTCATTTCTCATTCTGTTTTGATTTTTTTTTCTAAATTTAAAGCTCTTAAAGCATCTATTATCAAAACTAAATTTTAATATCTTTTACTTTTAAAAACCTTAAGTTTTGAAAGAAAAATAAATTTTAAAGCATCTTAGTTATTGAATATAAAAGGGTTAAATATACTTCACCCCCCTGCCAATATAGCGAGATTCGGTTTGCCCCCCCTGAATGATTTTTTTTACCAAACGCCCCTTATAAAACCCAAATCATGGATTTACCACTCCTTGTTACCACACGAGCTGACTGGGCAATGGAAGACTGGACACGCTGGCGCTGACATGGCTGAGTTCTTATGTTTGAAATGAAATTCATATGTTTACCCCCCCAAATCATACATTTCCAGATTAGGGTTTTTTGGCAAAATTAGAAACGAGAGGTAGAAGACGGGAACGATGGCTGAAGACGGCGGCGCAATGGTGGAATCGGCTGAGGTAAGTGTTCATTTGTTGTTCTTCACCGGTACTTTGTGTATTATGTTGTCTTAAACGATGTTTTGTATGCAGTTGAATGTAAGGTTTGACTGTTTGTTTCACCATGGAGGAGAATTCATGAAGCCTCACGACGATGAGATGATTTACAGAGGCGGGGTTACGACGCTTATCACCGGTGTACACATTGAAAGCTGGACTCAGAGTCACATTCAAAAGGTGGTAAGTGGGCGGGGGTATGTTGCTGGATCGTTTAGGTTATGGACCAAAATTCCTGAAATAGATCCTAATTATTTCCAGATTAAGAGTGATTCTGATGCTTATGATTTAGCTGCATTTGCTTGTACAATGAGAGTTGATGGGAAATTGTTTGTTGAACACGATGCAGATATACACAGTAGTAAACCTAGGTGTGTGAATGAAAGTGTAGAGTTAGAGGTAAGTGATGAAGAGATTGTAGAAGGGATGAATGATAGTGAGGATGAGAGGGCCACAGCTCTTGATGATGACTTTGGAGCTGTTGATGTTACTTTACCAGTTAGTGAGGGCCCTATTGTAGCTGGTTTGAATGATATGTTTGGTTGCCTTGGCCCTATTGTAGCTGGTTGCAGTTGTTTGAAAGAGTTGTTTGAAGTTTGGTGGAGGAGCATTGATAAGAGACTTGATGATGGGAGCAGCCAAGGCAACCTACCAACAAGCATGGACTTTGAAGATGAATGAGTTGAAGGCTGTAGATCCAAAGGCTTGGGCATGGCTCATGGCAGTTCCTACAAAGTCTTGGTGTAAGCATGCATTTTCATTTTATCCTAAGTGTGATGTGCTTATGAATAACATAGCTGAATCATTCAATGCCACTATTTTGAATGCTAGAGATAAACCTGTACTGACCATGTGCGAATGGATTAGAAAATATCTGATGAGTAGGTGTAGTAGTTCTACTTTGAAACTAGACAAGTGGCCACACAAAGTGATGCCTATTCCCAGGAAAATATTGGACAATGAGGTAGCTATGAGTGGTCACTGGTTGCCAACATGGGCTATGGAAGAGAAATTTCAGGTCACACATGCCTATAACAAGCAAGAGTTCATAGTTGACATTGCTAAAAAGAATTGCACATGTAATTTTTGGGATCTGGTAGGTATTCCATGTAGACATGCTGTGGCTGCATTAGGGTTTAGACAACAGAACCCTGAGGATTTTGTTCATGAGTATTACACTAGAGACATGTATGCCATGTGTTATGGATTTGCTATTAGTCCAATTAATGGCATTGACATGTGGCCAGAGATAGAAAGTGAAGAACTTTTACCTCCTAGTTACAAAAAGGGACCTGGAAGGCCTAGGAAGCTAAGGATAAGGGAAAGTGGGGAAGAGGGTGCTAGAAGAAGGTTACCTGGGGTATCTTATAGATGCACCAGGTGTGACAAGGTGGGCCACAATGTTAAGACATGCAAGAGCAAGAGGCAAAATCAGAGTGCCATGAAAAGAAAGGTAATTTATCTACTGCAATTGTTTTTGTATGTAATATAGTTTCTTTGGTTATAATGTATCTGGCTTTTTAAATGCAGAAGAAAATGAGACCAAATGCTAATGAAGAAGGTACTAGCAATGTTGGAAGTCAGTCTGCTCCAAACAATGAAGAAGGTACTAGCAATGTTGAAAGTCAGTCTGCTCCAAACAATGAAGAAGGTACTAGCAATGCTGGAAGTCAGTCTGCTCCAAACAATGAAGACCATGAAGATACCAAAACTGATTCATTGTTTGGAGATGTAACTGATGACATGCTAAGCAGCATACCAGACTTCCATTCTCAGGCATCAACAAGCAACAACTACAAGGGCAAGGGAAAGATGATTGACAAACCAGTTGTGAGGAGAAGGGTAAGTGAGAGGATAAAGGAGAACTGGTTCAAGAAACCAAAACCATTCACTGGTCCAGGTTCAAACCCTGAGCAGCCTATTTGTATGGACATTGATGAAGAGAAATCTTCAAAGATTACTCCAAAAAGGGCATCCAAGATTGCTCCAAAAAAGCCATTAAAGCATTCTCCAAAGAAGCCTTCAAAGGGTACTCCAAAGAAGAATACTCCAAAGAAGACTACTCCAAAGAAGGGAACTCCAAAGAAGAAGACTTGAATTTTCATTATGTTTAATTTGATTAGCCCTTGTTGTTTATTTTGACTAGCACATGTTTGGTGCACTAATGTAAGGTTAAAGTGTGACAGTTATTTTGAGTAGCACATGTTTGGTGCATCTATGTGCTGCTATGACAGTTATTTTAAGAAGCTAATGTTTGCTAAGACAATTTTATCATGTGTATTCTGAATTATGCCCTTGATAAGGTGCACTTGTTATGTTAAAGTTTCAGTTTTAGTTCATCAGTTTCAGTTTTAGTTCATCAATTTTATCATGTTAACATACAGGTTTCATTGATGTAAATTACACATTTCCAATTGACATAAAACATAACTCATTTTATTGCCATAAATTCAACAAGGTTATACATCCAAATGCCACCAACATACACAATGTCAAACAAAGAGTTGTTAACCTAAGTAATACACAATGCCAATAAGCAATAAACAGAGAATCAAAATAGTCTTCTTCAGCCTCATATTAACATTTGTCTGACTTGCATTCTTCTTCTTCAACTTCTCAATTTTGTTTGTTGCGGTCTCTAACTTCACTGATAGTATATCACAGCTTTTACATTCTGGTAGTTTCATCCGATGCACATTGATATGGTCTCTCATTTCATCATCCCACAAGAACAATTGACAACTATTCACAGACTGCAAAACACACACACAATGAAGGCTTGTTTAGTAAAGACCAACTTTCCACAATTTTCCCACATGTTGAACAATTTTCCAGATAATATAGAAGGATACTTACCCCAGCATTGCGACATTTCCAGAACTTGCAATTGCGATTTTGAACCGTGTTGGCCACCCACAACTTCATAGGTCTGTCACAGCCACATCTAGGTAAATCTGGATTTTGAAACGAGTTGACACTGCTATACGAGTTGCTCTCCGCCATGACTGAAGAAAATTAATATGGGATTGACGAAGATGGCTGGGTGAAGAAAATGAATATGGGTTTGCGATGATGGAGCAGGGCGCGATGATGGAAGCGGAGCAAGAGAAGGAAGACGATGGAATAGCTTTTCTGGGAAAATTGTGAACGAAGGAAAGAGGGAAAGATGAACCCTAATTTTATGAGGGTGGGTCAGCCATGTCAGCGCCAGCGTGTCCAGTCTTCCATTGCCCAGTCAGCTCGTGTGGTAACAAGGAGTGGTAAACCCATGATTTGGGTTTTATAAGGGGCATTTGGTAAAAAAAATCGTTCAGGGGGAGCAAACCGAATCTCTCTATATTGGCAGGGGGTGAAGTATATTTAACCCAATATAAAATTATATAATATTTATCTTGATATGATTTTGAAGGTCATATCATGAAAAGTGTCTACAATCTTGAGTGTCCCCGATTCATATACTTTATAAATAGGAGTTCACCTTAAAATATGTTCATCCAATCCAAAATATTTTAATTATTACTTTATTGTGTTCTATCCTTATTTACAAGAATAAGATGCACATGTTACTATCAACAAAGTTAAAAGGTCACATCACTGGTCCTGGTGATTCATCCATAGGGTTAATACAGGAAAATTATTGCTTATCATGGAGTCCGATAAAATTTTCTTACGCCTCAATATCTCATCTTCATAACGTTCATATATAAAATTAGGTTCCTCGATATCCATATTAAGATGAACCAAATCATCAATATCGCAATTACAACGTCCATAATTAAGGGCATGAGAGGCTCGCTAATGGTGACGTAGACTTTATATGTTGTCATACATACATACCAAGGAGACATCCTAACCAATGTGAAAGGTCCAAATATCAAAATATTGTCCCTAAACATTACAAAAATATGTACATATTTATACTCATGTTGGCTTAATTGTTTGTCTTATACTCAATCCATTCATTTCATGATTACTCATATTTATAGATAAGTCAACTATTTGGCTTATTTGCTTTCCAAATTAGGTTTAAAATCTAAACATTTCTCTTGGTTTACTCATGTTCATAGTGATATTATTAAGAATTAGTTGCTAAACGAGATGTGTACTCCTATGTTAAGGCTTTTTTCTTAAAGAGTTTTGGTTTGACCCCGTACTTGCGATTTTGTTTTATTGGAAATAAAATATAAAGAAGGTGGAGATTAAGTTGACTCAATTTATTACGTATTTAATAGATTGCAAAAAGTTTTTTTCAGGGACTAAATTGTGTCTCGCAGTTTAACTTTGAGAACAAAATTTGCTCTTTATTTTAAAATTAATAACAAGTAAATAATTGGCTATCTTGAGTGATTTTATATTATTAAATGTTATGTTTCACATTCAAAACATATCATTTCACTTAAAATATGAGGATTAAAATTGTATGGGTGAATAGTTTGGAGGTATCTCAAGATATTTGGATTTTTAAAATGCATATATTGCTAAATTTTGGAATATGCTAGAAGGATTTTTTTTTTGACAGAATATGCTAGAAGGATTAAGATTAGCAAAAGAGTTTGGATTTCAAGTTATTCAGCTTCATATCAATTTTAAAGTGATTGTTCAAAATATTTTTGAATTCTTGAGAGGTACGAGTTTGTCATATTTATCATGAGTCAAATATTTGTGCAGATTCACTTGCCAATATAAGGTGTGATCTAGGTCCTAATTTGATGTTTTATTAGCGAGTTTGTGCTCAAATTTCTCTTCTTTTGTTAGGTGTTGTATTAGAATATCTTCTCTTAGATTGATTGCTATGTATTCTTTGTTTTCTTTGGAATTCAATCCTCTTTTGATTTTAAAAGATATTATTAAATAATATTTATTTCTCTCATATTATTTAAGTTCTATCAATAATGGTATTTTAACAAACAAAAATTATTTTATTATTAAAATTAATTTGCATGGCAACGTGATGAGACGAATTTTTACCTTTTCTATATCATAGTCTAAATTCTTAAAGCATCTCTAATGGAAGTTGCTTAATTTATACTAGGATTCACAAGTTCCAGAACTTAGTATTTTTACCATTGAAATAGATACACGTGGCGTTCTCGTTGCTTAAATATTTGTGTAATTACATCATGAAGCAATTCAAAAAGTAGTGTTCTGGACTGGGCCGAGCAGGCCCAACCCTTGCCTGTTCTGGACTGGGCCGAGCAGGCCCAACCCTCGTTGCCAGCCGAGTAGGCCCAACTCCCTTGGGCCCGATTACTAGCAACCGATAAGGGCTGCCCCTCGCGAAGACCCTGACCGAGCAGGCCCAAATCTTTGGGCCCACTCACTAGATAACCACCGAGAGTTATCCACGCACGAAGACCACGCGTCACGTCTCAGCGAAGGATTCGGTCAACCATCTCCGAACCCTACGCTATGTGCATCCAGAACGTGAGTCTCCTGCTGACTCAACCCTAGCATGGGATGTTCTGGCAGTTCCCTAGCACGTGGGCCTCCAGTTGGATTTGGCCCAATTAGGGAACCTTGGCCCAGCGCTGGGGGCTATAAATACCCTCTTTCACTAGAGGGTCAGGTATTCTATTCTTAACTCTAAACCTCATTCTCTGATAGCTACTGACTTAAGCATCGGAGAACCTTGCAGGTACCCCCCCCCCCATCTTGCTCTTCAAGCCAGATATTGCGCCTTGACGATTCTTCTGATCAGGTACGATCAGTGGCGCCGTCTGTGGGAACCTTGCTCCCCCTTCTTTAACAAAGATCAAAGCATAACCTTTCACCATCGTCATGGCCAACAACAACATACCTAGTTCTGATCCCTTCGTCCTGGAACAATTGATTGAAGATTCCAGCCGCGAACTGACGAATCGCCGTCGGCAGGAACGTGCTTTTGCCGGACAGAGGCAACAGATTCAGCACATTCAACATGTGCACGGCCTTCATCAAGTCCAGAACGTCGAACAAACCCATCCTGAAGGACAAGTTCAGAACGGGGAAGACGGGCAGACCCGGCCCCAGACTGAACCAGACCAGCTCCAAGTGGTGAATGAAACTGATACCCGAGACGGGCAACCCGCTTCCTCGTTCACCCACACCTCTGGCAGACGAAGAAGCCGTAGCCCAGACGAGGAGGAACAGATCAACATTCCCGAGGGCGCTGATCCGACCGCCATTCTCCTACTCAAAGAGCTGCAGAAGACCAACCGCCTCATCCGCCAACAGGGCGACCGCATCCACGACCTGGAAAGGAAGCGACGATATCGCTCCCCCCAACGGGGACGCCATCGGTCACGTTCCTATTCCTCTTCGCGGTCTCCTCCGAGGAGAAGTCGCAAGCGCAGTCCATCTAGGTCTCGCTCCCCCTCGAGAAGAAACCGGCGCCAGCGGTCTTATTCCCGCTCTCCACCTCGAAAGACTCGGAAGAATCAGAAACCTGAAACCACTGAAGCCAAGAGTCTCTCACCCGAGCAGGAGCACCGAGGCCCCTCCAAAGCCGTGCAGAAAGTCCGCGAGCATTCTCCAAAAGACAACCGCAAAATCTCGGGCAAAGCACGCACTAAGTCCCAGCGGGGCAGACATTCAAACTCCCCTGAACCTAGCGACGAAGAGGATTTCCGCAGTCCCTTGTCCGAGCAAATCCGGCGTGTTCGTCTTCCCCGGGGGATGGAAAAACCACCAGCCTTGGACCACTATGACGGGACCACCGACCCCGATGACTACATAAGGAGCATCGAAGCTGTCATGGACTACCATGTGGTACGAGGATCCATCAAATGCCGCATCTTTCCGACCACGCTAAGGAAAGGCGCGATGAATTGGTACAGGAATCTGCCCCCTAACTCCATCCACTCCTGGACTGAACTGAAGGATCTTTTCCTAAGCCACTTCACCGCGTCTCGTCGGCAACCGAAATCAGAAGCAAATCTTGAGGCAGTAATCCAAGGTACCAACGAATCTTTGAGAGACTACCTCGACAGGTTCAACAAAGAAGCTGTCCAAGTGCAGACCGCGGACTACATGAAGAGGTACCTACTCGAACGAGGGCTCCTCCCCGGAAGCGACTTCAAAAAGGCCATCAAGATTGAGGAAGTCCACTCCATGAACGCCCTCCTTCGCAAGGCTCAGGCCTTCATCAGATATGAGGAAGCAGAAGCTGCTACCACGAGAGCGTCACGGGACAACGACGCCGCTCGCAGTTCAAACCATGAGCCCTCAAATTCGAGGCGCGAGCACGAGAGAAGGAAAGACGACAGGTCTCTCGACATCAAAGAACGCCGGGGACCTTCTGGTCGTTTCAACGAATATACCCCGCTGAACGCCTCACGGGAAAGGATCCTAGCCGAATGCCAAAACACTGACTTCAAAAAGTCGAACATCAGGCCCCCGAAGTCAAACCCCGCAAGGCCAGGAACCGACAAGTCCAAGTACTGCAAATACCACAGGAGCCATGGACACATGACCGAGGATTGCATCCACCTCAAGGACGCTATTGAAACACTGATCAAGGAAGGTCGCCTTTCAAAATACACACAGAAAGGGGAACCTTCCCGAAGGGACGACCACAGAAACTCTGACGAAGGGAATTCGCCGGACAACAGGCCCCTACAAGTAGCCCTGTCAGTGACCCGACCTGAAGATTTCATACCATCGGTCGGGGCACCTGCCGCACTCAGCAAATGGGAAGGATTCCCATTCGCCATGGTCGTCTCCAACGGCGGAGATCCGGGCTCCCTCACCATCAGTTCAGTGAAGAGAAAGTTCGATGAGCTGCTCAGCGCCAACGCAGACCTCGGCCCTACACTGAGAAAGTTCCGAGGGAAATCTGAACCAATCACCTTCTACCTGGAAGAACTACCCGGCGGAGCTCCAAACGCCACAATTCCTCTGCTCGTCCGAGCAAGAATGGCGAACTTCGATGTTCGACGGGTCCTAGTCGATGAAGGCAGCTCGGTCGACATCATGTACTCCCATCTCTTCCGGACACTCCAGCTGGACGACTCACACCTCACTCCCTACGTGGGTTCAGACCTTCAAGGCTTCAACGGAGCTACCACTAAACCATGGGGTTACGTCGAGCTGATTGTCACCTTCGGAGAAGGGGAGGCTTCTAGGCAAGTCAAAACTAGGTTCTTGGTGATCGACTGCAAAACCCTGTACAACTGCATCATCGGACGCCCCACTCTGGCCGAACTGACCGCCGTACCATCCACTGTCCACCTGAAGATGAAGTTCTACACGAGGACCGGACGAGTGGCCACCATCAACGCCGATATTGAAGCAGCCAGAAGAATCTTCGACGCCTCCGTCAAAGGATTAGAACTGATCGCTCCGCCGACCAGCTCCAACAAAAAGCCAAGGGCCGAAGACAAGCATCCTCGAGGAGACCAGCATCAGACAACCAACGTCAGCTCAGTCGACCTGGACGCCCGATTTGCAGAAGAAGAACAAAAGAGTGGGAAAAAGACGAGGTCGAAGTCACCTCACCCCTTCCGACCAGTTCCGGACGGAGATTTCGAGCTGGTCCCCTTGGGCGAAAACCCTGACAAAGCAGTGAAAATCGGTAAAGGGATCCCAGACCTTCCGAGGAAGCAGCTCATAGCCTGCCTTCGAGCCAATGCTGATCTGTTCGCCTGGAGCGCCGCGGAAATGCCCGGACTCGACCCTGAGGTCGCCTGCCACCACCTCTCCATCAATCCAGCCGCAAAGGCCGTAGTTCAACGTAGGCGTCGGCAGTCTCCCGAGAAAGCGGAGGCTGCCGAGAAAGCTGTAAAAGACCTCCTAGAGGCAAATTTTATTTCCGAGGCCAAGTATTCAACTTGGCTCTCAAACGTTGTACTTGTTAAGAAATCTAATGGAAAATGGAGAATGTGTGTGGATTATACCGATGTTAACCGGGCATGTCCAAAAGACGCCTATCCGTTACCAAACATTGATAGACTGGTCGACAACTCGGCCGGCTATAAATTATTATCTTTTATGGATGCTTATTCAGGTTACAACCAGATCCCGATGGCGAGGAGCGACAAGCAGTACACGGCGTTCATGACCGAGTCGGGCAATTACTACTACAACGTAATGCCCTTCGGCCTCAAAAACGCGGGCTCCACGTATCAACGGATGATGAACAAAGTGTTCCGAGGGGAGATCGGCGACACCCTCGAGGTGTACATGGACGATATGATCGTCAAGTCTCGAGGGGACACCGACCACACCTCCCATCTCGAGCGCGTATTCGAGCGGGCCAGATCCTGCAAGATGCGCTTCAATCCGGAGAAATGCACCTTCGGCGTCCGAGCAGGAAAATTCCTCGGTTTCTATCTGACCGAACGGGGAATAGAAGCCAACCCGGATAAATGCCGAGCGTTCTCCGAGCTCCCTACTCCCAACAATAAAAAATCCATCCAAGTATTAAACGGGATGCTCACTGCGCTATCACGTTTCGTCGCGAAATCCGCCCAGCACGCCCTCCCTTTCTTTAAACTGCTACGCAAAGAAGCAGCCTTTGAGTGGTCCGAGGAGTGCGAGCAAGCACTGGCACACCTCAAGCAAGTACTCTCCTCGCCGCCCGTCCTTTCTCGACCCGACGACAACGAGCCTCTGTACCTTTACCTGGCCGTCTCAAACGAGGCAGTCAGCGCGGCTTTGATCCGAGAAACCGTAGACGGGCAAAAACCTGTGTATTTTACCAGCAAAGCCCTACAGGGACCCGAGGTACGATACCAACAGATCGAGAAAGTCGCCATGGCCCTAGTAATAGCGGCCAGGAGGCTACGATACTACTTCCTCGCTCACACAATCTTCGTTCGGACGGATCAACCCATCAAACAACTCCTCAGCCGACCAGACATGGCCGGCAGAATGTTAAGATGGTCCCTCGAGCTTTCGGAATTCGACGTACAGTATGAGAGCAGGAAGGCGTTAAAAGCTCAGGCGCTGGCGGACTTCGTAGCCGAGATGACCTCTATCGCCGACTCACCCAACACAACTAAAGACAAGTGGACCATCTACGTAGATGGCGCCTCAAGCAGCTCGGGCAGCGGGGCAGGCATTATCTTGGAAAACGGCGAAGGTCTTATCATTGAAGTATCTTTAGTCCTCTCCTTCAACACGTCGAACAACCAGGCCGAGTATGAAGCCCTCCTCGCGGGACTGAGACTCGCCGAGGACATAGGGGCACGAGAGGTCAAGATCTACACTGATTCCCAACTCGTCGCATCTCATATCAGCGGCGAATACCAGGCCAAAAACGACGTACTCGCCGAATATCTCGCGCTCGTCAGAGATAAGATGAAAAAATTCGCCAAAGCAGAAGTCGAGCATATCCCCCGAGAACACAACTCGCGCGCCGACATACTGTCCAAACTTGCGAGCACGAGAAAGAAAGGGGGAAACAAATCGGTTATCCAGGAAATTCTGCCCAGGCCAAGTGTAGGCGAAAACGCGTGAGCTCTACAGATATTCGCCATCGGGGACGACCAATGCTGGATGACCCCAGTGTACAACTTCCTCACAAAAGACGAGCTCCCCGCCGACGCGAAAGAAGCCTCAATAATTAAGAGACGAGCGTGCTCATACACTATCCTCGAAAACAAGCTGTACCGACGAGGTTTCTCCATCCCCCTCCTTAAATGCGTCGATGCCTCGCAAGCACTAGAGGTACTCCAGGAGCTCCATGATGGAATCAACGGCCAGCACCTCGGTGGGCGGTCACTAGCTAGGAAAGCCCTCAGAGCCGGCTATTACTGGCCGACCATGCAGCAGGACGCCAAAGAGTATGTCAAGAAATGCGGCAAATGCCAGCGTCACGCCGACATGCACTTGGCACCACCAAACGAGCTCAAATCTCTCTCCTCACCCTGGCCTTTCTCTACGTGGGGAATGGACCTCCTCGGACCTTTCCCGGTCGGATCCTACCAAAACAAATACCTGGTGGTCGCTGTAGATTACTTCACAAAATGGATAGAAGCTGAAGCACTCGCTAAAATCACATCCCAAAACGTACTCCGATTTTACAAGAGGAACATACTCGCTCGATTCAGAGTACCACAGGCGATAATAACCGACAACGGCACCCAGTTCACGGACAGAAAATTCCAGGAATTCGTGGCCAAACTCGGGACAAAGCAACACTTCACTTCGGTCGAGCACCCCCAAACCAACGGACAGGCTGAAGCCGCCAACCGGGTCATTCTTCGTGGGTTGAAGAGAAGACTGGGCGAAGCGAAAAAAGCCTGGGTCGAAGAGCTACACAGCGTCCTCTGGGCATACAGGACGACCCCACATTCAACCACGGGCGAAACACCATTCAGGCTAACCTATGGCACCGAAGCCGTGATCCCCGTGGAGATCCGAGAACCGTCTCGTCGGACTGAGTCACCTCTCGAGGAAGAACTCAACGACGAAGCTATGAGAGAAGAGCTCGACATGGTCGAGGAGATCCGAACAGGATCCTCCCTGCGAGAAGCGAAATTGAAACAACAAATAGCGTTAAGACATGACACCAAAGTTATCAAGCGCTCCTTCGAAGTCGGAGACTTAGTGCTCCGTAGGAACATGAAAGATTCACGCGAAGGCAAACTAGCCCCAAACTGGGAAGGTCCGTACCGAGTGTACGATAAAACCGAAAACGGTGCGTATTACCTCGAGAACCTTCTCGGCGAAAAACTAGCTCGACCTTGGAATGCTGAAAAACTCAGACGCTACTACAGTTAGAAACAACCTAACGCTACCCGGCCGCTCGTGACGAACACGAGGAAAGCTGGGCGAGGACTCGCGCCATGGTACGAGCGCGTATGCTCCACGACAGCTTCAGTCGGATAACCCTACCAGGAGGCAAAGCCGACTACGCGGCGGGCCTTACACGCAGACCCTCCGCGGAAGTACCTGCACGGAAGAACCCCAGCTCGCGATGGGATCGTTCACGCCGCGAGCACCTGGCCCCGACCGCGGCCTCGAGCTCGCTTATAGCGCACACCTGCTCTGCGCACCCGGACCGTTCCCCACACGCCCGGGCCATAAACCTCGGTCGAGCACAAACATAATTCGAGCATAAACATAAAGCATACATATTAACGGCAAAATCAGATAAGCAATAAACATTGGAGCACAAAACGGAATATTAAAAACCGACCAAATTGGCCGGAGATATCCAAATATTACAAAAATTATCCGGGCATCGCCCAACTAGCTACCTTGGCGCGCAGGCCACAAAATATTGGCACACAGGCCATAAAACATCGGCACGCAGGCCACAATAATAAAAGACTGGTCAAACATCGCCGTCTTCGTCCTCGGCACCGTTGTCCTCGCCCTGGGGCTCCTGCTCGTCTTCCCAGTCCTCGAACTCCGGGTTTGGTTCAATCCGCCCGTCCACGACCTTGTGATATGGACCAATGCCCTTCGTCACCAGGCGCGGGTTGAGGACTTTCAGCTGATCCACTGCAGCTTTAAAACCGACCCCCAAGGTAGCAACACAGTCGATCTCCAGCTCTCGAACCTTGCCCAGAAGCTGAGAACGCGTCACCAAGGCCTTCTCGTCATCATCCTCCTCGGCCGAAGGGAGATGAGCCCTCTCCAACTCAGCAACTCTCTCGCGGAGCCTTTTTCCCTCGGCCTCCAAGTCCGCAACCTTGTTACGCTCTTTAATGAGATCCTCCACTATGCCGCTCTGGACCTCATACTTGTCCTTGTACTGCTCGAACTCGTGCTCCAGCTCATCGTATTTGATCTGGAGAGCATCGTAGTCCTTTTGAGGATAGACTTTCTGAGCATTAAGAGCCAAGGCCAAGGCGGCCACCCTCATCATCCCTTCGAGGTCCTCGGACAAATCCTTGTCTCGAGCCACCCGGTCCCGCCTGACGATGTGCCTCACCTCCTCGCGCTCGAGGAGAACATTTTTCTTTGAGAAGATTCCCCTATGCAGAGTACAAGAAGGCAGCACTATGTCCTCCTCGGAGGGGTTGTCAATGATAAGAGGACGAAGCTCCCCGGTCCCGTCATTCTTTTGTTTCTTTCCGGCTGGAGAACCACGCGAGGTCGTCCCGACTGACGAAGGAGAGCCACTGTCGGGGACACCCGCGGCAGCCGCCTTGACCTCCTCGACCCGCGATCGTTTCCCAGACGCTTTGGCGGCCCCCTTGTTCTTGGCCCGCATCTTCGTAACTTTGTCGTGCAAGTCCGCCATTTTTCCTGCAAAATAAAGAGTTAGAACCAAAAAGGTGTTGTGTTAACAAATAATAGTTATCTCACCTAACAAAATCATTGCGTCCCCGTAACTTCCGCACTCGAGGACAGCTTTGGTGTTGATGTGCCGAGGCTCCAGCATAGGGCCCCCATCTTCCTCGAATAGGGGATCCCCGTTGGGATATGTACATATTGCCGGTCTAAACCCGTCCACAAAGGAAGCGAGCCGCTGATACCCCCCTGTATCGCGCTCATTGAGATCCTCGTCCCGGAAGATGTAATAGTCGGTCCCACGCTCGAAATGGTCAGGTTGCCACTCTAACGGGAACCGGGCAGCTGGGCCCACTCTCCTCACCCCATCCTCAATATACTCGCGCTCCTCGAACAAATGATTCTCGGCGTCAGGAGTGAGCGGCTTAATTATAAAATACCGACTCTTAAAATGCTTGACAGAGTCCTGGTAAATGGCGAACAACTTCTTCGGCTGCTTAAACGACACCCAACTCCACTTGCCGTCCGGATCACGCAACCTCTGCAAATGAAAAACTCTGAAGAAAAGGGGCAGAGTCGCTTCGACCTCCAAGTACCCGCATACGATCTCAAAAGCCCTTAAGAACGCTAAAGCGTTGGGGTGAAGCTGAGACGGGCAGAGGCGCAACCAACTGAAGACACTTCGTTGCAAATGAGTGAAGGGGAGGCGGAGACCAGCCTCCTTAAAGGCGAACTCATACATTGCGAAACGTGGCCCGGGAAATTGCGAGCAGATCCTCTGGTGAGATTTGGGTACAAAGGCGCCCCAAGAAGGCTCCTCGTCTTGGTCAAGGTCCTCGATGACGTTAAAGGCTTCCTTGGGACGACTCATGAAGCGCGATGCAATCATCCTCGGAGCAACGACCACCCATTCTTCAAGTGCCCTAGGGGAGGTCTCGACGACGGGAGCGTTCTCTTGCGAGCCAACAGCTTCGTCCCCATCTGAAATGTCGAAGACGACATCATCCTTGTTCTCGTCGGCCATTTACCTGAAAAGCAGAGGAAACCGTGAATTCGACTGATCAAATCCACCCTTCCACCGCAAGTCAAGTGAAAGGGCGAGGAAAAGGGACAAGGAAAACTCCCCCAATCGTCAAATGGCCGACGAGCTAAAGTGCCCTCAGAGCATATACGTCGCACGCAGCGGAGGTCGGCAAACTCATGCCCTCACCGAGACGTGCAACCTCCACTGCTCGTGGCCTTCATACTACTCTCTAGTAATCCTAAAAGCTGGACGTCTCATTCAAACGTTCTAGCTCCGTTCACTCAAAACTCACTCGGCAAACGCACGGGAGAAACGGTTATCTTCTAGGTTTACTCGGCTGATTAATAAACCCTTCTCGTCACGCTCATCAATCATGCTCGCCTCACTCAAAACTAATACATAAAACTTAAATAAAAACATGAAGGAGACGAAGAACTTACTTGGAGAAAGCGAAGAAGATATGAACGAGACGAGGAGGAGAGCAGTGAGCGGATCTTGAAGGCTTGGGAAATGTTAAGTGCTAAATGAGTGACCTCCTCACTCCTTATATAAGGAAAGAAGGCCAAAGGGTGTCATGATGGCCTAGGCAGCCTAGGAGACGCCATCATTGCCTACACCCCAAAGACGGCTCCCTCCACGAAAAGCTGCCACGCGTCCCAAAGATCTTGAGAACTCCAAAAGACGCCGTCTACTTTCATCCCTAGAAACGGCGCAGTAATGATTACAGCCTGTACAACTGACACCTGTCAATCACGCTAACGAGTGACAACCAATAAGGTTAAAAACCGAGGACAACAGACGACAAAGCCCTCGAGGAACCCAGGACTTGGAATCGTTGCCCGTGCTCGGCTAAACCTCCTCGTTAAAGTCATCACCCTTATAAGGCTAACGACTTGGGGGGCTCCTGTTCTGGACTGGGCCGAGCAGGCCCAACCCTTGCCTGTTCTGGACTGGGCCGAGCAGGCCCAACCCTCGTTGCCAGCCGAGCAGGCCCAACTCCCTTGGGCCCGATTACTAGCAACCGATAAGGGCTGCCCCTCACGAAGACCCTGACCGAGCAGGCCCAAATCTTTGGGCCCACTCACTGGATAACCGCCGAGAGTTATCCACGCACGAAGACCACGCGTCACGTCTCAGCGAAGGATTCGGTCAACCATCTCCGAACCCTACGCTATGTGCATCCAGAACGTGAGTCTCCTGCTGACTCAGCCCTAGCATGGGACGTTCTGGCAGTTCCCTAGCACGTGGGCCTCCAGTTGGATTTGGCTCAATTAGGGAACCTTGGCCCAGCGCTGGGGGCTATAAATACCCTCTTTCACTAGAGGGTCAGGTATTCTATTCTTAACTCTAAACCTCATTCTCTGATAGCTACTGACTTAAGCATCGGAGAACCTTGCAGGTACCCCCCCCCCCCCATCTTGCTCTTCAAGCCAGATATTGCGCCTTGACGATTCTTCTGATCAGGTACGATCAAGTAGGTTGCTTAGTATTAAATAATATTAATCTTGATAATTGGTGGGATCAAATATAAATTGATTGGGTCACGTATAGATTACTTATTTAAATTACCATTGGATTGAAATTGGTTTAAATTGCTTAGATGTTGCTTAAATACAATGTGATAATTGGTCCCATAAAAAATAGCTCAAGCAACCAAAAAAAAGTTGTTCCATTGGAGATGCTCTAAAAGCATCTCCAATGGAGATTGCTTAATGTACACTAGGATTTATAAGTTTTAGAACTTAGCATTTTTACCATTGGAGTAGATAAACGTGACGTTCCCGTTGCTTAAATAT
Source organism: Vicia villosa (assembly GCF_029867415.1). NCBI lineage: Eukaryota > Viridiplantae > Streptophyta > Magnoliopsida > Fabales > Fabaceae > Vicia > Vicia villosa. The sequence continues at coordinate 146,604,663 of NC_081180.1, forward strand.
TTGTGAAAGTTACATCATGAAGCAATTCAAAAAAGTGAATTGCTTATCATTAAATAATATTAATCTTGATAATTTATGGGGGAAAATATAAATTGATTGGATCACATATAAATTGCTTATTAAAATCACCATTAGAGTAAAATTGATTTAGATTGTTTAGATGTTGCTTAAATGCAATGTGACAATTTAGTCCCACACAAATAGATCAGGCAATCTAAATAAGTTCTCCTTATTGGAGATGCTATAATAAATTCATGTTTTTTATTCCGATCTCCAACATGGATGAATGATTGAACCTCAAATCTATTTTAAACGGATTTCAATTACATTCGTGTATCTCTATCCAACATAATTTTCAGTATTAATTGTAGATTTATGTGCAGATTCTTTTAATTAATACACTTTTACTTGTGATTTTAGATGCAGGTTTAAATGTAACTAGTAGGAAACCCGTGCTATCGCACGGGTCTGGCGGGACTTCACATTACATGTACCTAATTATGACTTGAAAAATTCCTTTATATATATCAAACATATATATTTAACCAAAATGCAACCCAAACTTAATCATGTTAATCTCAAAAACTTAATAGTTAACAACAAAAGTGCTAATAATACATCTAAACTTTTAGCTCTTTAAATAAAACAATAAAACATATAGATGATACAATCTTCAAATGCTATATTCTTAAATTATCAGAACCAATAAGTAACAAAACCTGCATCATATACCCAGAGCCGTCTCAAGTTTTTGGAGGCCCTGTGTAGGCTAGCCATAATTTAGCAAGAATAAAACAAATAGAGGCCCTATTTAATCAAGATTTAACCTGACAAATATTTTATGAGGCCCCATTTAACCATAAATTAACCTTGAAAACTTTGAGGCCCTGTGCGGTAGGCCGCCTTGCACGCCCTCAAAGACGGCCCTGCATATACCTGCATAGTAAAATGTATAAAATAAGATTTATATTTATCAAAACTTTGGAAATAAATAAATAAAGTGTGTAACATATATAGATACAAAGAATGAGTAACATTAATATATTTATAACTTATAATCATTTATCAAATTTTAATTCACATGTTAGAAATATCAAACATAATATAACTTATTATGTCGTTCATAAATATTCACGTAATTTCAATTATATATTAATAATATGTACCAGCTTCATATTTATAATAAATTGTACAATTATTTTTATAACTTCAATTTTATAAAACAGTAATAAAAGAAATAGTTAAAAGATAGACATTAAAATGATCAATCAATAACTGCTATCTAGATACGTTCACATCTACCCGTCAATTATTTTTATAACTTCAATTTTATAAAACACTAACAAAAGAAATAGTTAAAATATAGACATTAAAATGATCTGTCAATAACTGTATCTCATAGATACTTTCTCATCTACCCGTCAATTCAGATGAGTTAAGAAATCTCAGTGGAATCCAAATGAGTTAATTCTAAAAAAAAATTAAACGTATTTAAGATATTAGCCCATTTTCCCAAATATAAAAGGTATGACAGCAACCGTTAAATGCTTAAAAGTTTCTACATTTAATGCATATTATTATAATATAAAAAATATAATTTATAAGTTTAAAAATATATAATTTTAATTAAGAAATTAAACATAGTTAGAGAATATAATTTATCAAACCTATTTGAGATATTAGCTCATTTTTTTCAAACCTAAAATGTATGACAGCTCCTGTCAAAATGATCTGTCAATAACTGTATCTCATAGATACTTTCACATCTACCCGTCAATTCAGATGAGTTAAGAAACCCCAGTTGAATTCAAATGAGTTAATTCTAAAAACAATTAAACCTAATAGTTAACAATGTTAATCCCAAAAACAAAGTAGTTAACAATGTTAATCCCAAAAACAATTCTAAAATTCTAAAAACAATGTTAATCCCAAAAACATAATAGTTAACAATGAAATAGCTAATAATACATCAAATTTTTTTAGCTCTTTAAGTAAAAACAATAAACATATGAATTCATATTACACGTATCAATGACTAAATTATTAAATATGACATCATATTTTCAGTTAGATAACATTAATATATTTATAACTGAATTTACTTAAATTAAATATGACATCATATTTTCACTTTACATTAATATATTGTTCATCAATATACTTAAATTCATTTATAAAAGTCTATAGTTGTAACTTTTATAAAATTACTTGTGATTTATGTCCGTTTATAAAAATAATTGTATCAACAATATATTTTTTTTGTTTGTAAAAATATTTGTAACTTAATCCCGTTTATAAAATATTTGTATCAACAATAATTTTTTTTCCATTTATAAAAATATTTGGAACTTATTTCCATTAAAAAAAAATTATACCAACATTAGATTTTTCCCGTTTATAAAAAAAAATCGCAACTTATTCCTGTTTATAAGATCAATTGTATCAATTGTATCAACAATAGACTTTTTTCCGTTTATAAAAATATTTGGAATTTATTCCCGTTTATAAAATCTATTGTATCAACAATAGACTTTTCCAGTTTATAAAAATATGATTAATATTGAAGAATAATAGTTTTAATAATACATTCAGTTTTGCATTAATATAAATTTATTATTAATAATAAAAATTTACAATATTAAATAATAATATAATATTTATTATTGTAGATATCATTACGGAAAGAAATAAAATATTAGATTTAAGAATTTTGAAAAATCAACCAAGCGGTTGAGCTCCATTGGCAAGGAGCCCCGTTCAAAGACGTACTCGGGAAATACCGAGTTCGATTTCCAGACGGAACAATCTTGCTTGACCAGTGTGCATGCCTCTCCGCACGAGCCGGATTAGTGGCCCACCTGTGGTGGGTCGACACCGGTGCGAATAGCAAAAAAAAAAAAGAATTTTGAATAATCAATTATAATATTAAATAATAATTTAACATTTATTATTATAGATATTAGTAGGAAAATCACAAATCAGATCTAAGAATATCGAAATAGAGAACGAAAGAAAAAGAGAGTCAAATCTTTTTCTATTGATTATTTTTAATAATATTTAAATAGTTATTGGATTTTAAATTTTTCACGTTGATTGTAGTGTCATATTGATTGCAGTGTAATTGGTAGTGGCTCATTTAAATGGTGACTCAATAAATATCAGAATAATTTGAATTTGAAAAAATAAATTAAATGATGGCTCAATAAATGTCAGAATAATTTGAATTTGAATAAATAAATTAAACGGTGGCTCAATGAATGTCAATATTAAATTTAAATCAAATATACAATAAAGGTAATTACTATTTTTAATGATAATAAATATATAAATTTGGATATTAATATAATTTTAAAATTTGGTTATTTTTAGTATTATTATTATTTTTATATTAGAGTATTTTAGTTATTATTAGGAAAGTTATTATTATTAGGTGGTTCTTTTAATTATTTATTATAAATTTGATTGTAGTAGCATTATCATTGGTATCATTATTTACCATAATTTTTATTATTTTTATTAATATAAAAAAAAGGACAAATCATATCCTTCCTCTTCTTCCCATATAAGTTTGTTAAAACTTCATTTCAAATTAAAATTTTTAAAAATAGTATCACAAAATCTCTGCAAAATCAATTTCCAATCTTCCTGAAAGACTAAACCAAAATTAATGTCATTGTTATAAAATTTTCAATCTTCCTAAAAGAACCCTAAACCAAAATTAACACTAAACCAAAATTGATGTCATTGTTATAAAATTTTCAATCTTCTTAAAGGAACTCTAAACCAAAATTAACACTAAACCAATTCAAAATGTAATTTCACATTACATAAGCATCATACACAATTCATCCAATTCAATCCAAACCATTCACAAAATTTAATCAATGGTCACAAATGTTACAAAATAGTTCACGCGGATAGCTTTTGAAAACTCAATAAATTAAACTTCAACAAATTTTGGTGCAGCTTTTAAATGAATTTCTATCAATCTCCCTATATAAGTAACTGCATCAATGCCAAGAAAGGGGAGGAAAAATTGCAGAGTTATGCTCCCATATTAATTTTAAAGTTTTCTCCAATTCATATAAAAACCTTCGTCCAATTTACCTTAAACAAATCATAATATCACAACAAATTCTTCAACACTTCATACAATCATCATCTCCAATCCCTGTAAACATAAACCAACACACAACACATCTGAACACACTTTATCCAAACTGTGCAATCACAACACAGCGTAATAAATTTGCAAATTCTGCAGCTGACCTCAACAGACGCGTAACAATTTCGCAACATCGTTCTTCATCAGCACAACATCACATCTTCATCAGCATCGTTCGCACAATCATCTGCAACAGTTCTGACCTCATCACTTCATAATCCTATAATCGCACATCTTCTCCCTGCATCAGTGAAACATTCTATGACAAAAAAATCAATTAATGAAAAATTTGTTAAATCAAACCTACAACAATCAAATCTATCAGACTTGAAAATGAAATTCTAAAAATATAGAAATCAAAACAGAAATTAGGTTCTTAAAAGAGTTTAAAACACACAAACTCTAAATCATGTTAACTCGTGTTAACTCTTACATAAAGCTCAAAAGAATGGTGGTAGCCTGTGAGATAGAGATAGAGAAGAATCGAACACTATAATATCCAAGATTGAGGTTTTCATTAACAATTCCAATACCACTTCTATTCCGCATCGGTCCCGTCCAAATTTGTGAAATTTCTGTGAAATTCCATTTAAATAACGCAGATTAATTTTAAAATATAAAACAACACAAAACCTCATATCCAGTCCCTTCCACTTTCTCTTCCCCTTCATCGTCTTCTTCTTCTCCCTCGTCTCTGTCCTTCATCCTTTTACAAATTCAAACAACGAATCAAGAAAAAGATATATGAAACTGCATCAATTTCGTTCCATAATTTAATTATAGAGTTCAAATCAGGGTTTTAGGGTTGAAGGAAGAAAATTATCTGAGAAATTAGTGAAACGGCTAGGGTTTTTGGATGAACAACAAATTATGGAACCATCTTTATATCCTCTGCAGAAAATCAATGGGTTTGCTCTTGGGAAATGATGCTTTTAGTGGAAAATTGTGAAACGTGGGAGAAGTTCCAAATTTTTGGCTGGCTGCTCATATTCCGCGGCGAATATTAATGTTGATAAATTGTTTAGCGTGTCAACATTAATCAGGGTTTATTGGAATATTTTATATAATTAAAATAATTTAAAAACCATCAAAAATCAGAGTTGTGCCACATCACCCCGTAATAAATGTCAAATCAATAATATTGAGTTATTTTGCCAAAAGTCTTTTTTACCCATGGAATAAGAAAAGTTTAAGTTGTTTCATTAGAGGGCTTATAATGTAAATTTCAGGTACTTTTGTTTTTATATATTAATAATAGATTTCTGTTACGTTAAAAAAAGTTTTCAATTAGAAAGCGCTAAGAAAAATCATTTTAAAAATGAAAAAAAAAAATGATTTTTTATGTGATGTTTGAGAAATTATCGATGAATTTAGAAATTTCTAATAGGACCAGTTTGTTTATATTTTTAAAAAAATAATAATAATTTTCATAGTATTATATATATTTAGTGCAAAAAAATTATAAATTTCTTTTAAAAAAAGTTTTGAATAAAAAGTTAATTTAATAATATATTTTTAAAATATGATTTTGATATAATTTTTTTGAATATCAAAATTTTAAAAAGAGATTAAAAGTAATGCACTCACATTATCCAATAAAAATTCATTAATTTATCATATCATTAACGTAATTTTAAAATATAAGCATGATTTGACGAGATAAATGTCGTTTATTGGTAGACAATATTTTTAATAAAAAATATTTTTTTTAAAAATTAAAAATAATAATTTGGTTAAAACAAACGAGCCGATATGCATGATTTTGGTTTGACGTTTAAGCGTATGTTTGGAAAAATGACACGTTTAAGAAAACCACATCAAAAAATCACGTTAACGTGAAAGCTTGGTTATGGAGCTTCTTTATTTTCACGGCAAGAATGCCTCGGGATGCGAGAAATAGCTTGCAAATGCTTTTCCACACATATACTAAGCCTCCAAACTCAAACCCACGTCTAGCTATATTGTTGATGTGATTTTTCGGAAACTATGAAATGGAATTTCTACTTAAACATGAAAACTTAACTTAATTTTTGAGTTAAGTGAAAAAGTGGACACCAATCCAAACACACCAATAATATGTATCAAATTGCATGGAATGTGATGTGTATATATCAAATTGCATGGAATGTGATGTGATTGTGCCATGAAATCAAATTTCAATAATAAAATATGTGTTAGTTTATATTGTTCCTAATCTTTTATGCCAATATGTACCTCAACAACTTCTTTGTTTCCAACTTCTTTTGAAATCTCAAACTTGCCCCCAACTTGTTCGTGTGAACGTATAACTAATTAATTGCTATTTTCACATGTCTATTTCCTTGCTTACAAAGCTTACAATGTTTTTTATCTTCATATATTTACGAACAAGTTGATTCAAGTATAGTTGTTAATTAACTGCTTTATATTAAAACATTGATCCCTCATTTAATATAGTTTAGTCTTTACTATGTCAACCAACCCATATGAACAATCTCTACATTCTAAAACCAACCAACTATTTTGGAGAGAGGGGGTGCTTTTAGAGAAAATTCACCCTTATTTTGCTTAACTTCACCTACTTCGATTAAAACTAGAGTAAGCATTAAACAACTCGTTGGTTCAAAGTTCAAACACGTAGCTTAATTATTACTTTCGTGCTTGTTTCGTACATTTACCAAGTCTTGTACAAATTTTCTGAAATTGTTAAAATTTAGAAACAGGATAATACAAAAATAGTGAAACACTTGCAGCCAATTTGATTAGTTCAAACACATGTCTCAGAACAAATCAGCATCGTATGGGACAAGTTAACAGCTTCAAATATTAACTGCAACTGTTTTTGACTCGTCACAAGTTTTTTTTCTTCTTTCATTTAAACACATTTTTATATGCATTGAAGATTTATATACTTTATTATTTTACTTCCACAAATAAATTTGAAAGATCAAATTAAAATTTGAGTTAGATCATATTAAATGATTAGTTGAAAGACTAAAATTTGAATTTTGTAAAAATCAAGGGACAAAATTCCATGTGATTGCTGAGTTGTTATTGAGTTTTTTAAGGTATGATTGATGTCAAAGCTTACTTGGTTGGCAAAGAGTTTCTTTAGAGGAAGAAAAGTAAAAATCAAGGGATAAACCTTTTAGAAACTATGACGGAGAAAACTCAGTTTGAGGTGGAGTTTCCTACTATGTATACTAGTTGATCGGAAAATTAGCAAGTGTACTATTTTTCACCGATGTAGTTTTAAAAAGAAGTTTATACCCAGTATCGAACTCGCGGACTGCGTAGGAAATATAAGTTTCACAATTATTCAATTGAACAAAATATCATGGGATTTGTTTGTTTGTAGAGAAATTATATTAATTATAACTAATGAAAGTAAAAGTAAAATAACGGTTCTTGAAAATATGAGAAAGTATGCTAGGTTAGGTGTTTAAATTGCCGCGCAATGAACTTTATTCCCAATTTATGAAATATAGTCATAATGAGCTACTACCGAATCTCAAGAGTTGTTTTCCTTAATTCCTTAACGGAAAACCTTTGGTGTTTATCTTTAATCCTAATTCCTTAGCTATTAAAGATAACAACAAGTGCTATAATAATGAATATCAAGAATTAAACGGTTACTACGGTTAAATCCTCATTCCTAAGCAATTTTACCGAAGTATTATTGTGCAAATTGCGTTGAGTTGGTTTGTCCGACCTAAACCTCAACCGTGAATCCGAAAACTATTTGTCCGATAGAAAAGGCATTAAGAATTTTGCACAATAAAGATAAACTCATAAAACTTTAATAACATAAATTGATGAAAATAAGGTTCATAACAATGACAATTCAGGGACACTCCCTAGCAATGGGGGTTTAGCTACTCATAGTAATATTCGAAGAATTAAAAATAAAGATGATAAACATTACAAAAATTAGGGAAGGCTTTAATCTTCAATTGCGATTGCCGTTGAAAATCTTCGTTCTCCGAAACCCTTGTTAGCTTCTCTTCTTCACCGTAGAATTCTTCAATATGATCCAAGATAATCCAAAAAACTCTCAAACTAGGTCTAAGTAGTGTTAGGTTACATTCCATTCATGTAAAAAGTTGAGAATGCCCTTAATGAGACTTGAAATAATGAAACAGCTAAAAAAAACAATTTCTGGCCGCATCAGCTGACACGACCGTGTCCCACGACACTGGCGCCCGTGTCAGCCTCTGTTTTCTCTTCAAAAAGCATATTTTCCATGTACCAGCTGACACGGTCGTGTCCCACGACACTGGCGCCCGTGTCAGCCTCTGCCTTATTCCAACAACACTCTTTTTCCTTCTTTCTGGTTGACATGGCCGTGTCCCACGACATTGGCGCCCGCGTCAGCTACTTTCTTTGCATTTTTGGCTTTGTTTTCTTTTGTTCTCGTCCCATTTTTTCAGCGATTCTTCCTTATACCTGAAATAACCGATAACTACCAACAAAGTGATTAAAAGTAACTATTCTACTAAAATTTACCACTAACAATTAGATTAGCAAAACATGAAATAACTACTTAAAACAAAGAACAAACCATTCACAGTGTTATCGAAATGACCGATTTTTACCAAATAATTTGCGGAGTATAAGTGAAATTGGTGACCGATCACAACCCCAAACTTAGCTCGTTGCTTGTCCTCAAGCAATGCCTGAGACATCAAACAAAGGTCACCCCTAAATTTATGCTTCCACAATACAACCGTGTTTTTCACAACTCGACTTCCACCCTTCCGATCAATCGTGCTAGCTTTTACTCCCCGAATTTTCTGCTCCATTTTCACATTAAAATTCTCCTTCACGTGTAAGCTTTTTCACACTTCTCACCAAGTCTCTCACGGTTAAAAGCAATTCACTCATAAGTCACGATATGCAATATCAACTTTTAAATTTGAACAAATTCTACTTTCATACACAAACACTTTGCACGCACTTTTTGAGGTCTTTTGGTTGTAACGGGGCTGAGGGCAGGTGGGATAAACAAGGAAATGGATACACAAAAGTTTTGGGGGCTCACACTCATGTTGTCTTTCTTGTCATTGTGCTTATTTTAATATGATGGGGTTTAACATTGACTCTTTAACTTCACTCAATTATTCGAGTGTTTCAAATGTAACCAAGTCATTTAGTCGGGACAAGTGTGTTTTTATGAGTTCTATATATTTTTTTTCTCTCTTTTTTTTTTCTCGGAGCATTTACGAGTCTCCACTTTTTTTTCACACTTGCCCTTTTTGTATAAGGTTCACCACCCCAAACTTAGAATTTTGCACAATTTCTACATCCACAACGTTTATGCCGAGCACGGGTAAAAGGGAATTTTTTTTTTCTTTTTGGCCAAGGGGTAATATATGCGGTTTTTTTTTAAAAAAACAAACAAGGGATACAGGCTCAAAGGGGTTTGCAATGGGTAAACATAAATAAGGGACGACTAGAAAGGCTCAAGGGGAAACAGAAAAAACGTGCCTCAGTGTGTGTTATCATGTAGTGTCATATGAGTAGAACTTACGCAAATTCAAAGTGATAAATTCATACCTGACTACTCTCTCATGATGATAAATTTCTGGCTTTTTATGATCTCACCATGTTGGGCATAGCTTACAGGATCCCAAGTGCTTATTGTGTAATGTCGCTTCTTTTCTGGTTCGTATGTACCAACTTTCAATCTCAGACCGGTCTCATCAAGTTGCGTCCAACTACTTCTTTCGGTTGTATCAACTTTCAGGGATGTCTTTTGGTGCAAGATTGGGTTGTCTCGTTCATCCTTTCCTTACTACTCCATCAATCATCCAATAAAGCACATCAATCTATAACACTGGAAGGTCAACATTAAACATAAATAACTAAAACAAACAAGAATAACTGAAACTAAAAACTAAAAGCAATAAAACCCCCCCACACTTGAACCAAACATTGACCTCAATGTTTAAATTAAAGATAGTGAGGGTGAAATCACAGAGGGTATTGCGACTCCAGCTGCCGCTTCCTAGCTTTCACCGGAGAGACCCACCTTTTTTTTTCTGAAAACAAAACAAAAAGTAAACTGCATTATTAAAATTGTGGGTTGCCTCCCACGAAGCGCTTCGTTTAACGTCGCATGGCTCGACGGTCCAATACCCTTTATTAAGGAGGGTACTTCCTCCTCCAAAATTGGTTGCTTGTCACTTCCGCAACCACAAATTTATGAAGTAGAGAAGTATGGACCACTTTTCTCTTCAAGTTACTACCCACTTTCATCGTCTCACCTTTACTTTCCACTGTTTTCTTCTTCTTGATTTCTTGAATTAGTGCAGGAATTTTTATAGGTGTAAGAGCTGAGGCCACCTTAGAGATGATACTTGAAACTTTTTCGGGATGATGTGGACTTTTGCTAGCTCCCTCACTTATGATCATACCAACTTTAGATTGATTATTTCCACCAGCAGCTTGTTTTTTGACTTCTAACACCTTCAGTGTTACCTCCTCATCAAATGATTTAACTACGAGTTCCCCTTTTTCAATATCCAAATTGCAGCGACTAGTAAGCAGAAATGGTCGCCCAAGAAGGATTGGAGTCTCTTCATCCTCAGGAATGTCCATGATGTGGAAATCAACTGGGTAGACAAACTTGTCAATCTCTACCATTACATCTTCAGCTATCCCATATGACTTCTTAATAGTGTGATCAGCGAATTTCAACTTTGTTTCACTCTCGCTTATTTTTCCAATCTCCAGATTTTTGAAGATGGACAATGGCATCAAACTCACACTAGAACCAGAATCAATTAACACCTTCTTGAACACTCTGTCATTGATGGTGCACGGTATTGCCACCACTCCAGGGTCTTTCTTCTTAATAGGGATCTTCCTTGCTGGCGAGACTCTACCACACTTTTCAGTCACAATTTCTGTTTCATCTCCCACTAACCTTTTTTTTGAAATTACCTCCTTCATGAATTTCTTGTATGCAGGCACATTTTCAAGTGCTTCAAAGAAAGGTAAGTTGATCTCCAACTTTTTGAACATTGCAATAAACTTCTCAAAGTCTTTCTCTTTTGAATCTTTCTTTGTCACTCTGGAGGGGAAAGGTAGCCTGATTGCCAATTTAGTTTCTTTCTTATTTTTCTCTTCAAGTGGCTTAACCGGTGGTACCACTACTTCGGGTTCTTTCGGATTTTCTCTCACTTCCAGATCTACCTCTATGACTAAATTGTCATTTATTTCCTCTTCTTCTTCAGGCTCTGACGCTTTCTAACTTCTTGTTGAGACAATATTAATTTTCTCTTGGTTTTTTGGATTTACCACAGTTGAGCTTGGAAGAGTGCCTTGTGCCTGTAGAGTGAGATGCTGTGCTATCTGACCCACTTGAACTTCCAGATTTTTGATTGAAGTTGTTGTGTTCCTATGGTTATTTCTTGTCTCTTCTTGAAACTGAGAACATTGTCCGGCCAGCCTCTCAATAGCTACTTCCCATTCTGCCTTCTGAGGAACTTGTTGTTGATCTTTCCATGAGAAGTTTGGATGATTCTTCCATCCCGAATTATAGGTGTTAGAATAAGGATTGTTCTGCTTCAAGAACTTGATCTCTTCAATTTGTTGAGGAGTTGCAAAACAATACACGGTTTGGTGAGGGCCATTACAAATCTCACAACTGACCGTCTGAGCCGGTTGAACTTGAGCCACAGTTTGAGTCTCAACAGTCATCTTCTTGAGTCTTCTCTCGACTTCAGCTGCAATTTGGTCTTCCATTTTCACAACTTGATTAGACAACTTTAAATCAATCATCCCTTCCGACTGGCTTACACTACGGTCATATAATTCCAAATGCTCATTCGCAACAATGGCTTCAATGATCTTCTTGATACCAGTGGATGTTGTAAAATTAGATGAGCCATCGGCAGCTGTGTCAATGAGTTGCTTAGTCTTCATCTTGAGGCCATTCACAAAGTTCTGCATCTGTTCAGTTGCATCCATATTGTGAGTAGGACATGCAACTAATAATTGTTTAAACCTCTTGTACGCACCTCCAAGTGATTCTTCTTCCTTCTGTTTAAAATTTACTATGTCATACCTCTTACCGATATACACAGAAGCAAGAAAATACTCGTTGAGAAATGTCGTCTCCATCTGTTGCCAAGTTGTAATGCTCCCAGCAGGTAAAGAGTAGAACCACTCTTCAGCATCTTCTGAAAGGGTAAAGGGAAACATTACCAACTTTTTCGCTTCCTCAGAGTGTCCTTCAATTTTTAACGACGTGGTCATCGTGAGAAATCTCTGTAAATGCTTATTTGCATCTTCATTGATTTTTCCCGAAAAAGGTATCTTTTCGAGTTGCTGGATCGTTGAAGGGTGCAACTGAAAATGAGCAACATTGACCGATTGATTTACTATTGTCAAATGTCCAGTTGGAGCATTTGATCCTCCATAGTCACCGAGAAGTCTCTCCACTGGAGGTGGATCTGCAGCCATGGTTTCAGACTCGGTGTCTGAATGTTCGGAATGAACCGAAATTACTTCCTCTTCTTCAGATTCAGAAACTGTCAGTGTTGCTTTTGATGTTTCCGGTCTTTCTTGTCTTGCTTTTCGAAGTCTAGCTCGCAATGATCGTTCTGGCTCTGCGTCAAAAAGAAATTATGCTGAGGCCTTACTTCGCATACAAAGATTAGACAATTATTAGTAGTGAGCAAATAAAATAAGCGAAAATTAAAATTTTAGTTGCAGAGCAACAAAAATCCAATTGAATTATTATTAAACTTATATTTTGGCGGTCCCCGGCAACGTTGCCAAAAACTTGATCGGAAAATTAGCAAGTGTACTATTTTTCACCGATGTAGTTTTAAAAAGAAGTTTATACCCAGTATCGAACTCGCAGACTGCGTAGGAAATATAAGTTTCACAATTATTCAATTGAACAAAATATCATGGGATTTGTTTGTTTGTAGAGAAATTATATTAATTATAACTAATGAAAGCAAAAGTAAAATAACGGTTCTTGAAAATATGAGAAAGTATGCTAGGTTAGGTGTTTAAATTGCCGCGCAATGAACTTTATTCCCAATTTATGAAATATAGTCATAATGAGCTACTACCGAATCTCAAGAGTTGTTTTCCTTAATTCCTTAACGGAAAACCTTTGGTGTTTATCTTTAATCCTAATTCCTTAGCTATTACAGATAACAACAAGTGCTATAATAATGATCATCAAGAATTAAACGGTTACTACGGTTAAATCCTCATTCCTAAGCAACTTTACCGAAGTATTATTGTGCAAATTGCGTTGAGTTGGTTTGTCCGACCTAAACCTCAACCGTGAATCCGAAAACTATTTGTCCGATAGAAAAGGCATTAAGAATTTTGCACAATAAAGATAAACTCATAAAACTTTAATAACATAAATTGATGAAAATAAGGTTCATAACAATGGCAATTCAGGGACACCCCCCTAGCAATGGGGGTTTAGCTACTCATAGTAATATTCGAAGAATTAAAAATAAAGATGATAAACATTACAAAAATTAGGGAAGGCTTTGATCTTCAATTGCGATTGCCGTTGAAAATCTCCGTTCTCCGAAACCCTTGTTAGCTTCTCTTCTTCACCGTAGAATTCTTCAATATGATCCAAGATAATCCAAAAAACTCTCAAACTAGGTCTAAGTAGTGTTAGGTTACATTCCATTCATGTAAAAAGTCGAAAACGCCCTTAATGAGACTTGAAATAATGAAACAGCTAAAAAAAACAATTTCTGGCCGCATCAGCTGACACGGCCGTGTCCCACGACACTGGCGTCCGTGTCAGCCTCTGTTTTCTCTTCAAAAAGCCTATTTTCCATGTACCAGCTGACACGGCCGTGTCCCACGACACTGGTGCCCGTGTCAGCCTCTGCCTTATTCCAACAACACTCTTTTTCCTTCTTTCTAGCTGACATGGCCGTGTCCCACGACACTGGCGCCCGCGTCAGCTACTTTCTTTGCATTTTTGGCTTTGTTTTCTTCTGTTTTCGTCCCATTTTTTCGGCGATTCTTCCTTATACCTGAAATAACCGATAACTACCAACAAAGTGATTAAAAGTAACTATTCTACTAAAATTTACCACTAACAATTAGATTAACAAAACATGAAATAACTACTTAAAACAAAGAACAAACCATTCACAGTGTTACCGAAATGACCGATTTTTACCAAATAATTTGCGGAGTATAAGTGAAATTGGCGACCGATCACTAGTCGTAGTGAGTAAACAGTTATAGAGATCTCTGATTATTATTTGACTCGTGATAAGGTAAAGAGGGGTATTGTGGCATCTCAAAGGGATATTTATGCTAGTCTTGGTTGTTATGCTTTGAATGTGGTTGAAGGGTTGCAAAATTCAGAAAAAAGGACCTTCAGGGAGGCATTTGAAAATTGGTGGAGTCAATGATGGTCGAAGAATCATACTTGTGGACTTGTTAGATTACCTAGGAAAAAAGGGTAATTGGAAGCAAGTGAATGCATGTGGCGTGATCAAGGTTATTGGTTAGAGTTTCAACATGGTAGAGAATAGCATAATGGTTGATGGTTAAATTAACATCCCCATAATTTCTAGTCAAAGTGGAGATTATTGAAGTATGCCTTAAAACCTTTGTTGATGAAGAGAAATAAAAACATATTTGAAGATTGCATAAACCAGAAAATTAAAATTTTCAAATAGTGTTTCAGAAAGTTAAAAATTATGAAACCGGGGCGAAAATTGCATCATGCGGTGCCAGAGTCGCGGCAGTGGCTAATGGAGCTCCGAAGAGTGGCGGGTCGGTCGGCCCGAACAATTTTAAGCACGTGATATTTTGAAGGAAATGGAATACCAATTTAATGATTCTTTTTATAATAGATTCATAATAATTGATCTTTGTACTCTCTTAATATTATTTTGCTTGTAAAAAAAAATAAAGATGTTAATATTTATAATGAACTTAGTTATGAAATATATTAAGATATTAGTGTCACATCAATTTTTGTTAGACAATCCTTGATAACGAGGACTAATAGTCGTGCCAAAAAAAGTTTTGACTTGAGGAATCAAAATTTTTTAAAAAAATTGAAAGACTAAAAACAAAATTTAAAATATATATATATATATATATATATATATATATATATATATATATATATATATATATATATATATATATATATATATATATATATATATATATATATATGTTAAAAATATATTAAAAAAATAATATAAGATGTCATTAAATTCGTGACAAAACTTTTTTAAATAACTATTTTTTTTTTAAAAAGTTATAGAACCAAAAATTTACATAAACTTTTTTAAGTATAAAAGGTTGATTTGAGCATGTTAAAATGTGTTGTTTTATTGATTTCATTTGGCATGATTAGTTATGAAGAGAAGATGTTAGAGACTAAAGTTGATGAGTCTAATATTTATTTGGATGTATTTTGTTAAAAAGTTTTAAATAGGTTTTTTTCAAATCTAATGAAAAATTAGTTTAATATAAATTTTTATTAAAGAATTATTTTAAATTTTGTTTCTTTTCGCTATGAATATTTTAAATAATGTTTTAATTGAGAAGTTGTTTTGAATAACTTTAAAAAATGTATTTTATTATAAAAAATTGTGATTTTTGTTATGTTTAAATCTCAAGTAATAAATATCAAAATTGCTGAATATTAAAAAAATTATAACAAACAAATTTAAAATAAATTCCATAATTTTGAAGTAAATTTTCGTAAATAAATTCTATAAATACTCTAAAATTATACAACAAAAAAAACTCAAGAATATTAATCATCTTTTATAAAACTCCACTCATACTAATATAGGAACCAAAAGGGACATCTTAACTTAATTTTACGAATCTCGTTTTAAAAACTAACAAGTGTCTTAATAGCAAAAAAATATAACATATTTTAATTGTCAAAGCCATTGTTAAACTTTTACTTAATTTGCTTAGTAGAAGCCTAAGAGCAACACGTCCCTTGAGTAAAATAAATATTCAAGTTATCACAATCAAGAAAATCTAAATATGCAAGAAAACTGATGTTACTAGTTCTTACCTAATAGTTACTTCAACTAAAAGAAAAATCATAAGGTTGTCAAAAATGATAGTACCTATCAATTAATTTACTATTTTAAGCTGTAATGTACCTCCAAACTTATATCCTTTTTCTTTATTTAGTTGCTTTACATTAGGCCTCGGGTCAGTTTCTAACCAACCTTTGACATGGGTTTTTGACTTCATATATACGTATATTCCTTATGTTAAAATTTTACCCTACAATTTAATTACCTAAGTTGACAATTATATCTTAGTGTAATAGCTAAATATTTTTTAAAAAAATTCTTCTACTTCTCTTTCACCAATATGTATAGGAAGTCTGAAACCGATATGTACCGGAACACTTGAAAAAAAAAACTATTTACATGAAAATAATTTGTTTCATATAATTTGTTTCATATATATATATATATTATTTTTTATGGTCTTTATCCGATTATTTAATATTGAGTAATTTGTTAGTTATTCATTTTTTATAAATACTAAATTATTCAATATTGTTTTTTTTTAAGCAAGTTTCATTGAAAAGAGAATAGAAATTCTCAAACCCGGTTACAAAAGAGATCCGATAAGACAAATCGGAAAAGAAAAATTACACACCAAATAAAACCTAAGAGATATAGAACAAAGAATTTTTACAAAACTCATAAAAATTACAATTGGTATGTGTAATATTTCCTATTAAAGACCACCTCCAAACCATAGCTTTAATATTACCAACCACTTCCATAATATCCCAATCTTCCTCTTTAAAAATGATGTCATTCCTAAGAATCCACAAGCTCCAAACAATTGCCAACCAAATGCTTCCTTCTTTACCTTTTTTAACTCCCTTACTTTTACAAAAAGAACACCACTTTGCAAAACTCTCCAAGAAATTACCTCCTTTATAATCCACAAAATCAATCCAATCCGCCACTTCCTTCCAAATTAATCCGGTTACATGACAAAACAACAAAGAGTGGGACGAAGTTTCCGGAATTATGCTACAAAAGACACAAAAAATATCGGAATTATTAATAATAATGCCACGACGAGAGAGCAAGTCTCTAGTAGGAAGCCTCTCAATAAAACATCTCCACCCAAAAGCCTTTAAGCTGTGAGGAACTAACATCTTCCAAATTTCAACAAAAGCCTTATCATAAACATTAACCGGACCAAGAGGAGTAAAAGGTAACTAAGAAAAAGATAACAATCTTTCACCGAAAAAACTTGCCCCTCCACCTCCTTCCATAAAACTTTATCTTTTGTTTCCACACTAGGGGAGACCAATTGAAGAAGATTCCGAAGAGAAGAAATATCATCAATAAAAGAACTAGAATTAATAATAGGAATTCCAAAATCTCCCCATTCCCACACACCCAAACGCCACCCACCCATACCTCCCACCGAAGCATCCTTCAAAAGAGACAAAGAAAAAAGATGAGGATAAACATCCCTTAATCTACCGCAAGGCAACCAAGTGGCGGACCAAAAAGAAATTGCATACCCATTACCAATTCTAAAAAAAGATTTGTTGGCAAAAACATCTTTAGAATCCTCTTGAATTAAAGAGATGATATCCTTCCACCAAACCGATTTAGAATACTTAAAATTACCTCCTTTTTCCCCTTGAAATACAATTAAATTAATGTTTCCATAACGAGCCTTCAAAGTATGATACCACAAAGCATTTTCTTCCGATAAAATTCTCCACCGCCACTTATTAAGAAGCGCCAAATTAAACTCCCCCATCCTTCTTAATCCAAGCCCCCCTTTTTCAATCGGAAGACAAAGATCCTTCCAACTCACCCAATGAATCTTTCTAATCTCCTTCACACCACCCCAAAGAAAATTACTTTGAATCCTAGTACTTTCCTTAATAATTTTGACCGGAGCTTTGTAAAAAGATAAAGTAAATATGGCTAAGCTACTAAGAACGGATTTGAGGAGAGTGATCCTACCTCCAAAACTAAGCCACCTCTCCTTCCAAGAAGATAATCTTTTCTTTATTTTAGACACAAGACTACTCCACGAAGCAATCCTTCTAGGATTAGATCCTATGGGAATACCAAGAAAGAGGAAATCTTTGTCTTCCACCCTACAAGAAAGAAAATTAGAAGCAACTTCCAAGAAATTATAATTAATATTAAAGCCAATAATTTTGCTTTTGTGGTAGTTTATTCCAAGACCCGAAACAAGTTCAAAACCCCTTAGAACCGCTTTAATAGCCCGAATATGATTCCAACTTCCATCACCTACCAACAAAGTGTCGTCCGCAAATTGAAGGATATCAATATTACACTTCCCGTTGATATTAAAACCCATAAAATCTCCATTATCCACCGCTTTATTAACTAAACCCTTGAGACCTTCCGCTACAATAACAAAAAGAAAAGGAGAAAGAGGATCTCCTTGTCTTAAACCCCTCTCCACCACGAACTCCTTCGTTGGACTACCATTAACCAACACCGACATATCACTAGTGAACACTAAAGCTTCCATCCACCTCAACCAAAGCGAACCAAACCCCATCCTTCTAAGCATATATCTAAGGAAATTCCAATTTACTTCCTTTTGAGCAAAATCCACCACTTCATTAGCCACCAAAACACCGTCAAGAAATTGCCTACCCGGAACAAAAGCACTTTAACAATTTGAGATAATTGGGCCTAGCACCTTCTTCAACCTACAAGCCAAGAGTTTAGACATAGCTTTGTAAATACACCCAACTAAACAAATTGGTCTATAATCCTCCAATCCTAAAGGATTAGAAACTTTAGGAATCAAGGTCAAAAAAGAAGAAATAATGGATTTGGAAAGATGAGCCCCTCTAAATAAATCCTCAAAACACTTCACAAAATCTTCTTTTAGGAAAGACCAACAATTCTTGATGAAATGGAAAGAGTAACCGTCCGGTCCCGGGCTCTTCGAACCATCACAACTCCAAACCACCTCTCTAATCTCCTCCTCCGAGAAAGGCTCCTCGAGAAAGCCTCTCTCCAACGAGCCCAACCCCTTGAAAATAATCCCATCCAACACCGGCCTCATCACTTCCGGTTCGAAAAACTTCTCTTTAAAAAAATTGCGAACTTCTTCCCTCACCTCTTCCACCGATTCCAACAAGCCACTACTAGAATTGAGAGGACCTATATGATTCCTCCTCCTCCTCTCTTTCATAACACGATGGAAATACCTACTATTTGAATCACCTTCGTTAAGCCACCTTACTCTAGATTTTTGAATAAGAATATTTTTCTTAATCTTCAAATTCAACCAAAAAAGACTACTAGCCTTCTTGATATTATCCACATCAATATTATTCCCTACACCAACTTCATCCAACCCCTCATTCATTATCCTTACCTCCTCTTCAATCTCCAAATCTATCTTACCGAACACCATTTTATTCCACCAACGAAGTCTACCTTTGAGAATCCGAAGTTTCTCTTTAAGGATGAAATCTCCACGCCCCTCCACTTTAATATCTTTCCACTCCTTCTCCACAAAAGGAAGAAACTCCTTATTCGAGAACCACTCCTTATTGCAACAAAAGGTTTTCGGACCCCAATTAGCACGATCTAGCACCAACCAAATAGGACAATGATCCGAAATGTCTCTCATGCCAATAAATTGACCCACCACCCCCAATCTCTAATAATATTATCCGCCACCAAAAATCTATCTATTCTACTTTTAGATTTGCCATCACCACTAAACCAAGAGAACTTCTTTCCATTAGAAGGCACATCCACGAGACCGCTATCATCAATAAAAGAAGAGAACTCCCTCCACTCGGAATTGCGACCCACCATGGACCTCCCAACTCTTTCCTCCCGATTTTTTACCGCATTGAAATCCCCTCCTATCAACCATTCTCCATCTACATACTAATTCTTTAGCCTTAAAATATCCCGCCAAAGAACTCTCTTTTCACCCAAGGAACAAGAAGAATAGACATTAAACACATAATAGACCGAATCATGCCACTTTAATTTAACTCCCAAAAAACCCACACCTTGAAAGCTACAAAGAACCTTCACACTACTTTCCTTCCAAAGAATGAGAAGACCACTCGACAAACCGATAGAACTTGAGAAAGAATAACCTATGTCTTCACCCCTCCAGAAGCTCCTAGCCAAAGCATCCGATATCGAGTTCAACTTCGTTTCTTGAATAAGAAAAACTTCCTCCGACCCCTTTTTAATAATATGGCTAATTCTTCTCCTCTTTATTCTACTACCGCCCCCTCTAATATTCAATGATCCTACTAACATCAAGACAAGAAATTAGAGACCTTCCCTCCTTCTTTTCTAATTCTATCCTTAATCTCCATTTCCACTAGCTTATTTTTATAATCCAACTTTGTTTCCTCCACCACCACACCAAGATTAGAAATAGGAGTCAGTAATTTGTCCCCTGTAAAAGTGTTCAAAAAATTCTGATTCCTACAATTACTCCTCAGAATATTAGACTCTTCAGACTGGCAACCATAAAAAATACTCCCCTTACTAACACCTCCTTGGAATCCCTTTGAAATGCTGTTTCTGGCTTGCATAGAGACCAAAGGGACAGACACTGCCACTCCCCTTCCATTTCATGATACACCCACCGAATCACCCTTTATACTTTTTATTTTTTTTAAATTGAATTTCAATGCTTTTGTAGGCCCCACCAAATCAGAAAACTTTTTAACTTTTAAATTCTTCCACTTCTTCCTTATTTTTTTTCCGTTGCCAGCACTGCTCACATTTAATGAATCATCAGAACCTGGTACTCACCCTAGCGTGGCTGAAAAGTCAGAGATAGAGTCTTCATGCCTGGCCCCACAACCAACAATACATGTAACCTGTTTACTTTTAATAATGGCATTATCAAAACGACCCTCACACTTCTCAATAGCTTCAGACTTACGGATAAACACATTATTCATAACTGGAGAATAATGTGAGTTACCGACTTCACCATCCTCCAACGAAACTTCAACATCAACATCCTCCGGCCGCTCCGATTCGGTTCTCTCCCCCAGATCATCAACTCCTACACTGCTATCTTCACCTCCAACGCTGCCTTCATCCCCTAGCCATCGCTCATCCGAGCTAGATGAACAGACCGAAACGTGAGATTTCTTACCCTTGTCACCTTCTTCTTTGAAAAAACCTGGAGAGTCTTCCGAAAAAAAAAGCACAAAAGGAGCTCCGTCAATCTCGATCTCGAGATGAGGCTGGAGACGGAACTAGGATGGAACTCTCACCATGATTCTCACCATATCCAACCGAATATCTGTAGTGGCATCAGAGCAAATGTAAGAGCCTATGAAGTTACCCACGAGTTCAAAAAAGTTATAACACATAGCATGACAAGGTATGCCCTGGACCCGGAGCCACAAAGCCATCTCCCTATCTATATCAGATTCTTTCCAAGGCCTTATTGTTGAGAACCATTGCTTCCACCAACTAGATCCATCATTAATCAAGTCTTCGATTTCACCATCCTCCACACCTTCTAACAGACAGAGATTGGGTCCTAATGGAGACACTTTGGTCTGAAAGTATCCTTCCATTTCGAAATTTGTCTGCATATTATAAGAAGACCCAAAAAGAAGAACTTCCCCTGTATAGGCTTTTTTGAACCTTGAAACAGATTCCTCATTCGAGGAGAACTTCAAGCGAGAAGCAGGTACCGAATTAGAATAACACCCATTGTTAGTAACAGCCTCAGCATAAAACTTACCGTCAGACCCTCTCTTGAGAAACCCTTCTCTTCTACCCACCTCTCCGCTGAGCAGCCCCTCCTTCTCTTGATAAACACCTTTCCTCAAATCTGCACTCTTTCTACCAAACACCTTAGAACCACCTCCGCAAACAAATCTAGGCGGATTAGCATGTATTTTCCTTCCCTCAATCATAACATTGTCTAGCTTAATCGCCAACCTCTACAAGTCTTCCACCTCCACAAACCTAGCAAACCCAAACCTCTTCCCATACTTATTTCGCCTGGGGGAAATCACCACTTCAACAATATTCCCAATACATCCAAACAAGCCGAAGATATCTTCCGCAGACGTAGAATCTGGAATTTCAGAGAAATAAACGGACGAGATCGGCTCCTTCAAGCTATAAACCTTTCTGCTGTTCACCGGAAAAACCTCCCAAAATTGACTTAATTTCTAAATCCCATTCTCTTCACCGATTTCCAAACTGAACCCATAACTGCACCAAGCACCAGCGGAAAGAGACACGCTTACAAAGAAACCACGCCCAAAGGAGAAGAACAAAACTGAAGGCAGAACACGACGGAGATGAACAATCTAGGAACCAGGAGAGAGAACAGAGTGTTTCTCTCTCATTTTTATTTGTATTAAATATTTTTAAACTATTATTCAATATTGTTTGATTCGATAGTTAATTATTTTTCTCTAATTAATTTAAAAATGAGTAATTTTGAATTTGTGTTTTATGTTGCCGAATTACTTTTGTTTGAGTAATTAGTTAAGTTTTTTTAGTTATCTCTAATCATGTTTTAAAATATATAATTTTATTAGTGGTGTATAAGTGAGGATACGACAATAAGATCATTCAACATGGGTGTGATACGGTGAACTGACTTTTTATCGATCGAAATGTCGCGGTTAAGCATGAGTCGCCACCGACTTTTATTTTATCCAAACAAATTCAGAAAGGCTAAAAGAAACAGAAAAAACCTTTTTAAAGAAATCTAAGTTCGGGGGGTAATTTATGCAAAGGGAAGATGTAAGGCACCCTTTACATCCATGGTTTTCCATGGGCTCTTAATTGCTTTGCTTGCTCGTTTGTCTTTAGAAAAAGTAGATGAAAGAAAAAAAAGTGGACTTTAACTCGTAAATGAGCGTAGCCAGTTTTTGAAGAATTGTGAGAAAGAATATGAAAATTGAGCATTGCAAGGCAATTAGGGGCAATTACCTTAAACTCAGATGATAGGTCTCTTTTTAGCCTTTCAGAATGAAAGGGTCTATCCTTGCCATAAGAGGGCAGGAAGCCTTTCGTTTGGAGGTTGAAGGGTCGTCGAGATATCATTCGCCCAAAGACTGACCCATGCCATAGAGAGGCAGGTAGTCTAAAGGGAATGATCAGAATAGCCTTTTTCGTAGGCAACCAGAAGATACCTCAGCCTTATTCGTGGGCAACTTCCGAGGGTCGAGGTCATGTTAGTGTATCGAAGGCAGCATCATTCTAGGGTCTCATGACCTTTTATCGAGGCAACATGGCTGAGGTATCCTCATATTCGAGGGACTGGCTATTCTGCAAAAAACACAAGGCAACGAGGCAACAGGCAACAAGGCAACAGAGAGGGTTACCCAAAAGCGTGCGTGTGTGCACCAATCACGTGATTATATTCAATTATATTATCTTGTAAATTAGTGAGGCTAATTCAATTTAATGGTTGTCACTCCCTATTTTACTAACCACGCATTTAAATAATATAATCAAACAGATATGGGGGAGGGAAATTGTAACCAGCGGATCCCTTAATAGGGTTTGACACAAGTAATAATTAAACAGAAAAAATAAAAGGTTAGGGTTTAGGGTTACCAAACTCGTGGCTTTGGCAATTTGACAAACCCTGAAAAGGAAAAATGGCAAACAAAGGAGGGTGAGTGCATTATCAGGTTCGAAGGCGAACTTTATTAACCATAAAAAATAGACATAAAAAATAGACTAATGAAATTAAAAGTAAAATAGAGAAAGGACACTTAGCTTGGCCTTTACTCTGTCAGGGTTATTGGGCAAAGGTTTGCCTGAAGCACTGACTCTGACCATTGAAAACTGAAAGAAGAAACAACCAGGTGTGAGTGTATAGGCAGTTCATTGATATTTGATAATAAACCCTAATTATAAAAATAGGGAAGATAAACAAAAAGAATCAAAATAATAAGGGTTGAATCAGGACTTAGCTTTTGAATTCGACGTGGCGCGTTATCGGGAGAAACCCTGTTGCTAACCCTGAAAAAGGCATAGAAAAAGAAATATTAAGTGTATGGATGAACTAAAGACAAACCTCACAAACCTTCATCACGACACAAGTTAACCTTAATTAATAGAGTAATGAACTACCCGAAGTAATATCAAAGTTACGGGGAAAAATCGATAGTTCGAGTCAAAATATCAATTAAATAATTATTGGATGTAATCCTAATTATTTAATTGATAAAAGGTTTATTTGAAAATAAGGTTGACTTTTAAACATTAATAAAATAATTATGAATAAAATCATGAAAACTCGAACTTTCGATAAAATCATAATTTGTTATAGTAAAATAATTTATTAGGATAAAAACTATATAAATGATAATTAGGTTGATACAAAAAGAAAATAAAATGTAATTAAAATAAAAGAAATAAAAAAACAAAAGAAACACTCAGCCTGGATCTGGTGTGACGTGGTAATGTAGGTGCATGATGGACTGGCTTCTTCATGATCCTTGGATCAGCGTTGACGAAGATCTGATGGCTAGAAAGCAATGATCCCCCATGGTCTTAGTGGGGATGCGAACATCAGATTGCCCTGCAAGTCATAACATACAAATGATCAAAATAATAGCGTGGAGGGTAGAGTTCGAACCCAGTCCCTCACGCTGCACAAAGCCTATCGTTGCCAGTGGAGCTACTTGTCTTCGCTGATGTGAAACTGGCCATGATCATAATAAACAAAATCTTCTTCATTCAAAAACAAAAAAAAACAAAACACGCCCTATACTGTTCGTCCCTATCCTTGCACCGTTCATGGATGGTCTACGGCCTTCATCCATTCCTGCAAAAACAACAACCAACAATGCACAAAAAAAACAACCCAGATCAATTGCAAATGTCCCCACGAATCCAACGAAGCCGTTAATTTCGTCAGAAATTGCCTACAACCAATTTTCCCCAAAACCACGAACATGAACCCCAACCATGGCAAAACGTGATTCCTGTACCAAAACTTGAAATTCACGATTCAAACAAGATCCAGATGATTATATGAACATGTATGAATGCTTGAAAATCTTTTAAATTGCGTAAAATAAGAGGTAGAAATTTGGAACGAATGAAGCAGAACCGTAAGCGTGTATGGTGCGTTTCGGATGTGATGGTCTCGGGTGATGCTCCAACTTGCTTCAGAGAACGACGAGGAAGCCTTCTTGATCTTCAAACGCCTTTGATTTTCCTTGCAACCGTGTCTGCTACGATGATTTTTTTTCAGAAATTTGTGGCTTGGTTAAAGCGGCAGGTTCGCGTCTCCTTGCAGCAAAAAAAAAAAATCCTCTCCTGCGATCTTAATTTCCTTCGTTTTTATAGGAGATGTAATTAGGTTAGGAACAAAAGAATCAAATCTTCAATAATTAACCGATTGAAATTAGGGAGAAATATTGAAAGTTTCTGATTTTAACTTCTAACAATCTAAATCTCCCTTATTTCAATTTTCACGTGTTTATTGCTTTTAGGAACTGATTTTATTCTGACTGAATCAAGAGGCAAATATGGAGTATCCATTCCATAACTATTTCCCTATTTTTTGATTTTATTTATATTTAAATGAATAAATTCATAATAAAATAAAATAAAGATCAAAAAAATAATTAGGGAATGGTTTATGGGGGCCACTTGGATGAAAATAAATCTCCTTGAATTAATTCAAAATATTGTTATATTTTACTTGATTTATTTAGATTTTAAATAAAATCAAAATAAAATAAGTAAATAAATGAATTATCATGGTTCCTTCTTTTTTTTTTTTTTGAGTCATATCCATGTTTAAAATCCACAACTTGGGCCCATTAGCTTAAAAGTTTCAATTTCACCGATTAGGACTTTATGGTTTTCTCAATTTTTTTTACCCAACTTGCACCAATCATAACTCTTTCATTTTTTTTTTTTGTATGGAAGTGTTCTTGAGCTTTGAATTTGAATAAGAGAAATGATATGGGCAAATTTTGGGGTATGACAGCTGCCCCTGTTCAATCTTCTTATATCTGAAGATGTAGACTGGTTTGTATACCAGTCGGCATCTGAAGGTAGAAGAGGATTGAACACTAGAATACCGAGAAATTTGCCCTAGCTGAAGTAGGGACTTTTGTCGGAGATGGGCTTAAAGATGCCATCCAGGCCTTTGAGAGTTTATTGGAGATTGATCGTGCCAGTACCGTTCGTAGTAACTGGCTTAGATCTAAGTCTTTTGATCTATCCATGGAGGATAATCGAAACTAAGTATCAGAACTAAATCGTCGCCTTGATTATCTCTGAACTATCTTCGAAATAATTGTCACAATTAAATCTCTGTCTTGATTATCTTTGAACTATCTTTGGAGGATACCCAAAATTAAGTGTCAAAATTAAATCTCTGTCTTGATTATCTCTGAACTATCTTTGGAGGATACCCAAAATTAAGTGTCAGAATTAAATAACTATCTTGATTATCTCTGAACTGTTAAGTATCAGAATTAAATCTCTGTCTTGATTATCTCTGAACTATCTTTGGAGGATACCCAAAATTAAGTGGCAGAATTAAATAACTATCTTGATTATCTCTGAACTGTTAAGTATCAGAATTAAATCTCTGTCTTGATTATCTCTGAACTATCTTTGGAGGATACCCAAAATTAAGTGTCAAAATTAAATCTTCGTCTTGATCATTTCTGAACTATCTCTGGAAGATATCCAAAATTAAGTGTCAGAACTAAATCTTTGTCTTGATCATTTCTGAACTATCTCTGGAGAATATCCGGAACTAAGTATCAGAATTTAGATATATGTGTTGATTATCTCTGAGCTATCTTTGGAAGATATCCAAAATTAAGTATCAGAACTAAATCTCCATCTTGAATGAGCGTCAGAATTAAATCTTTGATTTGATTATCTCTGCACTATATCTAGAAGACAATGTTTATTTGATTGTAGAAGTAGGCTGAAAAAGGAACATTAGTTTTATGCAATGTTGTGATGCATGTATTGTAATGTTTATGAATGAAAGTGTTATGCATAGGCAATGAGGCGTATGTATGTTATGTATGAATTTACTATGACACATGATGTATGAAAATGATTTATGCTATTTAGGGTATCTTGAGAAAATAAATCTCTGTATCATTGTGATTTTGTCGTTTGATTTTGAAGACGTACAGCTGGGGATTTATGATTCTTGCTTGGGGATGATCAGTAACTTGATGTACCCTGATTGGGAATAAAGACATTAATAAACCATGTTGGCGAAGAGCAAAGTGTTGGAGAAACGACAGTGTTGAAGATGTAAACTTTGTTGGGGAGCCATGTCTTTATCGAGAGCGTTTGAAGATATCTTCTTAATGATTGCTCTGTGGGGATATGATCTTGTGAACCCGGCTCAGTGGGGTGACATGGGTGTCTTGAAAGTTGCCCTCAGTACTATAGTAGCTACCACTCCTGGATTTGATTAGGACATACCACTGAGTATTGTTCAAGATGTTGAACTGGACTTGCATAGATTTTCCCCAGTTAGCAGGAACTTTGGAAAGATTCGCCTCGCGAGGACTTTATGAGGTGTTCACTATGGGCGATATGCCCCCAGTAATCATAGGCTCATGACAATGTCTCACGTTGATTGGGGAGTAGCTTTAGATGTACTTGGATGCATGCCCCTGATTGTTCGAGCATCCATGAGAGATTCTCGGAATCATGACTTGATTGCCCCAGATTGATTGGACAAAACGTGTCATGCCCCTTGTATACGTAAGAGACATGGCTTCTTGGAGTAATTTTGTTTGTCGGGATAACTTTCAGTCATTAGCCATACCCTGTGCAAATTTATTCTGATGCTAACATTTTAAATTATGTAGCAGAATATGTTTAATAATGAATTCATGAGATGCAATGCATACGCCTGTCTTGAGTTTTTGAAAAACATTAAAACTGGAGATGTAAAATCGTGATATTTGTAAAAACATGATATTTGTAACAATGTGATGTTTGTAAAAACGTGATATCAACTCGGCATTTGTGGTAAACCTTAAGGAGTCAGGATACCTTTTTGGTAACAGTATGCTTTCGAACTAACCATGCTTCAATTAGGACTTTCAAGGGTTGTAACGTGGCTTGGTTCACGGTTTAAGAAGCAAAGGATAAAGGCTCAAAGTTTATTTATACCCACCCTTCTTCGTGATGATCTTCCGTCCTAAACTCCGTTAAATCAACTTATGCATTCAGGTTCCAAGAGATTTCTGGATTTGCGCCTTTGATAATGTTGATGGTTCGCAAGCAAAGAGAACTTTTGAGATGGCAGTCACTTCTTCCTTTTGGTATTCACAACTTTGAGTTGTTTAGGAATTTATTGACTTCTCTTTTTTCATCTTTTTGATATCCCTAACTTTTGCCTGAACTGTCTATTTTGAGCTTACAGTCAGCGGGATGCCTTGATTTTTGCCTAAGTCATTTTTTGAATTTGACTTAGCAGGCTTTTCTTTGTATATATGTTTTTTCATCTTTTTTCTTTTTGAAAGATTTTGACTGCCTTGCTTAATGATTGATGAACCATCATTGGCTTTTGATTGACATCTCTAGCACTTCTTTGATGTGTGCGGATGAACGCTTGTAGTTGAAACCTTTGTTGAAAGGTGTACTGAATGATTTTCTTAAAATAGAATGCACAGCCAAATTAACTGAGAACTACCCTGCCCCAGGTTATGATCAATGGTTTTAATTAATACAAGAAATAAACTTCTACCTCTTAGGCTCAAAAAGGGTTGACGAGGGATTATCATCCTTATATCTCCACTGTTTAGGAATTGAAACAATGCCTGTACATCATCAGCATAGTCCATTCAAACGCATACTGTATGAGGTTGCGGTATCGTTTTCGTCATCCTCCCTCAAAAGGTATACAACTTTAGCAAGAGTTGAATAGACACAAAACATATGCAAAGTAAATACGCAATTTAAAATGAGTGATAACGAAATAATGTATTCAAGACAAACATATGCAATGCACTGATGATAATTATTAAAACAGATAATGTCTATCATAAGTCGAATGTTTAAACAAACAGAATAGAAATTGCAAACAAAAGTAAATCTAATGATCTAAAAAGTTCATCCTTCTAGCCATCCATAGCATTAGCAATCTTGTTGTGATTAGGCATGGGAGCAGTGATCACATTAGGAGTTGCAGGGGTGTCGAACTCAATTTCACCGGCGTCGATCATATCTTGGATCTTGTTCTTCAATGGCCAACAATTCTCTGTGTCATGTCCAGGACTATTAGAATGATATGCGCATCTCGCATTGGGCTTGTAACTAGGAGCAGAGGTGTTAGGATTCTTAGGAGGATCCCTAAGGGTGATCAAATTTGCCTTTAGCAGATGTTGTAAAGCTTGAGCTAACGACATATTGATCTTTGTGAATTGACGTCTTGGTGTATCTTGTTTGTTTTGACGGCCTTGTTGAGGCGCCGGTGTGGAGCTCAAAATTGCCCCAATAGATTGATCATGGTTTATCCTTTTCTGCCCATACACAGCATTGGAATCTGACCTCCCATTGAAATGCTTCTTTGTGGTACCTGAGGATGCAGCCACTTGAATCTTACCACTTCGAATGCCATTCTCTACACGTTCCCCAATCAGTATGAGTTCAGTGAATCCAGATGAAGAATTACCCAGCAAGTGACTATAGAAAGGGCCAGTCAGTGTATTCATAAACATATCTACCAACTCTCTGTCAGTCAAGGAAGGTTTGACTCTTCCAGCTAGATCTCTCCATTTCTGAGCATACTCCTTGAAACTTTCCTCGGGTCCCATAGACATGCTTTGTAGTTGGATGCGAGTTGGTGCGAGGTCAGCATTGCATTGGTATTGCTGGTAGAAAGCAACAACCAAATCTTCCCAATTATGGATGTTGGTACTTTCCAGTTGATAGTACCATTCGAGTTGAGTTCCAGATAAGCTTTCTTGAAAGAAATGGATCCAGAGCCTCTTATCAGCAGTGTGAGGCTGAATCTTCCTTACATAAGACCTCAAGTGTAGTTTAGGACAAGAGACTCCATCATACTTAGCAAAGGCGGGAGTTTTGAATTTTGGAGGAATAACGACCCCAGGAACAAGTCCAAGCTCTTCAAAATCCAGCCCAGGTATCTTCTGAATTTCTACGCTTCTCAGGCGCTCTTCTAACATCTTGTATTTGTCATCGGGATGTTCGTCCTCATGGTAATAGTCCTCTTCTTCTTCAGAGAGTTTGGCAGAATCGTGGTTACTTTTTGCATCGGTTTTGATACTAGCATCATCATCTTGCTCATCCTCATCACTTTCTTCGGAGGCTTCAGCATCCCTGAGTTGCAAGATCGGTCTAAGCTTTTTCACCTGAGTCTTCTTACCCTTCTTTTTCTTCTTTTTAGTCAGCATGGCTTTCAGCTCTTCTTGCCCCTTGGACAAATTCAGAATCAAGGCTTGGAACTCAGTGTTTTGAGCTTGGAGATCCTTAACTGATTGTTCGAGATTCATGATGCTGAAATAAACAGCGAGGAAGGATGAGAAATCCATCATAGGAAACCTGTTATGCGATGTTATGAATGCAAATGAAATGTTTTCAAGGATCTTTAGGAATCTAGTTAGCAGCATTAGAAAATGAGTTGGACACGTCTTTGTTTGAAGGATTCTAAATTTTGTCTTTGAACGTCCTTCTTTGAGAATCAAGCTCACCATATCGAGTGGGTCATCGCCTCTGATTCGGGATACTTCTGAATTTAAAAGCACATGGCTAGAGGAAAATAAATCCTCTTTCCCCTTGATTAGGTATTGTGTCTTTGAATTGGAAGGTATGCGGCTAGAGAAAAATAAATCCTCTTGCCCCTTGATTAGGAAATCAACCTTTGATAAGGGCACCTGAGATTGTGCGCCCTAAATTCCTAAGATCCTTGAAAGGGTTAGTTAAATCATGTTATGCTTATGATGT
The DNA here is from genome assembly GCF_029867415.1 of Vicia villosa. Taxonomy (NCBI): domain Eukaryota; kingdom Viridiplantae; phylum Streptophyta; class Magnoliopsida; order Fabales; family Fabaceae; genus Vicia; species Vicia villosa. Next base: position 146,635,779 of record NC_081180.1, read on the forward strand.
CATGATGTCATGATGTTATGCGAATATTAGGCATAGTGTGGGGTAGTAAGGACAAACAAGTCCTTTTAACAAAACCTGCAAGGAAACGAAGGTTAGTAGCAAACACCAATAAGTCACGCAAGTCACACAAGTCACACAATTTTTGGCTTAAGGCTTGCATGGAGTCTGATCAGGTGTCTTTTCCAAGGGTATTTCTATGGATAAGGAGATTTCAGCAACGGGTTCTACCGAGTTACCCAGAATTGTCAGCCCTCCTAAAGCACCCTCGAACATGATACATACATACCATGCAATGATACTTTGAGAAAGAGCCTATCTGAGCTGTAGTATCGGGTAGCGACTATGCTCTCAACATACATCAAGAGTAGTCCCCCCACTACGTTCCTAAAAGTCAAGATGGGTTAAATGTAACTAAAGGTCCTTAAGCTCCGACTCACCTACGGACATCCGCACGAACCTCCCTCATACAAGAGAAGCATGCAAACACCCATAAAGGCCTAACTTAAGCGTGAACTCTCATATTGACCAATCCTCCACATACATGAAGGAGGTCGCCATGACTATGCCACTTCCTATCTTAGGTGTTCTTGAATCCGGGTGTAGGATTCGTCCTTCAGTTAATTCCCAAAACAACCCTGAAAAATAAAGCAAGCAAAGCAAACAAATAGAATACAATTAAGTGATCCTAAACTTTTAAGGTAACCCCTCTTTTATTCGAAAAATCCCCAGCAGAGTCGCCAGTTCTGTGATACGGTGAACTGACTTTTTATCGATCGAAATGTCGCGGTTAAGCATGAGTCGCCACCGACTTTTATTTTATCCAAACAAATTCAGAAAGGCTAAAAGAAACAGAAAAAACCTTTTTAAAGAAATCTAAGTTCGGGGGGTAATTTATGCAAAGGGAAGATGTAAGGCACCCTTTACATCCATGGTTTTCCATGGGCTCTTAATTGCTTTGCTTGCTCGTTTGTCTTTAGAAAAAGTAGATGAAAGAAAAAAAAGTGGACTTTAACTCGTAAATGAGCGTAGCCAGTTTTTGAAGAATTGTGAGAAAGAATATGAAAATTGAGCATTGCAAGGCAATTAGGGGCAATTACCTTAAACTCAGATGATAGGTCTCTTTTTAGCCTTTCAGAATGAAAGGGTCTATCCTTGCCATAAGAGGGCAGGAAGCCTTTCGTTTGGAGGTTGAAGGGTCGTCGAGATATCATTCGCCCAAAGACTGACCCATGCCATAGAGAGGCAGGTAGTCTAAAGGGAATGATCAGAATAGCCTTTTTCGTAGGCAACCAGAAGATACCTCAGCCTTATTCGTGGGCAACTTCCGAGGGTCGAGGTCATGTTAGTGTATCGAAGGCAGCATCATTCTAGGGTCTCATGACCTTTTATCGAGGCAACATGGCTGAGGTATCCTCATATTCGAGGGACTGGCTATTCTGCAAAAAACACAAGGCAACGAGGCAACAGGCAACAAGGCAACAGAGAGGGTTACCCAAAAGCGTGCGTGTGTGCACCAATCACGTGATTATATTCAATTATATTATCTTGTAAATTAGTGAGGCTAATTCAATTTAATGGTTGTCACTCCCTATTTTACTAACCACGCATTTAAATAATATAATCAAACAGATATGGGGGAGGGAAATTGTAACCAGCGGATCCCTTAATAGGGTTTGACACAAGTAATAATTAAACAGAAAAAATAAAAGGTTAGGGTTTAGGGTTACCAAACTCGTGGCTTTGGCAATTTGACAAACCCTGAAAAGGAAAAATGGCAAACAAAGGAGGGTGAGTGCATTATCAGGTTCGAAGGCGAACTTTATTAACCATAAAAAATAGACATAAAAAATAGACTAATGAAATTAAAAGTAAAATAGAGAAAGGACACTTAGCTTGGCCTTTACTCTGTCAGGGTTATTGGGCAAAGGTTTGCCTGAAGCACTGACTCTGACCATTGAAAACTGAAAGAAGAAACAACCAGGTGTGAGTGTATAGGCAGTTCATTGATATTTGATAATAAACCCTAATTATAAAAATAGGGAAGATAAACAAAAAGAATCAAAATAATAAGGGTTGAATCAGGACTTAGCTTTTGAATTCGACGTGGCGCGTTATCGGGAGAAACCCTGTTGCTAAACCTGAAAAAGGCATAGAAAAAGAAATATTAAGTGTATGGATGAACTAAAGACAAACCTCACAAACCTTCATCACGACACAAGTTAACCTTAATTAATAGAGTAATGAACTACCCGAAGTAATATCAAAGTTACGGGGAAAAATCGATAGTTCGAGTCAAAATATCAATTAAATAATTATTGGATGTAATCCTAATTATTTAATTGATAAAAGGTTTATTTGAAAATAAGGTTGAATTTTAAACATTAATAAAATAATTATGAATAAAATCATGAAAACTCGAACTTTCGATAAAATCATAATTTGTTATAGTAAAATAATTTATTAGGATAAAAACTATATAAATGATAATTAGGTTGATACAAAAAGAAAATAAAATGTAATTAAAATAAAAGAAATAAAAAAACAAAAGAAACACTCAGCCTGGATCTGGTGTGACGTGGTAATGTAGGTGCATGATGGACTGGCTTCTTCATGATCCTTGGATCAGCGTTGACGAAGATCTGATGGCTAGAAAGCAATGATCCCCCATGGTCTTAGTGGGGATGCGAACATCAGATTGCCCTGCAAGTCATAACATACAAATGATCAAAATAATAGCGTGGAGGGTAGGGTTCGAACCCAGTCCCTCACGCTGCACAAAGCCTATCGTTGCCAGTAGAGCTACTTGTCTTTGCTGATGTGAAACTGGCCATGATCATAATAAACAAAATCTTCTTCATTCAAAAACAAAAAAAAAAACAAAACACGCCCTATACTGTTCGTCCCTATCCTTGCACCGTTCATGGATGGTCTACGGCCTTCATCCATTCCTGCAAAAACAACAACCAACAATGCACAAAAAAAACAACCCAGATCAATTGCAAATGTCCCCACGAATCCAACGAAGCCGTTAATTTCGTCAGAAATTGCCTACAACCAATTTTCCCCAAAACCACAAACATGAACCCCAACCATGGCAAAACGTGATTCCTGTACCAAAACTTGAAATTCACGATTCAAACAAGATCCAGATGATTATATGAACATGTATGAATGCTTGAAAATCTTTTAAATTGCGTAAAATAAGAGGTAGAAATTTGGAACGAATGAAGCAGAACCGTAAGCGTGTATGGTGCGTTTCGGATGTGATGGTCTCGGGTGATGCTCCAACTTGCTTCAGAGAACGACGAGGAAGCCTTCTTGATCTTCAAACGCCTTTGATTTTCCTTGCAACCGTGTCTGCTACGATGATTTTTTTTCAGAAATTTGTGGCTTGGTTAAAGCGGCAGGTTCGCGTCTCCTTGCAGCAAAAATAAAAAATCCTCTCCTGCGATCTTAATTTCCTTCGTTTTTATAGGAGATGTAATTAGGTTAGGAACAAAAGAATCAAATCTTCAATAATTAACCGATTGAAATTAGGGAGAAATATTGAAAGTTTCTGATTTTAACTTCTAACAATCTAAATCTCCCTTATTTCAATTTTCACGTGTTTATTGCTTTTAGGAACTGATTTTATTCTGACTGAATCAAGAGGCAAATATGGAGTATCCATTCCATAACTATTTCCCTATTTTTTGATTTTATTTATATTTAAATGAATAAATTCATAATAAAATAAAATAAAGATCAAAAAAATAATTAGGGAATGGTTTATGGGGGCCACTTGGATGAAAATAAATCTCCTTGAATTAATTCAAAATATTGTTATATTTTACTTGATTTATTTAGATTTTAAATAAAATCAAAATAAAATAAGTAAATAAATGAATTATCATGGTTCCTTTTTTTTTTTTTTTTGAGTCATATCCATGTTTAAAATCCACAACTTGGGCCCATTAGCTTAAAAGTTTCAATTTCACCGATTAGGACTTTATGGTTTTCTCAATTTTTTTTACCCAACTTGCACCAATCATAACTCTTTCATTTTTTTTTGTATGGAAGTGTTCTTGAGCTTTGAATTTGAATAAGAGAAATGATATGGGCAAATTTTGGGGTATGACAATGGGCGTATATCACACGATGATTTCCGATTTCAATAGAGTGGATCCATGCACAAGAAGGCGAGGAAGATGCACCCGAGGAGCATAAACATTATTTTTTAAGAGGATCATAAGACACGTCTCTTTTAGTACGGTTCGAGCATCATATTGTTCGCCGATTATGACACAGAGAGGTGAGTAATTATTTTTTATTTGTTTGTTTAATATTTAATTTTAATTATTATTTATATATATTTTATAATAAATACTTTACATTATTTTTAAGATTAAGGTCCGATTAAAGGTTGCAACACATTGGAGGAAACTGAGAGAACCAATTTCATTATATCTCCCACTTATGATACAACGTTAGTTGGATGACCCTAATATATCTTCATTCTAAAGAGTCAATTTGAAGATGATTGATTCGAACCTTATTACATCATTTGTGGAGAGGTAGCTTCTAGAGACATCGTCGTTTCATATGTCATTTGGTGAAATAATGATATTCTTGATGATCTTTCATGTCTACCACATTACGATCAGGGGTGATTTATACAATTCTCTAGCAGATATAAATGAAGAATGTGATGTTGCTCTTGTTGTGGAGTTATTGGGAGTAGCCATATATGAGGCTACATTAGAGACCTGTATTTGTAGGAGCCCATATTACAAACTAGAGTGGTTGCATACTTTATTAAAGAAGCATCAAGGCATTAGTAAACTTGACTATGCTGCCAGCAGAGCTTATATGTTGTTGCTAGTCGGTGCACTATTTTTGCAAACAAGAATTTTACTCTTGTGTATGCAAAATATCTACTGTCAATTAGGAACTTGTAAACATATGGTAGATATGGTTGGGGAGCTATTGTGTTGGTCACCATGTATAACTTTTTAAGGGATGAATGTTTGTTTACTTGTAAGCATCTCGGCATATACGCCAATCTTATACATGTATATATTTATTTATTCATTTTTATTTATTTTTATTATTGATAATATTAGTGATGTGACAACATTGGATTCCTAAGTGATCGTACTTGATCAGAAGGATCGTCAAGGCCTGCTCAAAGTTGGGTCTCTGAGAAGTGAAGGGGGGTGTACCTGTAAGGTACTCCAATGTCAAAGTAAGAAGACGAGCAAAGGAGTGCAAGTACGAGCTAAAGGTTAGAAGAAATTGAATACCTGACCCTCTAGTGAAAGAGAGTATTTATAGCCCCCAGCGCTGGGCCATGATCTCGCTACTGGACTGGATGCCCAGGCCCAATTAGGAGACTGCCAGGTTTCCTAGGAGGAAATATCGGAGGTGCGTGAGTGCCCTCTGTCCTGGTCAACCGCTCCGAAGTTTACGGGAGACGCGGTCTTTTAGGGACCACGTGGACTCCGTATTATTTGGGGGGTTGGATGTGAAGGAACCCTATGAGGAGAAGGGTCCTCGGCAGAGAGGATGCTCGCGGGGAGCACCTATGCCGGGCGCCAGACAGCTCGCGGGGAGAATTATGCCGGGCAGAGAGTAGACGAGCGGTCCTTGCTCTTTATGGGCCATGAGATGGTTTGGTCCCCCAAGGTTAAGTGGTCCAAAAGTAGATTGGGCCGAATCTTGGCCCAGTCCAAAACACTAAGTATTTTTCAACTATTGATAAGCGAGGAGATAGTCAGATTTCAAGTAACAAAATAGGACTCCCTTGAGCTATGAGCTGGGTATATAATTAAAGGACATTGAAGATCGATCAACTCAAGAGTGTATTTGATGAGTTGGTACATCATGATATCATATGACGCTCATTCGAGACTCACATACATGTTAAGCATTTTGACGATATATGTCTGTATAAGGATTGTCTTTGATGATGTGGCTCAATTGTTACTTTCCTGATAGTTGTATACGTTAGTTTGGTTTTAGACCGAATATACCACCTTCACTACCCGATTATAACACATTTGATGAAGTTCTTAAATGGAATGGTTACCATTTAGCATTCACGGGGTGGTTGGCCATACATATGAGGCTAGCACTCCACCCCAGGTCGATGATGGATACATAAAGTGGTATTATAGAGTATAACATCCTTATTTGGTACCACTCCTTACTGAGGAGTGGGAATAAGCTAGATCGAGCTAGGTTTTGTCAAGGCTAAGCCTAGCCTTCTACAAAATTCTAATCTTAAGTCTGGCCTATAGCCTATCATATACTTATTTTTAGACCAGCCTAGCCTTTTTGAAGGATTGATTGACCTACTAGCCTACTTAAAAGCTTGCTTCATTTAACTTTTGTGAATAAGCAATTTAACTAATTTAAAATAGACTAACAAAGTAAAAGATTAAAGAGGCAAATGTTTATTTTCTTTGACTCATTCGAGTTTACCTATTAGCATAAGTTTTATGATATTATTTGTTTGAGAGAACTTATAAAAACAACTAATGACGACAACTTATAACATTGTTCATAAGGTTTCTAAACTTATTTTCACAAGTTCTTCAAGATAACTGAGCTTTATTTTATATTTTAATTCAAAGTATATAAAACAATGTAGTAATAATAAATTTATCCATGTTTATTTAAATAGGTCAACCTGATAGGCTTAAAAGGTTTTTTATGGCTTTTGGCCTAGCCTTTTTAGCTTAATAGGCTTATAAAAAAGCCTAGGCATTTTCTATTTCAAAAAATTCTAGCCTTGCCTAGGCCGTAGACCCCCTGTTAGTTGGTATGCCCTATTCCTACCCCTACTCATCTTGATACACAGAGAGTAGTGTCTGTTCCAATAAATGATAGACCTGTAAAATATGAGCTTATCAATGATTTCAGGCTCACTTCAACATCATATCAAGCAAGTAAATGCTGATGAAGATGGCCATGTGTTTAGATACTTATTTATAGTATTACAATAATGAGTTATATGTCAATAGCATATAATATAATATAACGTCAATAAAATCTAACAAAATATAACATGCATAAAATTATTATAAGATAATAATGTTTGGCGCTAGAGATATAAGTTGTTGCCAATGTTATAGTCGTCTAGAAAATTCTAACAACTAAGATGTTGCTCTAGGGAACGGAATTTTGTTGAGTTTGGTTGAAAATATACATCTCAATACTCTTTATTATGGATTATGATTGTTGTTGAAGACAATGAAAGTTAATGCATTATTTTAAATCAAGGTGGAGATTGTTAGGGTTGGTTGAAAATGTACATGTTGAATAAGTCCCGCATCACTTAGTTTTGTGAAGTAAGAGGGAGTTCAAGACTATATATAGGATTAAAGTTTTTTTAAGTCCCACATCACTTAGTTTAGTGATGGAAGAGAGAATTCAAGACTATATATAGGATTCAAGTTTTTCTATACAAGATGTACTAGTCAAAAGCACTTTAAGCTTGTATTTGATTTTTTTGTTCTCTTATACTCTTGTTTTAGAGTGTTGGGAGATGTAGTTAAATATTTGTTTTGGAGGGTGTGGGTGTATTGGGGGCCTGGGATAGTTGAGGGTATATTATGTGTTGTAACAATTTTCACATAGTGTTATTCTCTAGTTGTCTATTGATAATGGTCATGGTTTTTCTTTGGTGTTATAGTTTCCACGGTATGTTATTGTGTTGTGATTGTGTTCCTCTTTTTTCTCTATGTTTATTTTTTTCCCAACAATTGGTATCAGAGCTTTTGGTATGATCCAGGGATAAGAGTTCTTAGTATGCTCTATGGTTGCAGCTTTGTCTGATCTTCCACATCAGAAAAGAAGGGCGATATTGTGAAAGAATTATTGAGCTGGTCACAAGTTCCATTGTGCAGTTTGAGCTAGATAAAACTGATGGAAGAATTTTTTTCAATTGTGGAAAGTTCAAGTCAAATATGTGTTGATACAATCAAGATTACACAAGGTGAAAAATTATGTCGGTGTTTGAAGAGTTCATGCCAACAAGGAAGTTATACCATAAGTTTTCAACCTAGTTTTTTACATGTGAAATTTTGGAGTGGTTTAGCTTCAAGTGAAATTTATTCTTCATGATAAAGTATATGATTGTCAGTGACAACAATATAAAATTCTTGAAGTGATTTATCTTCAAGTGAAATATATTTTCATGGGGGAATATAATAATTTTTAAAACTATGATTGTCTGTGAAGACAATATGAAAATTCACTACAAAAAAGCACGTAAATTACGGAAGTTAGTTTAGGAAAATTGTGGCTGTTTGAACCGCCATAATTAACAAATACGGCGTTTTTAAAAATGCCTTAAATTTGGCTGCCGCAAGAAAAATAGTGGAGGTTTCAAATTAAACACTGTGCAAACCGCTGTAATATGCATAGTTAAAAATGACAATTTCTTTTTTGAAATTGTGGCGGTTTCAAACGCCATATGTTTCACATAATAAACAACTATCATTATATTATACGTTAGTTAAAACCGTCGTAATAAACTGGAAATTACGTCATTTTAAACCGTCCTAATTTGCTTTTGATATTAGTCAATTAAAATTGTGTAAACCGTCAGAATTTTCAAATTAATTTCAAAAAGATCTCTCTGAAATATGCTAAAATAAATTTATATCTTTTGCCACAATTTAACACCAACACAAAAAGTAAATTAAAATATGTATGGTTGCAACAAAAAATAAATATCATTTATTAAAAGGCCGAAAATTACATAATAACTTATAAGAGTGCTACTACTTCAAGTCACCCTTTTTGTTCTTGTATTGCATTATATTCTTTGCGAAAAATATAAAAGAAACAAAATTGTAAGCTTATTGGTTCAACGGGATAATTCCTGCGTAATCCGTGAAGGTCATTCTTAATTTGGTTGTAGCTTTTCCTTCGTTGTCGGTTACAACAAACTTACATCCTCACCATTGAACTTGGACCTGGACCCGTTTGACCATCTTCATCAGTTTTTGTCGACATAGCTAGCAACTCGACAGTCACCTCGACGGCTGAATACATGTGTTTGTTAATTAGTCCATCTGCGTGAACAATATGACACCAAACAGTTTGATGGATGAGTCAAGCTGATACCTTCGACTTATGTTTTAGATAGTAAATTGATTAATTAGATCATGTTGCCCTTGACATACTCTTTAAATATAGGAATCTTTGACAATGCTCGAGACTTATTCTTCACGCCCGTTGACGGCATGTCTCTTTTTGATATATATGTGTTTATTTTTGTCATTTCCTCTATATCACCATAACAATTTTTGGTGAATTTATGTATTTTCTCTCAATTTGAAGGTTATAAAGATCTAGTGCTCTTTCCTTTGAACCATAACCCAACCTTTCAAAAGCGGGGAGCTGATCTTTGTGAATGCTATTATGTTACTTGTGCAGGTCTGTGCTAAAATAAGCATATCTTTCAATTTGGGGTGCTAACCTCGATTAATCATTCATAGTAGATCATTTATTGTTTTGGGAAATACTAAGATACCAAAATTCCTAATGATTTCCTTCCAAATACTTATAAAAAACACACACTCAAATAATTTATGATTCTTTGTTCCCATATGAAAATGACAAAGAACACAAATTGATACAATCATGAAACTCTTTTTCCTAGCAAAAAAACAACGAAGCAAAACCAACGTAGAAACAAACCAATCCAAGAAAACAGATAACATGTAACTCCATATTTTTCTCTCTAGACTAAGAGTCCAGATTTCAAAATTCAGATTGCACTGAAGCAGCATAAATGAATCAAAGAAACATCGTACATACTCAAAGCTCTAATGTGGACAGTGGAGAAACCGGGCAGTTTATGACAAACAAGGTACAAACCCTAAGCTCTAATGTATCAAAACTATAAACTATTTAGGTAATGCATGCAAACTTACCAATGCAATGGAGTAGAATGATAAACGCAAGTATACAACTATTTCGAAGTAATAAAAAGCGTTATCATCCTTAAAGACCAATGATCAAGTATTGTTCTCTATCGTTTTTATGTGTACCTAATGTTTTGTGAAAAACTAGTTCGTTTGCCAAAAATATAAAATATTTGATTTCCCTAATATTAAAAACAAGAGTCATCTTAGGGGTGGTTTTTGGCCATATTTGGCTAGAAATCACCCCTCAACACCGTTTTTCTTTCTCTTTTTATTTAAATAAGTGGTTATCCATACAAATTTGCTTCTTGTTTTGTGTGTTTTTAAGTTTTCATCGTCTTGTACGGTGTTTGTTAGTTTTCCCGTCTTAGTACGATGTTTGTTGGTTTTCCCGTCTTAGTACGGTGTTTATTGGTTCAAATTGACACATTCACTTCAAATCATTGCAGATCTAAGGAAGACTTGGGTGTCAATGTTGCAGATCCAGAAGTATGAATATTCTGGTGACTTTTATTGTCATATTTGTAGGCACTTTCATGTTGCCATTGCATGCTATTAACTTAGGTACTGCGAGATCGTTTGCAGATTCACCTTTTTCAGTTTTTAGCGATCTTGAATTTATAATGATCGATGTATTTTTCAATTTAAATCAATGAATATCTTTTTAGTAAAAAAAAAAAACAAGAGTCTAAGATAATGATTCTTGTTCTCAAATTTCACTCATACAAATTTTCAATTCGATTATAACGACAATTGTTTTTTTTGTAAAAAATACTAAAATTAGTGGTAACGCCCCTTTCGTCGGCGTGACACCGGACTTTAAACTCACAAACCGTAAATTTTTATAGCACGAGTTGCAACTTTAGAGATCCTTTACAAAATAAAAGTAATCTCTCGATTAATCATAAAACGCTTACACTTTCTCAAAATCAATTGTTTACATTTCTAAACCGGATACTGATCACCCCCTTTTAGCACATAAATACGTTTCTACTTTCGTAGCGAACATCTTTCCTTTAAAAAACAAAAGTGTATTAAGATATTCAAATTTTAAAGTTTTGCATAATTATGTGGTGCACTGACCAATCCCCTTAAGAATAATAGATTATATGGTCCTTCACCACTAAAATATATGCACGTATCTTTATAAAAATGGTGTTTGTTTACCACTATGTGAGGAGTCATTAGTAAATGAGTATCAAATAAACAAACATAGTGCTTGCCGAATATATTTAGAAATGTCACAAAAAAAGTTATATTAGTTAAAGTAACGCCAGAATTTTCAAATGGTACTTGCCGAATATATTGATTTTACAACAGTTGGCAATAAACAAAACAAGGCAGTATTAAAAGAAAATGGAGAAGATCAGTTGTGTAGTTCCATTTATAGTTATTGCTATTTTATTACGTTTACATATTGTGAATAGATATATGCTACGTTATCATATCATCTTCTTAAGTGTTATTTAACCTAAGCTGATATCCTGAATAATAAGCAGCGCCTGTAGCTCAGTGGATAGAGCGTCGGTTTCCTAAGCAGAAAGTCGTAGGTTCGACCCCTACTTGGCGTGTTTTATTATTTTGTCTTTTTTTCCAGGGATCTTTAATTTTTCAATTCTTTTCTTTTTTCGGCTGTCTCAAATTATATACTATATTCTAGTAAAATTTAATTGTTTTAACTTAATACTTTTATGCTTTTAATATTAGTTATTGTATTATTTTCGGTTTTTTTATTTCTTTTTCTTATAAAAGTAATTGAAGGATAAATTAATAAAAGTATTGATAATTTCTCTTTTGCATACAATACTAATTACACTTTTCAATTAGGGTTAAATTGACATGATATATAATTTAAAAATTAATTAATAAAATTTTAAATTTTAAAAAAGAGATATGTGTTGTTAAAAAATAAAGATTCAGTTTTAGTTATTTTGTAAAATTTGAAAACTATTTTTAATTATATATAATAACACTTTCAAATATTATTATACAATAATATGAATTTTTAATAATATGAACAAACGAAACCCAAAGGTATATTCTATCACATGCAGCTTCATGAATCTTTTAGGTTGAGAGTCTTTTTTTTATAGCCATAAAAGCGTCTGGGCTTGGATATTAAATCTGGCCAAATTAAATAATCTGCAAATCAAATCATATCAAATATTCTTGTGCAGGAAATAATGTTCCCATTAATGTTTTGAAAACCAAATCTTGAGAGCCAAATCTTCATATATTTGTTGCCTGAAACAAATCGTTAGTGAATCAAAATTCCAAATGCGCAACTTGGTCCACACGAAACATTAAACAAATCTCTTGAAGCACAAGAAACAAATCTTCTAAAAATAGAAACAATACAGGTTGCGATATCGTACCAATATGTCACAACATCTTGTCCAATATCTTACTGAATTAGTTGTTTTAACAAAGGGTCTGTTTGGTAAATATAGAGGTTGACTGATAAGCTAGCTGATAGCTTATAACTTATGACTAATGGCTGATGACTGGTGACTTATAGCTTATAGCGGATGGTTGAGACTAATAGCTTATAAGTTCATTGAAGTGTTTGGTAAAATTAGCGGTTCAATTAACTTATAAATGTAAAATGACATAAAAGATATTTAATATATAATTATTTTATTTTAAATTAAAATAAATTATAAGGATTAAAAATAGATTTTAATTAAAATAATAAGGATAAAAAAGGAAGAAAAAGTAATAAGCTATAAGACATAAGCTAAAACGCTATTTGAAATAGCGTCTAGAAAATAAGCTATAAGCTAGTAAAATAAGCTATAAGCTCGTGATGAAAAGACCGTTACCAAACGAGTTTAAATTATCATATGAGCTTATAAGACATAAGACATAAGCTATAAGCTTGAAAACATGTCTTACCAAACAAAGCCAAAATGCAGTCAACAAACAAAACCTAACAATCTTCCCATTTTGGAAATATTTTGGCTAAAACAACATTTACACAAAACATCAACAAGCAACACAAAAATATGAGAGATCAACCAAGTAACATTATTTCAAAGCCACAATACAAACAAAATAAGAACTACACCAATTCACATCAGAGGCGTACACATCAGAAAGACAATTAGAACACAGCCTCACAACAACATTTTCAGAGAGAATTAAACTTCAAAGAAAACTTCTTCAACAAAAAAACAAGACATGATGTCAAGATATCAGGGATGACATCAAGCACACAATGTTCCCCCTAAAACCTAAATCAACAACAACAAAAAGATATGACATTAAGCATAACATCATGCTCCCCTTAAACAGTTCTACATAAACAAAAAAAAAAACTTACTGCTCCCCCCTCAAGTAGTACTACAAAACGCAAACAACCATATAATTACCCCCCCCCCCTTTTAGCAAAAAAAATGACAAAAACAAACATGCATTCACCAGGAGCAAAAAACAACAACTCATCTTACTGTAATCTCCACACATTTACCTCTGTCCAAAATCCTCTTGTACTCTTTGCTTATTATAGTGTCACACTCCTTAGGAATGTCAACACATATTTCCTTCACCAGCTCCTCATAACATTTCCTACAACCAACAACACTCTTCATCAACCCATCTATCTTCCTTTTCAAGGACCTTATCATTGTATCAGGAGCCACAACTTTGTTCCACCCTCTAGCAAGTCCAACACTACCACTTTTCCCTGAAATTTCACGCACCACTGAGTGGAGGAAAGAGAAAGTGTTTGTTGTACTCCTTCACACTTGTAATTGTTATAACTCTTCAAAAGTGAAAATTCCCAACTCTCCCCTTAATTTCTAAAACTAATTTACATCCAAAGCCTTAGTAAATATATCTGTCAGTTGCTTCGTAGTGGACACATGCTCAAGAGACACAATTTTTGTCTTCGACAAGATCCCTAGTAAAATTGTGGTGAATGTCAATATGCTTTGTCCTGCTAAGTTGGATGGTATTCTTTGATAGGTTGATAGCACTCAGATTGTCGCAATATAATGTCATGACATCCTGCTCAACATTATATTCCTTTAATATTTGTTTCATCCAAATCAATTGAGAGCAACTGCTTCCTGCTGCAATATACTCAACCTCAGCAGTAGACAATGAAACACAATTTTTCTTCTTATTGAACCAAGATATAAGATTGTTCCCTAAGAAGAAACATCCTCCAAAATTGCTTTTTCTGTCACTGGCACTACCTACCCAATCTGCATTACAATATCCTACAAGCATGTAAGTAGTACTAGGAGAATACAACATAGCATAATCACTAGTTCCATTGATGTATTTCAAGATCCTTCTCACTTGATTAATGTGGCTCATTTTAGGTTTATCCTGATATCTTGCACAAACTCCTACAACAAAGGCAATGTTAGGTCCTACTATTTGTAGGTACAATAGACTACCAATCATACTCCTGTATAGCTTTTGATCCACATCAACACCTTTTTCATCTTTAGATAATTTCAAGTGAGTTGGTGCAGGTGGTTTTTGTGACTGACATTTCCAAACCAAACTTTTCACTATATTCTTGGCATACTTACTTTGAGATATGAAGATACTATCATCCATTTGTTTTACTTTGAAGACCAAGGAAATATGTTAATTCACCAACAAGACTCATCTCAAATTCAGATTCATCTACTCGATAAAATGTTGGACCATCTGGTTTGACATCCCTCCAAACATAATGCCATCCACATATACTTGAATTGTCATGAGTTTACCATGTTCTTCTTTAACAAATAAGGTCTTGTTTGTTCCTCCTTTCATGTAGCCATTATTGACAAGAAACTCAGTTAACCTTTCATATCGAGCTCTAGGTGCTTGCTCTAAACCATATAGAGCTTTCTTTAGTTTGTAAGCATGATCTGGAAAAATAGAATCTATGAACCCTTTGGGTTGTTCACCATATACTTCTTCATTTAAGTATCCATTCAAGAAGGAAGTTTTCACATCCATATGAAATAATTCAAATTTTAGCATGCAAACCACTCCCAAGATTAATTTTATGGATTCAAGACGAGCTACAAAAGCAAAAATCTCATCAAAATCAACTCCTTCTACTTAATGTATCCTTGAGCTACAAGTCTGGCCTTGTTTCTGGCCACTTACCTTTTTCATTAGATTTGTTCTTATTAATCCATTTTGTGCCAATAACATTCATTTCTTTAGGCCTAGGTACTAAGTCTCATACTTCATTTCTTTTGAACTGCTCTGGTTCTCCTTGCATATAATGAATCCAGAATTCATCATTCAATGCCTCCTTCACATTTTTAGGTTCAAGCTTAGAGACAAAAGAAGAAATGGATATCATATCTCTGGACCTAGTGGTGATCCTTTCATCAAGATTCCCTAAAATGAGTTTATTTGGTTGATCATTTTGAACTCTAATAGAGTGACCTTTGTTTTCTTGATGGTTATCTTACTCAGTACATGCAGGATTAATGTTGGACTCAATGTCTTCCACATTTTCTCAAGCATCATTCAGTTGAGATAATGTTCCAACATCTTCTTCGACATTAGTTCCTTCCACAATAGGTGAGTCATCAACCACAACATTAATGTATTACATCATGACATTGGTTTTGGAGTTAAATACCCTATAAGATCTGTTGTTTATAGAGTAACTAAGAAATGTGCCTTCATCACTTTTGGGATCCATCTTTCTCCCCTACTCATAATCATCCAGAATGTAGCATTTACTCCCAAACATGTGAGAGTATATGATGTAGCATTTGATAGTAGGTTTCCTTCCTTTCCACAATTCATAGAGAGTAGATGATGTACATGTACTAAGAGTGATATGATTGTGGATATAACAAGCACTATTCAAGGCTTCACTCCAAAAATAATAAGAAGAATTTTTAACATGTAGTATGACTCTAGCTGATTCTTGTAAGGTTCTATTCTTATGTTCTACAACTCCATTTTGCTTAGGCGTGATGGGAGATGAGAACTCATGACTGATACCTTAAGAAGAACAGAATTTAGAGATTTTGGCATTCTCAAATTCCTTTCCATGATCACTTATTATTCTAACAATCACATTATCATTCTCTCTTTGTAGGTGTTGACACAAATATTTGAAAACCTCAAAATTGTCTGATTTTTCTTTGATAAGCTTCACTCAAGTCAAACTTGAAGATTCATGAACAACCACATAGACATACCTCTTTCCACCAAGA
Source organism: Vicia villosa (assembly GCF_029867415.1). Lineage (NCBI taxonomy): Eukaryota > Viridiplantae > Streptophyta > Magnoliopsida > Fabales > Fabaceae > Vicia > Vicia villosa. The sequence continues at coordinate 146,651,884 of NC_081180.1, forward strand.
CTATTGACCTGTATTGGTCCCATCAAATCCACGTGAAGAAGTTCTAGCACTTTGGAAGTAGTATGGTGTTGTAACTTTGGGTGTGACATCTTGTTTTGCTTCCCAATTTGACGCTCACCACAAATCTTACTGTCATACCCCAAACTTTTCCCACCATTTTCAAGGTATCTTGGCCTAAGTAATTTCCTCAGACATCTATGATCATCAGATACTCAAGGCTACACAAGAATTGGGCATGCTCATCCTTCTCCTAAGAATTGGTCCCCAACTAGGGTTTTGCTTCTTTCAAAGTAAAATCAGGTTCTGATACCTCAAGTGGACTTCATGGCTTCTCATATTCCTCAAATAATCCTCACACCAAGTTTCAAGCCCTGATTCACAAGATTCCCCAGACCAAAGCTCAAAAGGTCAATAGTCGACTAGTTTAACCTAAAAGTCAACTATGGTCAACTTATAGTCAAAACTCCTGATTTTTGGTCAACATTAACATTTGAAGTTAAATTCATCATTTGATCAAGATTTGATCATGATTCATCAAGGAAATCTCATAAATCATCAAAAGTCCAAGCTTATAAATTAGGGTTTTCAAGAGAAAGTCAACTAAACTTTGACTGATCATAACTCCCACATGGTTCATCAGAAATTTCTCAACCGAAGCTCATTCTCAAGGAAATCCAGTTATCTAAAACTTTGATGTTGTGCCTAAACCCAAGAAATGCTTCAGCTGAGAGATATGTGCCAAATCATTACATGTCCTTCTAGAAGTTCACAAAAAGTCATTTTTTGTCAGGAGCCATATCTTCAGAATAAAATCTCCAAATGCAAAAAATATTCCAAAGTGGGTTATAGAGGACACTTTGGGCTTTCCAAAAAGTATAAGATCATTTTCATAGGATAAAAATTGAGTGAGTTATGATTGGCGCAAGTTGGGCAAAATTTGAGAAATGTATAAAGCCTTAATTGACAAATTTCATGTTTTTAGTAATGGGCCTTAACTTTTGGATTACCCACGAAATTTTAAGCTAAAAAATGGCCCATAATCCAACCCTCACTTATTTTATGATTTTATTTCAATTTATATTTGATTTTATTCATTTAAAAACATTTTAATTTAAAATAAAATCATAATTGAATAAGAGAATATTCTATGAATTATTCTCCTCATCTAATCAGATCCAAACCAGCATCCAAGGGCCAATATCATGTGAAAATGTGTAGAAAATAGAATTGGAATTCAAAAGGAAAGTTTATGTGCAAGAATCAAATCTGTTTTTTCTCAACCAAGACAATTGATTCTTTCCATATCTTTTGACCTAAACCACTCTTCTATATATATACCATTCATTCAGACCAAGAAGGAGGACGAACCCTGCCTCAAGCAACCCTCACTCAAAGTTCAAAAAAATAATAAACAAAAGCTTGAAATTTGGTACTCTAACTTGCAGCCATTTTTAGCGCCAACCATCCATCCAAAGTTTCTCAAGAGGTAAAATAGGTTGCTAATAAACCATTAACACAGTCCCATAACGTGTAGAATGATGGTTCCATGTTTATGTTATCTCATGCACTTTTTATTTTCGTTCACCATATTTTAATGCATGTTCATCAAATCTAATGCTTTCTATGAGTTTATGATGATGTTCAGAGAAGCTTAGAATCGATAAACAGAAGCTTGGGCATGTGAGTCGAATTTCGCCATTGTTAGGGCAGAAGGTGCATTCACGATCGGGTTCCCACTTGCAAGTGTTTTCAGTCCAAATTGAGGCCACCAATGAGCTCGTGGAATTCTGTTTAGGTAATCTGGGCACCTTTCGTTTACACTTAACATTTTTATCTGAGTTTTTTTATTTTTCAGAAGTTTGCTACAAAAAAATTGCAGCGAAACGGTTGCAGGATCGAGGATAATTCGTAGAAAAAGTGGGCTGAAAAATGGAGAAGATGGTGAACGGTGAGGGAAGGCGTGCGTGGCGCTTTCGTCGTTCTTCATTGGCCAATCAAGAAGTCTCGTCCTTCTCTCCTGCTCTAATTGGCCAGTCAAAGTCCCAGGGCCCCACGTTGGCTTGCTTTTTAAACTTTCCATTTAATACTTATTTACGTATTTATTATTTCTTGTGTAACCCACTAACAACTTGAAAACGCAGCACAGATGGCCACACGTATGCAGTGGTAACTCAATGCTCCTGGGTTCGAGCCAGGCATGGACACCTTTTTTTTTAGTTATTTCTGACCTTTCTAACCAAATAATTGTCATATTAACAAATAATTAACAAACCCTTTAATTAACCGTTAACAAGCCATTAACACTAACCAATTAGGATTAGTTTCTAATTTCCACTTAACTTTATTTTGATTAACTTAATTATATTTTATTAGGTTCTCATTTAATTTAATTTTACTCATAAAAAAAAACAATTAATTTCTTTTTTTTAAAGATTTTTTAACTCTTTTACTTAACCTTTTTAATTAACCTTTTTAGTAATTAGGTTTAGATAACTAAACATAGGTTTTAATAAAAATTGATTTTCTTTGTACATAATTTAATTAATTAGGTTAATTTAGAATTAGTTTAATTAACTTAGGTTTTTTCACTTAAAATCCAAAACCCTGATTCTCTTAACCCTAATTCTTCTGATTCTAATCTTTCCATCACTCATCCTCCTTAATTTCTTGACTTCTCGATTTATCCGTTATTTGATTATTTCGCGCAATTTTTCAATATAATCGTAACTGCTAAGGTTTGTAATAGTTTTAACTAGATTTACTTTCCGCACTTTTATTTTCTCGCAATTTTTTTCAATATTATGTATCTGCCTATGGGATGTAATAGTTTAAGTAGGACTTTATTTTCTGCTTTTATTTTCCGCACCTTTAAACTGCTATATCTGCTTAGATGTATGTCTTAATAGGATTGTATGATAAGACTTAAAATCAATCGTAGCTAACTTAATTCAAAGACTAATTTATCTGAACATAACACACATGATTGCTGCACACACTCACCTCTAGGGTTTCCCCTCTTATGCTACCTTTCGACAAAATAGTCAAGTCCCTCGAGCGTAGTGATGCCTTAGCCTATGCTGCCTTCGATTCAAAATCACCATGTCCCTCCGATTTAAAGATCATAGTCCCTTCGATGTCGCCTTCGGTATAAATGATCTTGTCCCTCGATTAAATGGTGATAGTCACTTCGATGGCTAAGGTATCTCTACTGGTCGCCTTTATGACTATTCACATCTCATAGGACTTCCTACCCTCTTTATGGTATGGATAGCCCCTATGTAGATTCGATGATCCTTCGATGACCCGCACATCCAATGTATAGGACTACCTACCCTCAAATGGTATGGATAGTACTATCGCCCAAGGAAAACTTTAAAGTATGGGAAAGACCTTTCAAACTTAGGGTAGGTAGCTCTTAAGTGCTTGCTCACAATCAATTACAAACAAATCAAATACTTTTCACACCTCGTTTTCTAACGTCGTCTTTTTAGACATTCTCAAAAATAAAATTGTTTTTCTAAACACACACGACACTCTTCAAACAATTCAAACAAACAAGTGAGCCAAGAAATTAAGAGCCCATGGATAACCATGGATACAAAGGGTGCTTACGCCTTCCCTTTGTATAACCTACCCCCGAACTCTTTTTCTCAAAAGGTCTTTCCTGTTCTTTTATACCTTTCCTAATTGGATAAAATAAAAGTCGGCGGCGACTCTTGCTCACCGCATGAATGTTTGCGAAATACAAAGTCAGTTCTCCCACTGATTTACACTTACCCTCCTTAGTTTTGAGATTTGGTAGGCCTCTAATAACTTATTGTGGCGGGGAAATTCTGATATCGAAGCCATGGGATTGACTCGAATCAATATTTCGTTTGAAATCGCCACCGCGCTTTATTTTTTCAAAGGAAAAGGGAAAAGAACGAAAAACCCAAAGTTCTGTTTTTAAAACAAGAAAGAGATCTCAGGTACGGGTGTTGATTATATGAGGGGAAGGTTTAAAGCACCCCTCATATCTGTGGTACTCCACAGGAACCTTTTTGAAAATCTGTGTTGTGTATGTGCTAAAAAAGGGTTTGTTTTATTTTTTTTTAAAAATAAGCTCGGCAAGACGTTAAGCCTTGGGCCTACATACCTCCTCGGTGCAATGGAGAAGTCAGAGCTAATGTAGTTCCGCTTAAAGGGAAAACATTTTTAAAACGAATAAACACTTTATCGTCGTCGGAGAGAAATACTCAGCCATTGATCTTGAGCATGAGAACAAACGAGTCCTTTGCATCGCTAATGGAAGAAGGGCTCCAACTCGGATAAAATCGACGAGTATGCCACTAGCTCTCTCACGCGGAAAAGATTTCATTATATCAATCAATTTCAAAATCGTGGGGTATAACCACTCGTTTCGACAATTAACAGTGTCTAAACTTTTGAAGAAAAAGCCACTAAGGGCAAAAGATATTTTTTTACGAAAAAAGGTTTTGAAAAGGTTTGCAAACATAAGAATGTTTTGGAAAAAGGGAGAAGATTTTGAAAATTTAAGAATGGGAGGAGATGAAGAGGCTATCCTATTGCGTAAAGTAAAAGCTAAGGAAAGAAACGGTCTAACCAAATTAAGAAGCCAACACTTGACATTGAGAGTCAAGGTAGATTTCCCATCCTTTGGAATATCAATACTAAACCAACATTATCACTTGGGGATCCAGATGAACTTATTATCTTAGCACCACTTCGCATTAAGCACATTAAAATTCTGACGAAAATCGGGCAGAGTAACGGCTGTTTTTGGGTAAAATCCTTATCTCAATGCCTTGGAGTTAACCATCAAGGGCTTTCAAGGAAATACCTGCACACATAAACAGACAACAATCCAATGCCAGACAGACAGAATAACAGCAGAGTAATATCAGAATAAGGGTCCAGAGGCACTAAGTCCATAAGTCCGAATCTCCAAAATGCTAGGGATAGTAACCAATAGTCCAAAAGAGAGCCTTAGGTGTTTTTTAGATTTTTGTTATTTATTAGTATTTTAGCATAAAAGTAAAGTGTGGTCCAAGTGGACAAAAGAGAAAATGGCGGAAACATAAACATATGTCCAAATGGACAAAAGGAAAATAGCGGAATTATAAACGTCCAAATGGACAAAGAGAAAATGGCGGAATGTAAATATGATGTAATGATAAAATAAAGCGATAAAGCGAGAAATATAAAGAGCAATATAATAAAAGTGCGGAAATTAAAGTCAATTGTTAGATGTTAAAGATAACCATCTTGAAACTTGTCAAGTATGTTATCAAAGTTAGTAACGAAGATCGATGGTGAGTGAAGGATGTTCTTGGATTTAAAGTCAATGGGGTTTATCAGAAGCTTGATAAAATCATAGCGACTACACGATAAAAACCTCCACAAGTCTTAAATCAACCGCATACAATTCTCTTCCATATTTGATCTTTTTGATTCGGGACACGAAATATTGTGCTATGTTAAGCAGATCGCCAAGTGATTTATGTAGAAATCACCCTACAACGAGGCCGGTCAAAACTTTATGTGCTAATGCATGCGAGAAGAACGATATGTAGATCGCCTTCCGAAAGCAATACCGCACGAAAAGAAAAATGGTGAGTGATCTAGTCTTTACCAAGAATCCATAAGAATTCTCAAGGAATTAAGACTTTCATCGATCAAAATAAAAAGAAGTAAAAGATGGAACCACATTAAAAGCTCCTTTCATCCATAATTTCAATCACATAATTTTGCGGATTTGGATTCTCATCCTATCGACGCCCTAAGTCCATTGAAATTAGAGAGAAATTAGGCCTCCAACTTATGATTCAAAGAAAATATCAAAAGAATGGAGTAGAAGATGAGTTAGAACCAAAAACAAGTCAAAAACCACAAAAATCAGCATTCTGCCCAGTGTAAATCAATTTGCACAGAGTGTAAATCGAATTGCATAACTCTGTTTTCAAAATCTGCGCAGTTTTCAGTTGTGTAAATCGATTTGCACAAGATGTAAATCGATTTGCACAACACAGTTTTCAAAAAAACAGCAAATAAAGAGAAGAAAACTTGTTTAAACATAAAACCAAATACCTTGTGATCTTGGATCAATTTATGCACGAAAATGTATCAAGTAAGCAAACAAATCTCATCAATATAGCACCAAAGGTGCATCAAGCATAAATAACAATGGATCACATCTTGAATTATGGAATGGATCTAGAATTTTACCAAATCTTTCACAAACTTTGAATCTTCTTCAAGAACACACAACCACAAGCCTTGATCTCTCACAATTGATGAAGAAAGTAGTGTTTATGTTGAGGTTTAGCTCTAAATTAGTGAGGTTCAAGATGTAACTCACTAATTTTGTGGAAGAAATGAGAGCTTTGAGTGATGGGTTTGGAAGAGGTGAGGAGAGAATTTGCAATAAGTTTCTTGGCTATCAAAGCTTGAAAAATGAAGAGGGGAGTGCCTCAATTTATAGCAATAGGCTTGGGAAATTTTGTGGCTTGGAGTTAGGATTGGAAAATAGAATTAGGCTTGGGAAAAGGATTTGGAGCCAAAAATGAAATCCAATGGTCTTGATGCAATCACATGAGGGTTTATGATTAAATGATGTAGAGAATCAAATGTAAGAACTAAGTCATGCTTCCCATGCTTGCAAATGATGTCAACACTTCAAAAAGCTGAAATTTGCCTTCATTTTTCCAAATTCGCACTGGTGCAATCGATTTGCACTTTATGCAAATCTATTTACATAGCTGAAAAAGGCAAAATCTGGGGCAAAAACAGCTATGCAAATCGATTGCTGTCTTATGCAAATCGATTTGCACTGATGGCAGAAGCAAATCTGGTGCAGAAACAGTTGTGTAAATCGATTTACACCTTATGCAAATCGATTTGCATAGTGAAAATGTTGAAAAATGCTCCTTTTGATGGATGTTTTGACTTGGTACCTACAAAGCACAAACACACAAAAGCACAAGGCAATATTTTTGGTATTTTGGTTAGTAAAACAATATATACAAGAATAAAACTTGGGTGCTCGATGATTCCCTTGCAGATGAATTGTGCACAACATCACCAGTAGAACTCTAAGTTAAAACTTCTTGATTGATGATTGGAATGCAAATGATGTGTAATCTTAGGGTCAAAAATTGGGGTATGACAGATGCCCCTATTTAAGTTTCTTCGATTCGGAGATACGATGATTGGAAATCTTCGTTTTGACGAAATCGAAGAGACTTAAATATATAAAACACAATTTTTGAACCTAAGATGCTATGCAATGTTTGATGAATGCATATGGTGAGGATAAAACATGACAACACTGGGGAGTAAAAGGAACTCCGCTGGGGAAAACAAAATGTCTTGCTGGCATAACTCCACTAGGGAAGGGCAAGACCTTGTTGGAGAGACAAAACTTTGGTGGGAAAAGAAACTTCTCTGGGGAAACATTTCGCACCAGAGAGGCTAAAACAATCACCTTTCGCTGGAGATGATAAAGGGGGCATCCTCTTTCACTGGGGATGAGAAAAATATGCATCCTGAATCAGAATGCTAATCTTCCGTTAACAAAAAACACATCATTGTACCACTGATGATATGAAGAGATGTACCGCCGTACCACTGACGATAACACATACCAACGTTCCACTTGAAGGTATTGAAGAGAAATACATCGACGTACCACTGACGATGAAGATAACAAAATACACCAACGTTCCACTTGAAGGTAATTAAGAGAAATACATCGACGTACCACTGACGATGAAGATAACAAAATACACCAACGTTCCACTGAAGGTGAACTACCAACGTCCCACTGGAGGTAGAAAGAGATATACCACCGTACCACTGATGATATGAAGAGATGTACCGCTGTACCACTGACGATAACACATACCAACGTTCCACTGAAGGTATGGAAGAGAAATACATCGTCGTACCACTGACGATGAAGATAACAACATACACCAACGTTCCACTGAAGGTGAACTACCAACGTCCCACTGGAGGTAGACAGAGATATACCACCGTACCACTGATGATATGAAGAGATGTACCGCCGTACCACTAACGATGACACATACCAACGTTCCACTGAAGGTATTGAAGAGAAATACATCGACGTACCACTGACGATGAAGATAACAAAATACACCAACGTTCCACTGAAGGTGAACTACCAACGCCCCACTGGAGGTAGAAAGAGATGTATCGCCGTACCACTAACGATAACACATACCAATGTTCCACTGAAGGTATTGAAGAGAAATACATCGACGTACCACTGACGATGAAGATAACAACATACACCAACGTTCCACTGAAGGTGAACTACCAACGTCCCACTGGAGGTAGAAAGAGAAGTATCGCCGTACCACTAACGATAACACATACCAACGTTCCACTGAAGGTATTGAAGAGAAATACATCGACGTACCACTGACGATGAAGATAACAAAATACATCAACGTTCCACTGAAGGTGAAGAGATGCCCCATTGTACCAATGAAGGTGAAGAGCAATCAATAATACTTTTTTCAATGATTTGAGGATGCAAACACAAATTCATAATCTATTCATCGTCCAGCAGCCAAAGTTCAATCCATGACCAAATGGAAAGAAAATGCCAAAAAGACTGGACTAAGTGAGAGAGGAACTCACTAGTCTTCTGTTCGCAGACATCTGAACAGAATAACTGAAACATTTTATCCACCTAGAAACAAATTCAGTGGGGATTTTCAAGGAAAGTGAGCTTTTTCTACTTAAGACACTCTAAATGAAAGAGCAATCTGTTTGACAGTAAACTTCATGATAGTAAATGTGAATGTATGACTGTTTTTGATGCATGTTAATGATGCATATGCTGCCAAAACTTAGCACAAGAATTAACTCAAGAGATGGAGTATGAAAATAACATAATCAAGCATGTCTCAAGCTGAACACCAGAGCAGAAACTGCTATAACAATCTTTTGATGGCTTCAGAATAAATGTTATCCAATACTAGGGAACATTGGAGCTGAGAGAACCAAACAGTTGAGTCCTACACCATATTCGAACCAGGCCAAAGGTGCATTGAGTGGAACACAATTTTCTTCTTTTGCATATGGATATATCAACATATCCATTCCTTGTAATGCACTCATGAATCAAAGTAAAACTTCTTTTATATACTTCAAAAAAAGATTTTGTTGAGATCAATTTTCTTTTTGTTTCAAAAATTACTATCAACAATAAATGACATTTTGAGATATATGAAAGAAATAAGATTGCCAATAAAAGGTAAAGGCTCAAACTTTTTTAATAGAATGGTAGCCTGCAAAAGGCAAGACCCCATGGATTATTACAAAGTTTGGAAAGTGGTAATTTTGTGGAAAAGGTACATTGAAATGTAATGACCCTATCCTCTCTCTCTCAACTTGGAATTCCTAAGCAAAGGCTTCCGTTGAAATGTGTTGAACTTCCTTATGATAAACAGATGACTGTAGATGATCAAGTCTTGTCTGATGTAGTTACTTGCCATGAATCCCTAACTTTTGCCTGGACCGCCCTTTCGGGTTTTCAGTCCACCGGGTATTTTATTCTGTTTATGTCTCTAATTTTTTGCCTGGACCGCCCTTTCGGGTTTTCAATCCACCGAGACGCTCTTTTTTGCCTAAGCCGCCCTTTCGGGTTTTCAACTTAGCGAGCTGTTCTTTTATTGTTTTTAGGCGAAGTATTTCTTGACTACATCAGCATTCACGGGACGGGGGAGCTCTTCTCCATCCATAGTTGCAAGAATTAATGCACCGCCAGAGAAGGCTTTCTTAACAACATATGGTCCTTCAAAATTAGGAGTCCACTTGCCCCTTGAATCAGAGGTGAAAGACAGGATCCTTTTGAGCACGAGGTCGCCTTCTCTGAATACACGAGGTCGAACCTTCTTATCAAAAGCTTTCTTCATTCTCTTTTGGTACAACTGACCATGGCATAAAGCCGTCATTCTCTTTTCTTCTATCAAATTCAATTGATCAAACCTGCTCTGACACCACTCAGCCTCAGATAACTTGGTTTCTATTAAAACTCTCAGTGATGGAATCTCAATCTCAATGGGGAGCACTGCTTCCATACCGTAAACCAATGAAAAGGGGGTTGCCCCGGTTGAAGTACGAACAGATGTACGGTATCCATGCAAAGCAAATGGGAGCATCTCATGCCAGTCCTTGTACGTAACAACCATCTTTTGCACAATCTTCTTAATATTCTTATTTGCTGGTTCAACAGCTCCATTCATCTTTGGCCTATAAGGCGAAGAGTTGTGATGTTCAATTTTGAAACTTTCACACAGTTCTCTCATCATGCTGTTGTTCAGATTCGAGCCATTATCAGTAATGATCTTGCTCGGTACACCATATCTGCAGATGATGTTGTTCTTGATAAATCTGACCACAACTTGCTTTGTCACATTAGCATATGAAGCAGCTTCTCCTGCGCACCCATCAATGTGATACTCCACATCAACAGTATCAGCGCTACGCCAACCGCTAGACACTACCTCATGAATCCCCTCTTCTTTCAACCAAGAATTTTCAAACCTGAAAGCATACCTACTCCTCCTCCGCTGAACTGGTTCACAAGCAAGCAAAATCGGACTATGATTCGAGTGAGAGGCAATGAGATTTGACAGCATCACGTTTCGAAACAAGTGCAACCATTGTAGCGTTGCTAAATCACGATCCAACCTTTCTTCAACAAACTGATCAGTGCCTCTACTCCTGAACCAAGTGAACTAATGACCTTGTAGAGGAATATCCACCAAGTCGTAATCCGTCACCGCGTTTCTAAAACCATTGCATAACCAATTAGGATGGGGATGTCTGCCATTCTTGTCTTGCTGAGATAATAAATCATTGAAGTCTCCTATAATGCACCATGGAAGATCCGACATGGCGTGAATTTCTCGCAACATCGTCTAAGCAAGTCTTCTTCTACTTCTCTCAGGATAACCATAGTAACACGTCAAACGCCAGTCACCTTTCTCCTCATCTTTGATTGTCAGATTAATAAAGTTTCTGGTAAAATTCTGCACACTACATCGATCATTATCTTTCCAAAACACCGCCAAGCCACTGCTTCTTCCTTCAACGTCAATCCCCAAACAAGCAGAGAACTCCAACGATAAGTGAACAGCTTCCAACTTGTGAGTTTTAGAAAGCGTTTCAGAAAGGAAAAGAATGTCTGGCTGGTGTTTTTGATCAAGCTTGCGCAAATTTGGAACTGCTCTCGGGTTGCTCAATCCCCGGCAGTTCCAACTGAGGATTTTCATGGTTCCCGGCAGTCCTGGCTGCTAGGACGTGTCGATAAAAAATGTTGCTTTATTGTATCGTCTTTGTCGACTTCTGTAACCATATCTTCTCTTCTTCTCTTTTTATCCATCGGGTCATCTTCTTTTTCGTTTTGACAACTCTTCAACTCAGCAAAGGATGTTTGGTTTGAGATCTCAGCAATATGGGGAGGGATGGTTTTATTCAGGTTCAGTTTGCTGTAGCCGGGTTTGCTGGCTTTGGTGTTTGAATTTTTGGTTTTGAATTTTGCTGGTTTAGGGTTAAGGTTATTTGAAGATGATGAGGTTTGAGAGTTTGTGTCTATGGGGTTTGGGTGGTTAGGTTTTTTTGCTGAGAATAATTGGATGTTAGTGTCATTTGTTTCCACGAAAGAAACTTCTTTTTGCATGGGCATAGGTTTTGTAATTAGTATAGGTGCGGCAAGGAATTTTTCCCCAGGCAGGGGTGTTCATTGGTTCGGGTAAATCCGAACCAAACCAGAATCCAAACCAAACCATAGTGTTTGGGTTGGACATTTTTTTAGTTCGGGCAAGAACCGAACCAAACCAATGAAATCCATTGACAATCGGTTCGGGCATCAGATTTTCAATTTTCTACCCGCAAGCCCAACCCAAACCAACCACAATTAATTATCATGAAAATTACTATCAAGCATTCAACTTCAATAAGAAAAAAATAAAATGTTGTGTGTGGATAAATTATGCTATTTTAATTTGTTATTAGAAAATTGATAGTGTAATATGATAAATCAACATAAAGTAATGAAACACATTCATTATCATATTAATTCAAGTGACTAGTTATAGATTCAAAAGTCTTAATCTTAGATATTTTTCTTGTTAGATATTTTTGAATCTATTAGATAAAAATTTCTAATATAATATTTAAATTTGAACACTATTAATACTATATATTTTATAATATTATGAAAAAATAATTTTTGTAAATAAGTTATTTTTTAAAAATATTTTTTTATTTTTTTATCTACCCGATCAATCCAATCCAAACCAATCTGTTGTTTCTCGGATCGGTTCGGTTTGGACTTTATCGCAAAAATTTGTAAATCCAATCCAAACCAATCCATTTAATTTTAATCGGTTTGGGTATCGGATTCTCTCAAAACCGAACCAAACCGGTCCGCGAACACCCCTATCCCCAGGTGGGGTAGGGCGCAGTAGTTGGTGCGGTGACGTGGCTAGGTTGTTGGGTGATTGGTGGGACCGGAATATGTGAGACATTGTGGATTTATTGGTTGGTAAAGGCATGCTATTTTCAGGGGCAGAAAAAACGATTTCCTCAGGTTTTGTCGGCCCAGTTGGTTGGAAGAATTGGATTTGGTTTGATACGTGGCCAATAGATATTTGAGAGGAGATATTGCCTTTAAAAACTCCTGCGAAAAGTGGGTTATTGTTCATAATGACCAAATTATTTGACTCATTATTGGGATCATTATTAGCCAATGAAGATGTCCCCTGAGTTAAGACTTCCCTTTCTAGGCAATTATTCCTTTCTGAAAAATTCCACTCTCCTTCCCTAGCGCTTCCCCTCCACGCGCCGATTCAGCACCAGACTTTTGCATGTTTCCACGATTCACTGGTTGTTCTTGTCTCAGCCACTTTGATGAAGAACTATTATTCCTTCTAGTTTCTGCACGAATATCATTTGACCAACCGCGAACACCATCATCTTCCGCCATATCAAATCTAACCTCACACCTCTGCTCAGTGTGCCCAAGAATACCACAGACATAACAGAAAATGCTAAGCTTCTCATACTTAAAATTTACCACACACCACTCCCCTCCTCTGTTCTTCACTTTAGTATTTTGTTTCAACGGTTTTCGCACATCAATTTTAACACGAATCCTTATATACTGCCGCCAGAAACTACTGTTATTATTCTTGTCATATTCCACGAACGAACCTATGTAGTTTGCCATAGTTCTCCCAACTTTTTCTAGCATAAGCCCCGCTGGCAGATGATGAACTTGCACCCAGAAATCGACATGATAGAGAGGGATGTTTTCAATTTGAACGCCTAGCTTGACTCTCTCCAAAATCATCAAATGGTTGTCATAAGTCCAAGGACCCCCATTTAGAGCCGCCTCCATATCAAGTTTGTGTTCAAATTGGAACAAGAATAAACCATTTGCAGCTTCTTTGGTAGCCACACCTTTTACAGATCTCCAGATATCTGCCATTCTACTCTTCATAGAAATCACATGGACAAGTTTATCACACAGAAACCTACCAATGAGACAAAGCTTCAGATCTGCCGCTTCACTACTATCCTCCTCCAGATCGAAACAAAAGCCTTCATCCTCGCCGTCGTCGTTGATGGAGAGATTGTTGAGATTCGGAGTAGCCATACCTATCTTGTTACACTACGGACACACAGAACCAAAAAAGAACCAAGAAAAAGGACCAGGACACAAGAATAACACAGAAAAAACTAGCTTCTCAAAAGAGAAGAAAAAACCAAGCCCTAGCAGAGTCTAGGGAAAAATCTAAACCAAATCAAATTAAAACTGCAAAAAATTAGTAATGAAATAATTATTAGTATCTCATTTCACTACTTGAAAGAATGCATGAAATTTTATTTGTGTAGACATGACACAATTTAAAACATGATAGAAATGAAATTTGCTCATGGGACCTATTCTGGATTCTGAATAAACTTTCCAAAATGAAGAAGGAAGAGAGAATGCTTACACGTTTATATAAATTAAATGGGTCCAAACATTAACCTCCGTATAAAATACATATATTAACCTCTATAAAAAAACACAGACATTAACTATTATTGTAGTTTGGGTGCGTCTGGACATTAAGTTTCATATTTTAGAAATATTATTAGTTTTTCACTAGGATAGACGAACACCACTAAAAATGAGCATAATTACTTAAAAAATAATTTATATTTACATTGGATCTCATATATTTAGTGAGACATATTATATATAAACTTTAACAAACAAAATAAAATGTTAAAAATGTATATTAATTTTTTTTTGTTACTAGCATTATTCTTTCTTACAAGAATTAATCCACACACCCATAACCTTTAAATGATGAAACCAAAACACCCTAAAATAGACCAAAAACAAAAAAGAAACCAACATGAATCTGTAAATGGTTGGTAACAACCGAAAGGATGAAATTCATCCCTATCCTTCAAGAAACCAAATCAACAAAACAAACAAAGAAAAAAAAAAACCTAATCAAATATAAAATACACCCACCAATTTCCATTTTCAATTCAATAAAATGAAAGAATAATAACAACAGGTCTCAAGTCTCACAACCAAATGTCAACACAGAGAATATCTAAAAGCCTCCTTTCGCAGACCAAGTCCTTCATGCCGCATTCTAGAGAGAGAAAGTGGGAGAGACGAGGCTTTCACGTCTTTGCTTCAATCATGGGATCCCACGTGGACGCTTCCCATTCGTGGACCCCACGCTGACGTGTGTCTATACCTTCGCTGCAAAAACCCAAAAACAAACAAACTCAGATAACATAACACAACACAACACAACGAAACGAAGACTCATATATATAAAAATTTATCAAAACATAGAGCAATATTGAAAAATTGAAATTGAAAATTCTGAATCGAAGAACACGGAATATAGAAAAAACGCGATTTCTTTTATTAATTTCCTTTTTATTTTCTTTCTTAAACGATAAACCTAAGCTCGCATTTTTTTTTCCTTCTATTTAGCTTCTCTCCGCATTCTAGGGCTAAATTACCTAAACATTTTCCGAGAAATTAGAAAAGATTAGATTCATCAAAACAAAAACAATTTTGAAAAAAAAATTAAAAATTAAAATAAAACAAAAAAAAAAAAGCGTCGAGAAGATTTTGATTTTCAACCTGTAGGTAGATCGATCTTGCTGATTCTCATCATTTCCGCCATTTTTGATACAAAGCATTTCTTCGCAGCTGCGATTTCGATTTTTTTCTGCGTTTTTTTGTGTTTGAATGGTGTTTTTCTTTTTCCCTTTTCGGAGGGAGGAAGGGAAATTTGTTGGATCTGGTGAATGTTGAGAATCGAATGAATGTTTAAAGGATCGAAAGAGGGAAGAACGATGAAATGGGTTACATTGCTTAAAGACTTCAAAGAGAAGGTTGGAATCACTCAATCCTCGCCACCGGCTTTGACTGCTTCTTCTTCTTCTGCTCAATCTTCGTCTTCTTCTCGTGAAAACAATGCCTTCTCAGCTTCGCAAGTCTCTTCTTCATCTCCTACCAGGTTTGTGTTTATTTTCTTTTTTCAGTTCGTTTTTTTCTATTTTTGTGTATTTGTACGAATTTATTTGTATGGAATTTTGTTTGAGTTGGATGATTTGAGTATGCATTGGCTTCAATTTGGTTGAAGGAGTTGAATAAAATGATGAAATGGATTTGATTTAGGGCAAATATTGACTAGCTTTGAGTTCGGAGATTCTTTGTTAATTTCTACTTGCTGCTATTTCTTCCACGTTATCTGAGATTTAACGTAGGGGTTTTCTAATCTCGCTTTGTTAACGAAAGGGAGAAAAATTTCGGTGGTTGAAGGTGGAGTGGTTAATGTGATATGTGTGTGATTGAGTTTGTTTCTCGATTTTGATATTGTTTTGTACAATTTGCCTGTTACAGTATATTTCAGCTCCTCACACACAGACACAAATTTTAACTTAGTCACATGGTTAGTTATATTTTTCTATTCTGTAGTATGTTAAACTATGTTTCCTTGAATGTGTTTTTTTTTACTAAATACTAGGATTGTGGTAATATTCCATTTTGGTATTGGGGGGCTGGTGCACATATAGTAGTTATTTGTTGATTATGGAAGCTTAACTGCGAGGTTGGCCATCTTTGTGTCATGGGTGCTTAAATCAGGGAATCTGGTTTCAAATTTGAGACTATTTGGCTTATCTCCTTTGGTTTTGTTATTTATGACTGCCAAATGGTCAGATTTATTGATTAGAATATTTAAATTGGAAAATGTTTAGAATGATGAAAACAAACAACTTATTTCTTTCCCACATTCATTCATCACTGAACACTGCTGTATAAATTTTATTGCAACATGGTAGCATTGACAGATTGTAGAAAATGGCTTGTGTTGGTTTACCGTTAGGTCTAATTTTAATTATAATAACATACATTTGTAATTGGTGATAAGTGATAACTGATTGTCATGAATGGTTTATGGTTTATTATTATGACATGCTTTGGTTATGATGTTGGATGTGATTGTGACTATTTTTCTTTAAATCAGGGACAGACATGAGCTGGAATTGGACTTCAAGAGATTCTGGGAAGAGTTTAGGTCATCCAGCTCTGAGAAGGTTCTTGTCATTGTTTGATTTCTTTGATATCTAATGCATGTTTGTCCTGTCATGGTTAAGAGATTTGGAGTTGATAATGTTTAATCTCATTTTGTTGCAGGAGAAAGAAGCGGCCTTGAATTGGAGTATAGATTCTTTTTGTAGATTAGTAAAGCAGCAGGCTAATGTAGATCAATTAGTTTCCATGTAAGGAATCAATTTCTCCTTAGCTTTGTTGCATTACTATACATGCCTTAGTTTATATGCAATCTCATTGACGAAAAACCAAACTAAACTGAAAAATAGTTCAAGAAGATTGAACTGAAGTGCACTTATTTTTAATTTCGATTCAAACTGTTTTTCATAGAGTACCCAAACAGATTCTTACTGCTGAAGTGGTTCGATCACTTGATTGTGAACTAATTTCAAATAGTTGAAAGATCTGATTCCTGTAACTGATTACAAAACACATCCAGCAAAAAAGTTAAATATTAACAAGGTTCTACGACATTGTTGATGTCAGTTTTTTATGTTGCTCAACAACATTTTTGTGTGGATAAAACCCCAAACCTTAGCCAAATTGTGTTTGCTAAAATGCTCGGAGTTTTGTATTGCTGGAATCTTACATTGCAAATAACAGGGAAAAGAAAAAAAAATTGACCATGATGAATGAAACAACAAAAATATATCATAACCATTATAGTTGGTAAGGATTATTATCAGATAAATACTGCAGCAAATCACCAACACAACAGAGGCAAAATAGTGAATTGGACGTAAATAGAATATTGAATACATTATACACGTTAAGCTATGGAGGAACAAGGCCAGGATGTGCAATGTGCATTGAGGTTGTTGTTTATCAATACGACCTGTGTCAGTAGCAAATGAAGTTACAACTCTTCATTTAGACTTATGTTTATTGAATCTAGCAGTTCAGTTCTTTCTGTTAACATAATAAACTGAGTTTAAAGCTTCAGTTAGTGAACTGTATTTAAAAGGCTAGGTTGGTTCGCAAACTGGCACCAACAGTTAAGTTCTTTTTAGATAGCTTCAGATCGGTTCTATAGTTCAGTTCAGTTTTCTGGTTTATTTGAACCGTCCGAGCTGTGATTAGGTAGTAGGGGGAATCATTGCCCCTGCCCTAGTAATACACTTGTTTGTTTGGTAGAAATTTAACCTAACTTACATTAAATTATAAGTTGTTAGAGGCAACATGTTTTTTCTGTGTATTTGCTTTTTCCGTCTGTGGTTCATAATGCTACTTAAGTATTATCTGTCTTTGTTGTATTACTTTGATATAAATAAGCATTCATGAAGGTCCAAATGATGATATGCAAATTTGTGGACTTAAATTGGAATTCCTCTTGGTGATTAAATGAATTTTGAATATGTAGTTGAGGCACTTTATGGTCTAGAAGGTCAAAAGCATTTTAAAAAAATATGGATGGCATTTTCAGTTTAAGGCGAAAAATTGTCACAGTCCTTCATTTTAGAGACACCATAATCATAAAATAAATTTTAGATCTGTTTTTGTATATTCTCACTTTTCTGAGAATTTTGAAAAATGCAGACTATGTATTGGAAAAATATTTCATTCATCTTGGTCATTGGTGTGTTTGCTAACCGACTTTCTGTAATATTGATGGTGAACAGGTTAGTTGAAACACATATATTCTCTTTTGTTGTGGGACGAGCGTTTGTAACAGATATAGAGAAGTTAAAAATCAGCAGCAAAACAAGATCTTTGGATGTTGCTAAAGTTTTGAAGTTTTTCTCTGAAGTCACAAAGGTTTGTCTTAGACATTTCTTTCTTAGGATGAGTATTTGTTGCTGCTAATTATTTGCTTTCTCAATTAAATTTGTGATAGATACCTCTTCTGTGCAGGATGACATCAGTCCAGGAGCAAATTTATTAACGTCAGTGGGAATCCTTGTATCTGGGGTATGCTTCTTAAAAGATTTAGTGCCAAGTCATTATATTAGGAACACCATACACATGTATTTCCATCTTACATCTGTTCTTTGTTTCATGAAAGTCTCAGTTTAAATCAATTAGATTTGTTGTTTATTGAGGAAATGCTTGGGGTTGCTCTATAATTATAACCATTGGATAGTTTTTTCATAATCATAGTATCATACATTTGTTATTTTTCTAATGAGCACTAAGTCGTTGTTTTATTGTGTATTTTCTTACAGCCTATTGACAAGCAATCTCTACTTGACTCCGGAATATTTTGCTGTCTCATTCATGTTCTCAATGCCCTTCTCGATCCTGATGTAACCGTTCAAAGGCCAAATAGTGCTACTGATCATGAAGAACATTTGGTGTTACAAAAAGAATTTAATGGTGAAGTTGGGCTAACCCGGCGGCTCGAGGTTCCTTTCTACTCATGATATATGTACCTTGTGTATCTCGTTTGTGTTTTTGCACATGTTGGATGACTCACAATATCTTAAATTAGTTTTTCCTTTCCTTGTTTATACTTGATTATGAGTATATATACTTGGGATAATCCAGGTCCCATTTGTAAATTTTTCATTTAATTTGCAATTCAATCTATTTTTTTTTTATGTAGATAGAGGGAAGTGTAGTGCATATCATGAAAGCACTAGCAAGCCATCCATCAGCAGCTCAGAGTTTGATAGAGGATGATTCACTTCAGTTGCTTTTTCAAATGGTTGCCAAGGGGTCTTTGATTGTTTTCTTACGTTATAAGGAAGGACTTATTCCATTGCACAGCATACAACTTCATAGACATGCTATGCAGGTAAAGTGGGGCACACTTGTCTTCTGTTAAAATAGTGGTGAAAAATACATAAATGTTGTTTATGATGAGTAGTTTGAGCTGATCCTATGCTTCTGGTGTTTATATAATTTTAGATACTCGGTCTTCTTTTGGCAAATGACAATGGAAGCACATCCAAATACATCCGCAAGCATCTCCTGGTATGCCATTGACTTTCAATTCTTAATACTTATTGTATATTTGTATGTCAAGTAGGGTCGTACAACACAGATCTTATACTTTTTGTTTAATATATTATTATCAATATCATGTAATTTATGTTCAGCTTTTGCCATTTCAATTGCAGAATAGCATATGTCAATGATCAATATTAATCGTGGGATAGTGTGGTTCTAGGATTTAAATTTTGTTATGAAAAATCTCCTTTGATTACTTTCTCTGTCATTGTATTCCCAAATTAAGAAAAAGCTTGTGTGCAAAGCCATAGTTGTTGTAGTTTTCAAGAAATTACGTCACTTTATGTCCCTTGTACTGTGAAATCATCATAGGTAAAATATATTGCATTTTTGGTACAAAAATATGTTTTATAATTGAAATGTGAACTTGCAAAGCTTTAGGAAAGTGAAGAGGAGAAAATCATATAAACATGGGGCTGGAGTGCTAGCAATTTTGGCTTGGGGGAAACTAAATAATTCCAAAATAATTGTCATGATCATGAAGCCACTTAACAGCATTACTGAAACTTTTCTTGCATAACTGTTGCAACCACCCGACAACTCTAGAGGTGCATTGATATCAAATCATATCATAGTGAGCTAGATAATTTATGTTTGAAAATATCACGTGTACTGATCATATTGGATGATGTTCAGGTCCTTATCTGAAATTAGTGTCTACAGCTGCTAGCATTGTTGTAGGATATTGCACCGATAATTATTCACTATTCATATTAGTCATTTTTATGCATTTGAAAATAACCCTTAATGCACCTTTGCTCAATGCAGATAAAAGTTCTTTTATTGGCTGTGAAAGATTTTGATCCTGATTGTGGAGATTCTGCTTATACCGTAGGCATTGTTGACTTGTTACTCAAGTGTGTTGAATTGTCATATAGAGCTGGTAACTTTCTAATTGTTATATACTTCTAACAGTATCATTGTCTAAAAGCTGCTTGAATTTATTTATTTTTCCCATTGGTGCTGAGTAGTTCTGATTTCCTAATTTGACTCTGCAGAGGCTGGTTCTGTCAGATTGCGCGAGGATATACATAATGCCCATGGATATCAATTCCTTGTTCAATTTGCACTAACACTTTCAAACATGACAGAAAGCCAGGGCTTTCAATCCATTCCTTCTGATGATGACAAAGATGTTGCTCCAGATGACTCCCAAAATAGCAGAGAACAAAATTTCAATGAACCAGAAAAGTCTTCCATTCAATATCTCTCACCAACTCTGTCTAGGTTGCTAGATGTTCTTGTTAATCTAGCTCAAACTGGGCCAAGTGAGTCTCCACCTACTTACGGGGGTAAGGGTTCTAAGCCTTCTCAGAGCAAGGGTGGTGGTCATATCAAAAGTCATACATTATCTAGTGATTGGCTTGGTGATGAATTATGGGAGAAGGACAATGATAAAATTAAGGACCTCGAAGCAGTCCAGATGTTGCAAGATATTCTCCTTAAAGCCAGTAACCAGGAGTTGCAGGCCGAAGTTCTAAATAGACTGTTCAAAATTTTTTCAGGTCATTTAGATAACTATAAGTTGTGTCAACAATTACGTACTGTTCCACTTTTAATCCTGAATATGGCTGGTTTTCCTTCTTCTTTGCAAGAGATAATCTTGAAAATTCTCGAGTATGCTGTGACTGTAGTAAATTGTGTTCCTGAGCAAGAGTTACTGTCACTTTGTTGCTTATTGCAGCAACCAATAACATCAGAGTTGAAGCAGACAATACTTTCTTTCTTTGTAAAACTCTTGTCTTTTGACCAACAGTACAAGAAAGTTCTGCGAGAAGTTGGTGTTTTGGAAGTTATGTTAGATGATTTGAAGCAACACAGGATTTTAGGTCCAGATCAACAGAATGTTAACTTCAACCAGCTAGAGAGAAAAAGTAGCTCAAGTAGCTTTAAGAAGCACATGGGCAATAGAGATGTTATTATTACTTCTCCCAAGCTTATGGAATCTGGTTCAGGGAAGTTTCCTATTTTTGATGTTGAAGCTACAATTTCTATTGCTTGGGACTGCATGGTATCTTTGTTGAAGAAAGCTGAGGCCAATCAAGCTTCATTCCGCTCCGCTACTGGTGTGACTGCCATGCTGCCTTTTTTGGTGTCCGATATACATCGTCCAGGGGTTCTCAGGATATTGTCATGTCTTATAATTGAAGATACCTCACAGGTTTGTTGTCACATTTTACAAAAATTTCTAAATTTTAAATTATGACTGTTCCATATGTAAGTCACGGGAATGAAGAAAGTTGATAATGATTTCAAATCTATTGGCAATTGATATTGTTTTAACAAGTTTATCCTTCAAGAGAGAGTATTAGTTAATCTTTATAATAGATAGTATTCATTATAAATTGTAGAAAAGATGTAACATAATTAAGGTATGTTAGTAAAGAAATGATGAATGCACGTTAAAATTTCAAAGGGGTTTTGATAAAAATGACAAAGGAAAAACTCACGAAGGTCTTATATTTAGGGGGACGAAGGTAGTATAAAATTGCTATTAGTTAGAACAATATTATTTTTGAATAGAAGGAGACATAAACCATCTAATTCAAGCTGGATGGTTTAAATTGAGGAGGGCCATCAGAGAATTTATGCGACACAAAAGTACCGCGCAAGAAGGAAAATTTTTATTGGACGCCAATAAGGCATGCGATGTTGTACGAGACAAAATGCTGAGCGGTTAAGAACCAACACGAGAAGAAAGTTAGTACAGCAGATATAAGGATGTTGCGTTGGATGTGCGGTAAGACTAGTTGAGAATCGAGATAAGATTAGAAATGATAATATTAGAGTGTTGGGGTAACACCTATAGTAGAAAAGACGAAGGAAAATAGACTTAGGTGGTTTGGCATGTAGAGAGAAGGCCAGTTGATTCTGTTGTAAGGAAAGTAAATTAGATGAAGAGGAGTCAAACAACTAGAGGTAGCTGACTCCAGTTAGTGGCATAAGGCTTGGTTTTGGTTGTGTTATTTGTGTTGGGATGCAAACTACCTTTAAGATTACTAATGTTGCTTTTTTACTCTGTTGAAATCATCAAAATGATTGATTATCTTGTCCCATTATAACTCTTTCCAGGCACATCCTGAAGAATTAGGCGTGTTGGTTGAAATTTTGAAAAGTGGAATGGTATCGAGTGCATCTGGATCCCAGTACCGACTTTCCCTTGATGCAAAATGCGACACTATGGGAGCACTGTGGCGTATCCTGGGAGTTAATAGCGCTGCTCAGAAGGTTTTTGGTGAAGCCACTGGTTTTTCTCTATTGCTTACGACACTCCATGGGTTCCAAAGTGATGAAGACTTGGACCAATCCTCATTGAATTTTTACGCAAAGGTTTTTACCTATTTATTGCGTGTTGTAACCGCTGGAGTGTCTGACAATGCTGTTAATAGAATGAAACTGCATGCAATCATATCGTCGCAAACTTTCTTTGATCTTCTGTGTGAGTCTGGCCTACTTTGTGTGGAGCATGAAAAACAAGTCATCCAGTTGATGTTAGAACTTGCTCTTGAAATAGTGATTCCGCCTTTCTTAGAATCTGAAGGCTTGACAAAATCAAATGCAATTGAGAATGAGTCTTCTCAGAATCTTTTATTGACTCCGTCAGGTCCAGTTAATCCTGATAAAGAGAGAGTTTACAATGCTGGCGCTATTAAGATTATGATTCGTTCATTATTGATGTTCACTCCTAAGGTGCAGTTAAATTTTTTAGACTTAATTGAAAAGTTGGCTCGTGCTGGCCCCTTTAATTTGGAAAGCCTCACTTCAACAGGTATTTTCTACGCTGTTTACCTCAAGCTGTTTACCTCAATTCTTTTATTTTCTATTCTTGATGCTCACTTTTTTCCTGGTATTTATAGGTTGTGTGGAACTTTTGCTGGATACAATCCACCCTTTTCTTTCGGGTTCATCTTCCTTACTCTCTCGTGCATTGAAGATTGTAGAAGTTCTTGGTTCTTACAGGTAGGGTGCATGTTATTGGCTGTTCTCTAAAGTAAATACATCCATTTGATCTGCTCCCCTATTATATTTGATAACATTATGTTTCTGTTGATTAGGCTATCTGCATCTGAACTTCGTACGCTCATCAGATATGTTATACAAATGAGGCTGAAAAATTCTGGTCATATAATTGTTGAAATGATGGAAAAATTAATTCTGATGCAAGACATGTCCTCAGAGAATATCTCTCTAGCACCATTTATGGAGATGGATATGCGCAAGATTGGGCATGCTGCCATTCAGGTTTCGTTGGGTGAAAGATCATGGCCTCCAGCTGCTGGTTATTCATTTGTTTGCTGGTTCCAGTTTCAAAATTTTTTGAAGTCGCCATCCAAAGATTCTGACCCTTCTAAAGCTGTCCCTTCCAAGAAGCGCTCTGGCCCAAATGGACTACAGGAGCGACATATCTTAAGGATATTTTCTGTTGGTGCTACCAACAATGATGAAGCAACCTATGCTGAACTTTATCTCCAGGAGGATGGCGTTCTAACTCTTGCAACCAGCAACTCTTCCTTCTTATCATTTTCTGGTTTAGAACTTGAAGAAGGAAGGTGGCATCACCTTGCAATCATTCACAGCAAGCCAAATGCTCTTGCTGGGCTGTTTCAAGCTAGTGTTGCATATGTTTATCTAAATGGGAAGTTAAGGCACACTGGGAAGTTAGGATACTCACCCTCTCCACCTGGTAAACCATTGCAAGTCACTATTGGGACATCAGTTGGCAGTGCGAGAGTTAGTGACTTAGCATGGAAACTACGCTCTTGCTATCTTTTTGAGGAAGTGCTTACACCCGGCTGTATTTGTTTTATGTATATACTTGGTAGAGGATACAGAGGGCTCTTTCAGGACACTGATCTTCTACAATTTGTACCTAACCAGGCCTGTGGTGGTGGTAGTATGGCCATATTAGATTCTTTAGATGCTGATTTGACTTTGGTTGCTAATGGTCAGAGAGTGGATACTACTAGCAAGCAGGGAGACCTAAGGGCAGATGGAAGTGGAATTGTCTGGGATTTGGAGAGACTCGGAAACCTTTCTTTACAACTTTCAGGGAAGAAACTCATTTTTGCATTTGATGGAACTTCTACAGAATTTATTCGATCTTCAGGTAGTTTTTCAGTGCTCAATTTGGTTGATCCCACGTCAGCTGCTGCGTCTCCTATTGGAGGTATGTATTTAAATTTATAAAGTTACATACTTTGTTTCTTTCTCCGGCTGGAATTGTTTCTTCAATTAGTTTATTGATATTTTTGGGGTTGCAGGTATTCCACGATTTGGACGACTCTGTGGAGATACTTACATCTGCAAGCAAGATGTAATTGGAGAGACTATCCGTCCTATTGGTGGGATGGAACTTGTCCTTGCTCTTGTTGAAGCTGCAGAAACTAGGGATATGCTGCATATGGCTTTGATTCTACTTGCCTGTGCTCTTCACCAAAATCATCAAAATCTTAAGGACATGCAAACATATAGGGGATACCACCTGCTTGCTCTTTTTTTGCGTCGTAGAATGTCATTATTTGACATGCAATCTCTTGAGATATTCTTTCAGATTGCTGCCTGTGAAGCTTCATTTTCTGAACCCAAAAAGTTGGAAACTACCCAGGCTAACATGTCTCCTGCTGCATCACTGCAGGAATCCAATCTTGAGGATAATTTTTTGTCGAAGTTTCAGGATGAGAATTCTTCAGTTGGGTCTCACGGAGACATGGATGATTTTTCTGTACCAAAAGATTCGTTTAGTCACATTTCAGAGCTAGAAAATACTGATATTGCTGCAGAAACTTCAAATTGCGTTGTCTTGTCAAATGCGGACATGGTTGAACATGTATTGTTGGATTGGACATTGTGGGTAACAGCCTCAGTTTCAATCCAAATTGCATTACTTGGTTTTCTTGAAAATTTAGTGTCTATGCACTGGTATAGAAATCATAATCTTACAATTTTGCGGCGAATCAACCTTGTTCAGCATTTACTAGTTACATTGCAAAGGGGTGATGTTGAAGTTCCTGTCCTTGAAAAATTGGTTGTGTTGCTTGGGGTCATTTTGGAAGATGGGTTTCTATCTTCTGAGCTTGAAAATGTGGTTAGATTTGTGATAATGACATTTGATCCACCAGGGTTGGCTCCACAACGTCCAATTATGAGAGAATCAATGGGAAAACATGTGATTGTCAGAAATATGTTACTAGAGATGCTAATTGATCTACAAGTCACAATTAAGTCAGAAGAGTTGCTTGAGCAGTGGCATAAAGTCGTTTCTTCCAAGTTAATTACATATTTTCTTGATGAAGGAGTTCACCCCACAAGTATGAGATGGGTCATGACTTTACTTGGCGTGTGTCTTACTTCCTCTCCAACATTTGCACTTAAATTTCGAACCGGTGGAGGTTATCAAGGTTTGGTTCGCGTGCTCCCCAGTTTTTATGATTCCCCAGATATCTATTACATTTTGTTCTGTTTGATATTTGGCAAGCCAGTTTATCCTAGGTTACCAGAGGTCCGCATGTTGGACTTTCATGCCCTTATGCCAAATGATGGAAATTACACGGAACTTAAATTTGTAGAATTGTTGGATTCTGTGGTTGCTATGGCAAAAACTACTTTTGATAGAGTAAGCATGCAGTCAATGCTTGCCCACCAAACTGGCAATCTTTCACAGGCTGGTGCAAGCCTTGTGGCTGAGCTTGTAGATGGAAATTCAGACATGGCTGGTGAGCTTCAAGGAGAAGCTCTTATGCACAAGACCTATGCTGCTCGTCTTATGGGTGGAGAGGCATCAGCTCCTGCTGCTGCAACTTCTGTTCTACGATTTATGGTTGATCTGGCTAAGATGTGCCCCCTTTTTACTGCTGTTTGTAGGCGTCCTGAATTTCTTGAAAGCTGCATTGACTTGTATTTTTCTTGTGCAAGGTTTGTTTTGAGATGATCTCTTGGTATCTATTTTGCATTACTTTTCTTATATTTCTCCCTTCTAATCATAGGTTACTGCATACATTACATTGCATGGAATGAGTCCTTTTCATTTATCAAAAGCTTTTATTCTTTCAGGGCTGCACATGCTGTTAAAATAGCCAAAGAACTCTCTGCAGTGACGGAAGAAAAAACCTTGAATGATGGTGATGATACCTGCAGTTCCCACAATACATTTTCTAGCTTGCCTCTGGATCAGGATCAGTCTGTCAAAACCTCTATTAGTGTCGGTAGCTTTCGTCAAGGACAGGTAAGTTCAAGTTCTGATGATATGGCTGCACCAGCAAACTCTATGGTTGGTGAGAAATCAGACAATGTTACAGTAACAGGGCCAGAGTCAAATGTTACTGTAACCGAGCCAGAATCAAATAAATCTCTCCATGAAGACACACAAACTGTTCAGAGCTTGGATGGTGATATTGCTTATCAGGGCTCTGTCTCTTCCAGTGCACATGAGTTTAGCTTTCACAGTAACAAAGGCAATTTGGACATCCACCTGCCAACATATTCCCAGAGTTCTGCATCTCTTGCTGTTCTGGATTCTCCTGCTTTTTCGGAAAAATCCAGTACTAGAACTCCTCTTACATCTTCTACATCACCAGTTGTGGCGTTGACATCTTGGCTGGGAAGCTCAAGCCATAACGAAGCAAAATCTCCCTTAACTCCTACTCCTTCATTCAGTTCTTCTATGTCTGCTGTGGAATTTGATTCATCTTCAAACCCGAAGTCTAATTTTCAAGAGGCATCTGCTGCAAATGCTTACTTTACAGTAACCTCAAAGCTGCTTTTGGATATAGATGATTCTGGATATGGTGGTGGTCCTTGCTCTGCAGGAGCTACTGCTGTATTAGATTTCATTGCAGAAGTCCTTTCTGAATTTGTGACAGAGCAGGTGAAAGCATCACAGCTTATAGAGAACATCTTGGAAAGTGTTCCTCTATATATCGATAGTGAACCTGTGTTGGTTTTCCAAGGACTGTGCCTTGGGAGATTTATAAACTTCCTTGAGAGGCGACTGCTGCGTGATGATGAAGAAGATGAGAAAAAGTTGGATAAGATTCGTTGGTCTTCAAATTTAGATGCTTTGTGCTGGCTGATAGTGGATCGGGTATACATGGGTGCTTTTCCTCAACCTTCAGGGGTACTGAAAACTCTTGAATTTTTGTTGTCGATGTTGCAATTGGCAAACAAAGATGGTAGAATTGAAGAAGCCGCTCCTGCTGGAAAGAGGCTCTTGTCAATTGGAAGAGGAAGTAAGCAACTTGAGGCTTATATTCACTCAATTCTTAAAAATACTAATCGGATGATATTATATTGCTTCCTCCCAATTTTCTTAGTTAGTATAGGGGAGGATGATCTCCTTTCACGGTTGGGTTTTCTCATGGAACCAAAAAAGAGACCATCCTCGACTTCTTCTCAAGACGATTCAGGGATTGATATATACACTGTCTTGCAATTATTGGTTGCTCATAAAAGAATAATATTCTGTCCCAGCAATACCGATACAGATCTTAATTGCTGTCTATGTGTGAATCTAGTATCTCTTCTATGTGATAAAAGACATAATGTACAGAATATTGCTATAGATGTATTCAAGTATCTTCTGGTACATAGGAGGGCTGCATTAGAAGACTTGCTTGTTTCCAAACCTAATCAAGGGAAGCAACTTGATGTACTTCATGGTGGTTTTGATAAATTATTGACTAGAAGTTTGTCAGAGTTTTCTGAGTGGTATCAGAATACTGAGCAGATTGTGAATAAGGTATTGGAGCAGTGTGCTTGCATTATGTGGGTGCAGTATATTGCAGGATCAGCAAAGTTTCCAGGAGTAAGAATCAAAGGGATAGAAGGTCGGCGAAAGAAGGAAATGGGAAAAAAAACTCGAGAGACTGCAAAATTAGATTTAAGGCACTGGGAGCAGGTAAATGAGCGAAGATATGCACTGGATTTAGTTCGTGATGCAATGTCCACTGAGTTGAGAGTTGTTAGGCAGGATAAGTATGGGTGGATTCTGCATGCTGAGAGTGAGTGGCAATGCCATCTTCAGCAACTTGTGCATGAACGAGGGATATTCCCACTAAGTAAATCCTCTTTGACCGAAGAGCCAGAATGGCAGCTTTGTCCAATTGAAGGTCCGTATCGAATGCGGAAGAAACTTGAATGCTGTAGACTTAAAATTGACACCATACAAAATATTCTTGACGGACAGTTTGAATTGGAGATACCAGAGTTGTCGAAAGGAAAAGTTGACCATGGTCCTAATGCATCCGATTCAAAACCTTATTTTCCACTGTTGACTGATGGGGCCAAACAGAATAGTTCTGACAGTGAGCAGTTTGAACCTTTCTTTGAAGATACGTTGGATAGTGTTAAAGATGCAGTTTCTGAGAAGAATGAGTGGAATGAAGACAAAGCTAGTAGCATGAATGCAAGCCTGCATTCTGCGCTTGAGCATGGTGCTAAGTCTAGTACAATGTCAGTTCCAATAGGAGAAAGCACACAAGGAAGATCTGATATGGGATCTCCTAGGCAATCTTCTGTGAAAGTTGATGATCCTAAAATTGCCGATGATAGGTCTGATAAAGAACTGTATGATAACGGTGAATACTTAATCAGACCTTTTCTGGAACCTTTGGAGAAAATAAGATTTAAATATAACTGCGAACGAGTTGTAGGTCTCGACAAACATGATGGTATATTCCTGATTGGTGAATTATGTTTGTATGTGATTGAAAACTTCTATATTGATGACTCCGGCTGCTTTTGGGAGAAGGAATGTGAAGATGAACTCTCAGTCATTGATCAGGCTTTGGGTGTCAAGAAAGATCTTAGTGGCAGTCTAGATTTTCAATCCAAATCAACTTTGTCATGGAGCACGACCGCTAAATCATTGGTTGGGGGAAGGGCATGGGCCTACAGTGGCGGTGCATGGGGAAAGGAAAAATTACAAACCAGTGGAAACTTACCTCATCCTTGGCGCATGTGGAAGCTTGATAGTGTTCATGAGATTTTGAAGCGTGATTACCAGCTTCGTCCTGTCGCTGTTGAAATATTTAGCATGGATGGATGTAACGATCTTTTGGTCTTCCATAAAAAAGAGAGGGAAGAGGTTTTTAAAAATCTAGTTGCCATGAATCTTCCACGGAATAGCATGTAAGTTATTTCTATTGGCTTATGTGATTTGTTACAACATATTTGTCGCCAATTTTCCTTTTTTCATATTTCTAGCAAGTAGCATTATGCTTTTGACTTTATTGCTTCTTTGGAACTTGGAAATATATGCTGCAATATTGATTGATGATGATTGTAGCATAAAAAATCTACAGATTGGAAGTATGTGCTATCAGTCAAGCGCTTCTCTTCTTTAGATGCTTTAGTGTTGTGTCATACATTTGCCTTTTTGCTTCGTTTTCTTACTATTGTTTTTCTGTATTGTATTAGGCTGGACACAACTATTTCAGGATCATCAAAACAGGAAAGCAATGAGGGCAGCCGTCTCTTCAAAGTAATGGCAAAATCCTTTTCAAAAAGGTGGCAAAGTGGAGAAATAAGCAACTTCCAATACCTTATGCATCTCAACACCTTGGCAGGACGTGGATATAGTGATCTTACCCAATATCCAGTCTTTCCATGGGTTCTTGCAGATTATGAGAGTGAAAATCTTGATTTGTCGGACCCAAAAACATTCCGTAGGCTTGATAAACCAATGGGCTGTCAGACACCTGAAGGAGAAGAGGAATTTAAAAAAAGGTTGGTCCATATGAATTGAGGTCAAGATGTTGTTTCTAGTTGCAAATTATCTTTGAATATATATGATGTTTCATTTGCAATCATTATCTGGGGATTATTAGCGAATATGTTTTTCCGCGTTTTTTGAAGCATGCTGATAAAATTAAATAAAATCTGTGTACATTCGCAAACAAAATTAAACAAATTATAAACTATAATATTGTGGAAGGAGGCATCAGAACAATTTTTGTATTTGCAGGAAATTATAGTTTTGTACACTTATCGTGAGTAGTGTGTTATCATTATATCATAGAAAAACATAAAATTGTAATCATGACACCATATCTATCTTGTAAGATACTTTCCCTTCTGATGTATCTCATTTACTTTATCATTTTTTATTAGATATGATAGCTGGGATGATCCAGAGGTTCCAAAGTTTCATTATGGATCTCATTATTCTAGTGCTGGAATCGTTTTATTCTATCTCCTCCGTCTGCCCCCATTCAGTTCAGAGAATCAAAAGCTTCAGGGTGGCCAGTTTGACCATGCCGATCGTCTTTTCAATAGTGTAAGGGATACTTGGTTAAGTGCTGCTGGGAAGGGAAACACATCTGATGTGAAGGAACTAATTCCAGAATTTTTTTATATGCCTGAGTTCTTGGAGAATCAATTCAATCTTGACTTGGGAGAGAAACAGTCTGGCGAGAAGGTTATTATACCAGTGCAATATATTATTGCTAATTTAAGTCTTCAGGAACAAAAATACAGGTTGAGTTACTAGTATATTTAATCTTTCTGGTGTTTCTTTTAGGTTGGGCATGTTTTCCTACCTCCCTGGGCAAAAGGTAGCTCTCGAGAGTTCATCAATAAGCATAGGGAAGCTCTTGAATCTGATTTTGTCTCAGAAAATTTGCACCACTGGATAGACCTCATTTTTGGATATAAGCAGCGAGGGAAGGTGGGTGTTTCATTTTGCTCTACAGATACTTGCTTCACATTTTCTTTGACTGATCTCATAATTACTGAATCTAATTAGTGTACTGTTTAATTTTATATTTGTTTTAATTTAAGTTTCGCTATTCTATCTAATTTCACTTTCTTTAATCATTTACTATCTGTGGAAGGCATATTGTTAGTTGTGCGACATGAGTACATGATCATTATGCTCTATTTCATTTAATCAAACATCCTAAAAAAGTTTCTAAGGATTATTTTTATTAAAAAGCTAGAAGAAACTGACCCTGAATCCTTGCTCTGTATTTTCTATATTACATCACATGCATTTCCATATTTATTGATGATCCTGTCAAGAATAAGTTTTTGACAAATGTGCTAATTTCACCTCCATTTTTTATTCCGTAAATATTTCGTATCTTCTGTTTCTAATATCTACTTTTCTATACAATGAACAGGCTGCTGAGGAATCAGTCAACGTGTTCTATCATTATACATATGAGGGGAGTGTAGACATAGACTCAGTTACAGATCCTGCCATGAAAGCATCTATTTTAGCACAAATTAATCATTTTGGGCAGACACCAAAGCAACTGTTTCTCAAAGCACACGTGAAAAGGCGAACTGACAGAAAACTTCCTCCTCATCCCCTTAAACATTCCAGTCATCTTGTTCCACATGAGATCCGCAAAAGTTCTTCACCTATCACTCAAATTGTTGCTCTCCATGATAAAATTCTCATAGCGGGAACTAACAATTTGCTTAAACCAAGAACATATACCAAATATGTTGCTTGGGGTTTCCCTGATTGTAGCCTGAGATTTTTGAGCTATGAACAAGATAGACTTATTTCAACACATGAAAATTTACATGGAGGTAATCAAATTCAATGTGCTAGTGTTAGCCATGATGGTCAGATTCTGGTTACTGGGGCCGATGATGGGCTTGTTAATGTTTGGAGAGTTAGTAAGTTTGGGCCTCGTGCCTTACGGCGCTTGAAGTTGGAGAAGCCACTTTGTGGGCACACAGCCAAAATCACTTGCCTTCAAGTATGCCAGCCTTACATGCTTATTGTGAGTGGATCAGATGATTGTACAGTTATTATATGGGATCTCAGCTCGATGGCATTTGTACGGCAACTCCCAGAATTCCCGGCACCAATTTCAGCAGTTTTTGTTAATGACTTGACTGGGGAGATTGTTACAGCAGCTGGTATTCTTCTGGCAGTTTGGAGCATCAATGGTGATTGCCTGTCAATGATCAACACATCACAACTGCCATCTGATTCTATTCTCTCAGTGACAAGCAGTACATTTTCCGATTGGCAGGAAACAAAGTGGTACGCAACTGGCCATCAGAGTGGTGCTGTTAAGGTATGGCAAATGGTGCACGTTTCTGACCCAGATAGCTCCCTCAGCAAATCAGGTTCTAGTGCGTTCAGAGGGTTAAATCTTGGTTCAAAAGAACCAGAATACAGATTGATCCTACGCAAGGTACTCAAGTTCCATAAGCATCCGGTTACTGCTCTTTATCTCTCAACTGATCTGAAACAGCTATTAAGCGGGGATTCAGAAGGGCACTTGCTTTCCTGGACACTACCTGATGAGAGTCTGCGAGGTTCATTAAATCAGGGGTGAAGCTGGTGAATGATATTTAATTGTGCTGACTTTGGCTTTTGACTAGCCTTTAATTGTTGAATCCTAACATCGGCTTCTGATGGATCTCACTTGTTGAAAGACGGGTTCGTGTTCATAATTAGTGAAAATTGCAAAAGAATGCTGACCGGATTGAAACAGGGTAAACACAGTTGGCAAGAAAACCGTGAGACCACGTCACACGTAGGTGAAGCATCTGCGAAGAAAGCCGAGTGTTAAGTGGAAAAGGAAGTCAAATGTTGCTGGTGGTCTTGTATTTTGGTGCCTGGCGAAGAATATTTTGATTTTGCCAAGAGAGATCTAGTGTTCTTTCTTTGATGTACATATATGTGAAGCAGCTTGTAATGTGTATTTAAGTTGTATAGTAAAAAAGGCAAGTCGTTATGTGGAACGTTATTGAAATGATAGGGTACTATATGAGAGGTATGGTTATGGGATAGTTGGTGGGGTACGTATAATCCATTTACGGAAATTCTTTTTCCATAGTAACACTGGGGCATTTCTTTTAGTGTGCTCCCTGATAGTAATGAAAGAAACTAAAAGGTTATTTTCCTTTCATTTGCACATTTACTGACTATTCCTCCGATTTTGTACTCTGCTTATTTTTTCTCTTGATGCCATATAATTTGTAAAACAAGAACCGAAGAAAATTTCAATCTATATAAATGAAAAAACAAATTAACAGGGAAAAATATATATTTTAGTTAACTAATGTGTCTCGCAATTTCTTATCTATTTAAGATAAATATTTCTCTAGTGTTTTTCAATAGTTATCATTGATAAAGGAAGTATCCTGTGTTTTTTCATATGTTATCAAAAAAATGTTCATGTGTTTTAATTATCAATTAAAAATAATTATCTTGTATTTTTTATATCAATAAGCGACAAGTATTTGTTATATTTGTTTGTATTTTATTTTGATAGATTGTACATTTGTTTGTTATGTTTCTTTTTCAATAAAAAATATTCAAATTAATTAATGAGTGATTTAGATAAAATAGTTGTATGTTAATTATATGTATTAAGGGATATTCAATTATTTTATCTAATGTATGAATGTGATGAGATATCTCGTGATAGATTGGTTAGAATAAAATATTAAATTAATTTGATAGATTGTAAATATTAAATTAATTTTCTTTTTAATAAATAATATTCAAATTAATTAATGAGTGATTTAGATAAAATAGTTGTATATTGATTATATGTATCAAGGGATATTCAATTAGAGAATTTCTTTATCCACCTCCCTATGGGGTAACCCCCAGCGAAATCTCCCATTTGCCCCTACTTCGGAGATGCATCTCCGAAGTAATTTTATTTTTTTTATTTTTTTTTACTTCGGAAATGCATCTCCAAAAATACCATTTTTTTGGTGTTTTCGGAGATGCATTTCCGAAATGCATGAAAATTCAAAAAAGGGAATATTTCAGAAGTTCATTTCCGAAAACATATCTGCATATACAATTTTCCCTCCTTCACTATTTCATCATTTTTTCTCCAAAACTACTCCAAACCCTCTCCAAAACTCAATCAATCTCCATCCATTTTTCGTCTCAACATCAAGTTTCAAACTGTTGATCACGTTAAAGGGAGCATAGAAAGCTACAATTTGAGGTAAACATCTCTCATTTCATCCCCTATTTCACTACATTGATTCAACAATTTTCTGCTGAAACCTGCGATCGTTCGGAAGTTCATTTCCGAAACAGTTTTGGCCAATTTTGCTAATTTTTGCATATGTTAGGTATGGTGCATCCGGACAATATTGTGCACGACGACGTAGTAGCTAACGTTAGTAGCGATCCGGGTATCGACGTTAAATCGATGATCGATGCGGTTGATGTTCGGCAACAATTTACAAATGATCGGAGCTTCGCTAGTCGCGAACAATTGTTTGATTGGGTTCATAACGAAGCTAGTAAACTTGGATTTGGAATTGTTATTTTAACGCCTGACAATGGAAATAGCAAGCGAAAAGCTTTCGTTGTTTTGAATTGCAAACGGGGTGGGAGTTATGTACAATCAAACCGGATGTTAAAACACGAAGACATGGGATCGAGAAAGTGCGGGTGTCTGTTTAAGTTGCGCGCGACTCTGAGGGTTGATGATTTGTGGCGTTTAAGCGTCATTTGTGGAATTCATAATCATGCCTTGGATGCCAAGTTACACGGGCATCCAATGGCGTGTCGTTTGTCCCGCGAAGAGAAGATTGTGATTTCGGATTTATCGATAGTTAAAGTGGCGCCTCGCAACATACTTGTCGATTTGAAACGGAAAAAACCGGATAACGTTTCAAATATCAAGCAAGTTTACAAGGAACGGCACAATCTTAAAGTTTTGAAAATGGGCCCTCGGTTGGAAATGCAACAACTTTTGAAACTATTAGGCGATAACCAATACGTGTCAAGCTTCCGAACGTCCGAGCACAAAGTTACTGTGCGTGATATTTTTTGGACTCATCCCGAAAGTATCAAATTGTTCAACACATTTCCAACCGTTCTTGTCATGGATTCACGTACAAGACAAACAAATATAGGCTTCCTCTTCTAGAGATAGTCGGTGTGACCTCGACGGACAAGACTTATTCGGCCGGGTTTGCTTTTTTGGTGTGTGAAAAAGAAGAAAACTTTACATGGGCATTGGGAATATGCAAGTCTTTGTTAGTTGATCAAAAGGTTATGCCAAACGTCATTGTTACCGACCGGGACAATGCTTTGATGAATGCGGTCGATACCGTCTTCCCGAAATCGACCGCGTTACTTTGCCGGTATCACATAACTTGCAACGTGAGAAGTAAGTTGAAACCCGCGGTTGGGATAAAATATAGGCCGGATGAAAACGGTAAAGTTATCAAAGCCGGTGTTGTTGTGGAGAGGATAATGGCGGCATGGAGGGAGATTTTAGATGCACACTCCGAAGAGGTGTATAACGAGAAATTGGTACACTTTAGGTCTTTGTGCGTTTCCATTAAGACTTTTTGTCATTACGTCGAATCCACAATTCTTGACAAAGTCAAGGAAAAAGTTGTGTGCGCTTGGACAAATCGAGTTAGACATCTTGGTTGCACCATGACTAACCGAGTTGAATCCGCACATGCGGTCTTGAAGATGTGGTTGGATGATAACAAGGGAGATTTGTGTCGGGGATGGGACACCGTGAACCAAATGCTCCAAAATCAACACAATGAAATTCAAACATCGTTCGGTCGGAGCAAGACGGTTATGGAACATCGATTTAAGGGCCAAATTCTATTCTCCCAATTGATTTACAACATATCCCGTTCGGGTTTGAATTTTATGTTTCATGAGGCGAAGCGGGCGGAGACCACGGGTCCGGATAGTTCTTTATGTGGGTGCACCATTAGAAAGACATACGGCCTTCCGTGTGCTTGTATACTTTCAAAAAAAATGAAGTTGAATTCACCGATACGCATGGATGAGGTAATCGACCATTGGAAGAAGCTTCGTTTTGATGATTTTGACTCGCCGAAAGAAAATGACTCCAAAATCACTATCTCCGATGAGTTGGAAGTGATAATTGAGAAGTTTGCTAATGCGGATGACACAATGAAAATGCACATAAAAGAACAATTATGAAAAATTTCATTTCCGGAGACCACCGATTTGAAACCGCCATCTCAACCGGTTAAAACGAAAGGTGCACCGAAAAAGTCCAAAAATACACAAGAAGACACATCAACAAAAAGATCTCCTTCCTACTTTGAACATGTTGATGCATTGTTCCCGGATTCACCGACTCCAAAATCCAAGTGTAGTGGTAACAAAGGAGCCCGTATTTCGAAGCCACCTCGCACACCACCGATCAAAAAATCACCCGTTATATACATTGATGAGATGCCACTTTTTATGCACAAATATATCGATAATATAATTGATGTTGGAGGCGACGATAATTGTGGATATCGGGCCGTTGCGGGTTTGCTTGGTAAAGGGGAAGAAAATCACACTTTAGTTCGACGGGAACTTCTTTCGGAGTTTACTTCGCATCGGGACATCTACGCCCGACTATATGAGAATTAAGAAAAGTTTGAGAAACTCCATGATTCACTTGTTCCATCACTTACCGGTATCGCTTCGGTTTCAAAGTGGATGTCATTCCCCGAGATGGGTCATCTAATAGCAAGTACATATGATCGGGTGTGTGTCGATTTGACGAGATTTGGACTAAGTGAGACTTTCTTTCCACTTCATAGTCGACCGCCATTAGACGCGTCGAGCCGCATCATATGCATCGGGTATCTAAGATCGCGGCAGTTTGTGCAAGTGTTTTTGAAACCGGGGTGTCCTATACCGGATACTTCTTGTCAATGGACGACACATCATTCAAATGAGGCGGAGACTTGGCCGGATCCTTTCGTTTCAAGAATGGTGGAGTTTGAAGAAATGATGAGCCAAGAGCGTGAGCAAAATAGAGAGTGGTCGAAGAACATACCTATTTTAGATTTAGGAGCCACCGATTGGTTCGGTGAATTTTAGTTTGTACCAGACCGTTTTTTGTTTGTAATGACCGTTTTTGTATGTATTGTCGTTTACCATGTAAAATCGGACCGATTCAATACATATATAATATAAGTATGTTTTATGTCATCATTGTCTAATTTATGTCTATTTTGAATGCTTTTGGTATTGTTCACACAAAACACTCAGCAATGCACAAAATGCAAAATTCACCTCTGTTTCTGCATAATTCGGAAATGAACTTCCGAAATATACTTGTTTTTAGCCAAATTTCGGAAGTTCATTTCCGAAAATACCACAAAATGTAGGATAAGGTTTGTTAGGCCATCATTGCCCCAATAAGTCTATAAATACAACACACTCTTCTTCATCCTCTTCACACCAGAAAACACAAATGACACAAACCTACCCCCACCTAGCATTCGTCTACTTCACCACTGGCTACCCGATGCCGTTTCAATTCCGCTTCTCGCGCGACACGCCATTTGCGGAGTTGATAACGTCGCTCAACACGCTATTGCAATATCCGGAAAATCGAAAGGTTATCAAGCTCGAGTACCGCTCGCCATCGCTTAACGACGACAGAGAAGTTGAGTTCACACCTTTTGAGATCAAGAACGACGAAGATTTAGCGTTTTTGTGGACAACTTTTGACCGATTTTCTTCGAAGGGTCCGATCGAGTTGGACGCGAAACTTCAAAGATCGGGGGACGACGTTATCAAAATGTTGACTCATCCTCACCTACCCGTGTTTAACAATATGTAACTTTAATCTTATGTAGTGTGATCGATGTAATCTTCATCCGATTAAATAAAGCGAATCGTTGTTGTTTGTTATTTTTCTTCTGTCTAGACCTTATTTCGGAAGTACATTTCTGAATTCTTCCAAGGGGGGTGAATTCAGAGATGAACTTCCGAATACACAAATTTTCTGGAAAACAACTTTATTTCGGAAATACATTTCCGAAATCAGTGTTTTTCATAAAAAAACAAGTTTTCAGAAATACATTTCCGAAAACACCTTTTTTTTCAATAAAAGCACATTTTCGGAAATGTATTTCTGAAACAGGGGGTATTTTGGTAAATTCACCAGAGGTGACCAAGAAAGTTAGGAGGTGAGTAAAGAAATTTCCTTCAATTATAGTTGTATATTAATTATATGTATCAAGGGATATTCAATTATTTTATCTAATGTACGAATGTGATGAGATATGTCATGATAGATTAGTCAGAATATGACTTATAGGATATGCCTACAACATCAAAGTACATGCATTAATTCACTATTGAATAAATTCCTAAGTCTCACAATAATAGTCATGCATTTCCTTTAAAAGTTTTGCTTTTCCTAACAACTTTACTATTTGGTGACCAAGTATTACTACTTGCTTTTTTATCCACTACACCAGATCTATTTATTAGAAGATTCCTTAATACACATAAACTGTTGTTATGTATTTCAGATAATTATCTAAATAAATAAATATATATCATAAAACATGAGTAAATATGTCACTATTATTCAATCATATCACACAAAAGATTACTTTGTCATTAAATTTCACATCGACCAACACAAGGAGTTTACCTCATGGTAAGCAAAGTAAATACAACAGAGAAGGATAATAAGTTAAACATTTCTAATCAAAGTGATAAAGAAATGATAAACCTAAAAGTGACACTTCAATCAGTCAACAAGAGACGTCTTTAGTCACACCTCAAATGTGATATTCCTTCAGAAATGGTATGGGCAGAGACATGACAGAACTATGGTTCACCCTTCATTACTTCTCTCTCTCTCTCTCTCTCTCTCTCTCTCTCTCTCTCTCTCTCTCTCTCTCTCTCTCTCTCTCTCTCTCTCTCTCTCTCCCTCTCTCTCTTTTTCTCAATTTTGAACCCTTTTTTCTCATGCCCTTGCAGACCCCTTTATAAGCATTCTTCAGCTTCTGCGTTGTCTCAATATTCGAATCCCGGGCCTTGTGAATATCCATTAATTTTAGCCAAAGAATATGACACATTAATTTGTATGCTAGTACTGGCACTAAGTACACACTTAACCATGGGGAGACAACACGATTTGTAGTAGACGTGCACTCTGCTACGGGATAACCTGTGGCAGTGCTTGCAAAAACTTTTCGGGCTTTTGTTTTCTAGCACTCACCCTTACTTCTTTGCCTTTACAATCTAACCTTATATGCTTTCTGTGTGATTTTTCCACATCACCACTGAAGACCTATTCCTTTTTCTTCTAGCTTAAAGATTACAATGTATTGACCTTATAACTCTGGCGTGATAGAACTTGTCAAGATGGCCATTCATGCACATAAAAAACAATATAAAAACTAAAAAAAGGGAGCACATAGTATGCTAATTACTAATTAAGATAAATGACTATAAAACACATTGAAGTAGTAAAGCAAAACTTTAACAAATAATCCAAGTATTAAGAGCTTAAATATCTCACAATAAACAAGTTATCATATCCCAAAATTTGAATCATTATCTGACCTTAAGTGATTCCACAAGAAATCATAAAATAAAAACCAATATAATTCACAACCAATTCCAACTGTATTATATTTATACATTGACACAACTCAACCTTGCATAACTGTATGTGTGTGTGTGTGCGTGTATGTGTGTCACGCGAGAAGACTTCTTTAAAGATATATAACCTATTTTTTTAGTTTAATTGCACTGTCCTATGGTCCAAAACTCACTTCTAAGTTTTATTAGGGTGTTAACTGCTTCATTCATTCATTCACAGGATGTTTGGGTTCATTTTGAACTTGTGGATTCTATTTGCACGACTTTATTCTCGTTTGTTAGGTATTTCACCTTTTCACCCGATGAGATCTTACTTGTAATGAGTCCAACCTGTTACTTAGAGCGAAATACATACTATTATTCCAATATCAGGCACCAGATCTTATCCACTATTTTTTCTCACATTTTATTTATTTTTTTTTAACATGCAGTAGTCTCACTTAACCAACCCTTTCTTAATAGCATTCCTACCCCTAAACTTAAAATAATCATTTTTTTTAACACAAGATGAACATTAAACTTCAACGACTTCATTAATCAAAAGACATAAAATATTAATAAAAAATCATAAGTGTGCAAAACCTTTAAATTTAAAGTAAGGACAATGTCCTCACTATTCCAAGTAAAATGGATCTAACATGACATAACAAGATATAAAATTAAAACAAACAATATCAATCATGATTCAGGTTGTATGTTTGAAAAATTAATACTAGTTAGGCTAAAATCCTCCTGCTCTATCTTGTTCCAGTCTTTTCATTTCTCTTCCTATTCTTTGCTTCCTTGCACTTTCCACTATGAATTTTTTCCTCTACAACAGCAACAACAATAATTTTATCTTCTTGGTCATGTATTTTGATGAAGACACAAAGGTCTTTTGTTGCTCTTTTGTAGGCTTCATAGCAATAACTTGTGTCACATCAGTTGACTCTTGGTTGAGAATATAAATACAAAAAAGGTTTATAAGAGGGGGTGGAGGGGGGGAAGGTTTATACGAAAAGGTTTATAGGCGGAAGCGAAAATAACATAAGACGGGAGCTTATAAGCCCATCACTATAATTTCTAGCCAAGATATTTCAATGTTATCACTAAAAACATGATCAATACAAGGACATAAACAAAATTGGATAATTCAAGCTGCTTGATCCAAGCAATTTAATATCCCACCATAGACATTCTTTTTATCACAATAGACTTAAGCATGATTCAATAGGTTTGATGTAACAAAAATCTATGCTTATACAATAAACCACTACAAGCATGATCTAACCTAGATGACATACAAAGTGTGCTATAATGTAATATTTACATAACAAATGTATAAAATAAAAGAGAGATAAGGAAGAAAGAGAGTAAACAAAGATATACTGGTTCGATGCTATCGTCCTCGCAGGTGCCTACTCTAGTTTTTAATAGTTTAAAACTATTGGAAAATAATCATGTCTTCAACTATTTTCAAACATTAATGTACACGTCTTTTGATATAACGAATTATCATCAATCCGAACACTAATAGCCACACTGCATTAGCTTACATACAAATCAAATGATAACTCCTCTTGTTGATGTATATACTCAAATGCCTCATACAAGATCCTCAAAGATTTTGATTCAATAATCTTGCTATCCATAATAACTTTCTCCAAGCTTCATTTCTACAACATTGTTTCCTTGAATCTAACAAAGACTTGTCTGACCGATTGCCATTAGCCTCACATAATTGGATAACTCCCAAATTTATGCTGCAACAACCTTCACATGGTTTCACCAAAGTCTTCAATGTTGTATAAAGACACTATTCTCTCTTTGTGAAGAACGCACAACCATAATCCATGTCAAGAAACAATTCTTCCACCTGATACACAAAAACATAGCTTCAAA
The DNA here is from genome assembly GCF_029867415.1 of Vicia villosa. Lineage (NCBI taxonomy): Eukaryota > Viridiplantae > Streptophyta > Magnoliopsida > Fabales > Fabaceae > Vicia > Vicia villosa. Next base: position 146,693,733 of record NC_081180.1, read on the forward strand.
GAAAAACATTAGCTTTCCTAATGTACCTTTAGTCAACCTCTCACACTCAATCTTTTGAGTTTGAGATCCATAACAATGGTTATTAACAAAGGTTGAAGATGATGAATAGTATCTAAAGAATCTCATTCACCGACAACTAATTATCACAACATCCACATTCTAGGAGGTTAATCACAAGGTATTAACAAGGATATATATGTTGCTGAATGAAGAACAAACGCTTGATTCTCTCAAGAGGGCAGAGAATGCGACATAGAACTTTACACTCTTGTGAGGTTCTCCACCTACACAACATCCTTACACCGCCTGTTCCTCACACAAATGTGATGGTTTCTGAATCGGGAAGATGATGCAAGTTCCATAGAGTCAAGGGACACCACACTCAAAATTTCTACTAGTTCAAAAAGGAAATTGAGAGACTAGTAAGGGAGGGACACCTTAAGAAATATGTGAAGGGTGAATCCTCCCATAAGTCAAAAAAGTATAACTTGCGAGAGCGAGATGACAATGGAAGCCCTAAGACCAGAAAAGAAAAAGAGGCGCGTTAGGGCAGAGGGAGTAAAGTCGCCTGCCACACGCTCAACACCATAGTTAGACGACTCGTTGGGGCGGGAAAACTAGCTCTGCTTGTAAAGGTTACGCTCGCCAGATCCTGAGTGTAGAAAAGCTCCCCGAAGTCGAGACTGAAGGCAAGCCCCAAACAATTAGAAACGACGATCGCCTTCTCGGAGAAAGATGCATTTGGCATCCACCCTCAAAATGACGACCCCATGGTCATTACTGTCAAGTGGGAAGACCGAGAAATCAAAAGAGTTCTCGTTTACCAAGATAGTTTGTCAAATATACTATAAAAGGAGGCATTTGAAAGACTTTCATAGGGATGAAAATTATACCCATAACCAATGGGTACCCGCAAAGATTTAAAGCTCTTCAGAGGATCATGGGCTGGATTCTCGGAGAAAAGGTACAAGTAAAGGGATACATCACCTCGAGGATCACTTTTGGAGAGCATTATAAATTCCAAGAGATAAAGGTTAGGTATTTTTTATTGATGCCCATCTCTTCATTCAAAATGATGATAAGGTAACCAACTTTTAACTGGTTGGGCGTTATCTTGTCCATTATGTATTTATGCAAGAAATACTCATTCTTAAATGGGAGGGCGTGAAATATACAAGGATATAAGGAGATCTCCAGGAAGTGTTATGTAGAAATCCCCAACTTGAAGAGGGTCTACACTCCAGGCGAGAAGGCCCGGAGGATTGACTCAGGAGTATAGTTTCTAGGATAAATTTGTAAAGGCGAGGATGCTTCCTCTCTAACCTTTGATGATATTTAAGATTGAAGGTCTAGAAGGGATGCCCTATGGAGACACCGACATATCTTTCATTTATTTATTTATTATTGTTTGATTAGTTTGTTGACCATTTTTATAGGCGAGTATTGCATCTCTGTCGATGTAAAGACAAGTTATTATGTGGGGTGCACTCTTTTCTCTCTGCGCTTTTGCATAGGGTGAGAGTTTTTATTGAGGCACCTCGTTTTTAATATTTTAGAAAATCTATATTTATGGCCTATTTCTTTCTTTGTAGGAAATCTAAAAGCTCAAGGGAAAATCTCCCATAGAGGCGATAATTTTGCATGATCCTTGCCGCGTATTGGGGAGATCAAAATCGTTGGACTCTCAAGTGGGATCATTCCCTCCCATAGAGGAGATCATTTAACTAGATCCTCAAGTGTAATCCTTTTTGCCCATAGGAGGTGATCAATATCGCTGGACCCTTGAGTGGGATCCTTGCCGCGACGATCATTTAGATGGATCCTTAAGTGAGATCCTTGCCGCTTATAGAAACAATCAAAATTGATGGATCCTTAAGTGGGATCCTTGTTTCTTATAGAGAAGATCATTTAGATGGATCCTTAATTGGGATCCTTGTCGCCCATGGAGGCGATCAAAATTGTCGGACCCTCAACTGGGATCATTGTCACCCTTAGAGGCGATCATTTAGCTGGATCCTCAAGTGGGATCCTTGTTGCCCATAGAGGTGATCAAAATCGCTGGAACCTTAAGTGAGATCCTTGTCATCCATAAATGTGATTATTTAGATGGGATCCTTGTCGTCCATAGAGGCAATCAAAATCGCTGGACCCTTAAGTGGGATCCTTGCTTCCCATATAGGCGATCATTTGCTGGATCCTTAAATACAGACCTTGTAACCCATAGAGGCAATTGTTCCATTGGATCCTTGAGGGGGATCCTTTCCACTCACAGAGGCGATCATTTCTTTGGATCCTCGAGGGGGATCCTTGCCACCCATAGAGGCGATCATTTCGCTGGATCCTCAAGAGGGATCCTTGTCATCCATACAGGCGATCAATTTACTGGATATTTAAGTAGGGTCCTTGCTGTCCTTAAAGAAAAACACAACGCCATATTTTAAAAAAGGGATCCTTGTCAAGTCCTCTTGTGAGTGATCAAATGATTACAAAAGGGACGATGACGATAGACACCCTCAGTTAAACACTAAAGGGTTAAAATTGCATAAATATAATTATAGAAGAAAATAACGATAATGGCAATTAATATAAAAGGTGCCCTCAAGGGCCCCACTGTTCATTACAATTATAAAAGTCCTCAAACGGGCGAATAAGTACAACGAAAATCCCAAAAAGGGGCAAAGAAATATAAAGCCTCTAGGGACCGAGAAAACCTAACCATCATTCTTACTCACGAGGCATTTTCTTCTCAACGACACTCTCTAGTTGAGGGGATCCAAACTCACTGCCATCCGTCACCTCGCTCTTTCCTAGAGTAATTCTCGAGAGAGGCGGGATTTCCAAGCTTTGGGGAGGACACTGCCTCCTCATCCACCAACTTTCCACCATGAACGACTTTGATATAGTTCATTAAGCTCAAATACAGTATGGGTTAAAGGAAGATGGCCTTCTCTTTGGCACACTCAAAATAGATGCCAGAAGTAGACACCTCCCTGTCGATGAGCTCTGAAACCTCTTTCTCCAACTCCATTTGACGAAGAAGAGCGATGATATACAAGGATTCTTGTAGGGATTACTTATCAACAGAGATTTCTTTGGCCTTGGATTTTACATCTGCCATATTTTCCCCCAACTTTTCCTTTTCTTTCTAGAGGGAATGCAACAACCTTTGGATTTCATTGTAACCATCCACTTGCTCATGGAGCATTGCTCCCAACTCTTTCTAAGATTTGTCTCGCTTTTTTGGGTCGACATTTTGTAACATGAGTTCCCTCAGTAAAATATTATCCTTCATGTTTACAATGGCCGAGGTTGGTTTGGAATGAAGGGCCTGGTAATGAGTAGGGAACCCCTTGGAGAAAAGGAGGTGAAAACTCTTGAACTAAAGGGTGTCGAAACCGACATCACTCTACAAAGTTGCAAGAGGCGAGGAAGCCTCTTCAATTGTAGGCACCTGAGTGCTCGCCTTTTCAATAATGGAAGGAGAACCTTACTCCAACCTTTGAGTCTTTATGTCAAGCGAGTATTGAGTCGAGTCCTCTCCTGACCTGTTCTTCCCCTCGCCATTGAAACCCTCAGGGTGACTCTAGGGATTGTTAGTGCCCGAATTAATAGACTTAAGTTTCTCCAACCTCTGTCTCCTCTTCCACTACTACAAATAACGCTTGTAACATCGGTCCCGAAATGTGTAACATCCTGATTTTTATATTAAGTAACTATTTATTTATTAGTTCATTTATTTAACTATTATGTGGTGTGATAATTAATTTATTTGTGAGATTATGTGTTAATTATGCTATTTGGATTATTAGGTGTATAATATAATAATTTGATTGGGCCTAATTATTAGAAGTAGTAGTAATAAGGGGGTGAGAGTAACTAAGCCCATTAACTAATAAGGACAGTAAGGGTAGAGATTAGGTTAATCTCATAACTTTCATTTGGTAAAAGAGAAGAGAGAGAACAAGAGAATAGAGAAAAGAGAAGAAAAACATAGAAGAAGAAGAAATCTTCAAGAGGTAAGGGGGATCCATGGATATATATGCTATGCAATTGGTAGATTACATGTTAGGTTTGCTTCATCACAATTTCTCATAACTTTGTATATTAGGGTTTATGTGGAATCCATAGAAAGTGAATGAAAAATCATATTTTGTATTGTTATGTTGATAACCCACGATAGAACCATGATTAGGAACCTATATATGTATGATTAATGGTTATTTGGATGTATTTTGGTGGCTCAAAACGAGTTTTGAAAGTGCTGTCAAAAAATGGGGTTTTTCCAAAAAATCGCAGGTGGTGCTTAGCGCGCTTCTGAAAAATAACGCAAGCCAAGTTACATAAGGTATTGCGCTTAGCGCGGTACAGGGCGCACTTAGCGCGAGTTCCTAAATTGAAAATTATTATTTTTGGAAAATGGTTTCCGAATAGGGAAGCTTATAATTTATTATAATTTTTGAGAATTTTCTGGAATTTACTGTGCACTTTTGAGTAGGTTTAGAAGGCATTTTGTGGGGAATTTGACTTGGTGAGTTCTTGTGTTTCTATGTTCGACTTTGGTGAATTGGGGAAGATAACATGGATTGGATTATATTTTATGTGTTATGTGTAAATCGATAAATGCTATGTGAATGCTTTATTGATAATGTATGTATATTATGCAACGTATTAGTGGATAATTCGATGTGTGCGAATTATTGTGATATGCTTGGATAATTAAGGTTGTGTGATAATCTTAATTGCATATATTGTGAGTCTTATTTCACATGCATTCATGGGGAGATTGTACTCCGGTTGTGGCTTTGATCCTAGTGTGGAAACGGAAGCGGTGGACTATATGTTCATATTGTGGCTTGGATCCTAGTCAGGCCGGGAGCGTGGCTTTGATTCTAGAAAGGAATCGAAAGCGAGGTGAGCTTGATGTTCACGATGGTACCACATGCATGAGTCGCATTAAATTGCATTAAAATCACATTTGTTTCTACATGACGTTTGGGCATGATGTGTATTTATGTGATAATTGATAATTGTTACCTTGGTGGAATGTCAATGATAATTGTGATATATGTGATAATTGTAGAACTCTTTACGATTATGAAGTGTGATGAATTGTTGGATGCTTGTGTACTATATCCATTGTGTGTATATATATATATATATATATATATATATATATATATATATATATATATATATATATATATATATATATATATATATTCATAATGATGTGAATTCTCACCCTTCTGTTGTAATGATGCTCTATTCGACACCGCGCATGTTCTGAAGAATAATTGTGCTTGCACGAGGATTAGCCGAGGAGCTTGTTCGATTATTTTGCTTATTTAGATAGTGAGTCGATACTCTGGTCATGTAACACGGGGGGAATTTGAAATCATGTTTTGTTGCTAGGAGATATTGTTATATTCTCTTATTTGATATTACATTTGAATATATTATGTTAAGTGGCTTTAATTCTCAATGTTTAATTTCATATGACTTATTGATGAGATAATATTATTATTATGTTGGTAGATGATTATAGTATGGGATGTAATCATTGAAATTGTTTTGAGAAGAAATATTCTGTTGCGATATGCATATTTGAGAAAACATGAAGTTTAAAATATGTGTTATAATTATGATCAAATGTATGTGATGTATGGTTTTGTTGGTTTTCACTGTTGCGGAAATGACATGTGACACCCTTTTGTTATATGCAGATTATACTACTTTGTATTTGTATTGCGTCATTTGGGGTTAGAAATTAGGTGTTGCAAAATGTGTTTAACCTCGGTTACCCAAGCAAGGTAACGAAAGGCGTCATGAAAAACTAGCACTTAGCACTTCGGTGTTTTAAATACCGAGGTTAAAGTGTTAAAATGTCATGGGTTCAATCCCAAGGAACTATGATCGGTCACCATTTCTAGTAAGTTTCCACACCTTTTTCCGATCAAAAGTTGTAATCTTGGTAATACAAAGTGGCATTGTTTTAAGTTTTTATATAAGTTCCTTAGTTTTTCGGTTGTTTGAGCTTTTACATTATTAGTGTGTTTAAGCTTCATAAAAATGCCATTTTATGCGTTGGTTGTTAGTATGTTGTTGGCCAGGTTAATCCCGAGAAAGATGGCGCTCCGAGGCGAGAAAAAGGAGCTGAAAGAGCTAAAGAAGAGGCCAACACGGGCACCCGTGTGCACCCACACGGCCGTGTCAAAAGCTGCCTGGAAAGTGGATTCTGGAGAGCAAAACAGAGGTTTTACACGGGCACCCGTGTTCCTGCACACGGCCCGTGTGGAAAAGTGCCCAGAAAGTGAATTTTGAGGTGAGGGCCAGATGGACAACACGGGCACCCGTGTTCCTGCACACGGCCCGTGTTGTTGAGCGCGGGCAGATGTTCTAATTTTGATATTTTGGAAACCTTGGGCCTCATTAAGGGTATTTCGGTCATTCCGGATACTGAGTGAGTGAAGCAACACTACTAAAACCTAACAGGAATAGAAGAGAGGCATCTTGGATCATTGAGCATAGAGAATTACAGAGAAAGAAGAGTCAAGGGTTTTGGAAGAAGATCTTCAAGAGCACTGGCGATTGGAGATCATATCAACCACTAATTTCTTGTAATGACTTCAATTACTCTTGTTGTTTTCTTTATCATTATGAGTAGCTAAACAACACTATGCTAGGGGTGATGTCCCTGAATCTTTTTATGTGATGAATTGTCACAACCGTTGTTGATGAATTTGATGTTTAATTATAAATTGAGTTTTTGATTCATTGTTCTTAATGCTTTATTATATTGGAAAGTATCTTATCGTTCTACGGTTAGGGTTTGGCGTGACAAACCTCCCTAATGCTTGTGAATCAAAACACTTCCGGCAAATCGCTTAGGAATAAGGATTGCACTTTAGTGATCATTCATTCTAGACTCTAATGCATAAAAGACCTAATACTAAATTCAGTTATTGAGGAATTGAGATTGTCTAATTAGTGTTAAGGGGTTCTTCACTAAGGAATTAGGGAGAACTATTTATAGAATTGATACACAGTTATAATTAAATCATCTCATGAACACGGTGGTTTCAAGGAGTTACATAGGATTCATACATCTACCTTAGCATATCTGCTCATATTTGCACCAAGCTATCTTTTATTTAGTGTTTTATTTATTTCTAGTAATTCTAATTAATCAAACAAACCAAAACAACCCCCATGATATTTTTGTTCAATTGAATCATTGTGAAACTTGTAGTTTACACGCAGTCCGCGAGTTCGATACTGGGTATTTACCCTTCTTTACTACTACATCGAGGAAATAGTACACTTGCTATAATTTCACGATCAAGTTTTTGGCGCCGTTGCCGGGGACTGCCAAACTATAAGCCGAACTCTAAGTCAATTGAAATTTTGTTGCTCTGCGACCAAAATTTTATTTTTATCTGTTATTTTAATTTCGTTGCAGTCTTGTATCTGTTCTAACTGTTGTCTAACTGTTTATGCGAGGTCAGACCTCAGCTAAATTTTCCTTTGACACAGAACCAGAAAGAGCTCTGCACGAGAGACGCCGCAAGGCAAGACTTGAAAGACTGGCAGCACCAAGTGCAAGTCTTAGTGTTCCACATCAGGAAAGCGACGACGAAGTGTCTGTGCACTCGGAGCACAGCGACTCGGACTTTGACAGGGAGATAGTTCAGGAACCAGTTAACATGGCTGGAAATCAACCTCCTGCAGAAAGATTGTTAGGGGACTATGGAGGGGCAAATGCTCACCCCAACCGGATGACTATTGTTAATCAACCTGTGAATGTGGCACATTTTCAATTGCATCCATCCACCATTCGCCAGTTAGAGAGCAAGCCGTTCTCCGGAAGAATTAACGAGGATGCAAATAAGCATCTTCAGAGATTTCTCACTACGACAACTTCATTGAAGATCGAAGGTCATTCAGAGGAGGCTAAGAGACTTGTTATGTTCCCGTTTACACTTACTGATGACGCAGAGGAGTGGTTTTACTCACTTCCGGCTGCAAGTATCACGACATGGCAAGAGATGGAAACGGCATTCCTCAATGAATATTTTCCTGCGTCGGTGTTTATCCGAAAAAGATATGACATTGTCAATTTCAAACAAAAAGAGGGGGAATCATTGGGAGATGCATACAAGAGGTTCAAAAGGTGTTTGACTGCATGTCCTACTCATAACATGGACGCTACCGAGCAAATGCAGAATTTTGTGAATGGGTTGCGACTTAAGACAAAGCAGCTTATTGATACCGCTGCTGGTGGTTCAACAAATTTTGCTACAGCCACAGTTATGAAAAGGATCATAGAGGCAATTGCTGCTAACGAGCATCTTGAGTTGTATGATCGAACCATGAACCAACCGGAGGGTAAAATTGATTTGAAATTGCCAGAGCAGGTTGTTAAGATGGAGGATCAGATTGCTGCAGAGGTAGAGAGAAGGTTAAAAAAGATGAATATTGGAACTCAGACAGTAGCACAGGTAGAACCAGTTAAAGCGGTTCTTTGTGAAATATGTGGTGGACCGCACTTTGCTATGCATTGTGTAGCAACTCAAGAACAGGTTGAGCAAATTCATATGTTGAGGCAAAACAATCCTTATGCCAACACATATAATCCGGGGTGGAAAAATCATCCGAATTTCTCATGGAAAGACCAGCAAGGAAACGTCCAGAAGCAGGTTCAAGGACAACAACCATATCAGCCTCAGACTCAACAATACCAACCACAGGGACAACAATATCGTCCGCAACAACAACCATACCAGCAACCTCAACAACAATACCAACCACAGGGTCCAAGAAAGGCGGATTGGGAAATTGCCATTGAAAAGATGGCCGCTCAGAGCTCCCAATTCCAAGAAGAGACACGTAGCAATTTAAGGAACACCGGAGCCTCAATTAAGAACCTTGAAGTACAAATGAGTCAAATTGCTCAACACCTTGCAATTCCGCAAGCACCAGGAGCCCTCCCAAGCGCAACTGTTACTAATCCTAAAGACAATCAAAAAATCAATGTCGTCACCACACGGAGAGGGAAACCACGTGAAGTGGTGGAAAAGGATTCGGAGAGTGAGGATCAATTGCTTGAGGTGGAGCTGGACATAAGAGAGAATGAGCAAGTGGAAGAAGAAGTGGTAACACCAGCACCAGTTACGAAAGAAAAAGTATTAACACCAACACCAGAAGTCAAGCTGCCTTACCCTCAAAGAAACAAGAAAAAGGGGCAGCAAGAAAAGAATTTTGAGAAGTTCTTGGAACTATTCAAAAAACTGGAGCTGAACATTCCGTTGTTAGAAGCACTTGAGCAAATGCCCACCTATGCCAAATTCATGAAGGACATCATCGCTAAAAAGCGAACCATTGCAGACCACCCCATTATTCTAACAGAAACTTGTAGTGCTATTTTGCAGGGCATGAAGATACCAGTGAAGAAGAAGGATAGAGGAGCAGTTACTATCCCTTGCACTATTGGAGATAGATCTTTCAAGAGAGCTCTAATTGATCTGGGGGCAAGTATCAGTCTCATGCCTCTATCCATCTACAAAAAGTTGGGAATTGGTGCAATCCAAGACACTCGGATGACTCTCCAATTTGCAGATCATTCGGTCAAGCGACCTTACGGAGTCGTCCAAGACGTCCTTGTGAAAGTGGATAAGTTTGTGTTTCCGGTAGATTTTGTAATTCTTGAAATGCCAGAAGACGAAGAGATGCCAATAATTTTGGGACGACCATTCTTGGAAACGGGGAGAGTCATGATAGATATGGATGGGGGCACTCTGACTTTGAAGGTTTATGATGAAGAGTTAAAAATCAATGTTCATAATACCATGAAGCATAAAGAGGATATTGGCACTAGTAGCAATATACAAGTGCTCCAACAAGTGGAAGAAAGTGATCATGTGGAGAGTGTATTGCAATTACCTCTCGAAAAAGTTTTGAGCATGTCAATTTTCGGAGAAAATGAAGAAGCCGATGATAATGACTTGGAGGTAGTATCAATGTTGGAAACTCAACCTATCTTTAAAGGTTCTCGAACACATAGGTGGGAAGATTTAAGGCAACCAATAGCATTGGGTTGCAATGAAGAAAAGCCAAAAAGTTCAGAATTGAAACAGCTTCCGGAGAATCTTAAATATGTTTTCCTCGATTCTGAAGAAAAATGTCCCGCCATCATTAGCTCGAGCTTGAAAAATATACAAGAAGTCAAGTTAATTGAAGTTCTGAAAAAGTTCAAGGGGGCTATGGGTTGGAAGATTGAAGACCTCAAGGGAATAAGTCCTACGATGTGCATGCACAAAATTCTCATGGAAGAAGATCACAAACCGGTGGTGCAGCCTCAAAGGAGATTGAACCCAGTTATGAAGGAGGTAGTGAGAAAGGAAGTTGTGAAGCTGTTAGATGCAGGTCTTATTTACCCGATATCAGACAGTTCATGGGTGAGCCCTGTTCATGTGGTACCTAAAAAAGGAGGTACAACAGTGATAGCTAATGAAAAAAATGAGTTAATTCCTACCAGAACGGTCACTGGGTGGCGAGTGTGCATAGACTACAGAAGACTAAATCTGGCCACAAGAAAAGATCATTTTCCATTGCCATTCATTGACCAAATGTTAGAAAGATTGGCCGGGCATGACTACTATTGTTTTCTGGATGGGTACTCTGGATACAACCAAATTGCGGTTGCACCGGAGGATCAAGAGAAGACAGCCTTTACTTGCCCATACGGTATCTTCGCTTATAGAAGGATGCCGTTCGGGTTGTGTAATGCCCCAGCGACTTTCCAAAGATGCATGACTTCTATTTTTGCTGATATGCTTGAAAAGCATATGGAAGTCTTCATGGATGACTTCTCGGTTTTTGGTTCCTCCTTTGATAATTGTTTGGCTAACCTTTCACTTGTTTTGCAGCGATGTCAAGAAAGTAATCTGATCCTAAACTGGGAGAAGTGCCATTTCATGGTACGAGAAGGCATTGTTCTTGGTCATAAGATCTCCCACAGGGGAATCGAAGTTGATCAAGCTAAGGTGGAGGTTATCTCAAAATTACCACCACCTGTGAATGAGAAAGGTATTCGAAGTTTCCTTGGCCATGCGGGATTCTACCGCAGGTTCATAAGGGATTTTTCTAAGATAGCCAAACCACTCACCACTTTGTTGGTTAAAGACAGGACTTTTGTATTCGATAAAGAGTGTGCCGATGCATTTGAGACACTGAAAAATAAACTAGTGTCGGCACCCATTGTGATTGCCCCTGATTGGTCTCTACCCTTTGAGATCATGTGCGATGCTAGCGACATTGCAGTGGGGGCTGTACTTGGACAGCGAAGAGAAAAATTGCTTCATGTTATTTATTATGCCAGTCACGTTTTGAACCCTGCACAGATCAATTATGCAACCACCGAGAAGGAGTTGCTAGCTGTTGTGTATGCCTTTGATAAATTCAGGCAATATCTGTTGGGTTCAAAAGTGATTGTTTATACTGACCATGCTGCTTTAAAATATCTCTTTGCCAAGCAGGATTCAAAACCCAGACTTCTGAGGTGGATTCTACTTCTCCAAGAGTTCGATGTAGAGATTCGCGACAAGAAAGGGTGTGAAAACACTGTTGCAGATCACCTTTCACGAATGTCACCCATTGAGGAGACAGAAGAGCGGCGTCCAATAAAGGATGAGTTTGCTGATGAACACATCCTAGCTGTTATTGGAGTGCCTTGGTTTGCTGATTACGCAAACTACCTTGTTGGCGGTATAATACCCGACGATTTTGATTCTAACCGCAAGAAAAAGTTTGTTCATGATTGCAGGTTCTATCTATGGGATGACCCTTACCTATACAAGAGAGGAGTAGATGGGCTGATAAGACGATGTGTGCCTGAGGAGGAGCAGAAGGATGTGTTGAGAGCATGTCATGACTCGGAATATGGAGGGCATTTTAGTGGGGATCGTACTGCCTCCAAAGTGTTGCAGTCAGGATTGTACTGGCCATCATTGTTCAAAGATTCCCAGGAAATGGTAAAAGAATGTGATAAGTGTCAGCGTACTGGGAACATTTCAAAAAGAAATCAAATGCCCCAAAATTTCATGTTAGAGGTGGAGCTATTCGATGTTTGGGGAATTGACTTCATGGGTCCGTTTCCACCATCATTCGGGAAGAATTACATCTTAGTTGCAGTGGACTATGTCTCAAAATGGGTGGAGGCGGTAGCTTTACCAACTAATGATGCAAAGGTGGTAGTAAAGTTCTTGAGGGAGAACATATTTGCTAGGTTTGGAGTACCAAGAGCACTTATTAGTGATGAAGGAACGCACTTCCTAAATCACCTCATGGAGAAACTCCTGCAGAAATACAATGTGAAGCATCGGATAGCCACCCCTTATCACCCTCAAACAAGTGGTCAGGTAGAGGTGTCTAATAGACAACTCAAACAAATTCTCGAGAAGACGGTGAGTTCATCGAGAAAGGATTGGGCAACAAAGCTAGATGATGCGTTATGGGCTTACCGAACGGCGTTCAAAACACCCATCGGGATGTCACCATACCAACTTGTTTATGGAAAAGCATGTCACTTGCCTTTAGAGCTTGAACACAAGGCATTTTGGGCAACTAAATTCTTGAACATGGACTTGTCTCTAGCAGGAAATTCTAGAATCTTACAGTTGCATGAATTAGAAGAGTTCCGGAATCGTGCGTATGAAAATGCCAAGGTTTACAAGGAACAAACTAAGAAGTGGCACGATAGGAGGATTCAGAAAAAAGAGTTTTGGGAAGGACAGCTGGTCCTTCTGTACAATTCCCGTTTGAAGCTTTTTCCGGGAAAATTGAGATCCAAATGGTCGGGACCATTTGTGGTTCATAAGGTGTTCCCTTATGGTGCAGTTGAAATAAAAAATCAAGCTAATGGAGACATCTTTAAAGTTAATGGGCAGAGATTAAAGCCATATTTCCAAGGTCAACCAGTTGGACAGGTTGATGTCATTCGTCTTGCTTAGTAGGACGATTGACCGTCGAGCCATGCGACGTTAAACGCAGCGCTCCGTGGGAGGCAACCCACGCTTGTTTTCATTAACATGTGTTTTTGTTTTCTTTATTTTGTTTTAGTGCAGGTAGTAGAGTTTGAACAGGTAGGAGCAACTCGAAGAAGGTACAAGTTGATGCTAAGAAGATCATCAACACGGGCGCCCGTGTGTAGCAACACGGCCCGTGTTGAGCCATACTCAGTTGAAAAATGAATTTTTTTTAGGAAAGCTTCAGCACCTGCAACACGGCCACCCGTGTGCAGGAACACGGTCCGTGTTCAGCAACACGGCCAACCGTGTGCATCCACACGGCCGTGTGGTCTATGCGGGCCAGAATTTTAAAATTTTTCCCACTCTTCCATGTGGGCCCCACCTGCGTTATATCTCTCTTCTTCCTCCACCCATTCACTTTTCTCACTTCTCACTCACTTTCTCCATTGAAACCTAGCCTCCACCTTCACTAAAGTCACTCACCCACCATCAAACACCCACTTAATCACCATATTGCCTTCACAAAAGTTACTCCACTCATCATCCTCTACATTCCTATCGGTTTAGATTTTGATTTCTCTGCATTTTAATTTCTGCGAATTTTTCCTTTTGTGTGTTGTTTCTTGTTTTGTATTTTTGCAGAGATTTTATCATGCCTCCCCGAAAGACAACTCAGCGCCGCAACGTAAGGGATGATTTTCTTGCAGAATCCTCCCAACCAAGACAACGTGTCCGTCGCGCTTCTAGTCGCGCAACCGGTCGTGGGAGGGACGAAGAAGAGAATGCCCATGGCATTACATTTGCCCTTCCTGAGCACAAAGCCAGGTATGATGTATTAGTGCAGCGTACTTTACTCCCGACCCGGTATATTTGTGATGAGACCCTTGTAAAGTTAGGCCTTAAGGATGAAGTGTACCGCATGTTTCACAACATCGGGATGTTACCGTTTATGTTATTTGAGGCACCGACTTATGAGGGTCTAACTCTTGAGTTTCTGAGCACGGTAGATTTTAAGTTGAGGCACAAATGGAATGGCTCCGAAATGGAGTATTTTGGTAATCTTGAATTCTATATGTTTGGAAATAAGCACACTCTTTCTGTAGAACAGGTTGGGGAAGCCTTAAAATTACCTTCTGCAGGACCAGGAGCCCCACCTGAAACTTTCCCTGCTTGTGAATTTTGGGAAGCTATAACTGGTTCACCGGGGTACAATCCTAGCAGGGCTAAGGCCTCAGGGATTCATAACCCATGCTTCAGGTATGCTCAGAAAGGGTTAGCCTTTACCCTTTTCGCGAGGGGAGATAGCACAGGGGTGTGTGCTAAGAGGGAACTGTTCCTGCTAAATAATATGATTGAGGTAAGTCGTGTAAATGTGGCTGCTTTTGCTGCTAATCACCTTAAACAGGTGGGGAATGCCTCTTCGGGAGAGATCTCTGTGGGTGGGATGATCACCCAGCTAGCTGATTACCTAGAGTATAGTCAACTCTTGATAGAGGAGCCCTCTATCCCAGGTAAGAAGATTGACATGCAGACTCTTGTCAATCAAAAAATGATTGTAGTCCAGCCAGGGTACTACTCTCTCATGATGCACGGGCAGCACATTATGGCACTACCGGCACCTGACACTATTTCTATTGCTAACCGTGCTAACTGGCTGTATGTAGCTACAGGTGGTGATATGGGTGAAAGCCCTCCACATGGTCATAACTTTGCAGGTGATGACATGGAGGATGACATGCCTAACCAGGATCATCCGGTACCACCCCCCCAACAATTCTTCCAGCACACTGATGGGTCATCCTCCATGACTCAAGATCAATGGGGGTGGGTACAGACGGAGATTGGAGCCCTCCGGACTGAGCAGACACGGCAAGGTGTTGAGTTGTTTCGGCAAGGGGCAGTGATAGATGATGTCCAGGAGATGATGCGCCGCCTTATGATGCATTATCCTCAGGATCCCCCTCCTCCACCACCATTTCAGTAAGCGGTTAGGCCCTGTCACACTGGAATTTAAACATTGCGGACAATGTTTCGTTCAAGTGTGGGGGAGGGTCTTACTTCTTATTTTATTTTGCTTTATTGTCTTATTTTTATTTTAGTTGCTTTATTGTTTTCTACTTTCTGTTTTTGAATTTTGACCAGTTCTTTGTCTTTCTGTTTTGTTTTTATTTCGAGTTTCAATGCTGCCATGGTGTTACCAGGTTCGATACAAGTCGGAAAAGGTGCAAACGAATAGAAAGTGGTTGAACAACACAACTCACACTTAATCTCTACAGGCACCACAGAAGTTGACACAACCAAGAAAAGAAGGTAGGACGCAAGGAAGCACACTGAACCAAGAGAGAGTATGGTGAACTTTTGATGAAAGGAAATGGCAAAACACTTAGAGTACGTTGAAGCATGCAAGCTTAACCGACCCGGTGAGACATCAGAGCCAAATGCATAACATCCATATGAGAGTCAAGTTCAGGTATGGCACTATTCACTTTGATTTTGCGTATTTTCTCATAACACAAGCACACTATGAAAGCGCACACTGAGGCAAGTTTTTTTTGTTTTAACCCCGAGCCTTTTTAACCATCCCGTTTGCATGTTATCCATTGTTAACCCCCTTTGAGCCGTAATTTTTATTTTTGTTCATCGTGTTATTTTTCCACCACTTGCCTTCTCATTGTTTGTATCATTGCTCGGCATTCATAATAGATCACTCGAAAGACATAAAAAGATCTAAGTGTGGGGTTGTAAACCATTGAAGAGTGGAACAAGAAAAGAGTACAAGAAAAGAAAAAATTTTTGAATATAGATCTTATGAAAACAAAAAGAAAAAAAAAGAGAAGAGAAAAAGAATAATGCATGTACCCTTGTCCATTTTTAGCTAAAGAAGGTTTAAACCCCATTCTTAAGATACAGATCAAAATGAGTGAAGAAGTGAACCCTATGAGATGCCGAGCACTTAAAACCAATCGTTATCCCATTCCTTGTTAACCCACCAAACCTAAGCCACGTTACAACCCGAAGACCTCATAAAGTGTGTGTGATCCTTGTGTGTAGTGATTTGAGAATTTATTCAAAGTTAAAAGTAATATGCATGCCTTGATACTATGAGTGTAAACACCTTAACCCGGAGAGATTTTGTGAGAATGTGAAAAGCTTGCAGGTGATAGACGTGCTCGAAGGTGGGAATGCCATGGATAGTCGGAAGAAGGGAACCTTACACTTGATTGCTAAGTGTAGGAACCTTGCGAAAAACCTGGTTGTGTTGTGGAGAAAAGAATCTTGTCGGTGACCTTTTGTTTTGACTCGATACATCACTTGAGGACAAGCAATGAGATAAGTGTGGGGTTGTGATCGGTCACCATTTCTAGTAAGTTTCCACACCTTTTTCCGATCAAAAGTTGTAATCTTGGTAATACAAAGTGGCATTGTTTTAAGTTTTTATATAAGTTCCTTAGTTTTTCGGTTGTTTGAGCTTTTACATTATTAGTGTGTTTAAGCTTCATAAAAATGCCATTTTATGCGTTGGTTGTTAGTATGTTGTTGGCCAGGTTAATCCCGAGAAAGATGGCGCTCCGAGGCGAGAAAAAGGAGCTGAAAGAGCTAAAGAAGAGGCCAACACGGGCACCCGTGTGCACCCACACGGCCGTGTCAAAAGCTGCCTGGAAAGTGGATTCTGGAGAGCAAAACAGAGGTTTTACACGGGCACCCGTGTTCCTGCACACGGCCCGTGTGGAAAAGTGCCCAGAAAGTGAATTTTGAGGTGAGGGCCAGATGGACAACACGGGCACCCGTGTTCCTGCACACGGCCCGTGTTGTTGAGCGCGGGCAGATGTTCTAATTTTGATATTTTGGAAACCTTGGGCCTCATTAAGGGTATTTCGGTCATTCCGGATACTGAGTGAGTGAAGCAACACTACTAAAACCTAACAGGAATAGAAGAGAGGCATCTTGGATCATTGAGCATAGAGAATTACAGAGAAAGAAGAGTCAAGGGTTTTGGAAGAAGATCTTCAAGAGCACTGGCGATTGGAGATCATATCAACCACTAATTTCTTGTAATGACTTCAATTACTCTTGTTGTTTTCTTTATCATTATGAGTAGCTAAACAACACTATGCTAGGGGTGATGTCCCTGAATCTTTTTATGTGATGAATTGTCACAACCGTTGTTGATGAATTTGATGTTTAATTATAAATTGAGTTTTTGATTCATTGTTCTTAATGCTTTATTATATTGGAAAGTATCTTATCGTTCTACGGTTAGGGTTTGGCGTGACAAACCTCCCTAATGCTTGTGAATCAAAACACTTCCGGCAAATCGCTTAGGAATAAGGATTGCACTTTAGTGATCATTCATTCTAGACTCTAATGCATAAAAGACCTAATACTAAATTCAGTTATTGAGGAATTGAGATTGTCTAATTAGTGTTAAGGGGTTCTTCACTAAGGAATTAGGGAGAACTATTTATAGAATTGATACACAGTTATAATTAAATCATCTCATGAACACGGTGGTTTCAAGGAGTTACATAGGATTCATACATCTACCTTAGCATATCTGCTCATATTTGCACCAAGCTATCTTTTATTTAGTGTTTTATTTATTTCTAGTAATTCTAATTAATCAAACAAACCAAAACAACCCCCATGATATTTTTGTTCAATTGAATCATTGTGAAACTTGTAGTTTACACGCAGTCCGCGAGTTCGATACTGGGTATTTACCCTTCTTTACTACTACATCGAGGAAATAGTACACTTGCTATAATTTCACGATCAAACTACATATTTTTATTTTCTAAATTTTGCTGCGCGCGTCATAAACCTTTCGTTTTTATTCAAAATCCGAGGTAATAATTTATTCTTTTACCTCAGTTTTATGTGATGGCCAAGGGGTTTAATCTCTTTTTTTGCTGTATTTCTACCAATTTTACTGGCGTGTATATTTTGGCCTGATCACTTTCACTAGCCTGTATCATATCACTATAAATCTATTAACCTGCGTGTATCATTTTTTACACAAAAACTGCATAATATGTAACAGAATAGGAATATATCATATCATTTTAAACAAAATGTACAAATTTACATATTATCATCATCCATACATAATACACACATTTGACATTTACATATTTATACATCAAAAATGACAAAACCTTTGTTGTTCATATACAAATTAAAACTATTGTTGTTGCATCAAATATTCATAACAAGATAAGAATACACTGACCTAACGTGATCGAATGTCATCAATTTTTTCTTTCGAGTATGGTGCTGGGTTGTTAAGCTCCTATAATTAGAAAAAATTTAAAGTATGATAAGCTAAAAACAACAATATTAACTAATAAGTATATGTGTGTATATAGGATTATGCTAATACCTTATTCTTGATCCATCATTTGTAATGCATTCAGAGACAATATGGAGCATAAATATCATAACATAGTATCCATAAGAATAGCTATCGGGTTATTTTCGCCACTACAAATAATTTTGATTTATTTATGTCACACTAATGAACACAAATAATATAATGCCAAAAACCATAAGTAATATAGTTGCTCTTGGGTGAACATAGAGTGGCTTTTTACCAATAAGATTCCTTTTATGCGCATTATATTCCTCCATCGCTCTACACATGTCGGTTAAAATTAAACATTAATAAAAACTATTCTATTCTAAAGTTAAATATGAGTATTGAAAATAATACCACTTACCCATTCAAAGCATTAACCACAACTTCGGGCAGTCCAAAGTGCAACGAGCAAAACACAACTATAGTATTTTTCTTCGGACATATGACTAGTAGTTGCCAGTGTCGAATGCATAAACATTCAAAATAATTAATAATTTGGATAAAATTGTTTTATAAATGAAAACACAAATTAATATATACTTACTCACGGTAAAATGGGGCCAAATAACAGTCTTTGGTGTTCCATTTATCCACTAACTTGTCTTGCATGTAAATTCTTATTTCGTGTCCTGGAGAATCGCGAGTAAGAGAAATCTTCATAGCATCCAAGATACAATACTTGTTTAGAAGCTTCCTTTCAGCAGAAAAATCATGGATGTGTCTGCAAGGGAAAATCTTTATGTTAAAGTACAAGAAAGTATGAATATAAATAGAAGTCAACGTAAAAACTATACTTATGAGGACCACAAATATTGTCTAGCCACTCTTTCCCCATAAAAAAGTTCATGTAAAGAGAGCTTAGAAAGTATGAATATCTGCTATGGATCATGGCATAATGGAATACCCAAGATTAGGTCTCCATTAATACTCTCCATCATTGTATCTAGTCTCTGAACGCTATTTTGATTTGGTGGTGAGGGTTCAACACTGCCCTAGTTGGCAGAAAAATTATGTGCCGCGCTTGTACCCCCTGTAACTTTCTCAACCACATTCTCTCAAATTTCCAATTGATTTGAATTTGTGTGGCTGAATATACCCAACAAACTCAATTTCTGCATCATAAAAACAACATAATACAATCCAAAATTGAAAAAAAAGAGACAATAATAACAACAACATACATATTATACCTCAAGAACATCACAGGTACACTTCTCGGAAATCTTCTCCTCATTCATCCTCTCTCGCTCCTCTTGCTCCTTCTAGATACTCTCCCGCACCGTCTGTAACAACTTCTCCCCTCCTCCAAGAACTTCTCCTGAACCATCTGCAACAACTTCTTCCTCACCTCCTCCAAGAACTTCTCATGCACCGTGTGCAACAACCTCTCCCTATCCTCCTCCAAGTACCTCTCCTTCTCCGCCCGCTCCTCCTTCCACTTCTCCCTTTTTTCCCCAACTCAACAGCAATAGTCTCTTCATCCTTTCTCTTACTAATTTTCTCTCTAGATGATTGAGAGCGTCCAAAATGTACCTTGAAGCCAACACCTGTACTAAGACCATAGACACGCCCAAGATGCTCCTTTGTTTCAATCACTTCTACCAAGATGTCATGACGACCTTGTGAAGTGAATTAGTTGGCCTTGGTTTGTTCAACAAGGTCATCCTACAACATATGAAATTTTATCTTTACCAAATTGATTTAACTAAAATAAATATTGATGAAAAAGTATCTACTTACAATCCTTTGAGCCACTTCGTGCGTAGCATCTGATGTGTACTCGCTGCCTTTTCTTTGGCGTGCCCTCTTTCATTTCTCATGTCGTGATGGTGGAGATGGAGTGCGATCAAGACTTATAGAATCTCCCAGCTCTTCCTCTATTTTTTTTCTTTTTTCTTCAATCAAATTTTTTTCAAGTCTTTGATATCCTTCACGAGACAACCTCTGTCGATAGATATTTCTAGCTCGATTTTCCTTTCCTTTTTGTCTCTTTTCCATGAACTGGGTAGTGTTACGAGAATCTACAAATTTCTCCCAAGTAGCATAAATGAATATACCTCGTATGGAGGATGTTCTTTATTTGCTCCATTTGTAATATAATTATGGGTGAGTTGTGTCTTAAACACCCTCCAACGCTCGCCACAATAAGCAAGCATTTTCTTTTTCACGTACTTATTATTTGGAGTAACAATGAACACTTCCTATGTTTATACAATAGAGATGTTATTAGTATTGCACAAAAAATATACTTGTAAAACAAATGATAGAATAAAAAAATAAATACCGTAATATCAATCTATAAATCGTCTTTCAATCCTTCATCAACATCATGCCAACTATCTATTAAAATACTCACTTTACTTCTACCTTGTAAGGAAACGAAACCCAAAAAATCAACAGCATGTTCACCAAATGCCTTGCCGATTTGGGCATCAACTCTAACAGGGTATCAAATTTTTCTTTTACATGTATTAACAGAGTTTGCAGCAGATGTTGTATGGGAGGTGCTAGTCGAATCATTGTGGCAGCTCTAATTTTTCTTTTACATGTATTAACAGAGTTTGCAGCAAATGTTGTATGGGAGGTGCTAGTCGAATCATCCATGACTATAAAGATGAATCAAATAAAATGATCAATAGACAAACTAACGAAAAATCCCTAAACAACATGATCAAGAGACTATTTCAGCGAAAAAATTGACGTTGATGAATATACAAAATAAAGTTTCAGTGAAAAACAAACCTACTTGTGAAAATGATGTTTGATGAATCTCTTTTGGAAGAGTTTTGATGAATATCAGCTTGAAAATCGCCTAGGGTTTTTGGGAAATGACGAACTAACACTTGAGTGTTGATAGGTTTGTCTGTTGATTGGTAAATGAAAAGTTAGAAACTAGATAGTACTCTAAAGTATTTCATGCAAAATAAGTGTCACATCGGTTTTTCACAAAAATCGATTATTAAAAATATGAAATATAAAAAAAAATTCATAGCACCATATTATGGGAACTCATTTAAAAGATATGCCACGTCGAATTTTTTATAAAATCGAGGGGTTAAAGTATACTCCCTTCGTCTCAAATTATAAGAGAAAAAAACAAAATCACGTTTATTAAGAAAAGTAAAAACACAATCATTTGACTTATGATTTTCTTGAAATAAAGTGCTTTGGAAGATGTTAAAAAAATTATAATTGGTTGTTGGTTTTAGAAATGATGAAAGAGAATGTAAGTTAAATGCAATTTGCATTTAGTTTTACCTTGAAAGAAATGAAAGATGATTTTTTTCTCTTATATTTTGAGACAAGAAAAATGCAATTTCTCTCTCTTATATTTTGGGACGGAGGGAGTATGAAATAAAGTATTAAAATAAGATTTTGAAATTAGTATTATGAAATTGTTAATGCAAAATATTTTACCCCTCAGTTGGAACAAAAGAAAAAAAATAAAAACTTCATTGGAAAGGTGCCAAGTGAGAAATACCTTTTAAACAATTAAAAAAAACATAAAATGCAACAACTGGGTGTTGAAGCGGGATCCCTTATTGTTAACTTACCTCGGTTTTACTAAATATCCCATGGCTAACGTTTTTTATTAAAAATAAATAAATAAAACATGGCATTTCCATGACTTATACCTTTGTTTTTTCATTGTTTGAGGTGTAAGTTTTGTCATAAAAGGCGTTATTTGTCGTAGTGTCCTCAACAGAGATCCTATCTATTTGATCTATGGAAAAATGTGCAGAGGACACAAATACTGTCTAAAAAACCTACAAAAGGAAAGTAGTAGGCGACTTACCTAAGTAGGCAGGGAAATATTTGCCGCCTCCCAACCAAAGTTTAACCACTTCGCGACACTCCATAATCTCAAACTGCCACAAAAGGTGGACAATCCTCCTCTTCTCAAGTGTAAACAATACCTGGTCATACCACATGATCACCACGAGATCGTCAGTCCAAGACAAAGGAAAAGGGGAGCACCGTCAACTCTCAACGCCCCGATAGAATCACCTCGACCCATCACACATACAAGCTTATCCTTCCAATATTTTTTGTGATTGTATTGTGATGTAAAAAGAGATTTCCCTGGATGAATACTCAAATAATCCCAACCACCCTTCATCGTTTTGGTGGTATTGAAGGAGAAAAAGACTCCCACGATCTGTGTAATGACCAGGTCTTCACAGAATATCTCGAAAGCCATGATGTAACCCCAACTATTAGTGAACAACTGGGAGGGAACAACATTAAGGAATCTTAGAATCTCCATATAAAAGGGGGAAATAGGGAAAATAACCCTCATATCCTTGATGAAAGGGAGGTAGAAGTAGACGTATGAAGAAGGAGAATTGGAGGAGACAGGCGCGATCACCATCTCCGACGGCGAGCAAGCCTCCATAATGACCCGCTCTTCATCCTCTAAAGAAGAAACATCCACTCCACTCCTGATCAAAAAAGGAGGATATGTTTATCAAAAGCATAACTAGATTCAAAATATCTGACATCCTTGAACACGATGGAAGAGGTAGACATTATCTCTTTTGTTCTTGAGAAAGTAGTAGAACATAAAGAAATCAACACCACCGTCGTAATCTTCAAAAAAAGGGATATTAACCTAGAACCCTACGCTTAGCCTAAACCCCATCTCAAATATATTTTTCATAAAACCTATTTGCTACAAAAATCAAGAAAAAGAAAATACATACTTGGAAGAAAGTTGTGAATGAAGAGAAATTGTGTAGTTCAGGAAAGCTTGTAGGAGTAGAGAAAAATTGGAACATATGAAATGAAAAAGAAAACCTTTTAGACGGGAGTGAAATTCATAAAGGATCCTTTGGACTTTCCTATGGTTTTGAAAAAACTCAACATATTTCTAACACATGCCACTACCGTTTACTGTCTAAAAAAATACGCCATCATTGCTTACATTAAATGAAGTAAGGATGGCCATCTGAATGATTAATTGACATTCCCAACTAACTTTTTTTAGCTAACCAGGAGACATATGGAAATTGACTCACCCCTCAAGGGCTCACGTAAGCAGCCACCTTCAGATAAAGGAACTCACCTTTAATAAATATTTGCATTCACTTGAGCGACTCGCCCTAAGATGAGGGACTCACCCCTTTGGAAATGGACGCCATCAACCAAGAGACTCACTAGAAGTGTGAGAGCTGTACCTCGAACGAAAAAGGATCTTTAAAACACTTCATCCTTATAAAAGGCCCTGTGCTTTAGGGACTATGTAGTGTTATATATATGAGTGTCTTAAACTAAGGTGCCCTCGCCTAAGAGCAGTACCGCTAAGCGATGACCTCAGGACTCGCCCTTGGCACTGATGATGTGTGTAAAGGCATAAGGCAATGGAGAGGAAGTCCACCACTAATCCTTAATGGTTAGGTGGTCAATAACTTCTTCTAATCAAGAAGGAGCAGTTGTTGCCACTCAGGGTTACCCAAACCCTAGGCCCAAAAGGCCTATATAAATACTCCTTCCCTGTGGGTGGAAGGACAAATCTTAAGCCATACACATCACACCCTTCATATGCTATACCAAAGCATTCCATTCATATGCCTCTCACCCTAGGTGAGCGGGCCCTCTTAACCATCGTAAAACACCACCATACATGATTTTCTGTCGCTGTAGGTAAATCCTAAACATCATACAGTGTAATATACCTACAAAGGTCTTTGAGTCCCCCTGCCATTGCAGGAGGAACACGACATTGGTACCTTTTGACCAGTACATATTTGTATGATGAATTTTATTGTACGTTTATGTATTTTTTATCTTCTAGTCTAATGATTGAAATTTCATCTTTTAAAGATGAATAAAAGAGATGTCGCATGTTCGAACTTGTACGTCTACAATAAGATATTCTTACACAGCTATCAGCAAAGCTGACCTAACAAAACTATATATTAAGCGATTTGATACTAAAAGAAAAACATTAATAGGTTAAACAATTAATAATTGATGCATTTTTTGAAAAGGAATATGACACATCATTATAATTATTTAAGAACAAAAAGGCTAAACCATTCCCCAATTCAATTCAATCCATAAATTTGTAAATTTTCCCAAATCATCTAAAACATTGTTAGTACTCCCTCCGTCTCACAATAGGTGTCCCTTTTTCAATTTTTATTTGTCTCAAATTATTTGTCCATTTAGAATATCAATGTAATATTTATTATTTCTTTCCACTAACTTACCCTTATTTATTGTATTTTAATTCATTTAAGTACTCCACTACCTATTATTAATAAGGTTATTTTAGTAAATGACACTCATTTTATCATTGAAATCAATATAATTAACCATTTTCTTAAAAAGCGTGAAAATTTTAAAGAGGACACCTATTGTGAGACGGAGGGAGTAATTATTAAATTTCATCTTAACAAATGTAAAACTAGGTCATGATTTTGGCCAAACACAACTCAAACCAATACATGTACCCATAAAATTTAAGAGAAATTGATGTATATTGAAAAATAAAATGGAGGTGTTAGTGTTATTTTATTTGACTTTAAATTAAAATTGTTAAATTTTTTTAAAAAGGACAGAAATAAGACATAAATTAAAACTGTTTTTATTTCTTTCCATACAGCATATTTTAAAAAAGACACAAATTTTGAATTTTTTTAATAAATGTAAAATTTTGACTTTTGTCTAGTAGTTTTAAATTTTAATGATTATGCCCGAAGCTCAATTCCATTATCCAAACATCAAACAAAAACATCTGATTTTCACCATCACTCTTATCCGTCTTATGTTATTGACTTCACCTTTGCATGAGATATTTCTCTCATCTTCGTCCATGCACCACCACCACCCACGCTACAATGCCCCCTTCAACCCTTCCCACAAACTCTCCCATCACCACACTTCCCAACTTTTCTCCCAAACCCACCTCCCTCAACGACGCTTTTCAATCCCTTACCCATTTCTTCACCCACCCATCATTCCCAACATCCAATTTCCCTCTTCAACAAGCTTATTCTCAAGCTCTCGACCTCTGTGCTTCCCATAAAGCTCTTTCTCAAGGCCAACAGTTACATGCCCGTTTCCTCAAAACTCAAAACTCCTTTGATACCGTCTTTCTCAACACCAAGTTTGTCCACATGTACGCAAAATGTGGCTCCTTTCTTGATGCAGAGAAACTGTTCGATGAAATGACCGAACGAACCATTTTCACTTGGAATGCAATGCTAGGCGCGTCCGTGTCAAGTGGTAGATATTTCGAGGCGATTGAATTGTATAAAGAGATGAGAGTTCTTGGGGTGTCACTTGATGCTTTTACTTTTCCTTTAGTGCTCAAAGGGTGTGGTGCTCTTAATGAGAGGCGTTTGGGGTGTGAAATCCATGGTTTGGCTGTTAAGTGTGGATTTGGTGCTTTTGTTTTTGTGTGTAATGCGCTTATTGCTATGTATGCTAAATGTGGCGATCTTGGTGGAGCTAGGATGTTGTTTGATAGTGCTTTGGTTGAGAAAGAGGATCCTGTATCATGGAATTCTATCATTTCTGCACATGCTTCTGAGGGTCAGTGCTTTGAGGCGTTGTCACTTTTTAGAAGTATGCAAGAGGTTGGCGTTGAGGTTAATTCGTACACTTTTGTTTCGGCTCTGCAAGCTTGTGAAGATCCGACCTTTATTAAAATGGGTAGGGGGATACATGCTGTTATTTTGAAATCTAATCATTTCACTGATGTATACGTTTCCAATGCTTTGGTTGCGATGTATGCAAAATGTGGTAAAATGGAGGATGCTGAAAGAGTTTTTAAAAGTATGATTTACAAGGATTGTGTATCGTGGAATACGCTGCTTTCGGGTATGGTCCAAAATGATCTATATAGTGATGCTCTAAACTACTTTCGGGATATGCTGGATTCCGGTCAAAAGCCTGATCAGGTGTCAGTTCTAAACATGATTGCAGCATCGGGCAGAGCGGGAAATTTATTGACTGGCATGGAAGTCCATGCTTATGCAATAAGAAATGGAATAGATTCTAATATGCATATTGGGAACACCCTGATAGATATGTATGGGAAGTGTTGTTGTGTTAAATATATGGGCAACATTTTTGAGTATATGCCCCAGAAGGACTTGGTTTCTTGGACTACAATTATTGCTGGCTATGCACAGAACGAATGCCATCTGGAAGCCTTAAATCTGTCGAGGAGGGTCCACTTAGAAAGGATGGAAGTTGATCCTATGATGATTGGAAGCATTTTGATGGCTTGTAGTGGGTTAAAATCTGAAAAACTCATCAAAGAAATTCACGGTTACGTTTTGAAAAAAGGTTTAGCTGATATTTTGATACAAAATGCCATTGTCAATGTATACGGAGATGTCGCACTAATAGATTATGCAAGACATGTGTTTGAATCAATTAACTCCAAAGATATTGTGTCTTGGACAAGTATGATTACTTGCTGTGTTCATAATGGACTTCCAATTGAAGCTCTTGAACTTTTCCACACTCTGAAAAAAACTAATATTGAACCTGATTCGATAACTTTTGTCAGCTTACTCTCTGCGGCTGCTGCTTTATCTTCATTGAAGAAAGGGAGGGAGATTCATGGATTTCTGATTAGGAAGGGTTTCCTCCTTGAGGGACCAATTGCTAACTCCCTGGTGGACATGTATGCTCGGTGTGGAACCGTGGAGAATGCAAAAAATATATTCAACTATGCTAAACAAAAAGATCTAATGTTGTGGACTTCTATGATTAATGCAAATGGAATGCATGGATGTGGACAGGATGCCATTGATTTATTCAACAAAATGACTGATGGAAATGTTCTTCCTGATCACATAACCTTCTTGGCTTTATTATATGCTTGCAGTCATTCAGGGTTAGTAGTTGAAGGTAAAAGGCTTTTTGAATTGATGAAATATGAATATCAACTGGAGCCCTGGCCAGAGCATTATGCTTGCCTGGTTGATCTCCTCGGTCGATCCAATTCTCTGGAAGAGGCTCACCATTTTGTGAAAAACATGCCTATTGAACCTTCTGCTGAGGTCTGGTGTGCTCTTCTTGGGGCTTGCCGTATTCATTCAAATAAAGAATTAGGAGAGGTTGTTGCGAAGAAGCTCTTACAATTAAATACAGAGAATTCAGGAAATTATGTTCTGGTATCAAACACGTTTGCAGCAGATGGAAGATGGAACGATGTAGAAGAAGTTAGGTTGAGAATGAAGGGAGTTGGATTGAAAAAAAAACCAGGATGCAGTTGGATTGAGGTTAAGAATAAGATTCACACCTTCATGGCAAGGGACAAGTCTCATCCACAGAGTGATGAAATTTATCTAAAATTGGACCAGCTTACAAAAGTTTTGAAAGAAAAAGGAGGCTATGAGGCTCAAACAAAGTTGGTATTCCATGATGTTTGTGAAGAAGAGAAAACACAGATGCTTTATGGGCATAGTGAAAGGTTGGCACTTGGTTATGGTCTGCTTGTTACCCCTAAGGGTACTTCTCTTCGGATCACAAAGAACCTTCGAATTTGTGATGATTGCCATGCATTCTTTAAGATTGCGTCTGAAGTCTCCCAACGGACTCTTGTTGTAAGGGATGCCAGTAGGTTCCATCATTTTGAAAGGGGGCTTTGTTCATGTGGAGATTTCTGGTGACCATTTTGATTATTATTATGTAAAAATAGAACATACGCTCCCTTCTCTGGTTCCTTCCTGTTCCTTGTGGTCGTTGAAACTTCTCTTCAAGTTTTGTGTCTTTTTGCATGACATGTCAAATGGACAGAGCATGGGAACTAGTACCAAATGGGTAGAAAGAAAACGGGATTATAGCAATTGCCTATTGGTTTGAGATGGAAAAGAATAGTCTAATGCAAAGATGCTTTGGTAAGTAAATGACGTGCGTTCCGAATTTTGGTTCGTGTCAGTGACAAGGAGAAGAAGGATGAAGGTAACTACTAAACTAGAAAATACTTGACCGGATCCACAAGAGGAGGTTCCTTTTTGTGCAGATGTGCATGAATGAATTATTGTGCAAGAATTTATACACTTGTGGGTTGGACCTGTGTAGATCATGTCCCGCAACTACTACTTGTGGATTGGGCCTGTGAAGATCATGTCCTGCAACTGACTTGCCTTTGGAGTTATTACAGTTAGCTTTTTGAGTTACTCTGAATGTCTCGGAGTGATTGGAGACAACAAAAATTGACTGCCTTTGGAATTTTTAGTTGATCCAGACCTTCCTCAGTTGCCTCCATTATTCTTAAGGAAACCATCACCCTAGCAATGTGGCATTGTGGGTCCAGTTATTCCTTTCCCTGTTTTATTTGTGGTTAATGAAGTTCACCGTGAGTATCAGATTGCAGTATCATCTCATGGCTCTATGGGCCCAATGACAAAGAGGAACCCTGGGTTGGTTCTTGGAAATAAAATACTTTTTCATCATATGGTCCAGTTGTCTTCGATTACTCTCACAGACAATGTACATGGAAACTCCGATTTTACTGATATAATTTATGATACATTTATTTATCATGTTTCAAATGATTCTTATGAGCAGACCGAACCTGTTGGAGAAGAGATGTTTGACTATCTTTGCAGCATTGGGTTGAGGTTTTATGCTCCTATCCTATGAAGTTTGAACATCAGAGTTTAAAGACACACACTTTCTTGGAAAGTTTATTACTTTTATATGCAAGTCTTCCCTTGAAGGGTTGTTAGCAACAAGGTGTTAATATCCTTAATTGTTCATATATTAAAGTTAAAAAGGTTCTGATCTGGTTAGTCCTAGAGCATGACTATGATTGACTTCTCACTTTTATTTTCTTTGATAAGAAGTCCTTATTAAGGACTATGATTGACTCCTTTGAGGAAAGCTGCCTATATACTTCATTTAATTCTGAAGAGTAAGGGAAAATATCATGTTGATTTCTAGCATTGTGCAACTTTTTGTCTTCAATATGTTGGTTTTCTGCTAAATTCAATAATAGTTATAAAACTTATCTATAGACTATTCCTCCTCAATATTAAAAAATAAACTCAAGATATTTTCATTTATCAACTGTCACTTGTGTTTGCTGCATTTTAAATTTTTGTTAAGTGGTTCTAAAACTTTATAATAATGTTAGTTACATAGTTTGAAATCACCTTTGGCAAGACAGAAATACTCTGTTCTGGGAATAGCAATCCTTTCCTCTAATCTCTTTTAACACATACATGCTTGGTGACACTGAAATGAAATATAACGGTCTCTTTACAATGATCATTTCCTGTTTACGTTTCTACCAAAAGGAGGGAGTTTCTCCTTGCCCCAATTTTCCAAAAAATACCACACAGATGTAGAAGTATATACATCTGAAATGACGGTTGGGGTGGGAAAAGAAACTTCCAGATAGAAAACGGTGTAATTATAACAAAAACAGGGAGCACAAGCCCATAGTAAAAATTGTAAATAGCTAGAGATTAGTTGAATTTCTCAATGTACCCATATAAGATGAAAAATACCTTTGAAAATTCCAAAATATCCTTCGGATATGCATATCCGAAGGTATCTTTTTTCAAATGTTTTTTTACTTAAACGTTGGATTTAAAATATCAGAGGTTTTTTCGGATATTCATATCCTAAAAAACCTTCTTATATATTTTTTCTCACCTTCACTATTTCATTCATTTTGTTCCACCCAAAACCCAAACCCTCTCAAAACCTCAACCATTTTCAATCCATTTTTCGTCTCTAAACCAAGTTTCAAGTGATTGATCATGGCAAAGAGAGCATAGAAATCTACAATTTGAGGTAAAATTTCCTCATTCCATCTCTCATTTCTTACATTGGTGCTGATTTGTGGAAGAAGAAACTGTGTTGCTTCGGATATGCACTTCCGGAATCCACCAAACTTAATTCGGAAGTTCACATCCGAAAATATCTCTGTTACAGAATTAAAAAAAACATTTTTAACACAATGTATGTTTTATTCATGTGTTAGGTATGACGCACCCCGACAACATTGTCAGAGATGATGTAGATGTTTCAAATGAGATCAACGAAGATGCTAAGTCAAAAGAGATGAATGACGATGGTAAAGCGATTGTTGTAGCGATAGATGTCCGACCATAATTTACAAATGAAATGACTTTCACTTCTCATCAAGAATTGCTTGAGTGGATCCGAATTGAAGCTAGTAAACTTGGGTTTGGAGTTGTGATAGCAAGGTCCGACAATGACACTAGTAGAAGGCAAGCATTTGTTGTGATGAAATGCGAGAGAGGTGAGAAATATGTTCCAAAAATTGGAAGTTAAAACATAATGACACGGGATCAAGAAAATGTGCGTGTCCGTTTAAGTTACGCGTATCTTCTAGGGTTAATGGTTTGTGGCGCTTTAGTGTCGTTTGTGGACTTCATAATCACGCATTGGGCACCAAGCTACACGAGCATCGAATTGTGTGTCAGCTAAATCCCGAAGAAAATGATTCTATTTCAGAATTATCGATACTCAAAGTTACGCCGAGAAACATGCCGATTTGAAACGAAAAAGACTAGAATTGGGAGAAGTCAATTTAGAATTATCAATAAGCAAACAGGGAGAAGTCGAAGAATTTACCGATTTTAGAATTAAGAGGTGAGGATTCATTCGGTGCATTTTAGAATGAACCGGATCATTTTTTGTATGTATTGTCGTGACGAATGTAAAACCAATACGATTCAATACATATATAATATATTTATATTTAATGTAGTCAACGTTTATTCTTACCGTTTTAATTATTTTATTATGAGAATTAAGTTCGATTGATGCTGAAATTCCATATAATAGAATGGTGTCATTCTGTTTCTGCATAATTCGGAAGTGCATATCCAAAATTTTAATGCTTCAGGGCTTATTTCGGAAGTGCATATCCGAAATTTTAATGCTTCAGGGCTTATTTCGGAAGTGCATATCCGAAATATCCATTGATAGCAAGATAAGATTTCTTGGGTCCATATTACTCCAAAAAATTTATAAAGCGACCATAAAAAATGACTCAAACCTACTCTCACTTTGTTTTTGTCTACTTCAACAGTGGTTACCCGATGCCGCTTCAATTTAGGTTCTCGCACGACACACCGTTTGCCGTGCTGATTTTGACACTAAACTCTCTCTTGCAATATCCATAAAATAGGAAGGTGGTCAAGCTTCAATATCGTCCACCTTCACTTGACGCCGAAGTAAACATAATGTTCACCCCATTTGAGCTCAAGAACGACGACGATTTAGAGGTTATGTGGACAACTTTTTAACAATATTCTTCGAAGAGTCCGATCGAGCTAGATGTGAAACTTCAAAGATCTGGAGAAGATGTTATCAAAATATTATGTCTTCCTTAAATACCCGTTTATAATAATATGTAACTTTAAATTTTTGTTGAGTATTGTTGTAATTTCGATTATTTATGATAAATCTATGCTTTGTTGCTTTGTTGTTATGAATTTTGTCCCAGACATATTTTCAGATATGCACTTTCGAATTCACCTTTTTTCTAAAAATAGGTGTCTTCGGAGATGCATATGCGAAGACACCTTATTCTAAAAAAAAGAGTAACTTCGAAGATGCATATGCAAATTCACCTTACTTTTTTAAAAAAAAAAAAGGTGTCTTCCGAGATGCATATCCGAAATATCGGGGGGAATTTTGAGGTTTTCACCAGAGGCCCGTGTGTCATACCCCAAATTTGTCCTACCCTTAATTTCTAACTGGCTTAAGCTTCCCATTTCATCTACATACCTCCATTAGGGCATTTGCATGGCTTTGCATTCATTCATTAAATAAAACATATAAAAGCATGGGATCAAAGGTCGTGAAGCAGGCTGAGGTTTCACTTAGGTCTTGGCAAGGTTATTTATCTCCTCAAGGATGGTGTCTTGCACACGATCGAGATTATGATTAGTTCAGATTTTGAAAGGCACTTGATGAGAGGAATTCTCTTCACATGGAATGTTTTGACCTAGGGTTTATTTCCCTAGGCATTTGGTGGTCTCGACATGCTTAAGAATGTCTTGCAGGTCAATTAAAGATGTTATTGATTTATTGAGGGAAAAAAGACATGTGGAGATTATTTGCAAGGTTGTTGACTACATCAAGCAAAGTTGACCTTTTGACTAAATTCATGTTGATCCATATCTTTGGTTACTATTCCACTTGGATTGCTTCACTAAGTTTGCAAGGATGGAAATCTAAGAAAGTATATGTTTTGAATTTAAAATTCAAATGAGTATGAGAGAAGATGCAAGAATCATATACTACTTAAAGTACAAGAGTGAAGTCATGTATTCAAATCCATTACAAGTACAAGGAAAAATCAAGGTTTATTTGAAAAGGTCAACATTCAAATCAAAAGTCAACACTCCGCTATTCTAAGGTTCAAAGGTCAAATTACATTTCCAAAGTCCAATCCATTTTACAAAGCCCTTCCAAATTTCTATCCAATATTCATTACAAAAAAGAGCCATTTTCATTACTCCCATTCAACCAAATCCATCACAAGTTCATTACAAGTTCAAGTATATTACATTACACCATTCAAACAATTCATGATTCAAATAAGTCAAGTTGTCACAATCCTAACACAAACTTCCCTCATTATCCAAATCATGTTCATTACAAAAAGACCAAATTCATTCATAAGTCCAATACATTACGCTATTCCTAAAGTCAAAGTACATTACAAAAGAATTACAAAAAAGAGAAAAGCAAAGTCCTAAATCTATGGTGAATTGCTCATGTTCTTCACACTATATCCGGACTTAATTCCACAGAATCCTGTGCATCTAAACCACCTGCATCAATAAAAACAAAGTTAAGAACTACTGCAAGAGCAACAACAAACTAGTTCAGGGCAGCCCCACGCTAATTCCCCGTCAATCTCTAACAGCTCCTTTTTTAACCATTCAAAACAGATCCATATAAACCCTGCTGCTAACTTACACTCACTTGCCACAGTTCAACAATCAAAGCAAACCAGCAACATCAATATCACCACTGAAAACCTGCATAAGCAAATCAAAGAAAACCAAATCAGCGCATACATACTAGAATCAAAACAGTCCCATTCTTTTAAACCATACAACCAAAACAAGCCCAAGCAGCAGCATATATTAGCTTACAAACTCTCAGTTACAAACCTTTTCCAACTTAACAGAATCCCAACTATAACTAACCTCCCTAACCAATTTCATAACCTCTACTAACATTTCAGTTACAATCCCAACTAACTTTCCTAACAACCAAAACAGAATTTTGTAACTAACTTCCTCTCCCTCTAAACTAAACTAACAGATCCAGTTTTCAACATATAACAACCTAACAGAATCAGTTACTAACGGGGGAACCACCTATAACTGACTTCAGCAAATGATAACAGAGGAGGAGGAGAATTTGAGAGATAACAGGAATAATTCACCATATAACAGAACTACTCCACGATTCTTCAGACTCTCTTCACCTTCATTAACCGATCTTCACATCTTCATAACCATCAATTCTCCAATCTTCACCATTTCCTTACCATTGCTCACGAACTCAGAACCACCATCACCTTCAATCTCAGTTCTTCTTCACCTTCTCTATACTCTTCTTCAATCAACACCTTCATTCATCCCTGCAATTTCAACATCTTCATCACTTCTCCATAACCTTTAAACAACATCATCTTCAATCAGAAATCTGCTCTTGAATCTTCATCACACTTTCATCATCACCTTCATCTCTGTACCAATCTTCATAAAAGAAAACCAGAAAAAACTCAACAATTCAACAATCATCGTCACAATTCTTCAAACGAAAAAGAGAAAATCAGTAACAAGAAAAGGTAGCAAACCTTA
The DNA here is from genome assembly GCF_029867415.1 of Vicia villosa. Classification (NCBI taxonomy): domain Eukaryota; kingdom Viridiplantae; phylum Streptophyta; class Magnoliopsida; order Fabales; family Fabaceae; genus Vicia; species Vicia villosa. The sequence goes on from NC_081180.1 coordinate 146,727,944, forward strand.
ATGAGGAGTTCTACGACAATCTTCAACCACAGTTCAATTCTCCGATCCTCAAATTCAAGTTTCAACCTTCGATCATCCCCACGCACTTCGTCATCATCCTCTTCGATCCGCTCCAATTCCGAAGTATCACTCACTGATTCAACATCTACACCACGATGCATTAGCGGCCAGCGGAACACGTCAAACGCATCTTCATAACATCATTTTCTATTCGTCTTCATCTTCTTCTCGGCAATAATTTCACGCGAATCCGCAATCACCATTGCTTAATCGAAGGAAATGAGAGAATGAGATCGGAGGTTGGCATATTCGCTTCCGGTCATGACGGCGAACTGAATGATTTCGCCGGAGCAGGTTGATTTTCGCCGCCGTCGCCGTTTGCGCAGAGAGGAAGAAGACTCGCTCTAAGAACTCCAACGGTCACAATCTCTTACCCTAAATTCCCCTTTTGATATTTTTGTTTCTATTAACACCAAGTGCTGATTAGATTTAATTAGGATTAACATTAGATTTAATTAGGATTAATGGGGTTTAATTGGTCTTAAGTTGATTTGATAAGCAGATTAACCTGAATCAATGGAAATTAACAAAATCTGAATGGATCCTAAAACCTTGGGCCAGCGAAATACACCCCCTTTGAACCCATGATACCTTTTTTGGTAACCTGAAAATCTGAACAAAAAGCTACTCTGGGCCCAGCGCCCTGCTATGCATCACAACTAAATTCACTTCGCACCCCCCTGTTTCTATTTCTTTTGATTACTAGAATTTAGGTTTGATTAGATTTTTTTATTTTCTTTTAGGTGATCAAAATACTAATTTTTCTACTATCTTATTTAGACTTTAATACTAATTTTGACATAAAAAATGCAATAAGATATTAGCTCCTTAATTAGGTTGGCTAGTTTAATTTTGACTTTTAATTGATTTCTCCTTCATAAGATACATAAAGAATAGTAGTTTTTTGGTTTCATTTTTGTACTAATACTTGAATCGTTTTGTACTATTTCATGGTCATTTTTGTGCGATGCTTGTGTGATTTTATTGCCCTTATTCTTGGCCTTATTTTAGGCCTATGTTGATATACCACTTGTATGCTTCTTTTAGGATCTATCCCATGTTAACATTAGGATTTAGACTTGTATAGACAACTTAGATTAGCATTTAGGATTAGTTCTCCGTTGCATTCTTTTTCTTTTCAACTCTTTCAAAACATTAATAAAAGGAAGATGCGAATCACATTAAGCAAGTGATAGAGAAATGAGTGGGATTCATTCCCTAATCTATCTCTCAATCGCTTAGTGGCATAGAAACGAGTGGGATTCATTCCCTAATCTGTTTCTCGGTCACTACTTAATGGGAGAGAAATGAGTGGGATTCATTCCCTAATCTGTTTCTCAAACATTAATTAATGGGAGAGAAATGAGTGAGATTCATTCTCTAATCTGTTTCTCAAACATTACATAATAGGATGGAAGTGAGTGGGATTCATTCCCTAATCTGCTTCTCGATCATTATACATTTTATGTGATTCGACTCGCAAACAAATTCCCCTTAAAAAACACACAACCAAAAACGCTTAAAACATCTAACAATGGTTCAGATTAAAACAAAGTAGAGAAAGTGGTGAGTGGCCCGGTATTGGGAACTATTCATCACTCATCTACCCTAAAAGACACAAACCAATCATTTCTTTTCCTTTTGCCTCGTTGGCACCTAAGGGCAATGTCATTTCCGCTTGTACGCATCCTAGGTCGATCCCTTATGCAAAAGCGTGAACGTTGACTCCGCCCAATTAAAAAACACAAAAACAAACAGAAAATCGTGAGCCGAGCTACGGTAACTCTGATTCCTGAAAAGGATACGTAGGCAGCGGGGTAGGGCCCGTGCGAGTACAATTCTTTATTTTCCCTACATTTTGCATTCATTTCGCATTTAGACATAGACATAGTTATACACCCTTTAGATAGAAGCAAACATAGGTGGATACCATCGAGTACGATGGGCGTGAGGGGTGCTAACACCTTCCCCTTGCGTAACCGACTCCCGTACCTTGATTCTCTGGTCGCAAGACCCTGTTCCTTCCTTTGTTAGGTTTTCTGATATTCCTTTCCCTTATGGGATAAATATATTGGTGGCGACTCTGTTCATTTTTCGCGAGCGTGCGACAGCTGGCGACTCTGCTGGTGATGTTGCTAGACCTGTTGCTGGTCCATCCTTAGTGAGTCGATCCTAGCCTATCCGTTTGTTTGTTTATTTACTGGGTGTGCTATGTTTTCTCTATACGTGCCTTTATTTATTTTATGTATTTATTTTATGTTTCGCATGTCCTGTTTATTTTCTGCTTGCATATCATGTTTATTTCTGCTTGCACATCATGCATATGGATTATATTTTGTGTTCCTTGGGGTCTTCTGTTCTGTTTTGCAGGTTGGGTGGGATGTTCTATGAGGTAAAAGGCCCAATACCCAGGCCAGAGTGACACATAGGATACCTAGGATAGAGTGGATAGTCATGACGCCAACAGAATGTCAGGTTCTGTTGATTGCGATCATGAGACCCACGACCAGTCGAGGTTCAAATGAGATACCGTTGTTGGCATGTATTTGCGACAATGATGGTGTTTCAGGAGAAATGATAACGCTGGAAGCCATTGACCTACCTTGACTTAGATTCACCTGTGAGTGGGGTGGGATATACATGACAGGTACCGTTGGTGAGTATTTTGTTCTGTTGGTGACTATTGGTTTTCCTGGTATTCAAAAAGGTGTCGGACCTTTGATCCTGTGACATTTGACCTGTATCAGTTATTCAGAGGATTGTACGGTGGTTACTAAGATTATATAGACCGTTGATCCCATGCTTTTGCATTGCATAACATCATTGCTTTGTCCACTCCATTTATGAAAGATCCTAAAGTCTATTTCCAAAAAAAAAAGGAGAAAAAGAAAAGGAAATAGAAAAGCAAAAAAAGAAAAGAAAAGATATTCTATACAAAAAAAAAAGAGAAGCTTTGATTCCAAAAAAGAAGAACAAAAGTGTGTGAAAAGACTTTAGGATCTCCCATAAATGAAACATGCATTCATACTATCATGCATTTCATGGTTCTATCAGAAGCTTGTGGGGGGCTTTTCTACTCAGACTTTGACATCAACAAGACGATTGGCTTCTTACCGCTATGTGCTCAAAAGTTAACATTGGAACAACTCTGTGGGGTTTTGACGGAGATGAGAGCAGAAATGAGGACTAACATGAAACAATGTATGGAGGTTATTCAAGCCTTTTCTCTTTGACAAGAAGAATTGAGACAAGTTCCTCAGAGGCCAAATGCAATGTTAATCTCACCTCAAGAGAAGGTCTTATGAATCATAATGTTTGAAATGATGTTGAGATTCTTGTTCTTAGTAAGGAGAATTCACATCACTGAAGTCTTCAAGTTTTCGAGTATTGAAATTGACAAAAGGTTCACCTCTTGGAGATATGTTTGGAAGCCATAAAAAGTCGTGACTCTGATGATTTAGATATTGTTGGTTTGTGCCTGATGTCAAAAAGAAAACTGCAAGGGTCACTTACTCACTCCAGATGGTTTGGATATCGAAGCTAAGTTGGTAATCATCTCTTGTACATGTGTGGAAGTTGCTTGGAGCTCCCGCACGAGGGATAAGCAAGACGTACTCTTATCTTGAGCATTGCGCCATTTGCATTGCTCGAATCCCTAAAAGCATTACAAATTCCTATGTGACTTCGTCAGAATCTTCTTCCGTGTGGTAATCAAGAGTGTTCTTCATAATGCTTCTCATCCTCAAGGTTCTACTTCATATCTCAGTTGCCTTTTCTCATGATTTCCTTCTCAGTGGCCCTTGCTTGTTAACAGAGAGAAAAATATAAGAAACAAATTGATGGCCTTATGCCCAGTTGCTTCCTCGTTTGTCAGAATTTCAGTTGGTTAAGATTCGTGTTTTGGGTCTTCTTCACCACAAATAGATCTCCTCAATCTGACGACGATACAAGGCTATTCCATTTTATGAAGGCGAATACTTCTTCAACATCTATACTTGGGGCTCCCGCACGAGGGATAAGCAAGACGTACTCTTATCTTGAGCATTGCATCACTCGCGTTGCTCGAATCCCTAAAGTGAGGCAAAAATTTACAACTCTTGGGTGACTTCGTCGGAGTTTTCTTTGGAAGTAATCTGAAGTATTTGGAAGGAACTGCAGAAAGTATTCAAGCTCAATAAGTCCAGACGGAGTCAAGTCTCCTCAACAATGGCAGCCATTCAGTTCTCATTGCATTCTCATTCGTAACATTTCATTGTTTGTTTAAGCATTTATAGCATGTAAAAACTTGTTAATTTCTGAATGAAAATCATAATACATTGTTTATGTTCGTCTTGAAGTAATCCATTCGTTATCACTCATAAAATGTTTTTGGCATTACGATACCAACTTTATTAATCCCTTGCTTAGGCAAAGAGCGGAGGGAGAATGATGAAAAATAAAAATGCAAAATCTCTAATCATGTGTTTTTAAATAAAAACCCTACTGAGGATGTACAGGCATTATTTCAAATCCCCAAACACCGGAGATATAAGGGAGATAGACCCTCGTTAACCCCTTTTGAGCCTTGAAGTAGGAGTTTCTTTTCTAATCATAAAAAACCCTTATTTTAACCTTGGGGCAGGGTAGTGTTCATTTAACTTGATTGAGTGTTCAAAACTCACCAAAAGGGTATGCATCTAAGGATACAACAGTGGTTATCCTTCAAAAGGTTGAGGAATGTCAAAACCGCAATGATTATCCTTATTCCATCAAGAGATCAAGAGATGATAATACCACAATGGTTATCCCTCATCAATCAAAGAGTGAGGCAGTCACAATCTTTCAAACAAATCGAGAGCAACGCGATATCACACGACTTGTTCAAAAAAAAAGAGAATAGAAAAAAGAGAGCCCGCTAAGTCAACAACTTGAAAACAATGACTTAGGCAAAAGTTAGGGCATCCCGCTGGACTTCAAAATTTACAAAAGAATTTGTCCAGGCAAAAGTTAGGGAAACAAAAAAGAGAAAAACAAAGAAGCGAAAAACATCAAAAGAACAAAGTCGTGTGATCAGACACCAAAATGAAAGATAAGGTGACTGCCATGTCCAAAGAAGCTCATTGATTCTTCAACCGTCTCAAAGTTCCTTGTGAGGGATGAACGCTCATGTTGAGTTAACTGAACATAGGACTGGAGAACATCATGAAGGGGGTGGGTACAAATAATTTTGAGCCTAAAAATCCTTTGTTTCCAAAACCGTGAACCTGGCCAAGTTACAACCCTTAAAAGTCCTAATTGAAGTAGGGTTATTTTGAAAGAACACTCCTATGAGATATCGTTTAACTGATTCCCAATGAAGCGAGACTCATATCCATGTTGGTATCGTATGCCTGCTTTATCTTTCACATGCAAAAATCGAGGTTGTGTCAACTAGTGATCCATTCACAAGAGGTCGCAACCTCATTTCAATAAAAAAAGTTTCTTTAAACTTCAAGACTAACGTACACTTTGCATTAGAATTATCATTCCTAGAATTAACATTCTTTTGCATACAAACATCTGCTTAAACATCAAAGAAATTTCAGGATGAGAATCAGTGAGCAACTTGATCATGTCAAAGCACAAGAGACTTGAGAACTCCGTGGAGTAAAAAGCTAATCGTTTCAGAGACTGATTATCAAGGGGCAGTTATCCAAAGAACTCCGTTGGGCATGAACAGTTAATGCTTTCCTTGATTACCTCGAGGGGAAGAATTGGAAGACTCCGTTGAGCGTGGTAAAGTTATTTCCATGTTTGTTTGACTTCAAAACAATGAAAGCTCGAGGATTCTAGTAAGATGTACCTAATCAGGGGCAGTTGAGTCGAGGTTTGACCTCTCGAATTCAACATATCTGGGGCAATCAAGTCGAGGAATCTCTCTTGAGTTTGACCAATCTGGGGCAATTACGTCGATATTCGACAAATCTCTCCAAGGATTCTATAGTGCAAATTCCTTCATGGGTCGTGAAGCTTGGGGCACAATCTCTTGGGTTATTTTGTTCTCTCCCCAATCATAGGAGTTTATTTCTCCTGGAAACTAGGTCTCTCCCAAGCGTAGGAGTTTATTTCTCCTGAGAGTTTGATCCATTCCCCAATCATAGGAGTTTATTTCTCCTGGAAACTTGGTCACTCCCCAAGCATGGAGTTTATTTCCCCCGAGAGTTTGTTCTATTCCTCAAGCATAGGAGTTTATTTCTCCTAGGAGTTGTCCTACTTCCCTAACCAAGGCCCCTTATCTGGATCTATCATCTCCTACATGGTGAATTAGGGGAATCTCCTCAAGTTGAAAATCTTCCAAGCAGTGGCACATGGTGAGAAGTCCGAAGTCATTCTACGTTCTGGAAGGCAACAACAAGAGTGTGCCCTTACAAGTCAAAGTCCAATATCTATTGGCACCTCCACATGGTCCTTAACACTAAGGGGATTCTCCCTGGTGTTTATCACTCTAATGCCTTTATTTGGCACTCTGCATATAGTATTCACTGCATATAACATTGCATCCTCAAAAGCGTAGCATATCCATCAAAATGGAGCATTACGCCACAGAAAAATTCAAACATGCATACAAAGCATAAGCCAGATAATACAAATTAGCACCAAATCAAGCCGACGATACTTCCCCATAAAAAGTGGTCCTTACAAACTCCAATTGATATCTGCTACCACATTACAAATCTCCTCAAACCACGGTGCCAATACCTGGTATCCTTAATACCCAAAAGAAGTCTCATTTTTTTCCCTCCAACATGGATCGGATGCAATGTCTTTCTTCGTCAGAATCGTTGTCTCCGAGGTTATTTCCCGCGTGCTGCGTGCAAATTAGAGCGTGAATGAGGGTGGGCATTCAACCCATCTCATTTTTCAATTGTTTGAATAATCATACTTGGTGTGTGGCAATTCGAACGATTGCCGCTCTTGAAGAGTTACACCCCGCCTTTGGCCTGAGGGATTAATGTAATTCTTATGCTTCGCAAGCATCAAAATCCCCGTAATTTTCAGTGGTTACTGTCATCTTCTTGTCGAGTCCAGTCGTAACTAGTCTTGTCGTGGTTATTTCCCGTGTGCTGCGTGCAAATTAGAGTGCGAATGAGGGTGGGCATTCAACCCATCTCATTTTTCAATCGTTTGAATCACCATACTTGGTGTGTGGCAATTCGAACGATTGCCGCTCTTGAAGAGTTACACCCCGCCTTTGGCCTGAGGGATTAATGTAATTCTTATGCTTCGCAAGCATCAACATCTTCGTGATTATGTCTTTTGATCGAGTCTAGTCGTTACTAGTCTCCGTGGTCCCTTCCCCCGTATGGGAAAACTTTTCAGGTCCAACCCCCGTGTTGTGAATCCTTTGCCTTTCGACCTTCAAACCGTTTCAAAGCCCAGTTCCCATCCTGGCAAACCCTTTCAAAACCCAGTTTCTGTCCTGGCAAGCCATTTCAAAACCAATTCCCAATCCCTAGCCTCAGTGTTGTTAATAATCTTCTCTTGCTCCAGCCTCATTGTTGATCCTCATCTATTTCATTTCTTGTGGATCGTAGGTCCGTTGACCTTATCCTTATCTTTTCCAATTCTTGTGGATCGTAGGTCCGTTGACCTTATCCTCATCTTTTTCATTCTTGTGGATCGTAGGTCCGTTGACCTTATCCTCATCTTTTTCATTTCTTGTGGATCGTAGGTCCGTTGACCTTATCCTCATCTTTTCCAATTCTTGTGGATCGTAGGTCCGTTGACCTTATCCTCATCTTTTTCATTCTTGTGGATCGTAGGTCCGTTGACCTTATCCTCAATCTTTTTTCATTCTTGTGGATCGTAGGTCCGTTGACCTTATCCTCATCTCTTTCAATTCTTGTGGATCGTAGGTCCGTTGACCTTATCCTCATCTTTTTCATTCTTGTGGATCGTAGGTCCGTTGACCTTATCCTCATCTTTTTCATTTCTTGTGGATCGTAGGTCCGTTGACCTTATCCTCATCTTTTTCATTTCTTGTGGATCGTAGGTCCGTTGACCTTATCCTCATATCTTTCAATTCTTGTGGATCGTAGGTCCGTTGACCTTATCCTCATCTTTTCCTGTGGATCGTAGGTCCGTTGACCTTATCCTCATCTTTTCCTGTGGATCGTAGGTCCGTTGACCTTATCCTCATCTTTTTCATCCTTGTGGATCGTAGGTCCGTTGACCTTATCCTCATCTTTTGTGGATCGTAGGTCCGTTGACCTTATCCTCATCTTTTCATCCTTGTGGATCGTAGGTCCGTTGACCTTATCCTCATCTTTTTCATTCTTGTGGATCGTAGGTCCGTTGACCATATCCTCATCTTTTGTGGATCGTAGGTCCGTTGACCTTATCCTCATCTTTTCATTTCTTGAGGATCGTAGGTCCGTTGACCTTATCCTCATCTTTTCCAATTCTTGTGGATCGTAGGTCCGTTGACCTTATCCTCATCTTTTTCATTTTCTTGTGGATCGTAGGTCCGTTGACCTTATCCCCATCTTTTTCTTTTCTTATGGATCGTAGGTCCGTTGACCTTATCCTCTTCTTTTTCAATTCTTGTGGGTCGTAGGTCCGTTGATCTTACCCTAATTTCAAGTCATGGATCGTAGGTCTGTCGACCTTATCCTCGTATTTTTCAATTCTTGCGGATCGTAGGTCCTACCTTTCCATCAAACCCGTATTTTCCAACCACAGTCTCATACAACAATCATTTCCATTGAGAACCTTGTATTGGCACCGTTACCATGTTACAAGCTATCCCATTTCAACCACTCACCATAAACCTTTCCACCAGAAAAATACAAAATTTCTCTTCCCCCAGCAGATATCAAATACAAAAATGGGGATAACACTTACACCATCTTGTCTTCAGGACAAATTTCAGGTCTTGATATTTAATCTTCTTCTACCTTGAACGTTCGAAAGGCTGGGGCCAATCTCACCTTCAGGTTTAAGACGATTAAATAGGGGCAGCTGTCATACCCCAAATTTGTCCTACCCTTAATTTCTAACTGGCTTAAGCTTCCCATTTCATCTGCATACCTCCATTAGGGCATTTGCATGGCTTTGCATTCATTCATTAAATAAAACATATAAAAGCATGGGATCAAAGGTCGTGAAGCAGGCTGAGGTTTCACTTAGGTCTTGGCAAGGTTATTTATCTCCTCAAGGATGGTGTCTTGCACACGATCGAGATTATGATTAGTTCAGATTTTGAAAGGCACTTGATGAGAGGAATTCTCTTCACATGGAATGTTTTGACCTAGGGTTTATTTCCCTAGGCATTTGGTGGTCTCGACATGCTTAAGAATGTCTTGCAGGTCAATTAAAGATGTTATTGATTTATTGAGGGAAAAAAGACATGTGGAGATTATTTGCAAGGTTGTTGACTACATCAAGCAAAGTTGACCTTTTGACTAAATTCATGTTGATCCATATCTTTGGTTACTATTCCACTTGGATTGCTTCACTAAGTTTGCAAGGATGGAAATCTAAGAAAGTATATGTTTTGAATTTAAAATTCAAATGAGTATGAGAGAAGATGCAAGAATCATATACTACTTAAAGTACAAGAGTGAAGTCATGTATTCAAATCCATTACAAGTACAAGGAAAAATCAAGGTTTATTTGAAAAGGTCAACATTCAAATCAAAAGTCAACACTCCGCTATTCTAAGGTTCAAAGGTCAAATTACATTTCCAAAGTCCAATCCATTTTACAAAGCCCTTCCAAATTTCTATCCAATATTCATTACAAAAAAGAGCCATTTTCATTACTCCCATTCAACCAAATCCATCACAAGTTCATTACAAGTTCAAGTATATTACATTACACCATTCAAACAATTCATGATTCAAATAAGTCAAGTTGTCACAATCCGAACACAAACTTCCCTCATTATCCAAATCATGTTCATTACAAAAAGACCAAATTCATTCATAAGTCCAATACATTACGCTATTCCTAAAGTCAAAGTACATTACAAAAGAATTACAAAAAAGAGAAAAGCAAAGTCCTAAATCTATGGTGAATTGCTCATGTTCTTCACACTATATCCGGACTTAATTCCACAGAATCCTGTGCATCTAAACCACCTGCATCAATAAAAACAAAGTTAAGAACTACTGCAAGAGCAACAACAAACTAGTTCAGGGCAGCCCCACGCTAATTCCCCGTCAATCTCTAACAGCTCCTTTTTTAACCATTCAAAACAGATCCATATAAACCCTGCTGCTAACTTACACTCACTTGCCACAGTTCAACAATCAAAGCAAACCAGCAACATCAATATCACCACTGAAAACCTGCATAAGCAAATCAAAGAAAACCAAATCAGCGCATACATACTAGAATCAAAACAGTCCCATTCTTTTAAACCATACAACCAAAACAAGCCCAAGCAGCAGCATATATTAGCTTACAAACTCTCAGTTACAAACCTTTTCCAACTTAACAGAATCCCAACTATAACTAACCTCCCTAACCAATTTCATAACCTCTACTAACATTTCAGTTACAATCCCAACTAACTTTCCTAACAACCAAAACAGAATTTTGTAACTAACTTCCTCTCCCTCTAAACTAAACTAACAGATCCAGTTTTCAACATATAACAACCTAACAGAATCAGTTACTAACGGGGGAACCACCTATAACGGACTTCAGCAAATGATAACAGAGGAGGAGGAGAATTTGAGAGATAACAGGAATAATTCACCATATAACAGAACTACTCCACGATTCTTCAGACTCTCTTCACCTTCATTAACCGATCTTCACATCTTCATAACCATCAATTCTCCAATCTTCACCATTTCCTTACCATTGCTCACGAACTCAGAACCACCATCACCTTCAATCTCAGTTCTTCTTCACCTTCTCTATACTCTTCTTCAATCAACACCTTCATTCATCCCTGCAATTTCAACATCTTCATCACTTCTCCATAACCTTCAAACAACATCATCTTCAATCAGAAATCTGCTCTTGAATCTTCATCACACTTTCATCATCACCTTCATCTCTGTACCAATCTTCATAAAAGAAAACCAGAAAAACTCAACAATTCAACAATCATCGTCACAATTCTTCAAACGAAAAAGAGAAAATCAGTAACAAGAAAAGGTAGCAAACCTTAATGAGGAGTTCTACGACAATCTTCAACCACAGTTCAATTCTCCGATCCTCAAATTCAAGTTTCAACCTTCGATCATCCCCACGCACTTCGTCATCATCCTCTTCGATCCGCTCCAATTCCGAAGTATCACTCACTGATTCAACATCTACACCACGATGCGTTAGCGGCCAGCGGAACACGTCAAACGCATCTTCATAACATCATTTTCTATTCGTCTTCATCTTCTTCTCGGCAATAATTTCACGCGAATCCGCAATCACCATTGCTTAATCGAAGGAAATGAGAGAATGAGATCGGAGGTTGGCATATTCGCTTCCGGTCATGACGGCGAACTGAATGATTTCGCCGGAGCAGGTTGATTTTCGCCGCCGTCGCCGTTTGCGCAGAGAGGAAGAAGACTCGCTCTAAGAACTCCAACGGTCACAATCTCTTACCCTAAATTCCCCTTTTGATATTTTTGTTTCTATTAACACCAAGTGCTGATTAGATTTAATTAGGATTAACATTAGATTTAATTAGGATTAATGGGGTTTAATTGGTCTTAAGTTGATTTGATAAGCAGATTAACCTGAATCAATGGAAATTAACAAAATCTGAATGGATCCTAAAACCTTGGGCCAGCGAAATACACCCCCTTTGAACCCATGATACCTTTTTTGGTAACCTGAAAATCTGAACAAAAAGCTACTCTGGGCCCAGCGCCCTGCTATGCATCACAACTAAATTCACTTCGCACCCCCCTGTTTCTATTTCTTTTGATTACTAGAATTTAGGTTTGATTAGATTTTTTTATTTTCTTTTAGGTGATCAAAATACTAATTTTTCTACTATCTTATTTAGACTTTAATACTAATTTTGACATAAAAAATGCAATAAGATATTAGCTCCTTAATTAGGTTGGCTAGTTTAATTTTGACTTTTAATTGATTTCTCCTTCATAAGATACATAAAGAATAGTAGTTTTTTGGTTTCATTTTTGTACTAATACTTGAATCGTTTTGTACTATTTCATGGTCATTTTTGTGCGATGCTTGTGTGATTTTATTGCCCTTATTCTTGGCCTTATTTTAGGCCTATGTTGATATACCACTTGTATGCTTCTTTTAGGATCTATCCCATGTTAACATTAGGATTTAGACTTGTATAGACAACTTAGATTAGCATTTAGGATTAGTTCTCCGTTGCATTCTTTTTCTTTTCAACTCTTTCAAAACATTAATAAAAGGAAGATGCGAATCACATTAAGCAAGTGATAGAGAAATGAGTGGGATTCATTCCCTAATCTATCTCTCAATCGCTTAGTGGCATAGAAACGAGTGGGATTCATTCCCTAATCTGTTTCTCGGTCACTACTTAATGGGAGAGAAATGAGTGGGATTCATTCCCTAATCTGTTTCTCAAACATTAATTAATGGGAGAGAAATGAGTGAGATTCATTCTCTAATCTGTTTCTCAAACATTACATAATAGGATGGAAGTGAGTGGGATTCATTCCCTAATCTGCTTCTCGATCATTATACATTTTATGTGATTCGACTCGCAAACAAATTCCCCTTAAAAAACACACAACCAAAAACGCTTAAAACATCTAACAATGGTTCAGATTAAAACAAAGTAGAGAAAGTGGTGAGTGGCCCGGTATTGGGAACTATTCATCACTCATCTACCCTAAAAGACACAAACCAATCATTTCTTTTCCTTTTGCCTCGTTGGCACCTAAGGGCAATGTCATTTCCGCTTGTACGCATCCTAGGTCGATCCCTTATGCAAAAGCGTGAACGTTGACTCCGCCCAATTAAAAAACACAAAAACAAACAGAAAATCGTGAGCCGAGCTACGATAACTCTGATTCCTGAAAAGGATACGTAGGCAGCGGGGTAGGGCCCGTGCGAGTACAATTCTTTATTTTCCCTACATTTTGCATTCATTTCGCATTTAGACATAGACATAGTTATACACCCTTTAGATAGAAGCAAACATAGGTGGATACCATCGAGTACGATGGGCGTGAGGGGTGCTAACACCTTCCCCTTGCGTAACCGACTCCCGTACCTTGATTCTCTGGTCGCAAGACCCTGTTCCTTCCTTTGTTAGGTTTTCTGATATTCCTTTCCCTTATGGGATAAATATATTGGTGGCGACTCTGTTCATTTTTCGCGAGCGTGCGACACCGTGAGAAAGCATATGGGTGTACTAAGAATTTCCCTTCTACATTATTTTTTTCTTCCACAAATTTGAACATGAAGAAATTTTGGGTAATTTCATAACAACTGGTATCAAAACCACTTGGTTGTTATTGCCAATTTTTCTAGAGAATATATTATTCACATGATTAGTAACTATTTTTGAAGAGTGAGAAAATTGATCAGCATTATCAATTTGTTACAAAGGTGTTTTAAAGCACGATGGTTAACAAAAACTATTAGAGACGATCATGAGGAAGTCAAATTCAAGTGTGAGTGATAGCCACATACGAAGGAAGATGAAAATTGAAAAGATTGATAGTGGGGACTTTGGAATTCGGAAGATGTAGATAGAAGATTATTTGTATCAGAAAAATCTACACCAACCTTTCATAGAAAATAAACCAGATTCGATAAAGGAAAATATCTGGAACCTTCTCAATAAACAAAAACTTGCTATTATTTGATTTTTCATTATCTATTGATTTTAACATTGCAAAGAAAAAGACCACAACCAGTCTTATGAATGCACTTTCTAGCGCGTAGAAAAATTCGTTAGCCTCAAATAAAATTTACTCGGTAATGTGGTTTAATTACGCTTTGGATTACATAAGGCACATTAGTTGCACAACATATCGTTGAACTCAATATAGTTACAATCCAATTGTTTTATTTGGAATCAAATTAGACAATGTGGTACAAGCATAAATACTTTTATCTTATCTACCAGATAGCAAAGATGTTGTTGTTACAGTTGTGAATAGCTTATTAGGAGGTCAAAAGATGAAATTTGATGATGTTCGTGATCTGGCTCTAAGTGAAGAGATCAAATAGAGAGATTCAGGTGAATCTTCATCCTCTTCAGTATTATTACATGCAAAGTAAAGAGGATGAAAATAAACCAGAGGATATGGACGTAGAAAATAAATAAAAAAACAAGACGATCTAAATCCAAAAATCATCGTAATTCCTAAAACTCAAAGACTATTAAGTGTAAGAATTATGGAAAGAAAGGGCATTATAAGAACTAGTACAGACTCCACCAAAGAGTTAAAAGGAAATATATGAAGCAAATTTTCCTTCCACCTTAAGAGGAAATGACACATTGATATGTTCATTGGAGAGTAAGGTCGAGTCTTGGGTTTTAAAATTTGAAGCATCCTTTTGTAATACTTACGAGAAAGAATTTTTTAAGAATTATTTCTTTGGAAACATAAATTTTACATTGGTAATGAAAAATCTTGTGAGATTGTAGACAAAGGTGAAGTAAAGATTAAATCGAATGAGATTGTATTGGAATTGAATTTTTTTAGATATATTCCTTACTTGAAAAAGAACTTAATCTTTGTAGGCCAATTGGCTACAAATACAAAACACTCTTCCATGGCAATGATTTAAATATTTCAAAGGGTGCAATGACGATTTCTCATAGCACAAAGAGAAGTAATCTTTATGAGACATCTAGAGCATGTCATTTGATTGCAATTACAAAAATGAAAATCCTTATCTATAGCCCCAGAGATTAGGCTATATAAGTGAGAAAGGGATGCATTTTATACACTCGAAAGGAAAACTACCAAGTATTTATTCAATAGAAATTAACATATGTGAAGATTGTATATTTAGAAAGCAGAAAATAGTCAACTTTTAGACAAGTGGAAGAACACCAAAGAAAGGTATGTGAAACATTATTCGTGACTTTTATTAATGATCACTCGAGGAAGGCATGGGTATATTTTCTAAAACATAAATATGAAATTTTTGAGTCTTTTAAGATATGGAAATCTATGGTAGAAAGTGAGACAAAGTTAAAGATCAAAGGGTTAGGACCAACAAAGGTGGTGAATATGAAGATTTAAGAAGTTTTGTTATGAGTACATGATCAGAATGGAAATAACCATACTAGGAATGCCTCAACACAATGATGTACATGAGAGAATGAATATAACATTGATTGAGAGATCCAGAGGCTCTAGTGTGCAAGAAAGCTTACCAAAGAAGTTCTGGGAATAAGCAGAAAATACATTAACTTACTTAATTAATAGAGGTCCATCAATTCCATTGGAGCATAAAAAATCAGAAAAGGTATAGAGCGGATAAGAAAAAAAAACTCTCACATCTTAGAGTTTTTGGTTGCATGGCATGTGCATATTAGATTTTTGGTGAAAACCAGTTTTGATTTAAAACAGACTAAATGACTAAGGAGGCGAAAAGCACACATATCAAGATAAATTCATCATTACTTGTAGGTTTTTAATCAATAGTTACAGACCACGTGTTAGAGGATGTTTCAGATTTGTGACACATAAATGGACAAGTGTAAGAGGAAAGAAGTTGGCCAATTTTCCATTTATGTACTATTAGAGGCAATTAGTCAAAGTTTGAGTATCATATACTGAGATGATTTAGAATTTAATGGTCATCGGAGTTTGTTTTAGAGCTTCTGAACATAGTAGCTTCTAATCATCCTCAAATTCTGAGCCAATATTCAGAACCAAGCACTTTATCTTTAAACAAAAGTTTAGACATAACCAATTCTTTCTAATTTTTAATTCTCAAATGACAGATATGATCCTTTGGCACAAAGACAGTAACAACACTGCTTATCACATATCTGATAGACTTCTAACAGATATAAAATATCGATTAAGCAATTGTTAAGCAAACCACAAGTGAAAAGACATACCTTTGCACAACTTATAAAGCACATTTGAGTTGTTTTCGATTAGCTCAAATCAATTGATTTCGGAGACAATTATGTTCCAGCAATATCCTTTGTGAAGAAGTTTATAGATGACATATGTTTCTTGAATTATAAAAGCCACCAAGAGCTCCTTTAACTAGATGAACTTCATTGGTTGGATAAATTTCTGAAGCACCAGTCTCTCGACCTTCAACTTTAATAGTACCAGTAACATTTATCCATCTTTTATGGTTCCTTCCAGATTCCACATTTCCTTCCTCTTTCAGAGTTGAGATTTGGAACATATGTGTTTCTTCTGTCATATGTTGTAACCATCCACTGTCCAGGTATCGTGACTCCAGCCTTTCTTCTCACATTATTTGTAAAGACAATTTTAAAATTGGGTACCCATAGTTTAATGGGTTCTCTGGGATTATTTCTGAAAGATCTCTTCTCACCTTGTACCTTAGCCTTTATGATGTAAGGCTTGAAATAATTCAACACTTTTGATTCAAAAGTTTCTTTTATGTCTTGGAGGACTTCTATCCTTTGATTGTGAACCTCTTAAAACGTTAGACTTCTGAATCATTGAATCTGGTTTCTTCAGAACCTTGGACTTTGAGATCTCTGTTTCTGATTTCTTCAGATCTTCTCAAAAGCCTTTTGATATTTATTAAGATGTTTGTCAGACATGTCATTAGTTAAAGTAGTATGATCTCTTTCTAATTCAACAAGTTTGTTTTTATAGAAATCCAATTCATCTTTCAAGAGATTATAAAGCTTTTTCATAATTTTCACATGTCTGGCTTTAACTCGACACACACCCTTAACATCTTTAGCAAGATTAATTAAATAATAATGAGATAATTTAGAAAATACCTCATCTTCCTTTTCGGATTCTGAACCAGAATCTGAGTCAGATTCTGCATCAGAGGATGTATAAGCCATCAGAGCTAGATTGGCTTTTTCTTCATATTTGTCAGAATCTTCTTCATCTCCAAGTTCATCCCATGTTTCCATGAGATTATTTTTGTCCTTGTTCTTGAGTTTATCCTTCTGATAACTTCCTTTCTTAGCTTTGTCCCTCTTTAACTTGTTGATTCCCTTCATTGGAAGCACAAAGAGATTCAAAGATGGCTTTTGTAGTAGACTTGTTGAGAATCTTGAGATATCAAAATGAGGTAAAGCATCAACAGAGATTCCTCTTACTCTATGATGCTTTCTGTAAGTCTTTTTTTGAGCAGGTGTAAGGCTTTTTCTATCGGCCACCATACCTGCTCCATCAACTAAAAAATCAATTTCATTTTCAAGAATATCCCACAGCTCATCATCAACACGTATGATGTGAGTATACATTTTTATTTTCCACCACTTAAACTCAGTAGAATTTCCACTGAATTTAGAAGGTTTGGACATATAGGTATTCTTTTTCAGAGGCACCATAATCAAATGGCACATTACGAAAATTAGGACCAGAGATATCATAATCAGATTCAGCCATGATGTTTTTCTCAGAATCTTTTCGGTATCGCTATTACGTGCTGATATACAGACCGCGCTCTAATGCCAACTAAAGGTGAGGAAAACACAAGAAGGGGTTGAACTTTGTTGACTTTTTCTTTTATTTCTCTAAAAAATCTATTATCGGATTTTGATTGCAAAGGTCATAATTTTTTTCAGAGTCTTATGAGTAGCAGAATAATAATATTAAACAAATATAAAGAAAGAGCAAGACAACACATAAGTAATTTATCCTAGTTCATCCTTCTCTATAACCAAATCTAATTACAAGTTTCTCTAGCATATAAGCAAGAGACTTCTAATGCTCAAACACACAAGTAATGGACTTAAATGCTCAAGAATGCAAGCAAGATACTTCTGATTGCTCAAGCATACACGCAAAATAATTCCAATGCCCAAACACACAAGTAAGAGACTTCAATGCTCAAGCACTTAAGCAAGAGAATTTGGCAATCTATCTAATAGATAAGTGATGGTGCTAGGGTGATAATTACACTTGATATATAATCAGAGGTGTAAACAGATTATAACACAAAAAACTCTAAGACCTAAGAACTTCTAAGAATGTACAATTAGTAAGAAGTTCTAAGTTTTCTCGTGCTCTTTGTTTTGATATAGTAACTTCTTTTTTTCTTGTTAAGACGCAGTGTTGTGTATTTCTACAAATCAACAACTCCTTTTATAGAGTTCCATGAAAGAGTCGTTGGAGAAAACTTCAAGCACGCAAGAGTTGTTGAAGAGAGATATCAATAGATCTGTTGCAAAGCTTCCTCAAATGGTTAAGGTCGTTACAAACTTATTTGGACTTTCTTTGCTACGAAAGGAATTATCAATTGTAAACCTTCAGGCTTCTGTAACTTTCTACTGAGGTATCACATGATCAGAAAAAGACAAATTGACCTCAGAGTCTGATAGTGACCTGTTAGAAAATCCTTGATTCTTGAGCTTCGACTAGGTTCAAGATTTTAATCCTTCATAGTATGAATGTTAGCTTCTAATTTTGTGCAGATGTGATCTTCAAAATCAGCTTCTTAAGAGTCTCTTTTCCAATGTTCTATGCGGTTTCAGACTAACTTTCAATTAGTATATTGATCTTTGTACTGGCATACATGAGCACATATTAGTCTATCCAATTATTTAAATAATTTATAATCATCAAAACCTAAGGGATATGATATAAATCACTTTTGTTTCAACAATTTCTCCCTTTTTGTTGATGACAAACACAAGTATTTAAGAATAATGGTTGTTGATTTTATTGACATTTTGACTTCAGAGTCCGAGATATGTAATTTCCTCCCGAGTTTGAACTAATGAGGTGATTTGAAGACATAGTATAGAAGACAGAGAAGAAAGAATTGTTGATGAAACAAAGAAAAATAATTAAAAGAATACGATATATTTGTTGGAGAAGCTGGAGAATTATAAAAAACTGGTTAAACAAGAAAATAATGAATAATGACAAATGACATGTTCAAACCTGAGTTATAACAATTTGAATATTTTAAAAGGAATGAATCAGAATAGAATGGAACAAAAGAAATTATTAGTTCTATTCCATTGTTTCGATATTTTAAGACGGAACAAAGTCATATTTTCATTTCGTCAAAATCAAAAGGTAAGAAAATAATACTAAGTGTTGAAATAAGATGTGTTCCGCTACACTCCATCATCTTTTTATCAATCCAAACGATGGAATATAAATTAATTTTTTTCTATTCCACTTCATTTTATTATATTCCATCAATTCAAACAGAGTCTAAATAAACTATTCTTCATGAGAGATAACTCAATTTTCTTTTTATTTTACTTTTAATTATCAATTTATGTTTTAGGTTAAAACCAAAGTATTTTGAAACCATTTTTGAATCAATTTTTAAGCTTGGATACTTGTGTGAATATTTTTTGTAAATGTCAAAGCATATACTACGAGTTGAAAATTATGAAGGTTACTGAGCAATCAAGTTCATTTCAAATTTTGTTCATTCTCAATGTAACTAGAAAAAGATAACTTTGTTAGGTAGTGTGTTTTGTCATCATGCATGTTAGTATTTTACTATTTTATTTTGAAATGACAAATGTTAGTTATTAACAAACCTTTTTACCACTACAATCTCCATCAGTCCCTTGTATGATACTTGGATATAAATTCAGATCTCTAACCAACCAACTATATATACAATAAATTGGATTAATTGTCCATGTAACAGGTCTATGATGCTACACCCACAGACTTCACAGAAATAGCTGTCACAAAATCGAGTAGCATTAGAATGCATGCAAATGGCTAAGTATGAAAAGGAACAAAACTTTCAGTGATTACATAACACAGTCTTTAATGAGAATACAAGACAAGAACATGTTACTAGTACAGAATGAATAGAAGACATGGATCATAGATGTATTGCTGTCTAGTTGACCTGTTTGTTAATATGCTTTTATTTTCTCGATGTGTGGGAAGTGAATTGAAATAACCCGAAACATGAATTGACAAGTGAGGTTGATCATACAATACTTGCGGAATAAGCAGAAAAAAGAAAGAGAAAGAAAAGGTTGATCACACTATACCACAGCTAAGCACTTTCAAAAACTGAATAGATATTTTAAACGAGTCTTCTGATCCATAACATAATAATTGTATTTGTAGGGACTCTTCCTTTTTAACATTCCTTTAAATACAGTAGTATTTTTTAATTATTCATATGTGTTTTTGGACGGAGACAAAATTCAAGACAACGCTTCAATTTGTTAATTGGAACATACAATCACATAGTTAGTGAACTATGTTAGAATTAACTAGTAAGAGACCCGTGTGTTCGCACAGGTCGCTTCGATGAAATTTATTTACATGTATAAATATTTATTTACGTATATAAATATAAATATTATATTAATATATGATTTTTTGACATTATTTTGAATAAATATAAATACGATATTATGGGAATTATTTAATTAAATATAAATATAGAAACAATATTTATAAAAATGACAAAAACATATAGTTGAGGAAAAATGTTTAAAAAGTTAAAAAGCTAAATTTTGTAATATTAATTATAATTGTGTTGGGCCAAAAATCATTGTTGGCAAGAATTTAATATAGGATAATTTTGAATGGCCCAAATACTGAAGGCCCATTAAAAAATAAAACTGAATAATTTTAAAACTTCTCATTAGTATGGGGAAGTAAACCGACAAAAACATTGAAAGGACATTTATAATATTTGAGATTATAAGTAACTTTTCTTAATAAACAGTAATTATATAGCCGAAATTATAAAAAATTATTTTAACATGTATTATATAACAATTTTAGAGCATGATCAAATAGTTTTTATGATTCTAAAGATTAAAGGTTGGATAAAAAGAAAAATATAGCACAAAAGATTTCAAAGACCCATAAATTAATGGCCCAATAAAAAATCAACTCGAAGAATTCCTAATTAATCTTGATGAACAATAATCTATATACCGATCAATTTTGCCTCTTGTTATTCACTCTTCACTCGAGTGAATCAACCAAACTTGGTTGCAAGATGATTCTGTTGCACAATCGATAATGAAAGAAGAAAGAAAAGATGAATTTGGGAAGAAAAGAGAAATTAAGGTTTAGGAGAAAAAGGGAAGAAGATGAATATTTCTGCAGAGTTTCTCTGTGCTTTCAAATTGGAAATTTTATTCAATCTTTTCTTATGCAACTGCATTAGTATATTACAATGATAGGTGTTACTCCATATTTATAAGTTGAGTTTGCTTTCTCACTAAGCAAACTCCAACTAATTAAATTTAGCTAAGCAACACAAAATAAAGCTAAGTCAAAATTTCTATCGAGGCACACTCCTTTCACATTTCAACAACTCCTTGCTTCTATCTAGCAACATGCTTCGACACAAGAAATTACATTCTCAACACACCACCTAATTCATTGTGTCTAAACTATTTACATTCATCATAGACCTAAATTTCTTGAATACTTCGACCTGCACTCCTTTTGTCATGATGTCTACAATCTGATTCTCAGTTGTGCAATGTTTTAGGTTCAACTTCCTTTTTGCTACTTGTTCTCGAAGATAATGAAACCTCATTTCGATGTGCTTGCTTCGTCCATGTGTTTTCAAATTCATCGTTAGATTGATAGCAGACATGCTTTCGATTTTCATAGTAATTGCTCCCTGATTCTTTGTTGTAATATCTTTTCCAAATTCACCATCCACGTTATTTGACATGCGCTAAGAGAATCAATTATGTACTTTGCTTCACACGACGATAGTGCTACTACTGGTTCTTTTCTTGAGCTCCAAGCAACTGGTGCACCACCTAACATAAAAACGTAGCTAATTGTTTATCCTCAAAATCATTACACTAAACTATTTGCATTCTTTTCTATCATCAGCTGCAAGAAATAAAATGTCATAGTCGAGAGTTCTTTTGAGATACCTTAATATCCTCTTTGTCATTATTAGATGGAAATAAATGGATTTTGGGTGAGTTAGAGTAAGAAATGGAAGTCTTCTAAAACTGGTTGTTTGCATGTAATTTCGAAAGTGCATATCCGAAATCACCTCTAACAAGTTTCAATATGAACTTTCAAAATTGGCTCTGAGTTGTTTTTTTTTATTTTCATATCTGTTTTCATCATACTCTTATCAGTGGCATTTTTTTAGGAAAATATCTGACAACCATGCACCGATCAATTGACTAAGACAGGGGAGCCAGACACATACAACATTGGCTCGGCACGAGAGAGCTGTAGTGCAAGGAGTGACTCGGGGACGGGGACGGGGTCGAGTCCGAGTCCAAGTCCAAATGGATGAGGCGCCTTCAAGATCCTCATCTACACCGAAGAATCAGTTGTCTCCGGCGTCTTCCTCTCGTGAGGTGGTACATGAGGAGTAGGAGGTACCTGAGGTTTACCCCGAGCACGAAGGGGATGCTCAGGATGCACAGGAGGGCGGCTATCCGTGAGGGCCTTCAGACACATATGTCTTGATATACTCTCATGACCATGCCGCTCGACATATTTGGGACGGCGAAGTTGTTTTATTACTGCACATTTTAATTTAACCGTTTTAATTACAAATAGTTGAAATGAATATAAAAGGTTTATTGCGGATCTAACTTTGTTGTTTTTTGTTGTTATAGGAACGGATGCCCTTAAAATCCGTGAACTATTCGGAAAAAAAAATATTTGATCTCTTTAAACCATAGGCTCAGTGGTTTAATGATGTTGTTGTTGGATTCGGTCTTGGCGGATTATGTTGTACCTGATATGTTACCATCAGCCACGACATGCACAGTGCATTTGTCGAAAGGTGGCACAAGGAGATGTCGTCTTTCCACTTTTTTGTTGAGGAGTTGACAATTACACTGCACGATGTGGCATGTCTGCTCCACCTGCCCATTAGAGGGAGGTTATTGGACTATTACTGGATACATAAGGTTGAGGCCACTCGATTATCTGGGTATGGACCCGTATATGGTCGATTTTGAGTGCAGAACAACTAATGGGGTGCATATCCGATTCTGCAGTCTGAAAGAGCTTTATGAGAACCACTTGGTGGTGGCAGCAGAGTCCGAGGAGGAGGACCAACACCATGGTTGACATGTGGGCTAACACCATGGTCAGATATCTGTCGGAGAAGTGCATGAGACAGTTTGGGCATGTGCAAATGACACCGAGATCTCCATTTAAGGCTACTCCCGACACCATTATCCGTCAAGATCTCACTGCTATCTTTCAGGATTGGGCGCATCACATGGTGCCAGATGAGTATCAGAGCATGCGGGCCACCCAGAACTGGAACTGTGTAGATAGGTACGTGGCATGGTTTTATCAAGTGTCACATCCTATCATGACACCGATGCTCCAGGACGTCCACCTAGGCCAATGCACGAGGAGCTCTTGGAGAATCAGCAGGCTGAGGTTGACCATGCCACTGATCTCCTGCCGGCATGCCAGCGGATACAGTTGATTGGGAAGGAGGCATGAGAGAGGGATCATTGAGGAGGGCGGTTTAGAGGCGGTTGTCATAGTGCAAAGGATGGTTACTGAGGCGTCTATTGCGGCGGTGTATAGGAGGCAGATGAGGTCGCGGAGAGTTCGCATTAGGCATACTCAGTAGTTGTAGTAGTCTATGTTTATTTATGACTTTTTTCGGTGTTGTAATATTTCGATATTTTGCACTTATCCGAACAATTATTTCTATATTATGATATCGTTTTTTACTCTAGTCTACTATTTTTTATTTCCATAACATTTTGTCAGATAATAGGAGGTATTAATTTTAGTTACTATGATACTCGTTAGGGTTGTTTTCAAAAATAAAGGACTAAGAGAATATTTCGGATATGCATATTCGAGGGCACCATTTTCACCCGAAATATTTGAAAGTGTGAAAAATATATCTTTAGATATGTATATCCGAAGTGTATTTTGAGAATTTCAGGAATGTTTTTCACCTTATATGAATGCAATGAAAAATTTCCTATAAACAATAAATAAACTCTAACAATACCGACGTGGGACTAACATTATTTCAGCAATGAAAGAGTTCTTAAATATAATACTTATGTTTCTTCTGTAGGAAATCAAGTGCAGCCAATGGAGCCATCTTTGACTTACCATTTGATAACAACTATTCATGAAAATGAACTCCTTACGGTACTTGAAAAATTAGAAACAGAAAGATGCAGAAAAAGGTACCACAATATATTATAGTGTGATGTTTTTCCTCTATATGTTATTAATTCCATTATTTTTGTCTTGCATTGTTTTTCTTGAAGCAAACTCAATCATTTCATTTAATCATGGTTGTTCGAGCAGGACAAACCTACAATTGAAGAATCTTATAATCTAAAGTTTGTAAGATCAAGCAAAGTTTGTTGTAAATTGTAACCACTTGGTGAAACTCCTAAAGTTTGAAGTACAGGTAAAGTGATGCGCATGATGATGCAAAGCCATATGGATGACTTCAAGCCATGGCAGTTAATTCCTTCAAGCTTCAAGCCATGGCAGTTGATTTCTTTATGAAGAATTTGAAGCAAAGATGTCCCACATTAATTAATTAATAATTTTTCTTTATCTCAATCATTAATAATACGTATATAAAATTGAAGGGGCCGGATCATGAAAATCCTAAGTGAAATTTAGAGATCATGAAAATCCTAACTT
The DNA here is from genome assembly GCF_029867415.1 of Vicia villosa. Classification (NCBI taxonomy): domain Eukaryota; kingdom Viridiplantae; phylum Streptophyta; class Magnoliopsida; order Fabales; family Fabaceae; genus Vicia; species Vicia villosa. The sequence goes on from NC_081180.1 coordinate 146,752,705, forward strand.
TTAAAATAGTGGAATTAAAATTAGAAACTTAAAAATAAGAAGGTCTAAAATACATTTAAGCCTACAAACATGATTAATTTTGGCACAATAAAACAACAAATATAAAAACACCCATACCAATTTGTTATAAATTCCTCCAAATCACATTTTTTACGTCCCCCGAATCGGGGGGATTCAGAGGGGAGGGGAGTGTTAGAATAAGATTTGTTCTGATCAATATTCTTAGTTTTGATGATAACAAGGATATGAATTTTGTGTGAGATAATGTGGTACTCTAATACATTGCAATTTTCCTTTCAGGAAATATATAAAGAGTATGCACAAATCAACGCTCAGAAGCTTTGACTCAGAAGGTTCAGCATGCAACATCAGAACATGGTCTGGCAAGACATCAGAAGATGGTCAAGACAGAATCAGAACATGGGTCTATGGAAGCATCAGAAGAACTTGAGATCAGAAGCAGAAGCACTGAAGTTCTCATGGTGTCACGCTCAGAAGCACTTCAAGGTCAGAAGACAAGAAGATGCTATGCACCAAGCTGTTTGACTCTGATGATATTCAAACGTTGTATACACAAACATCAGATCAGAAGAAAGTACAGGTGGCAGGCTACGCTGACTGACAAAAGGAACGTTGGAAGCTATTAAAGGCAACGTCAGTAGACACAGCGTGAACAAGGCTCGAGGTAGTTGACAAAAGCGTGAAACATTAAATGCAATGCTGTACGAAATACGCAAAGCATTAAATGCTCCCAACGGTCATCTTCTCAAGTGCCTATAAATATGAATTTCTGATGAGAAGCAAGGTTAACCAACTCTTGACGATTTCTGTGAATATTAACTTGCTGAAACGCTGTTCAAATCAAAGCTCTCAAACTTCATCTTCATCAAAGCTCACTACATTGCTGTTGTAATATATTAGTGAGATTAAGCTTAAACGTTAAGAGAAATATCACTGTTGTGATTATAGCTTTTCAGAAGCATTTGTAATACTCTTAGAATTGATTACATTAATTTGTAAGTAACTAGAGTGATCAAGTGTTGATCAGGATACTCTAGGAAGTCTTAGCTTGTGTCTAAGCAGTTGTAATTAGAGTGATCACGTGGTGGTCAGGATACTCTAAGAAAGTCTTAGCTTGTGTCTAAGCATTTGTTCCTAGAGTGATCAGGTTGTGATCAGGATACTCTAGAAGACTTAGTCGTGGGCTAAGTGGAAAACCATTGTAATCTGTTGCGATTAGTGGATTAAATCCTCAGGTGAGGTAAATCACTCCGTGGGGGTGGACTGGAGTAGTTTAGTTAACAACGAACCAGGATAAAAATAATTGTGCAAATTGTTTTTATCGTTCAAGTTTTTAGACTACACCTATTCAACCCCCCCCCCCTTCCTAAGTGTTTTTCTATCCTTCAATTGGCATCAGAGCGCCGGTTCTAAGGTGCAAGCACTTAACCGTGTTTAGAAAAGATTCAGGAAGAGAAAAACGCTTTAGTAAAAAATGGCTGGTGAAATTCCAACAGATCCACCTGCATCTACATCTGGCTCTGCTGAGCAATACAATGGTAACAATGGTTATACTAGACCACCAGTATTTGATGGTGAAAACTTTGAATACTGGAAAGATAAACTGGAAAGTTACTTTCTTGGTCTAGATGGTGAATTATGGGATCTTCTGATGGATGGTTACAAACATCCAGTGAAAGCCAGTGGCGTAAGGCTTACAAGGCAAGAAATGGATGATGATCAAAAGAAGCTTTTCAAGAATCATCATAAATGTAGGACTGTTTTGCTGAATGCTATCTCTCATGCTGAGTATGAGAAGATATCTAACAGGGAAACTGCCCATGATATATATGAGTCATTGAAAATGACCCATGAGGGAAATGCTAAAGTCAAGGAGACTAAAGCTCTTGCTTTAATCCAGAAATATGAAGCCTTCAAGATGGAGGATGATGAAGATATTGAGAAGATGTTCTCAAGATTTCAAACTCTAACTGCTGGATTGAGAGTTCTGGATAAAGGCTACACCAAGGCTGATCATGTAAAGAAGATCATCAGGAGCTTACCCAGAAGATGGGGTCCAATGGTGACTGCATTCAAGATCTCCAAGAATCTGAATGAAGTTTCGTTGGAAGAGCTTATCAGTGCCTTGAGGAGCCATGAAATAGAGCTGGATGCAAACGAGCCTCAGAAGAAAGGTAAGTCTATTGCATTAAAATCTAATGTTAAAAAATGCACTAACGCTTTTCAGGCTAGAGAAGAAGATCCTGAAGAATCAGAATCTGAAGAAGAAGATGAACTGTCCATGATCTCCAGAAGGGTAAACCAACTCTGGAAGAGCAAGCAAAGGAAGTTCAGAGGCTTCAGAAGTTCAAAGAGATTTGAACGAGGAGAATCTTCTGGTGACAGAAGATCTGACAAGAAGAAGGCTGTCTGCTATGAGTGCAATGAGCCTGGACATTACAAGAACGAGTGTCCAAAACTTCAGAAGGAGAATCCCAAGAAGAAGTTTCATAAGAAGAAAGGTCTTATGGCAACATGGGATGATTCTGAATCAGAATCAGAATCAGACTCTGAAGGAGAGCAGGCCAACTTCGCGCTGATGGCTACAGAAGATGATGGATCAGAATCTACATCAGAATCAGATTCTGAAGAGGTATTTTCTGAACTATCTAGAGAAGAGTTAGTTTCCAGTTTAACAGAACTTCTGGAACTCAAGGCTCATCTTAGTATCAAATACAAAAAGCTGAAAAAGCAGTTTGAATTTGAAACTAAGAAGCTGGAATTGGAAAATTCTGAACTGAAGGAAAAAGTTTTAAATCTATCCAAAGATAGTGGATCTCCTTCTGAAATAGAAAAATCCATTCCTAGCATGAATCATATTCTGAAAGAATATGACTCGAGCTTCAGAAAGTTCTTATCTAGAAGTATTGGCAGAAGTCATCTTGCTTCCATGATATATGGTGTTTCTGGAAACAGAAGGTTTGGTTTTGGCTATGAGGGTGATACCTCACATAAATTTGAACATGTTGATGATCTGAAGATCACATACAAGCCATTGTATGATCAGTTCAAATATGGCCATGCTCATGATATTAGGCTCACTTCACATGCACAGAAGTTTAACACTGTTCACACCAAGAATCATGTGACACATCCTAAGAAATATCTGAAGGATAGAAAAACACTTAGAAAGGGGGGGTTTGAATAAGTGTAGTTTTAAAAACTTGACAGATAAAAATAAATTGCACAGTTATTTTTATCCTGGTTCGTTGTTAACTAAACTACTCCAGTCCACCCCCGCAGAGATGATTTACCTCAACTGAGGATTTAATCCACTAATCGCACGGATTACAATGGTTCTCCACTTAGTCAGCAACTAAGTCTTCCAGAGTCTTCTAATCACACACTGATCACTCCAGGAACAACTGCTTAGATACCCTCTAAGACTTTCTAGAGTATACTGATCCACACGATCACTCTAGTTACAACCTGCTTAGATAACCTCTAAGACTTCCTAGAGTATTCTGATCCACACGATCACTCTAGTTCCTTACAACTTAATGTAATCAATTCTAAGAGTATTACAATTGCTTCTTAAAAGCTATAATCACAAACTGTGATATTTCTCTTAACGTTTAAGCTTAATCTCACTAATATATTACAACAGCAATGTAGTGAGCTTTGATGAAGATGAAGATTCTGAGCTTTGAATAGAACAGAGTTTCAGCAAGTTAATATGAGTTGTTTTTGTTCAGGATCGTTCAGCATTATTAACCTTGCTTCTCATCAGAACTTCATATTTATAGGCGTTGGAGAAGATGACCGTTAAGTGCATTTAATGCTTTGCGTGTTCCGTACAACATCGCATTTAATGTTATACGTTTTTGTCAACTACCTCGAGCCTTGTTCACGCTGTGTCTACTGACGTAGCCTTTAATAGCTTTTAACGTTCCTTTTGTCAGTCAGCGTAGCTTGCCACTTGTACTTCCTTCTGATCTGATGTTTGTGAATACAACGTTTGAATATCATCAGAGTCAAACAGCTTGGTGCAAAGCATCTTCTGATCTTCTGACCTTGAAGTGCTTCTGAGCGTGATACCATCAGAACTTCAGTGCTTCTGATCTCATGTTCTTCTGATGCTTCCATAGACCCATGTTCTGATTCTGCTTCGACCATCTTCTGATGTCTTGCCAGACCATGTTCTGATGTTGCATGCTGAACCCTTTGAGACAAAGCTTCTGAGCGCTGAATTATGCATACTCTTTATATATTTCCTGAAAAGGAAATTGCATTGGATTAGAGTACCATATTATCTTAAGCAAAATTCATATTATTGTTATCATCAAAACTAAGATAATTGATCAGAACAAATCTTGTTCTAACAATCTCCCCCTTTTTGATGATGACAAAAACATATATAAATGATATGAATTTGCGATCAGAAAGAGCAGACGGCAAAAGACAAATTACACAGCTATAGCATAAGCATATGAATATGTCTCCCCCTGAGATTAACAATCTCCCCCTGAGATAAATAATCTCCCCCTGAAATAAATACTCGAAGAACTTTAATAAAAGACTTCCCTGATTATTTCGGTAGAGACGATCACATAAGCTTCTGTCTTTAGAGAATTCGTAGCTTCTGACTTCTGCTTCCATTGGACAGCTTCAGAACTAGAATTTCTTTAGATCCCTAGAACACTCACAGCTTCTGATTCCTGCTTCCATCTAGGACAGCTTCAGAACTTGAATTTCTTTGATCTTCAGAACATTCACAGCTTCTGATTTCTGCTTCCATTTAGGACAGCTTCAGAACTTGAATTTCTTTGATCTTCAGAACATTCACAGCTTCTGATTTCTGCTTCCATTTAGGACAGCTTCAGAACTTGAGTTTTCTAGATCTTTAGAATGTTCACAGCTTCTGATTTCTGCTTCCCTCGGACAGCTTCAGAGCTTTGAATTTCTACCAACATCACTTCATGCTAGATTTGTATCAGAACATTGTTGAATGTACCAGAGCATCTTCAGAGCATCTCTACATCCTGAAATGTTACAGAACAAAAACTAAACGACAAAAGTCAGCATGAACGAGTCAGAACATAAAATGTATATTAGAACACATGATATGTATCAGAGCCATATAGGCTAAAATAATGTTATCAGAGCAAATAGAATTTTGTCAGAGCAAATAGACAAATATGGATCAAATTCTATTATCAGTGCTTCTGATTCATTCTTCTTTCTTGCTTCTGATTTCTGAAGCTTGATAGCACTCAGCTTGCTTCAGTTTCCATGAGCTTATTCTTTTTACAGAATAACACTTCTTATGGTTTTGCTTCTTGTGTTTGCTTTGAAGATTCTCTTCATTTCTTTATACCTGCAAAACACTTAAACCATATAGAACTTGCAGTTCTTGTTAGTAAATAGTGTGGGAGCTTTACCCAGCAACTGATAGATTAATCAAATCATTTATCATTTATCTTCTCCCCCTTTTTGTCATAACATCAAAAAGAATATATCGAAAGATTCAGATGAATAAAACGACAAATAAAATTACTGGAATGTAAAACAAAGAAACTTTTCATTGATAATCAAAAGATATTACAAAAGAAGATGATTAACAAGCAGATGCAACAAGGAAAGAAAACTACTAAGACCAAAAACTAAGACCCTAGCTAAGACAACAATTTGTGCCAGCATGTCTTGAACCCTGTCATTAGTTGCAGTTTTCCTTGCCATGAAGGAGTGAAACGCATCATTGACTGCTTCTTGGGCTTCCAGGCGAGGGGTCAGGGAGACTTGGTTCTGATGCAGATTTTCCACAATCTCTATCAGAAACAACATTCTCAGAAGGTGAAGATGAAGAGATTTCTTTGGAATGAGTTGAGGGAGAGGAAAGGTTAGATGAAGAGGAAGTTGAGTCTTGAAGGTAAAAAGATGAGGAAGAAGATGGAGATGATGGAGGGCTTTCACCAGGGGGTTGAAACACACGTCTAGAATAGTTTCCAGACAACTTTGCTTCGAATGGATTCACCTTGAGAGGGTCATAGGTGATCTTTATCTTTTTGGGTTTGGACGAAGATGTTTCAACAGCTTTTCTCTTTTTGTTTTGATCATTTTCATGGTTTCCTGGGCTTGATGAAGAGTTCATGATGGATTTGCAGATAATGAACAGCTAGGGTTTGATATGAATGCAAAAAAAATAGAGAAAGAAAACACAGACGGAGTGTAATAGAGAAAATATAAGAGGGAAGGAGAAGCGTTTGAAGAGTATTTAAAAGAAAATAAAATGAAACAAACGATGGATAGCATTTAATGTTACGTGACATGAGGAGAGATAATAAAGACAAATGAGGTGACTAGCACAGTTACCTATGGTCGGCGTCCCTTCAACTGCACGCGCGCTTATCCATGAATAGTAACGACAGGTTTACCATCCCGAGATAAAACGTTACAGCTGTTTTGCTTTTAAAAGAGGTTCTGAATCAACTTAGACACTGAAACGTTAGTAATAACCGAATCATAATTTCTAAAAGATTTCAATCAGAACTTCTGATTTAAAAAAAAATCCACACTCATTTCAGAAGATACTCATACGTAAGAACTTCTCATCTTCTCATTCTGGGCATAAATCCATACTGATGTTCTTCAGAATGAACTTAAACCTATCTTCAGCCAGGGGTTTTGTAAAGATATCAGCCCATTGATGGTCTGTATCCACAAAGTTTAAAGATATAACACCCTTCTGAACATAGTCCCTTATGAAATGATGTTTAATCTCAATATGTTTAGCCTTTGAATGAAGAATAGGATTCTTAGATAAACATATAGCAGAAGTATTATCACAGAATATAGGAATGTTACTCTCATATATCTGATAATCTTCTAGCTGACTCTTCATCCAGAGCATCTGTGTACTGCAACCAGCAGCATCGACATATTCTGCTTCTGTTGTTGATAGAGCAATAGTTGCTTGCTTCTTGCTATACCAGGAGATCAAATGACTTCCAAGAAATTGACAACTTCCTGAAGTACTCTTTCTTTCAATTCTGTCTCCAGCATAGTCAGCATCGCAGAATCCTACTAAGTTGTATTCTTTAGATTTTCTGTAAACTAAGCCAACATTAGTAGTACCTTTCAGATACCTTAGAATTCTCTTAACAGCAGTTAAATGAGATTCTCTAGGATCTGATTGGAATCTAGCACACAAACAAACACTGAACAGAATGTCAGGTCTAGAAGCAGTCAAATATAGAAGAGATCCAATCATACCTCTGTATAACTTCTGATCTACCTTCTTACTTACCTCATCCTTACCTAGGATGCATGTTGGATGCATAGGAGTTTTGGCTTCTTTGCAGTCTAGAAGATTAAACTTCTTCAGAAGTTCCTTCACATACTTGGTTTGGTGAACATACGTTCCTTCTGATGTTTGATTTATTTGTATTCCAAGGAAATACTTGAGTTCTCCCATCATGCTCATTTCAAACTCAGCCTGCATAGACTCAGCAAACTCTTTTCCAAGTGTAGCATTAGATGTTCCAAAAATAATATCATCTACATATATTTGACAAATTAAAATATCCCTTTTAAAGGTTTTACAAAAGAGAGTAGTGTCCACTTTTCCTCTAGTGAAACCATTTTTCAGAAGGAAAGAACTTAAGCGTTCATACCAAGCTCTGGGAGCTTGTTTCAATCCATACAACGATTTCTTTAATTTAAAAACATGATTAGGAGACATAGAGTCTTCAAAACCAGGAGGTTGATGGACATAAACTTCTTCATCTATATAACCATTTAAGAAGGCACTCTTAACATCCATCTGATAGAGAGTGATGTTATGTTGAGTGGCAAATGAAATTAATAGACGAATAGATTCTAACCTGGCCACTGGTGCAAAGGTTTCTGTATAGTCAATCCCTTCTTGCTGACTATAACCCTGAGCCACCAGTCTGGCTTTGTTCCTTACCACTTCACCTTTCTCACTGAGCTTGTTTCTGAAGACCCATTTTGTACCGATTATATTGAATCCATCTGGTCTAGGAACAAGATCCCAAACATCATTCCTTGTAAACTGATTCAGTTCTTCTTGCATAGCAATTATCCAGTCTGGATCTTCTAGAGCATGATCAACAGAAGTTGGCTCGATCAAAGATACAAGACCTAATTGACAGTCTGCATTGTTCTTAAGGAATGCTCTTGTTCTGATTGGATCATCTTTCTTTCCAAGAATGACATCTTCTGAATGACCAGAGATGAGTCTGGATGATCTTCTGACAGATGGTTCTTCAGAAATGCTTAGATTCTCCAGAGAAGCTGATACTTGATCTTCAGATTCTTTGCTTCTGAGAAGCTCTGCTTCTGATGCGTTGCTTCTTGGCTCAACAACTTCTGATATATCAATATCACAATCTGCAAAATTATCAAACTGCTTTGGTTTTTCAGAACCAAGCTTATCATCAAACCTGATATTGATTGATTCTTCTACAACCAATGTTTCAGTATTGTATACTCTGTAGCCTTTTGAGCGTTCAGAATATCCAAGAAGGAAACATTTTTGAGCTTTGGAATCAAACTTACCAAGATGATTTTTAGTGTTCAGAATAAAGCATACACATCCAAAAGGATGGAAATATGAAATGTTGGGCTTTTTATTCTTCCACAATTCATAAGGAGTCTTATTTAGAATAGGTCTGATAGAGATTCTATTCTGAATATAGCATGCAGTGTTTATTGCTTCTGCCCAGAAATGCTTAGCCATATTGGTTTCATTGATCATGGTTCTGGCCATTTCTTGCAGAGTCCTATTCTTTCGTTCTACAACTCCATTTTGCTGTGGAGTTCTAGGACAAGAGAAATCATGGGCAATACCATTTTCTTTGAAGAATTCTTCAAAGGATCTGTTCTCAAATTCACCACCATGATCACTTCTGACCTTTATGATTTTACACTCTTTTTCAGATTGAATCTGAATGCAGAAATCAAAGAACACTGAATGAGTCTCATCCTTGTGTTTCAAGAATTTTACCCACGTCCAGCGGCTATAATCATCTACGATGACTAATCCATATTTCTTCCCTCTGACAGATGCTGTTTTGACTGGGCCAATCAGATCAATGTGCAAGAGTTCTAATGGCCTTGAGGTAGAAACAACATTCTTGGACTTGAATGCAGGTTTGGAGAACTTGCCCTTCTGACATGCTTCACAAAGAGCATCTGATTTGAATTTCAGATTAGGGAGTCCTCTGACAAGATCCAGTTTGTTAATCTGAGAAATCTTTCTCAAACTAGCATGACCTAATCTTCTGTGCCAGACCCACTGCTCTTCAGAAACAGACATAAGACAAGTCACCTTCTGACTCATAAGATCTTGCAGATCTGTCTTATAAATGTTGTTCTTCCTCTTGCCTGTAAATAGGATTGAGCCATCCTTCTGATTTACAGCCTTGCAAGACTTTTGATTAAAGATTATATCATAACCATTGTCACTCAATTGACTGATAGATAAGAGGTTATGTGTTAATCCTTCTACAAGAAGTACATTAGAAATGGAAGGAGAGTTACCAGACTTTATAGATCCAGAGCCAATTATCTTGCCCTTCTGATCTCCTCCAAACTTGACTTCTCCTCCAGACTTAAGCACCAGGTCTTGGAACATAGACCTTCTTCCTGTCATGTGTCGTGAGCATCCAGAGTCCAGGTACCATGACATGTTGTGCTTTGTCCTTTTTGCAGCTAAGGATATCTGCAATAGGAATAATCTTATCCTTAGGTACCCACATTCTCTTGGGTCCTTTCTTGTTAGATTTTCTCAAGTTCTGATTGAACTTGGGTTTAACATTGTAAGCAATAGGAGGAACAGCATGATAATTTTTAATGTGAGTTTCATGATATTTCCTAGGTTGTGTCACATGCTTTTTGGTGTGTGTTATGTGAAAACTTTGAGCATGTGAAGTGTGCCTAATATCATGGGAGTGGCCATACTTGAACTGATCATACAATGGCTTGTATGTGAATTTCATTTCATCAACAGGTTCAAGTTTGTATGGGGTTTCACCCTTAAAACCAATGCCGACTCTTTTGTTTCCAGACACAGCATATATCATAGAAGCTAGCTGACTTCTGCCAATACTTCTAGATAAGAACTTCCTGAAACTTAAATCATATTCTTTCAGAATATGGTTTAGACTAGGAGTGGATTTTTCTGAATCAGAAGGAGATCCAACATTATTGGATAATTTTAAAAGTTTTTCTTTTAATTCAGAATTTTCCAACTCAAGCTTCTTTGTTTCAAATTCAAATAGCTTTTTCAGCTCTTTGTATTTGAGACTAATCTGAGATTTGAATTCCAGAAGTTCAGTTATACCGGAAACTAACTCATCTCTAGTAAGTTCAGAAAATACCTCTTCAGAATCTGATTCTGATGTAGATTCTGATCCGTCATCTTCTGTCGCCATCAGCGCACAGTTAGCCTACTCATCTTCAGAGTCTGAATCATCTTCTGACTCATCCCAGGTTGCCATAAGACCTTTCTTCTTATGAAACTTCTTCTTGGGATTTTCCTTCTGAAGTTTTGGACATTCATTCTTGAAGTGTCAAGGCTCATTGCATTCATAGCACATGACCTTCTTCTTGTCAAATCTTCTGTCATCAGAAGATTCTCCACGTTCAAATTTCTTTGAACTTCTGAAGCCTCTGAACTTCCTTTGCTTGTTCTTCCAGAGTTGATTTAGCCTTCTGGAGATCAAGGACAGTTCATCTTCTTCTTCAGATTCTGATTCTTCAGGATCTTCTTCTCTAGCCTGAAAAGCGTTAGTGCATTTTTTGATATTAGATTTTAATGCAATAGACTTACCTTTCTTTTGAGGCTCATTTGCGTCCAGCTCTATTTCATGGCTTCTCAAGGCACTGATAAGCTCTTCCAGAGAAACTTCATTCAGATTCTTTGCAATCTTGAATGCAGTCACCATAGGACCCCATCTTCTGGGTAAGCTTCTGATGATCTTCTTTACGTGATCAGCCTTGGTGTATCCCTTGTCAAGAACTCTCAATCCAGCAGTAAGAGTTTGAAATCTTGAGAACATCTTTTCAATGTCTTCATCATCCTCCATCTTGAAGGCTTCATACTTCTGGATTAAAGCGAGAGCTTTAGTCTCCTTGACTTGAGCATTTCCTTCATGAGTCATTTTCAAGGACTCATATATGTCATAGGCCGTTTCCCTGTTAGATATCTTCTCATACTCAGCATGAGAGATAGCATTCAGCAAAACAGTTCTGCATTTATGATGATTCCTGAAAAGCTTCTTCTGATCATCATTCATTTCTTGCCTTGTCAGCTTTACGCCACTGGCATTTACTGGATGTTTGTAACCATCCATCAGAAGATCCCATAGATCACCATCTAGACCAAGAAAGTAACTTTCCAGTTTATCTTTCCAGTATTCAAAGTTTTCACCATCAAATACCGGCGGTCTAGTATAACCATTGTTACCGTTGTGTTGCTCAGCAGAGCCAGATGTAGATGCAGGTGTAGACTTTGCAGTTTCATCAACCATCTTTTACTGAAGCGTTTTTCTCTTCCTGAATCTTTTCTAAACACGGTTAAGTGCTTGCACCTTAGAACCGGCGCTCTGATGTCAATTGAAGGATAGAAAAACACTTAGAAAGGGGGGGTTTGAATAAGTGTAGTTTTAAAAACTTGACAGATAAAAATAAATTGCACAGTTATTTTTATCCTGGTTCGTTGTTAACTAAACTACTCCAGTCCACCCCCGCAGAGATGATTTACCTCAACTGAGGATTTAATCCACTAATCGCACGGATTACAATGGTTCTCCACTTAGTCAGCAACTAAGTCTTCCAGAGTCTTCTGATCACACACTGATCACTCCAGGAACAACTGCTTAGATACCCTCTAAGACTTTCTAGAGTATACTGATCCACACGATCACTCTAGTTACAACCTGCTTAGATAACCTCTAAGACTTCCTAGAGTATTCTGATCCACACGATCACTCTAGTTCCTTACAACTTAATGTAATCAATTCTAAGAGTATTACAATTGCTTCTTAAAAGCTATAATCACAAACTGTGATATTTCTCTTAACGTTTAAGCTTAATCTCACTAATATATTACAACAGCAATGTAGTGAGCTTTGATGAAGATGAAGATTCTGAGCTTTGAATAGAACAGAGTTTCAGCAAGTTAATATGAGTTGTTTTTGTTCAGGATCGTTCAGCATTATTAACCTTGCTTCTCATCAGAACTTCATATTTATAGGCGTTGGAGAAGATGACCGTTGAGTGCATTTAATGCTTTGCGTGTTCCGTACAGCATCGCATTTAATGTTATACGCTTTTGTCAACTACCTCGAGCCTTGTTCACGCTGTGTCTACTGACGTAGCCTTTAATAGCTTTTAACGTTCCTTTTGTCAGTCAGCGTAGCTTGCCACTTGTACTTCCTTCTGATCTGATGTTTGTGAATACAACGTTTGAATATCATCAGAGTCAAACAGCTTGGTGCAAAGCATCTTCTGATCTTCTGACCTTGAAGTGCTTCTGAGCGTGATACCATCAGAACTTCAGTGCTTCTGATCTCATGTTCTTCTGATGCTTCCATATACCCATGTTCTGATTCTGCTTCGACCATCTTCTGATGTCTTGCCAGACCATGTTCTGATGTTGCATGCTGAACCCTTTGAGACAAAGCTTCTGAGCGCTGAATTATGCATACTCTTTATATATTTCCTGAAAAGGAAATTGCATTGGATTAGAGTACCATATTATCTTAAGCAAAATTCATATTATTGTTATCATCAAAACTAAGATAATTGATCAGAACAAATCTTGTTCTAACAATATCATGCTGACAAACCTAAAGAATATCATGCTGTTCCTCCTGTTAAATATTTTGCTAAGCCCAAGTTCAATCAGAACTTGAGGAGAACTAACAAGAAAGGACCCAAGAAATTGTGGGTACCTAAGGAGAAGATAATTTCTGTTGCAGATATCCTTGGCGGCAAAGAGGACAAAAAGCAAAATGTCATGGTACCTGGACTCTGGGTGCTCGCGACACATGACGGGAAGAAGGTCTACATTCCAAGACCTGGTGCTTAAACCAGGTGGTGAAGTCAAGTTTGGAGGAGATCAGAAGGGCAAAATCATTGGCTCTGGAACCATAAGTCTTGGTAACTCTCCTTCCATAACTAATGTACTTCTTGTAGAAGGATTAACGCATAACTTATTGTCCATAAGTCAATTAAGTGACAATGGTTATGATATAATCTTCAATCAAAAGTCTTGCAAGGCTGTAAGTCAGAAGGATGGCTCAATCCTATTTACAGGCAAGAGAAAGAACAACATTTATAAGATTGATCTTTCTGATCTTGAGAAGCAGAAGGTGACTTGTCTTATGTCTGTTTCTGAGGAGCAATGGGTCTGGCACAGAAGATTAGGACATGCTAGTTTGAGAAAGATCTCTCAGATTAACAAACTAAATCTGGTCAGAGGACTCCCAAATCTGAAATACAAATCAGATGCTCTTTGTGAAGCATGTCAGAAGGGCAAGTTCTCCAGACCTGCATTCAAGTCTAAGAATGTTGTTTCTACCTCAAGGCCGTTAGAACTCTTGCACATTGATCTGTTTGGCCCAGTCAAAACAGCATCTGTCAGATGGAAGAAATATGGATTAGTCATCGTTGATGATTATAGCCGCGGGACATGGGTAAAGTTCTTAATACACAAGGATGAGTCTCATTCAGTGTTCTTTGAATTCTGCACTCAGATCCAATCTGAGAAAGAGTGCAAAATCATAAAGGTCAGAAGTGATCATGGTGGCGAATTTGAGAACAGATTCTTTGAGGAGTTCTTCAAAGAAAATGGTATTGCCCATTATTTCTCTTGTCCTAGAACTCCACAGCAAAATGGAGTTGTAGAGCGAAAGAATAGGACTCTACAAGAAATGGCCAGAACCATGATCAATGAAACCAATATGGCTAAGCATTTCTGGGCAGAAGCAATAAACACTGCGTGTTATATTCAGAATAGAATCTCTATCAGACCTATTCTAAATAAGACTCCTTATGGATTGTGGAAGAACAGAAAGCCCAACATTTCATATTTCCATCCTTTTGGATGTGTATGTTTTATTCTGAATACTAAAGATCATCTTGGTAAGTTTGATTCTAAAGCACAAAAGTGTTTCCTTCTTGGATATTTTGAACGCTCTAAAGGCTACAGAGTATACAATACTGAAACATTGATTGTAGAAGAATCAATCAATATCAGGTTTGATGATAAGCTTGGTCTTGAAAAACCAAAGCAGTTTGAGAATTTTGCAGATTTTGATATTGATATATCAGAAGCAGTAGAACCAAGAAGCAAAGCTGCAGAAGCTGGCAGTCTCAGAAGCAATGGATCAGAAGATCAAGTTGCTGCATCCTTAGAGAATCTCAGGATTTCTGAAGAGCCAACAGTCAGAAGATCACCTAGACTTGCTTCAGCTCATTCAGAAGATGTGATCCTTGGGAAGAAAGATGATCCCATCAGAACAAGGGCATTCCTTAAGAACAATGCAGAATGTCAATTAGGTCTTGTTTCTTTGATCGAGCCAACTTCTGTTGATCAAGCTCTAGAAGATCCAGACTGGATAATTGCCATGCAAGAAGAACTCAATCAGTTTACAAGGAATGATGTATGGGACTTGGTTCCTAGACCAAAAGGATTTAACATCATCGGCACTAAGTGGGTATTCAGAAACAAGCTAAGCGAGAAGGGAGAAGTGGTAAGAAACAAAGCCAGACTGGTTGCTCAGGGTTATAGTCAGCAAGAAGGGATTGACTATACAGAAACCTTTGCACCAGTGGCCAGGTTAGAATCTATTCGTCTATTAATTTCTTTTGCCACTCAACACAACATCACTCTTTATCAGATGGATGTTAAGAATGCCTTCTTAAATGGTTATATAGATGAAGAAGTTTATGTCCATCAACCTCCTGGTTTTGAAGACTCCAAGTCTCCAAATCATGTTTTTAAATTAAAGAAATCATTATACGGATTGAAGCAAGCTCCTAGAGCTTGGTATGAACGTTTAAGTTCTTTCCTTCTGGAAAATGGTTTCACTAGAGGAAAAGTGGACACTACTCTCTTTTGTAAAACCTTTAAAAAGGATATTTTAATATGTCAAATATATGTTGATGATATCATCTTGGGAACATCTAATGCTACACTTGGAAAGGAGTTTGCTGAGTCTATGCAGGCGGAATTTGAAATAAGCATGATGGGAGAACTCAAGTATTTCCTTGGGATTCAAATCAACCAAACTTCTGATGGAACATATGTTCATCAAACGAAGTATGTGAAAGAACTTCTGAAGAAGTTTAATCTTTCTGAAATTAAAGAAGCCAAAACTCCTATGCATCCAACATGTGTCCTAGGTAAGGATGAGGTAAGTAAGAAGGTAGATCAGAAGTTGTACAGAGGTATGATTGGATCTCTTCTATACCTAACTGCTTCTAGACCTGACATTCTCTTCAGTGTTTGTTTGTGTGCTAGATTCCAATCCGATCCGAGAGAATCTCATTTAACTGCGGTTAAGAGAATTCTGAGGTATCTGAAAGGTACTACTAATATTGGTTTAGTTTATAGAAAATCCAAAGACTACAACTTAGTAGGATTCTGTGATGCTGACTATGCTGGAGATAGAATTGAAAGGAAGAGCACTTCTGGAAGTTGTAAATTTCTTGGAAGTCATCTGATCTCATGGTACAGCAAGAAGCAAGCTACTATTGCCCTCTCAACAACAAAAGCAGAATATGTTGCTGCTGCTGGTTGTAGCACACAAATGCTCTGGATGAGAAGTCAGCTAGAAGATTATCAGATATATGAGAGTAACATTCCTATTTTCTGTGATAATACTTCTGCTATATGTTTATCTAAGAATCCTATCTTGCATTCAAAAGCTAAACATATTGAGATTAAACATCATTTCATAAGGGACTATGTTCAGAAGGGTGTTATATCTTTAAACTTTGTGGATACAGACCATCAATAGGCTGATATCTTTACAAAACCCCTTGCTGAAGATAGGTTTAAGTTCATTCTGAAGAATATCAGTATGGATTTATGCCCAGAATGAGAAGATGAGAAGATCTTATGTATGAGTATCTTCTGAAATGAGATTGGATTAGTCTTTTATAAGAAGTTTTGATTGTAATCAATTAGAAGTAGTGATTCTGTTATTACTAACGGTTCATTGTCTAAGTTGATTCAGAATCTCTTTAAAAGTAAAACAGCTGTAACTGGCTATCTAGATGGTAAACACGTGTTCACTATCTCTGGACAAGCGTGCGTGCAGTTGAGGGGACGCCTATGTTAGGAGTGAATTAATGGTAATTTCATGTGTTAATATAAGTGATTTATTCTCTAAATAAATGCAAAATTTTGATAGATCCATAGGTTTTTAGTAAGAATTGAACTGAAAAGGTTTAGTTCGTGTTTAAAGCAAATCGAATCACTTGTGGGTACTATTGTTACAGGTTTGAAGCCAAATTGAAGCTTGAGAAGAACATGAGGAGGAAAGGAAGTTGGAAGAGCAAAAAGGCAAGAGAAAGAGTTGAGTTTTGCAAAGGGCGCGCCGCGGAAGTTCAGTGAGGCGCCGCGCCAAAGTCTCTGTTTTTGATCGCGCCGCGCCAGCCCGATGCCGCGCCGCGGCCTCGGCGTAAAAAGCCCAAAGTTTCTATTTAAAAGCCCTAGCTTCCAAGTGAAAAAAGGAGAGTTGTGTTGTGCGAAATTAGGAGAGCATTCTGAAGGTGCAGCCACAATCATCAATTGAAGACCAATTCTCTATCAAGCGAAGACATTCCTTTGATGAAGATGAATTCTTCCATTAATCCTTGTGTGTTCTTCATGTCTATGGAGAGCTAAATCCCTCTTGTTGAATCTAAGGTAGTAGTTAATCTATGAATATACAATACCATTAGTTAATTCCTGTGAACAATAATTTGAATTCATTATCAATAAGTAATCTTGCCTTTATTATTAAATTATCGTTTAATCTTTGATCGAAAGAAAGGATTTAACTTTTGCCCTAGGTTACTATATTGATTCAATACCAATCCGCAGAGATGGGATTGAGATTGGGTTTTCATAATTATCGTTCTTAATTACTGTTATCGTTATTGATATTTGGAGAGATCGAATCTCGTACCGGTAAAAGCTATCTAGTTTGATTTGCAGAGATGGAATCTTATTTGAGGATAAGTGAAGATAATGATTCATAAAGTTGTTCAATTGGGAATTAAGTGATAATTGTATAGGAATAGATTGATGAACCCTAAAGATTCAACATACTTCTCTAATTGTTAAACCACAATTCATTATTTGCATTTAGTTTATTTGTTTACTTTTGATAATATTAGATTATAAATCAAACAAACCTAATTTTCCTAACTCAAAATAAACAACTATAGAAAGGCAGTGATATTAACCAATCCCTGTGGATACGATATATTACCGAAAATATTTACCCACAAATACTTTCAACAGCCTACTTAGGTAACTGTGCTAATCACTTCTTTTGTCATTATTATCTCTCCTCACGTCACGTAACATTAAATGTTATCCATCATTTCTTTTTATTTCTTTTCTTTTATATTCTTCAAACGCTTCTTTTCCCTCTTATATTTCTCTTTCTTGCATTCAGTTTCCTTTTTGCTATCTCTCTCTCTTTGCATTCATATCATAAACCCTAGCGGTTCTCACTATCTGCAAAGTCACCATGAATCCTTCGTCAAGCTCCTCAAATCAAGAATCTGATCGAAAACAAAAGAGAAAGGCAACTGATGAACCAGAAAACAAACCAAAAAGAGTAAGGATCACCTACGATCCTCTCAAAGTGAACCCGTTTGAAGCTATGATGTCTGGAAACTATTCTAGACATGTGTTTAAACCTCTTGACGGTATCCCTCAATCACCTTCCTCTTCACAAACATCCACCACCTCTTCCTCTTCTTTCACCTCTCTGGAAACACCATCATCACCATCTGATATCCTTTCTCCTGCAACCCATCCCACAGATATCTCCTCATCTCTCTCACACCCTTTTCCCACCAGAACACCTAACCCCTACAGTTTTGTGTTTCCTGACTCCAGGTTCACTGTCAACCCTCCAACACCTACCACTCAATCATTTCTAGAGCTTTTACACTCAGATGTAAATAGCTGGTTGGAGATTCTGGGTGCTGCTCACCTTAATCATCTGGATGAGTATGCTACCTGCAACCTCTGGGACACCTTTCTCCAGGATTTTCTGGTTAGGGCTACGGATGTCCAGAGAAGGATCATGACTGAAGCACCTGGTGCTCGTGGTTTTCTCTTGGAAGTTGGTGAAAGCAGCTATCACTATCTAATCAGGAACAGAAGAGTTCTTGAAAAGAGGATACCTGCAAATGAGATGGAAGAAGGAAACCCCTGCAGAGACATTGTGGTATGGAGACCAAGGTTTCCAGTGCTGACTGGAGATTTTCAATGGCTGTTCAATTGGTTCAGAATGAACCCTTCTGAAAGCGCTCCTCACATGGTCTTTCCAGAAGTGGTTTATCCTGCAGAAGTTGCTGGTCCAATTCTTCAAGCATTGGAAGTTGGAGCTTCTGTGTTGCCCGAGCCAGAATATGCTGAGGCTGAAGACCTTCCAGAAGATCACTGACCGGGTTCATGACATTCTGGCGCAGATTTTGTCTAAGCTAGGGTCTTAGTCTTTGGTCTTTGTAGTTTTCTTTCCTTGACTGCATCTGCTTATTCTGCATACATCTTCTGTAATCCTGCTTGTTTAAATCAATGAAAAGTTTGATTCTGTTTCTTTCCTTTGTCGTTTTCTTCATCTGAATCTTTTATATTCTTTTTGATGTTATGACAAAAAGGGGGAGAAAATATATGATAAATGATTTGATTAAATATTATCAGTTACCGGGTAAAAAGGCCCCACATTACTAACAGAACTTGCAAAGTTCTATGCTTTTAAGTTGTGTTGTTGCAGGAACTGAAGATCCTCTTTAAAAGATCAACATAAGAAGCAACAAGATGAGGAAAAGTAATTCTTTAGAGAATCAAGCTCTTGGATTCATGAAGCAAGCTGAGTGCTACGAAGCTTCAGGATCAGAAGCAAGAAGGAAGAATGTTCAGATATTCTGATGATAGAATATGATCTGAAACATTATGTTTATGTGTTCTGACACATACCATATGGCTCTGATACACAATATGTGTTATGAAACATACTCTATGTTCTGACTCATTCATGCTGACTTTTGTCGTTCAGTTTTGTTCTGTAACATTTCAGGATGTAGAGATGCTCTGATGATGCTCTGGTACATTCAACAATGTTCTGATACAATCTAGCATGAAGTGATGTAAGAAGAAATTCAAGCTCTGAAGCTGTCCCAATGGAAGCAGAAGTCAGAAGCCGTGAATGTTCTGAAGATCAAAGAAATTCAAGTACTGAAGCTGTCCGATGGAAGCAGAAATCAGAAGCTGTGAATGTTCTGAGGATCTAAAGAAATTCAAGTTCTGAAGCTGTCCGATGGAAGCAGAAATCAGAAGCTGTGAATGTTCGAAGGATCTAAAGAAATTCAAAGTTCTGACACTGTCCTATGGAAGCATAAATCAGAAGTCATGAAGGTTCTGAAGATCAAGCACATGTGAACGTCTCTACCGAAATAATCAGGGAAGTCTTTTATTTATAAAATTCTTCCAGTATTAATTTCAGGGGGAGATTGTTAATCTCAGGGGGAGACATATTCACATGCTTATGCTATAGCTGTGTAATTGTCTTTAGCCGTCTGCTCTTTCTGATCGCAAATTCATATCATTTATATATGTTTTTGTCATCATCAAAAAGGGGGAGATTGTTAGAACAAGATTTGTTCTGATCAATATTCTTAGTTTTGATGATAACAAGGATATAAATTTTGTGTGAGATAATGTGGTACTCTAATACATTGCAATTTCCCTTTCAGGAAATATATAAAGAGTATGCACAAATCAGCGCTCAGAAGCTTTGACTCAGAAGGTTCAGCATGCAACATCAGAACATGGTTTGGCAAGACATCAGAAGATGGTCAAGGCAGAATCAGAACATGGGTCTATGGAAGCATCAGAAGAACTTGAGATCAGAAGCAGAAGCACTGAAGTTCTCATGGTATCACGCTCAGAAGCACTTTAAGGTCAGAAGATAAGAAGATGCTATGCACCAAGCTGTTTGACTCTGATGATATTCAAACGTTGTATACACAAACATCAGATCAGAAGAAAGTACAGGTGGCAGGCTACGCTGACTGACAAAAGGAACGTTGGAAGCTATTAAAGGCAACGTCAGTAGACACAGCGTGAACAAGGCTCAAGGTAGTTGACAAAAGCGTGAAACATTAAATGCAATGCTGTACGGAATACGCAAAGCATTAAATGCTCCCAATGGTCATCTTCTCAAGTGCCTATAAATATGAAGTTCTGATGAGAAGCAAGGTTAACCAACTCTTGATGATTTCTGTGAATATTAACTTGCTGAAACGCTGTTCAAATCAAAGCTCTCAAACTTCATCTTCATCAAAGCTCACTACATTGCTGTTGTAATATATTAGTGAGATTAGCTTAAACGTTAAGAGAAATATCACTGTTGTGATTATAGCTTTTCAGAAGCATTTGTAATACTCTTAGAATTGATTACATTAATTTGTAAGTAACTAGAGTGATCAAGTGTTGATCAGGATACTCTAGGAAGTCTTAGCTTGTGTCCAAGCAGTTGTAATTAGAGTGATCACGTGGTGGTCAGGATACTCTAAGAAAGTCTTAGCTTGTGTCTAAGCATTTGTTCCTAGAGTGATCAGGTTGTGATCAGGATACTCTAGAAGACTTAGTCGTGGGCTAAGTGGAAAACCATTGTAATCTGTTGCGATTAGTGGATTAAATCCTCAGGTGAGGTAAATCACTCAGTGGGGGTGGACTGGAGTAGTTTAGTTAACAACGAACCAGGATAAAAATAACTGTGCAAATTGTTTTTATCGTTCAAGTTTTTAGACTACACTTATTCAAACCCCCCCCCCCCTTCCTAAGTGTTTTTCTATCCTTCAGGGAGGAAATGTGACTATTGATATTTAATAAATTAATATATTTACTAAAATACCCTTAATTATGTTTTATTATTTTCTTTCGTCTGATGCTTCTTTTTTTGTGATTTTTTCTATCGCTTATATCAATTTATTATAATTATTTTTTACCTTTAAATTATTATTTTTATTTAATAAAATTATAATCGCTACAATTTTTAATTTTTAATTATAATTTTTATTTTTATGTTTATTTATATTAATTTTTTTTCCTAATTTTGTTATATATTGTATTATATATATTTATATAAAATTTTAAACCATTCATTTATATATATATATATATATATATATATATATATATATATATATATATATATATATATATATATATATATATATATATATATATATAGGACATATCATATGAGAATGCTTTTTTTATATGAGAATGTGAGAATGAATCTGAATTTTAAAATAAATGGTGGAGATTATGGGTGGATCTTTTTTTTCTCTCTCCTGCATCTTGAAATAAATGAAGTAGGAGAGAGAAAAAAAAGATTCACCCATAATCTCCACCATTTATTTTAAAATCCAATGGTTCAGATTCATTCTCACATTCTCATATAAATATGTCATTCTCATATGATATGCCCTATATATATATATATATATATATATATATATATATATATATATATATATATATATATATATATATATATATATATATATATATATATATATATATATATATATATATATATATATATATATATATATATATATATATATATATATATATATATATATATATAATAAGTTATTTTATGTATTCAAAAGTTGTTATCAAGTGTATTTAATTTTTTTTAACGTTATGTGGTAAGTTATAAATTTTTAATCAGTCAATATTACAAATATTATTTTCAAAAAAAAAAATTATTTATGAAATTTTCACCTTTGAATATCATATCTGTTATATAAAATCATAAGGATAAAAATGTAAATTATTAACAAAACTCCTCCCCTCTCCTCGTGAACCAAACATATTTTGAAACAAAACCCCTCCCCTCCCCTCTTTTGAACCAAACATTCATATAATTAATAAAAATTCCTCCCCAATCATTAGTTAAAAGGGTTTTATAAAAAAAAATCTAGAGAGAGATGCTCCTCCTTCTCTCTAGAAATTTCTCCCCAAATCCTTTAGGGTTTGGTGGCTCTTTCCCACCCTCATGGTGGCCCTTGCCTTCCACCCCTATGGTGGTCACATCCCTCTCTTTTGAGAGCACCCTCCTTCCCATTCGTTGTCTTTCTCAAGTCTTCACAATAACAACGGTTAAGTCTCCCTTTCTTCTGTTTCGGCCACCACCGGAGCCACCACCACTAACAAAGAACAAGTTAGTTGTGGGTTTTCTTCACATCCCACACACCTTTTCGGCGGATGCTTCTCGCTCTTCGGCTACTCCTTCTCTCTCGCTGCCCGGAACTACTCGTCCTCCACCGAAGCCGCCATGGGTAAATGTTGTACTATTGGGTTTTGTCAAGATGATTCATAAGAGTTTTGTGTCTTGTAAGGTGTTGGTGTCTCTCTTGCTCTTGTTGTTTCTGGTTTATGTTATTTTGCTGTGTGAATTGCTCTTAGGCTTAGGGTGTTGTCAACTCGTGCTCAAGGTGTTTGATGATAGGTCTCAAAGAAGCTCGGATGATGATGTTGTATTTTTGAGGAAGAACCTTTTCAGGGCTGGTGCAAATCAATCTCCTTTTTCCATTCAACATTTGATTCATCCACAAATTGTGAGTTTTTTCAATATTGTGAACCGGTATAATCGACTTGCGCGTGATAAAGCTAGTGTTAAAGCTAAAGATATGATCCTTAATTGGATAGATATAAAGATTGTGGTTCCTAAACTCATTTGTATCTTGCGGAAGAGTTCTGTTTGGTGGATTGGATTAAGGAATTGGTTTGGTAACTCCTTTTTAGGTTCTTTTTTTGCTAAGTTTATTGAAGTCCATAGCTTGTTTGGCTCAATTATTAGTGTTGTTGTTAAATTGTGGATGGGAAATACCCTAACACAATCTCTTTCACTATGTTTGTACCTTTCATTTTTCATCTATTGAATGAGTTTGTTTTACCGTAAAAAAAAATATAAAAATAAAAATTCCTCCCCTCCCCTTCCCTTAATTAAAATCCCTCCCCTCCCCCTCATTTGAACCAAACAGTATATATTTAATAATTATAATTTCATCTTTTCTCCTTTTAAAAATAAATATTATTCAAAAAAACTTGTTCATATATTAAAAAATACATTATATTATGTATGTAATGTTAATTAATTGGATGTCGTGGTCAACGATTTGTAAATAAAAAACGGCAGGTGGACTGAGAATTAAACACTATGGATTCTTCATTGTTGCTTTACTCAGCAAATGAGCTTGAAGAATTGTGGATAGATAGAATTTTCAATGGTCGCAACTTCTTAGCCTTTAAGTATGGAGACATAAACTGTCTATTGCTTTACCCAACTAAACCCTTTTGCAATTAGAAAATTATATATTTGGTGGCGGGATATTCGGAGCATTGTGGCAACTTTGAATATGGAAGAGTCTTGGTTTCAAAGAGAAATTTCATGTAAGCTTGATTCAAGATCAGATATAGATTTTTGGAGATTTAATTGGTTTGATCCCCAACCTCTTAAGGATATTTTCTCAATAGTTTTCGAGTTGGTCAGTGATCAAAGGTTGATGATTAGTAATGCAAGTTCATGGTCGTAAGGTGTTTGGTCTTAGAATTTTGGAATCAATTCTGCTTCCGTGTCTGCAAATGTGTGTGAAAAGGTCCAAGAACTGTACAATATTTTGGAATACGTTTTGCCTGTCCTTTTAGTAGAAGATTATGTTTCGTGGTGGGAACCTTCTGGTTTATCGGTTAAAGATGCGATAAATCTGTATCCGCAAAGGTATTTCCTAGTAACATCCATTTTTTCGCTTGGAGAATTTTTTTAGGAGGCTTCCAACAAAGGACGAATTGGCCCGACGAGGTGTTTTAGGAGGTGTTCATAATTTGGTGTACCCTCTCTCTTTTGGTCAAATTGAGAATTTAGTCCATTTATTTTTGTTATGCCCAGTTGTTAAGTCTAGTCAATTATGATGGAATGGATGAACATTAATTATTTACTGCCCCAGACGGATGTTCTGTCTCTTCTATGGTTGTCGGTTGTTTGGGCTATTCGGCTCTCGATAAAAAATATTCTTTTTTATAGGGGTTGCTTTAGTTGTGCTGATATTGTTCAGCTAAAAAAAGACTTGTTTGGAATTGGATAGATGTTAAATGTTTGAGGTCTTTAGATAGCAAATAAGAGGATTGATGTAAGGATCTATTTAGTTGTATCTGCTAATTTATTAGAGGTCTTAGTGTCTATCTCTCTCTATTATATTTGGGCTGAGTACCCCTAATATTTAATTTAATACAATTTTTTGCTTATTAAAAAATGACATAATTAAAAAAAATTATGGTGTTTGAGAATTTTTTCAAAATAACCATGTATTAAAAAAAATTACTCAGATAACCACGTTTTGAAGGAAATTACGTAAATAAATAGGTTTCAGAAATTGCTAAAGTGCATCAGCCATATGAAATGGCGCTTCCATTGTAGCATTTATAGCTAGGCGCCATGTGAGATGGCTCCTACGTGTATCTGTTTTGCACAAAGCCATCTCAGATGGCGCCTTAGTGCAATTGGTTTTTTTTAATCTTTTTTTAATAAATGACAATGTAGAAATGAGATAATGATTTTCATCAACATAAAATGATTACATCATAGGAGTAAAGTTACATAGAATTTAATTGTCGTTCGGATTTTGAAAACGACTATTGCGAGATCGCCTAGTTCTTTGTTGCACTCTAGGACCTTCTTGTTATGGTTGGGTCGAGGGCCCCATGAAATCAATGCGTTCAGCATTGATGGAATCCGTCGGATCAAAATCTTCCAAAGTCCCTCTTGCAAATAATCGTTGACCCATGTTGTCAAAGTTTAGTCACATCGGTGAGGGGTGGCGTCCATGCGAACTCGATAGCATTGCTCATCCGAAAAAAGTGGGGTAAGTTGGAATTGGATTTTGTGGAGTTTGGTACAGATATGTTTGTTGGCTAGTACGGTGTGATGGTTGGCTGTATGTGAGGTCGGTTGGGGAATATTGTTCATGTATGCCCATGTCTGGGCTAAGGTGAGATGATGGAGGGCCCGCATCGGGATGTCGAAAGTATTGTTTTTGTTCTTGGTATTGTGGTTGTGTGTGGGGCATGTGGGTATATTAGTTTTGATATTGGCTTTGGGGTTGGGTGCTTGTGGATCTTTGTCGTCGTTGTATTTGATGGGAGGTTGTTGCGTGTTGGGTTTGGTGTTTGTATTGTTGTTGGGTGGTGAACGGTTGTTGGTATTCTTGTTGGTATGTTTGTTGAATGGTGTACGATGGTTGGTATTGTTGTTGTTGATTTGATGTCGATGACCAACGTGTGCGTGGGTCGACCAAATACCTCGGCTCAGCCACAAACATTTCAGGGTTAGTAACTGATCTGTACCATGTGATATATTGACTTGTGTGTTGCATACAATGCTCATCGGGGAAATTAGGAAACAACAACACGTGTCAGGCACGTCTCCTCCACATCCTACACCACTCCGGTGCAAAATCTTGCCAATCATCAATATTCCACTGGCCGTCAACCCTTTTTTGATGCCAACGATCCAAGCAAGTTGGGTCAGACAGGATATCTTGAAGCATGCCGAACTGCATTTTAACTCGGTCCCTATGGTGCATCTCCACAACGTTGAACCGTATGATTGCAGTTTTTGCAGTCCAAATTTCTAAATCCTCTTGGTTGGATTGATGCTCCAAACCTAAATATGGTCTCCAAATAAACTGCAGATAAACTTAAATTAATGATAACGATTAAAGATAAATAAATTAAAAGAAGAAAATTTTATAGGTAATACGTACATCGCCTTCCCCAAGGTGATCCAAAAGATTACGATACGAAGAAAGATGTCGTCGAGGATTCTTCGTGTAATCCATGCTTCTTACGCAAAACCTAAAACAAAGAGATTTAATAAATTATTTACATATATTTATCATTAATCGAGATAAAATATATAGCATTGTGGACTTACTTTGTTGCGTATGGGAAGCTGAATATCATGTTGTTCACGGGGTTAAGAGAGTCCAATCTCCACCAACCACATACTTGTAGCAAGAGGGCGCATCCGTAAAAAGTACAAGCGTCTTTTTTTGCGTTCTTACATAATGAAGCAGATAGAAAGGCTAAAACAGCGGAACCCTAACTATATTCTCTTGTTTGGTTAAAATCTCTAAGCAATGGTAAATACAACATATTGACACTATTACCTGTATTTTCGGGAAATAACAGGCAACCAAACAATATCATAATGGCTCCTTCTCCTAAAAAATGAGTGGAGGCGCCATATGACATGACTTGGTTGTACTGAATGTGCCATGTCAGATGGCGCCTAAGACAAAGTTAAAGTGAAAAAGTCATCTCAGATGGCGCCTAAGACAAAGTTAAAGTGAAAAAGTCATCTCAGATGGCGTCTTGGTGTAAGAGGTTTCTGAAATCTGATTATTTGCGTAATTTTTTCCAAAACGTGGTTATTTGCGTAATTTTTTTAATACATGCTATTATTTTAAAAAAAAATCGGTGTTTGATCTAATCTAACCATTTCATATAAAAAATAAAAACCCTACAATTTGATTGAGATGCCAATTTAAAATCCAATTAGACAATGAAACGAAATGTAAAGGAATCAAATTAGACAATGAAATGTAAAGAAAGGGTGAGAGAGTGAGTATTTGACTATTTGTATTGTTCTACTGCTATGCCGCCCTATCTGTCTCTCTAGCTACAACTCTATCATCTCTGACCCCAATGGACAGTAGCTATCTATCTATCTATCTATCTAGCTACCCAACCAAGACAACTCATCAATACTACTTTCATAGCTGAGCTGTGTCCTTCTTCATTACACTGTGTATGTATGATATGAATGATGCTCTCTTTATATCACTGTTGCACCTGATGAGTTGTGTCGCTATGATATTGATAACCTCCACCTCTCTTCCCACCAACCCCTTTTCAACATCTTGCCTATATCCTTCTATTTATATTCTCCTAAACCACCTTCTTTGTTATTCTCTCATCCAAATCTTTTGTGGTTCTACTACTTCTAGAAATTTTGTGGGATTGTTGTTATGATCACAAAGGAAAAAGTGAAGCTGCCAGCATGATCTAGGTTTGGTTATAGAATAGTAGTGCATACATACTGCTAACATGTAACCCTGATTAGGTCATGCTGTGCTAGCCTCACTCCTTCCTATTTGGAGACCAATATATAATATATATACAGATTCTCAGTCTTCAAAGCTTCATTCTCTCAAAACTAAGGTGAGCATATGAAATTGCTTGTTTCTTTTTCTGAGTAAGAGTTTCAATGTATACATGGTTGCATGCACTATATCTTATATTAGAACTTGTTGGTTTAATATTGAAAAAATTTAAGAGAAGTATTAACATCAAAAAAGTATTACTTGGAATAAGAATATTTCATCAGCATAGTTAAAAGAATATCATATAATTGATGTGACTATAATAATATAAGGAGTAGATCTCATCTTACTGATTGTTTCAATTTTTCTGGAAGCAGAGCCCTAGAACCGGGTAATAGGATTGACTAGGTAATAGACCAATGTACTCGGTTAGTTATTTGGAATTGAGTTTAACAATTTTTTATTCTATGACCAAGTCAAAGGATAAAATATTACTATTATTAAAAATAAATATATTAACAAACTTTTAAAACGAATAAAATTACATAATAACATTAGTCATTGCTTCATAACCAAACGAAAACTAATAATTGAATTAAATCAAACTTAAATCGCAAAAAATTATATATTTAATTTGAAGGTGTTTGATTCATCTTTTAAGCGATTTGTATTTTATAAATCAATTCAAGTTAAATTAAGAGTTTGTATGTTTCAGCTTTAAAAAAATGTACTTTTTTTTATAATAGATTTTACAAAACTGTTTTTTAAAATATTACAAATTTTTTATATTTATTTTTTCTAAATTAAAACATTATTTTTGACATTCATAACATAAACAAACATTATTGAAGACCAAAATATAGTCAAAGTCACAATTTTTTTTAAAAATAGTATTTTAAAAGTGATTTTTATGAAAATTTATTTGAAATAGGTTTAAATTAATAGTTTTTGAAAATTTTGATATTCAAAAAAAGTTTTAATAAAATAATAAAATACTTAAAATAACATTTTAAAAATAACTATTCAAACAAAATTTATATTTTGAAGCTTTCGTACAAAATTTATTTGTAAATTTTTTTTACACAAAATCATGTAACACTATAAAATCAATTTTTTAAAAAATCAAAACAAACGGGTCAATCGCTTTATGTTACAAAATCTTATATAGAATTATATTTTTTTTAATTTTTATAAGAATATATTTTATCATATTATTTGTATGTTATGTATTGTAGTTTACATATTAAAAAATAAAATATTTTTTATTTATAAATATTATTATTTTTATTTGAAATGAAATTTTTATATATTTATTTTTGTTATATTTTTTAGGTTTAAATATTTTTTATCCTTTGTCATATGAGCGTGCTTTGATATCTACTATCTAACATATATTAAAAGATTGACCAAACTTCCTAAATTGCCCTTTCCTCAAAATAAATTTACACTACAAAATGGACAATTTGGTAACTAACAAAATAACCCTTCACCTTTTTACCTTTTGCACCAAGTGTTCCACTCTCATTGGTCCACCAACTTTCTACAACATAATACACTACCTCATTTTCTCTCTCCTTATAAAGTACAATTTCAATTGAAAATATAATATAGTTGCATATTTATGATTATTATTCATTTATAATTGAATCATTTATTTTAAATTTACATACTTTTAAATATATTTCATACAATATTAAATAAATTTACATGATATTAGGTTGTAGTTTACGGGTCACTATCAACATAATACATATTTTATTTATTTTTTCAAATGTTAAAATTCTTTTTATTCTTTTTCCGTCTCATGGATCAATTTTTTTCTTTGCTTAATTATTTAATAATTAAGTAATTCATTTTAAATTTATTTGTATAATGTATTTTTTTAATTTTAAAAACATAATACACTACCTGATTCTCTTTCTCTTTATAAAGTACAATTTCAATTGAAAATATAATATACTTGCATATTTATGATTATTATTCATTTATAATTGAATCGTTCATTTTAAATTTACATTTTTTTAAATATATATGATACAATATTAAATAAATTTACTTGATACTATGTTGTAGTTTACGGGTTACTATCAACATAATACATATTTTATTTATTTTTTCAAATATTAAAATTCTTTTTATTCTCTTTTCGTCTCATGGATCAATTTTTTCTTTGTATAATTATTTAATAATTAAGTAATTCATTTTAGATTTCTTTGTATAATGTATTTTTTTAATTTA
This sequence comes from Vicia villosa, assembly GCF_029867415.1. Lineage (NCBI taxonomy): Eukaryota > Viridiplantae > Streptophyta > Magnoliopsida > Fabales > Fabaceae > Vicia > Vicia villosa. The sequence goes on from NC_081180.1 coordinate 146,782,381, forward strand.
ATTAGCATGATGAAAAATGTATTTATCTCACGGGTCACTAACAAGAAAATATTTATTTTAGTTAATCAATCATTATTTTAATTCAAGAGACAAAATCTTTATTTTTAAATATTAATTTTTTCTCCATCTCACACTACAAGAATTTTTTTTTGCGACATATAGGTTGCGACATAATTTTTAAAAAATCGGAAACATTGTACGACGGTTGTAGGCCCAACTGCCCTTAAAAGAAAATTGCGACAGTTCAACAACGGTCGCCCCCAAATATATTTATGGTTATTATTTGAAGATTCTAAATTACTACATATTTTTTTAGTTATTTACACAATATCATAATTAAATTACCCATCCTCAAAATATATGTTGTTGAAATTAATTTTTTTTAATGGTTAATTTCTATTTTAAATATACAATTTGGTCAAACTTTTTATTTCATATTTTTTTCATATAATTCAAAAAAACACTACACCATAAATAATGCACCCGTGCGACAGCACGGGTCTCTGACTAGTATCTCATTTAAAAAAAAATTGTAGCCCTCACCTAATAAAGATTTCATCCAATTTAACCTTAGACCAAAGGTTTAACTGCATACGTGGCAAGCCACGTGACATTTTTTTTATTTTTTTGAATTTTCACGTGGAAATTCATATTTTTAAAAATTTTTTTAAAATTTTTTTTAGTTAGGTGATTTTAAATGCCAGATTGACATGCTATTTATTATTATTGTAAGATTTGAAAAATTAATAGTTCAATTGTTCTAAAATTTTGCACATAATAAAATTTGAACTGAAAGTATAAATTATATATTGTATTCTATATTTCATAAATTATCTTATAATATTTTAAGACACAATTAATATATTAACGTTATTAAATTATTTTTTATTAAATTATATATTAATATTATTTTTTTAATTTTATAAAGTGCAATTAATATATTAACGTTATTTTTTATTTTATATATTAATGTTATTTTATTATTTTTTATCACAAACTTATTTAAATAATAAAATTGTAACTAGTTATATGTGACTATGTATACTATATACTGTAACTAATTATATTGCAACTATGTAACTAAAAACTATGTATAATATAATTATATTGTAATTAAAAAAATAACTGTAACTATGTATATATAATTAAATAATTATATATTATAAATATATTGTAACTAATTATAGTGTCCAGTTTTAAAATGATGCAATTATATGTTTTTATATTAATTAGGGTTGAAGCAATTAAAATTTAATCAAAACATGTAGCTCATTTGGTGGAAATCTCAATCTACAAGTACCAAGTTGCGAATTTCCACTTGGAAATTTGAAAAAATTAAAAAATTAATAAAAAATGTCATATGCTAGCATCCATATACACATTCGGTTGAAATTTTGATCCAAAGTTAAATTGGATGGAATATTTATTTGGTGAGGGTTGAAAAAAAATTTTTAAGGGGTAAAAGTATTTAACCTTATTTTTTATTTGTTAACCTTGATAAAACTGAAGGTAAGAATAAAAGACAAAGTTTAATTTACATATTTTTTTATTCTTTTATATATAAAATATTGATAATAATAAATTATAGTATTAACAAGTTAATAATCACCTGCATTTGTTTATGTATACACAAAATAGTATTTTAAATTTGTTTAAAAATTCAACTTCATGTATATTTTTCTTCTCACAATTATAAATTTATTTTACGGTAATGTATAAATGATCATTATGTTGTCCTTTAAATATGTATGTATAGTTTAATGATTTTTTTTGAAAAAATTAAACCAATTGAATCAATCTAAATTACATTTGTTTGGTTTAATTTAATTCGATTTATGTCTAAAAGTTATTTGAACCAAATTGAATTGCATGTGTTTTTTCTTACTGTTCAAATGACTTTAATTGTCAAAATCGTTCAAACTGTACCACGAACATCTCTATTTAAAACTATTAAAAAAAATTCATTGTTTTCAAGCTTGAACTTTTTATTGCATTTAGGCCATTTTTAAGTTTTAACCTTTAGTTTCAACAAGGTGCAATATAACTTAATAAAAAATATTAATTTTTTCATAAGTGCACATTATCGAAAGTGGCAATACAATATTGTGTATTGAATTTCTTGTAAGTTCTTTTTTTTTATTTAAATTTAACACTTTTTCTTGAATTTTAAAAAATTAATTAATTCACATCACTAACAATAAATTGTTGAATATAAGTTCTTATATTAATAAAATTGTGAAAATTAATAATAGATAGGGTTGCCTGTGTTATAGGATAAACAATGATAATACCACCAAAATTTGAAAAGTTTAGTTGTTGGTTATTCTAAGTAGGGGTGTTCGCGGTGCGGTTTGGTTCGGTTTTGAGCATAAAAGTCATCCTAACCGCGAGATAAAAATGCATGCGGTTCGGTTTGGTTCGGTTAATTTTTAAAAAGTCATCCAAACCAAACCAAACCAAACCAATGCGGTTAGGATCGGTTCGGTGGGCTGCGGTTTACACCATAAAATAAAAATGTACTGAAATAAAAAAAGGAAAATAATTCATTCTTCCATACATATATTACATATATTACAGTACCATTAAAAAAAGTTTTTCATACTAATTACACCAAAATAATTCATTCCTCCATACATGTATTTTACACCAAAATTACTACCATATAAGTGTATCATGTATTTTACAGTACCATACAATGTATTTTACATATACTACATACTAAATTACTAATATAACTTCAGTTATTCATACTACATACTATATACAGTTTTTCATACTAATAAACTACATACTAACTAATAAACTACATACTACATATACAAGTATCAGATAACTTCAGTTCTAAATATTAATACAACATTACAACTTCAGGACTAAATATTATCAGTACTACATATACACCAAATGCTTCTCTAGAATGAGTGAGAGAGAAATCAGAGAATGAAGTTGAAATGTTGAATAGGAAGGAAGAATGAAGGAATAGTGAGTCACGTGACGTGAGTGTACAGTATTGCAATTGGATTGGAAATATAATAAATTAATTATAGAAATTCAAAAGTTTAGTTAAATATGCGGTTCGGTTTGGTTCGGTTTTGTGAAATGAAAACCGCAAACCGAACCGAACCGTGCGGTTCGGCCCAAAAATCATCCAAAACCATCCAAACCAAACGCGGTTTTTGCGGTTTTCGGTTTGGATTGGTTCGGTTTGCGGTTTTCCTTTTGGATTGGCTCGGATACGATCACCCCTAATTCCCAGTATTTGCTAGCTTTTAGAATCGAGTTCGAAGTTCACTCTAGTAAGGTTGAGTTCCACCCATTTGATGGCTAATTAAAAGCGTAATGTGTTCTTTATGTCAACCTCAATAAAAGTTTAAAATCATTTATATACCCTTTATTAAGGTTGTTCTCCCCCTCACCTTAAATTCTTAAAAGCAAAACTAAATTCATATTATATTGGGTATTCTTCCTTCTTCAAACTCTATCTATCCTCCTCCAATTACTCTCGATACTTTCACCATAAAGTCACACACCTTTACTATCATCCTCATTTATTTAATTATCACCACATAATAGTTAAATAAATACACAAAATTTATAAATAACCTAAATAATATAAATTGGTGTGTTTTAGGATCAGTCACCAGGAGAGTGTCATCAGCATACTAAAGATTAGACACTACCAACTGGAATTACGAACCCTAAACCCATAGTAAAGATCAATCTCATCTGCCCTCACAACTAGAACATTAAGCCCCTCAGCCACCACGAAGAAAAGGAAGGGAGCAAGGGGATTCCTTTTTTCAAACACCTTTAGATGCTAATCTCTTGGGTCCCATAACTAGCACCTCAAGATTCCCATAAAAAACTTAAACTTTTATCCAAGGCCATCAATTATCACTAAACTCAAATCTAATTAGCATATAATTCAGAAAATTTCAACTAACTGAATCATATACTTTTTCAAAATCTACCATAAGAATTAGGCAAGGTCTTCTAAATCTTTTGGCAAAGTGGACCACCTCATTAACTACCACCACTTCATCTACTAAGATTCTCTTCTTAAGGAAATCTGATTGGTTAGAGGAGATGAATTTATCCATCATAAACCCAAGTCTAATGGCCAATACTTTAGACACCAACTTATACAAGGATCCTGCCAGGGAAATAGAACGAAAATCTCCTAAATGAGAGGGGTATTTAACCTTGGCTATCAGAGTCACAAAGTAAGAAACAAAACTATGAGATAGAGGTGCAAAACCATAAAATTGATCTAACATGATCCCCATGTCAACTCTAAGTAGATTCTAAAATCTTTTTAAAAATGAGAAGTTAAAACTATTTGGACCTGGACTTTTATTACCTTTACACTGGGACACAACAACATAAAGTGCCGAGAGACTAAAGGGAGTTGATAAAGAAAGATTAGCATCATTCAAAAGAGAGCAGAAAACTACATCATCTAGACGGGGTCTATCAATATTAGGCTCTCTAAAAATCTTAGTAAAATGGTTCACTACCTCTCTCATCTAATATCAGACATCTCTTTAATCCAAACCTCTCCAACTTTAAGCGCTAAGATATTTATGATGTTGTTTATGTATTATACGGTTGAGTTTGATTTGATTTAATTGAATATTTATGTTTATTATGTTTGTTTACCGAATTTATCATGTTCAGATTCTTGAATTTGAACACTTCATAAACACGCTCTCCATCCTAGTATATGAAAGGTGTTTTTCGAATTATCAATGAGCTTTTGAGAGGATTGAAAAATTAATTTCACGTAATATTTATCTCGGTCTACAATCACTCAATTATAAGACCTGTAAAAAAAAAATTTAAGAAATAATCAGACAACATCGCATTGAATTTGTAAGTGATATTTGTTAATTTGAATCAAACAAATTTTACAATTTAACAAAAATAAAAATCAAACAATATTACATCAAGACGATGAACAAGGATGCACTAAGACGATGAAATTATGTGGAAAAACATTAAAATAAATTTATGTGAATATCACTTATTTATATAAAATGAGTCACAAGAGAACACTAGTCCAAACATGTGATCCACTTTTCAAGAATCATCAACTAATTAAATATCAAACTTGATACACCCAATTAATGATGGGATCCCACAAAGCAAATAAAAGCATGTGTGAACAGTTCCATTCAACTTTCCTCATTTGTAAAGATTACATAAACTGAAGAGTGTGTGACATTGCTAATAAAATAGAAAATCCATATTGAAAAGTTCTAACTTTCAATAGTGCTTTCTTCTCGAAAAAATGTTCCCTTTTGAATTTAGAAACCCCCATCAAACGTGTATTGACTGTTCCAACTAATACCCCACACACACATCTATAAAAACCAAAAATAAAGCATCCCATAAAGAAGACAATATCTCAACACATAAAATTTCTTTTCACACCCCTCTCTAATAAGCAGCAAATAATGACAAACACATTGACAAAAGATCAGATTGCAGAATTCCATGAAGCTTTCTGCCTCATTGACAAGGATTCTGACGGTGTGATATTTTGAACCTTAATTTAGAAACATAAATGTTCATTAATTGTTCAATATCCACCACTCTTCCTTAGTTGATTTTTAGTCTCTGATTTTTTGTTATTGTCATTTCTAGGATTCATAACTGTGGATGAATTCATAACAATTATCAAATCATTAGAGGGAAATCTAACAAAAGAAGAAATTCAAGAAATTATTAGTAAAGCTAATATTTATGGAAATGGCAGGGTAAACTTTGAAGAGTTCTTGCATATTATTGAAATTAAAATGAAGGTAAAAAATTGTACTATAAAATGCTTTCTTTCTTCTTTCTATTTACACCTCTGTAGTGCAGACGCTAGCATGTCTATCTCAATTAGACACTAACAAACAATATATGTAATTATATTTAATTTATTTAGTTATTTTTAAATTATTATCGTTGTCTGTGTTATGTCTAATGTCTGTGTCTGACTCTGACTCTGTGCTTTGTAAATTTATACAATGGACTACAAAATGTTATTAATTGTCAATTTTTAATAGGAATATTTGAGTGAGGAGCTAAAAGATGCATTCAAAGTATTTGATAGCAATAATGATGGATACATATCAGCTAGTGAGGTAAACAACAATAATCAATGTAACATTACATGATGATATGATATGAGTAAAACTAACAATTTGAATTTTTTGACGATTTTATAGTTGACACATGTGATGATGAAATTGGGAGAGAGGCTAACAGATGAAGAGGTTGAACAAATGATTAGAGAGGCAGATTTGGATGGAGATGGTAGAGTTAGCTATGAAGAATTTGCAAAGTTTATGGTGCTGAATTAATCTCCTTTGAATTTTTTTAAGTCTTCGGACAAATTTGAGTTACCATTGACAATTTTTTTAGGGGTGCTATTCTCCTTTTGGTATATACTATAATAACATGATGTTATTGACTTTATTACTCGTTAAGCTTCATTGTTCCATGGTCTAAGCATGTGACTTTTCTTTGTTAGGGAATAAGTAGCCAAATTGTTTGATGTAATGGATAGTAGAATGGTATTCTTCCATCTCATTTTAGATATTCTTTTAAATTTTGCACATTTTTGAAAATAATAAGAGTGTTGAACAAAATGTCAAACTAGGAGAAATAAAGTAAGCTGCGAAAATAATAGGAGTGTTGATCAAAATGTCGAACTACGAGAAAAAATAAACCGCGAGTTGAAATTTCTTTTAGAATATAAAAACTCTCCACGAGAATGAATTAAAAATAAGAAAACTCTTTCAAAATTGATTAAGTAAGAATGTTGAGTTAGAAGAAAATATAAACGAAAGATATTGTAAATGAGAAAGTTGTATCTTCAGTTTTGAATTAATAATCGGATACCCACAAATACAAAGTGGGGATGGTGGTATACACAATATTGGAAAATTTTGTTAAACATGTAATTTTTTGCTTGTAAATTCGACGTAGTTGAAGTTGTATGTAGTTGATACAGTCGAATTTATTTCTTAACAGTCAAGTTGTGTGTATTCGATAGAAAGTCGAATACAGCAAGTAGAGATGTGTGTATTCGACATGGAGTCGAATACAGTGTGTCAAAGTTAGTGAGTCAATTAGTTATTTTGAGATTGTTTGATGTCCAAATAATCTCATTATAAATAGGAAGTTACATATTGTTTGTAATACACTGAAAAACGCATAGGCAGAGAGAGACTTTGTATTCAGTAGACTCAAAGAAATATATTCTTCTCCTCTTCTCTCAAAACCTAATTTTCTCTCTTCTCTTCCTCACTTCTCCTGCAAGTATTTTCTTTTCTTTTCAAATCGATGTGTTAGGAATCGTCTTATAATAAGGTATGGTTCAATCACTTGAGTGAAAAGTGAAGAACAAGAATCTTGAATCAATCAAGAAAGTGATTGAATATTGTTCCGTCAAGTTTGGTTCCAACATCTGGTATTTATAGCACTGGCTACGATTTTTGGGAAGCATGGAGAAATGACTTCTCATCCAAACGGACATTTTCCAGCAAATCTTCTCATCTTAAATGAAAAGAATTATGATAATTGATGTAAGCAGATGAAGATTGTCTTTTGGTATCAAGATGTTTGGGATCTTGTGAAGAATGGAGTGACACCAATTAGCAAAAGAGTAATGCATGAACAAAAGGATGCACATAAAGATTTGAAGAAGAAAGATTATAAAGCTTTCTTTATAATCCATGAATGCGTTGATCCAAACAACTTTGAAAAAGTTGGTGATGAAGACTCGTCAAAGAAAGCATGAGACATCATGGAGAAATCTTTTCGAGGTGCTGAGAAGGTGAAAGAGGTGAGGTTACAAACTCACAAAAGAACGTATGAGTTGCTTTAAATGGAAGAAAGTGAAAGTGTGGCTGATTTCTTCACAAGGGTAACAAGATCGGTGAGTCAAATCAAGATGTATGGAGAAGTGTTGACATCAAGATCGATAGTTGCAAAGATGTTGATGTCATTGCTTCCAAAATGAGATCGTGAGGTTGTATCCATAGAAGAATCAAAGGACATGTCTAGTATGATAAAATAAGAGCTTCAAGGGACGCTTGAATATCATGAACAAAGAATGGCAGAAAGATCTGCAAGCAAGACGAAAGGTGATGTAGCCTGCAGGCACAATCAACAAAAAAAAGGCAAAGGAAAATGGAACGACAACAAAGGTAAAAGATGTTACAAAAATTCGAATGGCATGAGTCACCATCAAGAAGAAAATGAGTTGAACCAGAGACAATCCACAAACTAGAGCAATCATAGAAGTGGTGCTGCAGGTAGAGGAATAGGTGGTGGAAGGAAACCTGATAAGAGTCATATTCAGTGTTTTAATTGTCAGAAGTATGGTCATTATGCTAGTGATTGTCCAAAAACAAAATAAATAATTGAGAAATTGATGGTAGACTTAAAAGACAAGAAGAAGAATACGTGTTGTTGATGGTCACAACAAAAGAAGAATAAATATTCAAAGATGAATGGTACTTAGACTCAGGCTACTTATCACACGTAACTGAAAAAAGAGATTGGTTTGTCAATATCAGTCCCTCGATGAAGAACAAGGTGAAATTTGCAAATGACAATACCCTAGTTGTTGAAGGTATTTGTAATGTTCTGATCATGAGGAAAGATGGAAAAAATTAATGATTTCTAATGTATTGTACATACCAGTCATGAAAAGTATCGCGAAGAATTACAAAGTGATAATCGAAGATAACATGATGAGAGTACTCGACTCAAGTGGCAAGTTAATCTTGAAGACACCCATGTCTCAAAACAGAACCTTCAAGATTGAATTTGATGTGATGGAACACAAGTGTCTGGCAACAGGAGCTAGCAGGGATAAATGGCTATGGTACTATAGACTTGGTCATCTTAACTTATGAGATATCAACAACTTGAAGAAGAAGAAGAAGAAGAATATGGTCTCAAGACTTCCAGAGATTTATATTCCAGATAAAGTATGTGAGGAATGTATGCAAGCCAAACAACACAAGAAGAGCTTCAACAAGGATGCAAGAAGAAACTCTTAAGCTATTCTTGAAGTGATATGCTCTTATGTTTGTGTTCGTATCCAGTTGAATTCGATTGGAGGTAACAAATATTTTGTCACATTCATAGATGATTTTAGTCGAAAATTATGGACATACATAATCCAGAAGAAAAGTGATGTGCTTGAGGTGTTCAAAATTTTTAAATCTATAGTGGATAGATAGAGTGGCAAAAATCTCAAGACCATGAGGACTGATGATGGTTGAGATTATGTTTCTAATGATTTTTTTGCTCTATGTGAAAAGGAATGGATTATGCATGAGGTGGTGTCACCCTATACTCCACAACAAAATGGAACTGCTGAGAGGAAGAATAGGACCATCATGAACATGGTAAGGAGTATGCTAAGAGGCAACACTTACCTAATGAATTGTGGGATGATGTTGTATCGACTATAACATGTTGTGTCGACTATAGCATACATACTTTATAGATGTCTAAATAAGAAGCTAAGATGGATTACACCAAAAGAATGTTGGTCTGGTGTCAATCCTAGCTTAAGTCATTTGAAGGTGTATGGATTTATAGCACATATACATGTGCCTGATCATTTGAGGAGGAAGCTTGATGACAAGTTTTCATACCTCAAAATTTACCCATCATATTTACTCATATTTCAGTCCATCTGACTTTCAAATGCTTAAAGATACACAAGAAGGAAGCATGCAGCCTCTCTCCTAAACAACAACCCACAACTAGGGTTTTGCTTCTCTCCAAGTAAAATCAGTTTCTGATACCTCAAGTGGACTCTATGGCCTCTCATATGATTCAAAGGATCCTCACCTCAAGTTTCAAGATCTGATTCCTAAGATTGCTCAGTCAACAGCTCAAATGGTCAACAGTCGACTAGTTTGACCTAAAAGTCAACTGTGGTCAAATTACAGTCAAAATTCCTGATTTTTGGCTAACATCAACATTCTAATGTTAGATTCATCATTTGATCAAAGGTTGATCATGATTCATCAAGGAAAGTTCAGAAATCAACAAAACTCCAAGTTTCTAAATTAGGGTTTTTTGACCTAAAGTCAACTGAACTTTGACCAGCCATAACTTTCACATGGAACATCAGAAATTTTCCATCAAAAGCTCAATTTGAAGGAAATTGAATTATCTACAACTTTGTCTCTCACATGCCAAGGCTAGAAATGCTTCATTTGAGAGATATGGACCAAAAGATTATAGGTCCTTTTTGAAAGTCAACTAAAAGCAATTTTTTGTCAAAGCCCATATCATCAAGATAAAATCCTCAAATGGAAAAAAGCTTCCAAAGTGGCTTGTAGAGGACATCATGAGGTTTCCAAAAAGTCCTAGAACTCTTCCATATCTTAAACATTGAGGGCGATATGCCTTGTCAAAGTTGGAAAATTTTGAGAGAAAAAATGTGAAACAAAAAGGGTTCAAAGTGAATTTCTTTGCAAATAGGCCCAAGTTTTTAAGGTCCAAACTTGTTGTTCAAGTTATCTAGAAGATCTAATCCAATGCCACGAATTTTTTGGTTTAATATTCATATTTTTATTGAATTTAATTCATGGAAAATATAATATAAATCAAATAATATGAGAAAATATGAAAGAGATTTGTTTGATCCTATTTTCACTTGATTCCAATCACCAGTTGTACCACATAATCACAACAAATTCGTGCTAAGTGTGATTGGTGGGAAAAGATTGAAATTTGACTATTTTAGAAACATTTACAAATCAAGTTTCAATCAAACTCAATATTTGATTTGGTGAAGATTTAATCAAGTTTCATAACCCTAAATCCTTCACATATAAGTAGATAATCATTCCAAATTCCAAGGACACGAATTCTCTGCCTCAAAGAACCCTAAAGTACTCCAAAAAATTTCAAGAAAACTCAAAGATCAAATTCAAAGTTGGAGACCATTACATGGAGCTTTATTGATCCAAACACGTCCCTGAAGGTGCTTTGAAGCTGTCTCAATCATTCCCAGGCTATAAAGCATCAAGAACGCATCACTGTAAGTCACGATTTGCTAGTTTAAACTTTGATTCGAATTCAATCATTGAAGCATTCTTAACAAAAATTAATTGCATACATATGTTTGTCATGGTGTGTTGATTGTTTCTAGAAGTTTAATTGTATTTCTGGGTGTGTTTACCACCATTTGCCATGTTAGGGTTCAAGATTTTGAAATTAGGGCTTTATGAACCACGTAAAATTAGGTTAAATCTCAGGCACCGTTGAATTTGTGGCCTCTGGACGATCGTGTCTGTATGGTCGCGACAAATTTTTGTTTCGTTTTGTGTGCTCTATGATTTTGCAGGTGTGAAAAGTTAAGGTTTTTACAGCTTGCCTGAAACAAGCGCTGTAAAAACCGTGTTGCAGAAATTCTATGAAGAAGATGATGAGCTGGCGACATCCCATTGGTCCTCATGCGCGCGCGTCAGCTTATTTCAAATTAATGGATCCTGCGTGTCTGTTCCTATGTTCATACAGTGCACTCTCGTCACCACAGCCATCAGATCGGTCTCTCCTCAGATCCAACGCATTCTGAAGCGCAGGCGCATCATGGACCTCCAGCCACCTGCCACACTGGTTCAAAAGCTAAGTTTTTCAATTTTTTTTATTTTTAATTACATAAACCCTTTTGTTTATTTCTTTTTTTTTATATCTTTTTTTTTAGTAAAATTATTTTAGTTAAATATTTTATTTATTAAATAAATGTTTTCATGACTCTTTAATTTATTTAATCGAAAACTCGATTTTTCTCATAACATTAATAATCTTTTTTTTTACAATAAAAGTTATTGTTTTTCACATCTGCTTTTAATTAATTAATTAATTAGGGTCTAATCCAATAAGTGTCTAATTATTAAATTTAATCGAACTTTCGATTTTCTTAATTCTCAATAATTATTTAAAAATGTTAAGTTGTTTATTGTATATAAACTAATTGTTTTAAAGCTGGTTTATTTTTAATCAATTAAGGTTTGTAGACCTTTAATCAGTTAGGGTTTGTAGATCTATAATGCACTAACCTTTCTCTTCTTCATTCTTGATTTTTTTAGGGTTGATCAAGGATTCAATGAAGGCTCGAGGCATTTGCATTAATTTGCCTCCTATTTTTCTTGCCCTTATCATTTTTTTGTTTTTTTGCTTTCCCCTTCCCCGCAGGTGTTTATTGTAATAGCGTAGGATTTATTTTTTCTGCCTTTTATTTCGCCGTAATATTAATTGATGTGGTTAGTAACCCTAGGGAGTGCAACCCTGAATTGAACATAGAATCACTAATTTTACAAGATAAAATATCTGAATTGAACCACCTGATTGTGCCACACACACACACTTTTGGGTAACCCTTCTTGTTGCTTGTTGCCTTATTATCTGTTGCCTTTAAAATAGTCAAGTCCTTCGATTCCGAGGATACCTAAAGCAAAATGTTGCCCTCAGTTCATTCATCATCAATTTTGTCCGTCGATGTTGCCTCGGTAAATGATGATTTGTCCCTATTGCTAAGGTATCCTCGCTTGTTGCCTAAAATATTAAATGACTATTATATCCTTCCCTTAGACTACATGTCCTCTTTATGGCAGGGTCAATCTTGTGGCGAACAATAACTTCGATGACCCTTTACATCCAATAAAAGGGTTTCCCACCCTCCCATGATATGGATAGCCCTGAAAAGCTAAAAGAACGAATTTTTTATAACTTAAGGGTAGTTACCTCTTAATTGCTTGCTCTGGTGTAAATTCAACTTTCCTCTTTCAAAAAACCTTCAAAAAGGCTACGCTTATTTTACAAGTTAAAGTTCTTATTCAAATCCTTTTTCTATTCACTCCAACATTTTGAAAACAAAAAGTGAGCTAAGCAATTAAGAGCCCATGGATAACCATGGATACAAAGGGTGCTTGTACCTTCCCTTTGTATAACTTACCCCCCGAACTCAAAATCTTTTAAAAGGTCTTTTTCTGTTCTTTTAACCTTTCTTATTGGATAAAATAAAAGTCGGTGGCGACTCTTGCTATCCGCAACATTTCAAAAAGTCAGTTCTCCCACCGTGTTACACAAGTTAAGCCTAATGATCCTGATAGGATACCATTCGACTAGAGGTTAAAAATGTATGATTTTGTGAGCAACCAAGTTGTGATCAGCAATGATGTAATCATTAATGAGTTAAAGGGATTGGAAAGATAGCATTAAGAAGGATTCAGTAAGAATCCTAAGTGATGGTCCAGCTAGTGAAGTAGATAATGAAACTTGACCAGAAGGAGGCATAATTCAAGCAAGCACTAGCAGACCTCAAAGAATGAGAAACATGCTTGCAAAGTTGCAAGAATGAGTGATCACATTAGATGATATGGTCAATGATGAAGGTGAACTTGTACACTATTATTTCTATGAAGATATTGAGTCAGTCAATGTAAGTGAGGCATTGAAGCACTCAAAGTGGATGCAACCCATGATGGAAGAACTGAAATCCATAGAGGTCAACAAAACCTGGTCACTAGTCGAATTGCCACAAGATAAGAAGGCAGTTGATGTGAAGTGGGTGTAGAAAGTGAAGTTGAATCCGAAAGGAGAAGTAACCATACATAAAACAAGACTTGTAGCTAAAGGATTTCTTCAGAGAGAAGGAATCCACTTTGATGAAGTTTATCCACCAAATATTAGGATTGAAACAATCAAATTGGCTATTGGCCTAGCAAACATAAACAACTGATATATGTTTTAGATGGATGTGAAATGTGCATTTATAAATGGCCCCTTAGAAGAAGAAGTTTATGTAGCACAACCAGTTGTTTTGTGAAGCAAGGCCATGAAAGCAAAGTATAGAGATTGCATAAAGGATGATAAATCAAATATATTTATCATAACCGAATGGAAATTTATCCAAGAGAGATTCATGAAAGCTGGTGACATCACGAAATTGCACATCAAAGAGCAACTTAGAAAGATTGCATATCCATAAATAACAGATCTGAAACCACCTTGCGAACCGGTTAAAACAAAAGGTGCCCCTAAAAAGGTAAAACCGACTCAAAGTGACAACTCCGTGAGACGGTCTCCTTCGTATTTTGAGCATGATGAGTCACATTTTTCGCATTCTCCGACTCCAAAATCCAAAAAAAAAAGTGTTTTCAAGGGTGCGTGCCTTAGCAAACTATCTCCTACACCGTCGTTACCAAAAATCCAATTCATTGATGGGGTGCCTCTTTTTATGCACAAATACATCGAGCGGATTGTAAATGTTAATAGTGACAGAAACTGTGGTTTTTGAGCTGTTTTGGATTTAATCGGTAAGGGAGAGGATGACCATCAACTTGTCTGCCTTCATCTTATACAAGATAGATGACGACGGATAGGGAATCATACACAAAGATATATGGGAATAAATAAAATTACAATATAATTCTTAATGCTCTTGTTCTTTCTCTTTGTGGTCCGACTCTATTTGACAAATGGATGTGTTTTCTAGAAATGGAACATCTCATAGAATGCTTATGATAGGGTGTGCATTGATTTAACATGATATGGTTTCTCATAAGCATTCTTTCCACTTTGGAGTAAGCCACCTCATAATCCATATGAATGCATCATGTGTATTGGTTGGTTATAAGAAAAAACATTTTGTTCAAGTTTATTTGAAATTGGAATGTAATATACCAAAGATATCACAAGAGGGGGCGACACATTTCAAACAAGATGTTGAAACATGGTCGGATCACTTTCTTGAAAGGGAGGAAGAGTTCACCAAGTTGAGCGACATTGAACGAGAAGCAAATAAGGAAAGATCGAAGATTGTGCCACCAATAGATTTAGGTAGTGACTCAACTTTTCATGCGTTTTAATTGTAATCTAACAATGTAACACATTTTTTTTTGTAAGTAACTGACCGCTTAATGGTATAAAATTGGATGTTATTTTTTGGACAATTTTTGATTTTTTAGATTCTGCTCTGTATAACTATGGTTCGTTTTACGACATAATTTTTTGGTAGATCTACAAATGCATCTCCAGATACCTCTTTATTAATTAAAAAAGAAAACAAAGTATCATTCGGAGTTGCATCTCCAGAGAGACACTTATTTTTTGAAAAAATAAGGCGGATCCAGAGATGTATCACCAGATATACCTTTATAAATAAATAAATAAACTCAACAGGTGATCATTCGGAGTTGCATCTCTGAAGCGACCCTTATTTTTTGAAAAAATAAGGCAGATCCAGAGATGTATCTCCGAAGTGTTTCATCATACATGATCCTGTATGTGAGGTCCTTATTGCTCTACAAGTTCTATAAATAGGATCTCTCAATCCATTTTCTTTACACAAACCAGAATGTCTACATATCACCATCTTGCTTTTGTGTATTTCAATGGCACAACACCACCACTTCGATTTCGGACCTACGAGGACATACATCTCGTCGATCTGAAAACCAAACTGAATACTCTCTTGCAATATCCAGACAATCAGAGAGTTTCCAAGATCGAATAGCGTTCAGCCTCGATAGACAACGAAGGGAGGATATTGTTCACATTGCTCGAACTGAAGACAGATGATGATTTGAAGGTGATGTGGAGTATCTTTTAATGTTACTCAACAAAGGGTTTGATTGAAATGGATGCAACGATTCAAAGATCAGTCGACAATATTATAAGAATGTTGCAACGTCCTGAACTACATATTTTCAATAACATGTAATGTTAATATATGTAATGTTTACTTTTGAAATTAATTCAAGTTATGTGATTTTCTGCCGTTGTTGTTTCAACTTATTTCTGTTTTGATCTAACAGAGCATTTTTTCAGAGATGCATCTTTGAAAAGCTCATTGGCTAATGAACTAAGGGGCATTTCAGAGAAACTTCTCTGAATCAACCTTTCGTGCATACGAAGATGCTTCTCCAGATTAATCTTTTACAAAATAAGTGAGTCCGAAAATATATCTCCGGACACTTGAGACATTTTAATCTTTTCACAGTGGTGTGAGAAAAGTCATAAAGATGTAAAGAGCATTTCCCAAATTCTAAATTATGTGAATTACCACAAATGCATCTTTTAATATAAAGATGTAAAGAGCATTTCCCAAATTCTAAATTATGTGAATTACCACAAATGCATCTTTTAATATCTCGCTCTTACAAGTCTCTTACTCGAACAATAAGAACACATTGGCATGATAGGGCCAGGTCCATGCTTAAGGGATTGTTGATCGGAATAAGTGATGGAAAAGCATCCTATAAAAATTCAAAAATACCCCTCGAAATGTATTTTTGATTTTTGTGGTAGCAAATCTTAAATTGCCTTAAACAATTCCCATTACATTGTCTCACATTGCTTTAATACTTAACTTGACCTATTTGAATTAAGCGAAAGACCTATTTGACAATATGTGTAAAGCTTGTTCTAAACATTTTGATTCAACTAGAGTTAGAATTAAGCAAAAGACCAATTTGACAATATGTGTAAAGTTTATATTAGATGGTTGACAAACAAATCCATATATTCTCTCAGCTCCCGAATTTTAAATAAGAAGCTCCCGAATTTTAAATAAGAACCAGGGTCACAAATTGATTATTTCATTGCTTTAGGCCTCAAGTTCAGATCTAGATGTTGAGATTTCGATGATTTTCTTGATAAAAGGTTCAGATGTGTTGTAGTTTTAGTGCCTATTATCAGATCTAGATGTTGAAATTTCAACAAACTTGATGATTATTCAGATATGTGGTTGTTTTGGTGCTGCTTCTTTCCTTTACAAATCTTTAAATTTAGAAACAAAATATAAGTTCTGTAAACTAAAGTAAAATCGAAAAACATTTTAACCAATAACTCAGGACTACAAATGAGCAGAACCGAATAACAAGTGTACTACCGATAAAATTAGCATGACCTATAAAAAAACATGCAGAAAAACAGAGCTCAACTAGGAAAAGAAACTACCGATTATTAGGTTTGATATAATATTTCTCAACTGCATATGTAATAATCTTACATTTGATAAAACTTTGAACAAAGACATTGATAGTATCAAAGCGTACACTAACTACCAATCTCTCTCATATTGGCTGACCTTTGGGAACAATTTGATCTTTGAGCCACATGTAAATAGGAACCAATGTAAACCATGCAGCTGCCAGGACACCCAAAATAAACCGCGGTAAGAAGACAAAAGGATCTACAGGCTTTTCAACATCTTCTTCCTTTGGACCAAGCTGCATGAAATTGCAGAATTTATAGGTCAAAATCAGCATATTTTACATTGTGCACCTTGTAAGCCATGATAAGAAAGCATACTTATGTACAGCCATTTTGCCAATGCAAGAAGGGGATAGTGTGTGATCTTTGATAGCAGTTAAACATATGCAACAAACCTTTAAATCATATAACTTTGTTAAGCTGAATAGACACATTGTACGACGAAGCAAGCAAACCATAATGATTGGCAGCAGTGGAAAACAGAGGTAAGATCGCTAGTGCTTAACGAAAGATTCAGACTCTAAACCGAAGTGCTCATAGCATTCAACCAAAAGAACCTAAAGATCACATTCTACTGAAGAAACCCAGTACAATTGTATGCCAACAAATAATATTTTGGTAAATAAAACCTGTTTGGTCTTAATGAACTTCAATTATTAAAAGAATAATAATTTGAGTTGGAAAGAGTGTGAAACTTGACCTAACTGTACATGTAAAACCAAAAGAAAATGTAACCAATAAAATCAACCACAGTAGTTAATTCATCATGCAAGTCTGTAGCTGTTTTCTTTTTTTACTTTTCATTTTTATTCGTCAATGCTTCACAATAATCAACTGTTCCAATCTGTAATCTTCCCATATCAGGATATGACAAGCTTTATGTAGGCACAAGTTTATAGCAGCCTGTGCATATATCTTACATGTTAATATTCATAATACAAAGTGACGGAGATCAAGAAAGGCCACTGTCACCTAAAAATATGGTATTTAAAAATGACTGTTTATTTTCGATGTACAAGATATAGTAGTGCTTTGTTCATAACTCCATGCTACTATTGTTATGGGAAAAAGAAATTAATAGAATTGGAATAAGAAAATTAATAAAAAGTCAAAGGGTAGGATAGGAAAAATAACACTATTGTTTAATTGATATGAATAATTAATTTGGGGCAAATTTTTTTGCTAAAGTTACTTATAGTTTAGGACAGAGGGAATAACTCTCAAGTAAAGCATATACTATTTTATTGTTAGTATGTCATAAAATGGCAGGAATCGGGACGTCCTTGCACAAACAGACACACCAGAACACCATTAAGAAGAAGCAACCACGTAGAACCCGCCTCTGATTTGAGTTATAAAAAAACACGAGCAAAGTCAACAAAAAATGTAATTGAGAAGCTAAGATGACAAATACCTGCAAAGGAGAATCCCCAGATGCAGGCTTAACACCAGTCACCGAACAACCCATAATCAAGCCATGACGGCGAACTCCACGGTACCATTTTGGGCCAATCCTTTTTAGCTGGACATTCTTAAACCCTGCCTTCGTAAACCATTCAATATACTCTTCTTCTGTAGGGAAAAGCATCCATACATCTGCAAAGAAACGCGACAACCAAAATGTTGGGTGAACAGGACCAATTAAACATGCCTTTCCCCCAAGTTTCAAAACCCTGTATGCTTCCTTGATGCCACGCTGTGGATCTGGCCAGTATTCAATACTGAAAAACAAAAGCATATCATTACAACCTCTGCCAAACCTAACCACTTCATATCTTTATACATTTGAACAACAGTATCATTAACATTGCAACTAAAGCATACAAATACACCTCTTTCAAATGAAGATACTTTATATCTATTCACACTTGAACAGCAACAACAAGATTGCAACAAAGACACGCAGATACAAAAAAATACTAATAGTCATCTATGAAGCATTGACACATACACAAATACTGACATGTAGATTGTAGACAGAGGTAAAAAAGTGAAAAATTGAGTGTATGTTTGATTTCACATTTGGAGCACCCATAATTGATTATGGATGTGTAAAATTGATTTTGACATGTTTGGTTACTCTCTAGTAGAATTGATAACGCATTTTAGAATTGTTTATACTTGAAGCTAGTATTTGTACCTTTTGAGTCTAAACGTGATTTTTAGATTAAAAGTTCCTATTCAACTCACTTTTGCAAAAATTTATCCAAACATAAATCATTTTATCTTCAACTTACTATTAGCCAGAATCAATTTTACAGAATCAATTAACTCAAAACCAAGTGTCCTCACCGCAGTTGCCAACACACATTGAGTCAATTGAATATAACATGAGTTGGTATTCTGTGGGATACTAATATGTGTCGAATACTAGACACGCTGTCAATCAAAATTTCTGGTTCTCCATAGATAATCATAAATCAGAACACCCAAATACAATTTGAAAGAAATTAAGCAAGCATTGATATTTAAATCCATACAAAACAGCAATAGATATGTCCCGAAAGAGATGTACCTTCCTGCGGATACATATCTATCTGCATAATCAGTTTTAAAGGGAAGATCTTCAGCATCCCCTTCAATTATCTTACAATCCTTAAGCGGCTCCTTTTCCTTAGCTTTAGCAAGCTGATGCGGCGACTGATCAAGAATGGTAACATTCTTAGCATCCACATGCTTCACAATCCCCAACGTAGTAAACCCAGTCCCACCACCAACATCAACCACAAGCATATTCCTATCAGTGAGTTCAGCCGGTTCAAGAGCCTCATCTCTCATATCCTCAGTCCAATGACCCGGGTTAACAACATGGTCATACACAATTGACAGAAACCTATAAAACCAATACGCCTCTTTTTTGTGCTGTATAAACCTAGGTTGCGAGCTTGGCCTCGAAGATGATGATACACTAGAACTACTACATTTAGGTACTAAATTGGTCCTCGAATATGAAACCCTAGAAGTGGCATTGATACTCGATTTGGGGAAACTTAGGGTCTTACCGTGGAAATCTGATGCTGTGAAACCTAATCCGTTTGGGGTTCTGTTGTTCAACATTGTGAGCTTTCCGGTTCCACTGAGCATCAGTGAAGCCATTGAATTGACCTGAAAAAGCAAAATTGGGTTTGAATTTAAGTTAGTTTCACATTACAATGAGAGTTGTTGGGATGAAAATTGATTTTGTGGAGAGTGATAGAGTGAGAAATTTTAGCGGAAAATTGAGATTACCGAGTGATGATGGATAGAGAGAGAAAGTGGATGAGAGAGAAACACGTAGCACGGGCTTTAAACGAAGGTGGGATGTCGTTTTGGGTGTTGAAATGTGTCGCTCACAGAATTTCAATTCAATGCATTTCTCGCCACATACTCAAACTCCGAGATGATTGTGATATGATATGGAGTAGTAGTAACTCTTTTTTAAGGAACTTTTTAATTCGTATTTTCACTATTTTTTTTAACAAGTCCTAATAAGTATGCTTATTGTATCATATGATTTGTCTAGTTTTTATTATCGAACATCTGGCTAGAGGATCAATAGCCAAACACAATCAGTTCTACTTCTCCAAGAATGTGGACCAACATCTTCGTGGGACATTGTTCTACAAACATATTTTACCTGGTCTTCCGTTACATGGCAGAAATTTCACTTGGTCCAGAATTGGTGGCGCCGTTATGAGCAGGATCGATAGATTTTTTATCTCCGAATCGTGGATCGTTGATTGGCCGTATTGCAAACAATGGTGCCTTGATAGAGGTTTGTCTGATCATTGCCCAATTATGCTTTGCGAATACAAGAAAAATTGGGGACCGAAACCATTTCGAATGCTAAGTTGCTGGAAAGACATAGAAGGATACCATAATTTTGTCAGAGAACAATGGAGAGATTTGAATGTCGAGGGATGGGGTATGTTCGTCTTAAAAGAAAAATTTAAGAGGATCAAGGAGAGCCTCAGAACTTGGCATAAAAATCATACTCAAAATCTTGGAGAAAAAATCAAAGAAGCAAAGGAGGATCTGAAAAGGCTGGAAGTTAAAGAAGAAACAGAAGGTTTGTCAGAGGAAGAGACCTCAACCAAGAGACAAAGATGGGAACAGATATTCAAATTATCAAATCTCAATTGCAGTATCCATTGGCAAAAATCTAGAGCAAGATGGCTAAAGGAAGGTGATGCAAACACTAGGTATTTTCATGGTTGTATAAACAAGAGAAGAAGAGAGAATGAAATTCTAAGTTTAGAAAGCAACGGCATCTTGTTGAGTGAGGTGGATGAGATAAAAAATGAAATAGTCAGCTGTTAGCTGAAGATTTCGTTTGGGAAGAAATGTCCTTCGAAGGTCTGAAATTCGAAGGAGGTGGTTACTGATAACCATCTTTGAAGATAAAGAATGGCTACTGATGGCCATGCTTCGAGAATGATGTTTAAGTTGAAACAAAAATAGTGAGCACTGAAGCTAAATTCGAGAAGAATGATCTTTGGGACTTAGACGTTTTTGTGAAATATGCAAAGTACTGAAGCTTAGCGTGTTTTCGTGGCATTCTCGATTATAATTATGTTGCCACGCGTCGAAGGAGGATTCAGGCGGGATGATTTGAATTTCGAAACAGTTTATGTAACTGCATGAAGACAGATGGCATCCCTGGATTTTCTGTGGGCAACGTGGCATTAGATTAGTGTAGGACCGTTAAGGTCGAAACTAGTATAAATAAGGATCTTAATGTTAGGATTCCGTGTGTTCATTTTGTACAAATCACTCACATATTGCTCAAGTATCAAGTGTTAAGAGAAAGAGTTCGCTGAGAAATGTACGTATGACACCAACACCAACTTAAATACATGTGTATTTTCCTTTATTCAAGTATCTTTCGATATTACAGCGTTTCGTTTACTTTCTGTCATTTACATTCCTGCACTCTTTATTTTCATGTCATTTATCTTCGAAGCATTTAACTTTTTTGCACTTTAAGATTCTTGCACTTTTACAGTTTTGTCTTATGTTTTATCTTTAACTTACCTTTCGCTGATGTTATATTTACGTGTATAACAAGGTGATTGCTAATCCTTATTTATTTGATCAAGTACTTCTTATTTCGAGACACACCAATCATAGACATAATTCGAACTATCATGAATAACAACCTATTTGACTATGTCCTAGGATTAATCTAGTCGATCCTGCGAGTAACCAAACCATATTTATTATAGTTTGGAAGACTAGCGGTTGTTTACCGGAAATCACCGTAAACAAATTGGCACGCCCAGTGGGACAGTGTCAAACAGATTGTTATTAATCGATTATTTTGTTATATCAAGACCTTGTATGAACCTTAGGAACGGTAAATTAACAAACAGTGCACAACTGATTCCCAAACGAAGGTACAACAAGAAAATGGTTGTTACGACCAGTACGGGGGGAGATCAAGATCCCCCACAAGGGTCAGGAACAGGAGCGGCAAATTCTACGCATGTTTCAACTTCTACTCAAGGAGCGCAGAACATATCAGGTCCGAATGGATCGAGACCCATGGATAGTTCCCAGGCTATACCTGAAAACAATACAGCAACGACAGGGACTATTCCAGTTTCGGTATCGACTACCGCACCTCCATCCTCAAGTGCAAGCGAGATGCAACTTGCTTCGACGAATGCTGCAAACCAATTATTCTCCCCTGGATCATCTGCGTTCGAATGGAGACCAAACAGTCAATATGGAATGCCATATCCATACATGACAGGTACACGAGGAGCAGGACCTACATACACTACAACTAACCCCGCGACATTTTCGCCGAATGCTGGTTCAGTAGGTCGAAGCGCACAAAATACTGGCTTCTCTGCCTAAATACCCAATTTTACCACAAGTAATCAAGCAGCATTCCGACAAGAGATGGATGCAAGTAATCACGATATGTTAGGAACCCTGGCCAGAGAATTATCATCAATCTTAAATCCTTTAGCAACAAATATTGCTAGTACTAATCGGGAGAATATGGAAACTTTTCAAAAGATATCATCCCAAATGAATCGAATGGCAGAATTCATGGGTGTTCCACAACCCAAGCGGAGAAATAACCAACCCTCTTATCAAGAAGGAGACCTCATTCTAGAACGTGTCCAAAATGCAGTGCCTCCGCCTGGTGCAACCACTGCTGGCGTAATTCCTCCACAGAGAACAACAACGGTCGAAAGGAATCGGGTAATAGATCTAGAGGCTTCGAACCGAAGAACTATCCCCGTTCAACAAGAGTTTGAGGAGGAAAGGCCCAGATTAAGGGTAGTAGGTAGGGACGAACACCCAGACGAAGTAGTCCAGAGAGTCAGGAGAGAAAACCTAGCCACAGAAAATAACTTAACTGCCATGATAGAGAGAGTTATGGCCAATAATGGCCTCAATACTGGACTTCGACGTCCAAATTATACATCTCCTATACCGGATTATATCATGCAAACAGAGTTGCCAAGGGGCACCAAAGTTCCAAAATTTACTAAGTTTTCAGGGGACACGAATGAATCAACGGTGGAACATATTGCCAGGTATCTGACAGAAGCCGGAGACTTAGCAGGGAATGAGGATTTAAGGATTAAATACTTCCCTAGTCCGCTGACAAAAAATGCGTTTGTTTGGTTTACTACCTTACCTCCAAATTCTATAGATGCATGGGCCCACTTGGAGAGACTATTCCATGAACAATTTTACATGGGTCAAACCAAGATAAGTTTGAAAGAATTGGCTAGCATCAAGAGGAAATTCTCGGAGTCTATTGACGATTACTTAAACAGGTTCCGTTTGTTGAAATCAAGATGCTTCACGACTGTCCCGGAGCATGAATTAGTTGAGATTGCTGCAGGTGGCCTAGATTATTCAATTCGAAAGAAACTGGATACTCAATACCTGAGAGATATGGCCCAATTGGCAGATAGAGTTCGACAAGTCGAACGGTTAAAAGCAGAAAAGGCCAGAGCAAGTAAGAGTTATAAGAAGGAAAGAGTAGCATACGTCGAAGCAGACGAAGTTGATGGCGAACCTTTCGAAGACTCATGCGACATGGAAGAGTTCGAAATAGATCTTGCCGAGTTAAAAGAAGAGCCACCCTATGCTTGCAAATTACTCACCCCTTCTAATGGAAGAAATCCAGTAGATAATGATAAAAGTGATAGATTTCCTAAGAAAACTTATACGTTTGATGTCACTAAGTGTGACGAAATATTTGATTTACTAGTAAAAGATGGCCAAATGATAGTGCCTCCTAATTCTAAAATTCCTCCGTTAGAACAACAGAAGAAGAGAGGTTTTTGTAAATATCATGGTTTCCTAGGCCACAAAACCTCACAATGTTTTCTTTTCAGGGATCTAATCCAGAATGCTATCAAGGATGGACGTTTGAAATTCGCTGACAAAAGAAAGAACCCTATGAAGGTTGACTCCGATCCTTTGAGCGTGGCTGACACTAACTTGTGTGAACCATTTGATGTCAACATGGTGGAAGTATCTGAAATTCATGCTGCTGGATCAAAGACAATTTCAGATGGAAAGCAGGCTACTGAAAGCCTAAGTGCCAATCCGATCCTCAATGCTGATGTTGAAGGATCCTTCGATGCTGAAATGACTGAAGATCCGAAAGGAAAAACAAGTGAGGCCACTGAAGACCTCACGGTGAAGCTTCAACAGATACAGATTTATGAAGTTCCTCCGGCGGTTGTTAACATGGTCAATGCTAGACGTCCCTTATCTGAAATCGAAGAACTAGAAAAATGGTTGATGTGGGAGAAAGCAAATCTTGAGATTCCGCCAAGGGGAAACAGTTTGAAAGATTATCTTTGGAATTGTCATATAAAGAATGGTGGAAAAAGGGTGATGTGCCCAAGATGTTCGATTATGACAAATCGGAGGATCCAGGCCAATTTCGAAAGGGCTTTGCGTGAAAGATTAGAGCAACCTTGGAGAGGAGGAAACCTGCTGTTGAAAGTGTACCCAAGGTCTGAAGAAAGCTTGGTTGGTTTTTTGATCAGGTGTCACACGACAATTCTGAAGTTGCACTGTGCCCTAGATGTGGTGCAGTCTATGACGAACTGCTAGCAGGATCATTTGAAAGGGTGTATCTTTATATGGGTCGGGAGACCCAGGGACTGCGTCCTAACCTGTTTGGGTTCGATGATCGAACCCCATCGAGAAGGCCTGACAGCCCACACCCTAGAGCTCGAAGGGTTATATTCAAGGTTCCTGCAAACATACCCAGGGATAGATGGATGCAAGCTGGTGCCAGAACCAACAAATGGCGAAGTTGGGACCAAGGAGGAAGAACTGCAATGGCATATAGAAAACAATTCCAGACTTCTAATCGAGAGATGTACAGGTTGGAAAACTACAAAGGAAAAAATCCTATGTCTAGATCCCAATGGAGAAGGCATTAGAGGATGAAGAAAGCCCAAAGGGAGTTCAAACCAAGGGAGGCTGGAGAGACAAGTAGCAATCAAATCCCAATGCAGGGGGCAAGGACAAGCAAACCTCCAGTAGAGCGCAAATTGTTCGATTCTGAAAATGAGAAAGAAGAGGAGAAGATGCATTCCAGCCTTTGGAAAGAAGATGATAGAATGACAAATGATTTTGACTCTGATGGGGTATCATCTATAAACCTCAATTGCAATGTTGTGTCTGTACTCCCTCATGAGTTTAATCAAGAAACTGAAGTTGAAGACTGTGTAGAGGCTGACGCTGAAGAGATGGCAAAACACAGACCTGTGTGTTACTATGTGCTGAACAATGGTGCAGTTGAGGAGCAGAATGCCTTCTTCGAAAGGCCTGATGAAGGTATGCGAAACCATTTGAAGCCACTCTACATAAGGGCTAAGATTGAAAATGTTGGAATCAATAAAGTCCTGGTAGATGGAGGGGCAGCAGTGAACCTAATGCCCCAATACATGCTGAAAAGAATTGGTATGTTTGATACTGATATAAGGCCACATAACATGGTTTTGTCTAACTATGAAGGCAAAATAGGGCAAACCTTAGGAGTTGTCCAAGTAAATCTCACGGTGGGATCAGTCACAAGGCCAACTATGTTTATGGTCATACCAGCGAAAGCAAATTATAACCTCTTGCTCGGAAGGGAATGGATCCATGGAGTTGCTGCTGTGCCTTCGACAATGCATCAAAGGTTAACCATTTGGAGAGAAGATGGCATAGTAGAGAATATTGAGGGAGACCAAAGTTACTACATGGCTGAAGTTAACCAGGTTAATAAGACCAACTTCAATAAGAACTTGGCAAACATAGGGCCTTGCCATGCTGCGGAAGATATATATACCCCGAATAAGAATGCATTGTATTACTTATCTTTGCACCCAAATGGATTTCAGTGGAATAGAGAAATAATGGATGGCCCAGAAGATACCGCACCAATAGAGCATGATCCAACGATACGGCCAACAGGTTGGGATGACGAAGTTGATGATGTCTGAGTCATCATTTTTCAAAAAGATTTCGGCTTACGTAGCCGAGAATAAAAGAAAGACGGCTCTCGAAGCCGAATTGTCAAACATGTTGTTTAATGAAGGTCTAAAAAAGGAAGAAACTCAAGATTTGGGGATATATATGATCCCTCAACTGCCTGAAGATTCAGTTCGAGTCGAAGAGATTTCAGGAGTAGAGATAGGTCAAAGATTGGATGCAATCTACGACGAAGAATCTTTGGGTTTCGAGAAAGACCCAATGGGATCAAATATCAAAATGTTAGCCCAAGATCCACTCGAAGAAGTGAATCTCGGAGATGGAGATCAAAAGAGGATAACATACGTCAGTGCGAAACTAGCGCCAACGCTGAAGTCAAAAGTGGTCGCGTTGTTGAAGGAGATCAAAGATTGCTTTGCATGGGATTACGATGAGATGCCTGGTTTAGGGCGCGATTTGGTCGAATTAAAGTTACCCATAAAGGAAGGAAAAAAGCCCATCAAGCAAACTCCTAGAAGGTTCGCACCAGAAATTCATTCGAAGATTAGAGCAGAGGTCGAAAGACTCCTACGATGTAAGTTCATCAGAACCACAAGGTATATCGAATGGATTGTTAATATTGTACCAGTTATTAAAAAGAATGGTTCATTAAGAGTATGCATAGATTTTCGTGATCTGAATGCAGCAACTCCTAAGGATGAAAATCCCATGCCTGTGGCAGAAATGTTAGTAGATTCAGCCGCAGGCTTCGAATATCTAAGTATGTTGGATGGATACTCTGGTTATAATCAGATTTTCATTGCAGAAGAAGATGTGTCTAAAACAGCTTTTCGTTGCCCAGGGGCAATAGGCACCTATGAGTGGGTTGTAATGCCTTTCGGTTTAAAGAATGCTGGGGCAACCTATCAGAGAGCAATGAATTCTATATTTCATGATTTTATAGAAACATTCATGCAAGTATACATAGATGACATCGTTGTGAAATCTGTCTCAGATTACGATCATCTCGATCATCTAAGCCAATCATTCGAGAGAATGAGAAAACATGGCTTAAAGATGAATCCCCTTAAATGTGCTTTCTTTGTGCAGGCTGGAGATTTCCTGGGCTTTGTAGTTCATAAAAAGGGAATAGAAATTAACCATAATAAAACGAAGGCTATCATGGAAACTAAGCCTCCATCCACGAAGAAAGAACTGCAGTCCTTGCTGGGGAAGATAAACTTCTTGAGAAGATTCATCTCTAATTTGAGTGAACGCACGCAAGCTTTCTCCCCTCTACTTCGTCTCAGAGAAGGAAAGTTCGAATGGTGTGCCGAGCATCAAGAGGCTTTTGATAAAATCAAGCAATACTTGATCCATCCACCAATCTTGTCTCCCCCAAATGGGAAGAAGCACATGCGCCTGTATATTTCAGCTTCAGATAATACAATAGGCAGTATGTTAGCACAAGAAGATGAAAATGGCATCAAAAGAGCCATTTATTATTTAAGTAGAGTACTCAATGATGCAGAGACTAGATATAGCGCAATAGAAAAACTCTGCCTTTGTTTATATTTCTCTTGTATCAAACTCAAGTATTATATAAAGCCAGTTGATGTTTATGTTTCGTCTCATTGTGATGTTATCAAACATATGCTATCAAAGCCAATATTGCATAGTCGAATTGGCAAATGGGCTTTAGCCCTTACTGAGTACTCACTGATATTTCAACCTCTCAAGGCAATGAAAGGTCAGATTGTATCAGATTTCATCGTTGACCATGTGGTGGTTGAGAACCCTCAACAATATGTAGATTTGAAGCTTTGGAAGCTATACTTCGATGGTTCGACTCATAGAGAGGGAACTGGTGTTGGAATATTGATAATTTCTCCTGATGGAATTCCAACAAAGCTCAAGTACAAGATTGAAGGTCCTCTATGCTCCAACAACGAAGCTGAATATGAAGCACTGATTGCTGGACTTGAAGCTTTGTTAGAATTGGGGGCAACCAGAGTCGAAATTAAAGGAGACTCCGAACTAGTGATTAAGCAACTAACAAAGGAGTATAAATGCATCAAAGAAAACTTGATCATGTACTTTGTCATAGCAAATAGGCTGCTTAAAATTTTTGAATATGTGGAGTTAAATCACGTTTCGAGGACCAAGAATCAAGAAGCAAATGATTTGGCACAGTTAGCCTCAGGATATAAGGTATCGAAAGAAAAATTAGAAGAACTGATTGAAGTAAGAGGAAAGACAATGGCTACCAAACTTTCCCCAAGTGACCTGGAGAATTCACAATTAGGCTTTGCCAGCAAAGAAGAATTCGAAGTGTTAAATATAGACTCCTTAGCAGACACAGATTGGAGGAGCCCAATTGTGAACTATCTAAAAAATACTTCGACAAACACGGATAGAAAGGTGAAATATAGAGCCTTGTCATATTTCCTGATGGGGAACGAATTGTTCAAGAAAACTTCTGAAGGGGTCTTGTTAAAATGCTTGGGTGAAGCAGAAGCATATTTGGCTCTCTCAAATGTACACAGTGGAGAATGTGGGGCACATCAAGCAAGACACAAAATGAAATGGCTTTTGTTTAGATATGGAATGTATTAGCCTTCTATGTTAAAAGATTGCATAGAATTCGCAAAAGGGTGTCAAGAATGTTAAGAACATGCAGGTATTTAACACGCTCCAGCAAATGAGTTAAGTCCAATAATAAAACCATGGCCTTTCAGAGGTTGGGCACTAGACTTAATTGGAGAAATTCACCCTAAATCCTCTAAGGGTCAAAGATACATACTAGTAGGAATAGACTACTTCACAAAATGGGTCGAAGCGATACCACTAGCGAATGTGGACCAAGAGGCTGTGATTGAGTTTATTCAAAAACACATCATATACAAATTTGGAATCCCAGAAAGTATAACTACAGATCAAGGATCAGTGTTCACTGGGCGAAAGATGCAAGATTTCGCCCAAGAAATGGGTTTCAAGTTGTTTACTTCTACACCTTACTATGCTCAGGCATATGGACAAGTCGAAGCAGCGAATAAGATAATAATTGGTCTCATAAAGAAACATGTGGGAAAAAAGCCTAAGAACTGGCACAAAACCCTGGACCAAGCGCTTTGCGCTTGTCGAACATCTCCAAAAGAAGCTACAAACACTACACCTTTCCAATTGACATTTGGACATGACGCAGTACTCCCAGTTGAGATATATTTGCAGTCAGTTCGGATACAAAGACAGGCAGAAATCCCTCCTAACATGTATTGGTAATTGATGATGAATGAATTAGTAGATTTGGACGAAGACAGAATTCGAGCATTGGAGATGATAAAAAGACAAAAAGAAAGAGTGTCCAGAGCATACAACAAAAAGGTGAAAGGTAAAACGTTTATCAATAATGACTTAGTTTGGAAAGTTATTTTACCTATAGATCGAAAGAATCAAGCACTTGGTAAATGGTCCCCACACTGGGAGGGCCCCTTTCGAATTTTGAAAGTATTCTCGAATAACGCTTACGAGATAGAAGAGTTAGCAGAAGATCGCAAGATTTTAAGAGTAAACGGGAAGTATCTGAAGAGATACAAACCAAGCATGCATGAAGTAAAGATTGCAAAAACGTAGATATTGAAGTATACTACGTAAGCCAAAATGGTTGAATTAACACCAAAATGGCTGTGTTGTCTAAACAAATATGTATGGCAAAATAAAAAGAAGAAAACGAAGAAACTTCAAAACATCTTCCACTAATATTAAGAGAAGAGTACATTCATAACAGGAGGTTTGGTTTCCAAAACATGGAAGATTACAAAAACTAAAGCAAATAAAAACCTAAACTAAACCACCTCCTAGTTGATTTTTTGGTCTAAACCTTCCAGGGGCAACAGGGGCAAGCTCTCTGCCTCGAACATGTTCATGGATCCGGAGTTGCGCATCCTTCTCACTATTCCCTTTTTAAGGAATATGTAAGACAAGAGCCTTCCATATGGAAGACAGGTTACAACCCCTTGACGGGCAGCAGCCATGGAAACGGCTTCGACAAACCCTTTGAAAATCATTAAAGGGAAGTTGATTTTCTTCCCACGAAGGGCACAGAGGATAAACTCCAAGTCCTCCACCATGATGTTGTTTTGGTCATGGTTTCGTGGTTGAAAGTTACCCACGAGCAGTTGATGCCAAACCCTGATGAGTTTGGCGCTGTAAGGATCGTTATCCATGAGGGTCCTTAAAAGAAGGTGAATCGTCATGTTGAAGCTGTTGTCATCAAAGGTTTCACCAGAGTTGTTACATCTCATCAAGTTAGAGATGGTGGAAGGAGTGATTCTGATTTGGGCATGTCGAACCTCAGAAACTATAGTAGTTCTGCCCTCTGGATCTATGCGTAGAGATGCAAACATCCGGAAATCTGCCAGCATGTTGGGATAAACAGGTCCCTCCAAGATTTCATAATAGAAATTGAGTTCTTGATTGGCAAAGAGAGCACTGATGTTGATGAAGTTTTCATCAAACTCTTCTTCAGAGAGTTTGAACTCCTTTTTTATGCAAGCTCTGATGTTGTTGTAAGTAAGAGGTTGCGCCATGTGAAGAAGGAAAGGTTGAAAAGGTTGTTCTTTTTAAGACTCTGTTTTTTGAGAAAACGGAGGAAGAGAAACAAAGTTTTGAGCAAAAGGTTTCAAGCAAGTGTGAAGGAAGAAGTGTGATGTTAATCCTTTATATAGACCTGGGGAAATAGAGGAATGGTTTAATTTTAATGATTGATTAGACTGCGTTTGGTATTCCAAAGAGGAGTTATGGCTTCCGCCGTTTCCCGCCCTGGGAAGTTGAAATGTAATCATGAGAAACTGGTGCACGCACGTCTTAAAAGAGACGTTTTGAAGGAAGTGACGTCATCACTTAAATGATGGTTACGGCTAAGGGAGTGGAAACATCAAGTCTAGACTAAAAGGAGTGCGAAGGATAGTCAGGTCACGTGCTTGCATTTATTAAGATTACTGTGATAATTAAATATATTTTGGCAAGATTTGAAGAATTGCTAAAGTATTACACATGATCATTGCAAAATGGAATAGAGTATGTAAACTGGCAAACGAAAGGTCTACATAGATATATTCCCGGTGGAATTCGATTACAAGATAAATCAATGCGCATTACAGAAAAGTTATTACAAGATTCGAAAGGACTAATTAAAATCTCTAGGAAGAGTGTCTTTTATCTTCGAATACTGAATCTCCCAGGAAGACATGCGAAGTTCAATCAAGGCCCGTTGTTTCTTCAGTTCGTCAATTTCGAGAACTAGTTTTTGTGCAGCTTCGAAATGCTGGATTCCTAAACGCGCAACTTCAGTCAATTCCTGCTCATTGGACTGTTGAATGGTTGCCTTACGAGATTCAGCCTCCTTTATCTTTTCTTCAAGCTGGACAATTTCCTGTTTCCAGGATTGGATATTCCGCTCACATTCATCATACTCTTTTTATTTCTCTGAGCGTTTAAGCTTGAGAGCATCACCTTTCTTCGACGCATCAGTAGCGGCTTTCCAAGATGAACTATGAGAAGCCACCTTCGTAGTAAGTTGTTCCTCAACATTGCGACGTCGAAGAATGTTTGATTGAAGTTGTTTGATCAGAGAACCCAGCAAAACAATCAGCTCTGAGACCTCTTTCGAAACCAGAAGTAGGTCCACCTTTTTCAGAAGTTGATTCAAGCCATGACTTTTGGTAGGATCCTTGCTAGAATTTCGACGAGGTTGGTTTCGAAGAACTTTTCCTTTATCTGATGAAGAAGTACAGAAGTATCCTCTTTGTCACTAGATTCTGGCTGGACAGCTGGAGAAGTTTCGAGCTCAGAAGGCGAAATGTTATCAGTATCCATCATAGCCTTGAGGAAGCTGAGAGGATCAGTTTGTTTAAGCTGCTCCAATTCTGAAGGACTGGGCTTTGCTCGGGCAGGCATCGAAGTAGTTTCAGGAGAAACTATGGTCCCAAAAGGTGTAGTTTCATGAGGAATTACTGTGGCTAGCTTGGAGGTTTCTTCCATAACATCTTGTTCAGATAAAGAATCCTCACTACCAGTTGGATGACCAGCTGCATTGTGGCTACCTGAACATTATTGATCTACTTTTTCGCTCTTGTGAGTAGGTGGAGAATCATCAGTTGAATGGCTTTCTTCGACTGCTATACTAGGGATGATAGTCGCAAGAGGCTGAGCGTCTTCGACCACTGGTGAAAGCACATGAGACTTACCTGCATGAAGTAATTAGAATATATTATGGTGGGAAAGTTGCAAGAAATCTCTTTGCCGTAAAAAGAATATGTATCTACCTTGGAGGCTATCAAGATCAATATTAAGAGTGAAAGCTTTGAGGTCAGAAGTGGATGTCCCAACATCATCCTACAATCATAAGGTAAAACGTTAACTTAATTATTTTAAGTTAAAATTTATAGAGATGATTAGGTTGGGAAATCCAAATACCTTGGCTAGAATGTTATCTGGGCTCGAGTTATGGCTCTCAACAACAAAAACATTGCTACCACCTTTTAAAGGTGATTCTTCAGAAGATACCTTTTCACCCGTTGAAGTGAGCTTCGAAGATCCAGATCCCTTTTCTTTTCCCGAAGGAGTGACGGCCTTCTGCCTTTTCTTTTGGGCTTGTCTGGTTCGAGGTGGAGATTTGTCATCATCATCTGAAACAACTACTTGAGAAGCTTTTCGTTTCGAATGTGGCGGAGGCTTCGAGCTCTGAAAATATAAATTGGGTAAAGTAAGTTTGATTCATGGGACATACAAATAAAATATAAAGTATGTGTATACCGTGGGTTTCTTATCAGTAGTGATAGAGTCACTCCCACTGGGTTTGTTGCTCTGCGAAACTTCAGAAGCTTTCTGCGCAGGGATTTGTTTGATCTTTTTCTTTCGAGCAACAGCTGCAGTTGAAACTGGAATCAGTATTTCAGTGGAAAAAGAAACGTTAGTCGAAAATTTGTCTAAACCCAAACCTTCAGGTATTGGAGTCAAGACACGAACATGTTCAAGATCTATATGGAGGTGTCCTTTGAAAATATCCAGGGTATGCTTAGTCGGGACCACTCGTTCAACGCGTTTTTTAGTGCTTTCCTGAAGAATTTTAAAAGCATTCCCACACACGAACCAGTCTGGGAAAGGAGGGCTTAAAGCCACACCAAAATCAGCGCTTGGCAGTGGAGGGAATTTCAGAGGATTAAGTTTGAAAGCCACTTCATAACGCAGTTCTGGTCGAACAGACGAGGGCAGTTTCAACTTATCCAGTTTAGCAGAAAACTTTTTGCGCAAAATGATTGCAGCTTCACGAACGGTCCGACTAAGATCATCAGGC
This sequence comes from Vicia villosa, assembly GCF_029867415.1. NCBI lineage: Eukaryota > Viridiplantae > Streptophyta > Magnoliopsida > Fabales > Fabaceae > Vicia > Vicia villosa. The sequence goes on from NC_081180.1 coordinate 146,816,189, forward strand.
CTGTAAATGGTTTCAAAGAATTTTTGAAAGGCTTGTATTTCTTTAATATGAGTCGAAGTACCTTTGTGAAATTTTTCCTGCACATCATCAAAAGCTTCAGTTAGTTCGCGAGTAAGGCTCTCAGCATCGAAGATTTGCATGGTGTGGTAATCTGTCCACCATTGTTGGAAATCTAGAGTAGAATAAAAGGCAGGTTCGAAAGGAATAGGAGAGAGATTGGTAACACCAGTGTATCTGGCGATTTTTGATTCACACTCATCTTCAGTTAGATACAAAGTGTGTAGACACATATGGTTCCTTTTCTCATACAGACATTTGGGTTTTACTTGAACCAATCCAAATTGCCTGGATACCAGATTTGGTTGGTAGCAGAGGAGAACACATTGGCTTTTGGAGGGGCGAAGACGGTGATAGAATAACCTCGGGGTAAGGAAAGCTTCCCAGATAATCATGGATTTAGTATCTTGATCTTGAGATGTTGTTGGGAACTTTCGAGTGAACCATTCAGGACCCACTATCCTGTGTACGAACGGAGCCATTGAAGGGTTGAATTGATGACACCGAGCAAACATCATGACATATGCTAAAAAGTGTTCACGAAGCTTCCCAGTTTCTTCTTTAGGAGTTAGCGAAGCCAACCTGGTTCCCTCTACGGTTCGATTTTTAATATTTGGATCTTCTTCGTTCACAACACCTCGAAATGGGAGGTGAGCTTCGAAAGTAGCATTAAGCCACAGTTGCAAAAACCAGAAAGGACCAGCAAAGAGCAGGGATCCTGATTCATAATTCTTAACAAGGTCTGTTGCTTCACCTAGGTTCTCATAGAGAAACCCTAGAATTAACTAGCTTAGGTTCAGTTGTGTTCCAGCATGTAGTTGATTGGCCATACAAAGATACCTCTTTGCTACCTGTATGGACCTAGAGCAGAAAACGCACCTCGAAAGCCATAAGGCTAAGAAAGCAATATGCTCTTCGTCTGAGACTACCTCATTGTTTTCGTCATGATATTGTTGAATGAACGCAGTGTAAGTAACTGTTGCTTCGCTAAAATTAATGGTATCGGTATCCATGACATTGGGGTCAAAGGTCTCTCCGGTTGGTCGAAGCCCCGTGATAGCAGCTATGTCGAAAAGAGTGGGGGTGACCATTCCACACGGGAGATGAAAAGTGTTGTGGGAAGCATCCCAGAAATGAACTGATGCTACTAACATGGTTTGGTTGTATTCTAAACCAGTTTTGGACAGTTGGATTAAATCATAAATGCCCAGTTGTTTCCAGAAAGAAGCCTTGTGTTTCTCTACTCTTGCTAGCCAGGCATAGTACAGTTCAGGGTCTTTTGCTAAGGGAAATGACCTAAAAACTTTCACAAAATTGGTTACATAGTTTATCCTAATTTTCTCTAGGGCTGAAGGGGTTATGGTCGAAGTATCTTCTGTACCATCAGGATGTGCTAAAATAGAACGGCCATCTTCATCTATTTTGTTCTTACTAACTAAAGGCCTAGTTTTATAGTAAGCAGGAAAGAATTTATTTATAGAAGGGTTAGTTTCTCCTGGTAAAGGACCCATGAAGGCATGAGTTTTTCCAGAAAGTTCAAAAGGAATGATTACCTGAGAAGCGTAAATGGCGCGCACTTCCGCAAAATTTGGGTTTGGTATGTACTCTTGATCCCCCATCTGTGTGGATTTTTGAAGTTTCAAAGCTGGTTGAAGAACGTTTGAGGAGGACGCCATGAATGAGTTTGATTCTTGGGAATGGGTTTGAATATAACCAGGAATGTTCTTTTCTGTAGAGGAATAAGGAAATGGAGGTGAAAGTTATATGAAGGTGAGAGTTCAGGTATTTAAAGGTTTAAACGGAAACCCTTTTAAATCTTTTGGGTAAAAGCCAAGAGACACGCGGCAGGCGTTGATTTCATTCAACGGCGGTCGAATAAGTTATTAGCTTTACTCCTAGTATATAGGAGTAATGATCAGGAAGTAAGACCAGAACGTGGGAATGTAAGTTATGAGTAGACATCTTTGAAAATGACAAGACGTTTTGGAAAGAGAGTCATAAATGATTATGACGTTAGTCAATGATCTTGGAACTCTAAAACGAAATCTTGTTACAGCAAGAAACGCCTATTTCTCTTGTTTTTCGAAACAGGCATTTATTGGGGGCAATTTGTTAGCTGAAGATTTCGTTTGGGAAGAAATGTCCTTCGAAGGTCTGAAATTCGAAGGAGGTGGTTACTGATAACCATCTTTGAAGATTAAGAATGGCTACTGATGGCCATGCTTCGAGAATGATGTTTAAGTTAAAACAAAAATAGTGAGCACCGAAGCTAAATTCGAGAAGAATGATCTTTGGGACTTAGACGTTTTTGTGAAATATGCAAAGTACTGAAGCTTAGCGTGTTTTCGTGGCATTCTCGATTATAATTATGTTGCCACGCGTCGAAGGAGGATTCAGGCGGGATGATTTGAATTTCGAAACAGTTTATGTAACCGCACGAAGACAGATGGCATCCCTGGATTTTCTATGGGCAACGTGGCATTAGATTAGTGTAGGACCGTTAGGGTCGAAACTAGTATAAATAAGGATCTTAATGTTAGGATTCCGTGTGTTCATTTTGTACAAATCACTCACATATTGCTCAAGTATCAAGTGTTAAGAGAAAGAGTTCGCTGAGAAATGTACGTATGACACCAACACCAACTTAAATACATGTGTATTTTCCTTTATTCAAGTATCTTTCGATATTACTGCGTTTCATTTACTTTCTGTCATTTACATTCCTGCACTCTTTATTTTCATGTCATTTATCTTCGAAGCATTTAACTTTTCTGCACTTTAAGATTCTTGCACTTTTACAGTTTTGTCTTATGTTTTATCTTTAACTTACCTTTCGCTGATGTTATATTTACGTGTATAACAAGGTGATTGCTAATCCTTATTTATTTGATCAAGTACTTCTTATTTCGAGACACACCAATCATAGACATAATTCGAACTATCATGAATAACAACCTATTTGACTATGTCCTAGGATCAATCTAGTCGATCCTGCGAGTAACCAAACCATATTTATTATAGTTTGGAAGACTAGCGGTTGTTTATTGGAAATCACCGTAAACATCAGCCACTTTCAAAACCATTTTGCCGCTAGGGGCGTCAGACCATTGCCATATAATTTGAACTTCAAAAGAGTCAACAACTTGGACAATGAGGAGTTGGTTAAAGAATTCACAGAAGACGAGATTCGCAGGGCTGTCTGGGATTGCGAAAGTTATAAAAGCCCAGGGCCAGACGGAGTGAATTTTGGTTTTGTAAAAGAATTCTGGGAAGACATCAAAATCGATTTCATTCGCGTCTTAACAGAATTCCACTCTAATGGCCGGTTTGTTAGAGGCGCAAATTGTTTGTTTTTGGTGTTGATTCCGAAGAAAAAGAACCCTGTGAAAGTGTCAGATTTCAGACTTATTTCCTTAATTGGGTGCATTTACAAAGTTATATCCAAAGTACTAGCGAACAGACTAAAAAAGGTGATTGGTTCGGTGGTATCAGAAACACAATCAGCTTTCATTTCTGGAAGACAAATACTGGATGGAATTCTTATTGCAAACGAAATTGCGGATGAGGCGAAAAGAAAGAAAAAAGAAGTAATGATGTTTAAGGTAGATTTTGAAAAAGCTTTTGAATCTGTTGATTGGAACTACCTTAATTTTGTCATACAAAAGATGGGTTTTCATGAGAAATGGAGGAATTGGATCAAAGAATGCTTACGAACAGACTCTATCTCAGTGTTGATCAATGGAAGTCCCTCAAAGGAATTCGAGATGGGTCGAGGTCTTCGTCAAGGAGATCTGTTATCTCCGTTTCTCTTCTTGTTAGCAGCAGAAGGATTTAATTTATTGATAAAGAAATCTTTAGAGTTGGGGCATTTTACTGGGTACAGGTTCGATGGAGAGGGCAGTGAGTGTTTCTCTCATCTACAATATGCCGACGACACTTTAATTATCGGCAGAAAAGGATGGGGTAACATTAGGAGCTTGAAGGCAAACCTTTTTCTTTTTGAACTTCTGTCGGGTCTTAAGGTGAATTTTCATAAAAGTTTGCTCACAGGGATTAATATCTCTCATGGTTGGTTAGAAGAGGTAGCCAACATATTAAATTTTAAAGTTGGAATGATCCCATTTATTTATCTTGGTTTACCGATTGGGGCTAACCCGCGACGAATAGCGACATGGTAACCCGTTATCGATGATGTGAGATCCAGATTATCGAGATGGAAGCACAACCAACTGTCCATCGGAGGTCGGTGGTTATTATTAAATCAGTCTTGTCAGTCGTCCCAGTCTACTATCTCTCTTTCTTTAAGGCTCCGTCAGGTATCATTTTGAAACTTGAATCTTTGTTTAAACAATTTCTATGGGGGGGGTAGAGAGGAGGTGAGGAAAATAAATTGGGTTAATTGGGATAAGGTATGTTGACCTTTAGACGGGGGGGGGGGTCTGGGCTTAAAAAACTTGAAAGTCTTTAATGATGCTCTTTTGGGTAAATGGGTTTGGAAAATGAGTTGTGATATAGGTGGTCTCTGGTACAAAGCCCTGTCTAATAGATACGGAGAGTGCAATGGGTCTGTTAGTAGCGGGGGACGAGAGCGTTCTATTTGGTGGGCTGATTTGAACAATATAGACTTATGGGTTGGAGAAACACCTAATGAATATTCTGTTAGAGAAATCTATAAGAAGATCTTGGAGCCTAGAGCTAGCTTTCTTGATCTCCCATGGATGAAGATATGGCATAATTCAGTCCCGTCAAAAGTCGCTTGTCTAGTCTGGAAGCTTATTCAGAATAAAATAGTTACAAAAGATAACTTGTATAGGAGAGGAGTCATAGATCAAGGATCTTTATCTTGCTGCAGTGGGTGTGGGAGCGAGGAATCGGTCTCCCATCTATTTTTCGAATGTCGGTTTTTTGCAGGTATATGGTACTATGTTTCAAATTTGATGGGTATCTCAACAGCATTGTGTAACGAGAGGATAGATCATCTTCATCAATTTGAAGGACTCATTGGTAGTGGAAGAGCACTCATCGAAAGGGTTAGGGTGATTTGGTTCGCTTGCATCTGGTGCATTTGGAGGTCAAGAAACGAGAAGATATTCAGAAACAAGTATATCAATATGATCAATATGGTCAAAGATGTGAAACGATGGTCTTGGAATTGGTTGAAAATCAAATCAAGTAGCCTACACTACAATTTTACCCTATGGTATCCAAATCCTAGAGTTGTTATTGGCTGCCGCGATTAAATCGTTATGGGTTCCCATGAAGGAGGATTGTCTTGCAATCTGCTCAGCAGTTTGCAGCAGCATATAGACTCATAATCAGAGCTTTCGTTCTGGTGCAATTCAGGGTATTGTATTGAGCAGGAAGTTTTTAATATTGCAGTGATGTGTATGACTTTTGAGAATGCTGATCAGATTTGAAGTTGAGGCTTATGTTTTTAGAGAGAATTCTGGTGCAGTATGTATCAATATTAATTTGATGTTTCTGAAATTTTGGAATATGGAACTGGGTCTTGTTTCTAGTACTGTGGAGCTTCTCGAATTCAGTTTGTCATTCAGTTTTGGTGCGGTTATGTTTTTTCCTTTATGGTTATCTCCGTTAAATGTCAGCAGGTTGCTCTAGCTATTTGCCTTCGAATGTCGGGCTCACTACTACAAATATCCAAAGTCTTGGTTGGCGCGGTTACTTTCGTATCAATTTTTGACAGGGGCTGGTCTGAAAGTTGTTTCTTATTTTGTTACTTTGAGCGTAACCTGTGTGGAATTCTGGTGTTTCTTGTATTTGTAGTATTTGGGGTTGTTTTTTTGTAATGAGTAGGGACTTGTTGTATGTAGGTAGAAGGTGTATCAGGGAAGTGGAAGGTTCTAGTATTGTAGTTACCTCTGTTGCATAACTATTGATTGTATTGACTCTGCTTCTCTCCTAGCATGACTTGTGCTAGTGAGTTTATTTTCTATTTAATTTATTTTGCTTCTCCAAAAAAAAACAAACATATTTCACCTATGTTAATATTTGGGGAAATGAACTTTACGGCTAATATAGCTTTGAGAAGAACTTCCATGAGGCATTTTAATCACATTGTCCAAAAGATTCACAGAAATAGGTAGAGGTGTTCAAAATCAAAACGGCCCAATAGAAAATTGTAAAATCTAACTAAACCAAAACGAAACTACAAAAAATCGCAATTGATTCGGATGTGTTTGGGTCATTTTTTAACAAACCGCGCGGTTCGGTTCGGTTTGCGGTTTGTATTTTACAAACTGAACCAAACCACATTATATTACAACCCCAAAACTTCAGTTGACTTATATCCAACCCAAACTCAAACCTATTATGTCGTAGCCTTACGATTAAGAATGATTTTCTTTTCCTCACACTTAAAGTTTCAGTTTAAGTCTTCTCAAATCTCTCATAGTGGTATCGCGTCTTTTTCTCATTTTTTTTTTCAAGTACATATCACATGTTCTTTTCTAGTCTTTCATCTCTTAAGTTCTTTCTTTTTCATCTTATTATTTTTATTCTATTGATCCCTCTTCTAATTACGTTTTTAATTTTTCTCTTCTTATCTAATCTCTCCTCTCTTCTGCTCTTTCTTTTTCATCTTCTCTAATCTTTTATCTCCTTTTTTTCTATTTCATTATAATGTTTTTGATATTGTTTTATGCTATTACTTTATGTGTTTTATTCTACTTTTATCTAATATTATTTTTGTATATTAAATGGAAAGTTGTTATCCAAATATGATGAATTTTGTTGTTATTTGACAATGCATAAATGACTAAATACAAAGTTATATTGTCATCTATATAGGTATGTATGGCTCAATAATTTTTTGTAAAGAAATTGAACCAACCCAAACCGCATTGGTTTGGTTCGGTTTTATTTTTAAAAGTCAATCGAACTAAACCGAACCGCACACTTTTTCTCTCGCGGTTCAGATGATTTTTTACGCCAAAACCGCACTGCAAACACCCATGGAAATATGAATGGGTGGAAGCAACAATATAGGTGTCTAGCAAGCAGAATTACTCTATTAAAATATGACATTAGTTCCATCCTTTATTTTCACGTGTAGTGTGCTAAGCTCCCCAATACGAGTCCAAATCATCTCCATTTCTTTAGGAAATGGTAATTGACATTTCTCTGTCTAGCTGAAGGACACGTATTTTAAAAGAGATAATTGGTTAGGATTTTTTTTACTTTAGGCCATTTAAAGTTTAATAAATATAAAACTATCAGAAAGTGGAGGTAATCAATTTTGGATCCAAACACAAAAAATTGAGAACATGAAACTCATTATGAAACCCACAACAATGTCATCTTCTTCAAGCATATCAACTACAAGCGTACTAATCGGAAATCACCTTTCATCTTAGTCTACATAGCTCATTTCACTCGTCTTCATAATCTCCTTCATTGTTTTAACAGTAGCATTTCACCTTATTATTATGTTATCTCGCCGTAACACTTTCATATCGTATTGTGAGTTGTGTGCAAAGTGCAGAAAATGTCTAACCATATACCCCTGGATTGTGATGCTATGGGTAATAAACTCGGCCAATTTCATTATAACTTAACTAAAAAATATATTCCTTTTTTTTAATACACAAATATGCATATGAGTTTATATGACTTTTATCATTTAACAAATTGAATATATTTTTTCATTAAAATTCAAATGAGTCATCAATTTCAACTTCTGAAGGTGTGGTTCAATGGGTCCACAATATTCATGAAATTATTTTGCCAAATAGTGAAGATAATATTTTTGATTATATACCACAATTGGAAAATGAGTTTGAATATGAGGCAACTGCCTAAGAGTTTTATAATGAGTATAGTAGGAGAGTTGAATTTGATATTCGTCGAGAATATGGAAATAAAAGCAAAATAGATGGAATTCTGACTTCATGAATATTCTCGTGTTTTAAAGAGGGAAAATGGGGTGTCGACAAACGAGACCACTTGACAAAAGAGTCTAGAGCAGAAGCTAGAACTAGATGTAAAGCACGTATGGTTATTTCACTTGATCGAAAAACTAGAAAATACAAGGTTGTCGACTTTGTAGATGAACATAATCACCCTCTTCAACCACCAGGGTATGTCCATATGATTCGCTCTCATAGACACATCTCTGAGTCACAAGCTTCACAAATTGTGTTGGCCGATGAATCAGGATTAAAGCCAAAAGACTTTCACGAATATATATATCCAAACAAGTTGGTGGAATAAAGTTTGTTGGTTATACAAGGCAAGATCATAAGAATTACCTTCAAACTAAAAGGAATCATTCATTACGATATGGTGAAGTTGGTGCATTGTTGATGTATTTCAAAGGACAAAGGGAAAATCCCTCCTTCTTTTATGACTTTCAAATGGATGTTGAAGAGCAAATAACAAATATATTTTGGTTCGATGCACAAATGATAAATGATTATGGATATTTTGGTGATGTCATCACTTTTGAAACAACATAGAAGATAAATAATGATTATTGACCATTAGGAGTATTTGTTGGACTTAATAATTTCCGACAAACAGTTGTTTTTGGGGCAACATTTATCTATGATGAAACAATTCCTTCTTTTCAATGGTCATTTGCAACTTTTCTCAAAGCTATGGGTGGAGCAAAGCCTAAAACCATTTTAACCAATCAAGATGCAGCAATGGCTAAGGCTACTTATCTTGTTATGCCTCAAACATTCCATGGACTATGCATTTGGCATATAAGAGAATATGCCTTAAGGCATGTGAACCATCTATACCAAAAGACTTCACAATTATGCTCGTATTTTAAAGCATGCATTGATCTACATGAAGAAAAAGACAAATTTTAGAATGCATGGCATGCTCTACTTCTTTAGCATAATGTTTTTGATGATTCTTGGCTACAATCAATTTATCGAGTGAAGGAAAAGTGGGCATAAGCTTATGTTCGAAAAACTTTCACCGCAGATATGAGATTTACTCAATTAAGTGAGAGCTTCAATGCTGATTTGAAAAATCATTTGAAGTCAAATTTAAATTTGGTTCAATTTTTCACACATTTTGAAAGAGTTGTAAATGTAAAACGAAACAATGAGTCTGAAGCCGATTACAAGTCAAGACATAAATTTCCTAGGTTGAAACTGAAGAAGGCTCAAATGCTTGTTCAAGCAGGAACCATTTACACTTCAAAAATATTTGAGGAGTTCCAAGAGGAATATGAAGAGTATCTAGACACTTGCATTAAGAATTTGAAAGATGGGTTGTAATTGTCATAATTGATGATGACAAGAAGGAGCGGAAAATAATGGGAAATTTAGAGGATCAAAAAGTTTTTTGTGATTGTCGTAAATTTGAGACACGTGGTATTTTATGTAGTCATGCTTTGAAAGTTTTAAATGCGATAAATATTAAGCTTATTCCTTCGCACTATATACTTAAAAGGTGGATAAGAGAAGCAAGGTCGGGAATAATCAAGATTGGAAAGGATGCCATATTGATTTGGACATAAAATCTCACTTCATGAAGCGATACAATGAATTATGTCCTCGAATGGTTAAACTAACAAACATAGCATCTGAATCTCATGAAACTTACACTTTTCTATCCAAAGTTTATGAAGAATCCAACAAGATTATTAATGATATGTTGGCTAAAAAGGCTATGGAAGGAGAACCAATTGGAATGTATAACATATCCATATAAATTGCAAATGGTGAATTTGACAACAATGCAAACACTTTTGATTATGTGGAAGCAAAAGGGAAAAAAAGAAAGAATGCCCGTATAAGAGTAAAAAACGACCCAAATATTGGAATGAAAAATTGGCTATAAAGAGAAAGACAAATGTATCACGAAAGAAGAAAAAACCTCAAGAAAATTTGGTGATTTATGCATAATTTTATTACTACTATATTTTATTTGTAATACTACTTACTTATACTTGATCTTTACAATACACATTACTTATATAAGTTTATTCAATTATGTAGGAAAACTATGCAACATCAATAGATAGTGAGCATGCCCTTCATTCAAATCAAAATTTTACTTATTTGTTGATTGTAAGCAAGTATTTCATTCATATGTACAATATAACTTTTAACAATCTTTTAAAAATATATACTTAACCTTCTTAATTATTGGCAGCAACCACAAGACTAAGGTTCAATTTCTCTATCTTCAGATCATGTGATTTTGAATGGAACCCATAGTGGAGGTGCAAGTCAAGTTACCATGTTAGAGATGCACGACTTTTTTTAAATATTTATGCATAATTATGGTGAATATAGTTTTTTGAAGATGCATTTTGGTGAAGTGGAAGACTCATTAAAAAGGAAGACATTAGGGTGGAACACTATTTTTTGTAGGAAAAGTTTATGTGCATTTTGTGTAGACTTTATTAATTATGGTTAATTTGATAGAAATCTGAATTCTTGTAGTTTACAACAGTGCTGCATTTTGGATAAGTAGCAAGAAGATATGCTTTATGGTAGTTTATTTCACTGTAAAAAGTTTCACAACAGTGTAACTAATTTTGAGTTAATTATCATAACTAGTCTCTCTATTTGATCAGAACTACTAAAGGTCGTTATTAAGTAATTTGTATCAATATAACAAACAATAATCATAATTCAAGAACTTCATTATTTATTTTCCTTTTTCTCTTCATTTTATTCTATAATTTTTTCAAATATTTGGTATCACTTCCAATTACACAAAAGACACTCTCTTATTAGTCCTATAATCACTGGAAGTGCATTGTCAAAAGTTAAATGTCTCTAGAACACAAATCATACACATTACTCAATTTACTTTTAGTTCCTAAATCATATGCATTTTACTCATTCTTTTTGCTATTAACAAACAATATTACATACTAATCAACATTCAAAATGCTTATAAAGATCAATATACAATATATATAAATTATTTAATATCTTTCATACAATAAGAGTTGTTAAGAGTTAAAGCACGCCTATGCAATAGTTTTTGATTGGAAATATATTATTCTTGTATCAAGATGCATTTGTTGCTCCATCTAAGGACATTGCACCTAGTTTTCAAGTCCTCAGTGATTTTACAATTAAAGTGATATTTCAAATATTGCTTATCAAAGAGTTAAGTAAATGTTTTTGTAATGTGTAAACTTTTTGAAATAGTTAGCCATTGAAATGTGTTAGAACAATATTTAGTTCTGCATTCATTCTTTAAGTTTCGATGATAACTATACATATATTTGTTATGCAACAATTTTGTACTCTAATAGTTTCTTAAGTGTGCAGATTCACTATTTTGGTTTATTATGATTGTTGTCCAGAAAATAATCAGAATCAGCGTCATCACACATTAGAAGAACTATTCATCTCAATTTTGATGTGACGTTAGCAGTTCTGAAGAATGTTGAATGACTCATCAAAAAAAAGGTTTATAAATGTTCTGATGTGAAGCTACTTTTCAAGATCAGAATTCAGCTCAAATACGCTCTTCGTCTCCAGCTCAGAATTCAGAATATGTCGTTCAGATAGGTTATTACTTATAACTCTGAAGACTTCTTTTTTGCTCTAAAAAGATATTGTTTCTTGGAACGTCTACGGTACATGATCTCTACTTCAGATAAGAAGTACATCTCAAATGAAAAATGATCAGAAACTTGCAATAGAAGCAATATGGTACAACAATACATCACCTTTTTCACTATTGTAGGATGTAATGTACGGCTTCGTCTTTGGTGTGCTCTTTGTTCCCCACGACTTTTTAGATTTGTTACGTTAAGGAAAGCTACGTCTTGTCCTCTCTCAACGGTCATCTTTTCATGGGACTATATATAAGAGACACTCTCATTTGAAGACGCTGCTAAACTCTTAAACTCAGTAAATAAACTTCAAAGAGAAAAAGAGAAATAAAGATCTTAGAAAAAATGTACTAAACACTCCATTGTGAGAAATCTAATTTCTAATAATCTATAAGAACACAAGAGTTGTTGCTCATTAGAATGTGTTAACATTTGCGCTAAACTGTTTATGTTTCAATATGCTTTTTAGAAGCAGATATCTTGTAAACATTACCATTTGTAAATCTTTTGAGATTTGTATTCCTCAAGTGACTAGGTTGTTAGTTTGTATACTTGAGAGGGCTAAGGTGTCTTTCTAGACTCTTAGAAGTTGTTTGTAATCTTTCAATAATAGTGGATTAAGTTCTTTTCTAAGGCGAAATCACCTTGGCGGGTTGATAGGATTAGCCTTTTCTAAGGTGAACCTGAATAACCAAAGTGTTCTTTTTCTTTTCTCTTTTAACTATCTCATTGACTATTGTGAATAGTTTTTCTTAAGAAGAAAAGTTTTTAGAAAACCCAATTCAAACCCTCATTTCTTATGTTTTTCTCTAACGAAAATACAACATTTAATGGTGAAACTCCACAGCAAAGCGAACCGATCAATCCACTTGATACCATCATGTGTTCCTTTTACCATATTGTAGAAGAAATAACAAACTAAACTAATATTGAATTTCTATGATTATAAAGAAAAAAAGGTTCCTGGTTATTAAATAAATAATATTTTGACATAAATATTTGACATCAATTTAATGATTGACACGATTAACTTCCTGAGTCATCGGTTCAACGGTTCACTATGTCTACATGACCAACATATTACTCTGAGCATGACAGTGGCAGGATTTCCAGTAAAACAATTTAGTTTCATATTATAATGCAAGATCCTTATTCTTCTTCTCAAATATTAACAAACAATTGTGTTTCATAATTATGTTTAAATAGCTTGATACTGACCTACATACCTTCAACCACACTGATTCTAACACCAATGTCAGCTTCTTGAATCACACCCAAATCATTTCTACCCTCACCAATTGCTAAAGTGGTCCTCTCAATTCCTTCTTTCACTAACCTTGTTAAATAGAAAGAAAAATTAAGAAAAATTAACAAAATATTAAGTCAAAATTAAGAAAAGAAACATGAGAGGTATTGCCTAACAAAACTTTACCTAAGCAACTTAGATCACTAAAACTTTACGTGAGCAACTTAGAACACTGAAAACTTTACTTGATATTTACTCGCTTCAAGATCTAACGAAACTTGATTTGTAACTTTAGCTAGAAACCTTCATGCAATATGAGTAGTTTTAAGCAATTATGAAATTAAATAGCACCAACTAACACTTTTAAAAATCATTTGGAATTGCTAAACTTCATCCACTTAAATAAGTATCATTCTCATTTCCAAACTAACCATGGATAAGATTATCCTGCTTTAAAAATATATTTCTAAGTCTACTTTGTTCACAAGGGTTATACTTTAGGTTGGATTTGTCAAATATATGAAATATGCTTTTATCTACATGTACATCTAACAAATCCACATTTAGATCATATTTGCATCATAACTTTCACTAAGTATAAACACGCAAGCCCATAAATATATGAGTTTCTCATTGTCCAAGAAGTTAAATAAAATTATCAGATAATGCATACCCAGTCAAATCTAAACTCTCAAACACCTCCTAAAGCGTCATATACTTTCCACCTCCTTATGCATAATTCTTGAATGATTTATTTCCAACATAGATGTTTTTCCTAAATGTCTTTATGATGGACTTTATAGCGAAGGTCCTTGCCTCCCTCTGAGGCAATGTCTCTATGTTGTACTTCATAACGAAGGTCCGTGCCTCCCTCTAAGGCAATGTCTTTATGCTGGACTTCATAGAAAACGTCTTTGTCTTCCTTTAAGGAAATGCATTATGTTAGACTTTATAACGAAGGTCCTTGCCACCCTTAGAGGCAATTTTTTTATGTCGTACTCCATAACGAAGGTCCTTACCACCATCTGAGGCAACATCTTTATGCTAGACTTCATAGCGAAGGACCTTTCCGCCCTTTGAGGCAATATTTTTATGTTGGACTTCATAAAGAAGGTCCTTTCCACCCCTTTTGGTAACGTAAGTAAGCTCTCAAAAAGCCTCCCTTGAGGGACTTAGATTCTCCAAGCTAACTAAACTCCCACTTGAGGGACTTAGTGTTTCCTCGAGTGGGATCAGAATCAAGAATCACGCCCAAGAAGTTAGATGCCTTAATCACAAGTCTTGCTTGTGGGCTTGATGGAAGTCTCGCCCAAGAAGTTAGATGCCTTGCCCGAGGGATTTATAATCTCAAGCCGATAGAAACTTCAACAAAGGAATTTTCCTCAAGAAACCCGACTCCTCGGGATACCCTCTGAGTCTCGATCTAAAAAAATACTTTGTCCTCTATCAAAATGCCCTGTGCTTGAGGGACTATGTATCGTTATATTCATGAAATGACTCCACTAGGGCGATAACATGCTGCCCAAAATAGAGGTATCACCTCACCTCCAAAAGTCTTCATATCACTCATGCACGGGAAACATGGGAAGAGACGTTCCTAGGGAAGAGAGAAGTCAAAGTCATTAATTGACTCACGACCTCCTTAAAAATAGAGATTCAAAGATTCACCATTGACTAAGTGGACGGTGACCCTTCCTAAGAGAACCCTAGGCCTAGAAGACCTTTATAAAAACACCTCCTTCAAAGGAGGAAAGGACAAATCATTACACCCCAAAGCATACTAACACTTATCCAGATCATAACTCACATTGATCACATCCCTTTGAAGCTTATATCTAAGCATATTGTCAATCCACAGAGTTTCTCACCGCACGTGAGCAAGACTTCTAAAACACCACCATCCATGACATCTTGCTGTTATGGGCAAACCCTAATCACCATACAATATTAAATACCTACAAAGGTCTCCGAATCCCTCTGTCCTTGCAGGAGAAACACACACCTGCATTTTTTGACTAGTACAACATTATTAGCTTATTTAATTATAAAAACCTAAATTGATATTTCAGTAGGTTGTGTAGGAACAACAAACAATTTCTAAATGTAGAAACTTAAGTAGGTGAAAGAGTAACAATTTTAGCCACCTCACCTATACCAACATGTAAAGGTCCATTTATAAATGGTTGTACAAGTTTTTGAGAATACAACCCATTTTCTTTAACATATAAAATCAATGTTTCAATAACATTCATTCTCAATGGATCAATAATACAAACAAGATGTCTGGATATATGTTTCTTAATTCAAGATTGTGTAATGGTCGTTTTCACCAATCTCTCAAGCACCTCCCTTTCTCCCACAATCAATACTACATATTCATTTATCAAAAAAAAAAAAAATACATATTCAATCTCTTCAATCAAGAATGCTCAATAAATATTTCCACCTTATCTCCATCATCCCTTGCAACTTTAACCATATTCATAACATACATTAGGGTAAGAGACAAACAAATATCCAAATTTAATCAAGTACCTTTATACATCTTCAAGAAATAAAACCTTTTATATAACTATTGTCTTAACCCTAAAAAAATTTCTATAATAATTTACTCTTAGGGTGTGTTTGGTTCGGGGTAGATGGAGGGGAGGGGAGGGGAGGGGAGGGGAGGGAATATTTCTAATTAAATGTGTTTGGTTCAAATTTTATGAGGGGAGGGGAGCAAAACCCCTCCAAAACACACTTTTTGCGCCCCCCAAATCGGGGGGATTTGGAGGGGATGGGAGGGAATCTGAATATTGATATTTTAAAACTTATTATAATTACTATAATATCCTCAGTTTTATTTTAATATTTCAAAATTATTTATTTTCTTGTGTATTGCTGCTCTCTTCTGTGTGATTTTTCTCGATTGCTTCTGTCAACTTATTATAATTATTCTCCACCTTCAAATTATTTTAAAATTTTTGTCCTTAATATAAATCATAATCATTGTACTTTTTGATTACGATTTAAAAGTTGTATCAACATATAGTTTAATTTGTTTTTGAACATTTTATTCGAATTAGGTGAACTCAATATTTCAACATTATGTACTAAATTATAACTTTTTAGTCACTCAATATTAGAAATTTTACTAATAAAAAAATATGTATAAATTTTTCACATTTGAATATCATATTGTATCACTTATATAAGATAATAAGGATAAAAATGTAAATTATTAATAAAACCCCTCCCCTTCCCTCCTGAACCAAACATATTTTTAATTAAAATCCCTCTCTTCCCCTCCTCTCCCCTCGTTTGAACCAAACACATATCTAATTAAAAAAATCCCCTCACCTCCCCTCCCCTTCCCTCCCCTCCATTAAAATCCCTCCCCTCCCCCTCATTTGAACCAAAGAGACCCTTAAAATCAGTCAATATATTTAATCTATTATACTATACTAGTAACAAACCCGTGCGTTCTTACGGGTTCTGGTACGGGACGCGCATTTGTTTCAGATATATAATTTTAAATAGAAAAAAATTATATTAAAAGTAATTAACATTTTGTGAAAAAAAATAAGAACAATTAATATTAAATTGTCTAAAAAAATTAGAAACAAAATTGAAATCACCAAAATTAAATTGTGTCTAAATAGCCTTTTGTAACTTCACATTTCTGTTAATAATCAATATTTTGATCAGTAATTTCATGTTCCCGTTAATATTTAATATTTTGCTCAGTAAATCTGTTCCCATTAATTTCAAAATATTTTGATCGGTAACTTCATGTTTCCGTTAATATTCAATATTTTGATCAGTAACTTCGTGTTCATATTAATATTAAATATTTTAGTTAGTAAGTTCAAGTTCCCGTTAGTATTCAATATTGTGACCAATAACTTCATGTTCTCGTTAATATTCAATTCAATATTGTGATCAATAACTTCATGTTCCCGTTAATATTCAATATTTTAATTAGTAACTTCAGGTTCTCGTTAATATTCAATATTGTGATTAATAATTGCATGTTTCCGTTAATATTCACTATTTTGATCAGAAACTTTCATGTTCCCTTAATATTCAATATTTTAATCAGTAACTTTAGGTTCCCGTTAATATTCAATATTGTGATCAGTAACTTCATGTTCCCGTTAATATTCAATATTTTAATCAATAACTTCAGGTTTCAGTTAATATTCAATATTGTGATCAGTAACTTCATGTCCCCGTTAATAAAAAATATTTTAATCAGTAACTTCATGTTCTTGTTAATAAAAAATATTTTAATCAGTAACTTCAGATTTCCGTTAATATTCAATATTGTTCGGTTACGCGAATTTGGATACATTATTTATTTTAAATGAAAATGTTAAAAAAGAAAAAAATTAGATAAATAATTGATTATTTCGTATATAAAATATTTAGATCAATAATAGATTTTTTCCCGTATACCATTTTTGGAATAAAAATATTTAACCATAAATATCATTTCTCGTATGTAAAAATATTTAGATCAATAATAGATTTTTTTTTCCGTATACACACTTCATTTTTGTTTAGGTAACATTTACAAAAATATTTAGATCAATATTAAATTTTGTATATAAAAATATTTATTCAATAATAATTTTTTTCCCGTATACCATTTTTGAATAAAAAATATTTGAATCATATATACTATTTTTTGTAAATAATATATTTTTTTCGTATACAAATATTATTTTTGTTTAGGTATCATTTACAAAATTATTTGGATCAATATTAAATTTTCGTATATTAAAATATTTAGATCAAAATAATATAGTTTTTCCCGTATACGATTTTTGGATCAAAAATATTTGATAATAAATACCATTTCTCGTATATAAAAATATTTAGGTCAATAATAGATTTTTCCCGTATACAGACTTCATTTTTGTTTAGGTATCATTTAAAAAGATATTTGGATCCATAATAAATTTCGTATATAAAAATATTTACATCAATAGTAGATTTTTTTCCTGTATACCATTTTTTAATAAAAAATATTTGGATCATAAATAGTATTTTTCGTAAATAATAATACAAATATTATTTTTATTTAGATATCATTTGCAAAAATATTTGGATCAAATATTAAATTTTCGTATAAAAAATATTTAGATCAATAATAGATTTTTCCCCGTATACCATTTTTGTATAAAATATATTTGATCATAAATACTATTTCTCGTATATAAAAATATTTAGATCAATAATAGATTTTTTCCCGTATACAAACCTCATTTTTGTTTAGGAAAATATTTACAAAAATATTTGATCATAAATACTATTTCTCGTATATAAAAATATTTAGATCAATAATAGATTTTTCCCATATACATACCTCATTTTTGTTTAGGCAAATATTTACAAAAATATTTGGATCGATAGTAAATTTCGTATATAAAAATATTTAGATCAATAGTAAATTATTTTCCCGTATACCATTTTGGAATAAAAATATTTGAATTATAAATACAATTTTTTGTAAAAAATAGATTTTTTTCCATATACAAATATTAGTTTTGTTTGGGTGTTATTTACAAAAATATTTGAATTAATATCAAATTTTTGTATATAAAAATATTTAGATCAATAATAGATTTTTTGGCCTATTCCATTTTTGAATAAAAAATATTTGGATCATAAATAACATTTTTCGTATATAAAAATATTTAGATAAATAATAGGTTTTTTTTCGTATACAAACTTCATTTTTTTTAGGTATCATTTACAAAAATATTTGGATCAATAGTAAATTTCGTATATAAAAATATTTAGATCAATAGTAGATTTTTTCCTGTGTATCATTTTTGAATAAAAAATATTTGGAGCATAAATATAATTTTTCGTAAATAATTAATTTTTTTTATATACAAATATTATATTTATTTAGGTATCATTTACAAAATATTTGGATCAAATATTTGGATTAAAATCCCTCTCTTCCCCTCCTCTCCCCTCGTTTGAACAAACACATATCTAATTAAAAAAAATCCCCTCCCCTCCCCTTCCCTCCCCTCCATTAAAATCCCTCCCCTCCTCTCCCCTTCTCCTCAAATAGACCCTTAAAATCAGTCAATATATTTAATCTATTATACTATATTGAATTGGTCAAGATCATTCAAGTTGAATTCCACAACCGTTAAATCTAAAAAAAAAAAAGAAAAAGCGTTGATATAATTTGAAATTGAAAATTAGACGAATGCGCACCGCAACGTAGGGCACAACTAAAAAGAGAAAAGAAAAAAAAGTCCCTTTTCGAAGAATAAAATCCAAAAGCAAACCACTCTCGTCTCGAAACAACCGTGACTGAACAAAATATCCTCATTTTTCTTTTCCAATTTCTATCTACTAAAACGCTAATGCTGAATCGCTTCTAAACACTCTCAGATCCACACCACAAAAATAGCGTGTATGAAAACGCTTGAAACTTCTTAGTTTGTTATGGCGTCTGAAACGGCGTCGTCCGCTGATGAGGAGAAAGAAACCCTTGTTTTTTCAGCTGCCGTTGAAGGAGCTACGACGGATAAGAGAGGGAAGCATCGAATTCTTGCTGAATTGAAGCGTCTTCAACAAGATACTAAGTTTCTTCAGGTTTGTTAGATCTTGCTGATTTTGATTTTAATTGCTTTTATTAATTTGTTAGGGTGTTTAATTTTATACCTACTATGATACATTTTTTAATGCCACGAAAATTTCTTGCCCTAATTGAAGTTGAGAAGAACCTAATTTTGATGCATAATGCATGTGTTTTTGTTTTGGTTACACGGTGTTGCCGATGATTCGAATTGTAGGAGTTAGTAAATGTGCGGTGATATAGTGGATTGCCGCGTAAACCAGTGTTGTCAATTGTGGATAGTGGGAAATAGCATATGTTTAAAGTTCTGCTATTCAAGGATAATGTTATAGTGCCGTTATAGTAGCTGTTTGACAGCATTTTAGCGCGATAGTGCTGCTAATATCGTGGAATAATAGTGGTTTGTTCAAATTCCACTATGCTATAGCGGTATAGGGCTGCGATAATGGCTATTTAATATCATTGGTGTGAATAAGCATAGGCTTAATAGTTTAAGCTGATTGGAATATTGGTTGATTGTCGCGGTATTGAAGTTTCTTTTGCTGTCTCGTGGTCTAGAGTTTGTTTGATTTCTGCTGTCATTAATGCGAGAAAAAAGTTAATGTAATAGTTGGTTTGTTTATAGCATGTGTATCTTCGGAGTAGATATGCATAGTTCCTTCTATTTTAGTAGAATAATAACGGGTTGTCCAAATTCCCAAATTCCACTAAGCTATAGCGGTATAGGGCTGCTATAATGGCTATTTAACAATATTGGTGTAAACAAACATAGGCTTAATAGTTTAAGTTTATTAGAAATGAAAATATTAGAGAGAGTGTCAGGGTAGCGCCGATAGTGGAAAAGATGGTGGAAAATAGACTTAGATGGTTTGGGCATGTGGAGAGAAGACCAATAGATTTTATATTAAGGAGGGTAGACCAGATGGAGAGAAGGCAAACAATTAGAGGAAGAGGAAGACCTAGAAAGACTATAAGAGAAGTTATTAAGAAAGATCTTGAGATAAATGATTTGGATAGAAGCATGGTCCTTGATAGAACATTATGGCGAAAGTTGATCTATGTAGCCGACCCCACTTAGTGGGATAAGGCTTAGTTGTTATTGTTGTTGTTGTTATTAGAATATTGGTTGATTGTCACGGAATTAAAGTTTCTTCTGCTGCCATGTGGTTTAGAGTTTGTTCGATTCCTGCTGGCATTAATGCGATAAAAAAGTTAATGTAGTAGTTGGTTAAATTATAGCATGTGTATCTTCGGAGTAGATATGCGTAGTTCCTTCCATTATATAAATCTGGAAAGTTGAAACCCATCCTTTACCATATGGTTTGTTCTTGCATGAAATATGCAGTTGATAGAAATTTTAGTGAAAGTTGTAATATAGGAGAGCAAAATTCAAAATAGATTAACTTATAGGAGAGGATAATTTGTGTCATGTGTCTATCCGACTTCCTAACAAAAAATCAAGTGTTTCAGTTATTAAGTTCTCATTGATTTGTGTTTCTTGATTCTTGTCATGGATGTGAGTATTTAGTAAATGGTTATGTTGCTTGCTTTTCTAATTGCTGAAATCAATGTTCGGCAATTTTGCATGGTTGTGTGTTTTCTTGCAGGTTAAGCCTATAATTAACTGCTTTTAAAAGTCAGTCATCTCTATTACTGTATTTCTGCATTTGTCGCTAATCATTTTCTTTTCCTAAATATTTTCAGGAAGAATTAGATGAACTCGAGAAAACAGAAAACGTATCGGCTATATGCAAAGAGTAAGTACTGACTTAACAGTTGTTTCTCTCTTTTGAGAAAGACGATATTGGAAAATAGTTATTTATAGTTGAAGAGAAAATTATATGTTGTGTTATTTGAAACATCTAGAAAATTCTTGTCGGGTTGGCCCATTGCCCCTTCTTTCCACATGGGGGATGAATGCACCAAGCAGTTTTTTTTCTTACTGTTCTCAAAATGCTATAAGGCTTAAACAATTTTACTTGGCATAACGCAGATTGCTACACAACATGGATAGTAAACCCGATCCACTACTCCCAGAGTAATTTCTATTACTTACATATTTACTTTGTATTCATTATTATTTATTGTAGGTTTCGAGAGTAATCATCACTTTTCTTTGATTACAGAATACATGCACCTGTAAACCTATCATGGGATAGATGGTTTGAAGGGCCTCAGGATGCACAAGCATGTAGATGTTGGATTCTTTGATTTAAAGCTGTATGTCAATTGCATTGTACTGCAAATAGGATGTGAATGTTACTACTACACAAAAGTGAGACTCTGGAACTGAAGAAAATGCTCAGTGGCATTTTATACACACACTAATTCTTTAATGGCATCATTTTGTGTTATATTAGAATAGATTATGCATCAAATACTGTCTATCTGTAATCAGTAATCACATTAATTTACTGCATTCAATTATAACCATCATTATTTGTGCTTAGCGTGCTTTAAATTCAATACCAAACGGGGCCTTTGCGGTACTGTTTATTTGTGTGCTTGAGTCAACCAAGAGATTATGGCTTTTGGTACTAAATGTTAATGTGTGTGCCTGATTGAGAATGAGATTTTCTGGCAAAACTTGTAAGGCTTGGGAAAGCAAAGAACACTCATTATCCCTCATTTCACAAGTAAATTTGTAATGATAGATCTTGTAATCATGTTTTGTGACCTCTCTTTAGTGTTCCATTTAGCAAGACTCCTATGTATCTTTTCTTTTTTAGCTTTCCATCTTTCACTCATCCACCAAATTGAAAATTTTCAAGTGCATCTTTAAATGGTTCATGTTAATAACACTCAATACTTACTTGAAACTAAGGGTTGTCTAATGGTAGATTTATGGTAGATTTGTATTAGGGGTAGGTAAATGAACCGCATTGTTTTGTAGAACGGTACAAAGTTTTAGCCTCGCATTCTCTAATTTGTCTTGCTGTTCTGTATTTTTCTAGCATTTATAGGCATGGCATTAACAAATTTTTTTTTGTGCAACTTTTAGCTTTTAGGGGTGCAAGCCTGTCTCGCCTTCATTTGCTTTCATATTTTGTATAGCAGATCAAAGTTTTAGACTCGCACCCTCAACTATGATTACTCTATATTCTGTTTTTTTGCAGATTTTTGCTGGGTGGATCTAAATCGGGACTGGTATGTCCGTTCGCTACCCCTAGTTTTAAATGAAGGGTTTAGATAGCTAAGTTAATATCCTAGTTTAAAGAAGGGGTTTAGATAGGTAAGTTAATATTTTGTTATACCTTTAAGTTTTTTTATTTTTTTTTTAAATTGAAAAAAAACATGATAAATGATCATGTACCATTTTAATTACACTAAATAACATTAATCATTGGTGAACTGTAAAGAGAAATATAATCAATAGGTGTGTTGAAATATAATTGATGAATCAACAAAGGGAAATATAACCAATAGATCCTTGCAGCTGTATTATTGCTAATAGTGTTATGAATTATTATCCTCTCATATACTCCTTCCATTTCTGATTATAAGAAAAAAAAAAGCAACTTTTTAAATTGATTGAATACTGATGTATCTCAATTACATTGACCGAAATCTTACTCTTCTAGAAAAGTTCAAACACCATTGAGAAAAGGAAATGAAACGGACTGGAGTGAAACAAATTCTATGGGCCTAAAAACTTACATTTTCATTGAGAAGCCCAATAGGAATTTGGGCTTATTGTATATGTGCAACCTTGTGATACACTCCACTGTTTTCATGCTTTGATTTTGGGCAAATAAAATTTTCAGATATTTCTCTCTTTCAACATTCTTTTAATTTGTTTCAATTATGACATCTCAACCATTAATATGAAATTATTAAAGTGAGATGAAACTTTTTAAGGAAAGATATTTATTTTTGATGGTTGAGATATGTAAGACTAATATAGACAAATGAATAAAGTTATAGTGGCTGGCATATCAGCCACCTAGGCATCATTCAATTAAGCCCATATAACTCCAAACCTAGGCTACCTTTTCTACATGGATTAGTTGTAGTTTTCTTGTTTTCAAATCAATCACTTAGCTTTCATGATTCTACCAGCTCATTTTAGTATGTGACAAAATTAAAACAATAGTACCAATTTGAGTCCTATAATGATATCTTAAGATATCATTGCTAATAGAAACAACTGCCTATGCTACTAGCTAAATTATGTGACACTAGCAATTATTTTTAGCATTAAAGCTAGGCCCCTCATATGTCATTACAAACGGCACTTATTGCAAACATGATCAAAACAATTTTTGTTATATCATAATTTTGTGTTTTCCTTTTGTAATTTTCTTCTGGTACAACAAAAAACAAATACGCACACATAGACCCCATTTGGTATAAGATATGTCTCATATTGTCATCGTTAACATCTATAGATAACAAGACAGTACCAATTAATTTAAAATAATTCCAATTAGAGTCCTGTAGAAGCAGTCATATTAATGGAACTTAATGCAAATGTAATACACAACACTTTTGTTAAATCATATAACTTGTGTGTTTTTCTTTGTAATTTAGTTCTTATACCATAAAAATCAAGACATATATGAGCATAAGTCAGTTCCCATTTGGCATAAGAAATGTGTCATTTAAAAGTATCATATCACTCATTCAATATTGGATTCTCTACAACAATAGAATTTATTGTTTTTCATAAATTTCTACTCTTTTCATCATTAAATGTGTTTTTCTCACCGTCAAAATTTGAATATTAAATTGGTATATGATAGAAGTTGTTATTATGGGCCATGTGTTGAGGCCCAAAAGCAAGAAGTAGTACGAAGGAAAACAAAGAGGAATATGTATAGTCTTATTAGAAAATTATACCTCATACTTCTACAATTATCCGTCTACTCTTATATTTTTTAAAATATTTCAATTCTATCCTTTTAATTTATAAAATAATTTTATTATTTAATATTGACCATTTTACACTCCTATCAAAGTGCACCGGATATTGCAATCAAGTTTTTGTTGGAATAGTGCCGTTATTTAGTCAAGTTAAAGTTATAAGTTAGTTTCTGAATAAACCTATTCTTTAGGAATATGATTCTTTGTTGATTTATTCCTCCTTAGAAATAGCCATGATATAGGTAATGTAAATCATGGTCCTTATTTTTCTACGTTTCAGTTTCTGTATTGGCTATAAAGCTATTCATTTACCTTCAATAAAATCAAGCTTAAGAGCTACCATCTTGTTTTAACAGTGGCATCAGAGCTCACACAAGGGCCTGATTTTTAGAAGAAAAAAAAAATAGAGAGAAATTGAGTGAAACATAGAAAGAGAGGAAACAGCAAGCCATATCTGACGGCAATAACCTTCTCAGTATTCCGATGTTCGATGGAGATTATGATCACTGGTCCATGCTAATGGAAAACTTGTTGAGATCCAAGAAGTACTGGATCTTGGTGGAGCAAGGCTATGAAGAGCCTAAACTGTTGGAGTCACTCACAGGAGCAGAACGACGAACCTTGGAGGAGAAAAAGCTAAAGGACTTGAAGGCAAGGAATTATCTGTTTCAATCTATTGATAAGAATATTTTGAAAACAATCACCAACAAATCCACCTCCAAAGCATTATGGGATTCAATGAAGCAAAAATATCAGGGGAATGCTCGAGTTCAACGAGCTCAACTCCAAAGGCTGCGTCGGGATTTCGAAATTCTAGAAATGCAAAATGGTGAGTGTGTGAATGATTATATTTCTAGAGTCATGTTAATTGCAAATGACATGAGAGGGGCAGGAGAGACCATGGAGGATAGACATATTATTGAGAAGAGTCTGCGCACACTGTTCGACAAATACAATTATATTGTATGCTCAATAGAAGAATCCAAGGATATCAATAAGATGACGGTAGATGAACTGCACAGTTCATTACTTGTACACGAATACAAGATAAAGCGGAAGGATGTGACTGAACAAGTACTGAAGGTTACCGAAGACAATTCTAATTTACGAGTTGACGAACGATTCAGTAACAGAGGCAGAGGGCGTGGAGGATACAGAGGTAGAGGCAGAGGCAGTGCATTCAATAAATCCACAGTTGAGTGTTATCGATGTCACAAGCTGAGCCATTTCCAATACGAATGTCCCACCTATGCCAATTACGCAGAAAACGCAGAGTTGGATGAAGGAGAAGAGATGCTTCTTATGTCATATGTGGAAATGCAAGGAGCCACACGAGATGAAATATGGTTTATGGACTCCGGGTGAAGTAATCACATGAGTGGAGATATGAAATGGTTTATTGAAATAGATAAATCATTCAGACACAGTGTTAAGCTTGGAAATGACTCCAAATTGGTTTCATGGGAAAAGGCAAAATTCGAATGAAAATAGATGGACGAGTTATGGTCATCACAGAGGTATTTTACATTCCTGATCTTAAATCAAATCTCCTTAGCATTGGTCAGCTTCAAGAACGAAATCTATCCATATTAATTAAGAATGGCTGTTGTAGCATTTATCATGATGTTAGAGGTCTGATCATACGAACTGTGATATCCGCAAATCGTATGTTTGTGCTTCTGGCGTCTATTCCTGTTGTCTCTAATGATATATCAAGAGAAGCGTATTTCAATGTAACCTCTGAAAATGTCACAAACTTATGGCATCAAAGGTTCGGACATCTTAACATGAAAGGGCTGCGTACTCTTGCCTATAGGAAGATGGTTCAAGGCCTGCCAATATTAAAGAATCAATCCAAGGTGTGCACCATATGTATGAAAGGAAAGCAGCAACGTGATTCTTTTCCGAAAATAAGCACTTGGAGAGCATCCAGACCTCTACAACTAATTCACTCATACATATGTGGCGCAATTACTCCTGAATCTCACAGTCATAAAAGGTATATAATTACTTTTATAGATGATTATAGTCGAAAAATGTGGTCCTACTTTCTACATGCCAAGTCTGAAGCTTTTGATACATTCAAAAGGTTCAAGTCTTCAGTTGAGAATACAGCAGGATACAACATAATTTGTTTACGCACCGACAGAGGTGGGGAGTTCACTTCATCAGAGTTCAATGACTATTGTAGCACCAATGGAATCGCAAGACAACTCACTGCTACCTACTCACCGCAGCAGAACGGGGTTGCGGAAAGAAGAAACCGAACCTTGATGAATATGGTGCGATGTATGCTTGCAGCGCGAGATGTTCCAAAGGAGTACTGGCCGGAAGCAGCAAACCTGGCCACTCATGTTTTGAATAGATGTCCAACCTCAGCCTTGCCAAACATGACACCCGAAGAAGCGTGGAAAGGAAAGAAACCATCAGTGGTACACCTCAAGGTGCTTGGATGCATAAGACATGTTCATATTCCTGATGTCACAAGGAAGAAGTTGGATGAGAAGAGCATCAAGTGTGTGTACATGGGAGTTAGTGAGGAGTCGAGAGCTTTTCGAATGTATGATCCAGAAACAAAGAAGATCATCATTAGCCGAGATGTAGTTTTTGATGAAATGGAAAAGTGGGATTGGAAGAAGACAGGAGAAACTAACTCTTTTGATCCTATGTGTGAAGAAAATGAAGAGAATAAAGAGAATACAGATTCAGAAGATGAAAGCATCAATCTTCCGGAAAAGAGAAAAAGAAGGAAGCCGGTATGGATGAGAGACTATGAGACTGGAGCTGGATTGTCCAAGGAGGAAAATGAAGAAGTGGAGCAGCTTACCCAGGAGATGCAGCAGCTTGCTATGTTTGTTTCAAATGATCCCACCACCTTTGAGGAAGCAACCAAAAGTCAAGTATGGAGGGATGCAATGGAGCATGAGATTGCAGCAATTGAGAAGAATGGAACATGGGAATTAACAAATATGCCAATAGGAGCAAAAACAATTGGTGTTAAGTGGGTGTTTAAGACCAAAATGAATGAAAAAGGAGAAGTAGACAAATGCAAAGCGCGTCTTGTCGCGAAAGGGTATGTTCAACAAGCTGGAATCGATTACACTGAGGTATTTGCGCCCGTGGCAAGATGGGATACAATTCGAATAACATTGTCCATTGCCGCTAGTCGAGGATGGAAAGTTTATCAACTCGATGTCAAAAGTGCATTCCTACATGGAGAAATAACAGAGGAAGTATATGTGGAGCAACCGAAGGGATATGAGGTGATCGGTGAAGAAGACAAAGTGTATAAACTAAATAAAGCTCTCTATGGGCTTAAACAGGCCCCTCGAGCATGGTTCAGCAAGATAGAATCATACTTTGTCAAGGAAGTCTTTGAACGAAGCATGAGCGATCACACTTTGTTTACAAATAAGGAAGGAGAAGGAGAAGTTCTTATTGTGAATTTGTATGTCGATGACCTCATCTTTACAGGAAGTAGTGAGAAAATGTTCAAAGAATTCAAGAGCTCAATGAAGAAGGAATTTGAGATGACTGATATGGGATGCATGAGATATTTTCTTGGTGTGGAAGTTACACAAACTTCAAATGGAATTTTTATTTGTCAAAGGAAGTATGCTAATGAAGTACTGGAAAGGTTTGGTTTACAAAATTGTTCATCTGTCAGTAACCCAATTGTTCCAGGGTGCAAACTTACAAAGGATGCTGGAGGGCTGAAGGTTGATGCTACCACATATAAGCAAATGGTGGGAAGTCTTATGTACCTAACTGCCACTAGGCCGGATCTGACGTATGTTGTGAGTCTGGTGGCTCGTTTCATGGAAGCTCCAACTACTATGCATCAACAAGCTGTGAAAAGGGTTCTGCGCTACTTAAGAGGGACCACTGAATAGGGGCTGGTTTACAAAAGAGAAGGAGAAGAAAATTTGGTAGCTTTCTGTGATATTGACTATGTCGGTGATCTTGAAGACCGAAAGAGCACCTCAGGATATGTTTTTTAGATGTCGAATGGATTAGTTGCTTGGAGTTCTAAGAAGCAGCCTATGGTGTCGTTATCGACCACTGAAGCCGAATTTATTTCTGCAGCAGCATGTGCTGCACAAAGCATTTGGATGATGCGAGTACTTGAGAGGTTGGGGATTAAGCAAAGTAAGTGCATTATCTTCTATGATAATAGTTCAACGATTAAACTTTCGAAAAATCCTGTTATGCATGGTAAGAGTAAGCATATTCACGTTCGATTTCACTTTCTTCGTGAATTGGCAAAGCAAGGAGAAGTTGAACTAGTGCACTGTGGCACTAAGGATCAATTAGCTGACATCATGACCAAAGCCTTGAACTGGGAAGTATTCGTGAAATTGAGAGAAAGACTTGGAATTTGCAGCATTGAAGAGATAAACTGAATGTATTTCTTGAATAACAGTTCAGTTTATGGGAAAGTTTGTATGAATAGTGTCGTTACTTAGTCAAGTTAAAGTTATAAGTTAGTTTCTGAATAAACCTATTCTTTAGGAATAGGATTCTTTGTTGATTTATTCCTCCTTAGAAATAGCCATGATATAGGTAATGTAAATCATGTTCCTTATTTTTCTACGTTTCAGTTTCTGTATTGGCTATAAAGCTATTCATTTACCTTCAATAAAATCAAGCTTAAGAGCTACCATCTTGTTTTAACAGTTTTCTGGTCTGTAATTTTTTTCACCGGATAACGTGCAGTCAAGTTTTCCGGTTTGTAATTTTTTTCACCGGATAACTTCCAGTCAAGTTTTCTGGTTTGTAATTTTTCTTCACCGGATAACTTGCAGTAAAGTTTTTCGGTTTGTAATATTGTAGATAACGATTTTATTTACTTTTGGCCACGATTTTTTCTTGTTTCCTAAACTTTTTAATCTTTTTAATTTTTTTTAATTTTCGGGTTAGTTAAAAGATATGCACCATCATCATTTCTAAATGGTTTTAGATATTTTTCCTAACAACCCTTTTCATGTTTCTATCACATTTTGACTTCATCAAGACTAAATGTAGTGTCTGTAACGCCCTTAACTACATTAAGGATTACCGACTAACCCCACAAACTAACACGAGTCTTTTCATCATACTTTTTCCTCACTACATTTAATCTTGATGAAGTCAAAATGTGATGGAAACATGAAAAGGGTTGTTAGGAAAAAGATCTAAAACCATTTAGAAATGATGATAGTGCATACTTTTTAACTAACCCGAATTTTTTAAAAAAAAAAGTTTAGGCAACAAGGAAAACCATGGCCAAAAGTAAATAAAATAGTTATCTCTCAAGCGTGGGATATACAAATTTTCATAAGTTGTAAAAACCATGTTTATTACAATAGGCCACAGTTTTATTTACTTTAGGACTTAGTTTTAATTGTTGCATAAGTTATTCGGAAAAAAATTACATACCAGAAAACTTGATTGCAAGTTATCTGGTGAATAAAAATTACATACCGGAAAACTTGACAGCAAATTATTTTGTGAAGAAAGATTGCAAATCGAAAAACTTGATTGCAAGTTATCCGGTGCACTTTAATAGGCGTGTGAAATGGTAAATATTAAATAATAAAATTATTTGATAAATTAAAAGGGTAAAATTGGAATATTTTTAAAAATGTAGGGGTAGAGGGATAATGGGGGGTATGAGGTATAATTTTCGTCTTACTATTGTTCAAAGCACACAATTCTGATCTCATGCCAATTTTCTATTGCCACACCTAAATAGACGGTGATTCGCACGAGACACCAAATTAAATGGGGGCGGTTCTAACCACACTCTCTCTATAAAGCATTTCAGGTGTCAAAAATATGATATTCTACTTATTTTCACACTCATACTACTTCTTGTTTATTCAATGCCTTGGACGTATGAGTGCTAATCTTGCAAGTCCACTCAACTTCGCCGTACCCAAAACATGCTCCACTGCATCTGGGTCCTATTCTGCTCCACCGCATCTGCGTCCAACAACTGCAACAATCTAGGTATGCATGGGATAATAATGTACTCAACAATATATATAGCCTGGTGCAACAATAAAACTCACACTCTTTGACTGAAAGAATACTCCTAATCAAAGAAAACTAGCAGTATGCTCCTCCCAAAGACCATTCCGTGCACAAGACGACCTCACACGATGATCAAGAAGTAAAACCATGATTGATCTTTATTAACATTGTATTTCCATACAAGACGGACTCTAGGTTCTCAGATTGCACCGACATCGAGAATACCATACACCATCACACAAATCTAGGATTAAAGAAGGCACTCACACCTCCCTGAGATTCGTCATCCCCACTATTCTCCGTCATGCCACTCCCAAAGAGACGTGGAGCATGGCATTGAAACACAAACTTCCTAGAAAAAGAAAATTTCGCTCCTAAAGAGTATCCTTAATAGTAGGATGCTGAAGACCCTCGAGAATCCTCCCAAGTTACACAGCTACAACAACCCATGGGATTCAAATGAGCATATAAAACACGTGGACACCAAACTCGATTACTACCATGTCTGGGGGCTGTAAAATGGAATTTTTCTGTTCTAACCCTCAGAGGATCCGTAATAACTTGGTTCAAAGCTCTCTGAGACTAAAGCATAAACTCCTAGAAGGATCTTTGCGACTCTTTTTCCATCCCATTCACTACTCGAAAGCAACAACACACTATAATAGTCGTTCTCAGTGGGATCCAACAAAAGAAGGACACCTTACGGGAGTACATCGTTGAAGCATTTGGAAGATATGAGCTTACCAACTTTCTAACAAAAGATTTAGAAAAATTCTAAGTGTTTTAACCAGGATTTCTTCCAACTTTGTGACCAATTTTCATCTAGTTCCAAAATGATTTTGAAGAAACAACAAACAAGTGGGTTGAAGTATATAGCAAAGGATTTCCAAAGAGACCATTAGCATGAAATTTCAACACTTGAGCCATGAGATATGAATTTGTAAATAGGGCACCATGACACTTGAATTCAAGCCATGAACATGAAGAACAAAGCTTCAAACCCAATCCAAATCTGCAAGAATCTTGTTTACAGCTCCTATAACTTGTTGGAGACACCGTAATCAGATGATTTTGAGGGATTTTGAGCTATGAACCAAGTGCTTTCACCATTACCCATTGAATTACTCCATTTATGTATAAAAGTGGTGACTTCCATTTTATAAAAGCTACTTTAATCACCAACAACTCTTGCTTGGAGCTTCCAACTTATTTGCTCTGCACCAAAAGTGATTCAAGTCCAACAAGCAACCATCTAAGCTACAGAGAAGCCACCCTAAGTTCAAGTTTAAAGCATTGCAAGTACTATGGGAACCATAACCTTAAGCTTTCTTCACCAATAAGCAAATTTGGATAACTTTCACATGTGATCTTCAAATGTTTTGATTTCTTCACCCACAAACCCTAATTCTTGCCTATAAATAGAGACCAAATCCTCTTGCATCAAACACACAAGAATTCTCAAAGTCACCCTCTCACTTGAAAGTCCATTTTTGTGTCATTTGCATTTTCTTAGCCATGTTAAGTTCTGAGTATTCTAGTGTCAAACAACCATCCAAACAACTTCTAAACATTATTTGGAAGTTGTTCATCATAATCACCACCTTCAAAACCACCCCAAACTCAAAATCACTATTGAACCCCCATTTTAAGTGGTTTTGAGCTTTAACCATCAAAATTTCATTTGGCTCAAGCATTATCCAAAATTCCACTTCAAACACTTCATATACATCCCATATAACTTGTCCAATCATTCAAACAAATTATGGAACACCTCCATCATCAACTACCATAACTGTAGCGGTGAAATTTGGTGAGACTAAAGCCATGGGAAAAACTTAGCTCATTTGTTTAAAACAGAGTCGCCACCGCGCTTTATTGTTTCCAAAAAGGAATGGGAGATAGAGCGAATAAAACCCACAGAAGTTTTTAAAATCAAAACTAATAAACTTATCAGAGATTTGGGTAAGGGGGTTTGTTATACCAGGGAAAGGTTTTAAGCACCCCTCATATCCATGGTACTCCATGGGAACCTCTTTGAAAATGTTATTGTTTTTGTGTACATTTTGTTTTGAAAAGCATATGTGAAATTTTTTAAAAAGAGTGTGGGGATGGGAAAAGAATTTTTTGAAAGTGAGCTCGATAAAACATTGCATCTTAGGCCTACATACCCCTTTTAAAGAAAAGAGAAGTCAGAGCTTTTGTAGTTCCCCTTAAAAGGAAAATAAAAGGGGGCCAAAGTGGCCCAAATCTTATTGGGTGTGAGCTTTAACAATACTCAACAAGTTTTTTAAAAGGTTAAGCTTTAACAATATTTAATAAGTTTTTAATAAAAGGGACCAAGCTTTAACAATACAGGGTCAATGGACTAAGAGTAGTTTCACCGGGAATAATTCTCCTCTTAGTACAAGGTTTTAAAAACAAAAGGGGTGGTTGAGCTTTAACAATACAAAACCAAATGAAAAAGACCAAGCTTTAGAAATACAAGGTCAATGGACTAAGAGTAGTTTCACCGGGAATAATTCTCCTCTTAGTACCAAGGTTTAAAAATACGATGGCTTGGTTAAGCTTTAACAATACAAAACCATAAAACAAGTGGAAAGATTTAACAATACTTAAACACTAAAATAAAAGATATTTGGAAAAGAGTTTGAGTACCTTGACAATTTTAGTCAATACCATTCCCATTCCTTTGGATTTTCAACAAACAACTTAAGCAAACAATCAATGTATACCTCACAAAAGACAAACAAGTAAGTATAATAATCATCAATGATAATGAGAAAAGATGTTTATACCTTTGGATGAATTCATATATGGATGAATATGAAACTCATGCATGTGGGTTAGATAAACAATGTATATAGAAATGATAATACAATGGATAACAAGTATAAAAACACAATGGTGAAAATCAACAAGTGTACACAAACTCTTTTCCAAAGATAAATAAATAAGTACAAAAATACAAGGATTGAAATCAACAAGTATATGTACAAAGTAAAAAGTTCATGGATAGGCAAAGATCAACATGTTTCTTTTAGGGTTTTAAACCTAGGGTTTTTGAAATTAAGTTTTTGAAATAAAGACCTAAACCTAATTAATTTTAATGACTGAATACCAAATCCTAAAAGAGTATTGGTCTAAGGGTACATGGTATAGTCAAAGAAATGCTATCCTAACCCTAAACAAACATTCACAAAAATATACAAAGTCACTTTGAAGAAATATTCAAAAGAAAAGATTTTTGGTTGATTTTTTTAACATAAAGGGACATGTTTTTGTTTTAATTTTTAAATGATAAAATATTAAATATTTTTGAGTTTTTTAAAACATGATATAAATATACACAAGTTAAATAAACTACACAAGAAAGAACAAGTAAGAAAGATTATTTTTTCTATTTTTTTATGATTTTTTGAAGTTTAATAAAAAGTGATAAAAACTAGTGTTAAAAAATATAAACCTGACCTTGCTATGGTTTGAACTCAGGACCTTCACCACTGCAACACAAAACTTAACCACTGGGCCAAGCGCGCACGTTTGATCATGAGGCCCACCCAGTTCAACATATGTGAAAGCAAGTGAATGAAAAAATAAAATCAAAAGGTCTGGGGCGAGGGGTATTCGAACCCCAAACCTTATAGACGCACTAAGTACACACACAATTGCCAATCCTGCTATAACGATGTAGTCATATAACATATACTTCTAATTTCTTTTACTTTAAATTTGCATTTTTAAATGAAGATTGGCGCCATGGCCATCTTCTTCCTCGTGCAAGAACAACAACAATACAACCATGGCACAAAACTCAAGTTCTCTAATTCTTAACCAATTTTAACAAAGTAAAAGTGCAATTTGATCAGATTTTAACCACAAATTCAACCACATAATTAACAACAATTAAAACACACTCAAACTCATGAATTTCTGAGAATCGCTTAAGAACCCTAAAACTAACTTTTCAAATTAAATCTTGGACACACAAAATTAAACCCTAAAACCTTAGGGTTATCCTTCCTCACATTGTTCTGGTCAGATTGGTATCAAGAAACACAAGAAATGATGCTTAAAACAGAGAGTTCGAATTCAAGCTACATACCTCTGCAACTGGAAACCTTGAATGGCTTTAGAGTGATTTTGGGCATGTTCTAATGATACAGTTAGCTTCAGTGGATCACCAGGAAGCTATTACGACACTTACTTTGGCTTGAGAGTACCTGGATTGATCTGGAGACCTCGGCCGGCTATGAAGGGCAAGTTGAAAATGGAGCTTTTAATTTATGAGTTACAGTCGTGTTCTAATGCATCCAGTAGTCTCTATATGAGGTATAGAGAGTGTTTGGATGTTTAGTTTTGGACAATGTGTGAGCATGGTGAATGTTTGAAGGTTATGGTTCAATGAAGCTCTTTAATGGTGGATTACTGGTGATTCTGAGTTTGAGAGGGTTTTGGAAGTGGTGAAGATGATGTATAGCTCACAAATGAGGTTTAGAAGTTATTGGGATACTTGGTTTGCACCCAGAGCTTCTCTAACTAAAAAATTCTACCAAAATGCAAAATGACACAAAATGATGAATTTGGAATGAAGGGTGACTTTGAATTTTTGTGTGTTTGATCAAGGGAGTGATACCCTATATTTATAGGAACGATTTAGGGTTTGTGGAGGGAAAAAAATTAGAAGTTTGAGTTCACATGTGATACTTGTACCTCTTTATTTGTTTGTGAAGAAATGAGAAAGTTATAGTTTCAATGGTGAAGCACAAGCATGCTTTGGAGTTGTTAGATGCTTTAGACATGTTTGGTCTGATCTTTTGGTGGAGCCTTCTTTGCAAAATCATATCTCATAGCTCAAGCCGTGGAATTTCGTGCTATTGGTCTCTTTGGAAAACCCTTGCTACATAATTCAAGTCACTTGTTGAAAGTTTTCTCAAACTCCTTTGGGATCATGGAGAAAAATGGCCACAAAGTTAAGAAAGATCTAAGTGAAAACACTTAAAATTTCTCTAAGTTTTTTGAACATAACCTTGAAAATTCCAAATCTCTCAAAATAATCATTTTTGATGAAATCATGAGTAGAGACAAAGTTGTATGTTTGATTAAGATCTACAAGTTTCATGTTGGGAGATTTTTGAGTGTGTAGACAAAATTTGAAGTTCCTAAAATTAGGTTAAAATCACTTAAAACCCTAATTTTGACTTTTGTTGAATTTTTGATTCTTGATGAATTTTCTTGATTTTTCTTGGCCAAATGTCTTCTATAATCATATGATGATGATTTGAATCCTTAAAAGTTCAAGGTTGACCATTTTTCTCAAAAGTCAAAGGTTGACCCACATAGTTGACTTTTTCCAGATGAACTGCAGTTTGGTGGATTCCATATGAATCAAGGTACCCTCTTCAAATGAATGATGTTAATGGATTAAAATGTTAATTTGGATGACCTTGAATCATGGTTTGAGCCTTGGAGCCGTGTCCTGATTAAAAGTCAACCCTCAAGTGGAATTAGGTTAAAACCCTAATTTGGGGCCTCAGGTGATCTTGAGAGTTGTTGATCTTGAATTGGGCTAACCTTGGACTTAGATATTGATGAGAGAACCCTTTGAATCATAGGAGAATTTTGAACTTCCTTGTGGGCCTCAAAAACCTAATTTGCTCAGTCTTCTCTTGATCAGTCTCTTGTCTTAGGACACAAGTAACATGTATTTTTTTGGGTTAACAATTGATATATGCATGATTATAATGATGATAATAATGATCCTAATATTTGGAATATGGTGGGATCTTAGTGGTCAAAAATTGGGGTACAACAAAAACCATACACGAGTTTTGCACTTTGATTTGGTGAGGGAGATTCAACAACTTTCAGGGCAAGCTAAGGGTTGGAATACACTCAGTGAAGTCCAAGGAAGCTATTTGGATCATCACCTTGCACCTGGCAGCCCTTACTCGAGTTCTGTAAATTTTCTTCAAGAGGTAAGTTGTTCGAATTTGGATACCTCCATACAAGCATCTTTAGCATAATTTTTTAGAGGAAAGATGTAGATATCATGTCGCTAAAGCAATTTGGGTTCTCACTTTGAATTGAAATTAACTGTGTTCATAGATTATTGAAGTTGTTAAGTTAGGGTTTTAGATTAGGATCTTCATAATTCATGCTTATCTATGATTGTTAGCTTTAATAAGTTACATGGTTGAATTTGTGTTAAATTTCTGAGCAACTTGGCATTTTACATTTTTCAATTTGATGGAGAATCAAGGAAACTCGAGGTTAGCCATGGTGGTGGCTGAACCAAGGTCGTGAGGTT
This sequence comes from Vicia villosa, assembly GCF_029867415.1. Classification (NCBI taxonomy): domain Eukaryota; kingdom Viridiplantae; phylum Streptophyta; class Magnoliopsida; order Fabales; family Fabaceae; genus Vicia; species Vicia villosa. The sequence continues at coordinate 146,852,823 of NC_081180.1, forward strand.
GAAGAAGACCATGCGCGCATTTTTGTTATTTCAAATATATGGTTTTCATATTTATTTTTATTGAGTAAACTTTTATTTGACTGAGTGAGCTAGCGTAGTGGGAAAAGCGTGGAATTATAACCCAAGGGTCCTGGGTTCGACACCTCCCAGGACCATTTTTTTAGCTGTTCATTTTCAGATCTTTGTCTCTCCCTTTTGTGAATTGTTTTCATTTAGAACTTATTTTAATATATCATGAGTTGAATGCGCCTAATGACTACCACAAATACCTGGCTCAGTGGCTAAGGTTTTAAGATGTGAACAAGAGGGCGTGGGTTCAAGTCCTATAGGGACCAAAGCTTTTTTTTTACCCTTTGTTTTCTTTCATTATTTTAACAACTTTGATTATTTATTTAAAATAGTAAATTAAATCATTTTGACTTGAAATTTTACACACTTCTCATTTATCTTGCCTATTTTTAGAATATAACTTAAAAATTCAAAAATATTATTTATTTTAATATTAAAAAATTAAAAAAAATTCTTTATATGTTTTAAAAATCTTTAAAAATCATTTCCTTTTAATGTTTTCACCAAGTAAACTCCTATTATTTTTGTGTGAATTATTTTAGGGTTAGGTTAGAGTATCCTTGATGATACCATGTAACCCTTAGACCACTCTCCTTTAGAGTGTGATATTTTAATCATTTTAATATGAATTAGGTTTAGGTGTGATTCTAAAACCCTAATTTGAATCTTTGATCTTTAGCTTCACCATGTTGACATAACTTGTTGCTTTGATCGCTTTCTTTGTGTTTGTATATACACTTGTTAATTTTTATCCTTGTACCTTTGTACTTTATTTTATGGTATTATGATTTTATATACCCATTGTTTATTAACCCATATCCATGAGATATCCATCCACCATCCATCATATTCATTCATACATGAAGTGATTCCAAGGTATAAACATCCTTTTATCCATCATCATTTAAGTTTTATATTGATCTCTTTGTTATACTCACTTGTTTACTTTTGAGACACAAGTTATCACACACACACACACACACACACTTGAGGTATTCATGATTAATTGCTTAAGTTGTTGTTAAAATATCCAAAGGAATGAGAATGATATTGACTAAAATTATCAAGATACTCCTGCATGCAGAAGGAAAGAAGTGAATTCAACGTCATATAAAATCCACCCTTCCACCGCAAGACAAGTGAAAGGGAAGAGTAGAAGGAAACAAAGGCCCCCGAACAAACCCTTAACTAACCCCTCAAAGTACCTGTCGAACACGGGTATCCTACCCAAGGACCTGAATTGCCAAAATTTATGAACACTAAACGCGCCCAGTCCTAACTGACGAGCGGGACTTGCAGATCACGGGCAACAACATGAATATCCCAGGGACTATTACGAATATCCCGAGGGCAAAACATAAATATTTCGATGGAATCATTAAATATTCCGGGTGTTTACTCACGAACAACTCGGGAAGCTCCCTCCTCCCGCAGAAACCTCTACGATTTTCCTAGAATTCCTTAAAGATCCTACCCTAGGTTATGACTAAAGGAACAAATCTATTGGGGATAAGCTCCCCCGGAACATAAAAGAAACCCTAGGTGAAAAAATCTAACTATCCAGAAGGTTTAGCAAACGCACCTGAAGGATTCATCGTGAAGGAGGAAGGAGCGTGTGATTTGAACGTTGTTGAATGTTGATGCAGTTGCAGAGAGAGAGAGCAGAGAAAATCATTGCGGGCCGAAGGAACTAAGAACCTAAAAGAGGTTTTTATCCCCTTTTATAAGCTTAAGCACAGAAGGTGAAGCGTCATGACGATTTACATGCCTCCCCCATATGCGTCGTCGTCATTATACCCTAATCCCTAGGTAATCATTACGCTTTCTGGAGGTTGTCACGTTAGTGCGTGCCTGCCACGCACCACCATCCACTTTCCCTCGCGAGCAGGTCTCGTCATGAACTCCTGACGGGTGACAACGAGACATCCCCAAGCAGATATAAAGTCACAGTTTCCTTCCCAAAAACTATGACTTGGAGGGCTCCTGTTCTGGACTAGGCCGGCTCCTGGCCTAGTTAGACTAAGGTCCAAATCTCTCTCAACACACAAGGCATTCCTCCTCGGCACGTGGCGTTATGCACACCGGCCTAAATAAATGCTCCCGACGTACACGAGCATGTGGTCCCCAGGCATGCGCGAGCACGTGGCCCTCTGTCAACCGACTTTGCCAACCCTCATTCGGGTAGGATAGGACCCGAGCATTTCCGCCAACGACATCAGGCAGACGCTCCCTGCGAGCGCTTCTGTCCACTCTCCCGGCCGAGGACCCTCCTCCTCGTAGGGTTCCTTCATTCCCAATCCTCCAGATTAAATGGGGTCTACGCAATCCCCGAAAGACAGCGTCTCCTCTTTTAACTTAGGAATGGTTGACCCAAGATGGAGACCACGTGCTGGTCTCCGCTACTCACGTAGGATCCTGGAAGTCTCTGAATTGGGCCTGGGTATCTAGTCCAATAGCGAGACCTTGGCCCAGTATTGGGGGCTATAAATACCCTTTTTCATTAGAGGGTCAGGTAACACAATTCTCTCCCTTCTTACCTTGTACTTGCACTCTTATTGATCCCTCTTCTCACTTTGATATCGGAGTACCTTGCAGGTACACCCCCTAGTTTATTGAAGATCCATTCCTTTGCAGACCACGAAGATCCGTCTGATCGGTAAGATTAGTTTTGTATTGTTAAAGCTCAACCTTTTTAAAATTAACCCTTGGTTTTGTATTGTTAAAGCTCAACCAACTTCTTTTAAATCCTAGCTTTGTATTGTTAAAGCTTGGCTCTTTTATTAAAACTTGTTAAGTATTTTAAAGCTTAACATTTTAAAAAACTGTTGAGTATTATTAAAGTTCAACACCCAAAAAGATTTTGCCATTTAGCATGTTATTTTTCTTTTAAGAGGAACTATAAAAGCTCTGACTTCCCTACTACACTTAAGGGGTATGTAGGCCTGAGACGCAATGTCTTACCGAGCTCACTTTTAAAACTTCTTTTCTCGCCCCCCACCCTATTTAAACAAAACTCCATAAACACAAAAACAATTTTAACAACAACAACGATAATATTTTCAAAGAGGTTCCTATGGAGTACCATAGATGTGAGGGGTACTTAAAACCTTCCCCTTGCATAACAAACCCCCGTACCCAAATCTCTGATGATTTTATTAGTTTTGATTTTAAAAACTTCTGTGAATTTTATTCGCTCTTCCTCCCATTTCCTTTGGAAATAATAAAGTGCGGTGGCGACTCTGTTTAAAACATATGAGCTAAGTCAATTCAATGGCTTTAGTCTCACAAATTTCACCGTTATAGACAAGCAACAAAAACATATAATATAGACATGCATAGTATCTCCCTTAATGTAGTAGAGACATGCAACTTCACCTTGAACACTTCACTAAGAAAATTCTAAACGATTTTGCAAATACCAACTTAAGGGAAGCAAAGATAAAAAAACTCTTACCCTATTTAGGAAACTACACAGAATAATAAAACAAGATACTACTATTTCCATAAGATTCACAACAATATTACCAATGAATGAGTCAATTTGAAGGATACGATCAAGGAGCTGATTAAGAAAGGGAGACTCACCCGGCGTATCTAGAAAGGCGGTCGAAAAGATGACCAAGAGAGAAAGAAAAAAAAGCAAGAAATGATCCTTGCACTTGGAAAAAGGGTCCCCTAAGAAAAATATTGAGGTTGTGGGCATGACCAAAAAGAAAAAGGATAGTAGCATTGAAGAAGAAGATCGAAAAGGGAAACACCAATGCATATCATCCATTATTGGAGGTCTTCTCAAGCCAAGGAAGAAGGGTAACATTGAAGAAGAAACTTGAAAAGGGAAACACCAATGCATATAATCCATTATGGAGGTTTTCTCAGGCCAAGAAACTCGTCAAAGGGCAACATTAAAAGAAGAATCGTCGAGCTATTGGTGATTAGCAGAGAAGGAGAAGTAACCTTTGAAGGGAAGCTAGAGAAACCTATCTTTAGGTTTCACGATGGTGAAAAGGTGTGCGAAATTCCGAAAGAATTATTTCCCTTAATAATAACCACGAGTATGGTTAACTTCGATGTATAAAGAATCACCATTGACAAAGAAAAATCACGTGACATCATGTATGCAGATATTTTTTAGAAGCTCGTGTTGAAAATAGAAAAGTTGTCACCATACGAAGGCTATAACATGGAAGCCTTTAATGGAACAGTAACTCGCCCATGAGGATACATCGAACTGATGGTCACACTGGGAAAAGTAAGGGAAACCAAAACGTCCGACCTTTAATTTTTAGTAGTTCCATATACAAGAACGTCTATAATTGTATCCTAGGTTGACCCTTCACTGCAACACTGGACGTGCTGGCCTCCCCAGTCTACCTCAAGTTGAAACATCATAACATCCATGACGAGATGATAACAATATATTCCAATATGACTGGAGCTCGAAGGATACACAAAGCGTTGCAGCGTGACAAAGGTCAGAAAGACGAAGATAGTGTATAGTTATAGTTGCAGGAGACAACTACAAAGGAAAATTGATTTTGGCCAATGTCCATTGCACCAAAATGCCTCAAGATCAATAAGTAGCGACATAGTCGCGTAATTAAGTATTAATGTTCAATACGTGTAAAATCTGTGTTTGCATTATTACGTAACATCTATGGCATGACAATAAATAACAAGGGAATTGTCACATACACCATCTCAAGGCTTAAAAGCAAGCGTTACAAAGGAAAACACAAAGGAATATACTACCTCACTTAAGTTCGGAGCATGCAATTTGGACCGCATGCCAACTTTCCATTGTTAGATCTGATTAGACGGTGATCCACACGAGAGGTTGAATCAAGTCGGAGCGATTCTAACCGCACTCTCTATATAAAGCCCTTCACGTGCTAATACTTAAGTATACTCATTCTCACACACATATTGTTTCTCATACTTTCACTAATTTAAACGTTGGATTGCTAATCTTACATATCCATCCTATTCTATTGTACCGAAAGCACACTTCTATCGCATAGGATCCTACTCCATTATGTTACAACTATTTTTAGTTTCTAAACGAATCACATAAGTCAAGTTTCTTCTCCTAGATCAAAACAAACTCATTTTATAGTATCCCAATTTTATACTATCAGTGCTTATTACAAATTGGTATTTTGAATGTCTAAAGTGTCATTTGAGTTAACAATATTTGCATTTACTATAAAATATTTATGGAAAGCTTCAATTCATGATTATTGATTATAGTCTTTCGCATGGGTGGGTATGGAATACATAGAGTGAGCATGAAGCATGATGGCATATTTTGAATCCTCCAATGAAGTGGCCCAATAACAAGTTGGGAAATAGAGGAAGTGTTAGCATGTGAGAATGCCTAATATCGATGAAAAAGGACACTGTATTTGGCCACATATAGCAATTGGTTTCGAGTCCCAAGTAAAATAAAATTGAGATTTTGTACAAAATGAACCGTTAAACATCATTTTCTTTATCTTTCCCATGTCCCTTTCACTTTGTCCTTCTCATCAGCTTTATAAACTAATCAATGTTCAGACTCTTCAACTTTTTTATATAATCAACCATAGAAAAACGTGCAAAACTATAACGTTCATTTTTTTGTCTAGTTACCTTTCGTTTAAGGAAAACTATTGTTAAAACAAATTCTATTCCATTACTAGCTTGATTAATACCTAAACCCTATACTACCGCATTCGTAGCAAGGACTGTCCTCTATTTGTATTTCTTTCATCTGTTGGATGCATCAATGTCCCCCTCAACTAGTCCCATAGCTCATAATGATTGTCATTGGTTTACTATAACTACAATTTTTTCATAAAAAGGAATTATCTAATTATATAGTCGACATGATATAGCCATACACTAATATTCATACTATGTACTACCTCTGGTCCTATTTATAAGAAAAAATTCTTTTTTTAGATACATTGAATAAATAATGTATCTGTACAATATGTTGTCCAGATACATTACTTATTCAATGTATCTAAAAAATGGATTTTTTCTTATAAATGGGACCAGAGGGAGTATCATTTGTATACATAAAATATCTTCCACTATCACCAACTATGAACTTAGACCGTAGCCCATAAAAATTAGAGATATCACTCTAAAGAGTGGCCAAGTATGAGACTATCATTATCTTGTCCTCTAACTAAGACAATCTTAAAGTTTTGGTATCTAGATTAATATATCTAGATTATTACTTAATTTTTCCCTTCATGATAATAAATATATAAGAAAATAATTGTATTCGTTTATATGTTTTGCATATGTAGAAAATTGTTTTAAATAATGAAAGAAATCAATGATATAATAATTGCATGCAAAAAGAAGATATGACATTTCATATGATACTGTTTTGTCCAACTGAAGAAATAAGTGCAACTTCGTCTAACATCATATTGAAAGAAAATTAATGAATTTTTCCAAGTTGACGATCAGTCGACAATGTTTTAAAATCATTTTGATAATTGATCTGGCAAAACTCTAAATTAGTGAGTCATCAATTGGATTGCATGACTATTAAGTTGATGTATTATTAAAAAAAATGAAAAGTAACTATGATAAAAAAATTATTATTTATAATTTTACAAGTTCATAATTTTAGATTAGATTCATTAATGACATAATTATCTAATCAAAGTATTATCAAAATTATTGACAAATAGATTGAAGGTTGTAGCTAAAAAAAAGTAATTTCAGAACCACAATTTGCATTTTAGAAAGCCGTCAAATGGCGGGTCAAATGATGGATGAAATACTTATAGAAATTAAGTTGTGGATGATGAAAAAAAAAAGAGGAAAAGAGAAGCTTTATTGTTTAAAATAGACTTTCAAATAGCATATGATTTGGTGGATTGGAAATCCTTGAATTTTATGATGGAAAAAATGAGATTCAATAACAATCGGAAGAGAATAAATTTGAGAATGCATTCGGACTATCACTATTTCAGTGTTAGATAACGGGAGTCTTACAAAAGAATTTGTAGTATGAAGAGGATTGAGGCAATGCGATCCATTATAGCCTTTTTTATTTGCTTTAACAAGAGATTTTGATAGAGCTTGGTATCGTAATGCAGCAAAACAATGATGAGTGAAACAAATGGATTTATTCAAGACAAACACACTCATTGTATTAAGATCTTCATTCAAAGAAAACAAACAAGTTTCTACAAGCAAACAATGCAAAACAAACAAGAAAATTTACAAGTGAAAATGCAGTAATGCAAAGCTAATCAATGTTGAGGCGACTCTTTCAAGTTTTAACTTATTGCTTCAAGGGATGCTCTTTGCAATTTCGGCATCTGTTTGGGAAGGGGACTTCAGTTTATGCACAGGCCTTTTGGCGTGAACGCAATTGATTCTAACTCAATCAGGTCTTGCACATTGATCTTCAAAGCTCGTCGGTTCTCAATTGAGTGGCCAGGTGCCCCCGAATGAAACTCATATCTTGTATTTGCATCGTATCCCAGGGGAAGAGGTGTTGGAGGAAGCACAAACTCTCTTATCTCAACCAATTGATGATTGATCAAGTGAGGAAGCAGTTGACGGTAAGGCATAGGAATGGTATCCATCATTCTTTCAGGCTTCCTTGGCTTCTTTCGCTTATGCCATTGACGCCAATTCAAGAATTGATTTTTTCCTGGCAACTAGTTTCTCTAAGCTAGCTGAGGCGTAGGCAATGGTTGCGGACGGAGTGGTTCTAGAACACAAGGTTGTAGAGGATACTTGCGAGGTAGCTCCTGACCTAAAGTGAAACCTGGTAGATAGGAAGGATTGACCATTTCTGCTGTAGCAGCTAGTGCTGGATTGCCTTCTGTTTTCAAAACTGTCCTCAGAATTTCCATGACCAGGCTCATATGAGTATTCAATTGAGTGACCTCTTCCCTTAGCAATTTCTGATCATGGGACATAGCTTGCATTGCTTCCTTAAAATTCCCCATCTTAGTTCTTTTCCCAACCATATTTTCTTGTAACTATTCCATGATAACAACGATGTCGAGAAATCAACTTTGCGGTCTTGTGATCCTGACTATTAGACTAAGGTGCTATGATTCTTCTGATTTAAATGAATGAGATGAATGATAACGCATGGATGATAAGTAAAATTAACTTAAGGATGATTAACACAATGACATGTAAGAAGTAAATCTAGGATAACAATTGTACAAAACTTCTGAGTAACTGTTGTACAACAAGCTGAACATAACAATAATCAAAGGTTCAAACCTCTTCTGAATACAAGAAAACCAGGTAGGTAGAAGGTCAAGGTTCCCGTCAAAAGGCCCAATTCCCTCTCACAAGTGGGTTCTAATCTTGGACAGAGGTTCCTAAAAGGTTTCCCAGAGTCGTTGGTCCAAGTGAAAAGTACAATGTCGTAACACATCTACGTTATAACAATAGTACCCACAAGTGAGCCTAGTTTGGATGTGGCTCTCGTGACGCACTAGTAGGGCATCCACCCCTAGGCAACACGACTATCCACTCTAATCCTATGTGTATGCCCAAGTCTGTGTAATGGGCTTATCTCACAAGTATTAATCCCACCCAACAAAGAACAACGCAACCAAATCCATAATATCTAAAAGAAATAAAGTGCAATGAATGAATACAACAAATAGAGCTGAAGGATAGAAAAACACTTAGAAAGGGGGGGTTTGAATAAGTGTAGTTTTAAAAACTTGACAGATAAAAATAAATTGCACAGTTATTTTAATCCTGGTTCGTTGTTAACTAAACTACTCCAGTCCACCCCCGCAGAGATGATTTACCTCAACTGAGGATTTAATCCACTAATCGCACGGATTACAATGGTTTTCCACTTAGTCCGCAACTAAGTCTTCTAGAGTATCCTGATCACAACCTGATCACTCCAGGAACAACTGCTTAGACACAAGCTAAGACTTTCTTAGAGTATCCTGACCACCACGTGATCACTCTAATTACAACTGCTTAGACACAAGCTAAGACTTCCTAGAGTATTCTGATCAACATGATCACTCTAGTTACTTACAACTTAATGTAATCTTTCTAAGAGTATTACAATGCTTCTTAAAAGCTATAATCACAAACTGTGATATTTCTCTTAACGTTTAAGCTTAAACTCACTAATATATTACAACAGCAATGTAGTGAGCTTTGATGAAGATGAAGATTCTGAGCTTTGATTTGAACAGAGTTTCAGCAAGTCTTTCAGAGTAATTTTGTTCAGAGTTGTTTTGGTGCAGAATCGTTAACCTTGCTTCTCATCAGAACTTCATATTTATAGGCGTTTGAGAAGATGACCGTTGAATGCATTTAATGCTTTGCGTGTTCCGTACAGCTTTGCATTTAATGTTATACGCTTTTGTCAACTACCTCGAGCCTTGTTCACGCTGTGTCTACTGACGTTGCCTTTAATAGCTTCTAACGTTCCTTTTGTCAGTCAGCGTAGCTTGCCACTTGTACTTTCTTCTGATCTGATGTTTGTGAATACAACGTTTGAATATCATCAGAGTCAAACAGCTTGGTGCATAGCATCTTCTGATCTTCTGATCTTGAAGTGCTTCTGAGCGTGATACCATCAGAACTTCAGTGCTTCTGTTCTCTTGTTCTTCTGATGCTTCCATAGACCCATGTTCTGATTCTGCTTCGACCATCTTCTGATGTCTTGCCAGACCATGTTCTGATGTTGCATGCTGAACCATTTGAGACAAAGCTTCTGAGCGCTGATTTATGCATACTCTTTATATATTTCCTGAAAAGGAAATTGCATTGGATTAGAGTACCATATTATCTTAAGCAAAATTCATATTATTGTTATCATCAAAACTAAGATAATTGATCAGAACAAATCTTGTTCTAACAATCTCCCCCTTTTTGATGATGACAAAAACATATATAAATGATATGAATTTGCGATCAGAAAGAACAGACGGCAAAAGACAAATTACACAGCTATAGCATAAGCATGTGAATATGTCTCCCCCTGAGATTAACAATCTCCCCCTAAGATAAATAATCTCCCCCTGAAATAAATACTCGAAGAACTTTAATAAAAGACTTCCCTGATTATTTCGGTAGAGACGATCACATAAGCTTCTGTCTTCAGAGAATTCATAGCTTCTGACTTCTGCTTCCATTGGACAGCTTCAGAACTTGAATTTCTTTAGATCCCTAGAACACTCACAGCTTCTGATTCCTGCTTCCATTCAGGACAGCTTCAGAACTTGAATTTCTTTGATCTTCAGAACATTCACAGCTTCTGATTCCTGCTTCCATCTAGGACAGCTTCAGAACTTGAATTTCTTTGATCTTCAGAACATTCACAGCTTCTGATTTCTGCTTCCATTTAGGACAGCTTCAGAACTTGAGTTTTCTGGATCTTTAGAACATTCACAGCTTCTGATTTCTGCTTCCCTCGGATAGCTTCAGAGCTTTGAATTTCTTCCAACATCACTTCATGCTAGATTTGTATCAGAACATTGTTGAATGTACCAGAGCATCATCAGAGCATCTCTACATCCTGAAATGTTACAGAACAAAAACTAAACGACAAAAGTCTGCATGAACGAGTCAGAACATAAAATGTATCAGAGCAAATAGAATTTTGTCAAGGCAAATAGACAAATTTTGGATCAAATTCTATTCTCAGTGCTTCTGATTTCTGAAGCTTGATAGCACTCAGCTTGCTTCAGTTTCCATGGTTTTGCTTCTTGTGTTTGCTTTGAGGATTCTCTTCACTTCTTTATACCTGCAAAACACTTAAACCATATAGAACTTGCAGTTCTTGTTAGTAAATGTGTGGGAGCTTTACCCAGCAACTGATAGATTAATCAAATCATTTATCATTTATCTTCTCCCCCTTTTTGTCATAACATCAAAAAGAATATTCAAAAGATTCAGATGTATAAAACGACAAATGAAATCACTGGAATGTAAAAAACAAAGAAACTTTTCATTGATAATCAAAAGATTTTACAAAGGTTCTTATGTTTAACAAGATGAGAAACATTCCTAGCAAATACATAAAAAGTCATCCCAAGAGGAAATGACTACAAAAATTAAAAACAAAACCCTAGCAAGACAGGGAGGAAGTGAGGGACAGTTCACAGACAGGGAGCTAATGTTGCAAACGGGCTCCAGTGACTCAAGAAGGTCTTCTTCCTTTGGATAAATGTTGATAACAGCATTGAAGAAGAGATCTGTCTTGAAAGAGACTTGGAGAGCCATCCCAAGATATGCTTCACATCCGGTAACTGAGTAACCCTTCCATCCGTTCTCATTGAGTTGAGAGAATTCATGATGAACGCTAGGTTTGAACTAGGAATTTTTTTTTTTAAAGCGAAAAATAAAAGACTTTGTTTGAGCAAGAAAGGAAATAGAAGAGAGAGAGAGAAGAAAACTTGATGAGGAATGCAAAGGAACGGAGGATATAAATAGAAAAAAAAATTGAAAGAGTGCAATAGAGGAAAAAATAAGAGGAAGGGAGAAGTGTTTGAAGAGTAAAAAAAAATGAAACGAATGATGAATAGCATTTAATGTTACGTGACATGAGGAGAGATAATAAAGACAAATGAGGTGACTAGCACAGTTACCTATGGGCGGCGTCCCTTCAACTGCACGCGCGCTTATCCATGAATAGTAACGACAGGTTTACCATCCCGAGATAAAACGTTACAGCTGTTTTGCTTTAAAAGAGGTTCTGAATCAACTTAGACAATGAAACGTTAGTAATAACCGAATCATAATTTCTAAAAGATTTCAATCAGAACTTCTGATTTTAAAAAAAAACATTCATTTCAGAAGATACTCATACGTAAGAACTTCTCATCTTCTCATTCTGGGCATAAATCCATACTGATGTTCTTCAGAATGAACTTAAACCTATCTTCAGCCAGGGGTTTTGTAAAGATATCAGCCCATTGATGGTCTGTATCAACAAAGTTTAAAGAAATAACGCCCTTGTGAACATAGTCCCTTATGAAATGATGTTTAATCTCAATATGTTTAGCTTTTGAATGAAGAATAGGATTCTTAGATAAACATATGGCAGAAGTATTATCACAGAATATAGGAATGTTACTCTCAAATATCTGATAATCTTCCAGCTGACTCTTCATCCAGAGCATCTGTGTACTGCAACCAGCAGCAGCGACATATTCTGCTTCTGTCGTTGATAGAGCAATAGTTGCTTGCTTCTTGCTATACCAGGAGATCAAATGACTTCCAAGAAATTGGCAACTTCCTGAAGTACTTTTTCTTTCAATTCTGTCTCCAGCATAGTCAGCATCGCAGAATCCTACTAAGTTGTATTCTTTAGATTTTCTGTAAACTAAGCCAACATTAGTAGTACCTTTCAGATACCTTAGAATTCTCTTAACAGCAGTTAAATGAGATTCTCTAGGATCTGATTGGAATCTAGCACACAAACAAACACTGAACAGAATGTCAGGTCTAGAAGCAGTCAGATATAGAAGAGATCCAATCATACCTCTGTATAACTTCTGATCTACCTTCTTACTTACCTCATCCTTACCTAGGATGCATGTTGGATGCATAGGAGTTTTGGCTTCTTTGCAGTCTAGAAGATTAAACTTCTTCAGAAGTTCCTTCACATACTTGGTTTGGTGAACATACGTTCCTTCTGATGTTTGATTTATTTGTATTCCAAGGAAATACTTGAGTTCTCCCATCATGCTCATTTCAAACTCAGCCTGCATAGACTCAGCAAACTCCTTTCCAAGTGTAGCATTAGATGTTCCAAAAATAATATCATCTACATATATTTGACAAATTAAAATATCCCTTTTAAAGGTTTTACAAAAGAGAGTAGTGTCCACTTTTCCTCTAGTGAAACCATTATCCAGAAGGAAAGAACTTAAGCGTTCATACCAAGCTCTGGGAGCTTGTTTCAATCCATACAATGATTTCTTAAGTTTAAAAACATGATTAGGAGACATAGAGTCTTCAAAACCAGGAGGTTGATGGACATAAACTTCTTCATCTATATAACCATTTAAGAAGGCACTCTTAACATCCATCTGATAGAGAGTGATGTTATGTTGAGTGGCAAATGAAATTAATAGACGAATAGATTCTAACCTGGCCACTGGTGCAAAGGTTTCTGTATAGTCAATCCCTTCTTGCTGACTGTAACCCTGAGCCACCAGTCTGGCTTTGTTTCTTACCACTTCACCTTTCTCACTGAGCTTGTTTCTGAAGACCCACTTTGTACCAATTATATTGAATCCATCTGGTCTAGGAACAAGATCCCAAACATCATTCCTTGTAAACTGATTCAGTTCTTCTTGCATAGCAATTATCCAGTCTGGATCTTCTAGAGCATGATCAACAGAAGTTGGCCCGATCAAAGATACAAGACCTAATTGACAATCTGCATTGTTCTTAAGGAATGCTCTTGTTCTGATTGGGTCATCCTTCTTTCCAAGAATGACATCTTCTGAATGACCAGAGATGAGTCTGGATGATCTTCTGACAGATGGTTCTTCAGAGATGCTTAGACCCTCCAGAGAAGCTGATACTTGATCTTCAGATTCTTTGCTTCTGAGAAGCTCTGCTTCTGATGCGTTGCTTCTTGGCTCAGCAACTTCTGATATATCAATATCACAATCTGCAAAATTATCAAACTGCTTTGGTTTTTCAGAACCAAGCTTATCATCAAACCTGATATTGATTGATTCTTCTACAATCAATGTTTCAGTATTGTATACTCTGTAGCCTTTTGAGCGTTCAGAATATCCAAGAAGGAAACATTTTTGTGCTTTGGAATCAAACTTACCAAGATGATCTTTAGTGTTCAGAATAAAGCATACACATCCAAAAGGATGGAAATATGAAATGTTGGGCTTTCTATTCTTCCACAATTCATAAGGAGTCTTATTTAGAATAGGTCTGATAGAGATTCTATTCTGAATATAGCATGCAGTGTTTATTGCTTCTGCCCAGAAATGCTTAGCCATATTGGTTTCATTGATCATGGTTCTGGCCATTTCTTGCAGAGTCCTATTCTTTCGTTCTACAACTCCATTTTGCTGTGGAAATCTAGGACAAGAGAAATCATGGGCAATACCATTTTCTTTGAAGAATTCTTCAAAGGATCTATTTTCAAATTCACCACCATGATCACTTCTAACCTTTATGATTTTACACTCTTTTTCAGATTGAATCTGAATGCAGAAGTCAAAGAACACTGAATGAGTCTCATCCTTGTGTTTCAAGAATTTTACCCAAGTCCAGCGGCTATAATCATCAACGATGACTAATCCATATTTCTTCCCTCTGACAGATGCTGTTTTGACAGGGCCAAACAGATCAATGTGCAAGAGTTCTAATGGCCTTGAGGTAGAAACAACATTCTTGGACTTGAATGCAGGTTTGGAGAACTTGCCCTTCTGACATGCTTCACAAAGAGCATCTGATTTGAATTTCAGATTAGGGAGTCCTCTGACAAGATCCAGTTTGTTAATCTGAGAAATCTTTCTAAAACTAGCATGACCTAATCTTCTGTGCCAGACCCACTGCTCTTCAGAAACAGACATAAGACAAGTCACCTTCTGACTCATAAGATCTTGCAGATCTGTCTTATAAATGTTGTTCTTCCTCTTGCCAGTAAATAGGATTGAGCCATCCTTCTGATTTACAGCCTTGCAAGACTTTTGATTAAAGACTATATCATAACCATTGTCACTCAATTGACTGATAGATAAGAGGTTATGTGTTAATCCTTCTACAAGAAGTACATTTGAAATGGAAGGAGAGTTACCAGACTTTATGGTTCCAGAGCCAATTATCTTGCCCTTCTGATCTCCTCCAAACTTGACTTCTCTAGCAGATTTAAGTATTAGGACTTGGAAAACAGTCCTTCTTCCCTTCAAGTGTTGAGAACATCTTGAATCCAGGTGACATGACATGTTGAGTGTTATCTTCTTTGTCACCAAGAGAATCTGCAATAGGAATAGACTTTTTCTTTGGTACCCACATCTTCTTGGGTCCTTTCTTGTTAGTTCTCTTCAAGTTCTGGTGGAACTTGGGTTTAGCAAAATATTTAACAGGAGGAACAGAATGATACTTCTTATTCTGAGTTTCATGATATCTCCTAGGTTGTGTCACATGCTTTTTGGTGTGTGTAATGTGAAAGCTTTGTGCATGTGATGTGTGCCTAATATCATGTGAGTGGCCATATTTGAACTCATCATACAAAGGCTTGTATGTGATTTTCATCTTATCAACAGGTTCAAGTTTGTATGGGGTTTCACCCTCATAACCAATGCCTACTCTATTATTTCCAGACACAGCATATATCATAGAAGCTAGCTGACTTCTGCCAATACTTCTAGATAAGAACTTCCTGAAACTTAAATCATATTCTTTCAGAATATGGTTTAAACTAGGAGTGGATTTTTCTGAATCAGAAGGAGATCCAACATCATTGGATAATTTTAAAAGTTTTTCTTTTAATTCAGAATTTTCCAGCTCAAGCTTCTTAGTTTCAAATTCAAATAGCTTTCTCAGCTTTTTGTATTTGAGACTAATCTGAGACTTGTATTCCAGAAGTTCTGTTAGACTGGAAACTAACTCATCTCTAGTGAGTTCAGAAAATACCTCTTCAGAATCTGATTCTGATGTAGATTCTGATCCGTCATCTTCTGTCGCCATCAGCGCACAGTTGGCCTGCTCATCTTCTGAATCATCTTCTGACTCATCCCAGGTTGCCATAAGACCTTTCTTCTTATGAAACTTCTTCTTGGGATTTCTTTCTGAAGATTTGGACATTCACTCTTGAAGTGTCCAGGCTCATTGCACTCATAGCAGACAGCCTTCTTCTTGTCAGATCTTCTGTCATCAGAAGATTCTCCACGTTCAAATTTCTTTGAACTTCTGACGCCTCTGAACTTCCTATGCTTGTTCTTCCAGAGTTGATTTAGCCTTCTGGAGATCAAGGACAGTTCATCTTCTTCTTCAGATTCTGATTCTTCAGAATCTTCTTTTCTTGCCTGAAAAGCGTTAGTGCATTTTTTGATATTTGATTTTAATGCAATAGACTTACCTTTCTTCTGAGGCTCATTTGCGTCCAGCTCAATTTCATGGCTTCTCAAGGCACTGATAAGCTCTTCCAAAGAGACTTCATTCAGATTCTTTGCAATCTTGAATGCAGTCACCATAGGACCCCATCTTCTGGGTAAGCTTCTGATGATCTTCTTTACGTGATCAGCCTTGGTGTATCCCTTGTCAAGAACTCTCAATCCAGCAGTAAGAGTTTGAAATCATGAAAACATCTTTTCAATGTCTTCATCATCCTCCATCTTGAAGGCTTCATACTTCTGGATTAAAGCTAGAGCTTTAGTCTCCTTGACTTGAGCATTTCCTTCATGAGTCATTTTCAAGGACTCATATATGTCATATGCCGTTTCCCTGTTAGATATCTTCTCATACTCAGCATGAGAGATAGCATTCAGCAAAACAGTTCTGCATTTATGATGATTCCTGAAAAGCTTTTTCTGATCATCATTCATTTCTTGCCTTGTCAGCTTTACGCCTCTGGCATTTACTGGATGTTTGTAACCATCCATCAGAAGATCCCATAGATCACCATCTAGACCAAGAAAGTAACTTTCCAGTTTATCTTTCCAGTATTCAAAGTTTTCACCATCAAATACTGGTGGTCTAGTATAACCATTGTTTCCATTGTGTTGCTCAGCAGAGCCAGATGTAGATGGAGTTGGATTTGCTTGAGATTCACCAGCCATCTTTTAATGAAGCGTTTTTCTCTTCCTGAATCTTTTCTAAACACGGTTAAGTGCTTGCACCTTAGAACCGGCGCTCTGATGCCAATTGAAGGATAGAAAAACACTTAGAAAGGGGGGGTTTGAATAAGTGTAGTTTTAAAAACTTGACAGATAAAAATAAATTGCACAGTTATTTTAATCCTGGTTCGTTGTTAACTAAACTACTCCAGTCCACCCCCGCAGAGATGATTTACCTCAACTGAGGATTTAATCCACTAATCGCACGGATTACAATGGTTTTCCACTTAGTCCGCAACTAAGTCTTCTAGAGTATCCTGATCACAACCTGATCACTCCAGGAACAACTGCTTAGACACAAGCTAAGACTTTCTTAGAGTATCCTGACCACCACGTGATCACTCTAATTACAACTGCTTAGACACAAGCTAAGACTTCCTAGAGTATTCTGATCAACACGATCACTCTAGTTACTTACAACTTAATGTAATCTTTCTAAGAGTATTACAATGCTTCTTAAAAGCTATAATCACAAACTGTGATATTTCTCTTAACGTTTAAGCTTAAACTCACTAATATATTACAACAGCAATGTAGTGAGCTTTGATGAAGATGAAGATTCTGAGCTTTGATTTGAACAGAGTTTCAGCAAGTCTTTCAGAGTAATTTTGTTCAGAGTTGTTTTGGTGCAGAATCGTTAACCTTGCTTCTCATCAGAACTTCATATTTATAGGCGTTTGAGAAGATGACCGTTGAATGCATTTAATGCTTTGCGTGTTCCGTACAACTTTGCATTTAATGTTATACGCTTTTGTCAACTACCTCGAGCCTTGTTCACGCTGTGTCTACTGACGTTGCCTTTAATAGCTTCTAACGTTCCTTTTGTCAGTCAGCGTAGCTTGCCACTTGTACTTTCTTCTGATCTGATGTTTGTGAATACAACGTTTGAATATCATCAGAGTCAAACAGCTTGGTGCATAGCATCTTCTGATCTTCTGATCTTGAAGTGCTTCTGAGCGTGATACCATCAGAACTTCAGTGCTTCTGTTCTCTTGTTCTTCTGATGCTTCCATAGACCCATGTTCTGATTCTGCTTCGACCATCTTCTGATGTCTTGCCAGACCATGTTCTGATGTTGCATGCTGAACCATTTGAGACAAAGCTTCTGAGCGCTGATTTATGCATACTCTTTATATATTTCCTGAAAAGGAAATTGCATTGGATTAGAGTACCATATTATCTTAAGCAAAATTCATATTATTGTTATCATCAAAACTAAGATAATTGATCAGAACAAATATTGTTCTAACAAGAGCAAGTAAAGCAAATAAATAAACACCTAAAGAAAAAGAAAACAGACAAGAGCTAGGACTTACTTTCTTTAGAGTCCCTAGAAGAGTCTCCAACTGTCGCAGTAGGAAATTTTGAGATTAAGTTATTGATTAACTTAACTCGGGTGAGCAAGATTCGCCACAAAACTTTATTGTTTCCAACAAAGGAAAAAGGAATATATCGATAAAACCCTAATAAAATATCTAGGTATGGAAGTAAATTAAGCAAGGGGAAGGTATTAGCACTCCTCACGTCTATGGTACTCCACATGATCCACTCTTGTCGTTCTAATCAATGGGTGTGTATATCTATAACTTAATTGCTAATGGGGGAGTGCATGAATGGTTGAATTAAGGAAAAAAAGAAAAGGTTTTTATTATTGAGCTCGCTAGGGTCTTGCAACCTTGTGCCTACGTATCCTCGTGGTGCAATGAAGAAGTCAGAGTTTTGTAGTTTGTCTTAAAAAGGTTTTGTTTGTTGGTGTTTTTTATGGATGATGTTAAGTTTGCATTCTAACAGTTAACATTTACCACTCGACCGTTGGAGACTAACGTGTTGTTGTATTATGTAGAATGGAGTTAACATATCCTTTTGAAAAAGTTTTAAAGAGAAAAGCCCAAGAGGGAAAAAAGGATTTGGATTTGGATTTTGTTTTGGTTAGTATAACTATTCCAAGAGGCTCGTTGAAACAAGGGATACTTGAACATTTCCTCCTTTACTTTTGAAAGTGTTTGAGATACGATTAAGTGTTTTTGGGTTTTTGATTATGAAAATGTTTTAGCCTTAAGAGAATGCAATGCTAAAGAAGGAAACAAAATCTATTGGGAGACTTAATCCTAATTGTTGTCATGCCATGATGGACTTAAAATTGAGTTTTTAGGAGGGAGGATTAACCTAATGTTGTCACGATTGGGCTAAAAATCCTAAAGTCTAACTCAAATTCACCCTTAATCAAATAGTAAGTTTGAATGAAAACCTAAGGGAACATGTGAAGAACACAAGTAATGATCAAGCATCAATCAAAACACATGGTCCAAAGTGGACTACACAAGTTCAAAGACAAGTATCAAAACCCTAAATAAAAGAGATGACTTATCCTCCATGTAAAACTTAAATATTTAAGATGAACACTTATCATAAACAACTATCAAGCCAAGACAATTATAAGCAAGTAGTCATGAAAGAAAGTGAGGTGCATGATCAAGACATAAACATACCAAGCCAAACATCAAAGCCAAGTAATGAAGAGATCAAAGATCGGAACCAAAAACTTACAACTTGAAACATGCCACAAAATAATCAAGGGAAAATCAAAATCAAACAACAAGTGTAAAAGACAAAGCATGAATTATCTTAACATGGTGAGAACAAATAAAACCCTAATGAGGATCAACATGACTAAAATTAAGGATGGACAAGAATTAAGCATGTGGGTTCATTTTACAAGTCAAAAACATGATTTTTAATGAAAATGCAAGCCATGCATCGATGCGTGGCTCTTATGCATCCACGCATAATGAACCAAAAAAAGAAGAAAAAAAAGCTTCTGCCTGCTGGAGGTCGATGCATAGCTAGCTATGGATCATCGACGCATAGTGAACCAGGAAAATGAAAAAAAAGCTTCTGGAGGCTAGAGGTCGATGCATAGGTGGCTTTGTGTCGACGCATACTATGCAGTTTCATCATCTTCGTGAAAACTAAACAATGCCAAATTCCAACTTTCTCCTTTTTTCACCAAAACCAAAAGGTGAATATAGCATTTCACTTGAAATTTCATGAGGATTCCAAATATGGCATTTAATTTTAATGAAACTCAAAGAGTAACACTGTATTAAGGAAAAACCCAAAAATACCTAGAAAACTCAAAGTGAAATTAAATAGCATACACACATGATAAATGTCTAGAAGCTTAGGGCTTTTGATCCTCACATCATGAAAAACATATTTGTAACAAGAATGGATGAAAATGATGCTCAAATGTATGAGTTTAAGTGTAGAAATTACCTATTGGAGTAGGTCTAATGCCTCTTTAAAATTTGTTGCAGATGCAAAATGACGATGCCTACAACTTCCTTGGACCCCTAAGAACACAATGATGTGCTTAGTTTTCCTTGAGATGGTATTGTTCTGACCAAGTCAACTTGCAAGTGAGAAACGTTAGAGTTGGATTATGTTGATTATGGTTTTATAGATGGGAAATTTCGCATACACAAGTTTGGTTATGATGTATTGATGGTGATACAATGGAAAAAACACCAAGAACTTGGAGGATTTGAAAATTTGGATTTCAAGCTTGTTTAATGGAATTTTGAGAGAGATTTTTTGTGTAAATTCTGGTGGATTGATGTCTTGAGCTTGGCTCTCTAATTATAAAGGTCCTTAGGAGGGTTTGTGATTAGATGAAATGAGTTTGATCAAGGTTTGGTTGAGTTTGAAAATTTGAAATTTCATGAGTGGCATGGTTCCAAGGCAAAACTTTAAGCTTTTTAGGGTGGCTGAGGAGATTAGGGGCAGTGCAAGAGTGTGATTAAGAGCAAGGATATAGTGTGATCAGATGCAAATCTTATTTATGACTAAACTTATTTTTAAAGTTAACTTTTGCAAATATGGAAATGGAGATTTATGAAAAAATGCTCCAGAAATGGCATGGAACTTAGACATAGTCTTAAACACTTGTGTAATGCCTCAAAGGATTGTGTAAAACATGCTTATTGTTGAGGTTTAGAAGAAACCTAGACCTGTAATAAAAGATCTTGAGGTATGGCATATGTTTGGGCATGAAATGTGACATGAACTTGAATAAAAAATCAGCTATGGTATGCCAACTTCTGCTCTTCGATTCTCCTAGCTCAAGTAAGATAAATTCAAGATCTTGGATTATTTGGAAAGAGGATATAATACTTTACAACTTTCATGTTGATCACTTTCATTGAATCATCTTGGATCATGAAGAAAACTAGCCATTAAGATCAATATTGTAATAGAAAATACATTCTGGGTATTTGGCCATTTCCACAATTTTGAAACCTCAACTTTAGCACTTCATATCTTCCAATTTCCATGAGATTTTTGGATTATTCTTTACATAACAATGAAGTATGTAATGTCATCTTTAAGTACATCTCTTGACCATAAAGTCATGCACTTGGCAAGGTCAAAGCAGTTAGAAAAACTTCTAAATGTTGATATTTTTCAACAACTTGAAACACCAACTTTGGTCATCAATTTAAACACCTCTAAGGATCCTTTTGACTTCAAATCTTTTCACCATATTGAGATATGCCATGAAACCTTTTGAGAGAGCCCTTGTTTGCAAATTTAGGATACTTGAGGAAGTTATAACTTTGAGAAGTTGGCTAAATGAACATGAGTTTTTGGTACTTAGAAAAAAAATTCCAAAACCCTTATTTTGATCTTTTGCTTGGTTTTCTTGATTAGGCTTCCTCAAATGCACACATCAGCCATATTTTCATGATTCTTGACTTAAGAAGTCCATGGTTGACAAAAAATCTAAGTCAAACTTTGGCTTTGAGTAGTTGGTTTTGTATCGGATGAATCAAGTGATTTTTTAACCAATTGGAACCTTGTGGTCATGAAGTGATGTTGGACACCTTGAGACACTTTAAAGGCCAATGAAATGATATTCTTAAAGATCCCCTTGAGTATTGTACCTTGATGCTCAAACCCCTATCCTGATTTCATCTAATGAAAGCCAAAATCTTAATTCATTTCTAACATCTGATGGACCAATGATGAAGCTGTAGCACTAAGGAAATTTCGAAAAAGATTATGATCCTTCTGCTTTGATGATGATGATAAATCAAGTCTCGGAGAGGCAAATCATTCCCTTTAAATGGGGAAAACCAAAATCACAAGAAATATATGACCCCATGCTTTTAGAAAACCAATAATATGAATGATTATGATTGTCAGGACCTACTGATAGATGCATATGAAATGTGAAGCAATAAGCCAATTATGGTTGAAAACAAGAAGACAAATTTTAGGGTGCAACAACTGCCCATATTTAATCATCTTGAACTTGAAGGTGAGATTGTCGCTTAGCCTTTCGAACATTCAAGGTGTAATGGGATGAAATACTAAAAGAGTCACAAAAATTTTCTTGAAGAGCAAGTGTGGGTGATATGCGCTGGGGGAAGAAATTTTGTCAGGCTTTTTTGGCGAATGAGTTTGAATGGTAAGGACTTGTAACGTAATAATTGTGCTAATACAAGATGTTTTTGTAATTAGGCGTGAGGGCTGGAGATTAACACAAACGAGTGTTTAATGAATTAGAGACACAAAAAGTGTTTAATGAAAGAGAAACTCGCGAGTGTTTAATGAAAGAGAGACAGGACACATGTTTTAATGAAAGAGAGAGACACGATGAATGTTTAATAAAAGAGAGACACGACGAGTATTTAATGAAAGAGAGACACAACAAATGTTTTAATGAAATAGAGACACAATGAGTGTTTTAATGAAAGAGAGACACAACGAGTGTTTAATGAAAGAGAGACACGACGAGCATTTTAATGAAAGAGAGACTAGACGAGTGTTTTAATGAAAGAGAGGCACGACAAGTGTTTTAATGAAAGACAAACAAAAAAGTATTTTAATGAAAGAGAGACACAAATAATGTTTAATGAAAGAGAGACACGACGAGTGTTTTAATGAAAGAGAGACACGATGAGTGTTAAATGAAAGAGAGACACGAAGAGTGTTTAATGAAAGAGAGACGCGATGAGTGTTTTAATGAAAGAGAGATACAACGAGTGTATAATGAAAGAGAGACACGACGAGTGTTGAAGAGGAAGTCTTTTGAGTGAAATATCTCAAGAAATCTGTTGAAAATATCAACTGGAGATTTGTAGGGATAACACCGTCTGGCTTATGCTATGCATGTTTGAATTTTACCATGATGTAATGATCCTTTTTACGGAATATGCTACGCATTTTGGTAGATGCAATGTAATGATGATTACTATATGCAAGATGTGTTTCAGATGACTGAGCTTTTTGGTATGAATATGATGTGGGGCCTAATGTTTTCTGTTACGAGGATCAAAGCCATGCTTTTAGTATTTGATATGAAAGTGGTATACCAATGAAGATTGGATTTTTTTCAGAAGAAGACTCATGAAGATTGGAGCTTTCATTTTGTAGGTTTTCCTTTAAGGTGGAACAATGAAAATTGGGTTTTATCTTTTTTGAGGAGGTGGACCAATGAAGATTGGGTTTGTATGTTATGCTAGATGATATAAAAGGCATGAGCAAAGCCACATGATTGATGCATGATAATGGCTTAATGCGATGACTGTCTCAACAAGACTTCTGTGGTGATTTGTATGTGGTTGAAACAGGGAAATGTTCTAAAAGGTTAAGGGATGTGCTTAGCATGATTCCCCGATAATTGTTATGAACTTCACAATTTTTACATAAGACAAATCCTGTTTGAATAATTTCGAAAGTGAGGGAAAGCGAATTCCCCTGCATAGTGTACCCTGCCCCAGTCTGTAGGCATCCTGAAAGAACTTTCCCTAAGAGGGAATCTGAAACACTTATACCATAGTAGTTTGAGATAATTTTCCCCAGTGTCTTGAACTTTATTATAGTGCCCCTGATTGAATTGTGTTGGAAGTTATTACACGATATCTAAAGTGACTTCTTCTGATTACCAGGCTCTTTAAGAGGTTGGTCAAATCTCGAGGTCACTGCCCAAGACTAATCCTTGAAGAGATTTTTCAACGTGACTTCCCTAGATTAGCCACAACTTAATAGAGTCTTTAAGTGTTTTGTCCCTACGGATAACTAAGTTTCTTCACTGATACTCATTATGCAAGTTCTCTTGATGTCAAGCGCTTGTTTGTAAGCAGAAAAATGTGCTTGTTTGTCAAACAAAAGGGTGACAAGGGAGATGAAAGGGTTTTGACTTGGATGGAGATAATAGAGATTAGAAGGGTTTTTGGAGAAGTTAAAATGTGTTGTATCGACCATTGATGAATGGAGGAAAAAAGGATAAAGATGAATCGAAGAAAGAAGGAAGATGATTAGGGGTTCTTGGGAGGAAAATAGAGAGAAAGAAATGAAAGAATATATATATATATATATATATATATATATATATATATATATATATATATATATATATATATATATATATACTTATGTTTTTTTATTATAATATATTATATTTTACATAGAGAAGATTAAGTCATTTATTAAGTATTTTAATTTCTTTTGTAACATTCCAATCGAACCTTTATTTCTTCTGACTTTCCTTTCCAATCTTTCCTTCCACTTTCTTTTCTTTAATTTTCTCTTCTCATCCAAACATTCAAACAAAGCAATTAAGATATACTAAAACTTTGGTCTTTCCCTTCTCATCCAAACAATGCATTAATTTATATTTAAAACTTTGATCATACTGTAATGGAATAGATATTAAATTAGAGAACAGAATCCAGCAGAAAAAGAACACACCAATTGTTCCCCCACTTATCATGTGCATAGATTCATCTATTCTTCTTTTTCATATATTATCATCTTCTTTTATTCTTTGATTCTTCAATCTCTCATTTTTAGATAAAAAATAAACACATAGACAGAGGCATGTGAATGTTGGGAGACTGCTAACTTTTTGAGATATAAATTTTTTTGACTAATGTTTTAGATTAGGTCCTGCTTATATACCTATGTACTTTCAATGTCAGAAAATCAGTGGGGTAATTAAGTTAATTAAAATAATTATATACTAATCATCTTCCATAGGAAAAAGATAGTTTAACCTTCCCCACTAGATGACAAGGGTTGCCAATGTAACCCTTCACATGAGGAGCTTCGACAACTTTGTTTTCCTCTATTACATTATCTATAAGAACATGGTAAGATTCTTAATCTTTCACCTTAATCATGTTAATAATTATGTTTTTATTATCTTCTCTGACAATATTGCTAATGAATATTATTGATTCCACTTGGAAAAACATTCTAAATTTTGAAAATAAATAAATTAGTACCGTTATATTTTTTTCATGTGATTTACATATTATAAATTCAGTCCAAAACACAATAAGAAATCATTCAAATATTGACTTATTTTCTAACCATGTTGATTATTAGAAGATGTTAACAATTTTTTTATGTCTTCAAAGGCATATAGATAGGAATTAGTTGAAACAAAAATTAATTAAGAGTCTGTTTAACACTGAGAAACATGTAACAAATCCAAATAATATTTTAACGTGTCATTGATGATTGACTTGGTCAACATATCAGTTGCATTCTCTGAAGTATATATGAACTTTTTCAAGTAGTATATATTTTGATGCAAGTAATTCTTTGATCTTGTGAAACCTTACACAAATATGATTGGTGCTAACATGATACACCTGATTGTTTTTAAAATAAATGGCAATCTGACTATCATAATGCAAACACTCCACCTTATTCAACACCCACTTCTCTCACCAATCCTGTAAGCCCCAAGGCTTGTTTTACAACTTCATCTGCTGCCATGTACTCTATTCAATTGTTGACAAGGCCAATATGAATATAACCGATGCTTTTAAACACATATGTCATTCTTCTAAAATAAAGTCAAACTCCCGTGTACACCTTCTATCATCCATATCACTAGCAAAATCTTAATAAACATATCCTACAACCGAGGGATCACCCTATTCACTATTAATTAAAATAGAATGACACATTGCACTCTTCAAGCGCCTAAATATTCACTCGATTGCTTCCTTATAATGCTTTCCCTATTTTGATATAGAGTTAAAAACTTGACTTACAACTCTTGTAAAAACCTGGTTTAATACAGACCATAACATACATTAAACAAACAACATCGACATAAAGAACTTTTGACATTAACTGATCCCTTGTGCATATGTCTTCTAATCCAATAAAATTTTAAAGTGATTCACCAATGAAGTACTCACAATCTTCGAATTACCCATGGCAAACCTGTCTAAGAACCTTTTCAATAAAGATTTTTTGAGAGCGCCATTACTTTCTAGCACACCTATCCTTGTGAATTTCTATACCAAAAAAATTCTTATCCATACTTAAGTATTTCATATCAAACAACATGATTTTCAGTTCATTAACATCATGTAAATGATTAGCAACAATCAACTCATAATCAAGACTCCTTAAATGTAATAGTTATACTCACAACTTTTGTAGTCAATCTGAAACATGTATGAGTCAAAGTGCTTGTAACATTGCCTTAGAGACTTCTTTAAACCATACAAATACCTCTTCAATCTGTAAACTAGTATGCCATGTCAATTGTCTTGAACCACTATAGCTGCTCTAATTAAATTTGATCATCTAGATTACTATGAAGAAATCATGTCTTCACATCCCGATTTTCTACCAAAGCTAACACTTCATTGATAGAAGTATGTTTGACGATCGGAGAGAAATTATTATCATAGTTAATCGCCTTTGGTTATAAGTACTTATTTGTTATAATACAAGCATTGAACTTTTCCCCTTATTTTTATCTTACTACCGACTTTCTCTTGAACACCAATTTATAGTTGATGGCTATTTTCCTCTTAGGAAATTGAACAAGCTCCTATATTTGATTTTTCTTCAAGGACTTTATCTCATCTACCATTGTACCCATCAACTTATCTTTCACCTGGATAACTATAGCTTCTAGAAAGGTGGAAGGGTCTTCAGAACTAGTAAGAAATGCACATGTTGCAAGTCTTCATACCCATATATTTCTGGTGGCTTGGTTGAACAATGCTCTCTTTCATGTACAAGAATATAATCATATACCCCACCTAAAACTTTAGGGCCGTGATCAATTTCAAAATCAGAGCTTTGTTTCTCTTGTGGCTCATACACTACATGCATATTGTTCAATGGTGGTGGATCACCATCCATTGAAATCACCTATTTATTGTAAGTTTCACCTTTAGATACTGACACATTTATTGCAATTGAGTGTCTCAAAAATATTTGCTCAAAAAAATAACATTGTTGCTTATCATCATATTTTTTATAAGATCCTATAACTTATACCTCTTTACACATTCTGTGTATCCAAAAAAGACACACGTCTTTAACTTTAGATCAAGTTTGGGTCGATCTTCCCAGGATATATGCACATAATTTAGACACTAAAAAAATAAATTTTTAAAGATCAATATGATTACCTGCTCATACCTCATATGGAACCTTCCCTTCCAATGAAGTTTGTGTTGACATCTTTATAAGATAGCATGCCATGGTAACTGTCTCTTCCTAGAAACTTTTTGATAGTCCAGTATTTAATAAGAAACATCTTGCCCTTTTAGTTAGAGACCTATTTGTTCTCTCTTCCACGCCATTTTGCTATGGTGTCTTACGAACTAAGAAATACTTTTAAATACTGTGTTTCACATAACCTCTTGAAATTTGAACCAATGTACTATGTCCCATTATAAGACCGCAAATACTTTATTTTTCTACTTGTTTTATTATTTATCTTTGCATTCCATAACTTGAATTTGGTCAAGGTTTCATATTTATGCTTTAAGAAATACATCTAAACCTAGTGATAAAAATATCTATGAAAGTCATAATATACTTGGAACCACCCATCGAAACGTCTTTGTTAGACGCTCACACAACAGAATGCACTAAGTCTAAAATTTCCTCTAGTTTATGCTTTTCGGCCTTAAACCAAACACAATTTTTTCCCAAGTACACAATACTCATCTTACAAAAACCCTTAAATAGACTCAAGTTATGTAATATCACCTACAACAACATTCCCCAATAGTTTGTAGATGTCACTTGCAGTCTTGCTCTCATTACAATAAAGGCATCCTTGTTAACCTTCATTATATCCATATCTCCATAAGACCTGTAGGAGAAACCACTTGATTGTAGAGTACATAGGAAAATTAAG
Organism: Vicia villosa; assembly: GCF_029867415.1. NCBI lineage: Eukaryota > Viridiplantae > Streptophyta > Magnoliopsida > Fabales > Fabaceae > Vicia > Vicia villosa. Next base: position 146,880,909 of record NC_081180.1, read on the forward strand.
TTCTTTCTTAATTCTTAAATATACTTGACATCAATCAATGTTCGCACGCCATCATCATCCATGGACATTTTAATTTGTCCTATTCTAGTGATAATTAATTCTTTATCATCATCCAAATAAACGAATCCAAAATTACCCGACCTGAATGTAGTAAATTATTTCCAACGTGACATTATGTGGTAAGAGCAACATTGTATATATGCTTCACTTCCAGAACCATTCGTTTGAACCACGTTTGTAGAACTCGATGAGTTCTGATTTTTGTTTGGACATTCCCTTTTCCAATGCTCAATCTATTTGCAATTATAACACTCATCTATTTTTCGATTATTGGATTTAGACCTCTTATTTTAAAAACCTACTTTACCATTGTTACACCCATGATCTTGACCCCCCTCACATACAGAACATCGCCTTAAGTTCCTTCCTTTATACTTTGTCTCCTTTGAGAATGACAAAAAAATGTAGCAGTATTCACATCAAGCCTGATAGTGTTTTTCCCGTAGGTAAGAATAGTCATCAAGTCGCCCTAAGAACTTAGTAACGAGCATACCAATATAATTTCCTTATCTTAGTCATCAATCTTCACCCCAGGCCTCACCATATCAATGATTACATTGTTGAAGGCATTGACATGTTGTTGCAAATCAGATTCTTCCTACTTCTGCAAACGGTATAGTCATTGTTTCGCGAAAAATGTGTTCATCAGTGCCTTTGATATATAATGGTTCTCCAATTTGTCTCAAACCTCCTTAGGCAACGTTAGGCCCCGGATATGATACATTACCTCGTCTAAAACATACAGAAGAATCAATTCAATTGCCTTCTTCTTCATCTCTGCCTAATCGACATCCTCTATATCCAGGGTCAGCCCAATCAATTTGGAGGCCCTGTTTTAATTTAAAAATGGGCTTAATTTTTTAGAAAATATATAATTGTAATAATTAAAAATAACATATCAAAATTATAATTGTATATTAACCAATCAAAACACCCAAAAATCGAAGTATTATTTAATTTATAGATTATTTTAAATAATTTTTATAATTTTAATTTTTTTACCTAATTATAAAAGAAATTAGACCCCTAAAGTTTGAGGCCCGGTGCTGTAGCACACTCTACACTTATGTAGGGCCGGGCCTGTCTATGTCGATCTGTTTTGTCTCGCATGGGCCTTCTAGAAACTTTGTCGAGTCAACAAAATCATTAACCCTCCTTTTTCATAATCCAAAATTACTCATCTTATCTTATTGAACCTTGTCACTTCAAATTTTGCACCAGAATTAGTTGCCATCAAATACCAATTTTAGAACAGTAATCGCTATAAAAGATTAAGAAAAACAAATGCAAAATATAATGAACATGATCGATCATTATAAACGTAATTTGGTCAATGATGTCTACCTCTACGATTATAGAACAACTCTAGCTCTCTTGATTTTTGTCAAATAATTAGGATTACAATGTTACAATATATATATATATATATATATATATATAGGGATATTCTTATTCCAAGAGTAAGTTATAAAGACTTACTCCTCATCATGATCATTGATTCTTTTCAATCTAATGGTTAAAATTAATAAGTAATTCAATGTAGAGAGAGAAAAATAATATTCATTAATTTTAACCATTAGATTGAGAATAATCAATGGTCATGATGAGAAGTAAGTCTTGATAACTTACTCTTGGAGTATGAATATCCCTCCTCTCTCTCTCTCTCTCTCTCTCTCTCTCTCTCTCTCTCTCTCTCTCTCTCTCTCTCTCTCTCTCCTCTCTCTCTCTCTCTCTCTCTCTCTCTCTCTCTCTCTCTCTCTCTCTCTCTCTCTCTCTCTCTCTCTCTCTCTCTCTCTCTCTCTCTCTCTCTCTCTCTCTCTCTCTCTCTCTCTCTCTTCTCTCTCTCTCTCTCTCTCTCTCTCTCTCTCTCTCTCTCTCTCTCTCTCTCTCTCTCTCTCTCTCTCTCTCTCTCTCTCTCTCTCTCTATATATATATATATATATATATATATATATATAACTGCTTAGTTGTTCTTGAATTTAAAATGAATCAAATTTTAAATAAAAAAAAGTTTGTATCAAACTCGACTCGAGATTCGAACTGAGCCGAATCGAGCCGAGTCGAGACGAGTATTTCTAATCTTACTCCTAAACATCTATTTGATTGAGAGTGAGTTGAGAGGAAAGTAAATAATATTTTATTTAAATATGTTTAGTTTCAATTTATGAGAGGAGAAAAGCAAAATCTCTACTAAACAACTAAACTATGTACTCATGTTGAAGACATTCAAAGTGGAATGAACATTTTTTATTGTAATTATATATTGACATTATTATTATTATTATTATTATTATTTTGTTTATTTATGTACATTTAAAACTAACATTATTAAAATTTGAAAGATTCATAGCAACTCAAAAACAATCATATAAAAGTAAAAATTACTAACAGAAAATGAGTCACAAAATTTAGGGTTTCAATTTTCAAAAATATAAAACATTGAAGATGATCTACAAATTTTCAATAGTCAAATTGAGAGGAAGAGATTACTTCAAATATAAAACATAGTGTGTATAAATACTTTGAACAATAAACCTTGAACTTCATCACATCTTTGCTCTTCTTGATTTTCACTTATCCTTGATTTTCACTTATCTCACGTACTTTATATGTGTTGTTAGAAGAAAATCTTATCATTTTATCTTATTTTATATATTCATATATGTTACTATCTTATAGTATAATAATTTCCTTAAATTATATATCATTTTCTTTACATATTTTCTTTGATATCTCATACTCCCTCCGTCCTATAATGAGTGACCCAATTGGAATAATTTAGTGTCCCAAAATGAATGACCCATTTCAATTTTCAATAATTTTTTTCCTATTCTACCCTCTAATTAATTAAACTTTCACAATTTTCAATACATGATTAGGGGTGTTATGGTAAAAATGTTATTCTCTCTCTTACTTTTTTACACTTTTCTTAATATGTATGAAATGATGGGCTGGGTCACTCATTATCGGACGGAGGGAGTATCATATATATTTGGATAGGCAGGAGACCCAGTCAAAGGCACTATGTAGATTTCAAGATTTTGTTTACAAAGATATAAGAAGCTGTCTTGAACCTTGATTACGTAACACGTGTCTAATTGGTATCAAAAGTGGGAAATAAATTCAAACCGTACTTGGCTTAAAAGATACCCCCATCCATAAATAAATAAACACTAACTGTACAAAGGAACAAATCTATAGCAGCAATTGAATTATAAAATAAGCATCAGAGAATCCATGTGAGTGGGTGAGAAGAATAGCAGTGGTCCAGTCCAACTACTGAACCCTAGATAGAGGAATCAAAGTCCCATCTCTTGTTCATCATTGGTTCAGTATTTCTCCATACATGTTTCTGCCCTATCACATTATTTCTTCAATAATAATAATAATAATATAACAATATAAGATGGGACATGTCTATGCCGTATAAAGTCTTTTGTGATTATCCATATATACTTCTACACATCCACTTACTTCCATTCAGCCTTCAATTTCTTTTTTTTTTTAAACTTACTAATGTGCTTTCTAGTACTACTCAATTTTTTAGGTATTTCCTAACTTCTAGGTGATGGAAACCTTGCTTTTACCATGAGTAAAACCTAGGGCAACATCTTCATTTGGGGTATCATATGTTTCTAGGATTTTGGGTTTCAGTTTGTAAAATTAATTTTAGTCTAAAAGGTGTTTAAGTGGATTGATTCATGATAAAAGCTAGTATTTATACTAGAGGAATTAAAATGAGCTAGGTCATTTGAAACCGGCTTAAAAGTCCGATAACATATAAAAATAACATTAAAGTTTGAATTTTATAAATGTTTTTTTGGTCTCATCTTAAAAATTCAGCTACACATTAGAACTAACTAACTTGTATGGTTCATTCTGTCTGATCCCTACAACTAAGATTTATAATGTTTATTCTAATTTTCATATTATTACATTCCAAATTCACACGTAGAATTGTTACACTTCATTAAATTTTATTTTTATATTTAAAATTATACATTAATAAAATCAAATTAATATTTAAATATTAAATATTAAATATTTTACTTTAAAATTTTCTCATATTAATTTGTGAGATGTATGTTATTTATGTATTATTTTGAATAATTTTAAATTTGTACTGTATTTAAAATTATGAAAGATTATTTTTTTTAAAATAGTACATAATAATATATTATAATTAAAACAATATATTTTATAAAAATAATAAATAAATAGTCCATTTAAATTGAATAGTCTACATTCAATCTAGTCTCGAATAATATATTTTAAATTCATATTATAATTGAGTCTTTTTAACCCTACCTTTAAAATAATAGCATGTTTTGACAACTTTAATTCATATGAAAATAAGATTACTTAGGACTCATTTATTATAATTTTTTATGAAAAATAATTCAAAATGGCTTCTTATTTATTTTAAATCAAAACAAAATTATTAAAACATAAATTAACTTTTTACTATAAATTATTTAAAATAATTTTTAATATAGAACTGTTTTGAATAATTTTTTTATCAAAATGTATAATATATTAAAAATAATTTCAAGTAAACACTTATTTTAGAAAATAGAGAGTTAATTGTTCAGAGATATTTCTGAAACAATAATATTAAATAATTATTTTTGTGATTTTAACTAATATTAGAATCAAAAAAAAAAAAACTCTAGATTTTTTTCTTATAAGTAAAGCTGGTTCATTTAATTATGTAAACAAAAGTGACATGTCCTCTTTCGAGGAATGTGAAATGCAGGATAAGCACTATGTTAAGAAGTTAATTACACAATGAAAAAAGGTCGGTGATAGAATGCAAGAGTTTAAGCATATTGGGAACTGAGTTTTCATACCAAATTCATATAACCATGACATGGGAAATTGAATAAAGATGGAGACAGCTCATTTTTCTCTCTTCACTTTAAACTGTTCCTTTAATTACCCTTTTGGTGATAACTTTGTTCATATGCATTTCTGTATTATTATTGGTTTACCTAAAACAAATTTATGTTAGGGAATCATGTGTTTATGCTTTTCCACGTGTTTATAGTTGATAAGTTGGTCATTGGATGAGGTTTTTGGCTATTATAAAATGTGATTAAAGTGAAAGAAATTAGGTTGCTCACATGCACAAGATAATATCACATTGACCAATAAAAAATGAGCTAATGGAACAAACCACATGATGGATGGTGGCTTGACCATATTTCTGGTGATATAAGTCAGTGTATTATATAGAGTAACTGTTGTTATCATTAACTAATATTGTATGTATGTAGAGGAGAGAAAGAGACTATATGACCAAAGAAGATCATTTTGGCAGAAAAGGAAAAGGATGGATAAATATGTGCTTTTACTAATTGTAGATAATAGATATTGGTAGTATGGTGGCATGAGGGGACACAAATGTGAAAAGAAAAGAAAAATACATATGTGGTATTTATATATGCAAACACAAGTTTTATTAGCCCAATTCACGTGATTAATAACATTTAGTCTTGTTAGATTAATTAGGTAAGTAGTAAGGAATTTTTTCGGCTATCGCATGTATGTCCTTTGAAACCTAAGTGTAAATGGTTCCTTTGAAACCTATATCATTCAAGTCACATTGACTTATAGTATCAGAAAATATATTAGTAATATGTAGTAATAATTAGAGTTAGGGGATTTAATAATATTGAAATCCTCATATATACAATCCAATCAATATTATTAGAGTTGTTAAAATTAGATATCATAAAATAAGTAACATACTCTTTAAAATGAGAATGAAATGCGTATACGCATGTGAGTCTACAAATATTAGGAGTATTAATTCATTACTACATATAACACATATAATAATAGTTGAGAAAGAGATATAACCATGGTTGATGGTCACTATAAAGTAGTGTGTAGTTGCAAGTGCGATACTTACAACCACAGTCTATTGGTTGCGGTAATAAATTAGAAAATAGGCTACATATCATCACTATTCTAATATACAATTGTAGTGAAAAACCTACAGGTCATGAGTTCAATACTCACTAACGTTATTTTTATATCTTTATCAATCTGGATAACGCGCTAGATATAACCACAGTTGAAATCTTTATCAATCTGGATAACGCGCTAGATATAACCACAGTTGAAAGAACCAGCAGTGGTGAAATAATTTGTAAGTTTTTAAATATAATTTTTTTGATTTACAAAATTCCCAATTTTTGTACCTGTATTTTTATGAAACATAAATAGATTAGAAATAGTAACATGAACCATTTTTTGAATCAAACTCATTATTGACAACTAAAATGGCTGAGAAATAGTATTACATCAAAATCAAATTTTGCATTAAGAACTAAAAATTGATATTATATCAAAACCTAAATGGCACAAACAACATACAATAAATTGTAACATCATTACATCATATAACATCTACGACGTGAAGAACGTCTTTTGTCTCTTGGTGTCTTGACTTTAAACACCTATAATTTTAAATAGTAATATTTATTAGTAAATAACCTTAGAAATTATAACATACAAAAAATTATGAATAAAGAATAAAAAATATTTACTTGTTAATTTTCTCATATACCTTCTTCATGAGCGTTACGAATAGCATGCATATCATCTTTCAACTACTTCATATGAAGTAGGCACTTGTGTTGTGTAAGAAGGAATCAAAAGAATATCAAAATATAAATAATAATTTTAATCACTATGAGGAATGTGTTTTCCTTATAGAATAACTGACCATCTTTTTTCAGAAGGGTTAGTCACATAAAACACTTGTTTTGCTTGGATAGCCTTGATGAATAGTTCGGTCATATCAGTTGCCCTTGCTTAGGTCAATCCCAGTGAATCCTAAATTATCAATTTGTACACCAATGTTATTGTCAACCCACTTCCATTTAAATAAAGAAACTTTAATAGGGGTTCATTCCATCCTTGGCAAGGCAAAGCCTAAGGTTTCTTGCGGTAAGGCCAAAATCCAGAAACGACGAATCAATTTTTTCCATAACACTTGATTTATTGAATTGGAAAGTACCTTTGAATTATTGGCAAGTACCATAACACTTTAGCGGTAGGGCGCTTCTTGCTAACATCGTCATAGTCATCCCCACTGTTGTCATTCACCTTGTAGCGCGACTCACCATATTTCAGATATTGATCCAATTTTTCATAGTCTTTCCTGTATAATATGCAATCATTATGACATATATGTATTTTGATATACTCTAAACCCACTCGACACAGTATATTCTTGGCCTCATAACAACGATCCAACAAATTGTTATCTTATGGTAGCATTTGTTTAAGCAAATCAAGCAATTACGTGAAACTTTTATCCATTCACCCGCTTTTTCCTTCATATTAAACAATTTTAACACCACAAACAATTGTGTAAAAATTGTGCACCCCTTATATAAAGGTGAATCCTTGTCACTAAATAAAGTATCATAAATATGAGCATTACTAAAAGAAGATTCTCCAATATCACATATCATCTAGTCTTCCATCCATATCTTCATCAACTTCACGTCTTTGTGACATCGCACTTTGATTTTTATCCACTTCACCATGCCACGTCTATAATTTATAATTTTGATGAATTCCATCATGACATAGGTGATGGAATATTTCTTTCTTTGAATTTTTTTGGATATTCCTGCAAATAACACAAGGATAATAATCGAGACCATTATTATTGCGAAGATATTGTTTTGCGTATTCAAGGAATTTAAGAACTCATTTCTCATACACTAGATCTAATCTATCATCTTTCATCCAACTACGATCCATACTAAATTCTGAAATTTATATCAACAGCTTGTAGAATCATTCAATCATAACCATATAAAAACAATTCCAATATCACTCAATCACAACAACACTAATGTGAATGGCACACTAATGCTTACACACACATACTAATATGATTTTATACAACAATACTCTCACATATGCTTGCAACTACATACATTCCTCAACATACTAGAGGTTCATTCATAAGTTACTTATATCATTATATACAACAACACTCTGACATATACTTGTAACTACCTACATTCCTCAACATACTAGAGGTTCATTTACAACTTACTAATATGGTTATATATACAATAACACTCTCACATATGCTTGCACCTACCTACATTCCTCAACATAATAAAGGTTTGTTCACAACTTACTAATATGATTATATACAATAACACTCTCACATATGGTTGCAACATTCTACATTCCTCAACATACCAGAGGTTCATTCACAATAATATAACATTTAACAACACCAACACCAAAAAAATCAACAAGAATGGTGATAAAGGTGATAAAATAGAGAACGTACCATAAATTGAAGACGATGATTATGATACCAATAAGAGGAACACCAAAATAGCTTCTTGAAGTTTGGACGTTCCAAGATGAAGTTTGGTTTCATTTTTTATTCTATATGTTTCACTATCGCCATCACTTTTATCTATTCTTCACTAGGGCACATGTATTATGAAGAAAATAAACTAAACCTGATATATTTTAATTTTAAAGAAAAAAATTTCACCACGATTATAAAGACCAATCGTAGTGAAACATATTAATTTTAGGGAACAAATAACCATAGTTGCCAGTAACAATCGTGGTGAAATGTTTTTCAATTAAGGGACACACCCAATTTTGTATAGAAAAAATGGAATATTAGTGTTGGGATTCTAAGCATGTATGTCTTAACATATAACCACAGTTATTCGTATGGACCGTAATGATATGTCTGTTAATAAAATAAAAATGATTAGGCGCCTAAGTAGCAGCTGTTAGTTTGATTGACTGAATAATCAAGGTAGTAACATGTTATGTTAGGTATATATTATAGTAGTGATTAGAATAATGGAAATAGAAATCAATAAAATTATTATTAGAATTTATTATAGTCAAATTTACATCATTGGTCTCCATGAGAATAAGGCCCCCAACTTTACCTCCACTAGATGTGGAGTCATCAACTACATAGCGATTGCTCATAGTATAAACAAAATTGAAAGAGATTTTACTTAAAGAAAATGTGAACATCTACGTTTCCAAGGGGAAAACTATATCTGGTTTATGGTACTTTATCAACAACTTTAACGCTATAACAGTTGGAGGGTTTCCTATATATAAAAAATACATCAGATTATATATAATTATAGTTATTTTCAAAAAAGAGCGAATTAACTACTTATTGTCATGGTAGCTTTACAAAAGTTGAAATAAGAAGATGAATTTTTCATTATCAATCATTTCTTTACTTTGTGTTGCTAAATCCACCTTGAATCTTCTTAAACTCTCATAATATTTCACTTTATTTCGTGCACTAAGTTACATAATATAACAATTGACTTTTAACAAACTACAACACATATCCTTATATAAGGACAATTGTAAATGAAATTTTGTTAAGTAAATTGATGTTCTTTTAGCAAATTGATGTTTCTTCACCACAAAGTAAATCTCCTTGTTGTCCTCCAAATGACAAAACTACGATAAGCCATGTTTTACTTCTCAACTTTCCATCTTTAATTTTGTAAGTCATTTCTAATTCTTTAAGAAACTTCTCCAGAGTCTTGAATCTTCAATATTTGATTCAATGCTCTTGTTAGATTTTCATCTTTGAATGTTTTATTATTTAAACATATTAAAATAATAAAAAATTGAAATTGCCTATTTTTATTTTAAAAATATAATTACAAATATGTATAAGAATTTGATAAAAATCTAATACTTTTCTATCATTTTTATTAATAAGCGCCATTCAAAGTATAATACAAATTAAGTAAATTTTCCACTTATACAAATCAAAGATTTAGTCAGCCTAGGAGATATCAAAGGCATACTCAAATTTGTACTAAAAAGGCATATTCAAATTTATTTTCATCAAAATAGATATCATTATCTTTAGTAGGTCTCAAGGAAATACATGTGTAGCTTTTCCCTTTTAGGTTCTTAGTCAATAATATCTCATAACTTCAGGTTTACGCCGACTAAACATGTCATGAAAACACATTTCCTTGTCCTCTGAATTGTCTGACGAGTTTGGTGGAAGAGAGGAATGCCACATTAACATTGGTACTGTCAAAAATAAAGGGAGCAACTTTAGTTTGTGGAACTTGATCTAATTTTCCTCATCGCACTCTATAATAATTTTCATATATGCTTTTATTGTCGACTTTCCATATTTCTTGGTAAAATATAGCAAAATCGGAAGTCTTAAACTCTCTAAGTATATGACCAATATATCCACTCACTCGTGATAGGGCTTCTTATACAAATGCATATTTGTGGGCTTATTTTTGTTGTATCTAACAGTACCTCTTGATTATAACACATATGAGGTTATGATCTAATAACTTTTGTCATAGAGGTCTAACATCAGTTGAAGATAACGCCATATATTCTCAAGGGAATTTTGGAAACATTGTTGAAATTGGGCTTGAGGTGGAGTATTACCCACTAAAGTCCTTGGATCATCACAACATTGTTTTCCACCAGAGTTGTTGATTCCATTGATGTTTTCATATTCGTATAGTGGATTAACGATCCATGGATATTCACCAATTGGTATGGGCATGGATGAACTAGTCAGGGTTAGTAGTGTTACATTAGATTTCAACAAGTATGTTGTTGAATTAGCCTAAATAGGTGAGAAGTAACCACATGGAAACTTAGTTGAGTAACCAAGAATTCACAACAACAAATAACGTTTTTCATGACAAAGCTTTCACAATGTTTCGAAAAAAAATTGTGGGTACATGTGAATGAAGCAAATTGTTTTATTTATAATAAAAATGTTAAGTAAGTTTTTGTCCCCGATAAAATTAACAAATTTTTATTTTGGTCCCTCTTAAAAAAATTACATGTTTTGGTCACCACAAAATTATTATGCACGTAGTTTTAGTCCCTACTGTTAAACCAATGTGTATTTTTGAATGATTACTTTATAGACATGTTTAGATCGACATAAAAAGTTCCTCGAAAAAAAGTAATAGAAAATTTAATTTTTAAGTCGAGATTTGCATTACTTTTATCATTATCTTTTGAAATTCAAAAAACTCTCATTTAATTCTTCTCATTTTAAAAAATTCTATAATTTGGTAAAGAAGTATTTTATAGCATTCTAAACACGCATGAAAAAAATTATTCAAAAATTTAAAAATTTAAGGGTAATTAAATGGTTTTCAAAATTTTAAAAAATAGTAGGGATTAAAACTGAATGCATAAAAAATTTGTAGGCACTAAAATAGGTCTTTTGTTATAGGGACTAAAAATGAAATTTGAGATATTTATAGGGACCAAAAACATATTTAACCCTAGCAAATATTGATAAAACTGTTACCTCAGATATTTAAAGATCCGACATAAATATATGCTAAGGGTTTGAGGTTTGATTCCTAACTCTTGATATTTAATGTTATATATGAAACTAAAAAGGCGCATTATGTCTTCTAGATCTTACATCGGATAAGTTACCTCAGATTTCATGAAAACCGAGATAAATACTCCCTAAATTTTTATTCTTTTGACGGTGAAAAAGGCGTATATATATATATATATATATATATATATATATATATATATATATATATATATATATATTTTACGTTGGCTAATCTACCTCGGTTTTTTAAGTTTAACCGAGATAAAGATTCTTTTAATTTTGACTCTCGTGTCCATCTAATTCAATTTTCGAACCCTAACGAAAGAACACTTCTTCTCCAATGAGCTTAGCCAAGAAAAGAATACTTCTTCTCCAAGGAGCTTAGCCAACGAAAGAACACTTATTCTCCAAGGAGCTTCATTGTATGTTCTTATTGTTCTTGTTGTTCTCCATTACTGTTGTTCTCTGCGTATTATTTTATTGTTGTTGTTGAGAAGCTATAGTTCTGTACTCTTTTTTATTTTATTTTCATAAGCTTTATTTGATTATGGATCGTAGTTGGATGAAAGTCAATAAACTAAGTAGCGAGTATGAGAAATGGTTATTACAATTTATTTATTTCACGGATAAAAACCTTCCTAATAAAAATGGAATTTTTTGGTGTCCTTGTTATATTCAATCATTATGGTTGTTATGGAATTATTCAAAATTACACGAAATGGGTATGACGTGGTGAAGGGACAAAAAAAGAGACCTTTGTCATAAACAGTTGAAGATGATGAATGTATTACTGATAATCTAGAAGACATCATTCGTGATATTGGAGTCGATGCTTTCAATAAAGCTAATATGATATATACTTTGCAAAGAGACATGGAAGATTTGTTGTACCCGGAATGTAAAGGTTTTACAAGATTGTCAGCTGTGTTAAGACTATTTAATCTTAAGGCAAGAGGTGGGTGGAAGGATAAAAGTTTCACTAATTTGCTTGAATTGTTGAAAGAAATGCTTCCTAAAGGTTACACGTTACCAAACCGTACTTATGAGGCCAAGAAGATATTGTGTCTCAATAGGTTTGGGCTATGGCAAAATACATGTTTGTCGTAATGATTCAATCTTATATAGGAAAGAGTTTCAAAACTTGAATGAGTGTCGGAGCCGTGGGGTGTCATGCTACAAAAAGAACGACAACGGTGTTGATGACAACAATGATACAACTAACAAGGGTGTTCCTGTCAAGGTGATGTGGTACCAATCGATAATTCCAAAGTTCAAGAGATTTTTGGCTAAACTAGTGATGTAAAGAATACTAGATGGCATGCAGATGAAATAATGTGTGATGTAAAAATTCGCCGATTCATTGCAATGGAAGAAAATTGATTCCTTGTTTCCAGATTTTTCTAATGAACCGAGGAACCTTAGGATTGGACTTGCCACCGATGGAATAAACCATTTTCGTAATTGGAGTACTAACCATATGTCATGGCATGTTTTTCTCTTAATTTACAACCTATCTCCATGGTTGTGCATGAAACACAAGTATATGAGGCTATCGATAATGATTTCGGATCCAAAACAACCAGGGAACGACATAGATTTTTATTTATCACCATTAATAGAAGATTTAAAACTTTTCTGGGAGGAAGGTGTTGATGTTCATGATGCATATACTGGCGGTAACTTTAAATTGTGTGCCATGTTGTTTTGCACAGTCAATGACTTTCCTGCATATGGTAATTTGTTTGGATACATCGTCAAGGATCATAAAGTGTGTCCTATATGTGAAGTTAATACATGTCACCACAAATCACCAAAAGGAAAAAAATACAGTCTATATTGAGCATCGAAGATTTCTAAGACCTAATCATCTGTATTGTAGATTACATAAGGCTTTTAATGGAGAGAAGGAGTATGGTATTGCTCCAAAACTCTTAACGGGGTAGAAAGTTTATAGAAGACAACAACATATTAAATTTGTCTTTGGAAAGAAACAAAAAATCCCTTGGAGAAAAATTCTTAGAAAAAGAGGTCGGTGTTCTTTGATCTTCCATATTGGTCAAGTCTTGATATGATGCACGTGGAGAAAAATGTATGTGATAGTTTGATTGGAACACTTCTCAACATTAAAGACAATGCAAAATATACTAAGAAATCCCGCGAAGATATGGTTGTGATGGGTATATGGCAAGAATTAGCCCCAAAAAAGTAGGAAATAGAACCTATTTGCCCCCAACATGTCACACTTTGTCTAAAAAAGAAAAAGTGTTTTTGCGATTGTTTGTAGGGTATCAAAGTTCCCCAATGGTACTCATCAAATGTGAAGAAACTTGTGTTAGAGAACTATCACAAATTAATTGGCTTTAAATCTCATGATTGTCATGTCTTGATGCAATAACTTCTGTCAATGGCTATCTGTGGCATCTTACCAAGAAATGTAAGGGTGAGTATAACCAGATTATGCTTATTCTTCAATGTTATATGTAGTAAAATTATAGATCCTGGAAATTTAGATGAATTGGAACATGAATCAGTAATTATCTTGTGCCAATTAAAGATGTTTTTCCCTCCATCATTTTTTGACACTATGATTCACTTAGTTGTTCATCGAGTAAGGGAGATTAGAATTTGTGGTCCAGTTTATTTGAGGTGGATGTATCTGGTAGAGCGTTACATTAATATTTTCAAAGGGTATACAAATAATCATCACCGTCGAGAAGCTTCGATCGTAGAAAGGTACATCACAGAAGAATCTATTGGGTTTTGTACAAACTATTTGTCATAAGCGAACTTTATATGAGTTTTCGAGACTCGTCATGATGGATTTTATGATGGTAGAGCTATTCAACCTTTAAATGTTAAGAAGTTTAGTTGACAAGTAGTTCTTCAAGCACATTTGTATATATTTAGTAACCTTAGTGAATTTGATCCTTACTTGACCGTGCACAAAGCTCTTATAAAGGAAAAATACCCTTAGATGAATGAAAAATGGTTGTTGACAAAGCGTAACAGAACTTTCATCGATTGTTTTAATGAAAGTATTTCTAAAGAGAGTGGTGCATCAAATAATTGCAAATGGTTTTTGAAGGTGTGAAAAACACTAGAAAGGGGGTTTGAATAGGGTTTTTAAAACATAATGCTTTCAATAAAACAGTTCCCCTTTCTTGAAACCACAAACTCTTCAATATTGATAATAACAAAAAGATGCAAGAAGGAAAGAACAAGTTATTTTTATACTGTTTCACTTGACAAATATCAATCTAGTCCAGTCCACCCTTCTGAGGTGATTTCGCCTCTCTCAATCGAGGACTTAATCCACTATAACCAAACCAATTACAATCGCACGGGCAACCGCCGGTGACTAACCTTCCACAGGCACCCCTGTGACTAACTACAATGCACGGGCAACAACCGGTGACTAACAACCTTGCACAGACATCCTTGTGACTAACAACCTCTAAGACTCTCTAGCTTTAGACTTCTCGAGACAACCTTCACTCAGTTTCTTAAGGAACAATCAAACAACCTTTGATGAGGGTTTATTTACAATTAAGTGCTTCTACACAAGCTGAAAGTAAACTTTCTTTTTCAAATCTAAGACTAAAATAATATGAAGCTTATTGACAGTCTATACAAAATGAATGTGATCGTGAATCGGTAGCTTTTTCCCTGAGCCTTCAAGCCTTTATATAGCCAATACAATAATATATCTGTTGGAGGGAGGTTCCGGATCTTTCAGAAGTTTGGCGGCTTAAACGTAGTGGGGGACAAGATAGTATGCAACGTTTGTCCTTTCTTGGTAGTGGAATGAAACATTCGTCTGTACCTTGTAACTTGTACTACATAGTAACGTTATCTTCTTTCTTTCTTGAACTTCAGAGGCTCATAGCATGAGTTGGAAGAAAAGATAACAAGCTTTGAATTCTTCAGAACTTCAAGTCTTCAGATTCTTCATAGTCACATCTTCAGAATCTTCAGCACTTGGTCTTCAGAATCCTTTGTCTTCAGAAACTCGAGTCTTCAAAGCTTCAAGTCTTCAGAGTCTTCAGAACCACGTGTTCATAGTCTTTCAGCACTTGGTCTTCAGAATTGGTTTCTTCAGACTTCGTAACAGATGCTTCTGCTTCTGAAGTAGTTGCTACTGTTCATCAGAACGTGTGTAGCGCAGAAACATAACCTGGTGGCTTCTGATGTTTTAGCCACGCCTTTTCATTAGAACCATAACCAGTTTGTTAATTACTAAACAAAACAAACATTAGTATAACAAAATTATTCATACCCATATACACATTTTTATCATAAAAAATCAGAGACGTATTGCGAAACCAATCTTGTTCTAACAGTTTTTACGTATGCCTAAGTTTAATGTAATTACTTGGAGTGCATACAACATTAGAAAATATTTGTTCTGTCAAAATCAAAGGATGATCGTAGCACCATGTAAAATAGTGGTGTTATGGTTTAGGATGAATCCATGTACTTTTCTAGTTCCAAAGAAAACAGTCTCGAACTACCATATAGAGCGAACTTTGGGATCATTAAGGAGATTTTGGAGATTGACTATGTTTCTTTTAAAATTCCTTTATTTAAGGGTAGGTGGATTGATAGTAAAACTCGTGTAGAAACCAATTAATTAGGATTCACAAAGGTTGATCTATAAATGGCAACTTACAAGAACGAATCATTCATCATGGCAAACCAAGCAAAATAAATTTTTTATGTCACTAATCCATCTAACACTAGATGGTCAATTGTTCTTCAAGGAAAACATCTTCTCGATGACACTGATGAAAATCAAGATTTCAACTATGAGACTCCTTGTTTAGCAACACGTGTAAGTCAATCATCTGAAGAAAATGATTTAGATAACGTGCATGCTACTTGTCGTGATCACAAAGAGGGCATATGGGAAAACTAGTAAGTAAATGATTTTTTGCTTTTGTTTCTTAATCATTTGTTTTAGTTTTGATGTAGAAATATCAAGTGAATTCCATTTTGGGTTTGCATTTGGTGTTAACCAATGAATATTTCTATTTCAGATTGAGGAATGAGAAAAATGTACAATGTCTCTATTTCAGGAATATGCAAAATATGGTTATGTATTATGTAATATGGTTATGTAATTCAAGTGCAAACAAAAGTAGCAAAAAAAAAATAAAACCATAATCCCTCAGTTTCTAAAATAAACTGAGGTAAGAATATTGGGCGCACCATCCAGTTATTAAAATAATAAAAATACTGATGATGGAAATCGAACCCACGTGTAGTTAACTTAACCCCCCATGTGTTTTAATAACCGAGGTGATAAGGAGTAACCTTTTAAGGCACCCTTGTTTATCGCACTTCTGTAACCGAAATCAAACGCATTTTGCGTCCGTCGTTACATGTGTTTTTTGTAGTAGTGATTGGAATTTCTATTCCTCTGAATGAGCTAAAGGTTTATCCACCAATGTATGACATGTTGTTCGCATATAAAGCCTTTGCACAAGATAAGTTACGTGACATATTTTTCATGCTTCTTCAAGAGTCCTTTTTCATATGTATATGTCTAAATTGAAGACTAACATGGTTAAATGTATAACTCACCAATATGTGACACAAATATCTAACCATCAGAAAAATAGTAAATTATGAATTATAAGGAAAAAGGTATCAGTTATATAGAATTTGGTTCAGCCAGTGACAGTCTTGCCTTACCGTTATGTTGTTTTGAGTTAAAACACCTTCCTAGCATTGGTTCATTTGAACGGTTCAACAATACCACTGAGTTACCACACCTTCCTGGCCTTGGATTGTGGAGTCAATAGAGTTGTCACAAGATGTTGCTCGCTTGGCCTTTGACGGCATGGCTTGTTAAATATCATAATAAGCCATAAGTTTAACAATACCACTGAGTTTCTATAAGACCTAATACCTATCTCTATATCGGTTTGTTGTTTAATGAAAAAAAGTCATAATCATTAAGGCTTAAAATGGATTAACTAATGTGTTTTCATAAGCATTGAGAGGAACTACAAATGTATGCATTTTTAACATTGATGGAGGGTTTAGAGGTCTATGCTAACCAGGTGTCTTGGATGGTGATGGTTGATCCATATTGTTATCACTACTACAAAAAAGGCATTTAACAACAGTTAGAAAAGATATATAATCATGCATGTCTTGGTGTTGTTTTATAGATTGTTATTGTAAATGTGTTACTTATAATCCCGGTCCTGGGACCGTTGTATTATAATGGAAAACGCGCGCTATCACAACGGTTAGTTAACTTAACCGTTGTTATAGGCCTAAAGGTCTCAGGTTCTATTCTCAGCAGTTACATTTTGGAACATAAATTACAATTCATCACAGTTACATTAGAAAATTGTTGTGGTAAGTACCCGTATATAGTTTATTATATACTATGCAGATTGCTTGTTTTATCATACACCTCATTAAAGGAATACAACCATTCGAATTGATGAAGAAGTATATAATTTGAAAACTAAACTATTCTTGAAAAACAACTTAAACAAACCACTGTTTTCCGAATTGCATGTCTCTTATCATTGCATCAATTCCTTCGATTCTAATTTAATTTGAACAACATTAATTTATTGGCTTGGTCTACCTCAATGTCGTCGCTTAACATCGTTATTGTTATGATAACTTATTATCATAACAATCACAATGATAAGTGACAACAATGAGGTAGACCCAGTCAATAACTATATTTTATTCAAATTAAATTATAAAAGAAGATATCAATGTATTGAAGGAATAAGATCATTGAATCACATTCTAAATGCTAAAGAACGTGAAATAAATGATGAGATGCAAGCAATCCGGAAAACATTGATTTATATAAGTTAGTTTTCAAATACGACTTAATTTTCAAATTATAAGTGTGTATGTCAATTTAAATGAATATATTTTCAGTGAAATGTTAATGAAACAAACAATCTACATAGCATATAATAAACTATACTTCATCTATTGTCAACCTGTATAAGAATTTAAAGAACAAAAATTGGTAAATCACAATAAGCCTCTTTCTTGTGACTTAGCAATGTCTTATTCTTGTTTTGAGAACATTTGTCAACAACAACGTCATACAACAATACAACGAATACATGAAACAACATAAAATACATACATTTCAGGATGCACCTTTTATTGAAAATGATCGTGGAAATGGAACAAATTATGAAGTTCATCTAGTTTGTGAAGCTATGAAAAAGATATAAAAGGTGGATGAATTTTCCACAACAACTTCATACTTTTTTTATTTTTTTCCATAGCTACGCAAACTTAATGTATGATAGCCACACATGAGCTTTGTTAAGGTGGTGAAGACGAATCTGAAAAAATTATGACAACAAACATTTATCAACAACAACATACAATAAAAGCAAGGCTAATTGTCATACCCCAAAATTTTCCCATCCCATTTCACTTTCAAACTCATACAATGACTCAAGGCTCAATGGTTAACTCAAGGCACACTCTCCTAACCAAAGACCTCCTGAACTAGGGTTTTGCATTCTCTTAAGAAAATTGATGAATCAAGGTCTCCAATGGATTTCATATGGCTTATTGGGTTTCAAACTATCTCCATGCAAAAATTCAAGCTTCAATTCCAAAGATTGCTCATTCAATTGCTCAGATAGTCAACAGTCGACTAGTTTGACCTAAAAGTCAACTATGGTCAAATCACAATCAAAATTCCTGATTCTTGGTCAACATCAACATTTTTAAGTATCATTCATCATTTGATCAAGGGTTGATCATGTTTCATCAAGGAAAGCTTCAAAATCAACAAGATTCAAAGTTGCTAAATTAGGGTTTGTTGTCTAAAAAGTCAACTGAACTTTGACTAGCCATAACTTCCACATGGAACATCATAAATTTCCCAACCAAAACCTATTTGGAAGGAAATTTAGTTCTCTACAACTTTGTCTCTCACATGCCAAGGCCATAAATGCTTCATTTGGGAGATATGGTCCAAAAGATTATAGGTCCTTTTCAAAAGTCAACCAAAAGCAGTTTTTTGTCAAAACCCATATCATCAAGATAAAATCTTCAAATGGAAAAAAGGTTCAAAAGTGGCTTATAGAAGACATCTTGAGGTTTCCAAAAAGTCCTAGAACTCTTCCATATCTTAAAAATTGAGGGAGATATGTCTTGTCAAAGTTGGACAATTTTGAAGGCAAAATGTAAAACAAAAGTGGTTCAAAATGAATATTTTTACAAATGGGCCTATCTTTTTATCATCCAAGCTTGGTTATGAAGCTACTAAGAATATCCAAATCCATCCCCACGCCCATTTGATTTTTATTTCATTTTTTATTGAATTTTTATTCATTTAAAGTGCAATTTACATCAAATAAGTGAAAGAAAATAAAAAGATTTGACTTGATTCTATTTTTCAATCAATCTCAATCACTCAATGGGCCAAAATATGAACCAATTTCGTGCAAAGGGATATTGGAAAGAGAAGGAACAAAATTGGTCAATTTTAGAAAGATTTCGTTCAAGATTCAATCAAAGATCAATTTCACAAATTATGGAGATTAGGTTCTGTTTAGTTGACCTAATTGGTTCTACTATAAGTACATAACATAGGGCAATGGATTAGGGGACGAAATTTTGGAGCAAGAACCCTATTCAAAGAGCAAAAAATTTCTCCAAGAACTTAAGATTCGGTTTTGGAGATTGAAGGCGTTTCAAAGGATTCTGAAGCTATCTGGATCGTTGCACTGCATCAACAACCCCAGAATTACCTCCAATAAGGCCACGGTATGTCACTCATAATTTATGATCGATTGTAGTGATTCACGCATCCATATTGAAATTTGTTTGCATATTATTGTTTGTGATGGTGTGTTGACTGATTCTGGACATTTAATTATATTTCTGTGAACGTTTGCTACTGATTGCCATATTAGGGTTCTTGGTTGTGAATTTAGGGCTTTGCGTTTTAGCGTGAATTAGGGCTTAATATTGGTATAGGTGTGTTCGTGAGGTTAAGACGAGCATGAACGTGGTCTCACTGTTGATTTATGGTGCTTGTATGAGGTTTTAATGTTTGGCAGGTGTAATAGCTATATGTTTTTACAGCTTGTTGGTAACGAGCGCTGTAAAAGGTGTGTTACAGGTTTTTGTGAAGAAGACGATGATGTGTTTTCACGCGACTGGTTCATTTGAAAACTAGCGCGCGTTTTGACCAACGTTTTCTATTTTAATATATATTGATTCAAGCGCAGTTGTTAATCAACCAAACAGGATTGGCTTAGTGGTAAACAGCGTGCGTGACCAAAGGGTCTTGGGCTCGATCCCTAGCCCTTGCGTTTTTTCCATAATTCTTCTTAGCGGATCTCATGCGCCTCACATGCAAAGGTTCACCATACACCCTCTGCCAGCAGCCATTTGATCACAAGCTGCTCAGATCCAACGCACCTGGATTGAAGGCTCATCATATGGATCATCAGCCTGGTCACATACAATAAAAACCTGGGTTCTTAGCGGATCTCATGCGCCTCACATGCAAAGGTTCACCATACACCCTCTGCCAGCAGCCATTTGATCACAAGCTGCTCAGATCCAACGCACCTGGATTGAAGGCTCATCATATGGATCATCAGCCTGGTCACATACAATAAAAACCTGGGTTCTTTCTATTTTTTATATTATTTATATAATTATTTAATTAAACTTAATATATTTTTATATATATAATTTGATTTTAAAAATTGAATTATTAATATAATTAATATTAGGATTTATTTATTAATCGTTTTGATCGAATTAATCGATCGCGATGATTAATAATCAATTGTTTAATTAATTAAATAATATATTCAAATAGGTTTATTTACTAAGGGTTTTAACCGATTCAATTGGTTACGATGATTAGTAATCCCTCCTTAATTTGTTAATTGTTTTAATCGAACTAATCGATTGTGATAGTTAATAATAAAATTATTTATTCAAATGATTCATACATATCAAAATTCAATTTGCTGTTTGTTTTAACCAAATCAATTGGTTATGATAATTAGCAATAAAATTGACCTTATTTTAATTTGTTATTTATGTTGATCAAAGCTATTGATCAACGCGATTAACAATACTAAGGTTCAAAACACTAATCAGGGTTGTACGCCACGTCAAAATACTTCTTTTTCACAAACTGCGAATTTCAAAACTGCGACGATTACCAAACTGCGTACGGTAATTCAAAACACACTCATACTAAATTCTAAGGCGTACAACCCTGCCCCGAACTACGTAGACTCTGATCCTCCATAAGGCGGTACGTAGGCACTTGGCAACAAGGCGAGTCCCCTTCCCCAAAATCTTAATCAAGTTCAATCTTACTGTTACCCTAATTGGCTTTTATATCATTATCCTCGTTGAAATACAAACCTTACCATAATACTCTTACAAACGTTAAATGCAAACCTTAGGAAAGGGTTAAGGGTTCCTAACACCTTCCCTTAACCTGATTATAATAACTTACCCAGAATTCTCTAAACTTCGTAGGGTTTCCTATTCTCCCTGGCAAAATAGGTGGCGACTCTAAAATTCTAATTTTTAGGGCAGGTTGCTACACTAATGACGAAGAAGAAAAAAATCTTATGAAAATCATGTGAAACATAACAACAACATACACGAAAACATGAGAATAAGGAAGAAGAAGAATACCTTCATGTATGAAGAACAAGATTGATGGCTATTCCGTATAATAGGAAAGCTAATTACGAAGAAGAAGAGAAAAAATGGGTGCTAGGATTTTGTGTGTGTGTGTCACAACGGTTGTACATAAAACCGTAGTGATATCCCTTTTATTTTTTTAAAAACCAAATAAAAAAGAAAAGACGCGCCTTAACGTTAAAGGAATAAAATATTTTATGACGTTGAGGTTCGAACCCATGAAAGCTTGATTTATTACTACAGTGAGCCTAACAACCGTTATTATATCCTAACCATTTTTAATTTAAAAATAAAAAAATATTAGCGCGTGATTTGAGATGTAACCATGGTGTTTGAAAGAATTCTGATAACTTAAACGTTGTTGTTTGTGCGTTTTGTAGTAGTGCGTGACATTTTTCTTAACGATTATGCATATGCTAAATATAGGTGTGACCTAGAGAACTTAAATTTAAGTGGTTATAATCGTATTGTCCTACTGGGTATGCAATTTTTTCAATTTCGTTTTCTTCATGAGATTGAGTTAAAGAACGAACTTTATTGCTTATTTATGAGTTTTTTACTTCTCTAAAGCGTGTTAAATATATATATATATATATATATATATATATATATATATATATATATATATATATATATATATATATATATATATATATATATATATATATATATAAAATATAGAACAATAGAGATAAAAATGTATAAAAACTTTATTTAGTTGATAGTATAGTATAGATATACATTGTTTTTAATAATGAGATAGTTATCTTTTTAAGAGAAAATTATTTGCTAAAACTACAATTAATTTAAGGATGAATATGTATGGTCTTATTATCTCTCTCACATTCCTATTCTACATCGATCCCAAGAGATGTGGGGAAAAGACCCATTTTTGTATAGTCAATGTAGTAAATAGAGTAGTCTTGAGAGTGTATTCATTCGTATGATGATATATCTACCACTCGTTATTACTCCTATTAGCATAGCATGCATAGGTCTAGATTTTGAATATATTCCCTATTATGAATCATGATAACAAGTTGGTGTATCTTCAATACTTAAAACTATATACTCACATTACTCCAATGCAACTCACATGAGTCTCCACTCTCCAATTCAACCGAGATACATACACACTTTTCTTTAAAATAGCAACAATTTTATTTATGGACTTGCATGTGGACTTGGAACTATCACTATCAAGTTGGAGGTGTGAGATCATGAATTGTTATAATTGTGAAACAGGTCATCATAATTCTGCAGAGGACAACAGTGAAATAACTCATCGAATTGACTAGTTTTTAATTTGGTCCCTCTCACGTTTCCTAACTTCATTAATGCCTATCCGTTTCAGATCATAATAACTTAGGAATTTAATGAAAAATATTGTTAGGTGCTTACATGCAAGTGTTCATTCAAAAGTCATGCAGCTTTGTTTGCAGTTGTTTAAATTGATCAAACTCCTAGTTTGTTTAAAATTTTGAAGATTGATTTATTACTTTTGTAAAGTTGAAGATTGATTTATCAATTGAGCTATAGATTAGTTTTAATGCTTATTTAAAATTAGTGTTTGACAAATCAATGGTCGAACCATAATTTAAAAGAAATTTTAAAGTAGGAGTATAGTTTTTGCAAAATCACGGTGACCAAACTTGTGACAAAATCAAACATGCATGCACTTAACTAATTAATGACAGTCAAAGTTATCCGGTTTAATGTTTGTAGAAAGAGATCATATTCTTTTCTTGTTGTCTTTTTTATACAATGTTGTTTTACTCTTAGAAAAGATATTCAAATTATTGGGTCGCTCTTTTTTTAAAAGTTTTGTGACAGTATTCAAATTGTATAAGGTAGACGATCAACCACGGAGCCTCTAAAATAAATATTTCAATTCAAAATTGATAGGTTATTATTGTACAGTGGATAATCAGTTTAGAAATACACCTTCAAATAATAATTGTTTGTCCAACCTAAGTAATTTCTCGAACAATTAGGATTATGACTCTAGATTTTGACCGTAGCACTTTTACTAGAAAGAATGTCGTTCCTCCTAATGCACGACATGTTTTAGCGAGTGTCCTTTTGAGCAAAAGTGTTCAGGACTTAGAAGTAAAACTTGACATGACCACAAGGCAAAAAAAAAATTTTGGTTGTTTGCAAGCAGCACATGCTCAAGATTTTTCCTTACTATCCCTATTAACGGTATAGACCAACATATGTTCCCGGTAGAGTACCGTACCATTCTTAAATACCGGTTTATGGTTCCCTTAATTCCCGTTGAAGAGGTTTGCCCTATTTGTCGCAAGGTGAAGGTGTTTTCATGTTGGCTGCATTAATGGTAAAACATACCTGGTTGATATTGTATTATGCCGGTTGCATATGTGTGAAGCTAATACAGGTTTTGTAGTGATTGTCATGATCGATGTCATGACATCCGTGTGTGACAGCAGGAGCTGTTATTATTTATTAAATGTGTTTCCTGATTTATCTCAATTATCAGTTTAGGAAACCTTTTATTGAGTGCTAAATGTTTCGTCCAAAAGATCCTGCTGACAGCACATTTTGTAACAGACAGATGGCGTGTGATTTAGGTTAACTTGGTTAACCCTATTTTGTTTCTTAAAAACCCCAAGGCCCAAGACTGCATATAAAAAGGACTGCAATCCTATTTTGGAACGCAGACAGAAGGTTTTGTATTGTGAAGAATTGTTGTTCTGTAGCTGTCTCGTGTGATCCAAGCAATTGTCCTTGGTGATTGCGTTGGAATAGTTTGTGTTTGTTTAATGTCACTCTAAGCTTTTAAGCACGAGTGTGTGTCTCTTGATTGAAGCTTTTAAGCAGATCAAGGTGTGTTTTTGAAGAGTGTCTTCTCTCTGTAATTGTTATTTGTTTATGTGCAATCACTGCTGTGATTGAGGGGGAGTGGAATGGAGATATTCCATATCTAGGGAGAACCTAGGTAGAAGGGTCATTGGGTAGTGATTAAGTGAGAAGTTGTAAACGGGGGAGTTTAGCTTTGAATTGATACTACTAATAGTGGACTTCATCCCTGGCTTGGTAGCGCCCAGAGTAGGTTGTTTGAACCGAACTGGGTAAACAATTTTGTGTGTTCTTTATCGTTTTAATGTTGTTCTGTTATTACTATCTGTGCTGCGTAATTGTGGATGTCATAACATCCAGTTTGACATGTCTGGAGTGGGATGTGGCTAAAGAGGAACTCATCTCTGGATTCAGGAGAGCAAAGTCCGAGACCTGTGTGACCAACCAGATGTCAGCACTAATGTCAGAACTTCGAGACAACAGAAGAAGGAGGCATTCAAAGAAGAAATTCCAAAAATGGAAGTGTCATCACTGTGGGAGATTTGGTCACATAAAACCGTTCTGCTTCAGACTAGTTGGATATCCAGACCAAACTCATCTAGCCAAACCTGAATTTAATACCTACAACAGAAAGCAACGATGGGCAGCTAAGAATGTGGCTCTGGTAGCACACACTCTCTAAGGATGCCAGCAAAAGAAGATTGGTACCTTGACAGTGGTTGCTCAAATCATATGACCGGGAGGAAGAATTCTCTAGGAGATCTCAAATTGGAAGGAAACAACTATGTAACTCTAGGTGATGGAGAAATAAGAGAAGTCAAAGGTGTTGGGAAGACAGAAGGGCATGGTATCCCTAATCTAAACAATGTTCTACTTGTACAGGGATTGGCTGCAAACCTTATAAGCATCAGTCAGCTATGTGATGAAGGATTTAATGTCAGGTTCACCAAAGAGGAGTGCATCATCACTAATGAAGCAAATGAGGAAGTCATGAAGGGATTTAGGTCTAAGGCTAATTGCTATCTATGGAAGCCTAATACACCTGTCCACCCCTCTGACTACTCCATGATTAAAGAAGAATTAAAAGTTTACCGTCAAGAATCTGATGAATCTGATGAGTCTGATGAATCTGATGAAGAATCCTATGTTGGAGATCTCACCATAAGTGAACTGTCTACTGGTTTTACTGAGACCTGTTTAATGAATGAGAAACTGTGTGAAAAAGTAAGGGAGTACAGAAGTATCAATATATTTCTGCTAGAAGAGAGAGTAAGCCTTGTGATGGACATTACAGATCGGGAAAGAAAACTAGAAAAGTCAAATGTAAGCAACGATCCTAAAAGACTATATGAAAGTAATGTCACAGAGAATTTTGCAACAACATCTAAAGACATTGTGAAAGAAAAGGGTATGTTGGGTATCTGCTACCAAAACATATTATAGCAATTAACCCACGTGGGGGAATATTTTTTGGGCTTTGTAAAAATCCATGGTTTGAAATTTCCCTCACTCAGTGTGCATATAAAGCTTCCTCGATCTCCTAGTATTCTAAAAACGGCAAACTTTCCTATTAGTTCTGCTAGCTACTCTCAGAGGTTGAACTACTCAAATTATTCTCACAGGCGTGACACAGGTTCTGGCTCTCAAAGTTTCAGAATGTCTCCGCAATCGAGTGATGAATCTCTTGTGTCAGACTCGGCAACACCGAAAGAGTCCTCTAACCCTAATAGGATTCTTAAGGTTGTCCCTTGGAGGATGATTAGCAGTGACGAAGTAAAGGCCACAAAGCCTAAAACGACTTACGCAAAAAGGCTCAAGGTGGGTATTCACAACAAGGGTACCGAACCCACTGTATCTGCTACCATGGAGGAACTTTCTAAAAAAGGATCCAAATATGTCCATAGCGCAATTACCAGGATTGTTACTCGCATTCTGAAGGAAAATCATCAAGTACCTAGAATATCTATTCCTCTTCAAACCATAATGGCTGATCCCCTCAAAAACACCAGTAAGGCTTAGGCTGTTCACACCGTTGATAGTGACCTAGATGAAGAGGAAATCAACAAGGATGAACAAGGGATTGCTAAGAATACCAATGTTACTGAGGATGTCAATGACATCGACGATAATGAGCACCCTAAGGCCAATACTGAAACTGATACTAATGTGGTAGGCTTAGATGAGTACTCTGACGATGAATTACTTACCTCCTTGAATCCTAGTGTAGCCAACAGGCTAATGACAAGAAGAAAAGGCAAAGCTGTTGTCCAAAGATCACCTAAAAGGAGCACTCAAGTGAAAAACCCTGCCAAAGATGTTGTCAGGAAGAAGAGTACCTCTGCAGGTCCTATCAAGAGCAAAGTTGTAACCAAGAGTAAAGGGGTTGGTCCATCAAAATCTTGGAGTAAGGTCATTCCAAAGAAAATAAAGGAGCAGGAAATTGTTAAACCTGAATCTGATGTTGAAGTGAATGTCCCTGACACTCCATCGAGGAAGAAGTCTGCAACCAGCAAGCTTGCTGCTAATATTCCTGAAGTTCCCATTGATAATGTGTCATTCCACTATGCCTCTAGTGCCAGCAGATGGAAGTATGTTCTCCAAAAGAGATTGGCTGTTGAAAGGGAATTGGCTCCAAATGCTCTTGAGAACAAGGAGGTCTTAGAGCTGATTCAAGAAGCTGAACTGCTAAAAACTGTTTGCAGTCTTCCCAAATGTTATGAGAAGCTGGTCAAAGAATTTGTGGTGAACCTATCTGAAGATTGTGGCAACAACAGGAGTGTAGACTACAGAAAGGTGTTTGTGAGAGGTAAGTGTGTATCATTCTCTTCGTCTCTGATTAATAAATTCCTGCGAAGAACAGATGAAGCTCAAACTGAGCTGGAAGTAACAGACAACCAAGTCTGTCAAGTGATCACAGCCAAGCAGGTAAACAGCTGGCCCCTGAAAGAGAAGCTAACTGCAAGTAAGCTGATCATCAAGTATGCAATGCTTCATAAGATAGGAGCAGCTAATTGGGTTCCAACAAATCACAAGTCCGCTATCTCAACTGTGCTTGGCAGATTTCTGTATGATGTAGGAACATATAGAGCATATATTTTTGAGCATATGGAGAATATATTTTTGACCAAACTATGAAGCATGCTGGAAGCTTCAGTATTAAGGGTCCAATTGCTTTTCCATCCCTCTTGTGTGTTATAATTTTGGATTAGTATTTAAACATTCTCAATGAACATGATGTAGTGTGCAAAAGAGAAAGTCCCTTGGCCTTCCATTACAAACTGTTTCAGGGTAAGCATGTTCCAGACATTGTCATGACATCAGCTGAAACTTCCAAATCTGAAGCATCTGTCAGCAAAGCAGAAGTCATAGCAATGCTAAAAGAGACTTGAGAAGAACTGGAATCTAGAAAAATATCTCTTGAAAAAATGATACGTACACTGGAAATGGATGAGAATGAGGAATTTGCAGATACTGAAGAGATGAAAGATAAAGATGAACACGAATTGGAAGAAGAAAGTGCCAGTCCGGCTGATGACTCTGAGAAAGAAAGTTCTTCAGACACCTCAAGTGGGTCTGAATCTGGGCAGTAATTGCAGCTGGAGTCCTGTTTGTTTTGTTTTGTTTTGTTTTTGTTTGATTTGTTCTCCTTCAATTAGTTCTGTCTGTTTTATTTGATTTAGTTCAGTTTAAATTTTTGCTGAACTTATTTAAACTTGGTGAGGGAGAAGACATTTTTTTGTGGCTTTGACAACATTTGTGGCCAAACAGGGGGAGAAGTAAAATACATGTCACCCCAGAACAACAATAATGGTGGTTGTGTGTGATCAACAATACTTATTTGCTTATTTTTGTGTTGATCTGTTTGTGCTTGTGCTACTCTTGTGGCTGTTTGTTTAGTTTGTCTAAGCACTGTGTGCATACTGGTGATGTATGTTGTCTGTTTTGTATTAGCTTATTTTTATTGTGTTTGGTTATCTTGTGTCCGCTGCAAGTATTTCTCTGGTATGGTGTGACAAGTTGTTTTAGCCAAAAATTTGCCAAAGGGGAAGATTGAAGGTGTTTTCATGTTGGCTCCATTAATGGTAAAACATACCTGGTTGATATTGTATTATGCAGTTTGCATATGTGTGAAGCTAATACAGGTTTTGTAGTGATTGTCACAATCGATGTCATGACATCCGTGTGTGACAGCAGGAGCTGTTATTATTTATTAAATGTGTTTCCTGATTTATCTCAATTATCAGTTTAGGAAACCTTTTATTGAGTGTTGAATATTTCGTCCAAAAGATCCTGCTGACTGCATATTTTGTAACAGACAGATGGCGTGTGATTTAGGTTAACTTGGTTAACCCTATTTTGTTTCTTAAAAAGCCCAAGGCCCAAGACTGCATATATAAAGGACCGCAATCCTATTTTGGAACGCAGACAGAAGGTTTTGTATTGTGAAGAACTGTTGTTCTGTAGCTGTCTCGTGTGATCCAAGCAATTGTCCTTGATGATTGCGTTGGAATAGTTTGTGTTTGTTTAATGTCACTCTAAGCTTTTAAGCACGAGTGTGTGTCTCTTGATTGAAGCTTTTAAGCAGATCAAGGTGTGTTTTTGAAGAGTGTCTTCTCTCTGTAATTGTTATTTGTTTATGTGCAATCACTGCTGTGATTGAGGGGGAGTGGAATGGAGATATTCCATATCTAGGGAGAACCTAGGTAGAAGGGTCATTGGGTAGTGAATAAGTGAGAAGTTGTAAACGGGGGAGTTTAGCTTTGAATTGATACTACTAATAGTGGACTTCATCCCTGGCTTGGTAGCCCCCAGAGTAGGTTGTTTGAACTGAACTGGGTAAACAATTTTGTGTGTTCTTTATTGTTTTTATGTTCTTCTGTTATTACTATATGTGCTGCGTAATTGTGGATGTCATAACATCCAGTCTGACATCGAGCATGTGTTACTAGAATTTTCACAAGGCGTTCTAGGATACATTTGGGGAGCACGCTTTTCATTGTAAGGAGCTTGCAGGATTCAAATACTGACCTTGTTAGGGATATCTTATTTGATATATTTAGGCGTGCAAAGGTATTTGTGAAGAAAGAGGCGCATGTGAACTTCTTGACTGATCCACATGAGGGTAGATTATCTCTTAGGTCAGCACATGTTTTGGTGTATAGATGGGTAGTTGGAAAACATGCTTGTGTAGACTTGACTGGAATTTTCCCACTGGTGGGATTAAGTCTGGAGATTTTACTGTGAGACAGACAACTCTTAAGGCCGCTTCAGGTAAAGTGGCCAAGCATGACAAAGCGTGTTCCGTCAATCAACATGCTTTCATACCATTTTCCTTTGACACTTTTGGATTTTAGCGCCTGAAGCAGTGAATCTTTTACAGAGAGTGCAAAGGGTCATGCATAGTAATGATGTGTCACATAGGACAATGAATGTGGTTTTTAAGAGGATCGGTTTTGCTATCCAAAAAGGAGTAACGGCGTAACTTTTTGTTTGTTTTCCTGCTATTTCTATAGAAATCTTAATTTTAATGAATATTTTTTTATTTATGAGTAGAAACTTAAATAATTTTCCAAAGAGAATCCAAGAAACGCGTAGAAGATTCAATAAGTAGAAAGAAAATGAATGAATTTGGCGCTTTGGAAATTCAAGAGCGTAAAGCAAAAAGAATTCGAGAGCGTAAAGTAAAAGAATGAGAAAGGAAAAACTCAAAAGTATATTTTTGGTGTATTTTGTATTTGGTATCATTCATCTAGTTGATCCATTCCGCTTTCTAACTACCTTAGCTGAATTAAGTTACGTAACTGCTTTTTCTTTCTTGAGTCACTATGGTTGAATCATCTCAGGTTGCTCAAGCTGCACCAATCAGTAGCATGATCCACACTTACAGATCTTTGCTTTCAGTGCTTCTTATTTGTCTTCTTCACATTATTTCGGACCAAAAATCTCGATCAAGTTGTAGAAAAACAACTATCTATTATGAAATTAACAAGTAGAGGGTGTCATTCTCGCTCAAAGAGTGTACAAATTAGTAGTGAACCCTTTTATTATTCAGAAGTTCAATACTGCACAAGATCAATCTGAAGACAAAGTTTCGAATGAGTATGAAGAATGGATAGTGCAAGATCAAGCTATTTTCATAAAGCTTCTCTCTACCATTTCAGAATATCTGCTACCTCGTGTTCTCCCATGTAAGCATGTATTTAAAGTTTGGGATAAGATTCACAAGTATTTCAATGCGCATATGAAAGCTCGAGTTCGTCAAAGTCGTGTTGAATTGAAATCCATCAAGAAAGATAACAACTCCACCACTGAATATGTTCTATGAGTTAAAGATATCACAAATTTGTTGTCTGTAGTTGGAGATGTTGTCTCTGAACAAGATTAAATTGAATCTATTCATGATGGGCTCCCTGAGGAATATAATTTATTTGTGATTCATATGTATGGCACTGTTGAGCCTCAATCTCTCTATGATGTGGAAGTTCTCCTATATGTTCAAGAGGCTAAGCAAATATAGCGTATGCAAATCATC
The DNA here is from genome assembly GCF_029867415.1 of Vicia villosa. Classification (NCBI taxonomy): domain Eukaryota; kingdom Viridiplantae; phylum Streptophyta; class Magnoliopsida; order Fabales; family Fabaceae; genus Vicia; species Vicia villosa. Next base: position 146,912,405 of record NC_081180.1, read on the forward strand.
AAATAGGTGGTGTTTGTGACAATCCTTATAGCAGTTAGGGTCGAGGACAAATGCAACTTGGTAAAGGTCATGGTAGAGGATGCTTCTCACTTGGAAACAAACCTACATGTCAACTATGTGATAAATATGGACATGGTGTAATTGACTGTTGGCATAAATTTGATGAGCATTTCACTCCTACACCAGTAAAATCCAAAGCAATAGAGTTTTTAGATGCTTCTACTGATAAACTTGAAGCCTTAACTTCTAATCATCAAGCATTAACTATGATGTCAACTGCTCATGAGTATTCCTTGCCTATGGATCTTGAAAGCCAAGCTTGGTTTGCTGATTGAGGTGTTACACATCACCTCCCACCAAATTCTTCTTACTTGCATACCAATAAATCTTATTCAAGTAGTAGTCAAGTATGTGTACCAAATGGTTCGTCTCTAACTATAAACTGTGTAGGGTCATCTTAAGTTTATGAGCAATATTGTCATATATACACTCTTTCTCTTAATGATATTCTTCATGTACCTTGCATTATAAGAAATCTATTATTAGTCTCAAAGTTCTCAAAAGATAACAAAGTTGTTTTTAAGTTCATTGCTGACTATTGCTTTATCAAATCCCAGGTTTCTCAGTTCACTCTACTTGAAGGTTTTATTTGATTCAAGGGGATTGTATTGCTTTTCACAATTGGTTATGGATACTTTAAGGGGATGTCTTTAATGCATCACCAAAGTTCCTTTCCTCTTTGTACAAATGCAAATTCCATTTCTTGTTCAATTTTTTCTGATTTAAATAAACCTAACAATAGCCTTTTGTGGCATTATAAACTATGTCATGCACATTTCTCGGGCATTAAGCTAGCTCTTAGACATTGTAACATTTTAATTTTGAATAAATCAGACACTTTTTTCTGCAAGTCATGTTGTGTAGGAAAGTCCTATAGGATACATGCCCTTCTTTTTTCAACTATTTTAAAGTCTCTTTTGATGTTGTGCATACAGATTTGTGGGGAATGTACCATTTCCCTCAAATTTTGATTTTTTATATTATATTGCTTTTGTTGATGCATATTTAAAATATATCTGGATCTATTTCCTGAAACATAAGTCTGAAGCTCTTTATGCTTTCGAAATATTTTTGGAGTTTGTTCATACTTAGATTATGGGTGGGGGAGTTTTGGCCTTTTACCAAGTATCTCATTAAAGTAGGCATTTCTCATAGACTTACTTGTGGAAAGAAAATATATGCATATTATAGAGAAGCTTAACTATTAAAAAAAGGAAAATAGAATTATAGAGAAGGAAATTTTAAAGAAAAAGTATAAAAAAGAAAAAAAAAATTTAGTCTACATGTTATTAAGACTAAATTTGACAAATATTAATGGTCAAAATCAAACAATTGAAATTTGGATGGTCAAATTCAATTATTTTGAAAACTTAAATGATCAAAATCAAACAATTAAAACTTAAAAAACCAAAATCAAACAATTGAAAATTTTAATAGGACAAAATTGCATTTAAACCGATAAAAAATGTAAAGCATGTATGAATAAAAACACCTCACTATAATGAACAAGAGAAAATGGGTGATGCACTGACAGTGTAAAATATTTTTACACTGTCAACCAATCACCACCCATGTATCCAATTAAACTATTTTTTTATTAAAAAAAAACTTAATGACATGGCACATTTATGATTTTCTATTGGATGACAGTGTAAAATTATTTTACACTGTCAGTGCACTACCTTTTAACTCAATGAACAATCTCTCAACGTTTTGAACTAATATGATTAACAAATTCAAGTCTCTTGAGTTTTCAATAATTTCAATTAATTTAACTATTCGTTTCATAGAACCTTGCCCTTCTAACGACCAACTTGAGGGCATATTCAGTTTTAGTGAGAGATGTGACCACTTTTCATAATTAAATCTGAGTGTTTGTTTAATTTGACAGTTACAATATTGATTTTATAATGCATTGTTTTTTAATGTTAAATTAGTTTTTTATATTAAAAATATATTATACAGATTAAGAAAATTACATTACCCTATTTCCAAACATTCATATTAAACTATTTACAATGGAGGTGTTGAATTTTTTTTTCAAATAGTTGAATTGGTACAATGGTGTGTTGAATCATATGTTCAAAGTGATGTGGATTATTTAGTGTTGAATAAGAAATTAGTGGGGGCCACATAATATTTTTGGCAAATTATTATTGGTTGTTGTGAGTGTTTATATTTTTATTTCATGATAATTATTTAATGTCATTTATTTTATAGTAAATAAATTTTTTATTTATTTTTATTTTCACCAAAATTCATCATTTTTTTTTTTGTCTATAAATAGAGACTTGGTTCATTTGATTTGGACACACCAAAAAATTCCACTTTTTTCATAATTTTTCATAATTTCAATTGATAATAATATTAATATATAATTAATAATATTAAAATTCATCATTTTTCATAATTTCGATTGATAATAATATTAATATATAATTAATAATATTAAAATTCATCATTTTTCATAATTTCAATTGATAATAATTAATTTTAATATATAATCATAAAACAAAAATATAAAAGAAAATAAGAATATGAAATAAAAGTAGTGGGGTAGGGTGTTGAATTTTATTAAACAAAACTATTGTAGTGAGTAAAAGTTAAATGTGTGTTGAATTATTAAGTGGAAGAGAAAAGATCATGTGGAATATAAAAAGTGAAAAAGTAGGGTGTTGAATTTGGAAACCATTTTAAATAGTACCATCCCTATTAAAGATCCAAATCCAAACATCGTGTAATGCCAAAACCTGAGTTTGGTTTCTGGTTGATGCTGATGAGTGATGACGAAGGAGGATAGTTTCGATGGACAAGACGTGTGACCGAATTGAACAAATCCAACGGTTGAAAATCTGGCATGGGGAATAGAGATGAAGATGGATCAATAGAATATCAGTCTTCGTTCAAAAGCACAAAATTCAAGGTAGTTTGGGTGCCTGACACGAAGGCAGAGTGCATTGCTCACGGTGGCTGGGATGCAGGCCCAACAGTAAAACGTCTCGTCTTGCTAATTGTGATCAAACTATTCAAAGTGTGCGCGCGGTTTTCCGTGCTAACGTTATGAACTGTTCTTGCACCAATAGCATATCCTATCACCATTTTGTGTTTCTTGCTCTTGTATAGGTAACAAACATATGCTCCTTATTTCTAAAACAAACCATTCTTTTAATAACGATTAAAGTAATAAGAAAATATATAATTAAAATATAAATAGACTTTATTTAAAATTTATTTGAAACAATTTTCTTTCTTTTGTTTGTAATTATATTTGATTTAAAATTTATTTAAATTTATATTTTGTATTATTTTGTTGTGAGTGGTAATTATATTAAGAATTTAAATGTAAAGAATTAAAATTATGATATTTTGAAATTTTTTAACATTGGGGTGTTGTGATATTTTTTAGATACTAAGTCATTTGTTTCGACCGATTTAATAAATATGTAGTATTGTAATAGAGTCCGATTTATTCAACCGAGTTATTCAGTTTAATCTGATTTAGTCATGCTGATCGACCGGTGATCTAATGGTTCAACCAATAAACTAGTGACCCAATAGCCTCACCGGTTTGATGACCGGTCTGATTTTTAAAAAACTAATTTGACGAAGGGAGCTTATAGCATGATGAAGAACACGCATATTAGGAGTGAGTCGGACATTAAACTGTAGGGTGAAGTAAGGAAAGTTCACTTTTTCTTTTTACGTTTTTGGACTCTAATTTTATAGAACGAAATTCTAATAATTTAGAACTCGTGCCGAGAGTTCGTAATACTGTCTAACTGTTGTTTTCACCGAGAATATTCGATACTCTAGATGAACTAAGGTCCACAAAGTCCAGCTAAACAAATTAGAAGGTCAGGTTAACTCATCCAATCTAAAACCAACATAAGATGAACAATCAAATAAAAATACTTAAAACTTAGATGAGAAATGCTAGCAACACTCTCTTTTCAACACTCTCTCCAACACTCACCTTCTTATTGGTTCAAACATGTATGGGTCCTACCACTTTATGTGGGATTCATTTCCAAAATGAGGGACCCACACATGTTCTAACCAATAATAAAGTGAGTATTAGAGAGAGTGTTCAAAAGAGAGTGTTGCTACTAGCTAGCACTCCTCAACTTAGATATTTCTTTCGGGACAAATTAATATACATTATGGATTAGATTCATGCATGAGAACTGTTTTTTAATGACCATTAATGAATCTCGCACAATCAAGAAAACAATAGTCTATGGTCTTAATGGCTTTTAATGAGTCTTAATGCACTAAATATCATAAGCGATCAGGCGAAGAATTAATTATTTTCAATGAAACAAATTATTTTTAGGGTCATGCTAACGAGTGCCCCCGGGGCACTCTTTAAGGATACTAAATAAAGAAAATATTCTTTACAAAAGTCAATATTTCAAATTCCAATACATTTTCAATGCAATAAATACACGCATTTTAAGAAAAACTTACCACTTTAATTACTTAAAGAGTGCCCCAGGGGCACTCGTTAGCATTTCCCTTATTTTTAATGCACATAGAACATACTAGTATATGATTTTCTCTACAATAGTAACATTTAACTCATACACAATCCATCTTATTATTATATTAATTTATTCAATTTTTTAATATAATTTTCAATTTTTTTTTTAGTTTATACATTATGTTACTTCAATTCATAAATTAATATGGATTTCTATTTTTGTTATTTCTATTTATTTTGAATTTAAGTTGTGATTTATCAATCTTGTAAAGTTGTGATTTGAACTAACTCGTGTATCAAATGATTCATAGAGAATGATTTGTGATAATATTTTGTCGTTCCCTCGAAAAGGGGAGTTTTCTTCTCAAGTTTGTTTGAGATTTAAGGTGGTACACTTTTAAGAAGCTGAAAATTCGGAAAATTCTTATTGACCCTCTAAATAAGTGGCTTATTATTTTCTCAAATCATTAATAATATTATTACTAATGAAATATTTGAGTTTCTAGCATTTTTTTGGAGAAGGGGTGTTATTTGAATTAAAAGAGAATGTTAAAAGTTGAAACGAAGGCAAATAATTGATTAGCCTAATCGATAATATGCCCTATGCGTTCAAATTTCAAATGAAATCAGATTGTATCCTTGCCTCCAAGAAAATAAAATCAGAGCATTGATGGAGAACGCGCGATATCTTCAAAATTATCATCAAATAGTCGACTAGGTCCATCCAAAAATTAATTGTGAGGCATGTTTTGGAAAGTTTTAGTTATGAGCTTATATGTGAAAAATATTCAAGGGTTGTATGGAGGTTTTGCATGCCTAAATCATCAGAAGCAATAAAATAAATCGGTAATCATATTCCTTTATTTTGAATCATATTTTTCTCTCTTCTTGTTCATTCTTTGTATTCTTTTATGAATTTTACTATGCGCAATTACTATCATAATCCATGGTTCCAACTAGAATCCTCCCCATTGGAATCTCTTCTTCAAGAAGATTGTTCTTAAAAGGATCATCCTCGAGAAGTCAAGAAAGTAAGGGAATGTCCAACTGTAAAGTCTTACGACCCGTTGTTATTGGATAAACTTTTCTCAATAAATTTAAATTGTATGAGAACATATATATGTCGGGGATTTCTAAGAGAACTCTTAACCAAAATACTAGATCGAGTGTTTATGGATCTTGTAAGATAGTGTTACTCAAACCTATAATTGGAAAATCTATACCTGAAGACATTTGTAAAAGGAATGAAGATTGATATTCATAGAGATCTGTTCGGCATAATGTGTGAACTACCCTTCTATGAAGTATCCTGTACGGCTATACCTTAGATGTTCCAATAAAGTTACAAAGAATTGAACTCTCTTCTACTATGCTTTCTTTTATCATGAATTATATGGAAGATAAGAAGCTTCATATAAAAGAAATCGCCTTAAGGGCCAAGATTAATGTGGTACACTATTTGATCAGATATTTACTCCTCCAGAGGCAATATAATCTTAAAGTCATCACTATAGACGATGTGGTCCCTTTAGAGTTACTATCTTATACTCTTGGATTTTTAGCTGGATAAAGTTAACAAAGAATGCCAAAATGAAAAGACATTTGATGATTAGAAGAAATTATTGAAGTGTTGTCATTATTGAAATGTTTTAAAGAATATTGATGACAAAGCGTCGATAGAGCATCTATCATGGTGTCGATGAAAGGAGAACGTGGTTTGGAGGAATCTCGAGAACAGATCCACAAGATTAGGATCGTCTGGAAACATGTCTAGAATCTTGAAAAGGGAATTCGACGGGACACTCTCTACAGCCAACATACCAGTCGACTGAGCCACGATGTTAAAGACTACGTATTTTTATAAGTTCAAAAGGCCTTTGCAAGCAACGTCAACAGCGCAATGGATGTTAATTTTCAGAAGTTCGAGGGGAAGTTTAAAATGGTTATAACTCAATATGGTTTGTAAACAGGGAGAATCATGGGAGAGACGTAAGCACACTAGTGGGAACTTGAAGACCAAATGTGGATTGAAGCATAATGGTCATATAGTGGGTAAAACTGTCGCCGACGGTTATTTCGTAAATAGAATAAATAGCAAACTCATACATTGTATCACGGGTTGAAAATTTTCATACATACTCTCCATAATACTGGAGTACCCGAGTCAAAGAGCGAAGTAGTGTGAGAGAAACATGTATGTGTCGACATCCACGTCTTTTCATTTCTTTCATTGTTTCCATAAATGCAACATTTTCTTTTTACTGCTTTCAGTTTTACTCTTTTTTAATGTCATTTACTGCATTTTACCCTGTCATTTATTGCAACTCAACTTTATTTAAAGTTTGTTTTTATGTTGTTATCGTGAAAATGAAAACTGCATTCAATTCACATGCATGTGTGTTCACATAATTTTTTTTCACAAATTGCTTTGGAGATTTTGAGTTAATTTCACATGCTTTCTAAACTCGTGATTGGTTACCAAAAATATTGGTAAATAAAATGACACACCCAGTGGGACCCTTTTGTGCAAATATTTTAAACATTTTTGTTGAAAAGTGTCTTACCTTTTCTTTTGAACGATTTTTCTCTATATAAAACTTGTGTGTTTTAAGGGTTTATTTTCTTGAGGAGTGGTAACAAAATTCCTGAAATGTCTCGTTAAAATCAATCATTTTCCCAAGGTAATACTCCAAACCCTGGAGATCAACTGATTACAACGAGTGTCGGCAGTTCTTGGATCCCAACTTCTCTTGAAAAAATGTCCACTACCATCAGTCAAATAGTATCATCAACTATACTTCCAGATGTGGAGGAGGCATCGCCATGAAACATAGGAGGCCAAAGACCTCCTTATCTAAGTTTCACACTGCCCCTGAGAGAGCAGCCTTAGAACATGCCAACTACTATGCTGACAGGAATACACTTTAGTACGTCAATATACTTAGAGAATGCGACGGCTACGTCATCGCCCTATTATCCATATTGGGCCATCGGGTCCACTATGGGAAACTTTGGTCGAGCAGGACAACCGAGATGAGGTATGGTATATTTCCCTCCAGTTTTGTCACCTCTGACTAATAACTTAAGCCATAAGACAACAAATTGACGAGAGTAACCATGATATGTTCAACATGCTCATGAAACAGGTAAACACTGTCTTTATCCCACTAATAGAAAACACGACCCAATGCTATCAGCAATTGGCTCGACAAATGGGTATAATGACTGACTTCATGGGTTTACCCTTCATAAGCAAGGGTTGATGAGAACAACCAAGAGCCAAATGGCCCTAATGTGGACTTTGTCCAATGAGACCAAGATGTTGATCAAGTTCCAATGGAAAATAGTTAATATTGGTGTTGGTTCTCCGTATAGGGATAACTCACAAGTTTTAAAGAAGTATTCCTATGTCTCACAAAACAAGTGGGTAAAAATCCCATGACAAAGACTCGGTGAAGGAGACACCAGAGGAACAAGAAGGTTGTCCGAGAGGTTGGAAGTTTTAACCAAGAGAGTAAAATTCAAGTTAGTGACGAAGGTCAATCTTTTCGAAGGCCTTTTAAGCAAAGGTTATTTTCCCCTCTATCACCAGTCAATGAGGAGAAAGTAATAAAGACTAAAACAGGCGAGGATGATGACTTGGATGTAGACAACTCCGACTCAGGGTCTGAACCATAGTTAGATATCATTTGCATTATGATATTGATCTTACCATTGGAATATGACACGGTCACATAAGTGACTAAAGAAGAAGTTGGTCTCGACAAAGAATTAGCCACTTAGAAGCCTCTATGTTACTATGCAATTGATGACAAATTAACGAAGGAAGACCGCACCATTTTCAAAAGGCCAAACAACAACACCTAAAGCCTTTGTACATCAGGCCCAAGGTAAATGGCATGGGGATCAACAAAGTCTTGATCGACTGTAGAGCTTGTGTCAATTTTATGCAACAATCCCTACTGAAGAAAATAGGCAAGGACATTACTGACCTATCCTATAACAACATGGATTTTTCAAATTATGAGGGCATAACAAGCAAGCCCTTAGGAGTCATGTAAATTGATGTGGTTGTGGGAACCACTACAAGACCAACACCATTTGTCGTGGTGCCTACCAAGGCAAAAAAACAATCTATTGTTGGGTGGGAATGGTTACACAGAGTGGGATATGTTCATTCGTCCATGCATTTGAGGCTTCAGAGGAAACATATATACCTCTTACTATTTCCTAACGTGAACCAAATTTGATATCTATCTTCTAATCTTCAAAGGCTTCTAATAGTAGATGTTGAAGCATGTTTAGAAGGACCAAAACTTGATTTACCAAAACCTAAGTATTCAGAGTCTTCATAACTTGTTCACTCAGAAACTTGTCTTTAGAGTCTTCCGCACTTGGCCTTGAATCTTCAGATCCTAAGTCTTCAGAATCTTTAAAACTTTTTCATCCAGAACCTTGTATTCAGAGTCTTCAGCAATTGGTCTTCAATTCTTCAAATAACTACTTGATTAATATAGGGAGAGTACATGAGAATCGTAACCAGCTAAACAAAAAACCCAAAAAAAAAACAACCACAACAATCATCCAGCAGACACAAGACACCCAACTAACTAACTATCCTCGACTTCAAGAACATCAAAAGTCTCTTCCATAAGAACACCAACCGGACCAACCCTTAGAACTATTCTAATCATCTCATCCTTATAGAAAGGCCCAGACAAAACTCTTCTAAAAGGTATGAAAGACTGATGTTGACTTCTGGAGACAAAAATAGAGTCCTTAAGATAATTGAAGATGGTTAGGGGAAAGTTAACCCTAGCATGATGAACCAAAAAGTAGATGAAAAGTCTGTCATCATAGGTCAGAGTGTTTGTGCTCACTCCTCTTCGTCAAAAGTTAGTCAACAGAAGTTGAAACCAAACTCTAGCAATAGGGAGATTTTCTGGATTGGTGGGTTCATATCTGGAAGAAGAGATTTCGTGAATGGCGGTAAGTCGTTCAACAAAAGTGTACTTGAAGAAAAAGTGATATACAGTGGTACCAGTTTCAGCACAGCTGATAGCCTTAACAATGGAAGAAAGAGTGACGGTAATGGGAATATCATATACAGGGCCAGTTCTGACTTTTTAGAGGCTCTGGGAAAATAATAAAAGTTAAGCTCTAGTAAAAAATTGAGCAATTAACCTTGAATTTTTTATTTTTCTTTTTTGGGTTGTGTTTTTCCCCTTTTTTCCCAACAGAGAAGAGAAGGTCATTTTGTCAACTCAAAAGAAAGAATGGTGGTTGTGGTTGTCATCGAAGGTGGTGGCAGTGCGGTGGCTGGCGCGTAGGTGGCAAATGTTAAACGATGAAGATTTAAAAGGGAGGTATATACGTGAAACTGTGAAAATGTATTGAGGATTGAGATATGAATTTTATAATGTCATCGATGTAATCAAAGTAAGATATTTTTTATATTTAATTATAAACAACATTAAAAACAAAAAATTATTTTAAGCATGTCAATAGAATTTAACTAATACAAAAATGATTTTTATATGTGCAATGTTAATATTGAAGTGTTTTAATTAATAAACAACTAAAATTTGAAATTGTAAAATATGAGATTACCTATTGATCCTATGAATTTTAAAACAAATATTAAAAATTTGTATTGTTAAAATATTTTTAAAATAACAAGACTTTCAAAACTATAAGACATAACAATAAAAGCCTCGAAATTTTATTAAAATTGATATATAAGTATAAGAAAAACTATTTTTTTAATACTTACAAATATAGAAAAATAAAAAGAAGAATACAAAGAGCTGGGGGGGGACATATACCAAAACCCAGTAAAAACCTACAAGAGCAACCATAAGAGGTAAATAAAGAAAACTAGATCTAAATTCTTAGCAAACAAACACGCACTACAGGTACAATCCAGCGAAACCGCGTACAGAATTGAAACCGAATTGCAAAAAAAAAATTAGTTTGTGAACTGATAACACATAATCTAAATCTTCAAAAATGGCGAATGAACCTAACCGCCAACACGGAAAGAAGTCCATACCCCAACAACCCACTGTATCGATATACCATAAAAACTATATGATAAAAACAGTAAGTAAATCGACTCTTTCGAGCCAAACAATCCACTATCAGAAAAAGATATGGATATCCACTAAATTTGATATCAATAACAATGATTGATATAGATATAAAGTTGTCATCGGTGCAAATGAGGCAACCCTTAACTTGAAATTTGCAGATCTCAACAGATCTGGAAACAATCAGAATATCAAAAGATAAGGACACTAGACTTGCACTAAAAGCACAAACCTGCCTGTGCTAGAGACTGAAAATATCCACGACGCCGACGAAATAGAAACCACCGCTGCAAACTACTCATCGACGACAAGATAAAAAGCAACCCCATCAAAAGGGGTTTGACGGTGACGTGGCCCAGATGATCGAACGCACCATCGCGGATCTAATGTTACATTAAGAAAGCAACTTTGAATATGGGGAGAAAAAGATGAAACTTTTAGAGAGATGACAATTAGATTATCTCTAACCGGTTATTCAAAATAATTTTAATTTTAATAATTTAATTTAATTTATTATCTCTTTAATTACGTTGACTTAATTAAAAAGAATATTAAATTTCTTAAGTTTTAATTTATTATTGTATGATAAAATTTAATATAATATTTTTTATTAAATAAATTTAAAATTAATAGAAATAGACATAAATAATAATGTATTATATTTTATCATATAAATTTAATAGTAAATGAATTTGTTATATAATAAATATTTAAATTTAAATATAATATATGGTTTAAATATAAATTTAAACTGTTATATAATATAGATATTCAAAATTCATTTTATAAAAATTGAAAAGTACCGTATAATTGCATAAATAGTTTTTTTACTAGTAAATGTTATCATATAAATTTAATAGTAATATTGATATTCAAAATTCAATTTTATGAAAATTGAAAAGTATCATGTAATTGCATATATGGTTATTTTACTTATATATTACTACAATTTTTTTATAGTAAAGTAAAAATATGAATTTGTAAAAATTTGGCAAAGCCAAGGCTCGAACAAACAACCTTCCTATTACATATCACTTTTGTTACCGCTCGGCTACGATGTATTGTGGAATGATTTTCGCAGACGCTGTATATAATATTAAACATATATTATAATTTTAAGCTAATCACCCGATTTTGAGGCCCTTGATTTTTCGAAGCCCTGGGTCGTGGGCCTGGTTTCCCTGGCCCAAGGCCGGCCCTGACCATATACTCTGGAGTAGATAAAACTACCATAATCCCCCACTGAGGCATTTTTCCAAAACGCATTTACCAATTTTGGGTAGATGGGTCAGGGTAGAATAACGAAGTACATTGACCATCCCTCCATTTGCATGCCCATGGTTAGGTTGAGGTCTGCAGCCCTCAGTTGGGGAAAGTTGGGTCGTTCTTCATTAATGACTTCCAACAGATCCTCCTTGCCAAGAAAAGTCTTTGTATACATGGTGATAGCTTAGTGGTGAAAGAGATATGAAACTATCAAAGAAGAGAGAAAGTTTGTAAGGATGAGTTACAAGTGATGAAGAAAGTGAAGGAAGTGAAATGGTATAAATAGGAGGGATGAAACGTAACAGACACAAGAAAAGATTTAGTTCAGAGAACTATCAAACTCGAGACACACAAAATAATTAATGATGGAATAAGAAGGGTGAGAATAAATGATCACAACAATTTCTAAGAGAAGTTCCAGCAAGTGATGGAGATTACATATTGATATAGCAAACAAGGAATCAGGTAAGGCGTTCTAAAGATCCTTATTTCCAATGAAAAAATTTACCAAATATATTAAACAGTTAATATACTCTATCCAGTAAATGACAAAATTCAGGCAAAGGAATAAACGTGTATTATTTATTTAACACCTTTAAAGGTAGTGAACTCTTCAATTTCTTGAGGACATAAATTTTTTTTGAAGAAAAAGGTTCCGACCTAGGACGTCTCTCATACGTGAGAACTTCACTCATCAAAAGTATCACTTTTCAAAAATAACAAAATAAGTATATAGATAAACACTTCAGAGTCTCATTTTCTCATTTTGAGAAGGTGAACATCCTGAAATTACATCTTTTCATTATGGACCAAACACCATGTTAAGGTTCTTCAGAATGAAAACGAATCTATCTTCAGCAAGAGGGTGAAGATATCATCCCATTGATGGTATGTATCTATGAATTTTAAAGATAAAATTCCCTTCTGAACATAGTCTCGTAAAAAGTGATGTTTAATTTCAATATTTTTAGCCCTAGAATATAAAATGGGATTCTTGGATAAACAAATAGCATAAGTGTTATCACAAAAGATATGAATGTTACTCTCATATTTATGGAAGTCTTCCAACTGACTTTTCATCCACAGGATATGTGTGCTACATCCAGAAGCAGAAATGTACCCAACTTCTGCAGTTGAGAGTGCTATTGTAGATTGCCTCTTGCTGGACCATGAGATCAAATTTTCTCCCAGAAACTGACAGCTTCCAGAAGTGCTTTTTTCTCTCTAGTCTGTCTTCAACATAATCAGCATCGCAATAGCCTATTAACTTGTATTCACTTGATTTTCTATAACATAAACCAAGGTTGGTAGTACCATTCAGATACCTAAAAATCCTCTTAACAACAGTTAAGTGAGATTCTCGAGGATTTTATTGGAAGCAAGCACACAAGCATACACTGAATAATATGTTATGTTTAGAAGCAGTCAAATATAATAGAGAACCTATCATACCTATGTTCAGCTTCTGATGAACTTACCGTTTAACTCATCTTTATCAAGAATGCAGGTAGGATGCATGAGGGTTTTGCCGTCTTACAATCTAACAGATCAAACTTCTTTAGAAGTTCTTTACTGTAATTTCTATGATGATAAAAGGTTTCTCCTAGGCCTTGATTGATTTGAATTCCCATAAAGAACTTGAGTTCTCCCAACAAACTCATCTCGAATTCTACCTGCATAGACTTAGAAAATCCCTTGTACAAAGCAGCATTGCATAACTAAATATAATATCATCAACATATATTTGTGTAGCAACCTGCCCTAAAAAATAAGCTTTAGAGTCGCCACCTATTCTACCAAGGCGAATAGGAAACCTTACGCAGTTAAGAGATTCGGGGTAAGTTATTATAATCAGGTCGAGGGAAGGTGTTAGGCACCCTTAACCCTTTCCTATGGCTTTGAATCTAAGGTAACAGTTTATGGCTAAAATATTAGGATTTAATAGCTAAAGAAATGAAAAGGGTGAACAGTAAGATTTAAAACCTGATTAGGATTTTGAGGAAGGGGACTCGCCTTGTTACCAAGTGCCTACGTATCTCCTTAGGGAGAATCAGAGTCAACGTAGTTCGAGCACTGGGTTGTACGCCTTTGAATTAGTATGAGGTTGTTTGAAGGCTTTTTGAATGGCCTATCGTAGTTTTGAAATGCGAAGTTCGAAGGTATTTTGAATTACCTTATCGTAGATTTGAAAATCGTAGAGATGGAAATCTGTAGTTTCGTGGTTTAGTGTGTTTTAAATGTTTGGCGTACAACCCTGATTTAATATGTCACCGTTAGTTGCGATGATCAATAGGTTTGATCATTATAGTTAACGGATTAAATAATGTATTGCTGGTTATTCTGACCGATAGATTCAGTCGTCACGAGCAGCAAATAAAGTGTGTTTTAATTTTGTGTAATTAAATTATTTATCGTTATCCTTCATAATCAATGGGTTTGATTATTACATGATAACGAATTTCATTTTTTGTATTTTATTGCTTTATTTGGATATTTGATCAGTGCGACATAGAGAGTCGACCAATTCGAAGGCGGAATGAAATAGATATTCACCCGTCATTTATCCGTTAAAGGGGAGTTAGAATTGACGTTTTTATTATTGGATTTGATTAATTAAATTAATCGATTATTAACCACTGCGACTAATAGATTTAGTCGGAACGAATAATAAATTAAATCCAAAAAACTTTGGCCAAATGACCAGTAGGATGGGGCAAACCCTAATGCATTCATAAACCTATCTTTAGGGTTTTTATGATTATAATAATTAAAACTAATTAAATAAATTAATCGAAATAATCGAATAATCGAAGAAAATGCTATACTCCTAACCTAATCCTAATTTTATTTTTCTAATCCTAATTTATAGATTAATTTAATTAAACATAATTAGTTAATACTTAATTCAATTAATTAAACAATAAAATAGAAAATATATAATAAAACATGGGCCATGATCCTGTGTTGTGCGCTTTTGAAGATCCATGGTGCATCCCCAGTCCTGTGTGCGTTGGATTCAGTATTGGCTTGATTTGATGGTCGCTGGCTGAGGGTACACCGTATGCTTGATCAGAATGCGCACGCCGGATCAGCCTGCTAATCTCCATTGAGAAAATTGAACAAAAATATTGTTACACTCACCACCCAATGCCCTTAGCCATGTGCGCTGCAAACCTCTTTTGTTAAAACAGCTCAAACAAAATAATATATAAAAACATGAAATTTGAATATCTGGAAAAACGCGCTTCGCTCCCTTCATCTTCTTCGCGAGAAAACTCACAGACCTATAGCCACGGTTTTATTCCGTAGCGATAGGATATACCTACGAGCCAACCGTAGCAATAGCCCCTGCACATTCAAACCTCACACAATATATGATATACGTTCCAGGTAATGGCATAAATCGATCAGAAAACACTATCTGAACCTATAGATTCCCTCAGTTTGGTCCAATTTTGCCTCTAAACAAAAACTGTAACTTGGAGCTTCAAAAATCTAACAATGGTATATTCCTTAATCTGCGATAAAACTTAAATTAACCTATCCAGAAACTTTCTATGCAGTCATACAAATCCAAACCAATGATTAAAACACATTTAAGATACGTAATTTGGCATAATCAAATCGAAAACATTTATGACAAACCGTGAATGCTAAGAACAGGATGTGAGGCGCTGCGGATGTCTGTGATGATCGAGTTCGCTTCAGGGGCCACCGAAAAAGCTTGCTTGATCTCTAGAATGGCTTGAAACAATCTTTAATCTTGGCTGCTAACTCCTTCTGTGTCACACTGTTTTTTGTTCTCGAGTGAAGTTCTGGTGGCCGAAAAAGAATCCTCCCCTTGCGTATGTATCTGTCTCAATTATATATGGAGAGCTCTAGGTTAACAGAATTGAATCAAATCTGGTTAATTTTGGCTATTGATTCTTGATTGAAGATCAAATGCAAACTTTCCAATCTTGGTTTTTCTTTCTTTTAATCAAGCCAATTTTTTCCTTCAGTTTCTCACGCCCCCTTTGCCACTTCAAAATGGGATCTCTTGTTTTTTTTTCTAAAAAATGCTTTTTATTTATTTTAATAACCTAATAATAATAATTCATGGTATCAATAAAATGATAATAGCATTAAATACTAATATAATATATATTTTTTTATCTAACAATCCCACCAATCAATTCATAGATAAAATTTTACATATGTATTTGTATATGAAAGAGATTACTACATAAATAAAACATGTTTTAACATATATAAAAACCCGAAAAATATGATAAATATTATATATGATTTAAACTAATA
Source organism: Vicia villosa (assembly GCF_029867415.1). Taxonomy (NCBI): domain Eukaryota; kingdom Viridiplantae; phylum Streptophyta; class Magnoliopsida; order Fabales; family Fabaceae; genus Vicia; species Vicia villosa. Next base: position 146,928,599 of record NC_081180.1, read on the forward strand.
TTGAGAATTAAAGTCAAGTTAATGGACCTAAATTTTTATTGGGCTTGAAAGAATCTCTACTCTTAACCCCCATTTTAATTCAGGGGATTTCATAAGAGCGTGGGTTTGACAATAGGAATGTCAAACCCTGTGACTCTTAATTTTGACCCTTGGTGAATTAAAAAAACATGAATTGATCGGGAAAATTTTGGGGTACGACAATTTGAACTACCAGAATGTCATTTTTGGTTGTTTTACAGAACAAGGTGGTATCAACCTATCCTTTGGTGAAATCATTTTCTAAATGAAAATTGATTAATCTTTCATACCATGCTCTGGGAGCTTATTTCAGACCATATAATGATTTCTTAAGTTTAGAAATGCAATCTGGATTTTTATGATTTTCAAAACCAGGAGGTTGGTGTACATACACTTTCTCTGTTATGTAACCATTCAGAAATGCACTCTTAACATCCATCTGATATAAGATGATGTTATGATTAACAACAAACAAAATTAAGAGATGAATAGACTCTAACCTAGATATTGGTGCAAAGGTTTATGTATAGTCAATCCCTTCTTCCTGACTATAGCCTTGTGCAACCAGTCGAGCCTTGTTTCTTACCACTTCTCCTTTTTCATTTAGCTTGTTTCTTAGAACCCACTTGGTTCCGATCACATGAGTTTCTATGGGTTTGGGCACAAGATCCCATACATTATTTACTAATAATTTATTGAGTTCCTCCTGCATTTCCAAAATCCAATTTGTGTCAAGAAACGCTTCACCTATAATGTTGGTTCTGTGAACCAAACCTAGAAAAATATCTTCAAATGGTTTGAAGGAAAATCTGGTTCTAAATGGTTCAATCTTATCACCCAAAATCAATTCTTCAGAATGTGATGATATAGGTCTATGTTTCTTTAGAGCCGTTTGGACTACAACAACTTTTGGTTGATCATCTCCAGAGTCTTTTACCTCTTGTTCTTCTGCTGCAACTTCATTACCTTCAGAGCCTGAATAGGAAATCTCCAGATCTGCAATTTTTTTATAATAATTTTGATGATATAGGTCTATGCTTCCTTAGAGCGGTTTGGACTGCAACAACTTTTGGTTGATCATCTCCAGAGTCCTTTACCTCTAGTTCTTCTGCAACAACTTCATTACCTTCAGAGCCTGAATAGGAAATCTCCAGATGTGTAATTTTTTTAATAATAATTTTGACTTTTTAAAGCTAATCTTATCATTAAATCTAACATGAATAGATTCTTCAATAATACATGTCTCGGTGTTGTATACTATATAGCCTTTTGAGCGTTCAGAGTATCCTAACATGATACTTTTTTTTGCTTTAGAATCAAACTTGTTAAGATTCTCCTTAGTGTTCAGAATAAAACAATTACATCCCAACATATGGAAATATGTAATATTGGGTTTCTTATTCTTCCATAATTCATATGGAGTCCTACCCATAATAGGTCTAAGAGAGATTATATTCTGAATATTACAAGTTGTATTAACAGCCTCTTCCTAGAAGTGTTTTGCCTTGTTAGTCTTGTTGTATTCTATATAGCATTTTTTTTTGTAGTAGTGTATGGGAGTAACCTTCGCTTGCCATTCTCTGCACATTAACCTTAACATTTTGTTAGCACAATCTTTGTTAGAAACAAACTTTTCTAAGTTTTTTAGCTTGTTGATTAAGTGGAGGAAACAAGTATGCTTGGATTCCACAGATTCTCTGGGTTCCAAATGGAAAAGTTTTAACTCCTCTGTTAACATGTTAATCTTAGAATCTTTAACATCGCCAGTTCCCTCATAAAGGGTTTGAAGAGCGTTCCACATAGCTTATGCGCTTTTATGATATGAAATTGAGTAGAATACTTTCACGCTTAAAGTTGAAATAAGTATGTTCCTCACTTTCTGATCATACGGAGCCTTTTTGGTTTCGTCATTTTTCCAATCCTTTTGGTGTTTAACAAAGTTATCGTCTTCCTTTATAGGGATGAAAGGTTCGTCGGTAATTGCCACCCATAACATTTTGTCAATTGATAGTAAATGTACATACATGTTTTCTTCCAATAAGCATAATTCCCTCCTTTACAAATTGGTACTCTATTGTCTGTTCCCTTTGGATCGTCATCGCCAGCCATATTCTCAATTTTTTGAGTCGCTAGACTTGATCAAAAGACCAACTGTGAGGCCAATTGTTGGATAGGAATATGGAGTAGAGGAACAGTCTAGAGGGGGTGAATATACCCTTTTAATTTTTTTTACCGTTTTTCAAATTGGAATATCATAGTTTTTCAATGCAGAAGTCTTATAGCAAAAAAATAGAAACTTTATGCTTGAATTGGAAATTAATCTCGAATATAGTTACACAATTAACAACAATCTCAAATTGTCTAGAGATTATATTCAAAGAGTTACAAACTACAACTAATTGACACTTTGCAAATTACACGAGATGTGTTCTTTACAATACAACAATAGCTACAAGATTCTAACACAACGGTCTACAGATTTTAATCAGCACTAAGACACAAATAGGTTCCAATTCTAAGAAAACCTAAACTTATGTAATTATTCGCTATCAACATGGATTAATGTTGAAGCGATATAGCGGCAAGCAACAAAAGATTTGGAAATATTTATCCGGAAATTTATCGTGTCCACAGAGATTAGTGCTACTGAACTGCCGTTCGACGGATTCTTAGTTATGAGTTTGGTTTTGAATGAATTTAAATATGAAATGGAAAAGTAAATATCAACACAAAAAGAATACATTCTTCAAATAGAAGAAACTATCAAGTATTGCATATAATATACTCTTCACAAACTTAAACTTATCGACCAGTTGCACTCAGTCTACTATACTCCTTAAACCATTCACGTGTTGCCCGTTGTCGGCATTCGTGTCCAAACACTTCCACGAGTTCTATTGTATGCTTAGTTGACGATTTCTCCACCAATCAAACATACGGTAGCTTACCGTGTTAAATTAAAATATTGCTCGATCGACGGTCTCTCCACCAATCAAACAACCCGGTAGCATTACGAACCAACACAAAGTGAACATTAACTCTTCATCTATCTCTACAATCAAGAAGCTAATGATTATCTCTCCTAATCAAGATTTGTGAGGTCTATCTCTACAACAACATAAACCCCTAACATCAAGATGCAAAACAACCCACCAAACATAACCCAAACATCAAGATGTAAAAAATCAAGAAAAACAACAAGTTTATATTGTAAAGTAACTTTATACAACGCCATGGGCAACAAATATACATGAGATCAAAGTATATATATACAAAACCCACAAATGAAACCACAAAGAGAAAAAAAGAAGAAAAACCCAAAAATCTCACGGTTTGTCGGCTCCGATTGATGAAGGATTCAACCCCGGATCATCCATTTGACAGCTCCAATGTGTTTTCTAGCATCTTTCCACTCAAAAATGGTTGTGATGACTTTGGGAACAAATACCCCAAAGCATAACCTTAAAAAATGTGATTTTTCCCTATTTAATGACTTTCCAAACCGCCCAGACCGCGCTTAGCGCGGTCAAGCCCGCTTAGCCCGCTCAACAGAAAATTGAAATCTTGTTTTGGCCATATCTTGAGAACCGTAACTCCGATTTGCGCCCGGTTCGAAGCGTTGGAAAGCTTATTTCATGCTCTATCTAACAATGACAACATATCAACCAAATTGGTGATTTATTATTATTTGGTTTTGAGCTTTATTCGCCGAATGAATTGATTCCGCCGCTCAAAATCGCGCGTTTGAAGTCGTGTCTTCGCCACGTTATTGCTCTTGCTCCAAATACGCCTCAATACCTACAAAATGAATAGAAAACTATCAAAAAGTATAAAAGTATATGAAGATACATCTATTCACAAAGTATACGTATTTATACACAAAACGGGGTATTATTCAAACGGTATTAACAAAAAGTATCGATAAGTGCCACTATTTACAAACACAAAATAACTACATTTTGACACTTAACAACTCTCCCCAACTTGAATTTGTTTGTCCTCAAACAAGGCCAAACACTCAAATCGCAAAAGTAAAAATCAAAGAATCAAGAATCAACAAGATTTGGAAAAACGAAACAATTGTACGGTTCAAACAAAAATGTACCAACAAAGTAAATACTTACCACAATCCTACAACGACAACATGAAAATGAAACAGATCCTAAGTACAAAATTCATACAAAACATTCTAAAACAAAACAAGCTCAATCACGAATCACGCCTAGCAAAAATTCACCGGTAGATGAAAAACACCGAAAGGTGAGGACTTTGACACACACCCGACAAACTTGCAAACAATAGGCAAAATTATGCGTTCATCCAAAAATAGTATCGAAAACGCAACGGCACGAATCACAAGGGCTTTAAAGGTTGTAATGTGGCCCGGTTAACGAACAAGTGATAATTCCTAAAGCTAATCGAAACAAAAACTTGCCTAAACCTAAGGGAGTAATTACTTCCACAAAGTTTCAAATAAAGGAATTTCAATCAAACTTCTTCCTTAACCACATTTTTCACACCAAACACAATACTTATTAACACAATCTTATTCTACTCTTTTTGTTCTTTTCTTTTTCAAACTTTTCTTTTTTTTTTTCTTTTTCTTTTCTTTCTTTTTCACATGTTTTTTTTTTCTTTTTTTTTTTCACAACCTCACACCAACCACAATATAAGTAAGCAAACATCCTCTCCCCAACTTGAATACAACTATCATCATAATAAGAATACTCCCTACTTTCTAAGGCAAGGTAAAAATTCAAACTATAAATCATAGTTGAGGGTTCAAGAAAACAAAGAATCAACATCCATACACAAATGAAAATCAAACGCTCATAGACAAGAATTTAGCAAAAACAATATGGATATTGACAAAAAGGCTCAAAGGGGGTCACTAATGGTCACACACTCACAAGGTGAATTGATATTTGGCTATGGTAGTTGCGCTCAAAATCAAACAAGTGCCTTGATCACTTTCGTGCAGTCACAAAATCAATACAAATGACAGATTAAACATAATAATATCTAGTAAAACAAGAAATTTCAGTCACTCGCATATATAAACAATGGAAAGCCACCTCACATTTATGGTAAAAATGGAAAACTAATTGTGATTCAAGTCATGAGCAAGTTATGCAAAAAGAACGAGTAATATGAAAATTGTACAAATGAAAAGTCTCATAAACATGCTATGCTATAGAAAGCGATAAACGAGTACCTTGCTATGTACAAATTCGAACAATCATTACCGCACAATTGGCATGTTGAATCAATCAAAATTGGAGAATTACCAAATGCGATTCCAAGTAATCGGGCCAAAATTTGAGTCTAAACAACAACAAAAGAATTAAAACATATTACTAATAATTACTACTCTATAAAGCCTTGGTGGAAGTGGAAAAAGGCGAGCCGAGTGAACCATTAAAAAGAGTTCACTGGACAAAACTCCCAGGCCGCGGTAAGCGTGCTACACCAGAAAAACAAGAAAACCAGCATTTCCAGTGCGGCCTCCACTTAACACCTACACTAATCATTTACATAAAATAAAACAGAAAAATATACAACCGTTGGGGTGCCTCCCAACAAGCGCTCGTTTTACGTCGTTAGCTCGACGCCTTTTATTTTTTCGCGAATGGTAAGTAACTTCCTCGCGGTACGCCAATGCTTTCGCCTCAAACGCAACATAAAGAAAGCGACCTGACCAAACACTTAACAAACGAATCAAAAGCAAAAGTATATACAAGTATGTGTAAAAACAAAAATATACATAAAACACAATATTTACAAAATCTTTAATTTGCTAAACAAATTGAAAAGTGAAGATTTAGAATTTACGAACTATCCGAGTTCAATTTGTTTAGCCAACTTCACCTTGCTAAATAGCAAAAGTAAAGAGGAACAAAACAAACACACAAACATATATAAGTATGAAAATGTAAACATGTATCAATATAAGAAAATATACAAGTATGAGAATATGCACAAAATATACGATATTCACAAAACTCAAAAACAAAGAAACTACCGCAATGCGAATTCAATAAAAACACCAATCCCCGGCAACGGCGCCATTTTGTTGAAGCGGTAAAGCGGCAAGCAACAAAAGATTTGGAAATATTTATCCGGGAATTTATCGTGTCCACAGAGATTAGTGCTACTGAACTGCCGTTCGACGGATTCTTAGTTATGAGTTTGGTTTTGAATGAATTTAAATATGAAATGGAAAAGTAAATATCAACACAAAAAGAATACATTCTTCAAATAGTGAAACTTATCGACCAGTTGCACTCAGTCTACTATACTCCTTAAACCATTCACGTGTTGCCCGTTGTCGGCATTCGTATCCAAACACCTCCACGAGTTCTATCATATGCTTAGTTGACGATTTCTCCACCAATCAAACATACGGTAGCTTACCGTGTTAAATTAAAATATTGCTCGATCGACGGTCTCTCCACCAATCAAACAACCCGGTAGCATTACGAACCAACACAAAGTGAACATTAACTCTTCATCTATCTCTACAATCAAGAAGCTAATGATTATCTCTCCTAATCAAGATTTGTGAGGTCTATCTCTACAACAACACAAACCCCTAACATCAAGATGCAAAACAACCCACCAAACATAACCCAAACATCAAGATGTAAAAAATCAAGAAAAACAACAAGTTTATATTGTAAAGCAACTTTATACAACGCCATGGGCAACAAATATACATGAGATCAAAGTATATATATACAAAACCCACAAATGAAACCACAAAGAGAAAAAAAAGAAGAAAAACCCAAAAATCTCACGGTTTGTCGGCTCCGATTGATGAAGGATTCAACCCCGGATCATCCATTTGACAGCTCCAATGTGTTTTCTAGCATCTTTCCACTCAAAAATGGTTGTGATGACTTTGGGAACAAATACCCCAAAGCATAACCCTAAAAAATGTGATTTTCCCTATTTAATGACTTTCCAAACCGCCCAGACCGCGCTTAGCGCGGTCAAGCCCGCTTAGCCCGCTCAACAGAAAATTGAAATCTTGTTTTGGCCATATCTTGAGAACCGTAACTCCGATTTGCGCCCGGTTCGAAGCGTTGGAAAGCTTATTTCATGCTCTATCTAACAATGACAACATATCAACCAAATTGGTGATTTATTATTATTTGGTTTTGAGCTTTATTCGCCGAATGAATTGATTCCGCCGCTCAAAATCGCGCGTTTGAAGTCGTGTCTTCGCCACGTTATTGCTCATGCTCCAAATACGCCTCAATACCTACAAAATGAATAGAAAACTATCAAAAAGTATAAAATTATATGAAGATTCATCTATTCACAAAGTATACGTATTTATACACAAAACGGGGTATTATTCAAACGGTATTAACAAAAAGTATCGATAAGTGCCACTATTTACAAACACAAAATAACTACATTTTGACACTTAACAACTAACAATAAATTACACTGATAAATAATTTCCTAAACATGTAATTAGATACGAATATTAAAATAAGAGAGAGAGAGAGAGAGAGAGAGAGAGAGAGAGAGAGAGTAGAGGGAGAGTAAGTACACCAGGATGTATAGTAATTCGGCTCTACCGTCCTCGCAAAAGTCTACTCCATTCTCCAATTGTTTCCCATTGAATGTTTTTATTCCATTATGTTTTGACAAATATTACATGAGTTCATACAATCGCATAATCCACAATAATGTTGAGAAAATAAATCTTCTATCTGGATCTTGACTTGTATATTTCCTTGATGCCCAACTCTCTGTGAAGTCTTTATTCAATTCTCACTTTTATATTCTTCCAGCTTCACCAATATGCTCCAAGTCTTCGTATGTGACAATCACCCTTGACCTCATCGATTTTTTAGCGATAAACTGTTTGAAGATTGAGAAGAAGATCTACATAAAAGAAGTTACCCATTTCCTGTGATTTGAGTCAAGTTATATCTCTGATTCGAGTCATGAAAAGTTGTGATTCGAGTCATGTACGAACCTTAATTCGAATCAATTTGGATAGAGCCTAACAGGAAAATGCGAAAAGTGTGTGATTCGTATCATGTGTAAAGTGTGATTTGACTCAAACTAGGTAGTGGCTAACATGACTTGTGTGATTCGAATCACATGCAACTTGTGATTCAAGGCCCAGTGTTACATGATTCCAATCAAGTGAAAATTGTGATTCGAGTCACAATTGTAAAAATCTTTCTGTTTTCCTCAGTTTGATTTGATTCGAGTCATGATTTGTAAGTGATTCGAGTCACACACGATAAATCTCAAAATTTCAACTTTTTCAAAGTTGTTTGAGTTTTCACTTCTCACATAACTTGAACCAACGTACAATATGGTTCTAGTTCCATTAACTCGACCAATTAACTTAAAACACAATAACCATACTCAAATACAAACACTTGAATTATGCATGCTAAAACGAATGGATTCAAAACTTAATCCAAAGATGTATAGTTAAAGATGAGACTCAATAAACAATAATAAACGAATCGAAAGCTAAAGGGATAAGCAACAAAATCGTATTTGAGTTCTCCCTCTAAATGTATTTGAGACATCCAACTTCACCTCATGGTCATCTTCACATTTTGTTATAAGGCCAGAGTTTACATCTTCATTTGATTCTTGAAATGTGTTTGGGTTTTTCTTTGTGACCTTCTTATTTTCTATCTCATAATGGAGTATTTACACTAATTCTTCTTTAAGTTTTTTTGATAATCTTTAACTCATTTAATATTTGTTGTAGATTATTAACGTAATTCATATATTCAGATTTTAGTTCTGAGTTAGGTTTTTAACATCAATCTTAAATCTTAGATACTTGCTAGAGATGCAATTTATGAAAATATTGTCAAGAATATTACTATTTGAGATGAAGATTTTCTCCATTTCATTTGGTATATCTTATTCATGGTATGATATGTTCATTCATTCCCTTTTGATTTCATTAGAACTTTCATAGATCATTTAAGGGTGTCTCACACTTCTTCTACAATGCTACAATTAGAAATATATTTGTACTCTATAATGCTTAATGCAATTAAGACAAAATACTTAACTTTAAAACACTTACATATGCATTTTTTTTATATGTTTTTCTTCTGTGATCAATAATTCTCTTGATTTGTTCACTACTTCATTATTTATAAAATGAGTAGGAACAAAAGAACCATCTAAAACGTAGTCCCACAAATGAAAATCAATAGCTTCTAAAAACTTTTCATTATAATTTTTCATATGGCCTTTCACTATTAAACGACTGTGATTTGGTTAAGAAAAACTAAAAGAAGTGTACGAAGTCATCATAGTTTCTCATGAGACGATTAGTCATATAGAAGAATTACGCTACGATGTTAATTGTTGAACAAGCGAGTCCTAACACAAGAAAGAACAATTGTGATAGTTGGTTTTCAAAAACTTTATAAAAACACAATTAGTTTTAATTACATTGATTTTAAGAAGAGTGTGTAAGAGATAAAGTAAGAGACACTGTACAAGAGATTATCCCAGTTCACCTTAAATCACACGATCTATTCCAATCCACAAAAGTTTTCTCGAAATTTTTACTATCAACAACTTAAAATTTTACATATGTACATTTCAATAAACTTACACCTAACTTTTTACGGATGTAGTTTGTAAGCTTCCAATGTATTACAAGAGTACAGGAAAACTAGACTCTTAAATTTACCCTACTTAAATTTTTTATAATAACGACTAAAATAAATTTTTTTTCTTATATTTATAATTGGTATAATTGGAGAGAGTATTATCTTAATTCTTTCATTGACTCGATAAAGGACTTGAATTTAAAATACAGTATTGGTTGGATACATATTTAATTTGTATTTTAGTTAGGATTTATATTTATTTATGACGAGAAAACGAAGGGTGAAAATATCCGAAAACATTAGTCTTCTTAAACAGTTGAATTGCGCCCACTTCGTTTTAAAGACCCGAAAAGCGGGAGTGTAAGGATAAAGCTATCCCATACACGATACATCCCATGCCATAACACTTATTCTGAGAGTGAGAGTGCATTAGGATTAAGAGTCTTAGTTATGGAGCCTTCACCATCAACCTAACAAAAAAGCACATAAACAGAGAGTGACATAACAGAACCAACCACAACAGTAAAGTTAACGAGAAACAAAGAGAAAAATGACGAAGACGGCAAGTATAGAGATGGTCACTGATGAGAATCTTGAAAAACATATTCACAAACACATGGGGTGCATGGCTGGTTTCCTTCAAATCTTTGACCGGAATCATATTCTCTCCGGCAAACGCATCTACTCCGCTAAAAGACTCCCGCCGGTAAATCTTTCTTCTCTATATCTTCCTTTCTGGTTGCTTTCATCCAGATACTAATCACTATTTGTTTTTGGTTTCAGCCATCGCCGGAAACACCACGGAAAGACAGTGGATGTGTCACACCGACGCTATCAGCAACACCGTCTCCTGTTAAAGAGGTCCAATGCCTAGCGAAACCAAAACCAGTCCTCCCTGTTTTGGAACTCAAGGAAGGTACAAGATCTTCATGGAAATTCTCTAGAGAAGCTCCTAGACTCTCCCTCGATAGCCGAGCGGTGGTTGATGCCAAAGGAGCGCTTCACCCGAGAGAGATCCGAACAAACGCAACGGTAAACCCCGAAAACGACGGCGACAAACAGCGTCGTTCCACCAGCAGTGTAATCGTCAGGCTCATGGGTCTTGACTCGTTACCAACGGATTCCGTTGCAAAGTTACAAAGATCCGCTTCCGAGTCCAGAGTTTCCAGAGATCGGTCCAATAGTTACACTCAACGGAGTAATGCCGGCCCGGGGTTGAACCAGATGAATAATCATAATCATATTCATAATCATAATAAAACTAATTCTAATGTTGTTAATGTTCATGCTAATAAAAATGCTAATGTTATTAATTCTTATTCTTATGGAGCAATCGATGATAACCGGTTGTGGAATGGTAGAGTTGCAGAGGGAGGTAGAGGGAAACAGAATCAGAATAAGGGAACAGTAATGGTACAAAAGAAGAGTTTCTACGATGCTGCAGATTTCTTCCCTGAACCGAAGCACAATGTTTCGATCTCTGAAGAGATAGAGAAAAGGCTTAAGATGCGTGGGATTAATCAACCTTCTCAAGATCTCGACACTCTGAAACACATCTTAGAAGCTATGCAGCTTAAAGGTCTTCTTCATTCCTACAAATCAAACCAATCTCCCATTGTGTTAATGAAACCACTCAGATCTTCTCGGGTTGAGCGAGGCGAGCGATTCGAACGGTTCAATCGGACAGGTTATGATTCTCCACCTCCGCATTCTTCTGTTCGGTCCAATTCGCCAGCTCGCCGGAACTTAAGTCCGAGACTTTCCGGCGAGAATGACCGGGCTCAAGTTAGTTCGAGAAACTCGAGCCCGAATCGGAGGAATGCGAATGTCCCGAACATGGAGACGCGGAGGAGAGTTAGTAATGAAGGTGTTGATTCTAGAAGAGTGTCTCCCGTTCATTCACCTAAGATAAGTTCCAGAAGAAATGCAACTGCTCCGATAGTGACAGGTGGATCACCCAGAATGAAAAAAGTGATTGATCCTAAGGTGAAAATGTTAAGCTTAGCAGATGATGAATGGTCCACAGTTTCAGATAATAGTTTCACCACTTCAAATTCTCATACCGATTCAGAGGTAACTTTTTTTAATTTTCTTATTTAATCCTTATAATTATTTTTCTTAGTTTTTTTTACTGAAATGTATCTGTTTGTGATGCAGAGGTATAAATTGGAAGAGTACAAAGAAGGGAGGAATCTACTTGACAGATGCGACAAATTGCTTAACAGTATAGCGGAGATAACTGCATCTAACGAGTTACAACCGAGTCCTGTTTCAGTTCTTGACCCGTCTGTTTACAAGGACGAGTGGTGTTCACCTTCACCAATTACCAAAAGAAACATTGATTACAGTTTCAAAGGTAAAACTAACAGAGTCAGTGTTATTCTATTCTTTTTACTATTTATTTTCTCTTTATTTGTCCTATTCTTATTGGTAAATTCAAGCCTATTTGGACCAATAATTTTCACCTCAAGGTTAATGACGTGGCAATTCCTAGTATTTGTTGAAAATTTATTTATTATATTTGTGTTATGGTTTGTTGCTGATTATGGTGGAAATTGTTGCATTTTAGATCAAGTGGCGGAATTTGAAGATGAAATGTGGAGTGGAGGAGAAGGAAAATCCGAGGAGGAATCGAAATCAGAGGATTGTGATTTCATTTATTTTTCTAAGATTCTGCGTGCTTGTAGTTATTATCCAGAAGATTGCGACATTTTTGTTTTACTTGAAAAGCAACTATTTCTGAAGGGAAAGGATACTTCAAAGACTTCTACATTGCAGAGGCGGTTAATTTTCGACACGCTGCAGGAAATAATTAATCGGAACCAAAGGTTACCGCCGTGGAAGGCGGTGTGTCAGGGAGAGGAAACACAAGAGATTTGGTCGGAGTTTCTGAAGATACGAGATAGGGACGAATCGGAATCGTCGGAGGACTTGTTTGGAGTGATATGTGGTGTTTTAAAGAAGGACATGGCGGAGGAGGTGAGTGGTTGGGGCGAATGGACGGTGGAGATTGGAGAGTTGGTTTTGGGCGTGGAACGGATGGTATTCAAAGATTTAATTGATGAGACTATACAACATCTTGCTTCATTTGCACCACAATGTAACAAACTAGGGGCGCTTCGTAGGCAACTTGTATTTTGAATTTTAGTGAGAGAAATAATTGATTGATGAGAAAAAAGTGGAACTATTTGCACGCTTTGTTTAAATCTTCGCGCGCTTAATTGCTTTGTTTTTCGTTAGAAATATGGTGATGTTGCTTTTACTTTTGTTAATGACCCTAACAAAATTAGAAATATGGAATATATTTAGACATGTATCTATCATGACTTTATGTCAATATAAAAAACCAAGTGTTAGATGATGATTAATTTATATGGTTGGGATACAAATGTTGAAATGCAATGCGTGATATGAGGATCTCCATTATAGAAAAATCAACCATTCATGTTATTGTTAATCATTTATGTTACCAACTAATTGACTAGCTAATCATCAAACTACCCCGAAATTGAAAAATAAAAACTTATGTGTATTTGATTGTTATTTTTGTCAAAATTACTGTGAACTACTATATTTTTTTATAGGCCACCCTAACCTTTTCAAGACTATGATAAGTCATAGATATTGAGTTTGAGTTAGCATAAAATGATACTTGCAAATACTTTGCTCAAAACAGTTTTGTGCTCAGCAATTTTGTGCTCAGCAAAAGAGAGATAGAAATTGTATGTATCTTAAAGTCTGATTCAGAGACGATCTTTGTTGATGCTGACTTAGCTCATGCCTTATGATGATTATTATCGGTTGATCCGTAGACTTATTGCAATCTTTGCTGATGTCAGAGATGTTAACTCCGCTTCAATCTTAAAATGATTGTTATGTGTTGATATGTAAATTTATATTGATTCATATTAACAATCTATGTAATCTTTGTTCATATCTGAGATGTTAAGTCCGCATCAACATTATTATTGGTTGATAGCTAAACATACATTAATTCACATTAGTGATCTATGCAATCTTTGCCCATGTCAGAGGTGTTAACTCTGCTTCAACCTTATAAAGATCGTTATTGGTTGATCTATAAACTTCTATTGATTCACATTATTTGTTACTATAGATTTATATTGATTGGTAGAGTGAACTGACCCAATCCAATCCAAAACAAAATACTCATCAAAACCTGTATTTCCTGTGAATACAAACTCTGCAAACTCACCAATGATTAAAGCTTTCCCCCCTTTAAAATTGGCAAGCATGAGGTCCTACAGTATTTACAATATTAGTGCAATGGTAGCATTGCATCAGTAGCGTGCAGCAGCACTTTTAGGTAGCTCCCACTTTGAACATAGGATCACTGTATCAGTACTTCCCTTGTTATTTTTTTTCACTCTGACAACCGATAACGATAATTGAAAAATATGTTGCTGCCTACCCTTGATGTATATCAAACTTTGTTTTCATATCACAGAACCAACCTAGAGACACACCTATTAAGTTTTGGTTTTGTCCAGTTTCGGTACTGCCATCAAAACTGGTGAATGTCTATAATTTCTCTATGAGAATTCAACAGTGAACAAACTTGGATAAAGAACTATCAACGGTTTGGGTCCTCCATGTCTCATCAAAACTTTAATGCATTTGCACATGGTTAGATACATACATACATTCATCTATAATCATATTCATATCACTGTCATCATGATTCAAAATTAATGACTACTTTCTCATTCCATTCCTATACTTAATACATGATTAATAAATCAGCCATTACATTAAATTAAATTAAATTTGGTCATTTAACACACTATAACTATATTAAGCGAAAAAAATATACTAATTTTACACTGTCAACCAATCACGACCATGTTAAGTGTCAAGTCGGTTATTTTTAAAGAAATTATGTGAGCTGATTAATGAAATTTAAATCCCAATTAAATGACGGTGTGAAATTATTTTACACGGTCAATACACTATCTTTAACGTTTTGTATTAATTAATTAATTACGTGATGGTAACAGCTTCATCCAATCTCATTTGTTTGTTTTCCAAATTAGTGTAAGAGAATAATTAAGGACGTGATGCAGATTAAGTAATCTACAATTATTCTATGATGATCCCACATAAAATTTTCTTAAATTTTGTTTTTATTTCTTCCATTATAGGATGATAGGTGTGGTACAAAGTCTGAAATTTATCATGTGCAATATTGGAAGGCCTTGACCATGAAATGTCCAAAGTATTATGATGCAGGAAAAGATCAGTATTGGTGGGGCTGCGATAATTTTGGGAGCTACCTAAGCGGTAAGCAGCAGCCAGTACCCGATTACAGACCCCTTTTCTCAATCTGTGGGGTGGGCCTCCATCGGCCATACTTTTATTTTTACGTCTCAATTATTACTTTTTTTGTATTTTCTTTATCTCTTAGTGTAACTATTTAAATAAAATTTCACACATGACACATTTTTTGGTTGTAAAAACGTTTTTTTCTTTAACAAATGAACTCAAAAGGTCAATTTAAAACTCTTGTTACATTCTATTGAGTTTTTAGTTAATAAATTTATTACTTTAAGTCTTCTTTAACATTTAAATAAATTATAGTTGTCATGAGTTCTCTAACGTATGAATTTGTATGAGACTCATCTATTTTCTCATCAGATTGACAAGCTTTAGTCATGATGTTCTTGTGATTGACTGATCTCTCTCTGTTTCTTCTTTTGAACTCTTCCCCTGACCATGATGTAGATGAGTCCTGAACATGCTTCCTGAGATATATGATCCTTTTGGATTGTTCATCTCTACCATGTCTCAATCTGAGCTCGCTTGATATTTTGCTGAACTGCTTTCTCAATAGAGCCAGATCATTAGATAGACTTTCACAGCATATATCTTCTCTGATCTTAGAGTTTCCAGAGGTTGATGCATAGATCGTACCTTTATTCTGGCCAATTCTTTCATAGGTTTCTCTTAGAATTTCTCATGCGGATTTGGCCTGCTCACAACGACAGATCAACTTGAAGGTATCCTCATCGATCTTTCTGAATATATCATCTAGTGCCTTGTAGTTTGCCTGAGGTGATAATATCTCCTCATCATCCCAATCTTCTTCTTCCTTGAGAGCATCAGTAGCAGTGCCATCGGTAGCTCTGATTCTAGGAGGATCCCATCCATTGATAATATTTCTCCAGATTATGTGACCCAACACTTTGAGGTAGATCTCCATGCGAGCCCTCCATCACTTGTAGTTGGTTTTGTTCAACATAGGTGCTGAACACATTACGCTTTCAACTTTGTTCATTTTATCAGAAAGTATCTTCCCTGTATCTCACCCAGATACAAAACAGGATGCCTGCTCTGATACCAATTGAAATTCTGGTATCAGATATAAGATGTCGGATGAGATGTCACAATACAATATCTAAGTACTTTATCAGTTATGAACAAGTA
Organism: Vicia villosa; assembly: GCF_029867415.1. NCBI lineage: Eukaryota > Viridiplantae > Streptophyta > Magnoliopsida > Fabales > Fabaceae > Vicia > Vicia villosa. The sequence continues at coordinate 146,944,678 of NC_081180.1, forward strand.
TATGACAACAGATAAAATAGTGAAGAAAGTAAAGAACACAACGATATGTTGACCCAATTCGGAAACAACCTTCCTATTATGGGGACTACCAAGCCAGGGATGAAACCAATATTCAATAGTATCAATTCAAAGTCACACTCCTCGTTTACACTTCTCACTTAATAACTACCCTTCCTATGACTTCTACCTAAGACTCCCCTAGGTATGAGGCCCTCCTCAAATCCCTTTAATCACAGAACCCTTGTGACAAACTACACAATAATTTAAACACAGAAGACACTCTTCCAAGACACACAATTCTCAATACTTCGCAGCTTATAAGTACTGACACATACTCTCCTTGCTTAAAAGCTTTGGAGATCAAACATTCAACACCTACATATTTGTGAATGAACAAAGGAACTTACAACCAAATAAGGATTCCTAGAACCCTAAAAATACAAATACCAGTTCCGAATAAAACTAGGTTACATCCCTTTTATTTATAGGATAAATCTCGACTGGATTGGGCTTAAAAAATGCAACAAAGAGGCTGCTCAAAATCTGCTACTTATTCTCCAAGAAACTAGGTCTTCAATCCAAACTTTCCTAAATTATCTCCAATTATAGAAATGTGGAAATCTCTTGATTTGAATCAATCTTGGATAAAACATCAGCTAATTGATTATTCCAAAATATTCTGTAGCTGAACATAAGATATTGTAGCAATTAAAAATGCGATCCACTTGAAATATCAGCTCCTGCAGTCAAGATGTCAAACCAGACATGTTGAGACATCTTGTTCGACATGTTGAAATCTGAAAATTGCAATCTCTTCAACATGATCCTGCTGAGTTTGTTTTAACAAAATGCATGCCAACCTTAGAGAAACTACACTATTTTATATGTTTGAATGATGGAGTAAAATACAAAGATGAAGATGGTATTGTTGAATGGTTCTAATTATCATTTATGGAAGATTAAGACGAAAGACTTACTATTTGTGAAGAAATTGCATTTACCGATTTTTAGTTCCGCAAAGTCGGATTCTGTATCTAATGAAGAATGGGAGTTTGAACATCAACATGTATGTGGTTTTCTTCAACAATATGTAGAAGATAATGTTTATAATCATATTGCTAATGAGACACATGTCAAAACTTTGTGAGAGAAGAAAGAGTCCTTGTATGCCTCTAAATTAAGGAATAATAAATTGTTCTTGTTGAATAGCTTCATCAGTTTGAAGTATAAGGAGGGGACTTCTATTTCATATCACTTGAGTGAATTTCAAGGGCTCCTCGATCAGATGTCATGAATGAGTATTAAATTTGATAATGAATTTTTCGGACTATTTATATAGCTATCTTTACCAGAGTCTTAGGAAACGTTTTTGGTTTCTATTACAAGTTTTGCTCCTAGAGGTGCTGTGTAATACGGTGAACTGACTTTTTATAATCGAAAATATCGCGGTTAAGCAAGAGTCGCCACCGACTTTTATTTTATCCAAATTAAATTAGAAAGGCTAAAAGAAACAGAAAAAAAACCTTTTAAAGAAATCTAAGTTCGGGGGGTAATTTATGCAAAGGGAAGGTGTAAGGCACCCTTTGCATCCATGGTTTTCCATGGGCTCTTAATTGCTTTGCTTGCTCGTTTTCAGAAAATGTAGATGAAAGAGGAAAAAATGGATTTTAGCTCGTAAAATGAGCGTAGCTAGTTTTTTGAAGAATTTTGAGAAAGAATATAGAAAATAGAGCATGGCAAGGCAATTAGGGGCAATTACCTTAAACTCAGATGATAGGTCTCTTTTTAGCCTTTCAGAATGAAAGGGTCAGTCCTTGCCATAAGAGGGCAGGAATCCTTTCGTTTGGAGGTAGAAGGGTCATCGAATTATCATTCGCTCAAAGACTGACCCATGCCATAGAGAGGCAGGTAGTCTAAGGGGAAGGATCAGAATAGCCTTTCGTAGGCAACCAAAAAATACCTCAGCCTTTTCCGCAGGCAACTTCCGAGGGTCGAGGTCATGTTAGTGTATCGAAGGCAGCATCATTAGGGACCATGACCTTTAATCGAGGCAACATGGCTGAGGTATCCTCGTATTCGAGGGACTGGCTGCACAAAATACAAGGCAACAAGGCAACAGGCAACAAGGCAACAGGCAACAAGGCAACAGGCGACAAGGCAACAGGCAACAAGGCAACAGAGAGGTTACCCAAAAGAGTGCGTGTGTGCATCAATCATGTGGTTCAATTCAGTTATTTATCTTGTAATTAGTGACTCTAATCCAGTTTAAATTTGCACTCCCTAAATTACTAACCACGCAGTATATAAAGCAATAAAGGGGGAGGGAAATTGTAACCAGCGGATCCCTTAATAGGGTTTGACATAAGTAATAATAAAGCATAAAATATTAAGGTTAGGGTTTAGGGTTACCAACACTCGTAGCCTTGGCGGTCAACAAACCCTGAAAATTGAAAAGGAAAGAACAAACAGAAGAGAGTGAGTGTATTATTTGTTCAGAGGCAACTAGGGTTAACCCTAAAAATAAACATAACAATACAGAAAAAGGGTAAAAGAAACTTAGCTTCGATTGATGAAGGTTGAGAATTGGAGGTAGATTGAAGCATTGACTCTGACCATCTGATAATTGAATAGAGAAATAAGAGGAAGTGAGTGTAGAGGGATTTCATTGACAAGGGCAATCAAACCCTAATTAAAACAAAATAATAGGCGAAAAATATTAAATAAGAAGAAATTAGAACTTAGCTTCGTTCTTTGACGTGGCGCACAGTCGGAAGGTATTTGTAAAGCCAAACCTGGCAAGGCACAGAAAAAAGAAATATATTCAGTGTAGGGCAAACCCTAATTAGGATTCAAATTGAATGTAATGATAAATTGATTTAATTAATTATTGGTCTCGCGACCTAATTAATTAAATCGGGATGAGAAAATAAAATTGAGTGTAAAAAATAATTTTTAGGAATTTTTTAGAGTTATAACCAGATAAATATGAATTATGAACATATAATAAAATAAGTAATAAATAATATAATAAATTAAATATATAAATATAATAAATATAATCAAGAAGATAAAATTATTATAAATAATATAAATAAATATGATAAATATATACTAATTAAATAAATGAGTATGTGGAATAAATAAAATAAATAAATAAATAAAAAGTTTTTTTTTTTTAGAAATTAATTATAATTGTTTTGTTATTATAAAGAAGGGAAAAAAAAGGAAATTAAATGATGTATAATATATATATATATATATATATATATATATATATATATATATATATAGATAAATAAAATAAAACATGTTATATAATTAAAAATTAAAAAAAAAAAGTGGAAAACTTAGGTGGGATCGTGTGTGTCGCTCGCATGAGGTTCATGGTGCGCCTGTGCTTTTAAACGCGTTGGATGAGATACGGCTAAGATCTGACGCCTGTAGAGCGATGGCACACGGTATGATGGTACATCATGAAGCGCCGGATCCCAGGGGCATCCCTAAGCACGCGCGCGCCAAACTGGTTCAAACCAGCCAATCGGACGATGACAGCTCATCGTCTTCTCCATTCCAAACCTGCAACTCACCTTTTACACCGCTTCTGCAGGCGCGCTATAATAGGTCCTGGTTTTCTACACCTGCGAAAATCATAGCATACCCAAAACAAAGCAAAAATTTGGCGCGACCATACCTTTACGATCGTCCAGACACGACGAAGCTCATAGCAACCCCAATCGGCCCTGATTTTGCTTAGAACGAAAACCCCCAATTTAAAGTTTAAAACCCTAACATGGCATATCGCTCATAACAGCATAATAACGTCCATACTTTTCCAGAATCGATCAACAAATCAGGCCAATCAGGAATACGCAATTTAAATTGAATTATGATGCATGCTTTAGGGAGATCGAAAGAATTTTAGGAGAGTACATACCGTGAGCAATTTGGGACGGTTCTGAATGTGTTTTCTCGCGTGTGAGTGATGGAATCGACTCAGTGATGTCCAGGGAACACGTAACAACGCTTAGAACCGGTTGAATTGCCTTGTACCTCCAATTTGAATTTGAGATTTTCTTTGTTTTTGAAGCTCGGATTAGGTCTTCCAATGGCCGAATCCCCGAACCCTAGGGGTCTGGAATGATCATGTATATATAGGTGAAGAGATTAGGGCAACAAAACTGACTTGAATCTTTGCCAATCTTTGATTGAGATTTCTTTGAAATTTGATTGAGATATATTATAGAATCTTTCTATTTTTGCCTTAATTGAATCAATCTTCTTGCCAATTCCATGTGCACGAAATTGTAATGATTATGGGATATATTTGAAGATTGGATTTGGTTTTTTTTAAGCTCTTGAACTAAATCTTTGATTTTACTTCAATTTATTTAATTTTAATCCTTTTTAAATTGGATAAAAAATCATAATAAATTAAATAAATCAAGTAAATTCGTGGGGATTGATTCTTGGGCTTTGGATGACTTGTGGATCAAGATTGAATCAGAATATATTGGGCCCATTTGCAAAAATAATTCAATTCTTTCACATTTTCCTCTCCAAGATAGTCCGACTTTGACAAGGTCTATCCCTCTCAATTTTTGGGATATAGAGGTGTTCTAGGACTTTTTAGAAACCTTAGAGAGTCTTCTAACCAGTGTCTTTGGTTTCATATCAAAATGATTTTCCATGCTCATTTTATGTCCTTTTGAAAAAAATGTCTTTTTGTTGACCTTTGAAAAGGACCTATAATGTTTTGGTCCATATCTCTCAAATGAAGCATTTTTGGACTTGGCATGTGAGAGACAATTTTGTAGAGAATCAAATTTACTTACAGATGAGCTTTGGATGGGAAATTTCTGATGTTCCATGTGAGAGTTATGGCTGGTCAAAGTTCAGTTGACTTTTCCTATACAAAACCCTAATTTAGAAACTTCTTGATTTATTGATTTTTGTTCTTTCCTTGATGAACCATGATCAATTATTGATCAAATGGTGAATGACACTTCAATATGAGGATCTTGACAAAAAATCAGGAGTTTTGACTTTGCTTTGACCACAGTTGACCTTTTGGATCAATCGGTCGACTGTTGACTTTCTGAACTTTTGAGTGACCAGAACTTTGAGATATGTCTTGATACTTGTCATGGAGGTAATGTGAGACATGTTGAGCCATATGAGATGCTTGGAAGCCATTGATTCAGTGATTTTACTTTGAAAGAATCAAACCCTAGTTCAGAGCCTTTGTATAGGAGAATGTGTCTTATGAGTTTTGCGCGTTGATCTGATTTTGAATAGGAGAAAATGTATGGGAAAATTTGGGGGTATGACATGTTGTTTCTTTAGAAACGACTAAGGGTAGTATTCTTACTGAGTAGATGAGAGGGAAGACACAAGGTTCTTCATCTCAATCTGAGGTACTTGTCACTGAAAATAAGGGGAGAAGTCATAAAAAGGAACCGAAGGGTGTTAGAGAGAATAGCAGAAGCAAGTCCAAGCCACGATACAAGAATCTGGAGTGTCATTGTTGTCACAAAACATGACACGTACAAAATTATTGTTATTAGTGGAAAATGGATAACACAAGAAAGACAATTCTAAACAAAGAGATCATGATGATCATGATGATGATCGTGCTACTACTGCTACTATTGATGATCTTGTTATTCTCCGTGATCATGAGTCTGCTATTCTTGTGTTGTACCTTAATTTTTTACCACTGAGATCCCACCTTATTTTAAAATAGTGTGATCATTGTCATCCTCGTTATCATCATTATCAACATTCATACATGCATTATTTTCTAACCAAATACCAAACAAATATTGTTGCCTGTTTGTTACTTGTTTCAAGATAGAAGACTAATCAAAGAACCAGAGCAATTAGGGTTTTGAGACTCACAAATAGGCTCAAGAATTCTCATATGCTCAAATAATTATCCTCATCAATATTCAAACCCAAATGTGGCTCAATTCAAGATCAACAATCTCCAATGTCACCTGGCACACAAATTTGGGTTTTTTTTACCTAATTCCTCTGGGAGTTGGCTTTTAATCACGACATGGCTCTGTAGCTCAAACCATGATTCAAGAATCCCCAATTCCTCATTATAATCCACTCATGTCATTCATTTGAAGAAGAGAGCTTGGTTCAACTGAAATCCACAAAAATGCAATTCATCTGGAGAAAGTCAACTGTCCAAGACTACCTTTGAATTTTGGGAAATTTGGTTAACCATGGACTTTTGAAGATCAAAATAATGAATATATGATTATTGAAGTCATTTGATCAAGATAAATCAAGAAAATCAATCAAGAATCAAAAGTCAACAAAAGTCAAAGTTGGAAGATTCAAAAACACTTAGAAATTTTTAAGTGTTTTTCAAGTCTTTTAGCTATAACTTCATGTGCAAGTAACTTCAAAATTCAAGAAGGGACTGAAAAATCTCCCAACATGAAAGTTTTAGATCTTGATCCATACAACAACTTTGTCACATATAACGTTTTCCCAAAAAATGGATCATTTGAGAGTTATGGGATTATGAAGTTTCAAGCAAAACAGTTGGAAATTTTTAAAGTGTTTTAACATAGTTTGTCCCTAACATTATGGGCATTTTTCACCAAGATGGAAGATGAATCTGAAGAAACACCAAACAAGGGAGTTGAAGAGTGTTGCAAGAGCTTTCCAAAGAGTACTCAAACACCTCCATAGCATGTATGGCTTGGAAGATTCGAATTAAAGAAGATGGCTTCAAGCAAGTTGGATTTCAACCCATTTAAACATGAACAACTTCATGATTTACTTCATTAAGCAAAGAGATTTCACTTTTCAGTATCAATAGCTTGCAGATCCCACCTTAATTAGTAGATGGTACAAGTTTTGGGGGCATTACACATTGATTAGAAGTGTAACACCCCTTTTCTAACCCTAACTATATCATACAATCAAACAGAGTAAGCATGCATAAAGGAAAAAGGGCGCCACATGTTGATTTTCACCAAATGAAAATCCCAAAATAACATACATAGAACATCCATAATACGCAAAGATCATATTGTAACACAAAATGTAATCTCATGTTCTCATACATTATGCATAAACGCTTGCGGAAAACAATTCGAATTGCTATTAAAGATTTCAATGAATATATCCCATACTATATTCATCTACCAAATTCAAATAACATCAATATCTTTGTTACTTGAACATTACAATTCTAGGCTACAACAGCCTTTAATCACATATCCAAAAGTCATCACATACATTCAATATTCAACAAAGCATAAGATATAGCAATATTCAAACATGAACATAAGTCTAAGAAAACCCCCAAGTGTTACATGATCAGAGCATATGACTCTCTACCTAATCAAAACGAAACCTCGGAATTCTCCGGCTAACCCACGAATCAAGCAACTACTCTTCTGAACATGCACGTTACCAACCAAGGGTAACATTCAAACAGAAAGGTAAGAATTCAAATTCTAAATAGAAAATATAATAATGGGAAATGCAACCCAAATAAGCATACTGTTTACGGTGATTTCCGGTAAACAACCGCTAGTCTTCCAAACTATAATAAATATGATTTGGTTACTTGCAGGATCGACTAGATTGATCCTAGGACACATAGTCAAGAAGATTGTTATCAATGTTTGTTCGAACCATATTCATTATTTGTCTTCTTTAATAAGCGTTGTTCGATTAACAGAACAAATAGTCTTGACAATCACTTTGTTACATATAAATGTGATTTCATCGAAGTGACATAACATAAAAAATTAAAAGGACAATTGAAACGTAAAGAATCTTAAACTGCAGAAATATAAAAGACTTTGAAAGTAAATAGCATGAAAGTAATTCGAAAGTAAATGACGCTAAAGTAAAGATGCAGAAACGTAAATGGCAAGAAGTAAACGAAATGCAGTAATTCTGAAAGATATTTAAGAGCAAAGGATAATACACATGTATTAAAATGGTGGTGTCATACGTACATTTTCTCAGCGAACTCTTTCTCTTAACGCTTGATACTTAAGTAAATATGTGAGTGATTTGTACAAAATGAACACACAGAATCCTAACACTAAGACTCCTATTTATACTAGTTTCGACCTTAACGGTCCTATACTAATCTGCTGCCACGTTTCTCATCAGAACTTCCAGCGAAGCCATCTGTTGTTGAACGGTTACGAAACCGTCTTCGAATTTCAAATCTTCCCGCCTGAGTCCATCTTCGACGCGTGGCAGTGTATTAAACAAACACTACTAAAAAACACGCTAAGTAGTAATACTTGAATACATATTCTATGAATTTTGTCTAAGTCCCGAAGACATATGCTTTCATTAATCTTTCAGCGTTCACTTATCTTCATCGAACTTAGAAGTCTTTATTTTCCGAAGCATGACTATCAGTAGCCATTCTTTTACTTTTTAAGGGATGGCCACCAGTAACCATCTTTCCTTCGATTCTCAACTCCTTCGAAGGACAAAATATAAAACGAAATCTTCAGCTAACAAATTGCCCCCAATAAATGCCTGTTTCGAGAATCAACAGAAATAGGCGTTTCTTGTCATTATAAGATTTCGTTTTTATGATCCTTGAAAGTTCCAAGACTGCTGACTAGCGTCATAATCACTGATAACACTGTTTCCGAAACGTCTTGTCATTTTCAAAGATGTCTTCTCATAACTTACATTCCCACGTTTTAACCTTACTTCCTGATCATTACTCCTACATACTAGGAGTGAAGCTAACTCATTCGACCGCCGTTGGATTAAATCACCAGCCGCCACGTGTCTCTCGGGCTTTACCCAAAAGATTTAAAAAGGTTTCCGTTAAACCTTTAAATACTTGATCTTGTGTCTCTATACCGCCTTTCATTCATCTTCTTCACCAAAAAATTGAAACATCTTCACTCTTTTTAGAATCTTGTTCTTTTAATCAAAAAATTTCTTCATGGCTTCATCTTCAAATGTTCTTCAACCCGCTTTGAAGCTCCAATCAACAACACGTTCTGGGGAACGAGAGTTCGTTCCAAACCCTAATACTGAAGAAATACGCGCTATTTACGCTTCCCAGGTAATCATTCCCTTTGAACTCTCTGAAAAAACTCTTGCCTTTATGGGTCCGTTACCGAGTGAAAGTACCCAATCTATGAATAAGTTTTTTCCTGCTTACTACAAGACTAGACCATTAGTTAGCAAAGTTAAGATAGATGAAGACGGTCGCTCTCCTTTAGGCAAATCTGCTAATATTGAGGAAACTTCAACCGCAATCCCTTTAGCTTTAAACAAAATTAGGTTAAACTATATGACCAATTCTGTAAAAGTGTTTAGGTCAATCCCTTTAGCCAAAGATCCTGACTTGTACTATGCCTGGCTAGAAAGGGTAGAGAAACAAAAAGGATCCTTCTGGAAAACATTAGGAATATACAATTTGATTCAACTGTCAAGAATGGGTCTAGAATATAACCAACCCATGTTAGTAGCAGCGGTTCATTTTTGGGATGCTTCTCACAACACCTTCCATCTCCCATGTGGAATAGTTACCCCCACGCTTTTCGACGTGGCCGCTATTACAGGACTTCGACCAACTGGTGAAACCTTCGATCCCAATGAAATGGATAATGACACTATTGGTTTTAACGACTCGCAAGTCACTTATACGGCATTCATCCAGAAGCATCATATTACCACTGAAGCGACAGTATCTGATGAAGAGCATATTGCTTTTCTAGCATTATGGCTTTCACGATGTGCCTTCTGTTCAAGGTCTATCCAAGTTGCGAAAAGGTACCTTTGCATGGCTAATCAATTGCATGCTGGGAAAAAGCTCAACCTCAGCCAACTACTTCTAGGGTCTCTTTATGAAAACCTTAGTGAAGCTGCAAACCTTACCAAGAATTTCAAATCTGGTAGTTTACTTTACGCTGGTCCTTTCTGGCTATTGCAACTGTGGCTTAATGCTACATTCGAAACTCATCTTCCCTTTCGAGGAGATGTCAATGAGGAGGATAGCACAATCAAAAATCGAACTATAGAGGGGACCAGGTTAGCTTACCTAACTCCAAAAGAGGAAATGGGAAAGCTTCATGAACATTTCCTGGCGTATTCGATGATGTTTGCTCGGCGTGACCAGTTCGATCCTTCTATGGCCCCATTTGTACACAGAACAATAGGTCCTGAATGGTTTACTCGAAAATTTCCGCCAACATCTCAGGATCAACAAACTGAATCTATGGAAATTTGGGAAGCCTTTCTGACTCCAAGATTATTTTCCCACCGTCTTCGACCATCAAAGGGTCAATGTATCCTCATGTGCTATCAACCGAATTTGGTCTCAAGACAATTTGGGCTAACTCAAATAACACCCAAGTGCTTGTATGAGAAAAGGAACCATATGTGTTTCCACACTTTGTATTTGACTGAAGAGGAATGTGAACAAAAAATCGACAAATACGTTGACGTCACCAATCTTTCTCCTATTCCTTTTGAACCTTCTTTTTACTCTACACCAGATTTTCATCAATGGTGGACAGAGTATTATAGCTCTCAAATTTTTGATGCTGATAGCCTTGCTCAGGAACTAACTGCAGCTTTCAATGATGTGCAGGAGAACTTCCAAAAAGGTACTTCCACTCATATTAAAGAAATCCAAGCTTTTCAAAAATTCTTTGAAACTATCTATAGGCCTGATGATCTTAGTCGGACTGTTCGTGAGGCTGCAGTTACTTTGCGCGAAAAGTTTTCCGCCAAACTAAATAAGTTGAAATTGCCCTCGTATGTTCGACCAGAACTTCGTTATGAAGTGGCTTTCAAACTCAATCCTCTAAAATTCCCCCCACTACCAAGTGCTGATTTTGGTGTGGCTCTAAGTCCTCCTTTCCCAGACTGGTTCGTGTGTGGGAATGCTCTCAAAATTCTTCAAGAGAGTACCAAAAAACGCGCTGAACGAGTGGTTCCGACTAAGCATACCTTGGATACTTTCAAAGGACATCTTCATATAGATCTTAAACATGTTCGTGTCCTGACTCCAATACCTGAAGGTCTGGATTAAGGCAATCTTTTCGACTGACTTATCTTTTCTTTATTGATATACTGATTTCAGTCTCAACTACAGTTGTTGCACGAAGGAGGAAGATTAAGGAAGCTTCTGCCCCAAAAGACTCTGGGACATCTAAAAGCAATAAACCAAGTGGGAGTGACTCCCTTGTCACTGATAAGAAGCCCACGGTACATACTTATCTCATACTCTCAATCTTGTACAATATGTGATTAATACTCATCTTTCTCATTTTCCACTTGCCAGAGTTCGAAACCCCCAACGGGTTCGAAGCGTAAAGCTTCTTCGACCACTGGTTCGGATGGCGAAGATAAATCCCCTCCTCAAACTAGACAAGGACAGAAGAAAAAACACAAAGCTGTTACCCCTTCAAGAAAAGGGAAAAAGGCAAGTCCTTCCAAAGCTGTTTCTCCTGGTGATAAAGCGTCCTCTGAAGAGTCTCCTTTGAAAGCTGCTAGTAATGCTTTCGTTGTGGAAAGCCATAATTCAAGTCCAGACAATATTCCACCCAAGGTATTTTGGGTTTGTCCCACATATTATCTTGTGATTTTAACTAAATAATTGTACTGACATTTTACCTTGTTATTGCAGGATGATGCTGGCACTGCTACTTCCGGTTTTAAAGACCCTGGCCTCACCATTGATGTTGACAAACTTTATGGTAGTTGTCAAACTTTAACTTTCGTTAACTAAACTCCTCAAAAGTTTATTTATTTATTTATTTATTTTTTGAATAACTTTGCTCTGTTTAACATAGGTACCTCTCAAAATCAAACTCGTGTTCTTTCGCCAGTCTTTGAAGACGTTAGGCCAATTGCTACCATATTGCCTAATGAACCAGTCGAAGAAAGCCACTCTACTGACGAATCCCCACCTACCCATCAAGGCAAAAATTTGGAAGAGGATCATCCATTCTCAGGCAGCGACAATGTGAACCAGCAATCACATGACAACGAAGATTCTGCGTCGGAGAAAGATGCTATGGAAGAGATTTCTCAGCCTGAAAAACCAGTTTCTCATGGAACTTCAACTCTTGACGCAAAAACCATTCCTGAGACAACTTCGACGCCTGCCCCTGCAAAGCTTACTCCTTCAGAGCTTGAACAACTTAAGCAAACTGATCCTCTCAGTTTCTTAAAGGCCATTATGAATGTGAATACTCCTTCGCCTCCGGAGCTTAATGTCTCACCAGCTATAACTGCAGACTCTAGTGACAAGGAAGATATTCCCAGTCTTCTTCGACAAATAAAAGAAAGATTCTTTGGGGTCAATCTTGTAGATGTTCTCAACCGGGACCCTATTAAGAGCCACAACTTAAACCAACTTCTAAAGAAAGTAGATTTGCTTCAAGTTTCCACAGAAGTTTCAGAGGTAATTGTTCTGCTGGGCTCTCTACTCGAGCAACTCCAAGCTAACATCCTTCGAAGGCAAAATGTCGAAAAAGAGTTATCTGAGACAAAGGCCTCTCATGACTCTTCATGGAATTCTGCTATGGACGCAACGAAACAAGGTGAGGCCCTCAGGCTCAAACATTCAGAAAATCAGAAGGCCATTGATGATTATGAGAAGAAAATCGGCTCTTGGAAACAAGAAATCAAAGTACTCGAGGGCAAGATAAAGGAGGCTGAAGGTTGTCAAGCAGTCCTACAAAAGTCTAATCAACAAGACTTGCTCGAAGTGGTGCAGTCAGGAATGAAACATTTCGAGACTGCACAAAAGTTAGTGCCAGAAATCGAAAGGTTGAAGAAACACCGGGCACTAATTGAACTTCGCATGTCTTCATGGGAGACTCAATATTTGAAGATCAAAAAGGATCTCCCTGGGGATTTCAACTAAATGTTTTCGATCTTGTTACTTATTGCACCTTTATTTTGTAATCGAGACCACTGTAGACATATAATATTTGTACGCTTGACTCCCCTTTATCTCTATCATATTTGCCATTGTTGATTTAGCAAATCTTTCAATTTCTTGTCAAGATATATCTTTAGATTTCCTACAGTGCTTTTATTAAATGCAACATGTAGAACCTGAACATCCTTCGCAGCACTCTTGCCTCTAGACTTGACGTTTCCACTTCTTCTAGCCATAATCATTATTAAAAGTGACGTCCCTTTCTCCAAAACGTTGGTTTTAAGACGTGCGTGCATCAGTTTAATGATTACTTCTCAACTTCCAAGGGCGGGAAACGGCGGAAGCCATAACTTCTTTCTTTGGAAACCAACCGCAGTCCAATCACTCATTGGCAATTAAAACCCCCCCTTCAGTATTCCCCTTCTATATAAAGGGTCCAATATCACCTTTATTTCTCATTCATGCGTTTTCTCTCCAAACTAATCACAGAAAAAAGAAAACACACAACTTCTCTTTCAGAACAACTTTCTTACCTTACAATGGCTGAACCTCTCTTCTTTAACGACATTAAAGCCCTCATTAGAGGCGAGTTCAGACTCTCTGAGGATGAACTTGTTCGCCATTTCATCACCATCGAAACCCTGTTTGTTAACCAGGAACTAGACTTCTACTTTGAGGAAGTCCTGGAGGGTGCTATTTACCCCAACATGGTGGCAGAATTCTGGATGAATGCGTCTTTACGCATAGATCCTGAAGGTAGGACCACCATTGATTCTGTGATTCGACACGCTCGTCTCAGCATTACTCCCACCACTATTGCCAATCTGATAAAATGCAATAACTCCGGTGAAACTTTTGATGACAACAGTTTCAGCATGACTACTCATCTCATGCTGAGAACTCTTATGGACAATGACCGCTTCAGTGCCAAAGTCATCAGGATCTGGCACCAGATGCTCGTGGGGAACTTCCAACCTCGGCGGATTGACGAAAACAACATCATGGTTGAAGACTTGGAGTTTATCCTCTGTGGTCTCCGAGGGAGGAAGATTAACATCCCTTTGATGATCTTCAAGGGACTTGTTAAAGCTGTCTCTGCCGGTGTTGACCGTCGAGGGGTTGTGACTTGTCTTCCATACGGGAGACTCCTTAGCTACATTTTTCTTAAGAAAGGCGTAGTGAGAAGGATGCGTAATTCTGGAGCCATGGATATGTTCGAGGCTGAACCTTCTCCTGTGTTGTCTTTGGACGATTTAAACCAAAGGATTGACTAGCAAGTTTTTACCTTAGGTTTAATCTTTTTATATATATATGCCTTCCTTTCTTTTGTAACCTCAGATCCTATTCTTTGGATCTTTTTGTAATGAATGTACTTCTACGCTTGAAATGAAAAGAATATTTTGGTGTCTTCTTTGATTTTTCTTTCCATAATTCTTCCTGATTGTGAAGCCATTTTGGTGCCTGACCATTTTGGCTTTTCGTAGTACCCTGGGTATCTACGTCTTTGCAATCCTTACTTCGTGCATACTTGGTTTATATCTCTTCAAATATTTCCAGTTTACTCTCAAGATCCTATGATCTTCTGCTAATTCTTCAATTTCGTAAGCATTGTTCGAGAATACTTTTAAGATTCAAAAGGGTCCTTCCCAATGTGGGGACCATTTACCAAGTGCCTGATTCTTTCGATCTATAGGTAAAATAACTTTCCAGACTAAGTCATTATTAACAAAAGTTTTACCTTTCACCTTTTTATTATAAGCTCTGGACACTCTTTCCTTTTGCCTTTTTATCATTTCCAGTGCTCGAAGTCTGTCTTCGTCCAAATCTACTAACTCATTCATCATTAACTCCCAGTATACGTTGGGAGGAATGTCTGCTTGTCTTTGTATCCTTACTGATTGCAAACATATCTCAATTGGAAGTACTGCGTCATGTCCAAACGTCAACTGGAAAGGAGTTGTATTCGTAGCTTCTTTTGGAGATGTTCGACAAGCCCAAAGTGCTTGATCTAAAGTCTTATGCCAATTCTTGGGTCTCTTTCCTACATGCTTCTTGATAAGGCCAATTATTATTTTGTTTGCTGCTTCAACCTGTCCATTTGCTTGGGCGTAATAAGGTGTAGAAGTAAATAACTTGAAACCTATTTCTCTGGCAAAATCTTGCATTTTTCGTCCAGTAAAGACTGATCCCTGATCAGTTGTTATACTTTCTGGGATTCCAAATCTATATATAATGTGTTTCTGAATAAACTCAATCACCGCCTCTTGATCCACATTTGCCAGTGGTATTGCTTCGACCCATTTTGTGAAATAGTCTATTCCTACCAAAATGTATCTTTGCCCTTTGGATGATTTGGGGTGAATTTCTCCAATCAAATCTAGTGCCCATCCCCTGAAAGGCCATGGTTTTACTATTGTACTTAGTTCGTTTGCTGGAGCGTGTTGGATACCTGCATGTTCTTGGCACTCTTGGCACCCTTTCGCGAACTCTATGCAATTCTTTAGCATCGAAGGCCAATACATCCCATAACGAAACAAGAGCCATTTCATTTTGTGCCCTGCTTGATGTGCACCACATGTCCCACTATGTACGTTCGACAGAGCCAAGTATGCTTCTGCTTCTCCCAAGCATTTCAACAATACCCCTTCAGGAGTTTTCTTGAAAAATTCATTTCCCATCAGAAAATATGACAGGGCTCTATACTTGATTTTTCTGTCTGTATCCGTCGAAGGATTTTTCAGATAGTTAATAATTGGATTCCTCCAATCTGTGTCAGCCAATGAATCTATATTTAGTACCTCGAATTGTTCTTTATTGGCATAACCCAATTGTGAATCTTCCAGATCACTTGGCGAAAGTTTAGTAAACATTGCTCTTCCTCTTACTTCAATCAACTCTTCCAACTTTTCTTTTGATACTTTATATCCCGAAGCTAATTGAGCCAAGTCGTTTGCTTCCTGGTTATTCACCCTTGGTACATGTTTTAATTCCACGTATTCAAATTTCTTGAGCAACCTATTTGCGATGATAAAATACATGATCAAACTCTCTTTGATGCACTGATACTCCTTTGTCAATTGTTTGATGACCAATTCGGAGTCTCCTTTAATTTCGACTCTGGTTGCCCCCAATTCTAACAAAGCCTCAAGTCCAGCAATTAAAGCCTCGTATTCAGCTTCATTATTGGAGCATGATGGACCTTTGATTTTATACTTGAGCTTTGTTGGAATTCCATCAGGAGAAATTATCAACATTCCAATACCAGTTCCCTCTCTATGCGTTGAACCATCGAAATATAACTTCCAAGGTTTCAAATCTACACAATGCTGATGATTCTCAACCACCGCATGGTCGACAATGAAGTCTGACACAATCTGACCTTTCATTGCCTTGAGAGGCTGAAATATTAATGAATATTCAGTAAGGGCTAAAGCCCATTTGCCAATTCGACTATGTAGTATTGGCTTAGATAACATATGTTTAATAACATCATAATGAGATGAAACGTAAACATCAACTGGCTTTATATAATACTTGAGTTTGATACAGGAGAAATACAAACAAAGGCAGAGTTTTTCTATATCAGTATATCTAGTCTCTGCATCATTGAGTACTCTACTTAAGTAATAAATGGCTCTTTCGATGCCATTCTCATCCTCCTGGGCAAGCATGCTGCCTATTGTTTTATCTGATGCTGAAATATATAGGCGCATGTGCTTCTTCCCATTTAGGGGAGATAGAATTGGTGGACAAGTCAAGTATTGCTTTATCTGATCGAAAGCTTCTTGATGTTCAGCACGCCATTCGAATTTTCCTTGCTTAAGCCGAAGTAGAGGTGAGAAAGCTTGCGTGCGTCCACTTAAGTTAGAGATAAATCTTCTTAAGAAATTTATCTTACCCAACAATGATTGTAACTCTTTCTTCGTGGAGGGAGACTTGGTCTCCATAATGGCTTTTGTCTTGTTTTGGTTGATTTCTATCCCTTTTTTGTGGACTACGAAACCCAAGAAATCGCCTGCCTGCACAAAGAAAGCACATTTAAGGGGGTTCATCTTCAAGCCATATTTCCTCATTCTTTCGAATGATTGGCTCAGATGATCGAGATGACTCATACCCGAGGTAGATTTTACCACAATGTCATCTATATACACTTGCATGAATGTTTCTATGAAGTCGTGAAATATAGAATTCATTGCTCTTTGATAAGTTGCCCCTGCGTTTTTTAAACCAAAAGGCATCACAACCCATTCGTAAGTGCCTATTGCTCCTGGGCAACGAAATGCTGTCTTGGATACATCATCTTCTGCTATAAAAATTTGATTGTATCCCGAATATCCATCCAACATGCTCAAATACTCAAAACCTGCGGCCGAGTCTACTAGCATTTCTGCTATAGGCATGGGATACTCGTCTTTCGGAGTAGCTGCATTAAGGTCACGAAAGTCTATGCATACTCTTAATGAGCCATTCTTTTTAATTACAGGTACTATATTAGCAATCCACTCAACATACCTTGTAGTTCGGATAAATTTGCACCGTAAGAGTCTTTCGACCTCTGCTTTAATCTTCGAGTGAATCTCTGGCGCGAATCTTCTGGGAGTTTGCTTTATTGGCTTCTTCCCTTCTTTTATTGGTAATTTTAATTCGACTAAGTCTCTTTCGAGACCAGGCATCTCATCATAATCCCAAGCAAAACAATCTCTATTGTCTTTCAACATTTTGATGACCGTTGCTTTCAATTCTGGTTCTAGTTTCGCGCTGATATATGTTATTCTCTTTTGATCATTGTCTCCAAGATTGACTTCTTCAAGTGGATCTTGGGCCAACATCTTTATGTTCGACGCCATCGGGTCTTTTTCAAATCCCAACGGTTCTTCGTCGTATATTGCATCTAACCTTTGACTTGGTTCTTCTCCTATGATCTCTTCAACTGGAACCGTATCTTCAGGGAGTTCGAAACTCGTACGTATTTCCAATTCTGATATTCCTTCTTTGGTTAGAACTGTATCTATCTTTGTATTTGATAGTTCGGCTTCGAGAGCCATTTTTCTTTTGTTCTCTGCCTCATAGGCCGAAATCTTTTCGAAGAACGCAGACTCAGACATGATTAATGTCATCGTCCCAGCCCGTTGGCCGTACTGCTGGATAATTCTCCGATGGTGCTGGATCTGGTGGACCATCCATGATCTCCCTATCCCATTGGAATCCATTTGGGTGTAAAGTCAAATAGTACATTGCATTTTTGTTCGGGGTATACATCTCTTCAGCAGCATGACAAGGGCCTATGTTTGCCAAGTTCCTGTCGAAGTTGTTTTTGTTCACTTGGTTGACCTCAGCCATGTAGTAACTCTGATCACCTTCGATATTCTCCACTATACCATCTTCTCTCCAAATTGTCACCCTCTGATGCATAGTTGAGGGTACAGCCGCTACTCCATGAATCCATTCCCTACCAAGCAAAAGGTTGTAGTTTGCCTTTGCTGGTATAACCATGAACATGGTTGGCCTGGTAACTGAGCCTACTGTCAAATTGACTTGAACAACTCCCAGAGTTTGTCCTATTTTGCCTTCGTAGTTAGATAAAACCATGTTATGTGGCCTTATATCCGTATCGAACATACCAATTCTTTTTAGCATGTATTGAGGCATTAGGTTCACTGCTGCTCCCCCATCAACTAGGACTTTATTTATGCCCACGTTCTCAATCTTAGCCCTGATATAGAGTGGCTTCAAATGATTTCGCATACCCTCATCAGGCCTTTCGAAGAAAGCATTGTGTTCTTCTACTGCACCGTTATTCAGCACATAGTAACACACGGGTTTGTGTTTTGCCATTTCTTCGATATCAGCCTCTTCACAGTCTTCTACTTCAGTTTCCTGATTAAACTCGTGAGGGAGTACAGAGACAACATTGCAATTCAAGTTTATAGATGACACTCCATCAGAGTCAAAATCATTTGTCATTCTATCCTCTTCTTTCCAAGAATTTGAACGCATCTTGTCTTCTTCATCCAAGAGTTTTTCAGCTTCGAATAGTCTGCGTTCCACCGGAGGTTTGTTCGACTTTGCCCCCTGGTATGGGACTTGGTTGCTACTAGAGTCTCCAGCTTCTCTTGGCCTGTATTCCTTCTGAGCCTTTTTTATTCTCTGATGCCTTCTCCACTAGGACCGAGACATAGGATTTTTTCCTTTATAATTCTCCAACCGATACACCTCTCGATTTGATCTTTGAAATTGTTTCCTATATGCCATTGCAGTTCTACCACCTTGGTCCCAACTTCGCCATTTGTTGGTTCTTGCATCAGCTTGTACCCACCTATCCCTGGGTGCATTTGCAGGGACTTTGAACGTCACCCTTCGAGTCCTAGGATGTGGGCTATCAGGCCTCTTTGTTGGAGTCCAAATGTCGAAACCGTACAGGTTGGGGCGCAACCCCTGAGTTTCTTGACTCATGTAGCAATGCACACGTTCGAATGATCGTGCTAGCATTTCGTCATAGACTGCCCCACATCTTGGGCAGAGAGCAACTTCAGTGTTTTCTTTGTGGCATCTGACCAAAAATCCTACCAAGCTTTCCTCCATCTTTGGGTACAGTTGTAGTAGGGGATTTGGCTCTCTTCCTGGGTGTTCCCACCTTTCGCGTCGAACCCTTTCGAAGTTGGCTTCGACCCTTCGATTCAGCATGATCGAACACCTTGGACACATCCATTGCTTACCACCATTTCTCTCGTGGCAATTCCAGAGATATTCTTTGAGGCTTTCGGTTCTAGGGGGAACTTCGATGCCCCCATTTTTCCTCGTCAGCCATGTCTCTAGTTCGCCAAATTCAGACACTAGTCGTCTGGCGCTGACCATGTTAACCGCTACTGGAGGAACTTCGGAGATTTGTATTTTCTGGAGTTTCATCCTGAGGTCTTCAGTGGCCTCGCTGTTTTCTTCCTTCGAGGCTTCAGTTATTTCTGCCTTGGAAGATTCTTCAACATCAGTATTGAAGATTATATCACCATTTAGGCTTTCAGTAGCCTGCTTTCCATTGAACATTGCTTTAGTCTCCACAACTTCGACTTCAGAAACCTCCACCATGTTGATATCTTCTACCTCGCAGAGACTAGCGTCAGCAATGTTTAGGGGATTGGTATCGACCCTCATATGACTCTTGGTCTTGTCAGCAAACTTCAACCTTCCATCATTGAGAGCATTTTGAATTAGATCCCTGAAAAGAAAACATTGAGAAGTTTTATGGCCTAAAAACCCATAATATTTACAAAAACCTCTTTTCTTCCGTTGTTCCAACGGAGGAATTTTTGAATTTGGAGGTAGTATCATTTGGCCATCTTTTACCAATAAATCAAATATTTCATCACACTTGGTAATGTCGAATGTATAAGTTTTCTTATGGAACCTATCATTCTTATCGTTTTCTACTGGGTTTTTTCCATTGGCAGGATTTAGCAGTTTGCAAGCATAAGGTGGCGCTTCTTTCAATTCAGCCAAGTCTATTTCGACTTCTTCAGGGCTATACGAGTCATCGAAAGACTCATTCTCAGCATCCTTGGCTTCGACGTATGCCACTCTTTCTTTCTTATAACTTTTATTTTCCCTAGCTTTTTCTGCCTTCAGGCGTTCGACTTGTCGAACCCTATCTGCTAATTGGGCCATGTCCCTAAGGTATTGGGTATCTAGTTTCTTTCTTATTGAATAATCTAGACCACCTGCAGCCATTTCAACAAGTTCATGCTCTGGGACTGTTGTAAAACACCTTGATTTCAACAGACGGAACCTATTTAAATAATCATCAATTGTTTCTGTGAATTTTCTTTTAACACTGGCCAATTCTTTCAAACTTATCTTAGTTTGACCCATGTAGAATTGCTCATGGAAAAGTCTTTCCAAGTATGCCCATGCATCTATCGAATTTGGTGGCAAAGTAGTAAACCAAATGAAGGCATTTTTTGTCAGTGAACTAGGGAAATACTTGATCCTTAAATCCTCGTTTCCCGCTAAATCTCCTGCTTCTGTCAAATATCTAGCAATATGTTCCACCGTTGACTCGTTCGTTTCGCCTGAAAATTTTGTAAATTTGGGTACCTTAGTGCCCCTAGGCAATTCTGTCTGCATGATATAATCTGATATAGGGGATGTATAGTTTGGACGCCTAAGTCCAGTACTAAGGCCATTATTTGCCATAACCCTTTCTATCATGGCAGTTAAGTTATTTTCTGTAGCCAGATTTTCTCTTCTGACTCTTTGAACAATCTCATCTGGGTGTTCGTTCCTACCCACAATCCTTAATCTGGGTTGCTCCTCCTCCGTTTCTTGTCGAACGGGGACAGTTCTTTGATTTGAAGCTTCTAAGTTAATTATTGGAGTTCCTTCGAACACCTCCGTTCTTCGTGAGGGGCCTACATCCCTAGTAGTCGTCCTAGATGATGGAACTATGTCTTGTACACGTTCTAAAATGGGCCTCTCTTCTTGATTCGAAGGCTGTTTGTCTTTCCTTTTAGGTGGCGTCACTCCCATGAATTCTGCCATTCGATTCATCTGAGATGATATCTTTTGGGAAGTCTCCATGTTTTCTCTATTTGTAGTAGTAACATTTGCCATTAGTGGGCTTAAAACTGAAGTCAATTCTCTGACCAAAACCCCTACCATATCATGGTTGCTCGCATCCATTTCTTGTCGAAATGCTGCTTGGTTATTTGTGGTAAAGTGAGGCATCTGGGTAGAGAAACCAGCGTTATGTGCACTTCGACCCACTGAACTAACATTTGGTGAAAATGTCGCATTGTTAGTTGGGGCATATATATGTCCTGCCCCTCGTACGCCTGTTCCATATGGGTATGGCATTCCGTATGGATTATTTGGTCTCCATTCGAAAGCGGAGTTCGTGCCTTGACCAAATAAATTGTTTGCAGCATTTGTCGAGGCGAACAATACGTCCTCTGCGCTTGTGGATGAGGGTGCGGTTGTCGACACTGAAACTGGAACAGTCCCTGAGGGTGCTGTATTATTTTCAGGCATAGTCTGGGAATTATCTGCAGGTCTCGATCCATTTGGACCCGTTGCATCTCGTGTTTCTTGAGTAGAAGTCGAATTTGCCGCTCCTGATCCTGAACCTTGTGGGGGATCTTGATTACCCCCTGCACTGGCCGTAACGACCATTTTCCTGTTGTACCTTCGTTTGGGAATCGGTTGTGCACTGTTCTTTAATTTACCGTTCCTAAGGTTCATACAAGATCTTGATATTGTCTAGACAAAAATAAAGCAATTGATTAAAACAATCTGCTTGACACTGTCCCACTGGGCGTGCCAATTTGTTTACGGTGATTTCCGGTAAACAACCGCTAGTCTTCCAAACTATAATAAATATGATTTGGTTACTTGCAGGATCGACTAGATTGATCCTAGGACACATAGTCAAGAAGATTGTTATCAATGTTTGTTCGAACCATATTCATTATTTGTCTTCTTCAATAAGCGTAGTTCGATTAACAGAACAAATAGTCTTGACAATCACTTTGTTACATATAAATGTGACTTCATCGAAGTGACATAACATAAAAAATTAAAAGGACAATTGAAACGTAAAGAATCTTAAACTGCAGAAATATAAAAGACTTTGAAAGTAAATAGCATGAAAGTAATTCGAAAGTAAATGACGTTAAAGTAAAGATGCAGAAACGTAAATGGTAAGAAGTAAACGAAATGCAGTAATTCTGAAAGATATTTAAAAGCAAAGGATAATACACATGTATTAAAATGGTGGTGTCATACGTACATTTTCTCAGCGAACTCTTTCTCTTAACGCTTGATACTTGAGTAAATATGTGAGTGATTTGTACAAAATGAACACACAGAATCCTAACACTAAGGCTCCTATTTATACTAGTTTCGACCTTAACGGTCCTATACTAATCTGCTGCCACGTTTCTCATCAGAACTTCCAGCGAAGCCATCTGTTGTTGAACGGTTACGAAACCGTCTTCGAATTTCAAATCTTCCCGCCTGAGTCCATCTTCGACGCGTGGCAGTGTATTAAACAAACACTACTAAAAAACACGCTAAGTAGTAATACTTGAATACATATTCTATGAATTTTGTCTAAGTCCCGAAGACATATGCTTTCATTAATCTTTCAGCGTTCACTTATCTTCATCGAACTTAGAAGTCTTTATTTTCCGAAGCATGACTATCAGTAGCCATTCTTTTACTTTTTAAGGGATGGCCATCAGTAACCATCTTTCCTTCGATTCTCAACTCCTTCGAAGGATAAAATATAAAACGAAATCTTCAGCTAACACATACATTTCACAATTCTTTACTCTTCTCAAAATATGCATTTATCTCCAATATAAAGTTAACATGTTCAATACAATTAAGCATCACAATTAATTCACAACCTCATATATTGATGATTTACCTATATACACATATATCACTCATACATATATATATATATATATATATATATATATATATATATATATATATATATATATATATATATATACTCCAAATTTCACATCAAATATGTATTAATCACATATATCTCATTCTCATCACATTCTCTAATTCATATCAAATGATTCATCATTCCACATATATGCATATCAATCAAATTCACATCCACACATTCATACCACATAATCACACATAATCACACATAATAAAATTTCACACCGACACGTGCGGCTAAAGTGTGACTCTATGCGATATGCATGTGGATCCCTCCGTTATCATTTTCGGTCATGCCGATTGCCACTCTCTACGGACAAGATAACCACCTCAAAGCCCCATACTCGTTAAGCTTTCAAACCTCATACTCGTTAGGTTTGGACAAGTAAATAACCTTCGCGAGATTACCCAACATTGCCACTTTCAAAGACTTATGCTTGTGTATGTGTGCAACAAAACAAGACTCATGCATTTAAGACGATCTCTCTATCTCTTAAACTACACAATCACATCTTTATAACTTTTCACAACATTACACAACATGAATTTCAATCCAATATCACACATCAATTAGCATTTATCAATCAATCACATAATTCATGACATTAACATCTCATAAGGCCTCCATGAACATTGATCATACAAGATTCATCCATAACATACACATATAACTACATGTTATTTTCAAATAAAATCATAATTAAATTAAACAAATGCCACTCAACCCTACTCTATCATATAGAAAATCTCATTAGCTTCCCAACGCTTCGAACGGCGCATAAAACGGAGTTACGGATCAAAAGTTATGGTCTTTACAAAATCTGCTCAAAATTGAACCTCTAGGTCGACGCAAACTACTTTAGGTCGACTCAAAACTCCTTTAGGTCGACGTAACTGAAGGAAAAATAGATTTTTGGCTTTCTGGACTGTTTAGGTCGACTCAGCTTCTGCATAGGTCGACCCAGGCTGCGTGAAAACTCAGTTTTCACCATTTTTCTTCCCTAATCCCCTCATACAACACCCATTAACCCATACACCATCCATACATCATTTGAAAGCAAATTTAGCGCACATGTAAGGTTCCTAAAACATGTTCCTAACCATGGGTCATTCATACAACACATTAAATATGAACAAACCACAAAATCCAATTGATTTCACATAAACCCTATCATTTTCTAAATTCATGAAATAGAAGAATAGAAAGCATACACAACATTACCCAATCATAGATTCTACAAGAACTTGTATTTAAACCCTTACCTCTTGAATTTCTCCTTCTAACTTCAAGAAATCTACAATCCTCTTCTCTTCTCTCTTCTACTCTTTTGCCTATTTCCTCTTCTCTACTCTTCTTTCTATTTTTCTATCTAATTTAGGTTAAATCATAAAATTCTCTTCTAACTCTCATTATCTCATTGGGCTTAACCCATCCACTATTCTCATTTCTAATTCCCATTAAGCCCAATAACTAATTCTAATAAAATTCTACCATTTATTAATTAGCTAAGTAATATATTACCACACAATCAAATATTTATTACTCAAACAATAATTAAATAACTACACAAACAACTATCAAATATCAAATAATCCTAATTAAATAAAATCTAATAAAAATAGGGTGTTACAAGAAGCATTGTTCATGAGATCATACCATTTGTAGAATGTTTTTCCAAAAAGATTACACTTCCATTTACATAAAGAATCTTTAATCACAAGATCAATTTGTCTTGAGCTCCTACATTGTTTCTTCTACACTCCAACATCTTTGTACTCATAAGAAACCTCTCTGCATCCAACCACTCCAAGAAGCATGCTTGTACTGACACCTTGGAATCACCATTTTCACATAACTTGAATCTTGCTTCCAAACCAAACCATAACTTGAAACTCAAAGGTCTGGTTACCTCAAGTCGTCATACCTTTTGCCTATAAATAGAGAGGTCATTTACACTTCAAAGACACCAATTAACAACATATAAACACCTCAAATCTTTCTCAATTTCAGAATTGGTCAAAAACTCCATTTTTTAGCTTTGAAGTCCATAACTTCGAATCTCTCATCTCTTGCAATCTTTACACAAACTAATCATTCAAACACCACATAGATCCTTCTGTATGCATTGAAACTCAACTGTAACTCATAAATCAAAACCTCCATATTCAACTTGTTCATCTCTGCAAGTCGAGGAATTCAGAAGAATCTAGGAACTCTCAATCCAAAGTGAGTATTGCAATAGCTTCCTAGAAGTTCAGTGAAGCTATCCAGATCATCAAAACACTTCCAGACCTCCATTAATCCAGGTTTTGATTTTCAGTTTCAGAGGTAACAAACTCAATTTTAAACTCTATCATTTGTGCATCAATTCTAAAAAACTCGATCCTATTGTGTTTGTTACAATGTGAAGATCAAAAGCCCTCAATTCATTTCCATTTATTCATTGCGTGCATCATTTAATTTTGTTTTCAAGTAATTAGGGTTCATACTTATTTCTGGAAATTCACGAGCTATGGTTTGAATTAATTTATGAATGAGACATGGTTGAGTTCGTATTCAAATTTTGAACATGTTTGATGTTTACTTCATTAGCAATGGATGCCTTAATCTTAAAAACGATTTTCTGAAAAATATTGGAAAGAGGTTGAAGATCAAGTTTGAATGCTTGAATTTATGGATTGAGTTTATTTTATATTCTATGGTAGCTGTTTTATAAACGACTAAATCATTTGGCTCAGTTGGTTTTTGTGTGTGTTTGAAGGGTTTGGGTTCGAACCACCCCTTTTGCGCTTTTTAAAAATCATTTCATTTTGGCTAAATACCCTTTTTGGTCCCTTAAGTTTACCTCGGGGTCCATTTTGGTCCCTTATCTTTAAAAAGTTCCAAAGTGGTCCTTTACTTATTCAAAAAGGTCCACGTTAGTCCTTTCCGTCACATCCGTTAGTCAAAGTCAAAATTATGGTCCAGATGGCATATACGTGTCACTTAGTTAGCACATTGGCATTGACGTGGCACATTTATATTTTTCATTACTCATTTAATATAAATTCATTTTTTAAGAAAAAATTAATTAAAAAAGAATACAAAATAATAAAAGTTAGAAAATCTGAAAAAATCTTTTTATTTATCGTCTTCTTCTTTCTCAAAGACCCATCACCATCTTCACCTTCTTTATGGTATTCATTAATGCTTTAATTTCAGATTCTCAAATATTTTATTAGTTGGATTGAATTTAATTCTGATTCTCAAATAAGAAATCAAATTCCCAATTTTATTTCTAGATCTATTTTTTCTTCTCTTTTTTTATTCAGTCCATAAATCTGCAGAAACCTGCATCAAAGTTTTCTTTAATTGGGTAAAAAGTATTATGGATATGCAGAAAAATGAAAGTGGATAATTCGTTCACATTGGTTTGAAGTAGAAAGATGAAAGCTTCATGGAGGATGAATATGGATGCAAAGGGTTAAGGGTTTCCAGATCCAAAATAATACGTGTACTATTTTTTATTTTAGTTTTTTGATTTCGATTTCAGATCCAAAATAATTTCGATTTTTTATTATATTTTTTCAATTTTGATTTCAGTTTTGTTTTTCGATTTCAGATTTAATGTCGGTTTTAGTTTCTGGGTTTCAGTTTCTCCATTATTTTGAAGGTTTCGTTAATTGGGAAATGATGATGAAGATGATTCAGTTGAAGAAGACAAAGATTTAAGGAAACAGTCTCGTTCTTGGATTTCTTCAAATTGGGTTTCTTCAATTAAAAATCACGAACCCTAAATTTAAAGCCACTGTCTCCATTCCGTCATGTTCACCATGATTTTGCCTTATTATTTTGGTTCCTTAATTCTTGTCTGTCTTCTACTCTTGGTTATAATTTAGATTTGCCTTATTAGAATGTCAATTTGGATTATTGTAATGAATGTTTATTGAGAGAATCTAAATCTATTGAGGAAGCTTATGTTATAAAACTAATGGTGAAGATGCTAATAACAGTTTGTGTAAATTTATTTCAATCAAGACTTTACTATGAAAATGCAGCAAACGGTTACCAGAATGGTGCAATAACAGAAAATGGTGCAATACTCACTAATTGGAAAATCTTAAAATATAAGAAACTGGAAACTGAGTTGATCTTGAAAGCAAGATTGAGGAACAGGATGAAGAACTTTGAAGAAACCCAAAAAAAAAGAATTAATAAATTTTGTTAGTAAGTTTAATCACAAAAAGAAATTTGCCTTAGTGGTAAAGTAATATCTATGGTGACCACCATGTACTAGGTTCAAATCCAAGTCTAAGACAAAATTTTTGAGGTTTTATTGAGTTTTAATTAATAGTATAATTATCATACGCCACGTCAGATGCCACACAAGCAAATGTTGACGCCGTTAGTAAAAATTGGACGGAAAGAACTAACGTGGACCTTTTTGAACAATTAAAGGACCACTTTGGAACTTTTTAAAGATAAGGGACCAGAATGGACCCCGAGGTAAACTTAAGGGACCAAAAAGGGTATTTAGCAACCTTATTTTTTAACACTAATTTATTTAACTTTCTTTTATAACTTTAACAAATTATTTGAAATAGCAAATCAACTTATTTTTAAGTGATTTTTTACACACTTGTCATTTAACTTGTCTATTTTATGAATATGTTTTAAAATCACAAAAAATTATTTATTTATTCATTTTAAAAATTAAATCAAGAAAAAATGTTTTAATGCCTTTCTTAGATTTTTTAAACCATTTTCTTTTGAAACTTTCACCAAATCTCTTGTATATATTTTTATGTGAATCACTTAGGGTTAGGTTTAAATCAATTTTGATGATACCATGTTCCCTTAAACTTACCCTCCTTTAGGGTTAGGTTTTTAATCAACTTTTTAAAATCAATTAGACTTAGGTGAAAAACAAAACCCTAAAACTATAATCTTAAATGATCCCTTGATCTTTTGATCTCTAGCAATGCCATGTTAATACAACTTGTTGCTTTGATCTCTCCTCGTTTACATACTTGTACATATACTTGTTAATCTTGCCTTTGTACATTTATACTTTATTTATGGTATCATCATTGTATATACATACTTGGCTTACTAACCCATATGCATAAGATGTTATCCATCCATCATCACATCATATTCATCCATACATGAAATGATCTTGAGGTATGTTATCCTTTTATCCACCATCATTTACATTTGATCTCTTTGTTATACTCACTTTTTTTATCTTTATGATACACATGTACACACACACACACACACATCACTTGAGGTATTAATTGCTTAAGTTGTGGAAATATCCAAAGGAATGAGAATGGTATTGACTTAAATTGTCAAGGTACAGTTGAAAGTATTTTTGGGTAAATATTTTCTATATATTGTATCCATAGGGATTGGTTTAATATTACTGCCGTTCTATATTCTGATCACTTTGAGTTGGTAAAAATAGGTGGTTTTGTTGTATTATTCTAAATTTGCTTTTAAACCTAAACAATTATTAAAACTAGAATGCTTAAAATTGGTTAACAATGAAAGAGATATGTTGAGATTTAGGGTTCATTGTAACGCCTCGATTATTTAATTATTTGTTTAATTAAATATTATTATTATTTTATTTTCGGAAATTATCGGTTGAGAAGTATATTTTGGTGAATAAGTGGCTATGTCAGCAAATGGATTATTATATTGATGGAATATTATTAAAAATGATGTATTGGTTATTTTGGGTTATTTAACTTATTGGGGCCTAAATTGGTTTGTGAAGAATAATAAAGAGGGGGTGTTAAAGACTAAGCCCAATTGGAAAATGATAAAATTAGGGTTTTAGAGAATGAGAATACTAGTGTTATCATTTTGGAGAGAAACAAGATTTAAAGAGAAAGAGGCAAGTCTTGGAGAAGAGGAATAAGCTTAAAGATTTCCATCCATGGTGCCAAATCGGAAGTGCAATCGGAGACCCATCAAGTTGCTTCAAATTGAATAAGGTAAGGGTGAGATTCTCTTCCTATAATGGGGCCTATGAGCAATTGTACGTGGGGGATTGGATGTGTAGATTTATTGCTTTTGCTTGTGTTAATCGTTGCTGGAAAATAGAGAATCTACCATGAATAACATGTAGTTGGAATATTGCCTTCTTTAATTGTTGTTGTTGTGGTTGTTCGATTGAAGGAAATTAGGGATTTAGGTTATTGCTTTTTCTATGTTAAATCGTTACCGGAAATTGAAAACCTGAGTTATGTCGTTGCTGTTTGTGTTAATAAACATGATGTTGATGCTGTTGGAAACAAGAAATTAAGAAAACTGGATGGAGCTTGCCGTTCGGTAAAGATAGCCACGACGGACGGCACAAGCCCATGACGAACGACAGTCTTGTGTAGGAAGGGGGTGCCTAGCGGCACACCCCATTGTTTCCATTGTTTTCCTTTATTTTGTTAATGGCATTGGTATTGTAGCTAGCCCATGAGATGTCTGCCCCAGTATGAATTGAAGTTCCTTGTTCCTTTCTTATTGCTTTGGAGACGTTGGTCTCCATGTTGGAGATGGCCGCCCCAGTGGCTTAAGCCTTATTTCCTTCTCTTTTTCTTTTGAGGCGTGGGCCTCCACTTTGTAGGGAGTGGCCATCTCCTTCATGTTAGGCTCCTTCCATTTTGGTTTGTTTTGATATTAGGTCATAAAGGAAGCAAAATTTAAGAGGGTCGTCTCACTTTAAATTCTTATAACCATAGTACTGTTTATCCCTTTTAATTTTACGGTGTGAAAGGCTTTTGGTTGTTGGTTTTTAGATACAGAGCATGTTGAGTAAGTAAGTCAGTGACATGAACTAAGGATTGAAAATGTAATAACTCATTATCAGCAGTGATGAGGTAACATAGTAGTTTAGAATTTTAGTAGATAACAGAGGGATTATTCTATGACAGTAGATAGTGGATTAATCGGATAAATCGGATAACCGAAAAAAATTGAACTGTGTCCGAGTTAACCTGTTTGAACGTGTTTTTAGTGACTAGAAAGTATAACCTGAGGACTTGTAAAGTCATGATATTAAGGATATACCCGAACATTAGATAACCAGTAGCGACGCAAAATATACTCGTTTAATTAAAGAATACTTGATTTGTTGTGATATACCGAAACATGATGATGTTGTGATGATTTTGTCAATATGTGAAGTTATATGTTTGTCGTGATATACCGAAGCATGATGATATCGTGATGATTTTATTTCTATGTGAAGATGAAAGATTATTTGTGAAGTTGAATTACCTCCAATAATTGGTAATTATCAGTGATGTAGGCGTATGCCTCACGATGATGTGTGATTGTGATGAGTATACTGAGTATGTCTTGTTTGTCGAGTCACATTTCATATGCATACTCTGTGACGGCCTGGATTGACAAATTAGTGACGAAGGCTTATGCCTTGTGCCTCTGAATTGTGCAATTGGTGACGGGGGATGAAGCTCCGATTGGTACCACATGCATATACATGAGTTATGTCCCATGTGTCTTATGTGATTCATAGTTGTGACGTTTTGTGACTATATTGTAATTGTATTTCGTGACTTGTTAAATGATTGAAGTATATGAAGATGTGAATTGATGATTTTATGAATAGTATGATGATATCAGTATTTGTGAATGCGATTAACTGAATATGTCTGGTGTGAATTATATGTGATGTTTTATGATTAGATGTGTGACTTATATGTGATGTTTTGTGACTAGATGTATGACTTATAAGCTGTGATGTTTTGGGACTAGAATTGTGATTTATACTTGTGATGTATCATGACTTGGCTTGCAAAGTGAATGAAGTATATATATAATTGATGTGAATATGAAGTGTTTTGACTTGTGGTGTGATGAAAAGTATGTGAGATTTGTGAGTTGGTGAAAGTATGAAGGGTATGGCAATATTAATACTTGTGGTGTAATAACTATATATGTCTGAATCCTAATATACAATTTATCATGCGATCACTTATATGATTTGATATCTCACCCTTTTCTCTTGTTCGTCGTTGCCTTTATATTGGTAACGTGCATGTGTTCGAGTATGAAGATTTAGTTGCCGTTAATCGAGTCGGTTGTCGCTCTGATACGTAGCACTCGGGGGGATGATTTATGATGTTTATGATGTTGTTGTTTATTGTTTTATCTTAGCTGAATAAGATGTTATTGATTCAAAGATTGAGAACTATGATTCCTCCATGTTTTAATAAAAGAAGTTATTCTGTTTTGAAAAGTATTATACGCTGAGTATTTGTTGATTGATTAAAGAAAGTGCCATGTATCCGCTAAATGCGATGAAGTGATTTATTGTTAAATGAATATGTGACGCCTCATTTGTTTATCGAGAAATTTTTTAATACTCTGATATTTTCCGCATTATAATTTCAGGTAGAAAAATGGGGTGTTACATTCATCAACCTATTCCTATGCAATTTATTAATTATATCATAACTGAACCATCATATGAACTATTATCTTCACTTATCCTTAAACTTGAGCTCATGTCTGATGATCAAGTTAGATAATCTTTCACCATTATGAGCTCTATCTCTCCAAATATCAATATAGATAAGAGTAATATAGCACGATAATTATGAAAATTATGAGTTCCATCTCTGCAAATTATGAATGAATCAATACAGTAACCTAGGGCAAAAGTTTGAACCTTTTCTTTCGATCAAATATCAACAATAGTTTACATAAAAACAAGTTTTCTTATTGATAATAAACTCAAACAATTGTTCATAAGAATTAATCAATGGTATTGCATGATCATAGGTTAACTACTACCTTAAACTCAACAAAAGAGGATTAGCTCTCCATAGACATGAAGAGCACACAAGATTTAATGGAGGTATTCATCTTGATCAAAAGAGTTTCTTCAATTGGTTTAGAATCCACCTTCAATTGTTGCTCTCTGCTTCATAATCGGATTTCTCTCTCAATATCGTTCACCAAAAATTGCACACCCATAATGACGACAATGACTTCTTTTTATAATAAAATTTCCTGATTCGCCGTGCCCGCGGCGCGGTCCCTAAACAGTGGGTTTGGCGCGACGCAACCTTTGACTCCCGCGGCGCGACTTTGCTGTATCTTGCCTTTTTGCTTCTGATTCTTCCAGCTTTCTTTCCTCTTCATGCTCTTGTAAGGCTACTTTTCAGCTCTAAACTTGCATCAATAGTACCCAAAGTGATTCGATTTTCTTCACAACTCGAAATAAACTTATAAAGTTCAATTCTTACCGAAAAACCCATGATACTATCACAATTTGCTTAAGTTTAGAACAGAAAATATTTATACTAACACACGAAAATACCATTAATTCTCCCCTAACAAACTCTCCCTAACTTAGACTTTTGTTTGTCCCTAAACAAAAAGTAATCACCTTAGTGAAGCTAATGATACTCTCAACAATCATGCGACAAGTTTTCTTTTAAAACTTCTGAATGGTTCAAATTAAAGGTCAATTCAAGCACAATTTATCACACCATAAACTCAAAATACACATATGAATCAAATTTTGGAAATAAATTGTCATCAGAAAGTTCATAACACTTTACAATACTAATTAGACAAGCACTAAAACTCTCATCAAAAGATATGACGACTAGAAGAGGGGTTGAACACTCATCCTACAATCAAATCAATGATTACTCATATCATACGTTTGCCACAATTAGCATCGAATCTTGTGAAATCTGAAAATCGAAAGGTCTTTCTAGGGTTGTACTGTGGTTTAGATTCAAAGAAGAAGATATTCAAAGGGTATCTATTCTAGGGAAGCATTCTAATCATCTCTTTTGTCTTCTTGATTGATTTTATCTTTTGCATTTCAGGTTTATAACCATTTTCACTGTTTGATTTTTGAGTTTTTTTTCCCTTTTTTCTTGGAACTTCTTCTTGTTCCATTTCATTCGAACTGTAAAGCTTTTCTCTTTCCTTGCCCTTTTTCAACTTGTTCTCTTTTTTTAGCTTTCCTCTCCCCAACTTGGATTTCAACCTCTTATCTAATTTATGAATGTTCCCCTACTTTCTAAGAAGGTTTAGAGAAGAAAACATATCACCAAAGATTGTGGTTGATGTTTTTAACAGTAAAAAATTTCATCAAGATCAAGATTCAATTCTTTTCATCTCTTTTTTTCTTGATCTCAGGCTCACAGAATGGTTGGCAAAGGATCACACTCCCACAAAAGAAAAATAAGAACATATTGGGCTAAGGAAACTCTCAATTTGAAGCAATTGCCTTAGTCACTTTAACATATTTTCACAAGATAATGCACAAAATTGGTTTAGCATGGTACAAAAATGTCAAAAAGATTGTCGGTCTCCTACATTTTGTAAAAAGTGGAAGGGTTTCCTCACAATGGTTAAAGGACTAAACTGATCCAACCTTAATGTGTACCATACAGAAACTTCTAATGGAATTTACTAGCAACTTAAGTTTCATATTCATATCAAGAGTTCAGGAATGACATAATTTTACCTGTTTTGTCGCTTTTCGAAAAAAATCTATCATTACCATTCAAATGCATGTTGCTCCATTGTTGATACTCTCATTGCTCCACTTGAGCTTTTCTTTGTGTTTTAGGAACTGCTCATTCTAAACTGGGGACAAATAAAAATTTTGAAACTGAAATGCGAAAGTTAAATAAAAGAGTTACGGTGTTGAGTTGCCTCCCAACAAGCGCTTTGTTTAACGTCGTTCAAGCTCGATGGTCAGCACTTTCAATGGCTCAAAAGTGAGAGACCAATTTATGCAAAACTAAAAAACGAGTGAAACAACAAAATTAAAGTAAAGTAAAAAACTCAAAATCATAAGACTATAGCATTGCGTGCAATACTGTTCAATAAAAAAAAGAAGTACATGATTGTATTTTAATTTTGTCATCTGTCTAACTGAAATTTTTTGGTTTTTAAAGTTATTTAGAGGGGGTTTAAAACCCCCGCAATCTATCTATTTTTAATTAGTATTGACTTTAATTGACGTGGCGTGCCACGTAAGCCTCCGTTAGTGAAATTTAACGGGAGGGACGGAAAATATTGCGAGGACCATTGTTTGAAGAAATTTTTTTGGAGGAACTAACATTGAAAGTTGCCATATTTATAGGGACTAAAAACTTATTTAACCCAAAAAAGTATAAGAAAGAAAAGAGAGTGGAAAATAGAATGATTATTTAGTTGTTTGGTATAAGAGAAAGGAAAAGAAAATTGAAAATGATAAAGAAATAAATAATTATATTTGTAAAATGACAAGAATAACCTTAATAATTTTATTGTTTTTATATAACTATTTACTAATTAACTTTAATCCAAATTTAAATGAAACTTTTTATTTAATTTTTAAATAAAATTGACCATTCTCAACTTTAGTTAATTACAAGTGTTTTAACAAAAATGTAAAAAAAGTGTTAATAATTTCATATTAAAAAAAATAGAGGTTAAATTTTACTTATAAAAAATAAAGAATAGAATTAATAATGCTTGTTTAAGAATATAATCATACCTTGGATATGTATACTACTTTTTTTTTTTTTTTTTGTGAAATTATTACCTTGGATATATATAATCTCTAAAAATTTGAGAGGGCTATTACTTGAGCCTAGTCCAAAACAATGTCAATCAACCATGTCACTGTGTTGAGTATGCGCCATATCACCCATCTTAGAAACAATATAGTCTCTGCAAACAATTCTCTAAAACAGTATCAAATTTAGTCCATTTCTTCCTCAAAAACACGTTTATCATTTATTTTCTTTTGCATTCAACCTCCACGCAGTGGCGGAGCCAGAAAATTTAGGGAGCCTGGGAAAAAATTTTACACTTTATTTTTACTAATTTTATAACCTGTTTCTACTAATTTTGCCCTTGATTTTGTCTAAAAAATTTGCCATTGATTTTGTCAAAAAATTTGCCCCCTGTTTTTACTAATTTTGCCCTATATTTTGTCTAAAAATTATTAATTTTGCCCCTAGTATTGTCTAAAAATCTACTATTAAGTGGGGGAGTATACAACGAAAGGAGGGGTTGAGCCCGGGCGCGTGCCCGGGCTGGCTGGGCTATACATCCGCCCCTGCCTCCACGACAAATCTATCAATTGGTCAAAGTACGAAAACCAAATTACATTGAAAAAGAGGTCCATCTTTTTTTTGCAAAAAATAATACTAGCAATTTTCCAAAAGACATTATTACATGGTTTTAAGTTAAAATTGCATTAAATCTAAATAATAGTAGTACATTGAATGCTGATATTCCATTTCATTCGGCCAAACATATTAAAAGGCTTAAAGGCAGGTTTAGAAAAGAAATATTTTTTATAATGATTCAATTACAGTTTATCTTCTAACTTTTAGTTCATTTGCTAGAGTAGTCTCTTTATTTAAATAAATGCAAACGATTGTGTCTTTTTAATTTAATGATGATTGATCCAAAACCGAATGTAATGTAACTCATCTCTATCTAATTTGTTTACAGAAAAGGAATGAGATAGATTACCCGTGATGGACCAGGCCAAAACAGCCGGCCCAAAACCATACACGACTTATTTCTGATCAATAAGCATTATACATGTTGTTCATGGTGGAATTCTCTCACAAAAGCAAAACTGAACCAAACCGGACTATTACATAAAGTAATCCGAATTGTATCAAACCATTTCAATTTTTCTATAATCGAACTGAACCAAAATTTTTGATTTGGTATAACAGTTCAGAATTCTGGACTGTACCAAACCATTAAAAAATAATTTTTCCAAATCGAACCATTTATTAAATAACTGAACCATTATATTTGGTTTTGATTTTTTTAAATAAAAAATCTATTTAAGTTTATTTTTAGCATTTTCTCTATAAGCATTTTTAATATACTATTTTACATGATTTTTTAACTTAAAAAAATTTCACAATCAAAATCACAAAAATTAATTCAAATCAAAATTGCAAACTCATTCAAAAAAATCACAAATTAGTCAACTACTATATATCTATAATATTTTAGATAAGCGGTTTATTTACAACTTATAACTCAAGTACTTACAAAAATAAACACTTATGAATAAACTTTTACAATGTTCACGAACCATTTCTTAAACCAAAAGTAACTAAAACTAAACTGGGTGATCTGAAATTCTTTTAGCTTGCAAAGTCTTGATTAACCGACATCGTCGAAGATGTTATCTCTACAAAACAAAATAAACATGTTGTTAGTTATAAAAGTTATTATTATATACATTATCCACCCATTAAATTCACATTTTATATTCATTTTTAGCTCTAAAGATGAAGTAACGTGTATAGAGGAGCAATTAAATCTTTAAGTTCAGAAGCTGAAGTTCAACTCTTAATTAGCTTAACGTCAAAATAGTTCAAATAGATAGCCTCCTATGTTGTAGCTTACATCCAGAGGCATAGCTTAAGGTACTGAAATTGTGAAAATAAAAGATTTTTACATATCATAATGCAGCAACTTCAACCTATGCATATTTATATTACTAAACAATGGTTCAAATCAGTACAAATAAATTTCCATTCTACACTCCAAAACAGTTACAGACAATACAGGATAATAAGCAAATAATCTATGTTTTACTGTCAAAAATCAAAATCAGAAACCAAAGTAATTTATGTTTAGAGGTGTTAGACAAGTGCGATAATCACTAACAACCCTTCCGCCAGTGCTGAAAGCTGACTCTGAAACTACAGTAAAGGCGGGAATGGTCAACACTTCTCGAGCTATGCTTGCCAAAATAGGATATCGAGTTAAGTTGGCTTTCCACCATCCCAACACTACAACAAATTTGTCCTTTAGCAGCGCATCTATGAAAGCGCTTTTGGGAAAAGCGCTGCTATAGGTTGCGCAAAAAACAAAAATAAAAAACAAGGGAAAAAAGCGCTGGCAAGGGGGGGGGGGGGGGTACGAGAGCGCTTTCTAAAAAGCGCTGGTAAAGGGGGGGGGCTACGAGAGCGCTTTATAGAAAGCGCTGGTAAAGGGGGGGGGGGGGGGGGGTACCAGAGCGCTTTCTAAAAAGCGCTGGTAAAGGATGGATACGAGAGCGCTTTCCAAAAGCGCTGGTATAGGGAAAATTAGGTATATGGTACGAAAGCGCTTTTAGAGAAAAAGCGCCGGTATAGGTATACCTATGAAAGCGCTTTTGAAAAGCGCTCTAGTAGCTCATTTTAAAATTAAATTATTTAAAACAAATTAAAACAAACGCGCGTTCTGTATTTCATTCTTCATTGTTTCTTCATTGTTTCTTCACTGTTTCTCTTCACAAACCCAGTACCGTCGCCGCCAACCTCCACACAGCCGTCATCGTTCTTCTTGCCAACCGCCGCCGCCGTCGCCGTTCGTTCTTCTGCTTCGTTCACAGCCGGCATCGTTCTTCTGATTCGTTCACAGCCGTTCGTTCTCAACATCTCCTCTCAGCAACAACAACTCTGAATTCGTTTGCAGGTAAATCTTCTATCATCTTTCACTTTGTGAAGGTTAGCGAAATTCACTGTTGTAGTTTTAGGGTCTGTAGTAGTTTTAGGGTTTTGTGTTAGGTTTTAATGAATGGGTTTGCTGCCATAGGTCCGGTGATAATCTGATCTGAAACTCTGAAACTCTGAAAATCTGTGTGATTTAGGTTTTAATTTGCTCATAGGTCCGGTGATAATTTGCTCTTAAAGATCTGAAAATCTGAAACTCTGAAAATCTGTGTGATTTAGGTTTTAATTTATAGTTAATATTATTGGGGCTTTTTTAATTTATCAGTGATTTAGGTTTTATCAGTGTGATTTAGAGTATTGAAGACAAAGTTTGTTAGGTTTTTATCAGTGATTTAGAGTATCGAAGACATGTATCAAGTAAGTATAAGATGTTATTGATAATGAGACCTACAAGGGATTATATTTATTAGTGTGATTTAGAGTATTGAAGACAAAGTTTGTTAGGTTTTTATGCAGGAAAAAAAAACTCAAGTAATTTGTTTTTGGAATAAAAGTTTCATTAGATCCGTGAAGTTAGTATTTACATCTATAGATGTATTATCTATAGTTTTATACACTTTTTAATTTAGTATGAATTGATTTAAAGGGCCTCCAGGATTGATCGCTTTTTACATGATCTTTTCTGGACATAAAGCATAGGACTTTTTGTTTTATTAGCCACTATTACGAGTTCCAATGTGGAACGTGTTGAGAACATTCATTTCTAGGGAACTTTTGAACTCTTTTAGCTTTCACATTCTAATTTTTTTTCAATATAATGTATCTGGAAATTAACATGATTCAAGAGTTTCTATATGTAGTTAGTAATAATCACGTTTTTCTATTGTAGGTTGAGCTTCAAACAGTGGATGAACTGGTAAAAGATAGAACACAATGTGCCCCTGCCGATTATGTTCCACAGAATATGAATCAAGTATTGTACCCCGAAGTCTTCTGTGGCAGGATCCTTCGGGGTACAGTTATTTGATTCATATTCTGTGACACAATACAACTTGGATAGAAATGAGGCGATGCAGGTTAAGTCCAACAAAACCTTCAAATTTCTAGTCCAACAACCCCTTCTCATTATTGCAACATTTATTGATTGAGTAAACATACACCCCTAGCTTACACCAACACCGTAATTTTCTACATACAAGGTATACAATTCATTTTTTATTAATTTATTCTATCTTAATTTCTGTGCACAAGTATCTATCTGTGTTAATATACAAGTGTAGGAAAATAAGTGTAGATATAGCATAGCTCAAAGATGAAGGAAAACGCTGAAGGGTAAGTAGTAGTAACTAGTTGTCATGTATTATTTGTCATAGAAATTAATATTCAACTATTATTTGTGTCTAATTTTTCCTGTCAATTGGTTGTGAACTTTACATTAATTGTTGTTGCAGAGAAACTTCTTATATTGCTAAGAGATAGTAGAAAGCTCACAAGGATACTGGGCTCTTTTGATCAATTTGGTAACAACTTCTCAAATTCTGTAATTGTTTGACATGCTGTTGGTTGAGTTTCTAATAGTGTTCCTATCAAGAGTGAAGAGTGAAGACATATATGTGTTTCTAATATTTAATTGTTCCTATCTGTTGATGATTTAATTATATATGTATCTGTTAGTAAACATGTGATTATGCAGAGGACACGAATTTCGGGCTTATATTAATTGTGTATATCTTTTATTTTGGTATATAATGGTATTTTATCCATGGTATATATATATATATATATATATATATATATATATATATATATATATATATATATATATATTTTATTTTGGTATATAATGGTAAAAAAAAAGCATAAAAAATAAAAAAAATGCCTAAGATAAAAAAAAACATAAAAAATAAAAAAAATGCCTAAGATAAAAAAAAACATTAAAAAAAAAAAAAAAAGCATAAAAAATAAAAAAAAATGCGCTGCCTAAAAAAAAGCATAAAAAAAAAATGCGCAACCTACGAGAGCGCTTCTTGAAAAAGCGCTGCTATAGGGGGGGGGGGTACAAGAGCGTTTTCTGAAAAAAGCGCTGCTATAGGGGGGGATACGAGAGCGCTTTTCTGGATAAAAGCGCTGCTATAGGAGGGGCTACGAGAGCGCTTTCAAAAGCGCTGTCGTTACCTACGGCAGCGCTGGCTTTGGCAGCGCTTTTAAGCGCTTTAGTAGCCCAAAAAAAGCGCTGTAGTAGCCCTTGGCCGTTGTAGTGCAAGATGTCAAACTCAGCTCCTTTATTGTATGGTATGGTACCAGTGCTTCAAGTAGATATGATTCAATTTCGGCTTTAAGGTCATATTTATGCCCAGTTTCTTGACTGTAGTGACAGAAAATATTATCATCATCATCATCATTCGGTGGTGTGTCTAGTTTAATAGATTGAGAGTCATCAACACCTCGATATTGAGCATAAAGTTCTTATAGAGAAGACTTCAATTTTTTCTTTAGATCATCAACCTTTCCAATGTCACCATATAAAAGACTAATATAAAACTCCGCGATAGACAATTTCACCCTAGGATCAAGAACAAAAGCAATCAACAGTAAGATGTTTATTGTGTTAGGATTTCCCCAATACTTATTGAATTTATGTTTCATCTCCTCTGCCATGTTTTTTATGTGCTCATTGTCACTCTCTAAATTCTTATTGATCCCTTTTCTATTGGAGAATACATATGCCATATATGAAGCACTAGTGACATATAATGATCCAGACAAACGATTTGTAGATTTTTAAAACATTACAAGAAAGGGAAGCACGGATGCAACATATGTCCAATCCTCGTTCTTAACTCCCCCATTTGTTTTGTCCATTTCTTCGCGGAATGTCTTATCTAGTGCATAGAGCAAATCAAAAGCTTTTAGATACTGTAAGGCTACCTTCAACATTGAATAAGTTGAGTTCCATCTCGTTTCAACATCAAGGATAACGACACCTTTGTATGTAACTTTTTCCTGCCCTGCATATTCCATAAATTTGCTAGTTTGCTAGAAGAATATTTGACATATTTAACCGCATGATGAATTTTTTTGTGCAACTTTTATCCTCCTTCAATCTCGATTTTACAATTAAATTCAAGATATGCGTACAACAACGCATGCGAACAAATTCCCCATTCAAAACAATATTACTCCAAGACCCCATACTTATGCTTAAATACTTAATCATAGCGGTGTTTGTCGAAGCATTGTCAACCGCTATGGTCAAGATTTGACTCAACCCCCAATTTCTTAAGTAATCATCAATATATTTCCCAATCATGTGACCCGAGTGCCCCGTGATTTGACAAAAGTTGATGATTTTCGTATGCATCTTCCACTCATTGCCCATAAAATACACGGTCAACCCCATGTAACTTAAGTTTTGAGTTGAAGTCCAAGTGTCAATGGTCAAACAAACTCTTCTGCAATTTTTCAAGAATTTTTTCAATGTCTCCTTTTCTTCAAGGTAAAGCGCCAAAATATCACGCCTTAACGTAGACCGTGATGGGATATAAAACCGAGGCTGAAAGGTGATCAATAGCTTTCTAAACACTTCATTCTCCACAAAACAAAATGGAAGCTCAACACACACAAATTTTTTCACAAGTAGAACTCAACATTCCTCTTGATCAAATTAGCTTGGCGAACAAACTACTTTCCCTTATGAAGTGGTTTTTCTCCTTTTGTTTGGTTGGGTTGCTTGGGATTTATTATTATCGTAAATAGTGCATCTACCTAGACGAGTCCACATTCCACTTGTTTCATTACTATACTTAATTAAGATTCCACAATATTGACATTTAGCTTTTTTCTCATCACCTTCCACTATGGTGAAGTGGTTCCACATATCAGACCGCAATTGAGGCTTTGATTCATGAGGGCCGATCGAGGTTGTAAGAATTGTATTCTCTATATTCTCCGCCATCTAATAAAAAAATCAATAGACAACACATTGTAAATAAAGTATTAATCAAACTATCAAAATACTTTGCCGCATTATGTGGAGGTAACAAAATCACCAGCTATAACCATAGAAACATAACCTATTAGATCACCAAAAACTAACATCTCTGCTAATACTTACCTAATTACAAACACTGAAATTTCAATTCCACAATATATATTCACCAAGAACAAATAGCATTAAACCATAACTAATAGATGCAAAATGTTACTAAAATCAGATAATAACTTTAACTAATCTAAAATCTAATCCAATCAACATGGCCAGATCAAAACTTCTAATTTAAATTTGATCTCAGTCTCACCCAACATTATTAAAATTTGAAGGATAAATTAGTAATAGTGTGAGATGAGGTTTTTGGTTATGTATTTGGTTAAAGTATTTGAATAAATTTGTAAAGAATAATAATAATATGTTAGATCTGATCTCAAACACATATAAATTCTAAACTAGATATATTCAATCTCTATGTTCACATAACAAAAGTGTTAGTGTCGTGTGAAGGAAAAAAAATCTAAACTTTAACTAGTTAGCAACATTGTTTACTGAAAAATGATCATATAACAGAACAAAAAGTAACCAGAAAAATTTAGGTAAAGACCTTAAAATGTCCATGTCTATACAATATCAACTTAAATTTTAAAGACCTTAAAATGTCATCAAAAGTTGTAATTTTACTTCAATTAATAGAGCATTGTAAAAGATGTGTTAGAGGTGTTGCTGAAATATAACCTATAGTTTCGGTGTAAAGCAATTCTAAGAATCATGCAAAACTGATTCAAGCATCAAAACCCAATACATAATCAAAAACATTATTTTACATTGTAAAACCCAAAGCATCTGGCCATGTTGCAGTAGCATTAAAAAACACCCCATCATGCAGTAGCATTACACCATAACAGTCCACACACAAAACAAACATAAAACTATTCAAGCATAAGTATTCAGGCATATGTAGAAAATGAGTTACATGATGGATATGAGCCAAACAAGTTCAGGTGATGCAACACTTCTTATTGTGCAAGCATCAAATCAGTCCATAAATGCAGGCATTCAACTCATTGTATTCCAAGAAATAATGCATACATCTAGTTCAGGGGACAGTTCAAATTCATTCATAACTTTTAAAATAAGATGCATATTTTAGAACAAGATGCATAACTTTTTAAATCAGATTTTGAAAAATTAATGCTATGAGCACAAACTAACATGGTTGTAATCGAAGTAGTCGCATCAATTCAAGATAAAACGATTGAAACAAAACAAACTTCAAAACTCAAATAAATCACACTAAATGAAATAAACTTTACCCAAAATCTAGTGGAACCACCCCAAAAGTTCTGCAATGAAACAATAACATAGAACATATAAACAACTTGAACAATGAGAATTGACCCATTATTGCACTCAGTCACGTATAATAAAATTGACTCATTATTGAACTTAGACAACTTGAACAAGATAGAACATGATAGATAATTATCTATAATAAAATGAATAGACAAAAGCATGTGCATTTCTAATAAAATCAACTGAAAAACCACAGTCACGTATAAAAAATATAGTGAATTGAAATATGGAAAATATTGGAAAATAAACATGAAGATGAATATGAAGATGAAGCAAGTTGAATGGATTGGTACCTTCGATTATGAAATTTTGGATCAATTTGAGGGGTTTTTAAGATTTGAGGTTCTTCACCAATTTGGGGATTTAGAGTTCTGGGTCATTATTCAGAAGTTAAAATAACCAATTTGAGGCTGTATGATTTCTTATCGGTTATGTTCAAGTCCATT
Organism: Vicia villosa; assembly: GCF_029867415.1. Lineage (NCBI taxonomy): Eukaryota > Viridiplantae > Streptophyta > Magnoliopsida > Fabales > Fabaceae > Vicia > Vicia villosa. The sequence continues at coordinate 146,988,278 of NC_081180.1, forward strand.
TGAGATTAGATAATTTCTTATTGGTTCGGTTCTTGAACTGTTATTAAAATAATAGTTCGGGTCACTAACCATTAAAAACTGTTTGGTTATTTTAACTTCAGTTCGGTTCGATTCGGAGGTTCGTTTGAACAACCCTAGATAAAAGTATAAAAACGGAAAAGTAAATATGAACACAAAAGAATTCATTCTTCAAAAAGAAAATACTTTTCAAGCTTTGCATATAATCTACTTCTCACAAACTTAAACTTTTTGACCAGTTATACCCAACCTACGATACTCATCAATGCCATCACGTATCAACCACTAAACCCACTGTATCATCTCAGCGGTGATCTCTCCATACACCTCGACAACACAGAATACAAATGTGTTTCTTGCGCCAGTTATCTCTCAGAACAACACAACCAACACAAAGGAATTAAACACATATACCCAAAGTGAATGTTAGACCTAAATATATCTCTAGAGTTCATAAACTAACAGATAATCATCCTAGATAAGTATTCAAGAAGTTTATCTCTAAACCAACCCAAACCCCAAGCACAAAGCAAAAATCCAAGACAACAATCAACATAGATTTGTAAAGAAGATTAAATATAACGCCATGAACGACAAATATACATGATTTCAAAGTAAATACATACACAAAACCTAACTTAAGAGAAAACACAAAGAAGAAGAGAAATGAACCAAAGATCTCTCGATTTGTCAGCTCTGTTCGACGATCAATCCACCTACAATCATCCAAATGCAAACTCCACAGTTGTTTTCTAACCTAATCCTACCTAAGAATGGGAGTGATGAAGTTTGGGAGCAAAAATCCCCAAAACCCCATAACCTAATTACGTTATAAATGAACGAATATGAAGAAAAATCTGTGCAGGCTCGCTTAGCGAGCCTATTGGGCTAAGCGAGCTACATTTATTACTAAAATATCAAGTACAATAAATGTAACCTTGCTTAGCGATCTAATTGTGCTAAGCGAGCTAAGTACATAAACATTTCTCTCCCCAACTTGAATTCAACCATATCATAATATGAATACTTCCTACTTTCTAAGGCAAGGCAAAAATTCATACAATAACACAAAGTTGAGGGTTCAAGAAAAAAGAATCAACATCCATACAAAAATAAGTGAACTAAATGCAAGCATAGAAGTTCAAGAAATAACATGGATGTTGATAAAAAGCTCAAAGGGGTTAACAAATGCTCACACACTCACAAGGTGAATTGACTATTTGGTTAATGTGGTTGTGCTCGAAATGAAACAAAATTCCTTGATCTAGTTAAAACAAAGATTATGGCCTCCAGCATATGTGAACAATGAAAAACTTCCTCACATTTATGATTTGGGAGCTTAAGTGATTCAATCAATAAACAAGTAATTCACAAAGAATGAATAGTATGGTAATTGTACAAATGAAAAAGTTTCCTAAACATGCTATGCTATAGCAAGCGATAAATGAGTACCTTGAATGATACATCTTCAAATAATATCCTACCATACATATGCAAGTTAAAACACTCTAGCTTCGAAGAATCACCTAAAAAATCTTCGATTAATGAACAAAATTTGAGTCCAAACATCCAATAAAAGAATTAGAAAAATAAAACTAGTATCTCTACTAAATAACCTTGGTGAGAGTGGGAAAAAGGAGTGAACCAAGTGGAATAGGAATCCCCCTGATACAAAGCAAGGAAACTGAATTTCTCTGCACTCTCTAAGCGAGCCTTCCTCGCAAAGCGATGACAGGAAAAACCAGAAAACTAGAACAACAACAGGTGTTTCAACCTACTTCCACTTCACCTAAATACCTCATATGCAGAAAAATAAACAAAACTTACAACCGTTGGGGTGCCTCCCAACATGCACTTGTTTTACGTCATTAACTCGACTTCTTTATTGTATTGTCATGCTTGGAAAGTAACCTCCTCTCGTAATACCATGGTGATGTCTCACCATGCAAACCTAAAGAAAGCATCCTAACCAAACACTCAACAAATGTTACGAGTACAAATATATACAACGATTTCACAAACATAAAAGAAAACACAACTATACAAATATGAATAAATACAACTATTATCATACAAAAAGAGAAAGTTGGTGAATGTTGGATACGCAAGTTAAAAAGTAAAGATTTGTAATTAAAGAGTTAATCCGAGATCAACATGTTTCACCAACAAAATTATACTTGTATGTAAACATATACACGTAAACATTTATGGTGAACATAAGCAAGTAAACATGTACAAGTAACATATATACAAGTGAAACTATGCAATATATACATTATATACAAAGCTTAAAACCACAGGAACTATTGCGATGCAATTCTAACAACCATTGCCCGGCAACAGCGCCGTTTTGTTGAAGCAGGCATAACAGCAAGCAACAAAAGTTTTGAAAATATTTATTCGGGAATTATCGTGTCCACAAAGAATGGATAAAAGTATAAATACGGAAAAGTAAATATGAACACAAAAGAATTCATTCTTCAAAAAGAAAAGACTTTTCACGCTTTGCATATAATCTACTTCTCACAAACTTAAGCTTATCGACCTGTTATACTCAGCCTACGATACTCGTTAATGTCATCACATATCAACCACTAAACCCATTGTATCATCTCAGTGGCGATCTCTCCACACACCTCGATAAAACAGAAGACAGGCGTGTTGCTCACACCAGCGATCTCTCAGCACAACACAACCAACACTGAGACATTAAACACAGATACCCAATTGAATATCAGCCATAAATCTATCTCTAGAGTTCATAAACTAGCAGATAATCATCCTAGATAAGGATTCAAGAAGTTTATCTCTAAAGCAACCTAAACCCCAAGCACAGAGCAAAAATCTAGGACAACAATCAACACAGATTTGTAAAGCAGATTAAATATAACGCCATGGGGGACTAATATACATGAGTTCAAAGTAAATACATACACAAAACCCAACTATAAGAGAAAACACAAAGAAGAAGAGAAATGAACCGAAGATCTCCCGATTTGTCAGCTCCATTCGATGATCAATCCACCTCCAATCATCCAAATGCAAGCTCCATAGTTGTTTTCTAACCTAATCCTACCTAAGAATGGGAGTGATGAAGTTTGGGAGCAAAAATCCCCAAAACCCCATAACCTAACTATGTTACAAATGAAAGAATATGAAGAAAAATATGTGCATGCTCGCTTAGGGAGCCTATTGGGCTAAGCGAGATACACTTATTCCTAAAATATCTAGTACAGTAAATGTAACCTCGCTTAGCAAGATAACCGCGCTAAACGAGCTAAGAAAATATGCTATTCTCTATTTAGTGCCTATGCAAGCGCGCTTCAGCTTGGCTGTGCGAGCTTCTGCAGAATTTCCATTATTTTGCTCCAAAACTGCGTAATCGAAGCCGTGCCTTCGACATTTTATTCCTCGAGGCTCTGATATGCAATAATACCTATAAACAAAGGGAAAACTATCAAACAGTACACAAAACGAATCAAAACTCAAGTGTGCACATATATACACTAAAGTTGGGATTTTATAACAAAAACCAAAAGAATAGAATCGATAAGTGCCACTGAGATATAGTCAAAATAATGATATTTGACACTTATCAACTTTATCGCCTAAATATTCTTCCAACTTCTGGTGCCCACTACTATTGTGTCGTCGGCATATTGAATATGGGAAACGCTCACCTCCCAATTCCCAAAATTATATCCGTCAAACAAGTTCCAGTGGACGCATTTCAACATCAATATATTGAAGCCTTCTTCAACTATTAGAAATAATAATGGAGATAATGGATCCCCTTGCCTCAATCCTCGACCAACCGGAAATTCTTTAGTAAGGCTGCCATTAATTAGTGTTGAAACAGACGTTGTGCACAAACATTCAGAAATCCAGCCTCTCCAATTTTCATTAAATCCCATTTTCTCCATGGTGTAATCCAGGAATACTAACAAAGCTTCCTTACCTCTTCTCTTAGCATCGTCTACTAACTCATTCGCTGTAAGAATACAATCCAACAATTAACGAGCGTCCAGAAAAGCAAACTGGGAATTCGAAATAAACTTATGAATTACTTTCTTTAGCCTGTTATCAAGAAGCTTAGTCTAAACCTTATACATGAAACCAATTAGCGATATAGGCCAAAAATTGGTCAACTTCATCGGATTCTCAATTTTTGGAATTAATGCTATAAAAGAGATATTCGCTCCCCGAACCAGACGACCATTTGAGTGAAATTATGTGATAAATTTATAGAAGTCACCTTTAATCATCTCCCAAAATTCTTTAATGAACCCAAAATTTACTCCGTCTGGGCTGGGACTCTTCGTACTATCACAATCCCAAACACCACTTCTAATCCCAGCCTCTGAGAACACATCTGTTAGATAAGCGCTATCTTCAGTTCCAAGCCTTTTATATTCAAATTCCCTTAATACCTATCTACAAGTCAAACTTTCTCTGAACATTTTGGAAAAATACTCAAATACTTCATGGTTCACCTCCTGGACACCAGTTAGTTCTACACCTTGGGACTCTAAACAATATATCTCATTGATTTCCCCCCTATATACCACACATCGATGGAAAAATCTCGTATTCGCACTACCTACTTTTAACCACTTCAAACGAGACTCTTGCCACATAATACTAGCCTTCATTCTCGAAAGGGAAAACAGTTGGGACGACACTTCTCTTTTAGCTAAGATATCCTCCGTAATCAAGTCTGACACTTCACTTTTTACGTTCATCTCATTAACTATCTTTTTTACCTCATCAATTTTCCCATCCAAATTTTCCATGTGATTCTTGCTCCACTCTTTAAGGGCATTCTTTAACAGGTTAAACTTTTCTTTTAACACAAACCCGCCCTACCCTTGGATTTCAAACGAGTTCCACTTTTATTCCATAAATTTGTGATATCCGTCTAATTCCCTCCAACCGTTGAACATACGGAACAATTTTCGTCCCCAATTCGAAGATCTCTCATATAAAAATATCGGCCAATGGTCAGAAAGCCCTTCATCCAGGCACCATTGGGAACAGTTCATTCACTGCGTAATCCACTTATCTAAGATTAAGAACCTATCAATTCGACTCATGGAAGATCCATCCAACTTCGACAAGGCGTATCACTTTCCTCTTAGAGGAAGGTCTAAGAGCGCAACGTCTGAAATAAACACATCAAACTCTAACATCTCATCTCTTCTTGAGAACACTCTGACACCTTTCCTCTTCGATTCCACTCTTACGGCATTAAAATACCCCATCACACACCAACTGGCATCCGATTTTGATCTAACTACCTCACTCAACTTTTTCCATAACCTTCTCTTACCCACAACGTCACAAGGCGCGTACACATTAACGATTGACACTTGAACATCCTCCTGTCCCCAACAGCCTGTCACTCCTATGAAATGATCATCTCGAAATTCTTCTTATTTTCTAAACATCTTTGCATTCCATATCAATAGTAAGCCTCAATATCTCTTCTCGGATGCCTTGAACATGAAATTGTACTCACTTGATCCCCGCATGGTTTCGCAGGCCATATGATCCACTTCTGCAATCTTAGTTTCTTGAATGCCAATTATATCAGGTTTATTTCTTCGAATTACCTCATCCACCTCTTTCTTTTTTAAAACCCCACCTAAACCTCTAATGTTATAGCTTAATAAATTTATTGAAAACACATAACTCCTATAAATCTCCAAGCTATCCTATGCGTTACTTCACCTTCTACGACTCCTTCCTCATCCTACCTTTATGCATTCATTATGATCTCTTTCCTCTTGAGCGGATAGCATTTTCAAAATTTCTCCTTCAACTATTGGCTTTGACACCCCTAGTTTGTTACCCAAATCCCACACCCCTTTAGCTATGTCTTCGACCTCCCCATGTGCCAAAACCCATGAATTTAATTCAACACTTTTAGACACATCAAATTGAGTTGCAGAATCTAATACCTTGCTTCTATGGGAAAGTTGTTTTCCTTTTGATTTCACCCCCATGTTTTTCTTTCTTTGGATCCCGAATCCATTGGATTTGGAGTGACATTGTTGCATTTCAGTCATGAATCTTCTCCTCCAATCGAATGAAACTCGACCTCCTGTAATTGGGAATTGGTTTGAACACATATGCGATTAATCTTCTCCTTCTTGTATTTTCTTCCGTTTTCCCTCCATCTGAGAGCTCCATTATTGACTGGTCTTGTGAGGATTTGTCCACTTGAGCTTGGTCTAATTCTAGGCCCAAAAATAATCCTAAAATATGAGCCAAAGGCCCTGATTATGTTTGATTATTTCCCCATAAAATTTGGGCCTCGTCACCCCCTTCCTTCTCTTTTTGACCCAAAATAATATTGCTTCTGGCTAGCTCCATTTGGGCCAGAAATTTTAATCGAGCCCCAACGAAAATATACCTATTAGTCAAGTTATATACACGCTCTTTCACCTCCTCATTATACCGCCTACTTTCTTCGCTTTTGGCGTGTCCCATCTTCTGACTCCACATCTTACGAGGTCCTTGGTTTTCGGAATGATCTATCCTTTTCATTGGGAACAAACATTTTTTTCTATCCATATTTTTTTCATCATTATTAATTATAGCTTCAAAATTATTTTCCAAAAATCTCATTTCTTCTTCGTCTTCCTCCTCGATGATTTTCGAAAAGAATGAATCTTCACCAGTTTCAGGTTTTAAAAGTTCTTCATATGAACTGTCCTTTTGTGCATGGCTCTGGTTATGAAGAATAATAGGACATATATAAGATTCTTCGTCCATCTTAATGCTAAAAACATGGTCATTAATCGTCACTTGAACTATCTTGTTAATAGTATCCATTAATGTTGTTTTCACTAGACACGGAGCCATGTCCGACCTCTTCTTATTCCCCGTCGCACTATCCAAAGAAATAAAGCTGCCTTTACTGATACATAGCCTTTCAAAGAACTTATTATTCCATGCATGGACAGGGACTCCATATATTCTGATCCAAGTCGTCCTTCCATTCATTACCTCTTCCCGATGCCACTTTTCTAAACTCTGAAACCAATATTGGAAGAATTCTTTTGCATCCTTTACTAACTCCTGTAAGTCTTCTTCGTCATGAACCTTAAGAAAAAATTTATTTCCACCCATTGGGATCACCTCCAATGAAAGATTCCCCACATCCATGATTTTCTGCTGTAACATGGAAACCTCATCGATGTTGTGCACTCTTCCTACAAATCATTTCTTAGCCCAACTCATGTCATCTTCCTCTGCAACATACTTCATCCCCTTCATTCCCTTCGATGTATAATTTTTCCTCATCGAAAGTCTATCATCATCAGAGTTTGTGTTCTTCACCACCTTTGCATATTACGTGTTAGGCAAGCGAAACTTTCCTTGCGCCTAATTGGTTTTTACTCCTCCAGTAGTAACTCCAATACCTTCCATGGACGATGCTTCTTTACCCCAGTGAAGTAGCTTCTTCTTGTTACTCCTTTCTCCCATCATGTTCTTACCTTTCTTCCTCCCTGATCATATTTTGAGACATTGGCCCAAACTTTATAAGTGTCAAATCACACATTTCTGAGTTGTTCTTCTACTCTCCTTTCATCTCTTACTCCTGCAAACCTTATGAAACCGAATGTTTTTCCTAATTTATTTTTCTTTGTTAGAACGAAGATATCCATTATATCGCCGATTCTTGAAAATTTTGCTTCAATATTTGTTATTCTGATGTCTTATGAATATTAGTGAAGTACCACGTAGTGATTTCGTCAATACTCTTTGTCCTGTCGTGATTCTGTCTATACCCTTTCTTCCTTCTGTGGCTCATATAGGTCCATTCATGAAATCTCTCTACTCTCTCTCTCTCTCTCTCTCTCTCTCTGCTCTCTCTCTCGCTCTCTCTCTCTCTCTCTCTCTCTCTCTCTCTCTCTCTCTCTCTCTCTCTCTCTCTCTCTCTCTCTCTCTCTCTCTCTCTCTCTCTCTCTCTCTCTCTCTCTCCCTCTCTCTCTCTCTCTCTCTCTCTCTCTCTCTCTCTCTCTCTCTCTCTCTCTCTCTCTCTCTCTCTCTCTCTCTCTCTCTCTCTCTCTCTCTCTCTCTCTCTCTCTCTCTCTCTCTCTCTCTCTCTCTCTCTCTCTCTCCTCTCTCTCTCTCTCTCTCTCTCTCTCTCTCTCTCTCTCTCTCTCTCTCTCTCTCTGTTGTCTCCATTTATCGAATACTGTTTTTCACTTTATTTGAAAGGAAATTCTAATTTGTTTTGTTACAGAGCATTTGTATGGATTTTGTTTAGTGCTTATGATAGTCTAAATAATGATGAGAGGAGTATAGAAGAGAGAGAACGAGGAATATAAAAATTAGTGTAGAAAATTTAAGAAAAGAGAGAATAAAAAGATAATGTGTTGATGCATGTTTATTGATTAATTTATTCTTATCCATTTAGATTTAGGGCCCGTTTGTTTTGGTTTCTTAAAAAATTATTTTTATAATGTTATATAATTTTGTGTAAAAATAATTTACAAATAAACTTTTCATAAAAGCTTCAAATGGAAATTTGGTTTGAATATTTATTCTTAAAATGTTATTTTAGGTATTTCATCTTTTCATTGAAACTTTTTTTGATATTAAAATTTCAAAAAATCACTTAATTTTGAAGCTATTTCAAATAGATTTTCATAAAAATCATTTTTGAAATATCACTTTTTGAAAAAATTGTGATTTTGACTATGTTTTAGTTTTCAATAATGTTTGTTTATGTTATAGAATGTCAAAAGTAATAATTCAATTTAGAAAAAACGAATATAAAAAAATTTGTAATATTTTGAAAAACGGTTTTGTAAAATCTATTTTCAAAGTTACAAAAAAAAATTTATTTTTTTAAAGTTGAAACAAACAGACCCTTATTCAACGGTTATCAATTGATTCTCTCATCTCTCATGATAAAAATCACTCTCACTTGAAATGCGCGCATATATATATATATATATATATATATATATATATATATATATATATATATATATATATATATATATATATATATATATATATATAGTTTTGCCATCAAGATTGATAGAAATTCATCATGGATTTAGTTTTGCCATCCCTATTAAAATCCAAAGATTAAGGTTTTATGTCTCTTATCAGGACATCGATTCAACAGTCCATTCATGTTATCTATCTATAGCACTGAAAGAAACTAAACATTGAAAAGGGAGGAAGATGGTTCGTTTTATTTAATCACAAAAAAAAAGGCACATATATGGACTTCAACATGCATGTGTCATGTGTGAAAGATAAGTGGCAGTCTCAGAGGCACATGCATGCTTCATATCAAGAATTGAGATATTAAATTTTTTGTCGATTGGCATGACTATTTGGTTACTGTTGTATGTTCACGCCTTGTCTCCTGCTTTGGGGTCCTTTGCCAATTCGAACTACTTATTTGGCATCATTTACGGACTATGCTTTCTTGTTTTTAGTATGTTCATCAACATTTATCAAGGTGAAAATATTACACCATGTATTATGCATGTCATAAAGAAAATGGATTTTATTTTTATTAAAAAGTGTTAAAAAAAAACGTTTTATTGTTACGGGTTATGCAAAATGTGGAGTAAGCCCAATAAAATTCATTATGCATTATGGTAAATGTAATGTTATTCTTGTATTACAAAGTGAGAGGTCATTATCTTATACTCCCTCCATTCTATATTATAAACAATTTTTTTTTTAGAGTTATGAAATAATTTAGGTAAAGGTCTATATATAGTCTAGATACACTAATTATTTAATGAATGCTTATAATATGAGATGGAGGGAGTATATAGATAATCTTTTTGTGCCCTTATACACCTTCCTATACACCTTATTAGAGATTTTCGGTAAAAACATTAAAATATCCAAATATTTTAGATATGCATATTCGAATGCACCTATTTTTTTTTCTAAAAAATTGAGACTTCGCATTTGCATTTTCGAAGTCACTTTTTTTGTTGGAAAAAAGGTGACTTCGCATATGCATATCTGAAATCACCTTGTAAAAAATTATGACTTCGGAGATGCATCTCCGAAGTCATTCTATTTAGTCCAGCACCAACATACCCTTCCCTCACTCTTGATTTGTATTAAAAAAACACACAAAACTCATTTCTTCTAAAAAAAATCCTTTTTTTTCTTATTTGAAGTAATATTTCACTGATTGAAGACACAAAAGCTCCTTTGAAGAATCTCCAACTCATTTCAAGTCATCTTCAAATATGAGTAACATGCTAGGGATAGTGGATGATTGACTCTGTAACAACTCTGGAATTTCTATTGCAACAACTTATTTTCAATAATCAATCACCGATTCTTAAGGTTGTTTGATCCTAAGTCCTTAGTGAACAAACCTTTGATCCTTCATCCTAAACCCTAAGTCCTTAGAAACTTACGATGAAATCAAGCAATCAAGTTATCAAGAATATCCGGTTGCTATAAGGTATTCCTAGTCCTAGGTAATATCTATTGTAGCATATTCTCACGAACGCATTATCAATGGTGGTCTAACCTAAATGATAATCATACATCAATTCCAATTTGTCCGAAAGGAAAAGAATTAAAAACATCAAGAGAATAAATTAACAACGAGAAAACATGATAGTTATTGCAATTACAAACTCAGAGTCATTACAAAGTAAAATCAGAGCCACCCCCCTAGCATTGGGGGGTTTGCTACTCATAGTATTCAAAGAAAACACAATAATGAATAAAGACCTTACAAGAAATTGGAGGAGATTGAATCTTCAATTACTTCCGTTCATGAAGATATTCTTCTCTCCCAATCCCTTGCTTTCTCTAATCTTCTATCGTATTCTCTTCTCTAGTCTGTCAAAAGTCTCCTTCTCCTCACACAAACTTTGTTTAAGTAGCTTCAGTATCAGTCTCAGTCTCAGCAAAAAGTCCAAAGTACCCTTAATACAAGATAGAGTAAAACAGATCAAAAAGTGAAGTTTCTGTCCGCATCCATCTACACGGGCCGTGTTGATTCACACGGGTGCCCGTGTTGATCTTCTGACTTACGTGGCTTTGTGTTTTGCATCAGGCCCATCAACACGGGCCGTGTTGATGCACACAGGTGCCCGTGTTGATCCACTGACTTCATCATTTTTCATGCATTCTTGAAGCTTTTGATCACGGGTTGTATTGATGCACACGGGGGCCCGTGTTGACCTCCAGATTCTTCAAAAACTTCCATCTCTCAGCCTTCTAGAGTCCCTAAAGTCTGACCATTATTTCCTTTGATCACACGCATCAACCTGAAACACTAACACTACCAAACAAAGGCATAAAGAGGATATTTTAATGTAAACTCTAAACAAAATGCAATGCAATACCATAAATTAATAAACATGATAAACTTAACTTAAAAGCAATAACAACAACCAAATGTGTTACCGAAATGATGAATTTGTGCTGGATGAAAGACAGAAACTTAATATAAATGGTGACCGATCACAACCCCAAACTTATCTCGTTGCTTGTCCCCAAGTAATGTATTGAGACTAAACAGAGGTCACCCACAAATTTCTCTTTTCCACAACACAGTCTATGTCTTCTAAGACTTGCCTTCTTCCTTACCGATCAAGCTTCTGGCTTCCCGAATCGAACTATCCACCACACTTTCACATAAGATGACTTCTTTACCTGCAAAATTTTTCACACTCTCACCAGATCTCTCGGGGTTAAAGTGTTTGCACTCACAGTACCAAAGTATGCAATATCAACTCTTAATTTTGAATGTATTCTATCTGTCATACCCTAATTTTGACCCCCCTGAGATGTCACATCTCCAGACATTTCATCTACTTAAGACAAGTACCCAGAGCAGTCATTTGTTTATCTAGTACTCAATCGAGGGTGTGCAAGAACAAAGAAGCTCAGGAAGAGGATCAATCAATAAGAAACTGGCCTCTAATACAATCATGGGACTCAAATGATTCATTTATCCACCTATGTTGATTAGACACCAGTCATCAGGGCTCAGGTTTGCTCAGGACACCAGACTAGGGTTTTGAGCCCATCAAGGACTGAAATCAGGGACCACATTTGGGAAACCCTAAAAAGCTCCAGGACATCACACAAAGGGTTAAATTACTTTCAAATGATCCCTATGAAAATATCCACTGGACATTGTACCTCAATTCAAGATCTACAGTCATCAATTTCATCTGGTCTACAATTAGGGTTTTAGAACTAATTCACCTGGACAGTTGACTTTTAATCAGGACATGGACCCACAACTCAAAACATGGATCAAGAACTTCTATTACCTCAATATAATCCATTCTTACCATTTATTTGAGGAGGAGAGCTTGATTCATCACAAAAGTCCAAGATTTCACTTCATCTGGAAAAAGTCAACTGTACAAGATCACCTTTGACTTTTAGGGTTTTGGGTCAAACCATGACTTTTAAGGATCAATATCATCAATATGTGATTATTGAAGTCATTTGACCAAAGAAAATCAAGAAAATCCATCAAAGATCAAAAAGTCAACAAAAAGTCAAACTAGTACACACAACTCAAAAAACTTACAACATGAAAGTTGTAGATCTCACAAAATAAAACAACTTCTCACATTGGAATTTTTTTCAAGAGATCAATCATTTAAGAGATATGAGCTTTGGAAGTTATAGGTCATAAAAACTTAGAAAAATTCTAAGTGTTTTTAACCTAGTTTTCTTCAAACTTTAGGTCCATTTTACACAATTTTCCCAAATGATTTTGAAGAAACTCCAAACTAATGAATTTAAGTATATGTTAAGGGGTTTCCAAATTATGCTCAACCTTCTCCAAATTCATTTTGAGCTAGGAGTTATGATTGTTCAAAGTTGGGCTCATGAAGTAAAATTATAGGTCATGTTCAATTTTGGAACTTTGCAAATTTGTGCAAATGACTCTACCAATTGATGCTACATGACCCATAACATAGTAGTAGATAGCCATACATTCATTTTCACCATGGCATAAGGATTAGAGAATATTCCCAAAACAAGAACATGTGATTATGTAATGATTACATTTGGGAAATTTATGGCCAAGTGGTGAATCATCAAAGGCATCTCTTCCCAACCAATTAGAACTCTCCTCTACATCAGAAATGTTCCCCAAGATCATAAGAGATCAATGGATAGGGAGCTAGCCCGAGTTTGCCATTATTACATTTGCAAGATTCCTTGAATTTCTTCATGGCCAAGAAACCAAAACTACCTCACTAAGCAAGCTCACCCTCTTCAATCTGTACAGAGATCTTTGCCTATAAATACAAGTGCCCTCTTCAGTACACACCAAAGCAACTCCAATTCTTGCTTTTTCCTTCTCTCCCTCAATTCAGATGGTGTCAAACAAGTCTAAGCATTCAGGCACATTCCTTAGGGTGTAGTGAAGCTATCCAGATGGTCGCAGCTCATCTGTAAATGCAGAATCACTAACCTCCATGTTCACTTGAAGCTCAAATAGAAGGAGTCGAGCAGAGCATTTCAGAAGCTTTCAAAGTAATTCAAGTGCCCAGATAGCTTCACTGATTCACCAGGAAGCTTTTGTGATCATTCATTCATAGACAGAAGCTCTCCACCATAGCCATCGACCTCCATTTTCAGAGGTATTCTTTCAAACTCTAACACCCTTATTTAAGTACTCTTTGCAATATATCTCGATACTAATTCATTCAGCATCATCATAGGATTAAAAACCCTCTATCATCATTCATTTATTCTTCAGCATCACCATTTAATTTTGTTTTTAAATTCTAGGGTTCTTCACGTATTTCAGTTAATTCATTAGATATAGTTAATATAAATTTATGTTAGTTACATATCTGGATTCGTGAGGAAATTTAGAGTGAAATCCATGTTTACATCATCCTTTTTGGTTGAGAAATGAGCAAGTTCATATTTTCAAAATTTGAAAGCTTGAGGTTGAAGATGACAATGGCCATGGCGCGCAAAATTCAAATCCCTGGGTTGAAGTTTATTTTATTTTAAGTGGTAGGCGTTTTATAAACGAATTCATCGTTTGCCCTAGTGGCCTCACATGCGCTCTTAGTACTCTCTTGCCCAGAAGTTTGGGGTTCGAATCCCCCTCGCCCCATACTATTTTGATTCTTTTATTTTTCAATGATTTCCCACTTGTTTTGAAACATAACCAAATGGGTGTGTGTTATAATCACCAACTGGCGCTTGGCCCAGTGGTGTTATTTTGAACTGGTGACTTCAAGGGCGTGTGTTCAAACCTTGGTGAGACCAAAACCTATTTTTTTACCACTATTTTCTTTCATTTTCTTCACAAACTTCACATAATTAATTTACCTATCAAATTAAATTATTTCCTTTTGATTTTTTACACATTCTTCATTTAATATATCTATTTTATGAATAATCAAAAATCACAAAAAAATATTATTTATTTGATATATTTTTATTAGGTTTAAAATAACATATTTTTAAGTATTTTAAAATACTTTAAATATAGTTTCCACTTGATTTTTAAAACCTAATATCTTGTAAATATTTTTGTGATAAAACCCTAATCATTTAGGTCTTAATTAGGTATAGACTTTGTCTTTACCCTAATTAGGTTGACTTTTGTCAATATTTTAAACTGTTTTCAAACTCCGATTTAAACAGACGATCCAGGTTTTCAGACAACAAAACCTTGTATCATTTCAAATCATCTTCAACTGTTTTTCATAAACAGTAAAACAATTTTCAATGGGCCTCTAATAGAGTGTAAGACCCCACACCTTTTTCTTTTCTTAGTTTGTTTTCAAAACTGTATTTCTTTATAAAATCTCCTCATCTGTTTCCAAAACATTCTTCTGGTATTTGAAGGGAATTATTCCCGGTGAAACTCTTCAGATACCTATGTGACCTAGTGTCCATCTTCACTTCTTCTGTTTTAAATAAAATATTCAACTGTTTACAATTAAACATTCAACTGTTTCCAATAAACAACCAAGTTCCTGGTAAGGCTTTGTACATACATCTTCAAAGGCCTCCACTCCATCCAGGTTAGGCTTTATAGCTTTCCATTTACAAGCTTTCATTTAAATTACTGTCAAATATATACTGTATATATATTGTTTAGAACTACGTCTGAGTACAACCTTAGGACAGATAAACTATATATATATATATATATATATATATATATATATATATATATATATATATATATATATATATATATATATATATATATATATATATATTATAGGACTATGGCCTAGGATTGAGAATGTCTTCCTCGTGAAGGCTCTTTCCTAATTAGTGATCTTTAGTTCAAACCTCAAGATGAATTATTCCCGGTAAAACATCTTGAAAAAAGCCTTAGAACCAAAATAGGATACATCCACCCAAGAGGATTTATTCCCGGTGAAACCTCTTACCCATTTGCTTAGAGCCAAAATAAGTTCAAAGCCACATAGCTTTCTCTTGTGCTATAACAAGGACCCTCGATGACCCTCGATTAGCCTCCTCTTGGGCTTACAATACAAGGACCCGCAGGCTTCTTAAAAGCATATTCCCAGCTTTCTCTTGAGCTTGTATACAAGGACCCATCAGGTTTCTTATAAACATAGAACATGTCTTTAGTCACCTTTTAGCCTACCCTGTGAGTTTCTTCTATTCTTTAAACCAGACTTTAAACAAGCTAAGAATGTCTCAATTTCAACATTGAGTCCACCTTTTGGAATGAGAGACATGGACAGTCTCTGTCACCTTTATCTTCAATCTCCAATAATTTTCCTTAGTAGAGTCTAGGTCCACATCTGTCTATCCTCAGTCAGAGTCAGCCTTAATCTTGGGCTTTAAACAAGAAATCTAAAACACTTATTCAAAACCCCCGGAAAGGGTCAGCCTCCAATAAGTCTTCAAAAGTCCAAAATCCCTGGAAAGGGTCAGCCTCCAATAAGTCTTCAAAAGTCCAAAACCCCTGGAAAGGGTTAGCCTCCAAAATCACTCCTTTAAATCTAAATTCCCTGGAAAGGGTTAGCTTCCACAAATCATTCCTTCAAGTCCAGATTCCCTGGAAAGGGTCAGCTTCCACCATCTTTCATCTAAAACTTCAAAATTCCCCAGTTGAGCCCCACCTAGGTCAGTCTCAGTCAATAAAAAACCAATTCCCTGGTAGGGTCTACTTTAAGTCAATCATTCAAACAAATTCCCCAATAGAGTCAATCTTCAAACCTGGGTTTTTCATTCATCAATCCATGCTTAACAAAAGCACATTCCCCAGTAGGATCAACCTTAGTCTCCAAAACAATAGAGTAATCCTCAGTAGAGTCAAAAATCCCCTCTGAGTCAAAATATCTCACACTGGTAGATCTTTCCCCCATTTTAAGAGTCAACCACAACCTTGGGCTTTGTACAAGGCAGATATCCCTTTTAGAGTCAAAAACCCTACTCATAGGTATTCCCCTATCCAAAGTCAGCCACAACCTTGGGCTTTGTACAAGGCAGATAATAGAGTCTCCAATGAGTCCTTCCTCATCAAGTAGCCACAACCTTGGGCTTTGTACAAGGCAGATAAACATCATTTCCTGTGTCAAAAGATTCCTAACTTTCAGGATCTTTTCCCAGAGAGTCAGCCTCAACCTTATAAGGCACACAAAATAAAGTCATTCATACTCAGTTTCCTCAACAGTCAGCCACAACCTTGGGCTTTGTACAAGGCACACAAAATAGAGTCTCCCTAGGTAGAGTCAGCCACAATTCTGGGCTTTGTACAGAACACAATTTCCTCAGTTAAAAAATCAAATTCCCAGTGGAGTCATCTCCCAGAGTCAATAAAAAACCTTTAAAAAGCCTCAAGCTTGGGCCTCATTCAAGCCAACTAAAAAATCAAATCCTTCATACAATAGATAGATATAGCTTATCTTTATAGAGAGATATTTTTCCTATCTCACCACATTCAAACAAACAAACAAACATTTACATTTTAATTTTAAACATATTCCCATTTAGGATTTTGAAAGACATGCTTTAGCACGTATTCCCAGGCATGTGTAACTTTCCCTAATTTGGTTGAGAATCTTTCTTTCATTCAAGAGACATTTGACTGGTATACTTGCACATACGCAAGTAAGGTCCCTCTCTTAATGAAATGAGTTCAGCTTTTCTGTCACTTTAAATGTTTGTGGTGGAATAGTAGAAATACCTCTCTGTAAAAATGACTTCATGTCTCTTTACTGTAAACAGAGATTTAATTCAAGCTTCAACCTTGAGCTTCAAGCAAGGCACCTAAAAACAATTAATTTCCCAAATTAGTTCCCCGAACTACAAAAAGCTCTGACTTCCATTAGGGATATGTAGGCATGAGATTCACAAGGAATCTCAGCGAGCTAATAAAAAAACAAAAATAGTCAGTCTGCCTGTCTTTTTCAATTCAATTCAATTCTCTCTCCTAACACAAAGGAGAAACTTTCCCAATCAAGCAACAAACACAAACACATAGACACAGAGAAGGTTCCCGTAGAGTACTAAGGATATGTAGGGTGCTTAAAACATTCCCTATGTATAACCGACCTCCCGGACTCCAGAATTTCTAGTCTAGGTGAATCCCCACACTTAGCAAACTCCTAGGGTTTATTTGAGATCTTTTTCCCCTTCCTCTTTGTAGGATAATTAAAAAGTTCGTGTGCTATCGTAGGAAGAACTGAAACAAAATTCATCCCACAAGCGGGCGCTTCTCTCCTTCCAAATTCCGCATGAAGGGTCCAGTGTGCCGTCCTCCCAAGTGAAACGGGGAGGTAAAAAAATGACACCACACTATCTTCACTACACAAACAGATTCCACACACTTTATGAGGTCTTTTGGGTTGTAACGGGGCTTAGGTATGGTAGGATAGACAAATAAATGGGTAACAAAGGGGTTTGGATTCGACATTCATGTTGTTTTTCTCACTTTTGTGCCTAACTCATAGCTTGGGGTTTTATTCAACTTTGACTCTTCTTCACTTAATTTTTCAATGAGCATGTTAGGGTCTTTAGTCACGGCGAGTGCTTTTCTCTTTTTTTTTTGTTAGGACAATTGCATGCCTTTCTCTACGGGTTACAACCCCAAACTTAGCTTTTTGCACACTTTATAATTGACAACAATCATGCCGAGCAAGGGTAGGAAATGCATGGTTAAGGGTTAACCAGGGGTTTATTTCAAACAAAAAAGGCTAAGGCTCAACGGGGGTTCACAAAGGGTAAACATAAAGTAAAGGATGGCTAGAAAGGCTAAGGGTTAAAACAAACAATGTGCCTCAGTGTGTGTCTTCATGTTGTGTTGTGTCAAAAGAGCATACGCAAAATCAGAGTGATAAAGTCATACCTGACTAAAATCTCATGATGATATTTTGGTGTTTGGCCTTTGTACTCTCACCATGTTGGTTAAGCTTACAAACTCTTAAGCCTCCTCGTGTCATGTGGTTTCTTTTCCGACTCGGATATACCATACAACCATTCCGGTCTGGTGTCTCCAAATTGCATCCAACCTTTACTTTTCTCTTTTCTCGACTGTATCAACTTCCGGGGTGCCTCGGGAGATCAAGTTCGGGGAGGATCTTTCATCCACTAGCTATTAATCCCAAATTCATCCAGCAACTATCAATCAATCTGTAACACAATGGCTAAAACAAAAACAAAACCAAAACCAAAAACAAGAAATGCATAAAATGAAATAAAAGCAATGAAATAAAATCGAAAGAAAACCTCCCCACACCTGAACTAAACATTGGCCTCAATGTTTTTGAACAAGAGTGAGAAGGGTGACTTACAGAGGGTGATGCCCTACCAATTTCCGCTTCATAGCTTTCATTAGTAATGCCCCATTTATTGCCTGAAAACAAAACAAAACGGAAAACTACGTTAATAAAAATGTGGGTTTCCTCCCACGTAGTGTTTCGTTTAACGTCGCCTAGCTCGACGGTCCATCCCCCTTATGGAGGGTACTTCCTCTTCCACACCTTGTCTCCTTTCAGCAACCAAGAATTCATCAAGCTTAAAATTTCGGGAAACTTTGTGCTTTATGTCACTTCCAATCTTGTCACCCTTTCTAGCCTTCACCTTGGGCGTGGCTAAAACTTTTTCTGGACTTAGTGTTGAACTTTTCATCCCTTCTCCAAGTTTGATCATGCCGACTGTAGGTTGATGTCCCTTTCCTTCACTCTGTTTCTTGATGTCAAACACTTTTAGAGTTACCTTCTCATCGAAATATTTCAGGGTCAGAGCACCTATTTTAATGTCAATGTTGCATCCACTAGTTAGCATGAATGGTCGACCCATAATGATAGGCGTTTCTTCATCTTCTGTAATATCCATGATCTGAAAATCCATTAGAAAAATGAATCTGTCAATTTCAACCAACACGTCTTCAGCCACCCTGTACGCTTGTTTGATGGTGTGATCCGCAATTTTCACCTTTGTTCCTTTTTCCCTCATTGTTCCAATACCCAGCTTTTTGAAAATGGGTAGAGGCATCAAACTCACACTAGCACCTGAATCGATCAAAACCTTGGGAAAATTTATGTCGTTGATGGTGCATGGTATAGCAACCGCTCCAGGATCTTTCTTCTTAATTGGGATTCTCCTTTCCGGTGAGATTCTCCCGCACTTTTCAGTTACTCCCTTTTGTTCATCTCCCATTGGCTTCTTCTTTGCAATTACATCTTTCATAAATTTTCTGTACAACGGCATTTGCTCAAGTGCTTCAAAGAAGGGAAAATTTATCTCTAACTTCTTGAACAATGTAGTGAACTTCTCAAACTCTTTCTCTTTTGAATCCTTCTTTGCCACTCTAGTAGGGAATGGAAACTTGATCATCGATTTAGCCTCTTTTTTAATTTTTTTCTTCATTTTGCTCTACCAGTGTCACGACTTCTTTGGTTGTTTTCTCGGTTTCCTTCACTTCCAAGTCCACCTCACATTGTCATTTGTTTCATCATCTTTTTCAGATTCCGGTATTTTCTTGCTTCGTGTTGTGACAGCATTCACATTCTCTTGATTTTTCGGGTTTATCACAGTTGAGCTCGGAAGAGTACTTTGTGCCTGTAGAGATAGATGTTGTGCTATCTGACCCACTTAAACCTCCAAATTTCTGATTGACACAGTTGTGTTCTTGTGGTTGTTCCTTGTCTCTTCTTGGAATTGAGAGTTATAAGTAGTCATCTTTTCTATAGCCATTTTCTGCCATTTGCGGAGCTTGTTGTTGTTGATCTTTCCACGAGAAGTTGGGATGATTCTTCCACCCCGGATTGTAGGTGTTAGAATAAGGATTGTACTGCTTCAAGAACTTGATGTCCTTAATCTGTTGTGGAGTTGCAAGACAATGAACGATTTTGTATGGTCCATTACAAATCTCACAAATAACGCTTGAAGTTTGTTGGACTTGAGCCACTTTCTGAGTACCGATGTTCAGTGCCTTCAACCTTTTTTCCACCTCTGCAGCAACTGTCTCTTCAATTTTTACTTTCTTGTTAGCTTAAAGCTTTAGGTCAATCACTCCTTCAGGCTTGCTTGTGACCCTGTCATATAGCTCCAAATGCTCATTTGTTGCGATTGCTTCAATGATCTTATTCATACCAGTGGTTGTTGCAAAGTTGGATGAGCCACCGGCAGCTGAATCTAGAACTTACCTTGTCTTGAGTCTAAGACCATTAACGAACATCTGCATTTGCTCAGTATCATCCATATTGTGAGTAGGACAAGCCACTAGGAGTCTTTTGAATCTTTTATAAGTATCCCCTAGAGACTCACCCTCTTTCTGCTTGAAATTAAGAATTTCATATCTTTTTCTCAATGACACTGATGCAGGAAAGTATTCATTCAGAAAAGCCTTCTCCATCTCTTCCCAAGTAGTAATACTCCCTGCAGGTAAGGAATAGAACCATTCTTCAGCCTCATCAGTTAAGGTGAAAGGGAACATACGTAACCTCTTTGCTTCCTCACTATTCCCATCCATCTTCAGAGTGGTACTCATAGTCAGAAACCTTTGAAGATGTTTATTTGCATCTTCGTTCACCCTTCCCGAAAAATAACGTCTTTCCAGTTGATTGATAATGCTGGGATGAAGCTGAAAGTGTGCCACATTCACCGGTTGGTTCACAAATGTCATTCTACCAGCCGGTGCATTCTTTCCACCGTAGTCACCAAGAAGCCTCTCGACTGGTGGGGGTGGATCAGCTGCCATTGTCTCAGGAATTGTCTTGGTGTCTGAATCGAAATGCTCTGAATGAACCGAAATCTCTTCCTCTTTTTCTGGTATTGTTGGATTTCCTTCGGATGTTGCCAGTCTTTCTTGCTTAGCTCTTTTGAGTCTTGCTCGTAAAGCCCTTTCTGGTTCTGCGTCAAAAGGTAAATCAGCTGAGGGCTTTCCTTGTAACACCCCTTTTATACCCCAAAATAAATAAGCATATTATCAGAGAATAAGCATGCATATAATTCAAAAGGGCGTCACATCGACGTTTTCAAAAACTAAAAACTTTTAAAAACTGACAGCATTTGTCTACAATATACGATACACCTGGTCATTTCAAATAACACCTAAACATTTAATTACAATTCACACGGAATATGCATTCACAGCGGAAAATACTAAAACACTCATGTATTTCATAAAATGATTCATGTCCCATACCATGATCATATCTCAATAATCATCTCAACATAAAATAAATCATAATCAGAATATTTGGCTTGAAAACCTCTCAAACAACAAGTAGCCAAATAACAAGTTCTCAAGTCATAAACATAATACATAACCAAATAGAAACATGAGTTCAACACGACTAATCTACCCAGTGTTACATGACCAGAGCATCGACTCACTACCTAATCTCCAACAAAAACGGAAGAATCTCCGACTAGATCACACACGAGCTACTAAACTCCAGAACCTGCATGTCGCCAAACGAGGGCAACATTAAAACAGAAGGGTGAGAATACAAACCATTATGAAGAAAGTATAATAAGATACAATGGTTGAATCAACAGTTCAAGTAATTAATCACACTATGTATAACCATGTAGATAATAATAATCGATCGATATTTCACATGTTATCAAGTATATAACAAGTATAAAGAGTATAATATTTCAATGCCAATATTATATTCTCAATTACGCACACAACCATAATTATCACATATTCACACGTTTAATCAAATATGCATTCAAACATCACTCATTTCAATTATCAAGCTCATACACACATCACAACCACTTCAACTTCACATAATCAATTATCGCATAATTCTAATGTGACTCAATGCAAGATATGTGACGCTATGCATGTGGTACCGCAATGTGAACCCAACGTTTCACCGCTTTCCGATTCAATATCTAGAATCCAAGCCACGCTTCCGATCCGGACAAGATCAAAGCCCACCAAAATGTAAACATATAGTTTACCGCTTCCGATTCACTCTAGAATCTAAGCTTCGCTTATGTTTCAAAGCAAACCACCTTTGTTTCAAGGCACACCATGATATGAATGTATGTACAATGTTAATCAAACATATGCAATTAAGATCATCTCTACCATCTTAATATTTAGCATATCACAATAATTCACTCTATGAATTATCCACAATATTGTACACAACATTCTCAACACATACATATCATTCACATATAAAAGGCCAATTAATCAATCACGATTCACAAAATCCGATTAACACTAGTATCCATACTATCTCATGTCAATTCACATTTATCACATATATATATATATATATATATCTATATATGAATATACACATTATCAAAACAACATCATTGGCATGACAATATATTATTCTCAACATTAATATTCGAGCCAAAAACCCAATTACGGACACTTCTCAAAATACCGTAATTTACCGATAAACCGAATAAGTTATCCAAGTCCAAACATAATCTGATTAAATAGACTCATCACAATTAATTCAATTATTAGTTTAACCAATTAATATCAAACTATATTAATTTAATTCACTTCTATTTCTATTCCATTTCTACCTTCTAGCATGCTATTGCTCAAGACCATTTTTATTGAAAAGAATATCGCGCTAGCTTTTTAACGCTTCGAACGGAGACTCAAACAGAGATACAGTTCAAAAGTTATAAATTTGTAAAGTTTCATCAAAAATGTAAACACCGACATCGTAAACTAACAACTCTAAATATACAAGAATAACTCTTATAAATTTAATTGGCCAACGGTCTGACTCAAGTAATAATAAAACAATTCTAAAGAGTCAAATACTTTCAATTTTAATTTTTGTTTTATCAAATTGATTCTAAACAACTCAAAAGAAACACTGACAACTCTATTGACAACTCTAAACATGTCACAATTACGCAAACAATTTAAATTATGACTCTTAATGATTCAAAACAACTCTGACAACTTCATTGACAACTCTAACAACACTATTGATAACTTTAACGAAATTAAAAAAATAACTTAAATTAACTCGTTAATCTAATTATTTTTCTCTCTAATTTCAAAACTCTAAGAAAAATTATTATTAATAATACTAGATTATTATTAATAATACTAAATTATTATAATTGAAATCTATATCAGTAATCTTGAATTGAAACAATTGGAATGGGTTTATTCCGCTACAGTAGAAAACGTTTTTCTCAATTTTACACATAGCACTGCTACAGTATCGCTGCAATTGTATAAATTATACAGGTGCTAAGTTAGTTTAGGTGGCTATTATTTTTGTTATTCTTAACTTTCATGGACCTATGTTTTATTTAGTGTTTCACTATTATTATACCAAACTAGTGACTTATATATATATATATATATATATATATATATATATATATATATATATATATATATATATATATATATATATATATATATAGACTTCCAATGTGAATGAAATACAAAAAAAAAATCTACGCTACAGTACCGATTTACTTCACCCAGCAAAACATGTAATTTGGATATTCATTATATATCATAGATAACACCACCAACACACTTTAAGCACCATATTATAGTTTTACGCTACAGTAAGTAACAAAACATAATTTCATGAAGCATGATTCATTCAATTTCAATTATTATATTTATCCAAGAAAACATAGCAGCAGTCAAATTATCACTTGATATATGTCGCTTCAGTACCAAAAATTACCACACAGAATATATTTATATGTCAATTTGTGATTTTCAATTATCTCTCAATTTCATCAATGTACCAATTACTAACATCAAAGCAAGTTTTTAATCTCAATTTTATGAATTCTCAACAAAACCTAACATGTTAAAAACCTAAAAGTTGAAGAACAAGAATCCCTAAATCATGTTAATCTACCCATTGACCCAATCATACTAACCCATAATAATAAGGATTCTCCCCCTTACCTCTTGATTTCTCCTCCAAAACCCTAGCTTTTGCCCCTTGTTGTTCTTCCCCTTTTTGCTCCTCTTCTCCTCTTTTCCTTCTTTTGAAAAAAAACTCAGCAAAAATGAAAATGATACTTCTCTCCCTCATTCTACCCTTTACTATATTATTCCTATTGGGCTTAACCCATATAATTCCTCTTCCTAACTAATTAGGCCCAAATGATAAAATAGAGTAGTCAAATAAATAATTATGCTCCAACAAATAATATTATTACCCTTAATATTATTTTCCGATTAATCCAATTAAATCCGACTTTATCTCAAATAAATAAAATCCAATAATAATATTATTTCTAATATTATTTCTCTACATATTCCACTTTATTAATTTTTCGATTAACCGAATAAATTCCAACTTCACTTAATAATCCGAACACGTTTCTCAATAACACCGACGATCCAATTAATTATCAAACTTCGTCCAAATTAAGTAAATAAATCCTTATTTAGTTTAATTAGTCAAATAATAAAATTCGGGCTGTTACAACTCTCCCCACTTAAAAAATGTTTTCGTCCTCGAAAATTCAGTCGACACAACCATCTCAACACCAAAACCACATCCACTCCCTCTCTCGATTCATACCGATACAAAACGTTCTACACTTACGACCACACAAAGCTTCAACAGATGTCATTCCAATATCCGAAGAAAATACCATGCAAACACACATTCCTTTCTATGCACAACTTAGCAAGTCTCTTATCGAATGATCCATCTTCATTGGAATAAAACGAGCACATTTCGTCAACTATACACATTGACCCAACTCACTTCACAATTATTCGATGTCTTGGCAATCTCGAAACAAAATCCATAGAGATACTATCTCACTTCCACTCGAAAGTAGATAACTCTTGCACCAACGAAACGGTTCCTGACAAATCCAACTCAAATGTACAATTTCGGTATAGCACCCTTCATACTTTACCACTACACATTCCCTCAATTCTCGGTACATCATTAACACCATGATTAATACTCAAATCATTACGATGTTCCTCATCCAAAATTCTCTGTCTGAATTCAAACCATCAGGAATACAAACTTGATCACAATCATCTCATGACACCATTCTCGACAATCCAAAAGTTACCACTTCTTCCTTGATTAATCAATTTTATCTTGTCAATCAATTGCAAAATCCAATTTATAACCTTCTCTAATCTTGTCAAAATATCACAAGTAGGCTTCAACATACCAACTTAACACATGAAGACGTCGCTTCACAACCAAACTCAACTCTCTAAATCGTTCCAACGATTTCCAATTCTTGAATTCTCAACATAACTTATATAAAATTATTTCCTACTCAATGCATCAGCCACAACCTTCACTTTTCCAGGGTGGTAATTCAAACCAAAGATTAAAATCCTTCGAAATTCTACTTGTCTTGTTTACCTCATATTCAACTCTTGTGATCACTCAACACATCAAACCTTGATCCACACAAACAATGCCTCTTACATTCCAAAACAAACACAAAGGCAACCAACTCCAATACATACATCGAATAATTCCCCTTATGAACTTTAAGTTACCTTGAAGCATAAGCTACCACTTATCGATATCTGCATCAACACACCTCAACTCGAAATCCCATATCCAAGAAAATTCACTTCTTCCAACCAAAACTCACATTTAGAAAGCTTTACATAACCTTCTTCTCTTTCAGCACCGATAACACAATCCTTAAATGTTAAACATGATCATCGTTGCTATTTGAATCAAATATCCTCAAGAAACATTACCTCATAGAACCTTCTTTCTTCTTACTCGACGAACAGGGGTAACTCTACGACTATACACTCAGACAATGAACCTCTTCTCAAACAATTCCTCAAATCTACTTTTCAACTTCTCCTTAGTCGCTTTACATGCTACTAAGTTAGTAAGACAAGTCTATCTCGTTCAATATGATATCGTCTCCTATCAACAATAGATTAAGGGTGATCAAGTCCTCAATTTGTCAATAGACAGTCGACAATCATAATGAAACATAAACCAACATCACTAAACTATAATAGTGTTCCTTTAGAACTCGCACTCAAAATCACTTACAACACCGAGGTCCACAATCTCTCTTACAGTTACAATTACTTAGTTCAACTCCAAACAATTTACACCAAAATTCTCATCAACTTAGTCCAACAGAAAACAAACTAAATCAATTCTCAAAATCTCTACCAAAGATGCCCAACGGATAATTCAAACACGTAAAAGAAGTAGAAATAAAGTCACAGCAGTTGTATTAATAACTACACTTCTATGCATAACAGATAAAACATGATCCAATCTTATAGCACAATCCAAAGAATAAAATAATGCGTTGCACCATTATCAATAGTAAGGCACGTACCTCATATTAACTTATCCTTAGAAGTAGTCTCAGCACCAGACAACGCAAACACTTTTCCTTTCGCTTGCTCCTTCTTTGGCTTATCGCACATGGCACAATTGTGTCCTTGCTCACCACAACTGTAGCAAATCCTACTCGAACCAACTCCACAATCAACAGTTTTGTGACCCGTCTCGTCACACCTGTAGCACTTAATCGGAATAGAAGCTCCTCCCCCACTTGGCTTCTTGCCAAGACCAGATTGTTCCCTCATGTCATCATACGATTTCTCACGGAACTGTTCTCCTCCTCGTTTCAACTGTAGAAACCTCACTTCTTTCTTTCCACGCACATCTTCTGGAAAATAGTTTCCCAAAAATGCATCACGGAAAAGAGTCCAAGTAACTTCAATACCTTCTACTTCAAATCTCCGCACAATATTACTCCACCAAACGTCAGCTTCTTTTGTCAGCATGTGAGTACCAAACTGTACCTTCTGTGCATCAGTACAACTCACGACTTGAAAGGTCTTCTCAATTTCTCTCATCCATGCGTGCGCTTTGTCCGGTCCATACCCTCCTTCAAAGATCGGCGGGTTGCACCTTTGAAAGTCTCCAAAAGCACGGAACTCATCCTTTCCTCCAAAATCGACATTCTCTTGCGGCTCTTGTCCAATCGCACCAGTCCACCTCATCATTGCCTCAACATTAATGTCAACATTCCTTCCCGCAGCCATCGTCCTAAACAACCAAACAACCATATAAAACAGTATTGATCGTGTCAGATACACGAATCAAATACAACAGAATAAAAGACATTAACAACCTTGACCAACTGGTCGACCATGCTCTGATACCACTAATGTAACACCCCTTTTATACCCCAAAATAAATAAGCATATTATCAGAGAATAAGCATGCATATAATTCAAAAGGGCGTCACATCGACGTTTTCAAAAACTAAAAACTTTTAAAAACTGACAGCATTTGTCTACAATATACGATACACCTGGTCATTTCAAATAACACCTAAACATTTAATTACAATTCACACGGAATATGCATTCACAGCAGAAAATACTAAAACACTCATGTATTTCATAAAATGATTCATGTCCCATACCATGATCATATCTCAATAATCATCTCAACATAAAATAAATCATAATCAGAATATTTGGCTTGAAAACCTCTCAAACAACAAGTAGCCAAATAACAAGTTCTCAAGTCATAAACATAATACATAACCAAATAGAAACATGAGTTCAACACGACTAATCTACCCAGTGTTACATGACCAGAGCATCGACTCACTACCTAATCTCCAACAAAAACGGAAGAATCTCCGACTAGATCACACACGAGCTACTAAACTCCAGAACCTGCATGTCGCCAAACGAGGGCAACATTAAAACAGAAGGGTGAGAATACAAACCATTATGAAGAAAGTATAATAAGATACAATGGTTGAATCAACAGTTCAAGTAATTAATCACACTATGTATAACCATGTAGATAATAATAATCGATCGATATTTCACATGTTATCAAGTATATAACAAGTATAAAGAGTATAATATTTCAATGCCAATATTATATTCTCAATTACGCACACAACCATAATTATCACATATTCACACGTTTAATCAAATATGCATTCAAACATCACTCATTTCAATTATCAAGCTCATACACACATCACAACCACTTCAACTTCACATAATCAATTATCGCATAATTCTAATGTGACTCAATGCAAGATATGTGACGCTATGCATGTGGTACCGCAATGTGAACCCAACGTTTCACCGCTTTCCGATTCAATATCTAGAATCCAAGCCACGCTTCCGATCCGGACAAGATCAAAGCCCACCAAAATGTAAACATATAGTTTACCGCTTCCGATTCACTCTAGAATCTAAGCTTCGCTTATGTTTCAAAGCAAACCACCTTTGTTTCAAGGCACACCATGATATGAATGTATGTACAATGTTAATCAAACATATGCAATTAAGATCATCTCTACCATCTTAATATTTAGCATATCACAATAATTCACTCTATGAATTATCCACAATATTGTACACAACATTCTCAACACATACATATCATTCACATATAAAAGGCCAATTAATCAATCACGATTCACAAAATCCGATTAACACTAGTATCCATACTATCTCATGTCAATTCACATTTATCACATATATATATATATATATATCTATATATGAATATACACATTATCAAAACAACATCATTGGCATGACAATATATTATTCTCAACATTAATATTCGAGCCAAAAATCCAATTACGGACACTTCTCAAAATACCGTAATTTACCGATAAACCGAATAAGTTATCCAAGTCCAAACATAATCTGATTAAATAGACTCATCACAATTAATTCAATTATTAGTTTAACCAATTAATATCAAACTATATTAATTTAATTCACTTCTATTTCTATTCCATTTCTACCTTCTAGCATGCTATTGCTCAAGACCATTTTTATTGAAAAGAATATCGCGCTAGCTTTTTAACGCTTCGAACGGAGACTCAAACAGAGATACAGTTCAAAAGTTATAAATTTGTAAAGTTTCATCAAAAATGTAAACACCGACATCGTAAACTAACAACTCTAAATATACAAGAATAACTCTTATAAATTTAATTGGCCAACGGTCTGACTCAAGTAATAATAAAACAATTCTAAAGAGTCAAATACTTTCAATTTTAATTTTTGTTTTATCAAATTGATTCTAAACAACTCAAAAGAAACACTGACAACTCTATTGACAACTCTAAACATGTCACAATTACGCAAACAATTTAAATTATGACTCTTAATGATTCAAAACAACTCTGACAACTTCATTGACAACTCTAACAACACTATTGATAACTTTAACGAAATTAAAAAAATAACTTAAATTATCTCGTTAATCTAATTATTTTTCTCTCTAATTTCAAAACTCTAAGAAAAATTATTATTAATAATACTAGATTATTATTAATAATACTAAATTATTATAATTGAAATCTATATCAGTAATCTTGAATTGAAACAATTGGAATGGGTTTATTCCGCTACAGTAGAAAACGTTTTTCTCAATTTTACACATAGCACTGCTACAGTATCGCTGCAATTGTATAAATTATACAGGTGCTAAGTTAGTTTAGGTGGCTATTATTTTTGTTATTCTTAACTTTCATGGACCTATGTTTTATTTAGTGTTTCACTATTATTATACCAAACTAGTGACTTATATATATATATATATATATATATATATATATATATATATATATATATATATATATATATATATATATATATATATATATATATATATATATATATATATATATATATATATAGACTTCCAATGTGAATGAAATACAAAAAAAAAATCTACGCTACAGTACCGATTTACTTCACCCAGCAAAACATGTAATTTGGATATTCATTATATATCATAGATAACACCACCAACACACTTTAAGCACCATATTATAGTTTTACGCTACAGTAAGTAACAAAACATAATTTCATGAAGCATGATTCATTCAATTTCAATTATTATATTTATCCAAGAAAACATAGCAGCAGTCAAATTATCACTTGATATATGTCGCTTCAGTACCAAAAATTACCACACAGAATATATTTATATGTCAATTTGTGATTTTCAATTATCTCTCAATTTCATCAATGTACCAATTACTAACATCAAAGCAAGTTTTTAATCTCAATTTTATGAATTCTCAACAAAACCTAACATGTTAAAAACCTAAAAGTTGAAGAACAAGAATCCCTAAATCATGTTAATCTACCCATTGACCCAATCATACTAACCCATAATAATAAGGATTCTCCCCCTTACCTCTTGATTTCTCCTCCAAAACCCTAGCTTTTGCCCCTTGTTGTTCTTCCCCTTTTTGCTCCTCTTCTCCTCTTTTCCTTCTTTTGAAAAAAAACTCAGCAAAAATGAAAATGATACTTCTCTCCCTCATTCTACCCTTTACTATATTATTCCTATTGGGCTTAACCCATATAATTCCTCTTCCTAACTAATTAGGCCCAAATGATAAAATAGAGTAGTCAAATAAATAATTATGCTCCAACAAATAATATTATTACCCTTAATATTATTTTCCGATTAATCCAATTAAATCCGACTTTATCTCAAATAAATAAAATCCAATAATAATATTATTTCTAATATTATTTCTCTACATATTCCACTTTATTAATTTTTCGATTAACCGAATAAATTCCAACTTCACTTAATAATCCGAACACGTTTCTCAATAACACCGACGATCCAATTAATTATCAAACTTCGTCCAAATTAAGTAAATAAATCCTTATTTAGTTTAATTAGTCAAATAATAAAATTCGGGCTGTTACATTCCTCGCATAAAAGGATTAGAAACGGATTAGCGAAAACAAAAATTTAACAATACAGAAAAGTAAAATTTTAGTTGCAGAGCAGCAAAATTATAACTGAACTCAACTTAAACTCAATATTATGGCAGTCCCCGGCAATGGCGCCAAAAACTTGATCGGTAAAATAGCAAGTTGTCATACCCAAAATTTGCCCATCATATTTTTATATTCAAGCTTATCTGAATGACAAGAAGCTCAAGACTTGACTGAGTGTACACTCTCTTAAGCAACATCCCTCCAGCTAGGGTTTTGCTTCTCTCCAAGAGAAATCAACTTCTGATACCTCAAATGGATCCCATGGCCTCTCATATGCCTTAAAGAATCCTCACATCAAGTCCCAAGCTCTGATTCCCAAGATTGCCCAGATAAAAGTTCAAATAGTCAACAGTCGACTAGTTTGACCTAAAAGACAATTATGGTTAAAGCACAGTTAAAACTCCTGATTTTTTGTTAAAATTCTCATTTTGAAGTGTCATTCATCATTTGATCAAGGGTTGATCATGATTCATCAAGAAAAGGTCAAAAATCCACAAAGGTACAAAGTTGCTAAATTAGGGTTTCTAGGTAAAAGTCAACCGAACTTGGACCAGCCATAACTCTCTCATACTTTCTCAGAAATTCCTTAACTAAAGCTCATTCTCAAGGAAATTTGATTCTCTACAACTTTTATGTTGGGCCCAAGGTCAAGAAATGCTTCCGCATAAGAGATATGAGCCAATACATTACAGGTCCTTCTAGAAGATTGCAAAAAGCTGTTTTTTGTCAGGAGCCATAACATCAAGATAAAATCTCCAAATGCAAAATATGTTCCAAAGTGGCTTGTAGAAGACATCCCGAGGTTTCCAAAAAGTCCTAGAACACCTTCATTGGGTTAAAATTGAGAGAGCTATGACTGTCAGAAGTTGGAGAAATTTGAAGAAAAGCATGAAACCCTAAATAACAAAGTTCAAACTTTTAAGTAACGGGCTCATATTTTTAGGTTATCCACATGATTCCAAGCTTATGGGGGGCCTAAAAATGCATTTGTCATTATTTTATGATTTTTATTTCTTTTAATTTGAATTTATTCATTTAAATTCAAAATAAAATCAAATAAAATCATAATTAAATGATGAAAATCTACATGTTTATTCTTCCTATTTTTAATCAATTCAAAAATCATGATTGGGACCCATAAGACTATCTCATGCAATAATTCATGATTTTATTATTTTATTTTTGAATTTATTCATTTAAATTCAAAATTAAATCAAGTAAAATCAAGATTTAATTGTAAAATGTTATGAGATTAATTTGGTAAGTTTAAATGGCTAAGGTTACACGTGAAAGGGTTTGGAAAGTAGCATGGGACAAATTTAGAAATATCTCATGCAAGAATAAAAGAAATCAATAAAATATTTTCTTCAAATAATCTCATGCTTTCTCTCCAAGATATTTAACCCTAATTCACCTCTTATATAAGGCCAACAAGTGCAGCCTTTCCAAGGACGAAGAAAGTAGGAGAAGAAACTAGGGTTATGGTTCAAAATTATAAAAGAAACTAACACCATCAAGAACCTAATTAAAAACACTCCTAAGCCGTTCGAGCCGTCCATTCTCGTTCCTGGAGACCATTAGGGTAAGAATGAGTCACTATCCATGGCCAACTCACGCTAAATCGCATCCAACATAATCTCCGTTTGCACCATTGTAATACGGTGAACTGACTTTATTTCGAAATGTGCGGAGAGCAAGAGTCGCCACCGACTTTTATTTTATCCAATTATAGAAAGGCTAAAAGAACAGAAAAATAGCTTTTGAAAAGATTTTGAGTTCGGGGGGGTAAGTTATACAAAGGTGTTTACGGCGATTTCCGGTAAACAACCGCTAGTCTTCCAAACGATAATAAATATGATTTGGTTACTCGCAGGATCGACTAGATTGATCCTAGGACATAGTCAAAAAGATTGTTATTCGATCCATGTTTATGATTTGTCTTGAAAATAAGAATTACTCAATCGAAATAATAAAGGTTAGCAATCACTTAGTTATACGCGTAAATATAACTCCAGCGAAAAGTAAGTCAAGATAAAACATAAGACAAAAACTGTAAAAGTGCAAGAATCTTAAAGTGCAGATACTTCAAAGATAAATAACATGAAAATAAAGAATGCAGGAATGTAAATGGCAAGAAGTAAACGAAATGCAATAATATCGAAAGATACTTGAAAATAAAGGAAAATACACATGTATTAAAATGGTGGTGGTGTCATACGTACATTTCTCAGCGAACTCTTTCTCTTAACACTTGATATTTGAGTAATATGTGAGTGATTTGTACAAAATGAACACC
Organism: Vicia villosa; assembly: GCF_029867415.1. Lineage (NCBI taxonomy): Eukaryota > Viridiplantae > Streptophyta > Magnoliopsida > Fabales > Fabaceae > Vicia > Vicia villosa. The sequence continues at coordinate 147,021,838 of NC_081180.1, forward strand.
CTGAATCCTAACACTAGAGCCCTTATTTATACTAGTTTCGACCTTAACGGTCCTACGCTAATCTAATGCCACGTTTCTCATGAGAATCCTCGGAAAGCCATCTGTCTCTGGACAGTTATGAAAACTTCTTCGAATTTCAAATTCTCCCGCCTGAATCCTCCTTCGACGCGTGGCAATATAACTTAACATTAAAATACCACGGAAATACACTAAGCATCAGTACTTAACATATTTCGTAAAATTTGTCTAAGTCTCGAAGATATACACTCCTACTAGCTTCAGCATTCACTATCTCCGTTATGACTTAAAAATTCTTCATCCTCGAAACATGGCCATCAGGAGCCATTTTATCTTCAAAGACGGTCATCAGGAACCATCCTCCTTCGAATCTTCACCCTTCGAAGGATCATATTTGTAAAACGAAATCTTCAGCTAACAAATTGCCCCCAATAAATGCCTGTTTCGAAAAACAAGAGAAATAGGCGTTTCTTGCTATAATAAGATTTCTTTTTTAGAGTTCCAAGATCATTGACTGACGTCATAATCATTGATGACCCTATTTCCAAAACGTCTTGTCATTTTCAAAGATGTCTACTCATAACTTACATTCCCATGTTCTGGTCTTACTTTCTGATCATTACTCCTATATACTAGGAGTAAAGCTAATTACTATTCGACCGCCGTTGGATGAAATCAACGCCTACCGCGTGTCTCTTGGCTTTTACCCAAAAGATTTGAAAGGGTTTCCGTTAGACCTTTAAATACCGAAACTTTAACCTTCACATAACTTTCACCTCTTATTTCCTTATTTCTCCACAGAAAAGAACACTCCTGATTATATTCAAAACCCATTCCAAAAAATCAAACTTACTCATGGCGTCTTCCTCAAATGTTCTTCAACCAGCTCTGAAACTTCAACAATCTACACAGATGGGGGATCAAGAGTGCGTACCAAACCCAAATTCTGCGGAAGTGCGCGCCATTTACGCTTCTCAGGTAATCATTCCTTTTGAACTTTCTGGGAAAACTCATGCTTTCATGGGTCCGTTACCAGGAGAAACTAACCCTTCTCTGAATAAATTCTTTCCTGCTTATTATAAAACTAGGCCGTTAGTTAGTCAGAACAAAATAGATGAAGATGGCCGTCCTATTTCAGCAAAGCCTGATGATACGGAAAAATCTTCGACCGAAAACCCTTCAGCCCTAGAGAAAATTAGGTTAGACTATGTAACCAATTTTGTGAAAGTTTTTAGGTCAATTCCCTTAGCAAAAGACCCTGAACTATACTATGCCTGGTTGGCAAGAGTAGAGATACACAAGGCTGCTTTCTGGAAAGAACTGGGCATTTATGATTTAATCCAACTGTCCAAGACTGGTTTAGAATACAATCAAACCATGTTAGTTGCGTCAGTTTATTTTTGGGATGCTTCCCACAACACTTTCCATCTTCCATGTGGAATGGTCACCCCCACGCTTTTCGACATAGCTGCCATTACGGGGCTTCGACCAACTGGAGAACCCTTCGACCCCAACGTCATGGACACTGATACTATTAACTTCAATGAAGCAACTGTTACTTATACTGCATTCATTCAACAGTATCATGACGAAAAGCACATTGCTTTCTTAGCCTTATGGCTTTCGAGGTGCGTCTTCTATTCTAGGTCCATACAAGTAACAAAAAGATATCTCTATATGGCTAATCAACTCCATGCCGGAACAAAACTAAACCTGAGCCAGTTAATTCTAGGGTTTCTCTACGAGAACCTAGGTGAAGCAACAGACCTTGTAAAGAATTATAAAACAGGTTCTTTGCTTTACGCTGGCCCCTTCTGGCTGTTACAACTATGGCTCAATGCTACTTTCGAGACTCAGCTCCCATTTCGAGGTGTTGTGAACGAAGAAGATCCGGATATTAAAAATCGAACTGTAGAAGGAACCAGGTTGGCTTCGCTAACTCCAAAAGAAGAAATTGGTAAACTTCGCGAGCATTTTCTAGCATATATCATGATGTTTGCTCGGTGTCATCAATTCAGCCCTTCGATGGCTCCGTTCGTAAACAGGACAGTGGGTCCCGAATGGTTCACTCGAAAGTTTCCACCAACATCTCAAGATCAAGAGACTGAATCCATGACTATTTGGGGAGCTTTCCTTACCCCAAGATTATTCTATCACCGTCTTCGCCCTTCCAAAAGCCAATATGTTCTCCTCTGCTACCAACCAAATCTGGTTTCGAGACAATTTGGACTGGTTCAAATAAAACCCAAGTGTCTATACGAGAAAAGGAACCACATGTGTTTGCACATTTTATATCTGACTGAAGAAGAATGTGAGTAAAAAATTGCTAGATATGCTGATGTGACCAATCTTTCGCCTATCCCTTTCAATCCCGTATTTTACTCTACTCCAGATTTTCAACAATGGTGGACGGACTATTACACCACGCAAATCTTTGACGCTGAGAGCCTTACTCGCGAACTAACTGAAGCTTTTGCTGATGTGCAGGAAAAATTTCAAAAAGGTACTTCGACTCATATTAAAGAAATACAAGCATTTCAAAAGTTCTTTGAAACCATTTACAGGCCTGATGACCTTAGTCGGACTGTTCGTGAAGCCGCAGTCACTTTGCGTGAAAAGTTTTCTGCTAAACTGGATAAGTTGAAACTGCCCTCGTCTGTTCGACCAGAACTGCGTTATGAAGTGGCTTTCAAACTTAATCCTCCAAAATTCCCTCCACTGCCAAGCGCTGATTTTGGTGTGGCTTTAAGCCCTCCTTTCCCAGACTGGTTCGTGTGTGGGAATGCTTTTAAAATTCTTCAGGAAAGTACTAAGAAACGCGCTGAACGAGTGGTCCCGACTAAGCATACCCTGGATACTTTCAAAGGACATCTCCATATAGATCTTGAACATGTTCGTGTCTTGACTCCAATACCTGAAGGTTTGGGTTCAGACAAAATTCTTTGACTAACATTCCTTTTCTGCTGAAATACTAATTCCAGTTCCAACTACAGTTGTCGCTCGAAGGAGAAAGATTAAACAGCTCCCTGCGCAGAAAGCTTCTGAAGTTTCGCAGAGCAACAAACCCAGTGAGAGTGACTCTTTCACTGCTGACAAGAAAACCACGGTATATACATACTTTATCTTTCATTTGTATGTTATATGAATCATCTTTACCTTACCCAATTTATATTTTCAGAGTTCGAAACCTCCACCACATTCGAAGCGAAAAACCTCTCCAGTAGTTGTCTCAGATGAGGATGACAAATCTCCACCTCGAACCAGACAAGCCCAAAAGAAAAAGCAGAAGGCCGCTACTCCTTCAAGAAAAGAAAAGGGCTCTGGGTCTTCGAAACTTACTTCACCGGGTGACAAGGTATCTTCTGAAGAATCACCTTTGAAAGGTGGTAGTAACGCTTTTGTTGTCGAGAGCCACAATTCGAGCCCAGATAACATCCTAACTAAGGTATTTGGATTTCCCAACCTGCTCATCTTTATAAATTTTTAACTTAAAATAATTAAGTTAACGTTTTACCTTATGATTGTAGGATGATGTTGGCACAGCCACTTTCGACCTCAAATCCTTCACTCTTAATATCGATCTTGATAAACTTCAAGGTAAATGCATATTCTTTTTACAGCGAAGAAATTTTTTGCAACTTTCCTTACCATGACATGTTCTAATTATTCCATGCAGGTAAATCTCATGTGCTTTCACCAGTGATCGAAGATGCTCAACCTCTTGCAACTATCATTCCTAGTACAGCAGTCGAAGGGAGCCATTCAACTGATGATTCTCCACCTACCCACAAGAGCGAAAAAGCAGACCAACAATGTTCCGGTAGCAACAATGCAGCTGGTCATCCAACTGGTAGCGAGGACACTTTATCTGAACAAGATGTCATGGAAGAAACCTCCAAATTAACCACAGTAGTTCCTCACGAAACCACCACTTTTGGGACCATAGTTTCTCCTGAAACTACTTCGACTCCTGCCCCAACAAAGCCTACTCCTTCAGAATTGGAGCAGCTTAAACAAACCGATCCTCTCAGCTTCCTCAAGGCTATGATGGATATTGATAATACTTCACCTTCTGAGCTCGAAACTTCTCCAACTGTACAGCCAGAATCTGGTAAAGAGGATACTTCTGTCCTTCTTCATCAGATAAAGAAAGGTTCTTCGAAACCAACCTCGTCGAAACTCTTAGCAAGGATCCTATCAAAAGTCATAGCTTGAATCAACTTCTGAAAAAGGTGGATCTATTCCTAGTTTCGAAAGAAGTCTCAGAGGTGATTGTTTTGCTGGGTTCCCTGATCGAACAACTCCAGACCAATATTCTTCGAAAACACAATGTCGACGAACAGCTGACTGCGAAAATGGCCTCTCACAATTCTTCATGGAAATCTGCTATTGATGCAACCAAACAGGGTGAAGCCCTTAAGCTTAAATATTCGAAGAACCAGGAAGCATATGACGAATGTGAGAAGAGCATCAACTCCTGGAAGCAAGAGATAAAACTGCTCGAAGAGAAGATAAAGGAGGCTGAATCTCGTAAGGCAACCCTTCAACAATCCAGTGAGCAGGAATTGACTGAAGTTGCACGTTTAGGAATCCAACATTTCGAGGCTGCACGAAAACTAGTTCCTGAAATTGACGAACTGAAGAAACAAAGGGCCCTGATTGAACTTCGCATGTCTTCCTGGGAGCTTCAATATTCGAAGATAAAAGATAGTCTCCCTAAAGATTTTAATTAGTTATCTCAAACCTTGTACTTCATTATCATGCTGTACTTTTGCTTTGTAATCAAACTCTTCGTAGAATATATATGTATGCTCAACTTTTATATGCTTAGCTTTTATCTTCCACTTTGTTCATATTTTTGCAATCCTCGCAACAGTAATTTTAGCAAATCTTCCAGATTTCGCCAAAATCTATTTCCTGATTTGCCACAGTAATTTTAATTAATGTAAAACACGTGATCTGACCATCCTTTGCACCTTTTAACTTAGACTTGACGTTTCCACTCCCTTAGCCGTAATCATTATTAAGTGATGACATCACTTTCTCCAAAACGTCTCTTTAAGACGTGCGTGCATCAGTTTTTGATGATTGCATCTCAACTTCCAAGGGCGGGAAACGGCGGAAGCCATAACTCCTCTTTGGAATACCAAACGCAGTCTAATCACACATTAAAAATTCAACCGTTCCACTCCTGCCCCCAAGTCTATATAAGTGGTTAACATCACACTTCTTTTCTTCATCCTTATTCCAAAGAACCTTATCTTGAACCTTTGTTGCATCCTTTTGCATTTTCTTCAACACAAAACCAGAAAAAACATTTCCAAATTTTTTCTACAAAATGGCAGTACCCCTCACTTATAACAATATCAGAGCTTGCATCAAAAAAGAGTTCAAGGTTTCTGAAGAAGACTTTGAAAACAACTCCATAAGCATTAGTGCTTTCTTTGTCAACCAAGAGCTTGATTTCTATTATGAAATCTTGGAGGGACCAGTTTATCCCAACATGATGGCTGATTTTTGGATGTTTGCGTCTTTACGCATAGATCTAGAAGGTAGAACCACCATAATCGCTGAGGTTCGAGGTGCCCACATTAGGATCACTCCCACCACTATCTCTAATCTTATGAGATGCAACAACTCTGGGGAGACCTTTGATGATAACAGCTTCAACATGACCACTCATCTTCTGTTGAGGACTCTCACGGACAATGACCCTTTCAGCGCCAAGGTCATCAGGATTTGGCACCAACTCCTTGTGGGTAATTTTCGTCCACGAAACCATGATCAAAATAGCATCATGGTGGAAGATTTAGAGTTTATACTCTGTGGCTTTCGTGGGAAGAAAATCAACTTTCCTTTGATGATCTTCAAAAGGGCTTGTTGAGGCAGTCTCTATGGCTGCTGCTCGTCAAGGGGTTGTGACGTGTCTTCCATATGGGAGACTCCTATCTTACATATTCCTCAAAAAGTGTATACTGAGAAGGATGCGCAGCTCTGGGTCCATGGATATGTTCGAAGCGAAGAGCTTGCCCCTGCTGGCTTTGGAAGGTTTAGGCCAGAGGATCAACTAGGAGGTGTTTTGGTTTAGGCTTTTATGTTTTCTCTTTTGTAATCTTCAACATTTTGGGTCATGCTTTTAGGCTTCATTTTGTAATGCATGTAATCTTTTACTTTCTAATGACAAATATTTTGCTGTTTCTTTGTCTCTTTACTTTATTTATCGTATATTTTGATCACAAAGCCATTTTGGCATTAGTTCAACCATTTTGGCTCACGTAGTACCTTAAATATCTACGTTTTTGCAATCTTCACTTCATGCATGCTTGGTTTGTATCTCTTCAGATACTTCCCATTTACTCTTAAGATCCTGCGATCTTCTGCTAATTCTTCGATTTCGTAAGCATTATTCGAAAATACCTTTAAGATTCGAAAGGGTCCTTCCCAGTGTGGGGACCATTTACCAAGTGCCTGATTCTTTCGATCTATAGGTAAAATAACTTTCCAAACTAAGTCATTATTGATAAACATTTTACCTTTCACCTTTTTGTTGTATGCTCTGGATACTCTTTCCTTTTGCCTTTTTATCATCTCCAATGCTCGAATTCTATCTTCGTCCAGGTCTACTAACTCATTCATCATTAACTCCCAGTATATGTTGGGAGGGATTTCTGCCTGTCTTTGTATCCTTACTGACTGCAGATGTATCTCGATTGGGAGTACTGCGTCGTGACCAAACGTCAGTTGGAAAGGCGTTGTATTTGTAGCTTCTTTTGGAGATGTTCGACAAGCCCAAAGTGCTTGGTCCAAAGTTTTATGCCAATTCTTGGGTTTTTTCCCCACATGTTTCTTGATAAGACCAATTATTATCTTGTTTGTTGCTTCAACTTATCCATTTTCCTGAGCATAGTAAGGTGTAGAAGTAAACAATTTGAACCCTATTTCTTTGGCGAAGTCCTGCATCTTTCGCCCAATGAACACTGATCCTTGATCAGTAGTTATACTTTCTGGGATTCCAAATCTGTATATAATATGTTTTTGAATAAACTCAATCACAGCCTCTTGGTCCACATTCGCAAGTGGTATTGCTTTGACCCATTTTATGAAGTAGTCTATTCCTACCAATATGTATCTTTGACCTTTAGATGATTTGGGGTGAATTTCTCCAATCAAATCTAGTGCCCATCCCCTAAAAGGCCATGGTTTTACTGTTGAACTTAGTTCGTTTGCTGGGGCGTGTTGGATACCTACGTGTTCTTGACATTCTTGACATCCTTTCGTAAACTCTATGCAGTCTTTTAACATGGAAGGCCAATACATTCCATAACGAAACAGAAGCCATTTCATTTTGTGTCCTGCTTGATGTGCACCACATGCTCCACTGTGTACATTTGAAAGAGCCAAATATGCTTCTGCTTCACCCAAGCATTTTAACAAGACCCCTTCAGGAGTTTTCTTGAACAATTCGTTTCCCATCAGGAAATATGACAGGGCTCTATACTTCACCTTCCTGTCTGTGTCTGTCGAAGGATTTTTTAGATAGTTTACTATTGGACTTCTCCAATCTGCATCTGTCAATGAGTCTATGTTTAATACTTCGAACTCTTCTTTGTTAGCGTAACCTAATTGTGAATCCTCCAGATCACTTGGGGAAAGTTTAGTAGACATTGCTCTCCCTCTTACTTCGATCAGTTCTTCTAACTTCTCTTTTGATACCCTATATCCTGAGGCTAACTGTGCCAAATCATTTGCTTCTTGATTGTTGGTCCTTGAGACGTGTTTTAATTCCACATACTCGAATTTCTTGAGCAAACTATTTGCTATGACAAAGTACATGATCAAATTTTCTTTGATACATTTGTATTCCTTTGTCAGTTGTCTAATCACCAGTTCGGAATCTCCTTTAATTTCGACTCTAGTTGCCCCCAATTCTAACAAAGCTTCAAGTCCAGCAATTAGTGCTTCATATTCAGCTTCGTTGTTGGAGCATAAAGGACCTTCAATCTTATACTTGAGCTTTGTTGGAATTCCATCAGGAGAAATTATCAATATTCCAACTCCAGTTCCCTCTCTATGAGTCGAACCATCGAAGTATAGCTTCCAAGGTTTCAAATCCACATACTGTTGATGACTCTCAACTACTGCATGGTCAACAATGAAATCTGACACAATATGACCTTTCATTGCCTTAAGAGGCTGAAATATTAGTGAATATTCAGTGAGGGCTAAAGCCCATTTGCCAATTCGACTATGTAATATTGGCTTTGATAACATATGTTTAATAACATCACAATGAGACGAAACATAAACATCAACTGGCTTTATATAATACTTAAGTTTGATACAAGAGAAATACAAACAAAGGCAGAGTTTTTCTATCGCAGTGTATCTAGTCTCTGCATCATTGAGTACTCTACTTAAGTAATAAATGGCTCTTTCGATGCCATTTTCATCTTCTTGTGCTAACATGCTGCCTATTGTTTTATCTGAAGCTAAAATATATAGACGCATGTGTTTCTTCCCATTTGGGGGAGATAAGATTGGTGGATGGATCAAGTATTGCTTGACTTTATCAAAAGCTTCTTGATGTTCGACACGCCATTCGAACTTTCCTTCCCTTAGACGAAGTAGAGGGGAGAAAGCTTGTGTGCGTCCACTCAAATTAGAGATGAACCTTCTTAAGAAGTTTATCTTCCCCAGCAAGGACTGTAATTCTTTCTTCGTGGATGGAGGCTTGGTTTCCATAATAGCCTTCGTTTTATTCTGATTAATTTCTATCCCCTTTTTATGAACCACGAAGCCCAGGAAATCTCCAGCCTGCACAAAGAAAGCACATTTGAGGGGATTCATCTTTAAGCCATGTTTTCTCATTCTTTCGAATGATTGGCTTAGATGATCTAGATGATCGCAATCTGAGACAGATTTAACAACGATGTCATCTATGTATACTTGCATGAATGTTTCTATAAAATCGTGAAATATAGAATTCATTGCTCTCTGGTAGGTTGCCCCAGCATTCTTTAGACCGAATGGCATCACAACCCACTCATAGGTGCCTATTGCCCCTGGGCAATGAAAGGCTGTTTTAGACACATCTTCTTCTGCAATGAAAATCTGATTATATCCAGAGTATCCATCCAACATACTTAGATACTCGAAACCTGCGGCTGAATCCACTAACATTTCTGCCACAGGCATGGGATATTCATCCTTAGGAGTTGCTGCATTTAGATCACGAAAATCTATGCATACTCTTAATGAGCCATTCTTTTTAATAACTGGTACAATATTAGCAATCCATTCGACATACCTTGTGGTTCTGATGAACTTACACCGTAGGAGTCTTTCGACTTCTGCTTTAATCTTCGAATGAATTTCTGGTGCGAACCTTCTAGGAGTTTGCTTGATGGACTTTTTCGCTTCCTTTATAGGTAACTTCAATTCGACCAAATCGCGCCCTAAACCAGGCATCTCATCGTAATCCCATGCGAAGCAATCCTTGTTCTCCTTTAGCAACGCGACCACTTTCGACTTTAGCGTTGGACCTAGTTTCGCACTGACATATGTTATCCTCCTTTGATCTCCATCTCCGAGATCTACTTCTTCTAGTGGATCTTGGGCTAACATCTTGATATTTGATCCCATTGGGTCCTTTTCGAAACCCAAAGGCTCTTCGTCATAGATTGCATCCAATCTTTGACCTATCTCTTCTCCTGAAATCTCTTTGACCTGGACTGAATCTTCAGGTAGGTGAGGGATCGTATCTATCCCCATATCTGGAGCTTCTTCTTTTTTCAGACCTTCATTAAACAACATGTTTGACGATTCGGCTTCGAGAGCCGTCCTTCTTTTATTCTCGGCTACATAAGCCGAAATCCTTTCGAAAAATGATGACTCAGACATCATCAACTTTGTCATCCTAGCCTGTTGGCCGTACTGTTGGATGATGCTCCGTTGGTGGGGTATCTTCTGGGCCATCCATTATTTCCCTATTCCACTGGAAACCATTTGGGTGTAGAGTTAAGTAGTACAATGCATTTTTATTCGGGGTATACATCTCTTCTGCAGTATGACAAGGTCCTATGTTTGCCAAGTTCCTATCGAAGTTAGTTTTATTAACTTGATTAACTTCGGCCATATAGTAACTCTGATCCCCTTCAATATTCTCTACTATACCATCTTCCCTCCAAATGGTTACCCTTTGATGCATTGTCGATGGCACAGCTGCAACTCCGTGGATCCATTCCCTTCCGAGCAAGAGATTATAATTTGCTTTCGCAGGTATGACCATAAACATAGTTGGCCTTGTGACCGATCCCACCGTGAGATTCACTTGGACAACTCCCAAGGTTTGCCCTATTTTGCCTTCATAGTTAGACAAAACCATGTTGTGTGGCCTTATATCGGTATCGAACATACCAATTCTTTTCAACATGTATTGGGGCATTAGGTTCACTGCTGCCCCCCATCTACTAGGACTTTATTAATGCCAACATCTTCAATTTTAGCCCTTATGTTGAGTGGTTTCAAATGATTTCGCATACCTTCATCGGGCCTTTCGAAGAAAGCGTTCTGCTCTTCAACTGCACCGTTGTTTAGAACATAGTAACACACAGGTCTGTGTTTCGCCATTTCTTCGATATCAGCCTCTTCGCAGTCTTCAACTTCAGTTTCCTGATTAAACTCATGAGGGAGTACAGACACAACGTTGCAGTTAAGGTTTATAGATGACACCCCGTCAGAATCGAAATCATTTGTCATTCTATCCTTTTCCTTCCAAGAACTGGAATGCATCTTTTCTTCTTCTTCTAAAATATTTTCAGCTTCGAATAGTCTGCGTTCCACCGGAGGTTTGCTTGCCTTCGCCCCCTGGTGTGGGACTTGGTTGCTACTAGACTCTCCAGCTTCTCTTGGTCTGTATTCTCTTTGAGCCTTTTTCATTCTCTGGTGCCTTCTCCACTGGGATCTAGACATAGGATTTTTTCCCTTGTAATTCTCCAACCGATACATCTCTCGATTTGAGTTTTGAAATTGCTTCCTATATGCCATTGCAGCCCTTCCTCCTTGGTCCCAACTTCGCCATTTGTTGGTTCTTGCACCAGCTTGCACCCATCTGTCCCTAGGTACATCTGCAGGGACTTTGAATGTTACCCTTCGAGCCCTAGGATGTGGGCTATCAGGTCTCTTCGTTGGGGTCCATATATCGAAACCATACAGGTTAGGACGTAATCCCTGAGTTTCTCGACCCATGTAGCAGTACACCCTCTCGAATGATCGTGCCAGCATTTCATCATAAACTGCTCCACATCTGGGACATAGTGCAACTTCGGTGTTTTCCCTGTGACATCTGACCAAAAATCCCACTAAGCTTTCTTCCATCCTTGGGTACATTTGTAGCAAAGGGTTTGGTTCTCTCCCGGGGTGTTCCCATCTCTCGCGTCGAGCCCTTTCAAAGTTGGCTTCGACCCTTCGATTCAGCATGATCGAACACCTTGGACACATCCATTGTTTTCCGCCATTCCTTTCATGGCAATTCCAGAGATAATCTTTGAGACTTTCCCCTCTTGGAGGAATTTCGATGTTTCCCTTTTGTCTTGTCAACCATGTTTCCAATTCGCCAAATTCAGACATTGGTCGTCTGGCACTGACCATATTAACAACTGCTGGAGGGGCTTCAGAAATCTGGATTTGTTGAAGTTTTACCCTGAGGTCTTCAGTGGCCTCACTGGTTTTCCCTCTCGGAACTTCAGTTCTCTCTGTCTTTGGGGATTCTTCAACATCAGTATTGAAGACCGCATCGTCATTTAGGCTTTCAGTAGCCTGCTTTCCAGTTAACATTGTCTCAGCTTTCGCAATGTTTACCTCAGATACCTCTACCATGTTGACATCCAGTGGTTCACACAGGCTAGCGTCAGCAATGCTCAAAGGATTTGTGTCGACCTTCATGTGACTTTTAGTCTTGTCAGCAAACTTCAAACGTCCATCCTTGATAGCGTTTTGAATTAGATCCCTGAAAAGAAAACATTGTGAGGTTTTATGGCCCAAAAAACCATGGTATTTACAAAATCCTCTCTTCTTCTGTTGTTCTAACGGAGGAATTTTGGAATTTGGAGGCAGTATCATTTGGCCATCTTTTACTAGTAAATCAAATATCTCATCACACTTAGTGACGTCGAATGTGTAAGTTTTCTTAGGGAATCTATCGTTCTTATCGTTTTCTACTTGGTTTTTTCCATTTGCAGGATTGAGTAATTTGCAAGCATAAGGTGGCGCTTCTTTCAGTTCGGCTAAATCTATTTCGACCTCTTCTATGCCATATGAGTCGCTGAAAGATTCGTCATCGGCGTCTTCCGCCTCGACGTATGCTACCCTTTCCTTTTTATATCCCTTGTTTGCTCTAGCTTTTTCTGCTTTCAAGCGTTCGACTTGTCGAACCCTATCTGCCAACTGGGCCATATCCCTAAGGTACTGAGTATCCAGTTTCTTTCTTATTGAATAATCTAGACCACCGGCAGCCATTTCGACCAATTCATGCTCTGGGACTGTTGTGAAACACCTTGATTTCAATAGTCGGAACCTATTCAGGTAATCATCAATTGGTTCTGTAAACTTCCTCTTAATGCTGGCCAATTCTTTCAGACTTATCTTGGTTTGGCCCATGTAGAACTGTTCGTGGAACAACCTTTCTAAGTGTGCCCAAGCATCTATCGAATTTGGTGGTAAAGTAGTGAACCAAATAAAAGCATTCTTTGTTAGCGAACTAGGGAAATATTTGATCCTTAAATCTTCGTTCCCTGCTAAGTCTCCTGCTTCTGTCAGGTATCTGGCAATATGTTCCACAGTTGACTCGCTAGTTTCGCCTGAAAACTTTGTGAACTTGGGTACTTTAGTGCCTCTAGGCAACTCTGTCTGCATGACATAATCTGATATGGGGGATGTATAATTTGGGCGTCGAAGTCCAGTACTAAGGCCATTATTGGCCATAACCCTTTCTATCATGGCAGTTAAGTTATTTTCCGTAGCCAGATTTTCTCTTCTGACTCTCTGAACGATTTCATCTGGGTGTTCGTTCCTACCCACTATCCTTAATCTGGGTCTTACTTCCTCCATCTCCTGTTGAACAGGAACAGCTCTTTGATTCGAAGCCTCCAGATCTATTACTTAGTTCCCTTCGATTGCCGCTGTTCTTTGTGGGGCAACTACATTATTAGTGGTTGTCCTAGACGGAGGGACCACATCTTGAATATGTTCCATAGTGGGTCCTTCTTCTCGATACAAGGGTTGCTTGTCCTTTCGTTTAGGGTATGGAACTCCCATGAAATTTGCCATTCGATTCATCTGAGATGATATCTTTTGGAAAATCTCCACATTCTCTCGATTCGTACTAGTAATATTTGTTGCTAGTGGATTCAAAATTGAAGCCAGTTCCTTGGCCAAGACCCCTAACATATCATGGTTGCTTGCATCCATTTCTTGTCGGAATGCTGCTTGATTACTTGTGGTGAAATTGGGTATTTGGGCAGAGAAGCCAGTATTTTGTGCACTTCGACCCACTGAACCAACATTTGGCGAAAATGTCGCATTGTTAGTTGTAGTATATGTAGGTCCTGCCCCTCGTACGCCTGTTCCACATGGATATGGCATTCCGTATGGGTAGTTTGGCCTCCATTCGAACGCAGAGTTCGACCCTGGGTTGAATAAGTTATTTGCAGCATTTGTCGAGAAAAGTGGTATCTCGTTTGCGCTTGTAGATGCAGGTGCGGTAGTCAACACTGAAACTGGAATAGTCCCTGATGGTTCTATATTATTCTCAGGTATAGCCTGGGAACTATCCGTGGGTCTGGATCCATTTGGACCCGGTGTATCCCGCGCTCCTTGAGTTGAAGTCAAAACGTGCGCAGAATTTGCCGCTCCTGATCCTGAGCCTTGTGGGGGATCTTGATTTCCCCCTGCATTGGTCGTGACGACCATTTTCCTGCTGTACCTTCGTTTGGGAATCGGTTGTGCACTGTTTGTTAATTTACCGTTCCGAAGGTTCATACAAGGTCTTGATTTTGTCTAGACAAAATAAAACAACTGATTAAAAACAATCTGCTTGACACGGTCCCACCGGGTGTGCCAATTTGTTTACGGTGATTTCTGGTAAACAACCGCTAGTCTTCCAAACTATAATAAATATGATTTGGTTACTCGCAGGATCGACTAGATTGATCCTAGGACATAGTCAAAAAGATTGTTATTCGATCCATGTTTATGATTTGTCTTGAAAATAAGAATTACTCAATCGAAATAATAAAGGTTAGAAATCACTTAGTTATACGCATAAATATAACTCCAGCGAAAAGTAAGTCAAGATAAAACATAGGACAAAAACTGTAAAAGTGCAAGAATCTTAAAGTGCAGAAATGTTAAATACTTCATAGATAAATAACATGAAAATAAAGAATGCAGGAATGTAAATGGCAAGAAGTAAACGAAATGCAATAATATCGAAAGATACTTGAAAATAAAGGAAAATACACATGTATTAAAATGGTGGTGGTGTCATACGTACATTTCTCAGCGAACTCTTTCTCTTAACACTTGATATTTGAGTAATATGTGAGTGATTTGTACAAAATAAACACCCTGAATCCTAACATTAGAACCCTTATTTATATTAGTTTCGACCTTAACGGTCCTACGCTAATCTAATGCCACGTTTCTCATGAGAATCCTCGGAAAGCCATCTGTCTCTGGACAGTTATGAAAACTTCTTCGAATTTCAAATCCTCCCGCCTGAATCCTCCTTCGACGCGTGGCAATATCACTTAACATTAAAATACCACGGAAATACACTAAGCATCAGTACTTAACATATTTCGTAAAATTTGTCTAAGTCTCGAAGATATACACTCCTACTAGCTTCAGCATTCACTATCTCCGTTATGACTTAAAAATTCTTCATCCTTGAAACATGGCCATCAGGAGCCATTTTATCTTCAAAGACGGTCATCAGGAACCATCCTCCTTCAAATCTTCACCCTTCGAAGGATCATATTTGTAAAACGAAATCTTCAGCTAACAAAAGGGAAGGTGTAAGGCACCCTTTGTATCCATGGTTTTCCATGGGCTCTTAATTGCTTAGCTCACTTTTGAATTGTTTGAAATGTTTGAAGTGTCGTATGTGTTTAGAAAAGATTTTTGAATAAGGACTTTAGCTTGTAAATAAACGTAGCCTTTTGGAAATCGTTTTGAAAAGGAGGTGTAAAAAGTAATTTGAATTTTTACAGCAAGCAATTAGTAGAAACTACCTACCCTGAGTTCGTCTTTCTTGTTCTTTAAGTCTTTCGGGCGAAAGGATCTATCCATACCATGAGAGGGCAGGAAGTCTTTCAATTGGATGTGAAAGGGTCATCGAGAGTATCGTTCTCCATAAGACTATCCCTACCATAAAGAGGGCAGGTAGTCTAAGGGAAGGATATAATAGTCATTTAGGCAACATGTAAAGACTCGTTAGTATTCGAAGGGACGATCATCATTTATCGAGGCAACATCGAGGGACGAGATCATTTCATCGTAGGCAACTCGAAGGGACTATGATCTTTATATCGAGGGACTATGATGATTTTATCGAAGGCAACAGGCTAAGGAGTCCCTACGCTCAAAGGGACTTGACTATGTTATCGAGAAGGCAGCATAAGAGGACGTTACCTTAGAGGTGAGTGTGTGTAGCAATCATGTGGTTAATTCGGATATTTATCTTGTAGATTAGTGATTCTAGATTCAGTTAATAGTCTTGCCACTCCCTAATTTACTAACTACAACAATTAATATTACGGAAATTAAAGGCAGAAAATAAATTCCTACACTATTACAATAAACACTTGCGGGGATGGGGGAAATTAAAAGACGGAAATAAGAGAAATCAATAATTAGTTTTATCATCTTGATCTTGAACCTTGATCTTCCTCGAACCCTTGATCAACTCTACAAATTAAGAGGAAAAATAAATAAGGGTGAGTGTATGAGTAATTCATTGACAGTTGAAGCCAATCATAATTCAAGCCATAAGGCAAAAATTAAAATAAAAGGTAAAAATAATTTAAATAATAAAAAAGAGGGATCAAAACTTAGCTTTTTGATTGCCCTGGCGCGTAGTTGGAAGATCTTTGATTAGCCCTGAAAAGTTGAACAAAGACAGAAACAGGTTAGTGCATTGACTGATCTAAACCCTAATTGATTAAAAACCCTAAAAGTTTATAAACCCTAAAGGGTTATTTAAGAAAACTTATTGTGACCCAAAAAGGGTTTGTAAGGCTAAAAAATGCGTTAGTGGATAACACCTACCAATAGGTGTGATTAGTGATCATAATGGAAAGAAATAATAAAAATCAGGGGTTTTTAAACATTTAAAAAAAATATTAGATATAAAAAATGAATATGTTTGAGAATTTAAAAATAAAATCGAAAGTTCGATTAAATAAATCAAAGAGTCATGAAAAATATTTATTTAACAAATAAAATATTTAATTAAAAAATTTTACTAATAAAAATAAAATAGAAAGAAAGAAACAAAAAGTATTATGTAATTAAAATAAATAAATAAAAAAACTTTGCTGGGATTCAGTGTGGTATGGTCTTGATGGTCCATGGTGGAGTTGCAGATGCTGAGTGTCTGATCTGGCCATGAGCGTATCTGATGGTTGCGATCTTGAGGATGCATTGTGGGCGTGAGGAGAGCAGGTGCATAGGATCAGCATCAGCTATATTGTAAAAATAAACTTTGTCACACCTGGGAATCGAACCCAAGTGTCTTCGCCCAATGTCCAATGTCTCTTGCCAATGAAGCTGGAAGTTTTATTCATTAATAAAACATACGTTAAATATAATATATAAAACATGATTTGAATGGGCAATTCAAAAGGAAAGTCAACGTGGGACCCATGGTATCTGAGCAGGCCAATCACGCAGAGATAGAGAAACGCTGGGACCGTTGACTGGCCGTTGAGGAAGTGACACGCGCCTGGAGAGAGAACGGAAGCATTGGCCAGCCAATAGGGGGGAGCGAATCGTCCACGCGTGCGGTCAAGTGTATGGCTGCACTATTCATCATCTTCTTTAAAGATACTTGCGAAAATTCCTGCGGATTTTCTTGCCGGTTCGTGTTCATCCATGGCAATGATTCGAAACTTGTAAAAACACAACCAAACCAAACAAGTAATGACCCAGAACTCCTAATCAAGGTCTCCTGAACAGATTAGTGGTATTATCTTGGACTGAATGATCCTAAAACATGGAACACGGACATGCTCCTTCTTTGTGCCCTAACAACGGTGGAACGCAATTCCGGCCTCAAAGCTTGTGGATGGTGATTCTAACCTTCTCTAAAACATCACATGAACTCAAAAATAACATTAAATCACATGAAATCGTAGTAGTTTATGAAATACGAAAATTACAAAACATGTATGAATATGGAAGTTATGAAACTCAAATATTAAGTGATATCACACATTACAAAAGGTATGGAATTACTCTATAATACCTTGTGAATGGATTAGAACACTTATTTGACCTTGTGGTTGCTTGTAACGGAGAATGCAAGATCTCACCTTTTCTTGAATATTATGAACTTAGAAACCCTAGTCTTCCTTCTCCTAATTTCGTCCCCTTACTGCATGGATGAGCTTAGGTATTTATAATGAAGAGAATTAGGTCAAAGAACTAAAGGAAAATCCAATCTTTTGATGACATGGAAATATGCAAAGATCTTACATAAAATAATTCCAATTTTTGAACACCATGCATATTTTATTTTTAATCTTAGCCATTGGATTTGATTTGATCTGAATGAATTAAGGGAAAAAAATTGGTGTATCAATCATATAATTATTTTATGATTTTTATTTGGTTTTATTTGATTTTAAAATGATAAAATCAAATATAAATAAAATAAATTTCATAATAATAATAATAATATAAATTGACCATTGGGCCATCTTAATTGTTTAAAATTGATTGGAAATCAAATCTTTGATTAAAATAATTTTTCCATATTTTACAAAGATTTATTCAATATTTAAATGAATTAAAATTCAATTTAAATAGGATAAATACTATGAATATAAAAGAATTATTTCAAAGATCATTTTAAGGCCCATGGACAAGTTTGGAGTCAAATATTTGGGCCCATGTAGTTAAAACTCAAAATTCTCCTTTTTGCCTTTTGTACATTCTCTCAAAATCGCCCAACTTGTGCAAGTCATAACTCCTTCATTTTTTATTGTATGGAAGTGTTCTTGAGCTGTTTAGAAAGCTTAGAGTGTCCTCTAAATGATTCTTTTGGTTTCATCTCAATTAAATATTCCATGCTCAAGTTATGAGCTTTGAGAAAAAATGCCTTTTGGCGATCTTTTAGAAGGACCTGTAATGTATTAGCTCATATCTCTCAAATGAAATATTTTTGGACTTGGCATGAGGGTACTTTGAATCATATGAGAGACCATGGAATCCACTTGAGGTATCAGAAGTTCAAATTCCTTGATTAAATCAGGAACCCTAATTTAGAGGCTGTTGTTTAGGAGAGAGACTGCATGCTTCTTTCTTGTATGTTTTTGAGCATTTTGAAGGTCAGATGGACTGAAATATGAATAAATATGTTGGGCAACTTTTGGGGTATGACAGCTGCCCCTGTTCAATCTTCTTATACCTGAGGATGTAGATTGGCTTGTGTGCCTGTCGGAATCTGAAGGTAGAAGAGGATTGAACACTAGAATACCCAGGAATTTGCCCTAGCTGAAGTAGGGACTTTTTGTAGAAGATGGACTTAAAGATGCCATCCAAGCAGAGTATTGTCGGAGATGGTCTTAAAGATGCCATCCGGGTTCTTGGGATTTGATTGTGGTGGGCTTAAAGATGCCATCTGTCTCGATAAGTTTTGAAAGTCAGAATGAATCGTATGTTAGATTATATCTGAATTTGAAGTGTTGAGAAGTAGTTGTTGAATGTTAATCGTGTCATTTCTGTTAGTAGTAACAGAATTTAAACTTTGACAGTTGATTGCGTCTACCTCGTTTGTGATGATAGAGCTATATCTTGGAAGGTTGATCGTGTCAGCACCGTTCGTAGTAACTGAATTAGATCTTGTAAATAGAATACCATAACGGGTCATATATTAGACCATATATGATAGAGGAAGTAAGAACGAGGCATGCATTAAACCATATCTGAAGGAGAATATTAGATCATATCTGTTGGAGGGTGTCAGAACGAGTCATACATTACACCATATCTGAGGAAGGATACCAGAACGAGTCGTACATTAGACCATATCGGGATGTAGGACATCAGAACGAGTTATTCATTAAACCATATCTGAAGGTAGAACATCAGAACGAGTTATTCATTTAAACCATATCTGAAGGATAATGCCAGAACGAGTCATACATTAGACCATATATGATTGAGAATACCGGAACGGGTCATACATTAGACCATATCTGATAGAGAATGTCAGAACGAGTTATTCATTAAACCATATCCGAAGGATAATGCCAGAACGAGTCATACATTAGACCATATCTGACTGAGAATACCGGAACGGGTCATACATTATACCATATCTGATAGATGATGCTTGCTTGTTAGAGTTGATAAGTTATTTGATGAAGTTTTGGAATGTAAAAGGCTTGTCGGAATGAATCTTCAACTCGATTATATCTGAGAGGAATGCTTGTCGAGGCTGAACCTGAAAACAAAAGTAGAAATATGCGATGTCATGATGCATGTATTATATAGTAATGTATGCAATGTATGAATATGATGTATGACTGATGCTGTTTGGAGTGTTTTGAGAAAATAAATCTTTGTATTGTTGTGATTTTGATGCCTGGTCTTGTCTTGAAGATATGCAGCTGGGAATTTATGATTTCTGCTTGAGGATGAAAGCAGTTTGAATGATTGATCCTTGATGTACCCTGACTGGGGATAGGAGAGATGAATAGACCATGTTGGAGGAGAGCAAAGTGTCGGAGAACCGGTAGTGTTGAAGATGTAAACTCTGTTGGGGAGTCAGGTCTTTGTCGGGACGATAGCATTTGAAGATATCTTCTTAATGATTACTCTGTGGGAATATGATCTTGTGAACCCGGCTCTGTGGGGAGACATGGGTGTCTTGAAGGTTGCCCCTAGTATTATAGTAACTACCACTCCTGGATTTGATTAGAACACCCCACTGAGTATTGATCAAGATGTCTAACTGGACTTGCATAGATTTGCCCCTGTTAGTAGGAACTTTGAAAAGATTCGCCTCGCGAGGACTTTATGAGATGTGCACTGTGGGCGACATGCCCCTAGTAATCATAGGCCAAAGACAATATCCCATGTTGGTTGGGAAGTAGCTTCAGATCTATTTGGATGCATGCCCCTGATTGTTTTGGCGCCCTTGAGAGATTCTTCGAATCTTGACTTGATTGCCCCAGATTGATTTGGGCAAAGCGTGCCATGCCCCTTGTATACGTAGGAGACATTGCTTCTCGGAGTAATCTTGTCTGTCGGGATAACTTCCAGTCATTAGTTGTACTATGTGCAAATTCTTCCTGATGCTAACATTTGAAATTATGTAGCAGAATTTGTTTAATAATGAATTCATGAGATGCAATGCATACGTCTGTCTTGAGTTTTTGAAAAACAATAAAACTGGAGATGTAAAATCATGATATTTGTAAAAACATGCTATTTTTGTAGAAGCGAAATATCGACTCAGCATTTTAGTAAACCTTAAGGAGTCGGGATACCTTTTTGGTGACAATATGCTTTCGAACTAACCATGCTTCAGTTAGGACTTTCAAGGGTTGTAACGTGGCTTAGTTCACGGTTTAAGAAACAAAGGATAATGGCTCAAAATTTATTTATACCCATCCCCTTCTTCGTGATGTTCTTCAGTCCTAAGCTCAGTTAATTCAACTTATGCATTCATGTCCCAAGAGACTTTTGGATTTGCACCTTTGATAATGATGATGGTTCACAAGCAAAGAGAATTTTTGAGATGGCAGTCACTTCTTCCTTTTGGTAGTCACAACATTGTGTTGTTCAGGAATTTATTGACTTCTCTTTTTTCATCTTTTTGATATCTCTAACTTTTTCCTGAACTGTCTATTTTGAGCTTACAGTCAGCGGGATGCCTTGATTTTTTGCCTAAGTCATCTTTTTGATTTTTGACTTAGCAGGCTTTTCTTTGTATATATGTTTTTCATTTTTTCTTTTTGAAAGATATTGACTGCCTTGCTTAATGATTGATGAACCATCATTGACTTTTGATTGACATCTCCAACACTTCTTTGATGTGTGCGGATGAACGCTTGTGATTGAAACCTTTGTTGAAAGGTGCACTGAATGATTCTCTTAGAATGCACAGCCAAATGAACTGAGAACTACCCTGCCCCAGGTTATGATCAAGGGTTTTAATTAGTACAAGAAAGAAACTTCTACTTCTTAGGCTCAAAGGGGTTGACGAGGGATTAACATCCTTATATCTCCACTATTTAGGAATTGAAACAATGCCTGTACATCGTCAGCATAGTCCGCTCAAAAGCATATTGTATGAGGTTGCGGTATCATTTTCGTCATCCTCCCTCAAAAGGTATACAGCTTTAGCAGAAGTTGAGTATCATAAAACATATGCAAAGTAAATACAATTTAAAACGAGTGATAGCAAAATAATTTATTCAAGACAAACATATGCAATGCACTGATGATGATTATTAAAACAGATAATGTCTATCATAAGTCAAATGTTTAAACAAACAGGAAAGAAATTGCAAATGAAAGTAAATCTAATGATCTAAAAGTCCATCCTTCTAGACATTAATCAGTCTTTTCATGATTAGGCATGGTAGCAGTGATCACTACAGGAGTCTTGGGAGGGTTGAATTCAACTTCACCAGCATCGATCATGTCTTGAATTTTGTTCTTCAATGTCCAGCAGCTATTTGTATCATGACCCAGACTATCAGAGTGGTATGCACACCTCACATTAGAATTGTAGCTACGAGCAGAAGTACTAGGATTCTTAGGGGGATCCTTTAAAGTGATCAACTTTGACTTCAACAGGTGTTGTAATGCTTCAGCCAAAGTCATGTTGATCTTTGTGAATTGTCTTTTAGGCGCGTTATGTTTACGTTGTGGTTGTGATGCTGATGTAGAGATCATAACTTCCCCAACCTGTTGGTTGCATTTGTCTCGACCTTTCAAGTTGTGCACAGCATTAGCCCTGTAAGGCTCTTTAGTTGAATTGAAGTCAATGATTCTGTCATCAATTAAGTCTTGGATCTCATGCTTCAATGGTCCATAATCCTCCGTGTCATGACCAGGACTATTCAAATGATAAGCACATCTCTCATGGTACTTATACCCAGGAGCAGGATTGGCAGGACTTGAATATGGAGGTAATAGAGTCATCAAGTTCTGATCGAGCAGTTGTTGTAGAACTTGAGACAACGGCATGTGCAACGGAGTGAATGACCGCTTAGGTTTGGATTTCCATTTATCTTGCACACCTTGCTCCCTTTGTTGATCCTTCTCCTTCTCGGTCAAAAGTGCCTTTAATTCTTCTTGCCCCTTGGCCAAGTGAAAGATTATTTTTCGGAACTGGTTATTCTGAGCCTGAAGATGTTTGACAGATTGTTCGAGATCCATTTTCTCGCTGAAATAAACAGCAGAAAGATGAGACATTTGCTTTTGTGAAACCTGTTATGCGATGTTATGAATGCAAATGCAATACTTTCAAGGATCTATAGGAAATTTAGTTAGCAACATTGGAAAATGATTTGGTCGCATATTTGTTTGAAGAACTCGGATTCTTGGATGTTCTTCTAGGGGAATCAAGCTCACCATATCCAGTGGGTCATCGCCTCTGATTCGGGAACTTCTGAATTTGAAAGTACATGGCTAGAGGAAAATAAATCCTCTTGCCCCTTGATAGGTACAACGTCTCTGAATTAGGAGGTATGTGGCGAGAGGAAAGTAAATCCTCTTGCCCCTTGATAAGAGTTCAGTCCTTGATAGGAGCACCTGAAATTGTGCGCCCTAAATTCCTAAGATCCTTGAAAGGCTTAGTTAAATCATGTTATGCGTATGATGTCATGATGTCATGAATGTTATGTGAATGCAGTTCATTATGCCCAGCATGAGATAGTAAGGGCAAACAAGTCCTTTAACAAAACCTGCAAGGAACAAAGGTTAGTAGCAAACACAAACAAGTCACACAAGTGCCCTTAGGTTTAGAGGCTTGCATGAAGTTCATAGGTAAGTACCCTCCCCACTGAAGTTAAGTTGGTTCAACCTGTCCTACATAAAGATCGGGTTCTAGGGAGCTCATATCATTGACCTTTCTCGAAGGCGCTTATCTCAGTTCGGCAATCGAATCACCGACCGAGAAGGTCCTGAAAGTCCAGTCCATGTGAGTGTAGCTTCGAGTATCAACCAACTTCAGTCGGAACCAAAGCCAGCCATCTCGCTACTTTCTAATAGGCCAAAGTCAAGTTCAACTAGGGTTCTAGGGGCAAATTAGTGCTTAATGACACCACGCAGCAGCCAAGTGTTTCCTCGAGTCGGATCCCAAGGAACACCAGGACAAACCAATGTGTCACACTAACGATGACCATCAGATCAACCACATCAGTATACGCTGTGCAGTCTCCTTGATCTCATGCCATTTACCTAAGGTACTCAGATCTGGGTTAGGATCTTTCACACAGCAAAATAACCAAAACAGCCCTGCAAAAATAAAGCAAACAAATCAAACAATTAAAGTGAATCCTAAACTCTAAGGTAACCCCTCTTTTAATCGAAATCATCCCCAGCAGAGTTGCCAGTTCTGTAATACGGTGAACTGACTTTATTTCGAAATGTGCGGATAGCAAGAGTCGCCACCGACTTTTATTTTATCCAATTATAGAAAGGCTAAAAGAACAGAAAAATACCTTTTGAAAAGATTTTGAGTTCAAGGGGGTAAGTTATACAAAAGGGAAGGTGTAAGGCACCCTTTGTATCCATGGTTTTCCATGGGCTCTTAATTGCTTAGCTCACTTTTGAATTGTTTGAAATGTTTGAAGTGTCGTATGTGTTTAGAAAAGATTTTTGAATAAGGACTTTAGCTTGTAAATAAACGTAGCCTTTTGGAAATCGTTTTGAAAAGGAGGTGTGAAAAGTAATTTGAATTTTTAGAGCAAGCAATTAGTAGAAACTACCTACCCTGAGTTCGTCTTTCTTGTTCTTTAAGTCTTTCGGGCGAAAGGAT
Source organism: Vicia villosa (assembly GCF_029867415.1). Lineage (NCBI taxonomy): Eukaryota > Viridiplantae > Streptophyta > Magnoliopsida > Fabales > Fabaceae > Vicia > Vicia villosa. Next base: position 147,046,133 of record NC_081180.1, read on the forward strand.
CTATCCATACCATGAGAGGGCAGGAAGTCTTTCAATTGGATGTGAAAGGGTCATCGAGAGTATCGTTCTCCATAAGACTATCCCTACCATAAAGAGGGCAGGTAGTCTAAGGGAAGGATATAATAGTCATTTAGGCAACATGTAAAGACTCGTTAGTATTCGAAGGGACGATCATCATTTATCGAGGCAACATCGAGGGACGAGATCATTTCATCGTAGGCAACTCGAAGGGACTATGATCTTTATATCGAGGGACTATGATGATTTTATCGAAGGCAACAGGCTAAGGAGTCCCTACGCTCAAAGGGACTTGACTATGTTATCGAGAAGGCAGCATAAGAGGATGTTACCTTAGAGGTGAGTGTGTGTAGCAATCATGTGGTTAATTCGGATATTTATCTTGTAGATTAGTGATTCTAGATTCAGTTAATAGTCTTGCCACTCCCTAATTTACTAACTACACCAATTAATATTACGGAAATTAAAGGCAGAAAATAAATTCCTACGCTATTACAATAAACACCTGCGGGGATGGGGGAAATTAAAAGACGGAAATAAGAGAAATCAATAATTAGTTTTATCATCTTGATCTTGAACCTTGATCTTCCTCGAACCCTTGATCAACTCTACAAATTAAGAGGAAAAATAAATAAGGGTGAGTGTATGAGTAATTCATTGACAGTTGAAGCCAATCATAATTCAAGCCATAAGGCAAAAATTAAAATAAAAGGTAAAAATAATTTAAATAATAAAAAAGAGGGATCAAAACTTAGCTTTTTGATTGCCCTGGCGCGTAGTTGGAAGATCTTTGATTAGCCCTGAAAAGTTGAACAAAGACAGAAACAGGTTAGTGCATTGACTGATCTAAACCCTAATTGATTAAAAACCCTAAAAGTTTATAAACCCTAAAGGGTTATTTAAGAAAACTTATTGTGACCCAAAAAGGGTTTGTAAGGCTAAAAAATGCGTTAGTGGATAACACCTACCAATAGGTGTGATTAGTGATCATGATGGAAAGAAATAATAAAAATCAGGGGTTTTTAAACATTTAAAAAAAATATTAGATATAAAAAATGAATATGTTTGAGAATTTAAAAATAAAATCGAAAGTTCGATTAAATAAATCAAAGAGTCATGAAAAATATTTATTTAACAAATAAAATATTTAATTAAAAAATTTTACTAATAAAAATAAAATAGAAAGAAAGAAACAAAAAGTATTATGTAATTAAAATAAATAAATAAATAAAAAAACTTAGCTGGGATTCAGTGTGGTATGGTCTTGATGGTCCATGGTGGAGTTGCAGATGCTGAGTGTCTGATCTGGCCATGAGCGTATCTGATGGTTGCGATCTTGAGGATGCATTGTGGGCGTGAGGAGAGCAGGTGCATAAGATCAGCGTCAGCTATATTGTAAAAATAAACTTTGTCACACCTGGGAATCGAACCCAGGTGTCTTCGCCCAATGTCCAATGTCTCTTGCCAATGATGCTGAAAGTTTTATTCATTAATAAAACATACGTTTAATATAATATTTAAAACATGATTTGAATGGGCAATTCAAAAGGAAAGTCAACATGGGACCCATGGTATCTGAGTAGGCCAATCACGCAGAGATAGAGAAACGTTGGGACCGTTGACTGGCCGTTGAGGAAGTGACATGCGCCTGGAGAGAGAACGGAAGCATTGGCCAGCCAATAGGGTGGAGCGAATCGTCCACGCGTGCGGTCAAGTGTATGGCTGCACTATTCATCATCTTCTTTAAAGATACTTGCGAAAATTTCTGCGGATTTTCTTGCCGGTTCGTGTTCATCCATGGCAATGATTCGAAACCTGTAAAAACACAACCAAACCAAACAAGTAATGACCCAGAACTCCTAATCAAGGTCTCCTGAACAGATTAGTGGTATTATCTTGGACTGAATGATCCTAAAACATGGAACACGGACATGCTCCTTCTTTGTGCCCTAACAATGGTGGAACGCAATTCCGGCCTCAAAGCTTGTGGATGGTGATTCTAACCTTCTCTAAAACATCACATGAATTCAAAAATAACATTAAATCACATGAAATCGTAGTAGTTTATGAAATACAAAAATTATAAAACATGTATGAATATGGAAGTTATGAAACTCAAATATTAAGTGATATCACACATTACAAAAGGTATGGAATTACTCTATAATACCTTGTGAATGGAATAGAACACTTATTTGGCCTTGTGGTTGCTTGTAACGGAGAATGCAAGATCTCACCTTTTCTTGAATATTATGAACTTAGAAACCCTAGTCTTCCTTCTCCTAATTTCGTCCCCTTACTGCATGGATGAGCTTAGGTATTTATAATGAAGAGAATTAGGTCAAAGAACTAAAGGAAAATCCAATCTTTTGATGACATGGAAATATGCAAAGATCTTACATAAAATAATTCCAATTTTTGAACACCATGCATATTTTATTTTTAATCTTAGCCATTGGATTTGATTTGATCTGAATGAATTAAGGGAAAAAAATTGGTGTATCAATCATATAATTATTTTATGATTTTTATTTGGTTTTATTTGATTTTAAAATGATAAAATCAAATATAAATAAAATAAATATCATAATAATAATAATATAAATTGACCATTGGGCCATCTTAATTGTTTAAAATTGATTGGAAATCAAATCTTTGATTAAAATAATTTTTCCATATTTTACAAAGATTTATTCAATATTTAAATGAATTAAAATTCAATTTAAATAGTATAAATACTATGAATATAAAAGAATTATTTCAAAGATCATTTTAAGGCCCATGAACAAGTTTGGAGTCAAATATTTGGGCCCATGTAGTTAAAACTCAAAATTCTCCTTTTTGCCTTTTGTACATTCTCTCAAAATCGCCCAACTTGTGCAAGTCATAACTCCTTCATTTTTTATTGTATGGAAGTGTTCTTGAGCTGTTTAGAAAGCTTAGAGTGTCCTATAAATGATGCTTTTGGTTTCATCTCAATTAAATATTCCATGCTCAAGTTATGAGCTTTGAGAAAAAATGCCTTTTGGCGATCTTTTAGAAGGACCTGTAATGTATTAGCTCATATCTCTCAAATGAAATATTTTTGGACTTGGCATGAGGGTACTTTGAATCATATGAGAGACCATGGAATCCACTTGAGGTATCAGAAGTTCAAATTCCTTGATTAAATCAGGAACCCTAATTTAGAGGCTGTTGTTTAGGAGAGAGACTGCATGCTTCTTTCTTGTATGTCTTTGAGCATTTTGAAGGTCAGATGGACTGAAATATGAATAAATATGTTGGGCAAATTTTGGGGTATGACAACCATGTTCATGAGTTTTGGTTTGTACGTTTTATTGTGTTTTTGTTTAAACTAATCGAGCTAATGTGTTCCTGAGATGTAATTGGACAGGTTCGGTTTGTCGTATGAAGCTTAGAACGTGGAAATCACGGTATGCCATTGTTAGGGCATAACCTTGCTATTGCTTCGTATATGTGTTTACAGGCCATTACAGGGAAAACGGACCGTACCATCGAACTCGCAGGGTTGAAATTAGTTAGTCTGGGTCGTTGTCTCTTTTGTTTCGATCAATTTTGCAGGTTTTATTTTGATGGCCAGCCGGAAGGGATGACCGGATTTTACTGTTCCGGTGGTCTAAGTTATTTGATGGTGGTGGACCAAAAACGTGGCACTTCCCAAGGATCTGATTGGCCAGTCAATCCACTGCGTTTCTCTCTCCCTATGCGCGTCTTCATTTGATTGGGCAGTCAAGAAGTCACGTCCTCTCTCCTCCTTCCATTGGCCACACGTGAAGCGCCTGGGGCCCAGTTTGACTGCAGTTTTGAATTGCTTTGTTTTTGCACTTGTTTTTATATTTATTAGCTAGAGTGTATGTTTCTAACAATTAATTATCATAGCAGGAGTGGAAAAGAATCAAGGCATATTACTAACAAGACCTGGGTTCGATCCCAGAGTCTTACAATTTATTTTTACTCTTGTTTGTCCACAGATCCCATGCTTCTGGTCAGCCCAGGCATATCACGCGCCTCGCTTGTCAACCGTGGGATCAAGGCAAAGACGGATCAGAGAGCTACAAACGTGGCTCCCCACCATACACCTTCAAAGAGTGGCCACGCAGGATCCCCACGCCCAGGTTTTATTTATTTTTAGTTTTATTTCTATTTATATAATCTTTTTTTCTTTTCTCTATTAATTAAATCAATATAGCTTTTTTAACATAGTTTTTTAGCTTTTTATAAAACTCTTAAAAACTTTCTTCTTTTTTATAACATTTTTTATATTTTAGAATAATAATTTAATTTAAGTTTTTTTAGATTAATAATTTTAGTAATTAGTTAATTTAGGTTTAATTGATTAATCAATTTAGGATTAGTAATTTAACCGGTAGACTTAGGCTAATTTAATTAGAATTTAGGTTTTATTAGATAAATTGGTATAATTTTAAACCAGGCTAGGTTTTAGGCTTTTACCCTTGGGTTTTTTAGCCATAAGGCATTTTAACCATGACTTTCCCAAACTATATTTTTATTCGCGGATTCTCTTCTCATCTCCCACTCCAGTGTATGTCGCATGCCTTTCATTTTTGTTTTATTTAATTTCCGCCTTTATTTAATTTTGGTTTTTAATTTATGCCTTTATTTAATTATTTATTTTCAACCATTTAAATTCTAGAAATCAATGTATAGGTTGCCAAGGTTTTCTTGTAATAGTTAGGGTTTATTTTCGCGCTCCATTCCTCCTCTATTATGTAACTGCCCCAAAGCCTTGTAATAGCTGTAGGTTTATTTTCTCCCTTTTAATTCTCGTACAATATAACTGTTATATAACTGCGTGGTTAGTAAAATATGGAGTGACAACTAATAACTGAATGTAGCTCATAAACTACAAGATAAATATCATCGAAGTTAACCACGTGATTGTGACACACACACACACCTTTAGGGTAATTCCTCTTGTTGCCTGTTGCCTTAATGATTTTGTTGCCTCTAATTGTACTAAATAGTCAACTCCCTCGGATATAGGGATACCTTAGCTAGCTGCATACGAATTCAAATCATCATAGTCCCTCGGAATAAAAGATCATAGTCCCTTCGAGTTGCCTACGAATAAAGTGATCTCGTCCCTCGATGTTGCCTCGATAAATGATGATAGTCCCTTCGAATGCTAAGGTATCCCTACTGTTGCCTTAAATGACTATTATATCCTTCCCTTAGACTACCTGCCCTCTTTATGGCAAGGGACAGTCTTATGGCGAACGATGACTCGATGACCCTTCAAACATCCAATTGAAAGACTTCCTGCCCTCTCATGGTATGGATAGACCCTTTCACCTTGAAAAGCTAAAAGAACAAATTTCTAAACTTAGGGTAGTTGCTATTAATTGCTTGCTCTTTTTCAAATTCAAATTCAAAAATTCAAAATCTTTTCCCACTTCTTTTCAAAGAAACTTTTCAAAAAAACTACGCTTATTTACAAGCTAAAGTTCTTATTCAGATTTCTATTTACCCCCCACTTTTCAAATAAATTCAAACATTTTGAAAACAAAGTGAGCTAAGCAATTAAGAGCCCATGGATAACCATGGATGTAAAGGGTGCCTTACACCTTCCCTTTGTATAACTTACCCCCCGAACTCAAAATCTTTCAAAAGGTCTTTCCTGTTCTTTTAGCCTTTCCGATTGGATAAAATAAAAGTCGATGGCGACTCTTGCTTACCACGACATTTCAAATAAAGTCAGTTCACCGTATTACACAAGTGTGCTATTTTTCCTCTTGTAATAATAGGGAAAATTCCCCGAATATCGATCTCAGGGACTGCATAGGAATAATGAGTTCAATTCAAGGTTCAAATAAACAAAAACTTTATTTGGGTTTTGTTTGGTGATTATCACTTAGCGAAAAGTAGAATAAGCAGTAAATGAAATTGACTCTTTAACAAATATGAGTAACATGCTAGGGATAGTGAATGATTGACTCTGTAACAACTCTGGAATTTCTATTGCAACAACTTATTTTCAATAATCAATTATCGGTTCTTAAGGTTGTTTGATCCTAAGTCCTTAGTGAAAAAACCTTTCATCCTTCATCCTAAATCCTAAGTCCTTAGAAACTTACGATGAAATCAAGCAATCAAGTTATCAAGAATATCCGGTTGCTATAAGGTATTCCTAGTCCTAGGTAATATCTATTATAGCATATTCTCACGAAAGCATTATCAATGGTGGTCTAACCTAAATGATAATCATACATCAATTCCAATTTGTCCGAAAGGAAAAGCATTAAAAACATCAAGAGAATAAATTAACAACGAGAAAACATGATAGTTATTGCAATTACAAACTCAGAGTCATTACAAAGTAAAATCAGAGCCACACCCTAGCATTGGGGGGTTTAGCTACTCATAGTATTCAAAGAAAACACAATAATGAATAAAGACATTACAAGAAATTGGAGGAGATTGAATCTTCAATTGCTTCCGTTCATGAAGATCTTCTTCTCTCCCAAACCCTTGCTTTCTCCAATCTTCTATCGCATTCTCTTCTCTAGTCTGTCAGAAGTCCCCTTCTCCTTACACAAACTTCGTTTAAGTAGTTTCAGTATCAGTCTCAGTGTCAGCAAAAAGTACAAAGTACCCTTAATACAAGACAGAGTAAAACAAATCAAAAAGTGAAGTTTATGTCCGCATCCATCAACACGGGCCGTGTTGATTCACACGGGTGCCCGTGTTGATCTTCTGAGTCATGTGGCTTTGTGTTTTGCATCAGGCCCATCAACACGGGACGTGTTGATGCACACGCGTGCCCGTGTTGATCTACTGACTTCAGCATTTTTCATGCATTCTTGAAGCTTTTGAACACGGGCCGTGTTGATGCACACGGGGGCCCGTGTTGACCTCCAGATTCTTCAAGAACTTCCATCTCTCAGCCTTCCAGAGACCCCAAAGTCTGACCATTATTTCCTATGATCACACACATCAACCTGAAACACTAACACTACCAAACGAAGGCATAAAGAGCATCTTTTAACATAAACTCTAAACAAAATGCAATGCAATACCATAAATTAATAAACATGATAAACTTAACTTAAAAGCAATAACAATAACCAAATGTGTTACCGAAATGATGAATTTGTGCCGGATGAAAGATAGAAACTTAATAGAAATGGTGACCGATCAACATGCTGCCCGGTTCGACGCAGCAATGGAGGGGGCAAAATCAGCTACCCGAGAGGGCCGTCTGACACTTCACTCTTGATATACTATCATAACCATGTCGCTCGACATATTTGGGATGGAGAGGTTGTTTTTTTTGTTGTTGCAATTTTTCATTTAAACGCTTTACTTACAAATATGGGTTTAACAACTAACATTAAGGTTGTTATATATTTTTGTTACAGGAACGGTTGCCCATTAAATCCGTGGACCATTCGCGGCAAATCTTCGATTTATTTAAACTGTAGGTTGAGAGGTTTAATGACATTGTTGCTGGATCCGGACTTGACGGATTATGTTGTACCTGTTATGTTACCATAAGCCACGGCATGGAGGGGCATTTGCCGAAAGGTGGCACAAGGAGACATCTGTTAGAACAAGATTTGTTCTGATCAATATTCTTAATTTTGATGATAACAAGCATATGAATTTTGTATGAGATAATGTGGTACTCTAATACTATGCAATTTCCATTTCAGGAATTATATAAAGAGTATGCACAAAATCAGCGCAAGAAGCATTGACTCAGAAGGTTCAGCATGCAACATCAGAACATGGTCTGGCAAGACATCAGAAGATGGTCAAGCAGAATCAGAACATGGGTCTATGGAAGCATCAGAAGAACTTGAGATCAGAAGCAGAAGCACTGAAGTTCTCATGGTATCACGCTCAGAAGCACTTCAAGGTCAGAAGACAAGAAGATGCTCTACACCAAGTTGTTTGACTCTGATGATATTCAAACGTTGTTCACACAAACATCAGATCAGAAGCAAGTACTAGACTGGCAGGCTACGCTGACTGACAAAAGGAATGTTAGAAGCTATTAAAGGCAACGTCAGTAGACACAGTGATCGGTCACCATTTCTACTTAATTTCGTCATAAATTCGGCATAAGATCGTCATACTTGGTAACACTTTGTGGTTGTTTTCAAGAGTTTTTCGTTGATTCCTTTAGTATTAGTTAATTGCTTGCATTATGTTTTTGTGCCCTTTATCATGTCTTTTTAGATGCTTTTGATCTCTCTACTTGGTGGATGTAGGTTAATTCTGGATCAGATGGAAATTGCACAAGTGTTGGTGTAAAAGAAGCTGAAAATTGTGACATGCGTGTAGTATTTTGATCATAACTGGAGCTTCGTAACTCGAAATGACGCGGTTCCGGTGGCAAAATTTCGCTAACGAAAAGGGCTACAACTTTGATGTTGAAGTCAAAGCCAAAAGAGGCAGAGGCGGACACAGTCAGACCGTGTCAAGTGACACGGCCGTGTCCAACCTGCTGAAGAATTCTCCCCAAAAGTGGCAGAAGCTGACACGGTCAGCCCGTGTCAAGTGACACGGCCGTGTCAGCCTGTGCGGACAAAATTTTTGATTTTCTATGTTTTTACAATTTTAAAGTTCTGGGGGCAATTTGGGTATTCTGGTTGGGATCTGAAAACCTAGAGAAGTTAAAAGTGATTTGAGAGACAAGGAGAAGGACTTTTTGAGATCATACGATAGAAAACCACAGAGGAGAGAAGATAGCTTCATCAAAGGTTTTGGAGACGGAGAGATTCAACGGTGGACACCATTGAAGATCAAAGTTCCCAATTATCTTTGTAATGTCTAAATTCTTTACTTTGTCTTTCTTGAATATTATGAGAGGTTAAACCCCCTAATGCTAGGGGGTGGTCCTGATTTGGTTTTGTAATAACGATGAATTTGTGATTTCGTCAATACATTGGTTTATGATTTTCAGTTAAATAATGCAATGTTCTTAATATTCTCTTTATCGGTCAAATAAGGATTAATCTACGGCTAACAATACAGGACTGTAGTTGTTAGGGTTTGTGCATAGTTTGATTATAGTAGATATCACCTAGGACTAGGGATACCCTATAATTACCACATAATCTTGATTATATAAAAGCTTGATTTCAATTTAGGTTCCTAAGGACTTAGGATTTAGGTTGGAAGACCAAAGGTTTTCTCACTAAGGACTTAGGAGGAAACACCCTAAGGATGTGGTAACTGAATGTTATGAACTTGTTGAAGAGTTCTTAATTTTGAGTGTTACATGCCAAATCAACCACGCACCCTAGCATCTCATATATTTGATAACAAAAATCAATTTATTTTCTAATTATTTTTTCTTTGCAAGGATTTAATCCACCAAAACCAAAACATTAGTTTTTGTTCAATTGAATCATACTTTAAGAATCTGTATTTCCTACGCAGTCCTTGAGACCGACATTCGGGGAATTTCCCCTATTATTACTACAGAGGCAAAAATAGTACACTTGCTATTTTTCCGATCACACAGCGAAAACAAGGCTCGAGGTAGTTGACAAAAGAGTGAAACATTAAATGCAATGCTGTACGGATTACGCAAAGCATTAAATGCTCCCAACGGTCATCTTCTCAAGCGCCTATAAATATGAAGTTCTGATGAGAAGCTATGCTACGAATTCTGAACACAATACTAGCATAAATATACAGAAACGCTGTCAAATTCAAAAGCTCTCAAACTTCATCATCAAACTCACTACATTGCTGTTGTAATATCTTAGTGAGATTTTAAGCTTAAACTTAAGAGAAAATCACAGTTGTGATAATAGCTTTATAAGAAGCATTGTAACTCTTAAAAGAATTTGTTTACATTAAGTTGTAAGAACTAGAGTGATCAGGTTGTTGATCAGTATACTCTAGAAAGTCTTAGAGGGTATCTAAGCAGATTGTTCCTAGAGTGATCAGGTTGCGATCAGTATACTCTAGAAGACTTAGCAGTTGTCTAAGTGGAAAACCATTGTAATCTCGTGTGATTAGTGGATTAAATCCTCAGGTGAGGTAAATCACTCCAAGGGGGTGGACTGGAGTAGTTTAGTTAACAACGAACCAGGATAAAAATCATTGTGCAAATAGTTTTTATCTTACAAGTTTTAAAGCTACACTTATTCAAACCCCCCCTTTCTAAGTGTTTTTCTATCCTTCAACATCTTCTTTCCACTTTTCTGCTGGCGAGTTGACGATCACCCTCCATGACGTGGCTTCTCTGCTCCACCTACCTATCATAGGGAGGTTACTCAACCATTCTCGGATACAAAGAGTTGAGGTAATTTAGTGGATGGTAGATTATCTGGATATGTATCCATTTGCGGCACATTATGAGTGTAGAACAACCAATGGGTGCATGTCAGGTTCTCCGCCCTGAAAGTGATTTACGAACACCACTTGGTGGCGACAACTGGGGCCAAGGATGAGGGTGTGGTTTTTGTTGAGTACCACCATAGTTGTGCTTTGTGGTGTTGGTTCATGTTCTTGGTTGGTACATCCCTCTTTGTGGATAAAAGTGCAACCTATTGATTTGACTACAGTTCATGAGTGGGACTGGGAGACGCCATTCTGGTATACCAATACTAGAAGCTGAATGAAGCATACAAATGGAGGACCAAGCAGTTGATTGGATCTTGCACACTTCTCACGGTACCTTTCATTTCAACTATATGACATTTAAACTGTTATTTATTAACTTGTACTTACAAATTTTACTATTTGTGTTACAGAGCTGGATCATCTCTTACTTCCACCGCATTCATGGCTACAATCCTGATCTGTTGTATACTAACGACATGCCTATGGCTGCAAGATACATCCTCCAAAAGGGGAATCATAAATTGGCGCAATATCGGGTATACCTCGATCGTATTGCTCATGATGACATAAACTGGACGCCCTTCCGTGATTACGGGCATGTTGTCCCCTTCGACTGCATCTCATTATATTCCATATGGTTAGCATGTGGTTAGGTATCTTCTGGAACAGTGCATTGGGCAATTTGGACGTGTCTAGATGATACCTAGGTCTCCATTTAAGGTTGCTCCCGACACCATTACCCATCGAGATCTCATTGATATCTTTCAGGATTGGAAGCATCATTTGGTGTTAGAGGATTATCGGGGGATACGAGCATCCTAGAGAATGAAATGTGTATATGGATACGTGGCATGATTTCTTAAAGTGTCACATCCAATCATGACATCGGATGCTCTTAAGCATCCACCTAGGCCAGCTCTTGGAAAATTAGCATGTTGAGGATATGACCATGTCACTAATGTCCTGCCGATATGTCATCGGATACAGTTGATTGGGCAGGAGGCATTGGATAGAGGAATCATTTAGGAGGGCGGTGCAGAGACGGTTGTCATAGTTGAGAGGATGGCCAGGGAGGCATCCAGTGCGGCGGGCTATAGGAGGAAGAAGAGGTCGCATGGGGGTTAGGATTAAGCATACTCAGTAGTAGCAGTAGCCTATGTTTTATGACTTTTATTTAGTGTTGTAATATTTGTATATTTTGCACTATTAAAACAACCGTTGTACTGTATTTTGATATTTTAGAATATTTTATGTGTTAGAACAAGATTTGTTCTGATCAATTATCTTAGTTTTGATGATAACAATAATATGAATTTTGCTTAAGATAATATGGTACTCTAATCCAATGCAATTTCCCTTTCAGGAAATATATAAAGAGTACGCATAATTCAGCGCTCAGAAGCTTTGTCTCAAAGGGTTCAGCATGCAACATCAGAACATGGTCTGGCAAGACATCAGAAGATGGTCGAAGCAGAATCAGAACATGGGTCTATGGAAGCATCAGAAGAACAAGAGAACAGAAGCACTGAAGTTCTGATGGTATCACGCTCAGAAGCACTTCAAGGTCAGAAGATCAGAAGATGCTTTGCACCAAGCTGTTTGACTCTGATGATATTCAAACGTTGTATTCACAAACATCAGATCAGAAGGAAGTACAAGTGGCAAGCTACGCTGACTGACAAAAGGAACGTTAAAAGCTATTAAAGGCTACGTCAGTAGACACAGCGTGTACAAGGCTCGAGGTAGTTGACAAAAGCGTATAACATTAAATGCGATGCTGTACGGAACACGCAAAGCATTAAATGCACTCAACGGTCATCTTCTCCAACGCCTATAAATATGAAGTTCTGATGAGAAGCAAGGTTAACTAATTCTACACCTATTCTGTGAATATCAACTTGCTGAAACGCTGTTCAAATCAAAGCTCAGAATCTTCATCTTCATCAAAGCTCACTACATTGCTGTTGTAATATATTAGTGAGATTAAGCTTAAACGTTAAGAGAAATATCACAGTTTGTGATTATAGCTTTTAAGAAGCAATTGTAATACTCTTAGAATTGATTACATTAAGTTGTAAGGAACTAGAGTGATCGTGTGGATCAGAATACTCTAGGAAGTCTTAGAGGTTATCTAAGCAGGTTGTAACTAGAGTGATCGTGTGGATCAGTATACTCTAGAAAAGTCTTAGAGGGTATCTAAGCAGTTGTTCCTGGAGTGATCAGTGTGTGATCAGAAGACTCTGGAAGACTTAGTTGCTGACTAAGTGGAGAACCATTGTAATCCGTGCGATTAGTGGATTAAATCCTCAGTTGAGGTAAATCATCTCTGCGGGGGTGGACTGGAGTAGTTTAGTTAACAACGAACCAGGATAAAAATAACTGTGCAATTTATTTTTATCTGTCAAGTTTTTAAAGCTACACTTATTCAAACCCCCCCCCCCTTTCTAAGTGTTTTTCTATCCTTCATTATGTAGTTGTTATTTTTAATTCATTTTATTGGATAAATGGTATCAAGTTTAGTTAGTACATTCCTCTGATTTTTAACAATGTAATTATGAAGTTTTCTTACAAAAATGACATCCACAGAGCAAAATTCGCATGTGCATATCCAAAATGTGTTTTAGGTGGTTTCGAAAATGCATATGCAAAAAAACCTCTGATATTTTAATTTCGATGTTAAAGTAATAAAACTTATAAAAAAGGTCATTTCAGATATGCATATCTGAAACATCTTGAAATGTGAAAAAAGGTGTGTTCGAACATGCATATGCGAAGGATATTTTGGGATTTTCAGGGGTGTTTTTCACCCTATATGGGTGTATGAAGAGGGAAACTAAGCCTAAAAGGGAAACTAGCCCTACTACAACTTACTCTTAGAGGAAAAAGGAAGTTAATCTTCCAATATCCCCCATAAGCTTGGGGGTAAATGGAATGAAGGTCAAGCTTAGAGAGATTCAAGGTAAAAGATTGCATATCCAAAGGTTTCGTGAAGATATCAACGAGCTATTGATAAGATGACACATGTAAGAGATGGAACAAACCAAGAAGAAGCTTTTTGCAAACCATATGGCAGTCCAAATCAACGTGTTTGGTTTGCTCATCAAAAGAGGAATTGTTTGCAACGTATCGCATAGTGGCATTGTCACAATATAGTAAGGCTGGTTCAATGAAACTGATGTGAAGTTGTTTGAGTATGTTTGTCTACCATTAGATTTCACATACATTAAAAAACATAGCTCTGTATTTCGCTTCAGTGGAGCTGCGAGAGACAATTGGCTATTTTTTGGATTTCCATGAAAACGTAGCATCACTAAAGTAAATGCAGAAACTAGTGATTTTTTTACGTGTATCAAGACAAGTTGCCCAATTAGAATAAGAGAAGGCCTTAAGTTGTATAGGGGATTGCTTTGGAAAAAATTCATTGGCCTGGATTGTAGTGAAGGTCAGTAGGATGGCTCATGTGTTGGCTTAGTTGTTAGAAAAAGTAAGAAATGCCAGGTCAGGTGTTAAGTAAGTATATGAGTTGCCCAAAAAGTCTTCTAAATACAATAGGATCTTATAGAGGTGTGCCTTCATGAGTCTTCAATTTTGTATCTCTAGACATGGGTGTTGATGCAGGTTTTTAGCCTAGTAATCCAACTTTTGAGAGAAGATCAAGTGTATATTTTCTTTGGAAAAGGTTGATACCTGAGCTACTCCTAGCTATCTCAAGTCCTAGAAATATTTCAATGGACCAATATCTTTAATGTGAAAGTGGTGCTTCAGAGTTGCCTTGACTTTATCGATAAGATGCAGATTATTTCCTACAATAACAAGGCCATCAACAAAAATGAGTAATGCTGTAAAATGTTCATGAGATTTATGGATAAAAAAGAATGGTCAGCAGCACATGGGTTGAACTCATTAGTTAACAAAACCTTGGATAATTTTTCAAACCATTGCCTACTTGATTGTTTTAATCCATAAAGAAGAAACAATCTTATAATGGTCAATTTTGCAAATCAAGTTGATAGAGATACAAATTTAAAGAAGAAACTAAGGTAAGAAGCAATCTTATAATGGTCAATTTTGCAACAGGGAAAAAGTGTCAAAGAAATTAATACCTTCGACCTATGTGAAACCTTTTGCAACTAATTGAGCCCTATGTCGTTCAATTGTGCCATCTAAGTGAAATTTTGTCTTATAGACCCACTTGCAACCTATAACTTTCTTACCTTGTGGTAGCTGAGTAAATGTCCAAGTATGATTGTTTGTGAGTGCTTGAATTTCATCATTCATAGATTTAATCCATTGAGGGTGAAGACTAGCTTCTTTGAAAGTAGTAGGAACAAGTGTAGTGGTAATAGCAGAAGTGAAAGAAAAAAAAAGTAGGAGATGGTTGATGATATGAAATATATTTGGAAATATCATAAAGAATGGGTGTGTGATAAGAATTGCAAACAAACTCATGAAGATATGCGGGATAGTTTTGTTTCTAATGGATTTTCTAATGATGGATTGGTTTGTGTTGTTGGATGAAGTGGCAAGGTCAGTATTATTGGTGGTGTTTTGATCAAGCTCAATGTCATTTTGAGGAGAAATAAGGTCAACGATGGTATTTATGGGTTATACGTCAGGGTTTATATCAGGGGTAGGTGTGTTAGGTTTATCAGAAGCCGCGGAAGGTAGATTTTGCTGGTTGAGAGAAGTATGGAAATCAACTAAGAAATGGTTGAAAGGTTGGTTAGTGGTAGGTATAGATTTAGAATTGGTGTGGATCTTTTTAGGGGTGTGTAAGGGAAGATAGATTCATAGAAAATGGAGTTTCTTGATATAATAGTTTGTCTATTTTGGAGGTCAAAAAGAAGATAGCCCCTAATGCTATAGTGAATCCTAAGAATAAGCATTTGGTTGCTCTAGGGTCTAATTTATCTCTATATCTAGTGATGTTAGTGCATAGGTTAAGCATACAAAGGTTTTAAGGTGTGTGAAGGATAGGGGTTCATTGAACAAAAGTTCATAGGGTGTTTTGTTCTGAATAGTGGGACTGCACAGTCTGTTAATTAAATATGTTGCATGAAAAAGAGAAAAACACCAAAAACACTTAGGCAAATTAGCATGAAATAAGAGGGACCTGGTAACATTCAATAAATGCCTATGTTTTATTTCAACAGTAGAATTGTGTTGAGGTGTCTCAATGTAGCTTCTTTGATGCAAAATTCCAAGGGATGCATAATATGAAGGCATGATAAATTCAGCACCATTGTCACTTCTTTTGATTTTTTAATGTTAGATGAAAATTGATTTTGACAATGTGTGATGCAATTTTGGATACGAGCTATAGTTTTAGCTTTATTATGCATAAGAAAAGTTCATGTATAACGTGTAAAATCATCAACACTAGTGACAAAGTATTGAAAGCCATCTAAATAATATATAGAAATAGGGCCCCATATGTCCATATGCACTAATTTAGAGCAAGTAGAAGTTATAGAATGGCTAGTAGGGAAGGGAAGCCAACATTGTTTAGCTAAATGTCAAGTATGACAAAGTAAATTTTTATTAAATTTGATATTAGGATAGTTTTGAGACATATGGTGTAAAACCTCATTAGAGGGATGGCACAATCTATGGTGCCATAAATCTAAAGGGGTGGGGGAACTAGTATAGGGGCAAACTATCAGAATTACAAGCATTAATATGTGTGGCATTGTAAGGTGAATTGCGAATAGGTTCATTGTGAAGGATTTAGAGGTTTCTATGATGAACCACTTGCTTAATCCTCCTATTAGTAAACACATCCTGTATAGAACAGGAGTTGTGTGAGAAGGAAATGGTGAAATGAGAAATATTGCAAAGTTTAGATATGGAGACAATGATAAAGGTAAATTCAGGGATGTAAAAAAATTATGAAGTTGAATGGATTGGTCAAGAATGATCGTACCAGAAAAATTGGCAATAATGCAATTCCCATTGGGAAGATAAATATGAGCAGGATAAATGATCTCAATGGTATCAAAGCATTTTATGTGGGGGCATACATGGTCAGATGCTCTCGAGTCAAGGATCCACATAGATGGCCAGTTAAGGGAATTACCTGTTTTCATTATGTCTGAAACTATGTGATTATCCTTGGGCGAAGATGTGTCAACTTTGTTGTTTTGGTTGTCTTTCCTTGATTGTGGAAGAACAAAGAGCAATTATTGTTAGTCTTCCTTGGAGATGATACCATATTTGTATGAGTTGTGTGTAGGCTTTGATTATGAGGCATTCTTTGTGTTTTTGGTGCGATATCCAGGTGGAAAACCATGCTTAAATAGCATGTTTCCACTGTGTGAATTTTTGTGGCAATTTGTGAAGAGCATGGAATTTTTGGAGTTCACTTGTCCTTTGCCACGACCATTGTTGGAATTGTTCTAGCAAAGAGAATGGTACGAGTAACAGTCAGAGTGGTGGTGGAAGCATCTTCTTGTTGAGCAATTAGCGAGTAAACCCGTCTAATCCTGGGAATGGGGTCGAGCAGCAAGATTTGGGTACGAATGTTGTGATACGTATGGTTAAATCCCTTGAGAAAACAAGATACATATTCCATATGCTTGTAATGGCGTACAACTTTGACCAAACTGCAGGTGCATGGAATAGGGCAAGAACAAGCAGGTGTTGGCCAAAGATCCTCATGTTCATCCCAAAGGATATTTAGGTCAATGAAGTATTGAGAAAGAGACATGTCACCTTGTTTAATAGAATGAAGATCGCGAAGAAAGTATGAGAATCTGAAGTGATTACCCTTCATGAATCTTTCTTGAAGATCGTTCCAAAGATCAAAAGCAGAGACAAAGCATATGGTGTTTTGCGCATTATGAGGCGAAAGGGTTCGATTGATCCAAGAAATCACCATATTGTTCACATAATCTTAGAGGTCGAAATTTGTATTGGAAGAAGAAGGTTTGGTGACAGATCTATTGATGAATCTTAGAGGTCGACGCATTATTTTTCTCCAATTGTGGTAGTTATGATCATCCAGTGGCGGCGCAACCAAGATTGCATCGGGGTTTTCTCTGGGATGAACATAGAAGGGGTTATTGGATTCAAGATGGGATCGGTGGGTTCAGATAGAGATTTTAGGGTTGAATCATTCTTGGTGGTGTCGTCGATATCAAACTCATCGAAAGCCATGGAAATTGTGTAATGAAAATGGAAGCTTTTTCCTATAAATAGCTTATTAAATTGTGCATTTAGGGCACATGTTAGCTTTTTTCTATAAACTAGTGGGATACCGTGCATTCGCACGGGTACCGGTGTGGTACGCTCATTTGGTAAAATAAATATTAATTAGTTATAAAAGGTTGGTAATTTAGTAAATTGATGGTAAAAATATTTATTAGCTATAAAAGGTTGGGAAATGTGTTAAAAAAAATTCTGATAATGAAATTAAGGATGAAAAAAATAGGAATTTATTTTGATTATTATATTTTTTATATATATAGATTGTATAAAAATGATAAAAATATGTGTAAATTGCGTTAGTAAAATAGAAATATTAAGATATTGAAATAATTTTATAATTGAATAAAAATAAATTTAATTATAATAAAAAAAGTTATAATAAAAAAGCAAAGATGTTTGTTAAGATATAAAAATAATAAAAAATATTTATAAATAGGGTAGTTAAATTAGAAATTTTAAGAAATTGAAATAATAAAAAAGAAGTTATAGTTAAAAAGAAAAGAATATATATATATAATTGGATAAAAAAAATTAAGACAGGAAAATTGGATTGTATTTGTAGATTGGGTCAGGCCCCTGAAGCAAATTTAGAAGAAAATGGGCCGAAGTATAATGTTAATTAAAAAATGGGCCAAACTAAAGGGGCCTTAATGTTCATTACAGTTTTCCAACTATAAGGCCGAACCATAACGTGTTATAATATTACACCATGAATTAGGTTGTAGAAATGGTCCAGATGCCAAAATAGAATAATGATGGGGAATTAAACTCCAAATGGGAACACATAACGTTTTATATTTAGTACAGTAAAAAAACGTTTTAGTGAGGAGTTGCACGTTTAAAGAACAACATTCTCATCTGTTCTCACAGTCTGTCAGGTTCACATAAGAGAGTGTTGCACTGTAGTAATATCGTTCATAAAATGGGAGAGAGATCGATTTTAACCCAAAAAGGTGATGTTTATTGTTTTGTTGTTGCATGCATTTCGTATGGAGTATTTTTCAGAAAAACATTTAGTCTGTTGTTGTAATGTTGTTTCGTTATGCATGGACATTCATGAGATGGCGTCGAAAACAGAATGGCGGCGATTGAGCAGGGAAAATGTTATTTGTGGTGTGTTGGAGAAGTGGAAGGTTACGTTAGAATGGAAAAAAGGCTGGGAAGCGGTGGAGCATGGAAATGGGTTTGATTATTGTGGGAAGAGCATGCAAGGTGAATGAGGATAGTTGGGTTGTGACCGCATACGCTGTGATGGAAAGGGAAAAATCGTTGTATCAGATGTACCCTCCGTTGGCGAAAGACAATGGCGGCGATTGAGGAATGTAAAGGTGGCATGCGGTTTGTTTGAGAAGCGGCAGGTTGTGTTAGAATAGAAGAAATGTTGGGAATCGTTGAAGCCTGCAAATGCTTTTAATTCTTGTGGTGAAGTCATGCAAGAGCCCTCCGTGCTGGGAAAAACTGAATGTCGGCGATTAAGGAATGGAAAAATGGTATGCGGTGTGTAGGATGAGCAGCATAATTCTGGAAATGAAGCTGATGGTCATGAGAAACACATGCAACACTAAGGAGGAGCATTGGTTGTGGATCACATACGCAGGGATGTGAAGGGCAAAAATGTTGTACCAGATGTACAGTTGGTCCAGGCCGGAGTTGCTGGTGGGAAGAGAAGGAGACTTGCAACTAATATTTTTCAATCACCGAAGGATAATGGAAAGGCAAAGGAAGACAGAAACACCGAAAGGTATATATTAATGATTAACTACATTATGGTAGCGTTAATATTGTTTCCATAGTTGAATGTGCATTCATGTTATTTGTATAATGGTAAACATTTTTTGTTTGGTGATTGACACTGCATGATATATAAGAACTCTACAAATGAAGGTGTTGGCCGCGGGAAAGGTATGCAACGTGAAGGAGGATTGTTGGTTGTGGATTGCATACGCAGAGATGGCATGGGCAAAAGTGTTATAGCATCTAGAAACACTGAAAGGTATATAGTAATCTATAACTACATTATGTTAGAGTTATATTGTTTCCATTGTTGAATGTTAAATAAAGATTTAAGCTGTATTCGTTTTATATGATTGACGGTTTGTTTGAAGCTAAGGAATGCATAAGTTATAGTGCACTTAGAAGCCATTAGAAATTTATGTGTATCTATATTCAAATCCAGTTAAGACACATACGCACAAGGCACTAAGATGAGTGTGTCAAGTACATTTCTTATTTCTTTTGTTGTTGGCTTATTTAAATTGAAACAACTTGAAGGAGATAAATTGTGCATGTGTTTCATATAAAAAGTTTTAAAGTATTTTATAATAAAGTCATCATAATTTTAAAGCAATTATTAGTGTTTATATAGTCACGGGTAGTATTTATTAACGTTAGTTTATATTACATCTTTAATATTTTGAATAGAATCTACACACCTGTGTTTTCATTAACTTAATGGTTATATATTTGGTATAATGGTAAACATTTGTGTTGTGGCGATTGACAATGTAGGAAATACACTCCTAGTTATGTGCCAGAAAAAGAGGAGAATTGGAGTAGGATTGTGACAGATGGTAAGACCATGAGCTCTAATGTCCTTGTAAGTAAGATAATAGAGCATTAGGAACATTGTTGTATGTTAATTACAGTGTAATTTTGTTTTATTTTAACTTGTGTAGCAAATACCCCGCTCTGTGATCAAGAAGTGCCTAAGTGGTCAGCTGAATTCAATCGATCTGTACGACACGGACAAACTGGTATCCCACCGGTGTATACTGAAACAGAGGTCGGGTTTAGAAGTTGAGAAGTATCTGGGTCGTGGTTGGTATGATTTTGCTAAGGGCAGAAAGATAAAGAAAGCAAACATTGTCCACTTTTGCATCCGTTATCCGCCTGTTGATGAAATATTGGTTTGTGTGGAGCGGGGTAAGGGCAGACATTGAAGCAGCGTGTGTTGGTTAAAGGTTGTCCAGTGTTGTTTGTAAGGTGTTTTGTGTTGTTTGGTGTATTTGTGGAAAATGTTGTTATTTTGTAATGAGTTTATTTTAGGTTCCTGCATAAGACAATAGACTTGTTAAATATAAGTATGTTTAAGTTATGGCGATGGTGTTTTGTTTTGCATATGTGATAATATGAATTTCAATGTTATGTTTGGATATTTCACTTTTGGTTTCTATATATGTTGAAGGTAAATTTTGACACCATCTATGTTCATGTTGTTATTTTGTGTGTTGCCATTCTTTGAAATAGATGTTATGATTATTATTGGCATTATACTGACTTTAGATGCAAACAAAGGATGTTGCTATTGCCTTTCAAAGATGAGGTGCCAAATGAAAATATGTATATACTTTCAATAATATATTCTTACTTTTAGTTTCTTTTGTTGAAAAATAGTTTAATACTTTTTGATTTTGGGTTCATATGTAGCTTGAAATTTTATTGGCTATTCAATTGAGATGCTTGTACATATGAAATTTAGAATGATGGCTTATTTTAATTACACATAATTATAATGGATTAGCCCACAAGTAAATGAGAATTGTAGTTGTTTCAAATTATATATACATAGATTAGAACAAAATAGAAATCAAACTATGTGATATCATTGTATGAGCCACTTCAATGAAAAGACATTCAAAGTGTTAGAAAAGAGAAATAAAGAAAACAAAAAGTAATGTGTGCATTGTAATTCACATTTACATTCACATATGATTATGGGTTATATTCACTAATTAACCAATCTATATATATATATATATATATATATATATATATATATATATATATATATATATATATATATATATATGACTTCCAAAATCAAATCCACATCACATTAATTTTGTCATGTCAACAAATTTTTACACTAATTTTACCAACTCAATTCATTTTACACTACACATTTTCATTTTCATTCTTTATTTTTTTCATAACTCAACCCTTTTTTTAAAAAAAAAAAAAATCATAAAAATTATTTTAAAGAGATATTTTTGTGAGAAAATAATTACTTTTTAATTGTTTTTCATTATTATTTAATGGATATTTTCATTCTATTATTTGACAATTAACACTCATTACTTCATTGTTTGAAATTAATTAGTCATTAGTTAGAAAAAATATATATACATTTATTTATTTTCATAAACAAATTTGTGTATGTTTTGTATACTTAATGATATATGTTTCGAAGATATGTGTATACTAAATTGTGTTTTGAAACATAAACAAATTTGTGTATATGTTATATAATTATTGAAAGTGTATATTAAGTTTATTTGAATGTTGAATTTGGCAAAGTTTAATAAACAACAATCATGTAAGATGAGTTTATATTTTTAAAGTTTGATTGGTGTGAAAAAACATATATTGAATATGTTTTAAAAAAACCCTCAATTAATATTTCGTAATCCTTGTTAGAGAGAGAATATTAGGAATTTGTTGTAGTTGTTGAAATAAATACAGATGGGAAGTTACTATTCTTTGAGAATGTAGAAATAAATGAAAATAAAACGTACAATATAAATTCAGATGTTACCCCACAAATGGTACAAATGGTAGAGTAAAGGGTTAATAATAAATTGAATAACTTGGTAATTACTATGGGAAGTTACATTTCAAAGATAAATATAAAGGAAAATTAATGTTGTACAGTGGCATGGAGTGAATGAATATTATTTGAGTAGCCACATGTGAATGATAAATAAGAACAATTTTTATCCTGGTAAGTTGAGGCAGGTGTTATGCTATAATAATTTATGCTCAGCTTATGGGTCATGTAAAAATATTAGTCTTTTGTCATTGTTTTATGCGGGAATGGGTGATTCCAAAACAAACTTGCCTAAAATTTTATTACACAGCGACCCACTTGTCATATGAAGAAGAATAGTCATTAGTGTTTGAACAGACACGTATGTTAACCAAGAATAACATTAAGTTTTGGTAATAATTCCAACCTCAGAAAATATAGACATTAATTTTAGAGTAATCATATATTGCTGAAAACCTCTTTGTAAACAACTTTTGTAGTTGTTCCTTCGAACTTGTAACGGTCGGAATTTTTCTCAATGTTTTCCTTTTGACCTTTTTCGGAAATTGCACGCACAACCCTTCACGCGAAATTTGGAAGGAGGAAGGCAGCTTTGGGGGGTATTTCCTAGTTACACGAACTTTTAATTTATCCTAACGATGTTCCGCAATTCACTTAAGTACATCGTACCTTACAGTTTTCCTTATTTCACTTATCTATTATATCTCGCATTAAGTTATCCTTATGTGTGTGACCATGTAGGTTCTCATAACGTTGGCAATTATAGTAAATTATACATTGATATAATAAATAGTGAGTGGTATCCAGAAACACATCATTGCTATCCAAGTCATGAAAATGACATATGATCTGAAAAACCTTGATAATGCTTGAGTGTACAATTACACTTTTACCATCATGTATATTGAACATAAAGCATAGACAGCATCACCCTTGTCCAGTTTAATATTGGACCTTATACATTTATCCTATTATACAGGATGGGGAAATTCCATATAGATCACTCATGTCCCTCAACATGATTTATGGAGTACTCATCAACTGTCTTTATAGTCATCAGGTTACGAATGCCTTTTGATTAGTAATAAAATACTCTCGATATAGTGATTTCAGGTCGAACAATGGTATACACAACTATCATCATGAGAATAACTTATGACATTTTGCATAATATTCTATGTATTATTCTCATAGCAGATCAATTCATTATAAATATTACTCATAATATTCATACCTATGTAAAGACTTTATAACTCTTTATCCATGATCTATGAGATGTGATCATCAGTCAATTCACATACACTACAAGGAAATTGATAGATTGAGATGGTTAATTTGGCAGGTTACGACGGTTAAAACCGCCGCAATTCACTATCTACGACGGTTGTTCCACCGTCGCAGAAACGTGTCTCCCCAGGTTGTTTCGCGACGGTTGTCAAAGTCGTCACACAAACCGTCGTTCTCATTCACGACGGGTAAGGAATTGACGTAAACTGAATACTACGACAGTTACCAACCGTCGTGAATTTCTGTTTAATTTTTGTTTTCATTATTGATGGCGACCGGTTCAAACCGTCGTGAATTTTGTTTTCATTGTAGATTACGACGGTTCAAACGGTCCTGAATTTTATTAGTTGTTTCATTTTTAAGGCTTATTGTGACAGTTTAAAACAACTTATGGGTGGTTATAACCCCCGCTAAAATGATGAATTTATAAAAAAAAATCAGAATAACAACAAAAATTCTCATTTTTACCATAATATCATTAACCTTCGTTATATCTTTCTTGATTACAAATATTAGTTTTTAACATTGAACTAAATGAAAAAAAAAAGTATAACACCCTAAAAGCTTGATTCAACATCCCTGCAATACTAAACAAAGATCATTCCTAAATGAAGATCACATCACAACTGAACCAAGTGAACACCCTACAGTACTGAACGAAAATCATTCCACACCTCCTTCCCTTCTACTGTCAGCTCGGATTCGATCGAGTATAAGCCCCAAACCCAAGCTTGATTCTCCCTGTAGCCCATACCTAAAACCTTCAGATGCTGCCTCCCCCAAATACGAGACAGTAAGAAAATCAACTTACGTGTCTAGAAATATAACTCAATATATTAATAGAGATTCATACCAAAAGACAATATTTGTGATGGGAGTAATCAATTGACTTCCTTAACTGGCTTCTCCAATGGCTCCCAGCAAGATGATCATTGTTGTCGAGCGAACTGTAACATGAAGAAAATGAGTATATGCTTAAATGACGGTTATTTTGAAACGAATCGAGTAATAAAAATTGAAATGTAGCAAGAATATCATCTTACAGAATTTTTAGTGATGAGATATTATGTCCAAATTTAACATCTAGATGCCCACTGAAGTTGTTAATTTGTTATATCCCAAATCCAAAATCTCCAATTCTTTTAAGCCTAGTTGTTAATTTGTTATATCCCAAATCCAAAATCTCCAATTATTTTAAGCCTACAAATTCTTAAGGTGGTCCCATAGAAAGTGATGTTCCTTAAAATATTGCACAGTAAAATTTGAAGAAAAAAATTAAGGAATTTCTTAAGTACGCAACAGAAAAAAGGTGCTTACATATATGGAGCTTTTTCTATTTCACAAAAACTTATTGAAGTTCAAACAACACATTATTTAGTCACTAGAAATTAACATAAAGTCAGATTAAAACAAAAATTTACATTCTGTATACTTTATAGTTCCTAAGAAAATATGAGAGTTTTAAATTAAATTTCTCCCTTATAACATAATAAGGGATAGCTATTTCGTACAAATTTTACAATATATATATATATATATATATATATATATATATATATATATATATATATATATATATATATATATAATTAAAACTTGTTGAATTTTAATATGGTAGTGAAACCATAAACCTTAACCATTGTCTCAAGAATTCAACATGCTAGTGAAACCATAAACCTTAACCATTGTCTCAAGTATGGTAAGTTTGTCAAGATACTCTCGAGCTTTTTATGCAGCATAAGACTGATCAAAGACATAACATGCTTTGTGAGGAATATGATAAATACACAAGGGCTGCTATGTAAAAGCAAAACAAACACCTTTCTTCCCATGATAGGTGTCCATTTCTATGTTTAGTAACAACATCAAAAAAATAAAAACCAGCAAGAAGTCGCATGAAAAAGATAAGTAATATTGTTATAAATAAATATTATTGTGGATGTCCATATATATTCTTATCTTTCATCTTCATATTCCCTATTAAGTGGTATAGTAAGGTAATGATTTTCCACCTTCCTAATGTCCTATAAATAGATACCACTTTGCAATGTAAGGTTATCTACTTGAAAGATGATAATACAATATTACTTTTCTCTTCTTTTTTCTCATTCATCTCTCCTTCATCTCTATTGTTTTAGTTAGTTTTATAACACGTTATCAGCACGAAGCTCTACCAAACTTTAAATAAATTTGAAGCCCTAGCTGTTAGAGGTAATATTAGTTAATTATTTTATTATGTTACTTTCTCATTATCCGTGTTGGATTTTGATATTATATCTTATTAAATTACCAATAATCATCTCTAAAGGATTACAAAAGAACGTGTTTGTTATATAGTTCCTCAAGAACTTAACAAATATCCATTAAAGATAGTATTAAGTTTGTTATATAGTTCTTGAAAAACATATCAAATATCCTAGAAGGATAATATTGAGTTTGATATATAATTCCTGAAGAACTATAAAAAAATGGTGATTGTGATTGAGTTCCTGAAGAGCTACACACAAAAAAAAAACTTTTTATCACTACGAAAATCATTTGTGATATATAATTCCCGACGAGTTAAAGTTTTAAAATAAGGATTTCTCACACCTTAAAATATTGTATCTATAATATTAGAAGAATTTCATCATGATATTAATGAATTCCAGAAGGATTGCATCTATACTAATAACATATCCCTGGAGGATTGCACAAAGAATAATTTTTCTTGACCGTTGTTTATGGAAATAGTTAGTGATGTGATATTTGTAGAACTAAAGATTAATATTAAACTATCTCCAAATTATTGTTTAAATATTGAGTTTAATAGATTATTGTGTTTATAATAATTGATGAATTTCAGAAGAATTTAACGTTCAATCACCTTTAAAAGGTCGCATCTATAATATTATTGAATCCTAGAAGGAATGTATCAATTATGTTAAAAATTAACAAAATGATTGCTTCAATAATATTATCGAATTCTAAAATGATTGAATCAATAACATTGAAGTATCCCAGAAGGATGATTTTGAGGTATGATTTTGCGGATGATCTTCATGCATCCCAAAAATATTGCAAGAGTAATATTAAAATATCCCTGAAGGATTTCATAAATTTTTGTTGTTGTATCGATCTAAAAATTTATAATTTGTAATATGCTCATAAAAATTTATATTGTTTTCTGGATTTTTTTATAGAAATTCCTGTGTAAGTATCACATATATTATTAAAATTGATATTGAATATCATGTAATATATGTTCATAAAAAGAAAATGGACCCGAAGATCCATTCTTTAGACGTCTAAAGTTAATTATATGGTTGATACTTATGAGATCATCAATCCTAAATTATATATTTGAAACACCCAAACTATGATATTAAGATATTTATTCGCATTAAGCCAACAAGATAATATATCTTAGTTCTCCCTAATTTATTCTAATATTTCTCATCTTAGTGAATATTTGGATGTGTTGCGTATATTCCAATTGCTCGAATAAAATACATTAAGATGAGTCATGAAAGAATATTGGAAAAATATAATTAATATGACTCTCAATTTTGACGATATAATTTGAGAAAATAATCAAATACTTGATTGCAGCCCAGTAGGCTGATTATCACTTGATAAATTAATTTTCCCAATATTATGGGGAGGGAAATGAACAAGTTAAAATAAATTGTTGTCTTGATCCTCATACAAATCAATATGAACCAAAAGTTCAAAATATTATTAATTTGCAAAGTTTATGAAATAAATTATCAGCTGGTAATACTCCACTCAAAGTGGATTCTCCTAATGGATAATATAATATTTCAAATGAGTTGTAGCTGCGCCTGAAGCGTGGTATGAAAGTCGGTTCCAATGTTAAAAGTCCTCTACTAAGAAAAGAAACTAAAGATGACCCAAGTGAGGATATGAAAATGCTAAGAGCACTTTGATCTAATTTAATTTTCAGTTCCAGAAGAATAAATCAAGTACTTGAAATATGAAATAAAAAGATCTCGATAATTTATGTCATGGATGAAATGGAATGGAACCGAAATTGAGATAACCAAATAAATTCAATTTTGACAATGTCTTTGTATACAATATAGCGCTAAAAGTGATCAATGATAACGAGGATCATGAGTCAAAGTCTATTAAAGATTAGAGACTAAGTGAGAATTGGCCAAAATAAATATATTCAATTGAAGAAGAATTAAACTCACTTTACAATTGACTCACTTTTAGATCTGTAGTCCGAACACCTCAAGGTGTGAAACTAATTGGATATAAATTAGTTTTTGTGGAAAAAAAAGAATGATATAAATTTTGATTTATTGCTCAATTATTTTCACAAAGATCTAAGATTTATTTTGATAAAACATATTCACCTGTAGTGGATTCAATCGATTTTTGATAATTAATTAGCCTTGTAACACATGAAGGGCTTAATTCGAACATGATGGATGTTATGACATATTATTTATATGGTTCATTTAATAGTGACATTTACATGAAACTTATTGAAAGGTCCAATATACTAGAGGCACATAATTTTGGATCTCGAGAAAACTACTCCATCAAATTGAACAAGTTTCTCTATGGGCTGAAAGAATCTGGATGCATGTGGTATAATCGCCTCAGTGAATATTTACTAAATGATGAATATACAAATAACTCAATTTGTACTTGTATTTTCATAAAATGATGTGAAAAAGAATTTTCAATACTAGTTATCTATGTGAATGACATACATATTATTGGAACTCCTGAAGAGCTTCCAAAAACAATAAATTTCTTAAAGAGTTTGAGATGAAGGAACTAAGAAAAACAAAATTATGTCTAGGCTTACAAATTGAGAATTTGGACAATGGAATATTTGTACATCAGGAAGGTTATATAGAAAAGTGTTGAAACACTTCTATATGGACAAATCTCATTTGTTGTCTACTCCAATGATTGTTATATCATTAGATGTAGAGAAAGATCCTTTCAGGCCTCAAGAAAATGATTACAAAAATTGCTTGGTCCTGAAGTACCATATTTTAGTGCGATTGGAGCACTAATGTACCTTGCTAATTATGCACGTCTCGATATATCGTTTGTGGTCAATTTATTACCAAGATACAATTATTCGCCTACACAAAGACATTTGAACGGAGTCAAACATATACTTCATTATCTTAGAGATGCATGTTACTTGTCAGATTCTCACAATGGTAGATCAGAAAGAGGTTATTTGTTTACATGTGATGGTACAACCATTTCATGGAGATCTATGAAATAAATTATGACAACAACTTCATAAAGTCTCGCATAACTATTAGCACTACATGAAGTCACTTCGATGAAGACATTTTAAGTAACTACTACAAATAATATCGTCTCACATATAAATGTATGTATGAGGGGGAGAAATAAATATTTTCTGCACTCTTTTTCCCTTCACCATGGTTTTGACCCACTGGGTTTTTGTGGTAAGGTTTTTAACGAGGCAGTTCACATTCAAAGGATATTGTACTCTTTTTCCATCACTAGATTTTTTCCCACTGGGTTTTCTCTAGTAAGGTTTTAACGAGGCATATCCTCCATGGACATCCAAGGGGAAGTGTTATGAATAAATATTATTGTGGATGTCCATATATATTCTTATCTTTCATCTTCATATTCCCTATTAAGTGGTATAGTAAGGTTATGATTTTTCACCTTCCTAATGTCCTATAAATAGATACCACTTTGCAATGTAAAGTTATCTACTTGAAAGATGATAATACAATATTATTTTTTCTCTTCATTTTTCTCATTCATCTCTCCTTCATCTCTATTGTTTTAGTTAGTTTTATAACAAATATTTATTTGTTTCTATCCTTTATAGCTATTTATAACAATTTGTTTAGCCTAATTCATATGATAAAGGGGTTCAATGAAAAACTTTCCCCCAATCATGTTTCCAGTAAGAGAATAAATATAATCTATTTATATATGGTTGGAAAATTATTAAGAGGATAAATATAATAATATTCTAAATCGAGGGTAGCCACTGTCTAAATTAAGTTATCACTGTTAATTTATCTCTATGACACTTATTTGAGACACTAAATTATTCAAGAAAATCTCAATAAAAACACTATATAAATGAAAGGGAAAAAAATTAAGAAAAAGAGTAAAAAAGGATTAACAAAAAACATACTCGCTAATTATGAAGTTGATGAAGTCAAAGATTCATTCTTGAATGGCCTCTTTGGAAATTCTGTAATTAGAAAGGAGATCTTTTCCATGATGCGGCTGATTTCGTGATTAGAACGAGGATTGTGTTTGCCGATTTCGTGATTCCCTCTGAATGGACTTGTCGACGCGTCAAATATATAGTCAAAGTAATTTATCTTAATATGAACACAAGATTAGATGATTGACAACATCATTTAAAGCAATCACTGTTTCATAATTTAAATTTCCTTAGAAACAAAGAAGTATCAAGGACATTTAGTGTCCATTTATGGCAAAAATTATAACAAGATTGGCCTTACCTTTGCATCATATCATAAATGAGATTCGTATAAGGAGGAACAACTTTCATCATATACCCAATGACGTACTTATCTCCCTAAATCAGTATAAAACTACTGCACAAAACAAGAAAACAAACAAAAGCATTTAAGGAGTCAAACTTACAAGTTGCATGGAAACTTTTTTACTTGCATGTTTCATTGTTTCACATAATTACCTCAAAACAATATAACTAGGAAAATAAAAGACAAAACAAATAGCAGAGGTTAATCACATAGACTGAAAAATGTACCAAATATACGAAATTAATACAACAGCAATGTATCTAAGAACCAACGGAGCTACTGTCAAGATCATAAATATGTTATATGTGGATAACAAGGGTATTTTATGGAAAATAAATTCATCAATAGTGGTTCCCAATGAGAAATTGAAGAGAGGAAATGTCAACAGGACATGAAAAGCATATCTTAAACAGACCGAAGTATTGAGTAAATAACCAGAAGATGAATCAACATTATGGTCAAAACTGATTACAATGTCTCATTAAGTTGAATGACCAAATAAAAGTTAACTAAATAGACCTATTGAGAAGTATACAAGTGTATAGAGGATTAGTGATATTTTACTTTTGTCATTTTCGATAGTTTTCGAAGTTCAAATCCAATTGGATGAACTGCAAGTAAAAATAATTATTAGTAAATGAAACGTGTATGCTATTACAATGACATTAACTGAAATAAAAAGATCAAACATAGAAGTTTGTTTGTCCAAACTAGGGACCACTCTAGGTGTATGTGTTTTTCTTTTTGCAAGTGCAACAATTGCTGACACCGAACATTTTGTAACAAATGTGACAACCAGAATAGTTGATACTACAAAACTGAATGTCAATGACTCTGTAAAAACAATAAGACCAAAATTCAGTATTGTATGTAACATTCCAAGCCACACAAGCTGAGTTGAACCAATTTTGAACTCAAACTGAAACTGAATCCAAAACATGAAGCAAATTCAAACCAAGTTTTGAACAGTGGAATGTAAAAACCAGAACCAAATATAAATTGAACCAATTTTTAACTCAAATCAGAACAAAAAAGGAAAAATTAATTGAAAAATAAAGATGGTATAACAAACTCCTGTTTTTTCATTACTTACCAAATAAATTCTCCTATAAGTTTTAATTTGAGAATTATTTATAGTAGAAAACACAACCGCTGAGAATCTCTATCTTAGAATGTTATCGGTAAGAAGTGAGAACACTAGAGCTATATCAGAGACACAAAAGCTAAAAAAATTATCCTTGAAATTGGCAGTGTAAAGAGTGTCACATATTAGAGCAAGAAAAATCGAAAAGAAAGGATGAGAATAATTTTGAGATTAGGGATTAGGGTTTACCAACAACGATTAAGAGTAGTCTTGACAACATCAAGGTACTTTGCAGATTTGACGATTCATCTCGATAAGGGTTTGAGAGAACTACAACAATTCACAACGTGAAAGATGTCTTTTCATCAGTATCATTTCATTAGAAAACCCTAATTCATAGAAGCATAAATAGAAGAGGATATGGAAACTTACCGAAAGAGAACTTGATGTGAGTTGCGAAGTGGACTTGATACCCTAATTTTCGCAACCATACACGAACTCACCAAACCTATTGAAACTCAGAATCTTATTGATGCCGCTCAACCTCTCTCAAACCTATTGAAATCTGTGTGAAAGTGAAATAGCACTCTTTCATAAATTCTCAGCCAAAGCGCGCGGGTGGATAATTTTACTGGGGCGTCGGTAAGTTCACGGTCGTGACCTTTTGATTATTTTTCAACAATCGGGGGCAACGGTAAGTTCACCGTCGTGAACTTTGATAATATTAGAGGTGTGAAAATGAAAATTGATTTACAGGACTGATTTGCGGGAATGAGGTTACAAGAGTGATTTGAGAGACGGTGAGAAAGATTGCAGCACATTTAAGGTTTACTTTTAATAAGTTTTTTTTTTAATTTTGGTTGGGTAATTTTTTTTTAAAGAAGGGCGTACTTTTCACTATCTTAGAAACCAGTCGTTAACCATTTGAGTTAGCTATATTTTAAATGAGTTTATTTTTAAATTTTGAAAATATTTTTGTGCCACTAACTTTAGTTTTAGAAAGAGGTTGTTATACTTATCTCAATGATTTTTTTATTCAACTAATTTATTAGTATTGAAGTTAGAAAAATTGTTATAAATTAATTAATAAAAATTAATTTTTAATTACAAATAGTATTAAAGGGTTCTTTAAATTAAAAAATATTTGCAATCATATTTTTAAATTAAAAGATCAGTTCTTACCGTATTAAACATTATTTTAACATGTGGTGGTTAGAAAACACAAGTGGGAGAAAGAAAACACATGCGCGACGGGTGTTTTACCATCGCGAAAGGAGTTTTAAGGCAGTTAATGTTACTGTCGTGATATAGTTTTTGGTGATGATGAAAGGTTAAGAGGCGCGACAGGTGTTTAACCATCGTGAAATATGTTTTAGGACGGTTAATCTTACCGTCGCGACATAGTTTTTTGTCAGAAATGCGTGTGATGAAAGGTTAAGGGGGCGACGGTTGTTTTACCGTCGTAACAACAATATTAGGGTGGTTAATGTTACCGTCGTGACATGAATTTTAGGGACGGTTGGTGTCAACCGTCGTAACCACTGTCTATATATGCCTATTACGACAGTTATCAAGTAACTGTCACAATTTTTGTGTCGTAAAACACTAATTTTCTTGTAGTGATAATAGTCTCGTGCTTTAAAGTTATCTTACTTCACAATAAAGCTTGACTACTTAGAGCAACTTTATGTTTAATGGGCCTCATGATTATGCCATACTTGATTTTTCATTATACGGACTAACTATTCTAGAGAATTTATTACTTTAAAAAAAACAAAAAAAAATAACTTTTATTATTAATAAAATACTTCTATACAAATACTGAAACTATTGACTTATAGGCTTACACTAACACTACATACAATACAATAACCTAGAAATAAGGACACTTTTTGGCGGGGGGGAAAGTTTGTATGGAAGATATGTGTGATAAGTTCAAAACCTCCAAATACCTAGCATATGGAAGCAAGAGAAAGAGTAGTCCACGTAAAAAAGTAAAGCTAACTTCCTCTTATAAGAAAAAGGATAAACCCCAAATGCCACAATCAATTTCACATCACTTAGCAAAAAAAACAAAATAATTTTAAAGATCTGGTATGGGAACACAAATTTGCGTTCATTAGAACTTTATATATTTGACATTTTTGTAAATTGATAGTCTAAGGAATAAATTGATAATTTATTAAAAAAATACATATCAAATTATAGAAATTGATCATTTTAATATATTTTAAGATTAAATTAGACAAAATAATAATCTAAGGACTAAATTGTTACTTTATTAAAAAATACAAATGCAATGAACAATATATTTTTCTTTTGATAAACAATGAACGAGATAATTTGTCTATAGTGAAACAACATAAATTCATTTAGCTCTTAGTATTTATTGTAGAATTTGATATTTTGTAATTGCTATCTCCATACTTGTTACATTAGCTAAGACAATTTGTTGCATGATTTTTCTTTGCTTTGCCTGCATTATATGTGAAGAGGTTAGTTACATTATTCTCAAAATAAATATAAACAATATTGTGAAAATAATTATATTATTACATATTTTATAGCAGGGTTGCTTGAGTGCAGGATCATCAGTTGATGATGGTGGTTCCTGGCCAAATATCATCTCACAACTCATATCATCAAAATCTGTAAAATAATCTTCAATTTCAGAACTTAGATGATGTATATTTGTACATATGGTATTTATTGTATATTTCAAAAACTAATTTGGATTATTGTTTACTAGTAAAATATTTGTGGGAATAGTACTTACTTGGGACCATGTTGACTGGCATACCAAAGGAGTCTTTTATGAATATTTGAGATGGCATTTTGCAGAGATTAGTACACATTCCAACACAATTTGTTTCTTCTAAGAATCTGCATGTATTGTTTAAACAAATTTTAGGACAAGATCTATTCATGTGAAAATAACTAGTATATTATGGACAATTTTTTAATAGAGATTAAAATTAAATAAGGAAAGTAAAGGTACCTGCACTTTTTTATGTAGACAATGTTTTTTTCTTTCTTTCCATTGACTTCTGATTCTCTCACCTTTACATAGTGTAATAAGATTAATGTTTTATTCATCAACAATGATATTTTAAAAAGTAAAAAAATAATATCCATAAGCATCTTCTACCTTATGTTATTTCATTTAGGTAAACAACTATTTTTCTCATAGAGAAATAAAAGGCTTACATTGACACAAATATTTTTAATTTCTTAGTATCCCTTTCAAACAAAAAAAAATATATTCTTATTGAAATTATGTTAAAAAAAAATTAAAGGAAAGAGAATGGAGAATTACATTGAACGAGACTATGTTAAGTTCACCGGAAAAAAATATAAAGTAAAATATGCGAAAGAATTAGAAACATGGAATGTTAGTAATTCAAAGATACTTTGATTAATAATTATGCTTTTTAGTTAATAGGTATGCAAATAGCAAAATATGATATTGCTAAGGAGGTTTGAGACCATTTAAAATATTTGTCTAATCAATCTAATATTGCAAAATATTGTCAACTGAAGAGTGGTATTAGAGCTCTTAAAAAATAATATGATTATTCAAGAATTTTAGTCGATCATGACTACTTTATAGGTTCAATTGGCTCTTATAGAATCAATCGAATTAAAAGTTATTAAAGCATAAATTAACCAAAGAGGACATAATTTATCATTATCTAATGTTTATTATATTCCTAACCTCGGTTTGAGACTTGCTTCTATTAGTTAATCATATTCTGGTTACTCAGCTATGTTTTCTTCTACTTTATGTTTTTTGCGGGATCTATATTTCTTGAGACTGATTGGGATGTGTCACCTTTTACTTTCACTCCTTATTTATCATACTTTTTTGTTTGAAATATTCTAGTTTTTGTTTAGAGTTTTTTTCCTAGACATGTTTCTTCTTCTAGATTAAAATATTTGACTTCTACTAGAGATTTAGAAAGTTAGATACCACTGATATTTCAAATTGTTATGGTTTTAAATTTACTAAATTTTTAAATTTACCTTTTAGTAAAAGTGTTTCGATTTCATATGCATTTTTTGACTTAGTTCACTTTGATGTATTGGGTCCACGAGCGGTACTTACTAAAGGTGAATCTAGATATTATATTTTGTTTATTTATTAATATATTTGTTTTTGTTGGGTTTATCATATAAAAAACCATTCTTAATTTTTTGTTTACATTTATTATATATTTCATGCTATGGTTAAGACTCAAAATAATGTTATTATAAAAGCGCTATCGTGATTTACATGGTGAATATACCTCTAATAGATTTTATAGATTATTTGCTTGTGGTGGAAGTATTCACCATATATCTTTTACCAATACTCCTCAATAGGAATGGCAAAAAAACATGTATCTGTAGGTACCCACGGATAAGTCCTATCACGAGCACGGGTTGAATAGCTTAATGAATCCACTGATAAAATAAATAGATATTTAGTTATTCATTCCCTTACGAGCACATACACAAATTTGATAATACTCGTATTTGCGGGTATCCGTATCTGTTAATAATTAGCAAAATTACTTAAATATTAATTTTTTTAATCTAAAGTTATTATTATTATTATTATTGTGTTAATATGAAATTATTATTATTATTATTATTATTTTATTTTTTTTAATCTAATATCATTATTTGATAAAAGAAGAAAAATAAAATAAATGTCATTTATTTTATTTATTTTTGTTATTATTGTTATGTGTTAAATTGAAAAAAAAAATCACTTAAAAGAGATAAAAAAATTCATTATTATATTATTTTAAAAATAAATAAATAATAGTATTCATGGATATTCTTAAATATCCGTGGATATCTTAAAGTTCACGGATTCCCTTCTGGTGGATACCCTCACGGGTATGGGACAGGTACAGGTATCATATTTATTAGATGCAGTGGGTAGCGTGGGACTAATATTTATGCCTATAGGTACTCATTATCATCCCTACTCGTCAACATAATTTCTGAAAGGAAGCATTCTGATAGACTGGTCGTTTTCTTTTTTTTTTTTAGCTTCGGTTTCTAATGAATTTTGGGGTTAAGTGGTTCTTTATGTTGTTGATAATATTAATATAATCTCATCGCATATCACATCAAATTTTTCTCCTTTTAAAAAATTGTGTGATTATGCCTCTGATTCTTCTTCTTTGAAAGTCTTTGGTTCTACTTGATTTGTTCTTCGTCCACAAGTTGAATGTGGTAAGTTGTATTCTCGTTGTTCCATATATGTGTTTCTTGATTATTGAAATGTTGAAAAGGGTTGTTATTTGTATAATCCTCTGAAATAAAACTTATTATTTTTTATCATGTTGTTTTCTCCTACTATAGTACTTAGCACCGTGAAAAACTAAAACTTTGTATCATTCGTTATTTTCGGAGAACCCAATTTTATATTTTTCTATTTCTCTCTCTCTCTCATTATTTTCACTAGAGTTACTTGTTTTTCTTACGAAGATTAAACTAGTAACCCTTAAATCGTGTCTACCATAGAGTTTTATAGCTTTTTATTTATTGAAAGAGTAAGAAACAACGTAGTGTCTTCCACTCTTCTACAAAAGTTGAGTAATATACTATGATATTTACCACTATCAAAATAGTTTTAGTTGTGTTGGTTACTTTATTAACCAACTCTCGTGTATTGTGATAACAAGAGTGTTATTCAAATTTCACACAACTTACTCTTTGATGAATGCACCAAACATATTGATAATGATTGTCATTTCACATGTCAACATCTTCAACATAGAACAATTACTTTGTTGTTTGTATATTCATCCTTCTTAGAGACTTGCTTATTTATTTAAGAAGATGCATTTTATTTATAAAAAAAATTGTTTCTTGAGTAAATTAATTTATTTTGTTGAAACTCTACCATAATATTCTTATTTTTTACCAAAGTTAATTATTATTAGGACCGCCCGCAAGGTCCGTGAAGAAGGTCCAGTAACAATTGTTGAAGAAGGTGCACAAAATAGGTAGATTATCGCCCTTGTTGAGGATACACTATCACGCTCTCTACCACATCTGTCAATGTTGGGTCTAATTGAAGACAATCCACACAAGGCACTTAATCACGCACGAACAATTTTAAATGCACATACTATATAAAGATCACTTTGCATCATTTTAAGTATTCAATCCATTCCAACTCCAAAACTATTTTCATTCATTTTCGTGACTTAGACGTTTGAATGATAACTTTACAAGTTCACTTTCTCTACACCGTACTAAAAATCCGATCCATCTCATATGAACTATATTTCATCACTTCTTCACACATTTTTAATTCCTAAACGGAACAATAATGATTTTCTAACCTATGTATAATGAACAATTTGAATTGGAAGGAATGATTATAAACCGTTTGAATTGTCTATATGAACAACTCAACATGGCAGCTTATGAAACATAGAATAGAGCATTATGTCGGCAAATGACACTGGAATGATTAGGATAGTAAATACCGGCCAAGATGAGAGTTTTCCACAAACAATGGAATGAGTTATTTCTGCTCTACCTAATTGAATCTCATAATGCCTTCCCAAACCATATACTTTCTTGTGTAAAAATAAAATGAATTAAAAATGAGACCGTGCTTGCCAAGAACGAGGACAACGCCAAATAAAAATTGTAACAGTTTTTAATTGGTCTTATTTTGGTCTCTTTTTTTAATGGGTCTAGAAGCAAAAGGGTATGTTTTTCTCTAAACTGCGTGTTTCTTTGGTTTATAGGAATAATGCCTTGTTGAAATTGTGTAACTAACTATTCTTATTAGACAATATAATTCATTTTGAATAATTATTTGTTCAAGTCAAATTCACTTGGTTTATAAATTAAAAATGATATCATATACTAGTATATAATATGTAAACAAGTCATGAAAAATATATATTTTTACCTCGGATGGACCGAGTAACCAAGCAAAAAACAAAGTGGTGAAGACGGCAAAATATTCCCTTGCTAATTTTGATGGTGGCATCACTCTCCTTATCTGTAAACATAGTAATTACCATCAACATACTTCATTATATTATATGCTCAAACATTCAAATTAACAACAACCAATATATATATATATATATATATATATATATATATATATATATATATATATATATATATATATATATATATATATATATATATATATATATATACACACGAGATGTTGTCAATAATTTATAAGTAATTAATCATTATAAATTTTTTATATTTTTTTAAGAGTCCGAGTAATAGTAGAAGTGGCAATGAGTTAAGTCAGACTTTGACACTAAATATTTATTTAAAACTTTAAAACTTTGTTTGAATTGATAAAATATGATGAAATGGGGTATTATGAGATAGAATGGAGAGAAATTTTAATGTTTGGATTATTTAAAATAGGATAAAGCATAGCAGAACATAGTGGTGAATTTTGCTCCATTCTATTATTTATCACTATATTTCTTCTTTTCTGATTTGAGCGAAATGAAGATTTCACATTATTCTATTAAAATTTTCATACAACCTTAAAATTTTCATACAACCGCTCTACTTTATTATGCTACATTTGACTCTGCTGTGTTCATGTTTCGTTAATTTTATTATGATATTCAAATATATTATAAACTAAAGGGAATATAGGTGAAATCTCTTATATATCTAACTTTTTTCAGTTGTTCTAGGAGTTAATCATTCGTACTTAAATTCCAATATTAATCATTAATAGTTTGAAACTTGAAAAAGACATGAA
The DNA here is from genome assembly GCF_029867415.1 of Vicia villosa. Lineage (NCBI taxonomy): Eukaryota > Viridiplantae > Streptophyta > Magnoliopsida > Fabales > Fabaceae > Vicia > Vicia villosa. The sequence goes on from NC_081180.1 coordinate 147,084,922, forward strand.
ACATGAGAAAGCACAAGAAGAAGATCCCACAAAATTGAAAAGAACTCACCACCGAAAGTATTGGCTTTGGAAAGGCTCTGTCAAGTGCATCTAAAACAACTTCTTGCTGTTGAACAGGACTAAACTTCTTCGAAGCCACAGTAGCTGCCTCAACAAGGCTATCAAAACCACTCTTATCATTACTGATTCCTGCACAAGATTCAAAACTCATCACAATTCATCAACAATAAAAAAAATACAAATTCCACTCTAAATAAATTACCTGTTGCTGCTTGAACACTTTTTGATAAATGGTTTATAGCTAACTTATCAAACCAATTATCTTTGTACACATGAGTTTTGCTTAATGTTTCTTCTGTAGGACGTGCAAGAACTCCAACTACAAAAGTGGGTTTTGGTTTGAGTCTTAGGTTCCAATGAGCTAGAGTTGGTGTTAGGCTCATGTTATGTGTAATCATTTTTGCATCCATTTGTGAGTGTTATTGAGTTTCACGTGTGAGAGAGGGTTACTATATATGTGAGGGATGTGAGGCTATATAAGGACAAATGGTGCATGAAAAGCATCTTTGCCCAAAGCTCATGTTTATGATTCTGTTTTAGTTGTTTTGTTTTGTTGGTTTGTGGTACTTCTAGTTCCATCGACATGATGTGATATATAGATTAATAATTATTAAACTTGTTTTCTAACTTAAGCCACGAGTTGTGTTCCACTTTTATTGTTCAACTTATTTTGTTTTAAATGAAATAGATGTAAATTATGGAAATTTCTCAACCAACCCCATATCCCTCTTACGTACTATCGAATTGACCATTTTGTTCTCGTGTTTCCGTAGATGCATCTCTGGAAGTATCCTTTTGTTTTTTTGTTTAACGTTGTTTTGTTTTGTAGATGTAACTACGGAAGTTTTCCGCATGTGCAACTACGGAATCAGCCTAGACCTAGTAAACCAGAACAGAGGCATTTCTAACCATAAAAGACATTGCATTGATTCATTGATTAATCGATATTACAACGAAATTTCAAACAGAAAATTAAGAAAACTAATAGATCTAAGAAATTACAACGGTTAAAACAATGTCATCTAATCCATGCATCATTTGAATGCAGTCCATGTCGAATTTCACTTCAACCCACCAACATTCTGTTTTTCCGGTCGCAAACGAGGTACTTGTTATAAGCCTCTGAATCCTTTTGATTTCTTCTCCGGGTTTGTACTCCCCCTCTAAAAAAGACATGATAGTCCTCTTGAGTTGGTCGAAAGAATGGATATTTCAAAACTTCACCGGCACGGGTGGTTTGACGGGAGAGAAAATGACATGCACATCCCTTATGCGGTATTCCGGTTCAGGATCGGGACGCTTCATTGATGTTCGATGACATCCATCTGGCCTAATGCGAGACATTTTTGTGTTTGTGTTTAGGGTTTGTGCTTGTGTGTAATGCAAACCTAGAAACCCCAAATTTATAGAAGCCTTTGGAGAATATGGACCACACAATGTCTGTCATAAAATCTTCCGTAGATATATCCACGGAAGGGTCATACATAACACCTTTCTGTAGAGGAATCTACGATAAAGACCTATAATTTTCATTGTAATACTCTTCCGTAGATGGATCTATGGAAGTTTCCCTGCTATTTTTTAGCAGAATAGAAAGCAGTAGCAGCAGAATTTAAGATACAAACACACATAGGAACAAAACACACAAACACAAAAAAGGATTAAATTGCAATGTTATAAAGTGCATATTTTCATACCCCAAATTTTTCCCATCATATTTTTATACTCAAGCTCATCCAAGTATCAACAACTCAAGATATAAGTGGATGCACACTCTCCTAAACAAACAACCCACAACTAGAGTTTTTGCTTCTCTTCAAGAAAAATCAAGTTTTGACAATTCAAGTGGACCTCATAACCTCTCATATGATTCAAAGGATCCTCACCTCAAGTTTCAAGCTTTGATTCCTAAGATTGTTCAATCAATAGTTCAAATGGTCAACACTCGATTAGTTTGACCTAAAAGTCAACCGTGGTCAAAGTACAGTCAAAATTCCTGATTTTTTGTCAACATCCTTATCTTGAAGTAACATTCATCATATGATCAAGGGTTGATCATGATTCATCAAGGAAATTTCAGAAATCAACAAAACTCAATGTTTTTAAATTAGGGTTTTGACCTAAAAGCCGACTCAACTTTGACCATCCATAACTTTCACATGGAACATCAAAAATTTCCCATCCAAAGCTCATTTTGAAGGAAATTGAATTATCAACAATTTTGTCTCTCACATGCCAAGGCCAAAAAAGTTTCATTTGAGAGATATGAGCCAATACATTACAGGTCCTTTTGAAAGTCAACAAAAAACCATTTTTTTCAAAGAGTGGTACATGAACATGGTAGACTCAATTGAGATGAAACCAAAATGAGCTTTTAGAGGACTCTTTAAGCTTTCTAAAAAGTCTTAGAACACCTCCATACCATAAAAATTGAGAGAGTTATAATTGGTGCAAGTTGGACCAAATTTGCGAAGAAACATGAAACCCTAAGTGAGGAACTTTGAATTTCTAAGTAATGGGCCTATGTTGTTGAGTTATGAACGTGATAGGGATCTCATGAAAGGTCCATAAATCTATTTATCTTTATTTTATGATTTTTATTTCTTTTAATTTTGAATTTATTCATTTAAATTCAAAATTAAATCAAATAATTATAAAATAATATTCAAAATTGTGTGATTGATTTCATTTGATCCTAATTAATTCATAATACCAAGGATGCACGTGAAAGAGATTGGAGAGAGATTAAGACAAAAATAGAATAGTTTGAATCAAATTTGAATCAAATCTTTTCCAAATTTTATTCAATCAATCACCTTATTTTTTGATCAAGTCTCTGCCCTAATTCAACCCTCTATATAAGCATATATTCTGAGCAACACAAGGACGATTTCTTGGAGGCAGAGAATAGGGTTTCCAAAAGTGTGAAATTTCAAAGGAAGATGGAAGTTCGTGTTACAAGTTTCCAGCTCCATTCAAAGCCAACCAATGATCCAAATCTCTTCTTAAGTTATTATGGAGCGAGACTGAGCCATTGATCAGGTGCCATAACACTCAGGAGATACGCATCATGTTCTTCACATTTCTTTCATGTTTAATTTTCATTTTTGGTGTATTATTTTGTTTTCATTCAATCTAACCATGCCTTTGAGTTCCTGACATGATTTTAAGAAGGTTTGACGTGGCTGAACGAAGCTCCCACGCATGGAACGATGATCACCATTATTAGGGCAAAGATGAGCTTCGTCTTCGGTTTCCATGATGCAGGATGTTTCAGACTAAATGGGCATCACTATCGTCTTCAGGAGGTGATTTTAAGGGGATCTGGGTCGTTTTAATATACTGCTGCTATTGTTTTCACGTGTTTTCGAATTGTAGAAATTTTGAAGGAATTTTCCGCGGGTAAATCCGCAGGAAAATTCCTAACAAAATCCGCAGGTATGCATCAAGAAGGAGATGAACAAGGACCAACACGCGTGGCCTCACTCCGTTCGCCAGTCAGTGCTTTGCTTCTCTCTCTCTCTGCGCGTGCTGAGTTGTGAATGGCCAGTCAACGTTCAACAGTCTTCTCTCTCTCCAGCAATTGGCTCACCCAGGATCACGTGGGCCCAGTTCTGAGAATTGTTTGACTCCTCCATTTGAATTCCTTTTTTATATTTATTGTTTCTTGGTTAATTTAATAACAAGTTAAATGAATAGCACAACTGGCCAGGCGTGTGGATGCATGACTCAAAGGGCGGGAGTTCGAGCCCCAGCGTCACCCTTTATTTTTAAACATTATTTTGCTTGCAATTATTCACCGATTCAACGCAGCGCCATCATACAAGTTCATGGTACACCCTCAGCACAGGCCAATGGATCTCTAGCGAACTCAGATCAAATGGATTCAGACGCATGCCCACCATAGTCCTTCAGGAGCATGCCACACATGATCCCACGCCCCAGGTTTTTTATTTAATCTTTGTTGTTCCTTTTTGTTTTTTCTTTTCTTTTTCTTTCTCTTTTTTATGTTTGTTTTTTTAATAAGTTAATTTAATTAATTAGTTTTAATATGACATTTAACTAATTAATTAGGATTAACCTTTTAGATTAATTAGGTTTGATTTAACCTTTTTGAAATTTAATTTTTAGCTTAGTTTTAATTAAAATATAATTAGAGTTAGTTTAATTAATTAATTTTAGAACTAGGTTATATTAATTTTAGGTTAATAATTAAATTAGATTTAACCAATTTAAATTAGGATTTAGATTTTAGGTTTTTTTAATTTTAATCAATTAATTTTAGGTTTAGCCTTCTTAATCAGAAATAACTGAGGAAAACCTTTATGTAAATTGTCCCCATTAACTGTAGGCTAATATCAACAATGTAAGAGTTGTCTATTAACTGTAGGTTTATTTTACCCATTAAGGTTTTTTTAGCCATTAACCTTTAAGGCTTAGGTTTGCCTTTTGTAATTAAACATTAAATTTCTTCAAACGCGCATTCTCTTCTCATCCCGTACTTCATTGATTGTCGAATGCTCGCTATTTAATTTTTCCCTCTTATTGTTTATATTTATTTGATTTTGCCTTTATTTAAAATTCTGCCTTCATTTTAATCTTGCATTTTTATTTTACTCATTTGTTTATTTACTTATTTATTTAAGTTTCTGTCTTTATTTAATTATTTAATTTCTTCCCTTTAAAATTCTAGAAGGTGTATAAGTCGCTTATTCAGTTTTTTGATGTAATAGTAATTAGGACCTTTTAATTTCCCGCACTTTAATTTCCGCATTTATTTTCCGCACGCTATAACTATTTTATTTGTTTGCTATTTGCGTGGTTAGTAAAATAGGGAGTGTGAGATAAATTAATCGAATATAGCTAACATTAAATTCAAAGATAAATATCTGAATACTATCACGTGATTGGTGCACACACACACCTTTAGGGTAACTCCTCTTACTGTTGCCTGTTGCCTCTAATTATGCTAAATAGTCAAGTCCCTTCGAGCGTAGGGACTCCTTAGCCTGTTGCCTTCGATAAAATCATCATAGTCACTCGATATAAAGATCATAGTCCCTTCTAGTTGCCTACGATAAATACGATCTCGTCCCTCGATGTTGCCTCGATATATGATGATCGTCCCTTCGAATGCTAAGGAGTCTTTACATGTTGCCTAAATGACTATTATATCCTTCCCTTAGACTACCTACCCCATTTATGGTAGGGACAGTCTTATGGCGAACGATACTTCTTCGATGACCCGCACATCCAATTGAAAGACTTCCTGTCCTCTCATGGTATGGATAGACCCTTTCGCCCGAGAGACTTAAAGAACAAGAAAGACAATCTTAGGGTAGGTGTTCTTAAATGCTTGCTCACACATTTAAAACTTTCAAATTACTTTTCACACTTCCTTTTCAAATCAATTCAAAAAGGCTTTGCTTATTTACAAGCTAAAGTCCTTATTCAAATCTTTTTACTATTCACACACGACACTCTTTCAAACAATTCAAAACAAACAAGTGAGCTAAGAAATTAAGAGCCCATGGATAACCATGGATACAAAGGGTGCCTCACACCTTCCCTTTGTATAACCTACCCCCCGAACTCAAAATCTTTCAAAGGTCTTTCCTGTTCTTTTAGCCTTTCCAATTGGATAAAATAAAAGTTGGTGGCGACTCTTGCTATCCGCAACATTTCAATAAAGTCAGTTCACCGTATTACACATATATTACACTTTGAAACTAGATAAATACATGAAAATAATTGTCGCTGGCTAAATCTATTGGTGGTTCTAATTTTGACTTTTCCGCATTAGAGATTTTATCGATATTCTTCAATCTTTCGAATTCATACATCCTATCAACAAATACATCCGCCCATGTATCGACAAGTTCGGTATGATGAAGATTCCATTTCGGTGACGTAGGTGGTATAGGACATCCCGGTTTCAAGTAAACTTGTACAAAATGACGCGATTTGGCGAGCCATCCAACACATATAATACGATCAATTGGATTTGTAGGAGGTGCGTAGTAGAAAAAAGGTTTCCAAAAAACCATAACGCTTCAACTCAATGCATACCATGTCATATGCGCATGAAATAAGATGTCCTATTTCCGGAAATCTCATCCAATGCGAAACCGGTGCGTAGGCGCCCCCCCAAGGAACAAGAGCTTCGTTGACCGGTTGAAATTTGGTTCCGTCTCCAAATACTCGTGTGTACGAGTCTTTATGGTTCACCAACTCTTCGATAAGAACATGACGGACAAGCTCATCGGCACCCTCTCCCTTACCAAGCAAAGCCGATACAGCCCGAAATCCACAATTACCGTCCCCCACCACATTGACGATCTGGTCGATGTATTTATGCATAAAAACCGGCATCTCGCTAATGAATGGAATTTTTGGAGCAATTTGTACCTCTTCAGTTGATGGAGAAATATGTGTTGGAATCGGAACTTTTGTAACAATAGGTGTCAGAATCGGAGTCGATACTTGCGGAACTTGCAGTGAAATAGGTGTTGGAGGTTGTTTGCTTAGGCGAGCTCCCTTGTTTGAACTCTTTTGAGATTTTTGCGATTTTAGAGTAGGTGAGTCGGGAAAGAGTTTGTCGACGTGCTCACAATATGAAGGAGACCGTGTTGTCGAGTTGTTATTTGGGGTAGACTTCACTTTCTTCGGAGCACCTTTTGTCTTAACGGGCTGAGACGGCGGTTTCATGTCGGTTGTTTCGGGAAATCCAATCCTCCGCAATTATTCTTTGATGTATAATTTCATGTTGTCATCGGCCTTCGAAAACCTCTCTTGTATTGCCTCCAATTCGGAAATGATAGAGATATTCGAACAATATTGTTACAAACGGGTTTCTTCTTTCCATACCATTATCCGATATTCCTATCACCACACCAAAACCAAGATTAGTTGTGTTCCTACGAATTCATGTTAGCATGCTTTCACGATCATCAAAGTCTTGCTTGCTACGAAAGTCACCTCTAACATCTACCACATTTGCGACTACCCCATCGATACTCGTAGCTACATCGACTAAAGTAGCTAATTCTCTTGAAATATTATCGGGGTGCACCATACCTATTTTGACAAAATCACACAAAATTACAAAATGCTAGAAAAAAAACTATTGGGACTATTCCGTAGATGCATCTACGGAAGTGTTCATCTTCAACACGTTCCGTAGATGGATATACGGAAGCAACGTAACTTTTTTGCAGAAAAATTCATTGACAATGTGAAGAATGTAGTGGTTGAAAGTGATTATTTACCTGGAATTCAGACTCTTGCTCCTTTTGATTAGTTGCACCAAAAAGTTTGAGTGTTAGAGTGAAATAAGGTATTGATGATGTAGGGTTTTTAGGGTGTGGAGTATGATGAGTTTGGATAAATGAAACAATGGGGAGTGATGATGCTGGTTCAAATTATATCAGACTCTTCCGTAGATGCATCTACGGAACAATGTGGCGCTAAGTTGTTCCGTAAATGCATCTACGGAAGCTTCCCTTAAGATATTTTAATGTGTATTTTTATCTCATATACACTAGTTTATTAACTTTCCGTAGATGTATCTATGGAAAGAATCAAATTTTTTTCAAAATATAGGGTGCTTCCGGATGTGGATCTACGAAAGCTGGGGACAAAATTAGAATTTTGGGTGGTGTGTAAGATAATCATGAGGTGGGTTGAGAAACTTTCTAAATTATTTCCAGCCGTTTGAATTTCTCGTTCGATATAAATATTTGAAAATTGGGATACTGTTAAAAGGAGTTTATGCAAACAAATTGTAACATGTTTATAAATTATATTGTTTTTAATTTCTTTTTATGTAAACTCTTCAAAATGATTTATAAAATTATATTTTAAATTCTATGAAAATGAAATTGATTTATTTCGTTTTTGATTATAAAAATAATTTATATATAGATGTTTATACAATGAATATGCTACAAATCTAATACATAAGCACAAATATGGTATTTGATACGGATACGGATATTCTTATGAGATACAATTTAAAAAAATCAAGATTCAAATATGTTCATAGAAAATAAGAATTTTTTTAAAATATATATGAAGAAGTAAATATCATAATTAAAAACATGTTATGTTAATTTATCATAATAAATTAACTAAAATATATAAATATATTATATTAATATATTTAGAGAGATTTAGAGTGTATATTAAATAAGTCGATTCATTGTTAAGCCAATTTATTTGATAGCTTTTCAAAAATATTTGTAACTTATTCTCATTTGTATAATTGAATTAATTAATTAATATTTTAATTATCTTCCATAAAATTAAATATGAGTATTATCTATTAAATAATAATTAAAACTATAATATAAATCTTTAAATTATATAAAAGAGTTTAATAAATATGTATTGTTACTGAGAAAGCTTGCAGATGAAGGAAATCAAAAGATAAAGAAACATCAAATCTATTTGGAGGACGGCGGGTCGCGCAACATTATTGTAAATAGTAAATAGTTATGTTAAAGTAATGATTAAAAAAGTATAGATAAAAAATATACTATTAAAAATAATAAATAAAAGGCTTAATTACAAATTTAGTCCCCTATTATCATTTTTTGGGTTTTAGTCCCCCTATTTTAAAATCCGGAATTTTAGTCCCTATATTTTAGTTTATTGAGGGTTTTGGTCCCCTTGCAAATTCGAAGACAATTTTAAATGAAATGACGCTCACATTGATGATGCGTCAGTGTCAATTCAACAGTGAAATGTTCATAAAGATTAATTTTATTTAAAGTTCATGTCGAACATGTCATCAATGTGAGTTTCATTTCATTAAAAATTGCCATCGAATTTGTAAGGGGACCAAAATCCTTAAAAAACTAAAATAAATGGACTAAAATTCCGGATTTTAAAATAGGAGGACCTAAACCCAAAAACAATGATAATAGGGGGACCAAAATTGCAATTAAACCTAAATAAAAATATGTCAATTTAATTCTTGTTCTCTATTTTTCTTCTTTTAATTCTTGTTGTCTATTTTTCTTCTTTTAATTCAATTTAATTTTAATAAAAATAGATAAATAAACTCATTCATTTTTTAATTATTTTTTACTCACTATAATTATCAAAATTATTTATAATTAGATAAAAGAAATTGGATACAATTTATTGCACTATCTTTTAATCTCCTTATTTTAAAAATTTATGTAGTTATTTTAAAAACGTTCATATCCACATATCAATATATTTTCTTTCTTTTTTTACTTTCTATCTATTTTAAAATTATGTTATTTACTAAAAAAATGACTAAAAAATGTATTAATAGTAAAAATAAAAATATTTTAAATATTGTCTTAAAAATATGTTAATAGTAAAAATATTTTAAATTATATATTATTGATCCTATAAAATTTATATATTGAGTTATTATGTAAAATATTTTCAAACTTGTAAAATATCAATTTTACATTAACAATGATTTAATTAACATAAAAATTTAGACACAATAATTTGCAATGATCACAAAAAACAGGATAATATGTTAATAGTAAAAATAAAAATATTTTAAATGTTGTATTAAAAATATGTTAATAGTAAAAATATTTTAAATTATATATTATTGATCCTATAAAATTTATATATTGAGTTATTATGTAAAATATTTTCAAACTTGTAAAATATCAATTTTACATTAACAATGATTTAATTAACATAATATTTTATAGATGTTTCAAATACACATAAAAATGAGTAATTGAAATTAATTGAGTTCATAACTCACATTGTTATTTAACCAAAAATAAAGGTTATTATGGTTATATTTTGAGTATAAAGGTTAACATATTATTATTCTATGAGTAATATTTTAAAATTATTTTTGAAATATTATTCCTATTATATTATAGGATCGTTATAATTTTAGTGGTTTCAATAATTACTATTTTAATTTTTATTATTATCAAAATTTTGTTTATATCTTCGACTTATCTACTACTAACTTTTTTCTCAAATATTACAATTAAATAAATATTAATACTTAAAAAAATAAAAGAGTTAGATAAATAAATTTTAATTTTGTTTTTTTGTAATGATTTTTAAGATACAATCCTCATTCTAACAATACATTAAACTAATTATCAAATTTTGTATTCTATTATAGTTTAATATCTTTTAATATTAATTTAATTTAATTTATTACCACTTTATTAAAAAGAAATATGATAATAATGGTAATAATTATAATAATTCAAAGGTATTAAATAATTTTTTATCTAGCAATTTCTAATCTTTTTCTAAATAAATATCATATTTAAATATTATGGTGAATGAGATGGAAATAATTTGAATCACTCACAGTTGCATATATTAAATCACATAACTGTTACAATTACAAAATGAAGCCAAGGGCAAAGCTTGCATTAAAAAAATAATAATTGATTGAATGGGTAATGAAAAAAATGTGAAAAAAATGATACTATGACTCCTACCATCATCTAAAACAAACAATTAAGAATAGCACCAAACAATAAATGAAGAATTGCACCAAACAATAAATGAGATCAATGTGATCTATCAACACCCAATTCAATTACACATGAAACTCAATGTATCTGAAAAACTGGAAAAGTAACACAGTAATTACAATATTTCTCAACACACATCTCCTATTCATTGTAATTACAAAGCAAAGTATTTTAATTCTCCTATTCAAATCATTCTAAACACACATCTTTCCTATGATATACTGCTGGATATGTCCTGCATAATTCATTATAAAGCTGAAGAAAAGTAAATGCTTACAATATGCTCAGGTTATATCTTGCATGAGAATTATGGGCAGAGTCAAGAAATATGCATCATATAGTTTTCTTGATATGTTCACATCTATATAGAATCCCTTAAAATATAGACCATCATAAAATTCTTATAAAAAAATGAAGTTTGTTACAAATTATTAGGTCTTAGTAACCACAATGCAATTGAAAATGATAACAGTGCAAAATTATCAATAATTGTCTTCTCAAAAAAACTATGCTTCTTGTAGATGGTATTTGGAAGAATTTGTGCAACATCAATACCTCAAAATATTTCTTCAAATCATCTTCTCCAAGAGAATCAGCGATCTCAAGCAATTGTATGGCATTACGTGGCTCAAGCGGGCACTTTGTACACATCTAAACTGTTACAAATAATGATTTCGAATCAATCACCTTGTAATTATATGAACTTACTACAACAAAAGTTATATTAAATGTTAAAAGAATCACATTTTTCTGCTTGTACGTGTCGCAAACAGGTTTCAAGGATGTTGCCTTTATTAACAAAGACAAATCATGTAGAACAGCAACACATTCTTCCAAATTATCAGATCCAACACATTTTTCCAATTCCATTCAGAAGAGACACAAAGGAACTTGATGGTTTCTGCATTTCAGGTGTTGTCTATAAATAACAAAAAGTGCAACCAAAAAGTATCCACTTACGTCAAAACAATGGATTGTGATTTAAACAACATAAAACCCTTACCCCAACTAGAAACAACAAAGTTTGTAAAGTGAAAGTAATGAATCTAAACACTATAAAATAACCTATGTAACTTCCACAAATATGAAATATGAGCATTTATTATCATCAACAATCAACCCCACAAATAAAACCATACCTCGAGTTAGATTCTTCCGTCTTGGACTAAAAACCCTGAAAAACCAATAATCAGTAAAAGAAGAGGAAGAAGAGGAAGATTCAATAATCAGTAAACACCACAACTACAAAAACCAATAAAAATCACATCTTTGTATGTAACTAACAATAAAATATAAAAGGGTTTTAAAAAATCAAATCTGAACAAAAGGGTTTATACTGAAAGGGAAAGATTAAAAAGGATATTGGAATGAAGATGAAAAATGTGAGAGGAGCAATGAAGAGGAATGAAAATTGCCAAAATAGAAACAAATATGTGACAAATATTTACAATGGTTACGTATTTATACACTAAATTAGGTTGAAATTCAAAAAAATCATAAACACCAACTGAAAGGTTTGTTTACCTGGGAAGAAGATCCAAATCATGAGAAAAATTTGAATTGGAAGGAAAATCGATGAAGAAGACGGCTGCTCCATGAATGATGAATTGGAACTCGGGAATATTAATTGCTACGTGTGATGTTGATTTGAAGAATGGGATGAGATTTGAATGGGTATCTTTTCCATTTTGTTTGACATAACATCCAATGATGTAGAACAAGACAATAACATAGTCATGATGAAATACTTTTCGTTGTCGCCCACCAAATGTTTGTTAAAATTCCTCAATTAGAATTCTTTTGTATTGAGTAGGGAGAAGAACTTGTCTTCACCGTGAATAGTATTACCTCTTATTTATCATCTTGCTTTCTCTCAGACAATGAAAGATGCTCTTTATAAAGTGGTTGTTGTTCTAGGATCAGTAGGTGCTTGGGTTTGATTGTTACATCTTCCTTCGTGTACTTTACAAGTGGTTAAGCCTCAGAGTAGACGGGGTCGCAGGTTTGAAATTTAGAAGTCCTTGCAACAACATCATATTTTGGAATGTTTGGCTACTTGGACAGACACAGATGATTTTGTCAAGTTAGTTGATTGGGTGTTAGGCATATTTGAACAAGATAACTTGGGTCGTGGGGGATTTCATATTGAAGAGAAAGATAAAAGGATGAGTTATAATGTCAAGAAATGTCTCCGCAAGGTTGCAGATGACCATTTCACAGCACCTGTAAACATGTTGGGATCATCTAGAATGGTCGTGTATAATGGACATACAACAAAGGTTGGAGGATAAACACGTGTACATACCACCTCCTTCAATGACAACCACCTTGTTCTTCGAAGCTTCCCTAGTGGCAGATGTTGATATTATCTTCAATTGCATTAAATCATTTTCCAAAGGGACGTCGTGTGGTAGAAATGGTTGTGTGTGTAGCATATAATAGACGCACTGTGTGGAGAAGGTTTTGTTGTGGCACAAGATATTTTATATACAATCACCTCTAGTTGTTAACTTATGGATAGGAGGAATATGTCTCGTGAGTTTGGAGAGTTTGTTGCCTCTGCACCCATGACATCGTTATTAATTCTTGATGGTGGAATACGACCAATTGTTGTGGGTTATATTTTTGAGGCGGTTGATATCCAGGGTTTCTATGAAATGGGTCAGTAAAGATGTGGCAAGTTATCTTAATGACTTTCAGTTTGGGGTTGGGATATTGGGTGGTGCTAAGGCCATTTTTCATAATGTCAACAGGGTGTTAAGAAAGAGACACAAAGATGGTTCTTTGGATATGCTCACGGTAGATTTCTCAAATACTTTCAACATGGTAGCTCGATTAGCCCTATTGCGTAAGGTGAGGGTGAGATGCCCATCTTTTTTTTTGTGTATTGAGTTTCTTTATGACCAAGCAGTAAGGTTGTACCTTGGGAGTGGACATATTATGCCATCCACTGGAGTGCAATAAGGTGACCTGTTATCGCCGCTTCTTTTTGCTCTTGTGTTACACCCACGCACTCATCAGGTTAGAGACAATTGTAAGCTTCTTCTTCATGTCTGGTATTTTGATGATGGGACTATCATATGGGATTCACAAGAAGTGGCTAAAGCCTTTGACATCATTCGGGAGACATATCCAAAATTAGGTCTCAAATTGAATATTGGTAAAACTGAGATCTTTTTGCCTTCATATGATGATAGTAGACTTCATGAGGATTTGTTCCCAAAAGACATTGGGACGCCGATGTTGGGGATGAAGTTGCTTTGAGAGGCAGTTAGTCTAAATGACAACTTTAACAAAGGGTTGTCAATGAAGAGAGCTTCCAAGGCTATTGAGCTAATGCATCTTCTACCATCGTTAAGGGATCCTCAGAGTGAACTTCTTCTACTTCGAACATGCATAGGTATTGCCAAAAAAAATTAGCCTAAGAATGTGTCAACCTAATCACATAGAGGAAGCATCTATTTTGTTTGATAAAGAGTTGCGGAAGGTGGTTCAAGACATCATGGGTTTTGGATGCCCTTTCTTCGGGGACCTTCAATGGAGGGTGACTTCTTTACCCATTAGAGTTGGGGGATTGAGTTTGTATTCGGCAATAGAGACTGTCTCATATGCTTTTGTGGCTTATAGGGCCTAATATTTGGTTTTTAATGATAATATATTGAGAAACAGTGTGCTATATGGTATATACTCGAATTTTGACAGAGCTTTGGACAGTCTTAGTGTTGCGATTCCAAATTTTGACCTTAGCAGTTTTGCTACCAAGGACATTGTCCCTCCTAAAGCACAACATTTTTTGTCGAGTGCACTTTTTAGTAGAATTGTTAAGGACATGGATGAAAGGTTTTCCATGACCACTACGCAGAAAGTCGCTTTTGGTTGTTTGCAAGTTATACATGCTCAAGATTTTCTCCTTGTTATCTCTATTGATGGGTTAGGTCATCATATGTATCCGGTGGAGTATCGTATTATCCTAAGATACCACCTTATAATTCATTTATTTCCTATTGATGAGGTTTGCCCTGTTTCTTGTAAGGCATGTTTGGATACATTTAAGGAACACATGATTCATTATAGGGAGCTTCTAAGCTTCCAATACCGACATGGCCTTATTAGGGATGTCTTGTTTGATATATTTTGATGGGCCGGAGTATCTGTGAAGAAAGAGGCACCTATGAATTTCTTTATTGATCCACATCAGGGACAATCGATACTTAGACCAATAGATATTCTAGTGTATGGTTGGGTATGAGAGAAACATGCTTGTGTGGACTTGACTGGAGATTCTCCACTTGTGGGAGTGAGGAATAGAGGTTTTACTATAGGATAGACATCTCTCAAAGTTGCTTCAAGTAAATTGGTCAAACATGAGAAAGCGTGTTCCGATAATTAACACACATTCATACCATTTGCTTTTGATACTTTTGGTTTTTTAGCACCAGAAACAGTTAATCTTTTATAGAAAGTCCAAAGGCTTATGAACAACAATGTTGTATCTCATATGTCTATGAATGTAGTTTTAAGAGGATTGGTTTTGCCATCTAAAAAGGAGTAACGGCGCAGCTTGTTGCCCGTTTACCTTCTATTTTTGTATAAACTCAATGAAATAATTAATAATAGACAAAATAGAGAGTAAAAAATGCAGAGGATCTTGACCCGAGTACAACTATGACTTTAACCATGCATTTCATAAGATTTTCACTATTTCAAGTTTAGAATACAATCATATACTTTAAAATTTTGAGGTGGTAAAATGGGACCGATCCACCGAACATACCCGTTTTGATCATATTTTTTGTTGGTGGGACAAAATTTTAAACCTACACCCTTTATTATACACTTCCCGCACCATTTTTGCATGCTCTTACATACGTAGGCATTAACAATAAAAAAAATCAAATTTTAGCTTTTACGGATGCAAGACCCGCATGCCCAACCTACCTAATCCTTATTTCTTTTTATATAACAGATCAAAGTTTTAAACATGCACACTCAACTATGTTACACTACCTTGTTTTTTTAGACGAGCCTTTTTTGGGACGAGCCTTAACAGACTCGCACTATATGCCACCCCCTAATTAAAATTAAGAGAAATACTTGCATGGAAATGAACAAAAATCCATATTTGTATGAACAACCCAATAAGGAGAGAGAAAATCTAAATTTATATACAATTTAATTTGATTTTTAATTGAAATTATGGGATAGTTGTGCTAATAAAAGAGGCGCAATTTTATTTCTATTTTTAAATTTATAAAAAAAATTGTAATTGATTGTGTAAGGTGACGTGTTATATTTGTGTCCAAGAATTTTCTTTAAAATTCAATACCTTAATTTTATTTTATTTTTTTAACAGAATTCAATACCTTAATATAACGTGGATATTGCCTTTTTCTTGCATGCTCCTAGCATATTGTATCCAAGCAATCAGAGCATCTATTTCAAATAATTGAACTTCTAACAACATATTGTATCCAAGCAATCAGAGCATCTATTGTATTATTCTTACAATTAGAACTATTGAAGCTCACACATGTAAATATCCACTCAAGTATTTTGCTTAAAAATAAACTTGTTAGTATATGTTTAGATAGACAGTGCATTAGTAAATCAGAACAGCACTGATTTTATTGAAACATGAAAATATAATTTGTCTACAACACAGTGACTCAGCAATCTTGACAAACTCACCACCAATCCAACTTGCACTTAGTTCTTAACTTCTTGCATTATAAAAAGGCTACTATAAAATTACACGATGAGTACAATATTCAATAACTCTCACTAAGTTAAGTCAATATAAATACTTAAGTCTAAATGTGAGTGATATGACAAGTGTTGGTCTTATGCATAGAGGGTATTAATCAGAGATGAGATATAAACACCACTAGGCCAACCTATTCCCAGTGGCCCATTATGATGATTCAGGTAAAGGCAGGTTACACTACGTGTGGGTTTGATCAGGCAATAAGGCTTAGATGTTTAAGGTAAAAGATCAATGCACATAATCCCTCAAGTATGAAGGTCAAAGTAGTGAGACGCTTTAGGGGGAGAAACCAAAATGTACAATAATATTCATCATCATCTCGCCCATGTAATGTTTGCAGTAACCATTTTGGCCAAAATAAAACAAGCAGAAAGAAAATGTAAATTAAGACTACAATAGACAGACTGTAACATAAAGGGTTAAGAGAAAACATGAGAGGATCACGAATCTTTTAAGACAAACAAATTAAACCACTCAACAGGATCACATAAGAACACCACCATTTACACAGAAACATATTAATTGATTCAATTCTAAAACTACCCTACTGTGATCATCATATCACTTAATAAAAAAACCACACCCTAGTTAAAGTAAAAAAAAACAGCACATGAAAGAAAAACAAAACATCTCAATCATTCCTTGGCAGTTTTGTTGATCAAGGACTTGTGAATGTGAGGAATGACACCACCGCCAGCAATTGTCCCTTTAATAAGGGTATCAAGTTCCTCATCTCCCCTAATTGCAAGCTGCAAATGCCTTGGTGTTATCCTCTTCACCTTCAAATCTTTGCTTGCATTTCCAGCAAGTTCAAGAACTTCTGCGGTCAGATACTCCAGAATGGATGCCAAGTAAACAGCAGCAGTTGCACCAACACGTCCATTGGCCTGAACTCTTTGCTTCAGCTGTCTGTGGATCCTCCCCACAGGAAACTACAAAAACAATTTGCAATTCATAAATTAAACAAAAAAATATAAAGGAAAGTTGCAAGAAAGATACTATCACATAATATCTCAAAATATGAGATATAATCTCAAAGGTTACACTTATTATGAATGTAATAAAAAGCACATACACCAAAAACATGACACTGACACTGACACGTACACTAACATGTTGTCATCAGTAAGGCATTAAAACACATGTTTTCAGATGTGTCACTATACAACCTAACAATAAACATCTAAAAACATCAGTCAAAATTGGTTTGATTTTTCATCTTAAATCAAAAGCATGCATCAAATATTGACATAGATCAGAGAAATTCCCCTATCGATGATACAGAAACACCAAAGATTTAAACTTTTTAGTGAAACCCTAACTGGGCATCTTAAAACTGTGATCTTTTCTTTGATTCAAAACCAAACCCTAACTTGGTATCTAAAATCTATAATCTTTTTCTTTGTTTCAAAACAAAACCCTAGAAAAGAATCGAAAGAGAGATTTACCTGGATTCCGGCACGAGATGAGCGGGAAGTAGGTTTCTTCTTGTCTTTATCCTTGTTAGCAGCGGTGGTTTTCGCCGCAACAAGTCCTTTCCCTCCTTTTCCAGCCATGGCTAAATCACCTGCATATTTCAAAAGCGAAAAACAACAAGAAAAATTAACAAAACAAAACCTAGGTCGAACGTAGAGAAAGAAAATTCTGGGAACATGTTTCTAGGTTAGAGGTGAATCATGCGAGAGAAGATCGGAAGAGATACCTGAGAAATCGAGAAAGAGAGAGTGGTGCGATGAAAGAGAGAAGAGAAAGAGAGAGGTTGAGGAATTTGAATGAAATGTAATGAAATATCGTTTTCAAGACATTAAATTGAATTAAAATTTGGAAGATACGTTTTTTGTATTTTGAAATTTTGGCAATTCAGCGAAATATTAGGCGCGTTAGTTTGCGTGGGAAAATAATTTTCAATGCTAATTTCAAATTTTTGTTTTCCCGCTCTGGACTAATTGACCGTTAGGTTTTTATGGGCCGATTGGGAGGTAACGGTTTTGATGAGTATACCCCCGAATTTAAGAGGTCTATCTTTTTTTTTAGTTATGTTTATTATTGTAAATAGATTTATTTGCTGTCAATAAATTTTTGTTTATATATCATAAATAATTATTTACTGTGAATTGTTATTTTATTTTTTTTAGTCAATGAACTGTTATTTTTAATTTTGTGTAATATTTATGTTATTATATTTGAATTGGCAGAGTTTATATGCCAAATAAAAAACAAGATGTCAACAAAGTTGTTGAGTATATATCTTGAGTCATTTAGTTTTGGGTTTAATTTTAGAGATTATTATGAGATTTGGTTCAGGTTTGTCAAGTCTTAGATTCTAATTGGTTTGAAAGAAATATTTGATTGGCAAATTGTATAAACAACTTGTGTAAGATGTCATTAACATGTTGTGTGACATCCTACCGCGCGTGCTACATGGATTGTGTTCTGAATCTCTTCATATTTTATTATAGATTTGTTTCGGTTTTAATTCTTCTAGAAGTCTATCAAGATTGTGTTCAGAATAATAATTATAAATCAAATCAGTTTGGACAAAGATTTTATTAAATCATAATCCATATTTTTTGAAGATGATTAAATTGGATATTATTTAATTAAAAGATTTAGATTTGATTTAGTCAAATAAATTTGAAACGAAGAAAAGATTTTATTAGATTTGGTTCAGTTTTATTTTATCCAAGATTGTGTTGAAATTGATCTACAAAGATATTGATTGGAGATTTAATTAAACAAATAAGTCATTAAGAGAGTTTTTCGTTATATACAACGATATATAATAGTTTTTCTTTCTAAACAAGTGTAGTATAGTCTCCTCACACCTTGTGAGAGATTTCACTATGTTAGCAGTGTTACAACCAATTCACATAGATTCTCTTAACCCTCTAACACAATTAAGAATACAACACACAAGAAAAAAAATCCTACTTTTTCTTATGAACTTCTTGTTACCAATAACTTGGAACAAGTTACAACGACTTGATAATATTTCAAAGATTTTGACTTGAAGAATGTAAGAGTATTTAGAATTTTGCACAAAATTCTAACAAAGGTTTTCTTCTATTCTAAATATGATAAATCAAATATTCACTCTAAGTGCCCAAGAACTATGATATGATAAAATATGAAAATATATACAGAAAGTTCTTGATGAAAAGTTGTAAAATTTTGAATTGTATAGAAAGAATAATTTTGGAAGAGGTAATTTGAAATGATAAAAAATCTACATTTTATAGTTGTAAGAAACCCCTTGGAAATCATAACAATGATTCAGAAAAATAACTTGAATAATTTATGCATTGATTTGGAACAGATGCATTGAAGAAATGCCATGAAACAACATTCACGTTCAAGAAAAATCAATTATTTTCCATTAACAATCTATTGTAAAAGCCATTTAATTGATTGAACCTTAAAAACTTTGTTTATTTCAATAAATTGAAGAGACCATTCAATCAATTGAAGCTTGAAACACTCGCTTGTAATCAGTCCATTGAAGAGACCACTCAATCAATTGAGACTTGAAATACTTGATTGTAACCAATTGATTGACAAACCCATTCATCCATTAAAGCTCACGTTCAATCCATTGAAGCTTAAAAAAGTCTTTGAAAATTTTCTAAGTGTAAAATGATTTGAATACCTTATGCAAAATGCAAAAAATTATTTTAGAGAATGGTTTGAGATGAAAAGAATCTTAAGCACTTAGTCTAAGGATAAATGATTAATATATTTGTACCTTGAAACAAGTGATATTGATTAAATCATCCATTGAAATTTTGAGATTTCTTAAACTTGTCTTGAACAAAAAAACATCTCGATCTTCTTAGCACTCATTTGTCTTCTTGAAAACATTTAACCAGATGGAAGCTTGTCTTCACATATATAAAGGTGTTCAAAGACATATAATTTATGAATTTGAACGAGGGCGGCCTTTGGCCTTCCTTAATGGGTCACGCTTTCTTTCGTTTGTTTGTACATGCCTTCTCTTTTTTGCCATTATTGTCTTTGCTTGCCTCCAACGTTTTTTCATTGAGGATGTACTTTTATAGCCTCCCAGACAAATAATTGAAGTCCTTAGGCTCTTTAATCCCCAAGTTTTTAGTGAATTTCATCCCTTTTTGAAGTACCTGACTTAGTGAATACCTTTTAATCTTGCCGCCTATATTCTTTACCATGACAACTTCTTTTTTAAATCTTTCTCAATAGTGAGTCCTTTTTCTTCATAATTCCCCCAGGCTTTCCACCTTTGATTGCATCTTGGACGTAGTGAACATTTGTATAATTCACACTATGAGTTGAAAGATTTGGTTTTAAACCCTTAAACCACATAATCTTCCCCTCCTTCAATGTGAAGAAGAACATGTTTACACATAATAATACCTTTTTTCCTTTTAGAAAGTGAGGATAATATCCACGATTTCAATATGGATGTTGGTCGGGGTTCCGTTGTTTCGTCGTGCTTTCAGAGATCTTAATGGATGGGTTAAATGTTGATCCGTAAAATGAAAGAATTTCTTATCGGGGTATCATCTTTGCTCAAAGACCTCTATAAGAAATATGATTGATGTTCCTAATGTGAGGTGGAACAATCATTTGAGGAACGCCCCAAATTCTTTGTAGAGGTGAAGTTCAAGAATTTGTGCTTTCTACTTTGGTGTCAATAGTGCTAGTGAGATCTTAAAGGTGAACATATATCATACAATTGGAACTATGTTTGCATGGAGCATGTTTGGCACTCCTATATATGGGGAAAGCCAAACTTTTTGGACTATGTTCATCGATATTCATACAAGAGGAAAGTATTTTCCCTGTCTAGTAGTTTTACACCCTATTCTGCATTTCGGGGACTCATAGGCTCTTCACGGGGTGGTTCCTGGTCATGTCGACCCTTATCAAACATTTTTTGTGTTGCTGGATGACCTTCAACTTCCTCTAGATGGTGAGTAGGAGATCCTTGAGTAATTTTTTGGTTTCTTGGCCCGCTATCAGAATCTCGAGAACCTATACGCAAAGGGAAGAAATCTTAGTTGTTGAGGTGGAACAAAGTTCCCAAAGTTGAAGACGAAGTGCTTGATATATCGATGAGTTCCTAAGTCACGCTTAAGATCACGCTAGAAACATTGGGGCAAAGCTAGAAGTTTCTTGTAGTTGTGGTTGTCACTCGTTTGTTCATGTGATTCAACATTAGATATATGATGGATAAAAATGTGGAAATGTCGAAGGACGATTACCACGTACGACGCCGTATGATATTGTATGACCTATTTCATTGTTGCTAGTGATAGTGAATTTAGAAACAAACTTTGGTACAATGGACCTTACAACGTGTTTGATGGTGATTGTTGTAGCAACCTGCCCTAAAAATTAAGCTTTAGAGTCGCCACCTATTCTGAAGGGCGAATAGGAAACCCTACGCAGTTATGAGATTCAGGGTAAGTTATTATAATCAGGTCGAGGGAAGGTGTTAGGCACCCTCAACCTTTTCCTATTGGCTTTGAATCTAAGGGTCAAGTTTTATGGCTAAAAGTTAAGGTTTAATAGCTAAGGAATTGAATAGGGGAAAATTGAGATTTTAGGGAGGGGGACTCGCCTTGGTTATCCAAGTGCCTACGTATCTCCTTATGGAGAATCAGAGTCAACGTAGTTCGGGCACAAGGTTGTACGCCTTAGAATTTGAATTGATTGTTTGAAGGCTTTTTAACTGGCCTGTCGTAGTTTTAGAAGTTGTGTTTTGAAAGGCATTTTGAATTGCCTGATTGAAAAGGATGAATATCCGTAGTATCGTGGTTTAGTGTGTTTTTGAATGTTTGGGCGTACAACCCTGATTTAATATGTTACCGTTAGTTGCGATGATCAATAGGTTTGATCATTATAGTTAACGAACTAATGGGCATTGATGGTTACTCTGATCGATAGATTCGATCGTCGCGGCCAGCAAATTGAATGTATTTTAGATTTGATATATTTTTTTCATCTCTTGTCTAATGCGACTAATAGATTTAGTCGGGTCGAGAAGAGAATTAATTGATGGTTAATGTTTTGCCCAAATGGCAAATGGGATTGGGCGAACCCTAACGTGTTAATGAACCTTTCTAGGGCTTTTTGTGATTTTTTTTAATATTAATCTAATCAAATAAATTAGATCGATATAATCGAAATAATCGGGAAAAAATCCTAAACCCTAGTCTAATCCTAATTTTATTATTTAACCCTAAATATCAATATTAAATTATATGCACATTAATATATATATATAATTAAACAATTGTATAAAAAATAAATAATATATATAAAAAAATACAAAGAAACCTGGGCAGGATCCTGTGTGGTGCTCTCTTGAAGGTGCGTGGTGCGCAGCAGCGTGAGGGAGCGAGCGCTAGATCTGACTGGGCACGCATCTGATGGTGCTGAGCGAGGGTGCATGATGATTCTCCATGGAGCAGGCGCACTGGATTAGTTATTAGCTGAATTCCAAAAATTAATTGGTCTTCTTTTGGACTCGAACAGAAGCGCTGGAGGTCAAGAGAGATTGGCTTTACCATGTGTGTTGCGTGTTTGTTCTGTCTGAATAACGGGGCACGCATTATATAACAACAAATGCGTCTCAAAAAATTTGAAAACGAATAAACCTGCGCGCTCAGCCTCATCTCCAACCCGTGAATCTTTTCTGGAAAAAAATACAGACATATACCCACGGATTTCCTCTGTTGCTAAAACCCTGCAATCATCAATCTCCTTATACGGATCAAATAAATTCCAAACAAGAACATGAACCAACTAGAAATTGGCCGCTGAGTCTAATGGTAACCTCTATTGATCCTAATTTTGCCTCTACCCGAAACCCCCAAATTGAGACCTCCGCGACCTAACAATGGCGGATCCTAAGTTATGCAGCGATACTCAAATTAAATGGTACAGAAAGTTCAAAGACATCATCATGAACGCAAATACGCAATCGATTTTTATTTCTACTGTGTATGCGACGGAAATCAAGTTCGGAAAAAAGTTCGTTTAAACCATGACACCAAGGTCGCGATTTCGGAGGAGTTATCGAGTAGCAATGGTCTGAAACGTCTCAGAAGAGGTCGAAGGATGAGTCTTGATGTATGGAATGGTCAGAATCGTAATGAAACTCGGTTTTCACCTCCACCTTCCTTCACGGTTTTCTTTCGCCTCTCTCCAGGGTCTTCTTGCCGCAAAAACCCCCTTTCCGCCTGGGATTCCATTCTGTATTTATAATACTATCAATTAGGTCTCCCTATTTGATCAAAAATCTGGTTTTCCAATGCCAAGATCTTTGATTCGGAACAATCCAATCTTCCTATATTTTTTCGGTCCTCAATCTTTTTCTTCTCAGTACCTCATGCTTGGCTCCTTTGTTTCCAAGATTGGCTCTTTTGGGCCTCTAAGTGATTCAGGCAAGGCCCATGTACTAATCTTGTATTTTGTACATTTTTATTTATTTTAACTGAGTAAAAAAAAACAAATAATTATAGTGATAATTGCAACTAATAATAAGTCTAATAATAATAATAATAACATTAAAATACTAATATAACATTTTTTTTTTGATAAATACCAATAATTAAAATTAATGACAATGATAATTCTATTAAAATTAATTAATAACTTTAATCAATAAATATTACCCTAAATAATAATACTAATTCTAATAAGACCCTAAAAATAATCCTAATATGTATAATTACTAAAGCCTAATTATAATTCTATTAATACTAACATTAATAATAAAAATTAATAATTCTAAATACTAATAGTTATTCATGATAAAGGAATAATAATAATCGAAACAAATGTTAGTAAAACCCAGAATACCCTCACAATGGTAAAACCTTTGTGATAATTAGGCCTAGCGTTTGGGTCCTAAACATCTGTTAACTACGCCCTTGTTTTAACTCAACCTGACTTATAAGAGAGCGGGTTTGACAATAGAAATGTCAAACCCCATGACTCTTAATTTTGAATCTTGATGGATTAACAAACGTAGATTTGATCGGGCAAATTTTGAGGTATGACAATTGTCTATATGCAAACCCTTTGACAATCAAGTAAGTGACTAGCGTAAGTTCGCGGCTTAGGTATATAATAGTGTGTAGCTGAGACTGATTAGTAGTTTGTCTTTGATAGTGAAGTTTTAGGATTAAAAGGACTTGAAAACTTCTACTAGCCACAACTTATTTTGGGGGATATATGTCAGAATATCTTATAGAGTATAAAAACCTTCTTAGGATGATGTTAATCAAATTTTTCATATGATCTGCCGGTTCTTGGGTGCTTGATCAATCTTAATCTAGTAAGATGATAGGATTTGACCACTCTATGGTCTTAAGACTCTAAGTTGTTCTTTAGGTATGGATGTCATCAACTAACTTAGAGGGACGTTGGATAGATCTGACAATCTGGATAGATGGATGGCGGATGGGTTATCTAATGCCATATACATGTTGCTATGATGATGAATGGATTAGGCCTTGACCCAAACTCAAACAATTTTGATGACCCCTAAATTTGTAGTTTGGGTTTGAAGTGGAAGTCTACTAGTTTTATTTAATTGGCACATTATAGTTTGCATGCTCTGGTGTTCTTTTATACAACATGTGTATTTATCTAAGAAGCACAGACACCCCGAATTCAACCCCGACACTGACACATCGATACTGGTAATAATTTTAAAAAATGAATAAATTAAAAGTAATCAGAAGTGTTGGTGCAAGTGTCTAATACTGATACAGATAGAAACACTCTTTTTTTAAGAAATATCAGTGCTACATATGTATTTATCAATTTATTTGAAAGACATACTTTTTAGAAAGTAATCAAGACTATTGGATTTATTGATTTCACAATATGCTGTTGCCTGTTTGATTATAGTAATAAAGTCTACAAAGTCCTCTTTGAAAAGAAAAAAAAACATATATTGCCTATTGTTATTCTCTAATGGACCGTTGTTGTTATAGGATATTGGGCTTGTTAGAATTTGATTCGCACTGTAGTTTAACTGTGGTCATGATCAAAGAAAGCATAAGATCATTAAACATGAGACATTTGGCATAGCAAGAGATTGACTGTACAGTAAACATGGATGTCCTTGATAGATTATTACTTCAGTAAGTTTGTTGTAGTCCTCTGAACCAGCAAAGGATAAGATTATCTAATAGTAGTAATAAACGCGTTGAGAATGAGTGCTGTTTCTAAAGATTTCGTTGTCTGCCACAATGCAAAACCAGCTATAATCAGTTGTAGAATATGCCAACTTCAAAATGACCAGAGGCTGCACTACACAAACAGCACCGCATATATTTCCAAAAGGGTCTCAACTCAATGCAATCTTACCGACTTTTTTCGTTAGTCTTTTGCGTAAAGTAATAAATGTGGATGCTATTTCCACTACTTTTTGCTTTACCATTTTAACTATTCAGCTTACAAAAACAAGGGACGAACCAGAATATTAGAGTCGGTATTTTATAAGTGCAATCAAGTCTTTAGCATAGGGTCATTCATTGGGTTTCATGCTACCGGGTTTATGGCTTGTCCTTAGGTGTGAGCGATATCTTTTACATGCATAATATTGCCATAAAATGATACGTGTGGCATACTATTTTGTATGAATTCTTCTGGTAACTTCCTTTCCACATGTTCATGCCCAAATTGAATCAAGTTGAAGATTAGTCTAGTAGTATTTATCAAATTCAATACTAAAGAGTAAAAAATATCAGTTGTATAAAAATTAACTAAATTTGGGGAAGTCCTAGCATTGTATTGATTGGTTGGCTTTGAGTAATAATGTTGTTTCTCGGTTTTAGAAAAAAAATGCCACAGAGGAAATTATCGTCTGAGTCGCAGATCGGTACGTTTTCTTTAAGACGTTTCGCGGTACTGTCAGATTTATGCAAAGCAGCTCTTAAATACCCACGACGCCTCCAGGATAAAACAGCTCGTTTCAATACGATTCACACTTGCACGTGTGATGAATCGTTCTAAATGACACACCTTCTTATGGTTAAAAACCAGTCTTAGTATCTGGAATAAATCCAGTCGAAAAAGAAAAGAATAATTGTAAGATGAAGCGGAGTAAGAGAGAGAGGAGAGAATTCGGAATTGAATTCTGGAGTACCGAACAAATGAATGAGGGAAATGTATTTATAGGCAAAAGGATCCAACCGAGTGGACCAAATCGTGGGCAAAAATATAGTGGGAGAGTTGAACCGGCCCAGTCAAGGTAGCCGTTATTTACTTGGTCAGCAAGCTTGGAGGACAAGTAAACCTAGTCAAAATCTAGGTTAAGACTTGGTCTTATGACACGTCACCAATTCGTATTAATTAATATTAAATATTAATTAATTTCCTATTTAATAGTATTTAATTTTTACCGAATTAATTAATTATCCAATGATAATTAATTTCCATTAATTCGGGTTCCAAAAAATTAATTCATGTAGACCGAACCAAATCGAGCCGAGCTGAGCCGGCCGGACAGACGGCGCCGGCGGCGCGCGCGTGTGTGTTTGTCTTCTTGGCACATTGGTGTGTCCTCACTCCTTTACAAAATTGTAGGTGCCCTTGGGCCCAACAACAATTGTCCAAGTTGGAATATAAATAAACTACTAATATTTGTGTTCCCTCCAATGTGGGACTTATAAATGAATCTTTTCAAATTCATCTCCATATTAGCTATTACTTGCGTTCATTTATTGCTCATTTAATGTCAATAAATCTTTCCAACTCTTCCTCCAAGTTATCATCATTCCAAGTATTCCAACAATCCCCCACTTGAATTTAAAAGGTGATTTTAGAAGTACGTTAAACGTTTCTAAGATTGTGCATAAGCAAAGGTGTCTACGACTTGAACCTTTGTGTAGCAAGTAAGATTCCGATTCAACAAGAGTGACACTATTGTCTTGAACTCTATCTCAGACATCAGACTCGCACACAACCTTTTCTTAAGGTGTATTCTTAATAGCCCGTGCTTTTAATGGCCCTGCACGTGTATCCCGGTTTAGTGAAGGCTCTAGGAATTCTGCCTCGAAATTCCATAGGAACCGACCTCAGTTCCACAGTCACATAGGTGAGTCTATCAAGAGTACTCCTGTAGCCTAGGTACCCCCTCATAAAGAGTATAGATCTCATTAAGAGTTTCTATTATCTCATCCTATTATCACTTCAGGATTCATGCTTCTTTTATTTAGTTTAGCATGATCGTCTCATATCACTCACAACTTGTTATTACCCATTGAACCTATTTCTTGGGATCTCCAGTCATTTAGGTCGGGTTACCATCATGAGCGACTCACATTACTATAGGCATTAGTCCCATCTTATATGATGTATTATAGACTTTCTCTCTAGCTAATCCTTTCGTCAAAGGATCTGCTAAATTTTCATCAGTGCGTACATGATCCACTCTCACAGCTCCTTTAGAGATACAGTCTCTAATAGTGTTGTGCTTTCTTCTAATTTGACGTCTTTTACCATTATAATAACGGTTCTCTATTTTTGCAATAGCCGCGGTACTATCGCAGTGGATCAACACAGCTGGCATAGGTTTTTCCCACAA
This sequence comes from Vicia villosa, assembly GCF_029867415.1. Taxonomy (NCBI): domain Eukaryota; kingdom Viridiplantae; phylum Streptophyta; class Magnoliopsida; order Fabales; family Fabaceae; genus Vicia; species Vicia villosa. The sequence goes on from NC_081180.1 coordinate 147,112,829, forward strand.
AGGAATCTCAGCTAGCAAGCATCTTAACCAACTTGCTTCTTCACTAGCATTTGCTAATGCTATCATTTCAGAATCCATCGTGGACTGAGCCAGGATAGTCTGTTTCTTTGATTTCCAAGATACAGCTCCTCCGGCTATGTTGAATACATAGCCACTGGTAGCTTTGGAATCATCTGATAAGGTATTCCAATCTGCATCACTGTATCCTTCAAGTACTGCAGGAAATCTCTGATAATGTAGACCGAGGTTCATTGTCTTTTTAAGGTACCGCATGACTCGCTCAATAGCTCGCCAATGCTCATTACTCGGTCTACTTGTAAGCCTACACAACAATCCTACGACATATGCAATGTCCGGTCTAGTACAATCAGTGGCATACCTAAGACTGCCAATTATGCTTGCATATTCTGCTTGTCTGACACTTTCACCAGTGTTCTTAAACAGTTTCATACTTGGATCATATGGTGTACTTGATGGTTTACATTCAAAATAGTTATATTTCTTTAAGATCTTTTCCACGTAGTGTGATTGATCCAAAGAAATTCCTCGTTCGGATTTTGTGATCTTGATGCCAAGAATCACACTCGCTTCTCCAAGGTCTTTCATATCAAAGTTGTTGCACAACAATGATTTCATAGTATTAACGGCGTGAATGTTTGATCCAAATATGAGTAGGTCGTCTACGTATAGACATATGATAGTGCAAATGCGATTCTCATATTTGTAATAAACGCATTTGTCACTTTCATTCACTTTGTACCCTTTCGATATCATTAAGTTATCAAACTTTTCATGCCATTGCTTAGGAGCTTGTTTTAATCCATACAAGGATTTATCTAACTTACAAACCTTGTTTTCTTGTCCATGGATCACAAAACCTTCAGGTTGTTCCATATAGATTTCTTCTTCTAAGTCACCGTTTAGAAAAGCTGATTTTACATCCATTTGGTGTACTATCAAATTATAAATAGCAGCGGTTGACATAAGTACCCTAATGGATGTAATTCTAGTGACTGGAGAGTAAGTATCAAAGAAATCTACATTTTCTCTTTGTCTAAAACCCTTGGCTACAAGACGAGCCTTGTATTTATCAATAGTTCCATCAGGTTTTAGTTTCTTTTTCAAAACCCATTTACAACCAATTGGTTTGCATCCAGGAGGCAAGTCTACTAAGTGCCAGGTCTTGTTAGACTCAAGAGAATCTATCTCATCATTAATAGCTTCCTGCCATAAGTCTGCATCTAGCGATGACAAAGCTTCTTGAAGATTTATTGGATCTTCTTCTACATTATAAGCCGCATAGTCAGGCCCATAATCTTTAGAGACTCTTACTCGTTTACTTCGTCGAAGTTCTGTTTCTACATTGTCGTTGCTTTCTGTGCTTCTTATCACAGGAATGTGACTCGATTGAGTGCCCCCACTATTTCTTGATTTGAAGGGAAATTTGTCTTCATAGAAATCAACATCATTTGATTCTATGATCACTTTTGCATTTAGGTCATAAAACCTATATGCCTTACTGTTTGCTGCATACCTAATTAATATACATTCGTATGCTCTACTAGCGAGTTTAACTCGTTTCGGATCCGGAATTCTGACATAGGCCAGACATCCCCAAGTTCTTAAATAAGACAAGTTTGGTTGTCTTTTCTTTAATATCTCATAAGGTGAGATCTTAATTTTTGACTTGGGTATTCTATTCAAGACATAGCAAACAGTCAATAAAATTTCCCCCCACCAGTGAGGTGCAGCACCAGAATTCATCATAATTGCAACAACAAGTTCAGTAAAAGTTCTATTCTTTCTCTCTGCTTTACCATTCATTTCAAGAGAGTATGGAGCAGTCGTTTCATGTACAATTCCATGTTTAATATAAAATTCATTGAATAACCCAGAATCGTATTCAGTTCCTCTATCACTACGAAATCTCTTAATCTTCTTACTAAATTGATTCTCAATTTCAGTCACATACATCTTAAACATGTCAAGCGCTTCACTTTTATTTTTCATTAAGTATACATAAGTATAATCAGAGCAATCGTCAATAAAAGTGATAAAATAACGTTTACTATTTCTAGTTAAGGTTCCATCTAATTCACATATATCAGAATGTATAAGATCTAGGGGATTAGATTCTTTAATTATTGATTTATGCGAAGTCTTAGTTATTTTAGCTTGACTACAATATTCACATTTATTAGAATCATTCACATTTAATTTTGGAATTAAGCCTAAGTCGCTTGCATTAGAAATAACTCGCTTATTAACGTGACAAAGTCTAGCATGCCAAATATTAAAATCACACAAAGAGTAAACGGAAGGAGAAACTTTATTAAAATCAACATTTAACTTAAACATGCTATCAACGGCATACCCTTTCCCAACAAAAATACCATTCTTAGTGATGGTGTACAAATCTGCCCCTATAGTTTGACTAAACCCTGCCTTATTTAAAAGAAAACCAGAAACAAGATTCTTCCTAATTTCAGGAACGTGCATGACGTCCTTCAAGATCAAAGTCTTTCCTGAGGTGAATTTCAGCTCAACATCTCCAATTCCAGCAACATTAGTGGTGTGAGCATCTCCCAACAACACTTTCTTATCTTCAGCAATAGTGTATGTCTTGAACATAGCACGATCATAGCACACATGGCGAGAGGCACCAGTGTCTATCCACCAGCCATCACTTCCACCAATCATGTTGATTTCAGTTATCATAGCAACAAATGGCTCATCAGTCATGTTAATTTGAGCATTTGATCCAGCAACAGGTTTAGGCCTGCTCTTACATTTCTTTGCCATATGACCCGGTTTTCCACAATTGTAGCAAGTGAAAACTGGAGCGTCATTTCTCTGAGGTGGTGGTTGCTGCCTAGCAAATGGAGCAGATGGGGCCTTAGAGGGATTCCCATTCTAAATTCGGTTCACAGCATTGCGGTTCTGATTCTTTAATGGTTTGTGTAACACCCCTTTTTACCCCATAAAATAATAAGCATATAATCAGAGAATAAGCATGCATATAACTCAAAAGGGCGTCACATCGACGTTTTCAAAAACTAAAAAGCTTTTAAAACCGACAGCATTTATCCATAAAATACAATACACCTGGTCATTTCAAATAACACCTGACATATAATCATAATTCATCCAGAATATGCATTAACAGCGGAAAGTAATACTCATGTGTTTCATATAAATGATACATGTCCCATACCATGATCATAATATTTGGCCTAAAGCCTCTCAACAACAAGTAACCAATTAAACAGGTTCGCAAGTTATAACAAAATACATAAGTAAATAGAACATGAGTTCAACATCTAAGCTACCCAGTGTTACATGACCAGAGCATTGACTCGCTACTTAATTACCAAGCAACTCAGACGAAACTCCGACTAGATCACACGCCAGCTACTAATCGTCAAACCTGCATGTCGCCAAACGAGGGCAACATTAAAACAGAAGGGTGAGAATACAAACCATTATGAAGAAAGTATAATGAGGTGCAATGGTTAAATCAACAATTATAGGAATACATTACACCTTGCCTAATCATGTAAATTATTACTAATCAATATAATCACATACATTAAACGTACAACAAGTATAAGAGTATAATATCTCAATACTATATTCTCAATTATACACATAGTCATTAATTATCACATATTCCCGCATTTAACCAATTACGTATTCAAACATCACCCATTCTCAATTATCAACTAATACAAATATCACCACAACACCAAGTGTACATAATCAATTACCAAACTCATACACATAGCATTACGACATCAATGCACATAATCAATTGTTCACTCGTACACTTATCACAACAACATAATGCACATAATTAATTATCACAATCATGCACATATCATGACAACATAATGCACATAATCAACTATCACATAACTCTAATGTGACTCAATGAAACATGTGACACTATGCATGTGGTACCAATGTGAAATTCTAAGTTTCACCGGCCTCCGATTCATATCTCTAGAATCTAAGCCACACTTCCGATCCGGACAAGACCAAAGTCCACCAATTGTAAACATATAGTTTACGGCTTCCGATTCACTCTAGAATCCAAGCCCGCTTGTGTTTCAAAGCAAATCCACCTGTGTTTCAAGGCACACTATGATATGAATGTATGTACAATATCACAAATATATGCAATTAAGATCATCTCTACCATCTTAACTTTCCGCATATCACAATAATTCAACTCTATGAATTATCCACCAATTGTACACCACATTCACAACACACACACATCATTCACATACAAGAGGCCAATTAATCAATTACGATTCACACAATCCAATTAACACTAGTAACCACACCATCTCATTTTAATCCTCATTTTGCCCATTATACATGAACACACACTTTCAACATCAAGCAATTAATCATTAGAATTAATATTAACCAACTACTCACAGAGAATCAATATTAGCACAACATCATTGGCATGGAAATATATATTTCTCAACATACATATTCAAGACAAAACACAATTACGGACAAATCCTCAAAATACCGTAATTTACCGATAAACCAAATAAGTTATCCAAGTCCAAACATAATCTGATTAAATAGAATCATCGCAATTAATTCAATTATTAGTTTAACCAATTAATATCAAACTATATTAATTTAATTCACTTATATTTCTATTCCATTTCCACTTTCTAGTATTCTATTGCTCAAAACAATTTTATTTGAAAAGAATATCGTGCTAGCTTTCTAGCGCTTCGAACGGAGACTCAAACGGAGTTACGGTTCAAAAGATATGAATTGTTAAAGTTTTAGCGAGAATGTAAACACCGACATCATAAACTGACAACTCTAAACATGTCAGAGTTACACAAAATAATTAAAAGTATGACTCTTAATAACTCAAAACAACTCTGATAACTTATTTTCAACTCTAACAATTCTATTGACAACTCTAACAACTCTATTGACAATTCTATTAACTTGTTATAATTTATTTATAAAGAATACTTAAATAAAACACAATTTTGGTCGATTCGTAAAAATCACAATTTCAACAAAATAACACCACCACGTTAATCTACTAATTAAACTTAGCTACCACATAAATTTTTATCAAATTCCGGACAACTAATTATACCGCTTAATTCTACTATTCGGTCAAAGGGACTGTTTTGAATTACATTTTATTCTATAATTCTACTGTTTCACAATTACATCATATTTCCATTATATACATACATGTGGCGCTACAGGATCATGAACATAGTTAGATTCACATTTCACATTTCAGCTACAGTGCTATATCATCTCACATTTCTATAATTTGAAGTTACAGTATACAACTTCTATGCATAACACTTACTCTTTCTTTTGCTAAAGTGCATTTCAATATATGTGACTTATAATGATGCAGTAAACATTTATATGGGTGAAATAGCGCTACAATACTTGTTTATATATAAATGAATCACTGTAGTATGAACATTGTTAAAGCAATGCTACACTATGCACTAATATTAAATTGGGATCTCAATAAAACCTAACATGTCAAAAACCTAAAATGAAGAACAAAATCCCTAAAATCATGTTAACCTACCCATTGACCCAATTATACAAACCCATAATAATAAGGATTCTCCCCCTTACCTCTTCAATTTCTCCTCCAAACTCTATCTTTTGCTCTTCTCCTCTCTTAGCCTCCTTTCTCCTCTTCCTCTTCTCTTGAAATGAATAAATGTTATGGTGTCTCTAACTCTCTCTAAACCCTTAATATATTATTCACATTGGGCTTAACCCACATAATTCCACTTCTAACTAAATAGGCCCAATTCAATAAAATAGAGTAGTTCAATAAATAATTATGCTACAACAAATAATATTTTTACCCTTAATATTATTTTCCGAATAATCCAATTAAATCCGACTTTATCTTAAATAAATAAAATCCAATAATAATATTATTTCTAATATTATTTTTTCCAACATATTCCACTTTATTAATTCTTCGATTAACCGAATAAATCCAAACTTCACTTAATAATCCAAACATGTTTCTCAATAACACCGACGATCCAATTAATTATCAAACTTCGTCCAAATTAAGTAAATAAATCCTTATTTAATTTAATTTGTCAGTTAATTAAATTCGGGTTGTTACAGTTTGCCAATAGGCTTCAGAACCACACTGAATCTCTTTTTGTTGTTTGAAACAACTAAGACTTCATCTTTTTGATCTTGTCTCCGAGCTTCCTCTTGAATTCGGAGGCGAGTAATCAGACTCTCGATTGAAAATTCTTTTGTTTTGTGTCGAAGGAGATTTTTGAAATCTTTCCAACCGGGGGGCAGTTTGTCAATTATTACAGCAATTTGAAATTGTTCATTGAGGGGCATACCTTTAGTAATGATTTCATGAGCAATTTTTTGAAGCTCGTGGCTTTGAGCTTCCACATACTTTTCATCCACCATCTTGTAGTTCAAGTAGCGGCTCACAGCATATTTCTTTGCACCGGCTTCTTCAGTGTCATACTTCCTTTGAAGAGCTTCCCATACCTGTTTAGCAGTCTTGTGATTACTGTAGTAATCATACAGGTCATCAACAAGACTTTTCAGAATGTGATGTTTGCATAGGTAATCATTTTCTTGCCATAAGGCAATTTCTTTTCGGAGCTGTAAGTCATCTGCTGCGGATTTTTCTTTTGCAGCAGAGTCTCCATCAGACGTTTTGGAAACTCCATCCTTTTTGGAGGTTCCGTCAGATTCAGCAGTTGACTTACTGTTAGTTATCTCCATTGATCCAGAAGGAACAATTGGGATGTCCTCAGTCAGAACGTGGGCAACCTTTTTCAGAGTTAAGAAAAACTTCATCTTAGATTGCCAATGTTTGAAATTAGATCCCTCAAACTTGAATGGTTTGTCATTCACAGAAGTGGCCGCAGTGTTACCGATAGTTTCCTCAGTCGACATGGCAGTTACAGAAAAACGTCTTAAAATTGTTGTTTCTCGATTTTAGAAAAAAAATGCCACAGAGGAAATTATCGGCTGAGTCGCGGATCGGTACGCTTTCTTTAAGACGTTTCGCGATACTGCCAGATTTATGCAAAGCAGCTCTTAAATACCCACGACGCCTCCAAGATAAAACAACTCGTTTCAATACGATTCACACTTGCACGTGTGATGAATCGTTCTAAATGACACACCTTCTGATGGTTAAAAACCAGTCTTAGTATCTGGAATAAATCCAGTCGAAAAAGAAAAGAATAATTGTAAGATGAAGCGGAGTAAGAGAGAGGGGAGAGAATTCGGAATTGAATTCTGGAGTACCGAACAAATGAATGAGGGAAATATATTTATAGGCAAAAGGATCCAACCGAGTGGACCAAATCGTGGGCGAAAATATAGTGGGAGAGTTGAACCGGCCCAGTCAAGGTAGCCGTTATTTACTTGGTCAGCAAGCTTGGAGGACAAGTAAACCTAGTCAAAATCTAGGTTAAGACTTGGTGTTTGGACACGTCACCAATTCGTATTAATTAATATTAAATATTAATTAATTTCCTATTTAATAGTATTTAATTTTTACCGAATTAATTAATTATCCAATGATAATTAATTTCCATTAATTCGGGTTCCAAAAAATTAATTCATGTAGACCGAACCAAACCGAGCCGAGCCGAGCCGAGCCGGCCGGCCGGACGGACGAACGGTGGCGGCGGCGCGCGCGCGTTTGTGTGTCTTCTTGGCACATTGGTGTGTCCTCACTCCTTTAAAAATTGTAGGTGCCCTTGGGCCTAACAACAATTGTCCAAGTTGGAATATATATACACTACTAATATTTGTGTTCCCTCCAATGTGGGACTTATAAATGAATCTTTTCAAATTCATCTCCATATTAGCTCTTACTTGTGTTCATTTATTGCTCATTTAATGTCAATAAATCTTTCCAACTCTTCCTCCAAGTTATCATCATTCCATGTATTCCAACAAATAATGTATATCTGATCTTGACTTCTGCAAACTCCATATGTGGTAGAGGTTACAAAATTGTCACATGAATTGGCTTGTTTAGTTTATATCTCATTGGCTTGTTGGAACTCGTTAAGAACCAAATGTCTTTCAATTCATTTAATTACTGAATGACTAGATACATAATATCATGTATTCTCATGTCTAATTATTGTCTAATATAAGATGTTATCATTACCACTGGCTCCTGATGTGAATCAATCAACGCACCTAAAAAAAAGGCATAATTATTGGCATTGCCACTGTTTATGAAGGTTAATTAAGTTGTTATGGTGTGACCTATTACTTTATGCCAATGATGCTTCATCCATGATGATTCTTTTTAGACCATAAGCGCATAGGCCAAATGTGGGTCTGGCCTGGTGAACAAAAGGTTCAAGTGGTATTGGTCTCCGCTAGACTAACAAATTTGTTTTCGAACTGTGAAAATTAGACGGGCGTCAATTGATATATATATATATAGAGAGAGAGAGATAGAGAGAGAGAGAGAGAGAGAGAGAGAGAGCATATCAAGTGAGAGAATTTTATAATGAGAGATGAGAGGAACAAATATCAATCATTGGATTCATCAAGAGAGAGAAATTAATAACCACATTAATGTATTAACATTCTCTCTCTTGATGAATCTAATGGTTGATATTTATTCCTCTCATCTCTCATTATAAAATGCTTTCACTTGATATGCTCCCTATATATATATATATATATATATATATATATATATATATATATATATAAACAATGATCCCCTTGTCTTCAAGCAGTTATGTTGAGGAAAGAACTTTGTACTATTTAAAAAAGTACATGTGTGTGTGTTCTCCCTGCAAGAGCAGGGAGACTTAGAGGCCCTAGTAGGTATATTACATGTTTGAGGATGGGAGATAGTTCACGTTGTCGATTATCCTTGTACGGTAGTTTTTAAGACTATTTAGGGGACCAACTCATGTGAGGTAAGAGGCCCTACTGTTGAACGGTGCTGCTAGGTTGCAGGCGACGGTTGGAGTGATGTTGTTAGAGTTATTCGAAGCGGATTGTTCTCCGAGCAGGATTTGAATGTGGGTAAGTATGTGTTACTTGAGAGATGTGATCTCCCATCTCCTTTGAAGGACGGGGTTATTTATAGGAATTCATGATTCCTAGGTTTTTCTTGGAAAGGGTCGTCGCCCAAAAGCAACGTTTTCAGGCGGGACTTCTATTGAGCCCTCTAACAAAACTTGTCACCAAGACTTTGGGGCTTGATACAGGTTGCACCCATTAGGCATGATATCTAGAGATAATCTTGCTCGAGGATATACTGAGTCCCTTAGATGAGAGCTTTTATCAATTTTAAGGATGTTAAGTCCTTTAGAGGTTGCATTTATGTAATTAGGCTGAGAAGGTGATAAGTGCCAATTATGACTATATTTCCACATGAAAACTTGATATTTTTAAGCTCCATTTAATGTTTTTGATGAATCATTTCCCCAAGTTTGATAGATTGTGACCTTAAGTGTATTTAGTGTGGTGTCTTTGATGTGTGTGTTAGTGTGCAGGAAATCCTTGCAACAAACCAATGAAAAAGACACAGACCAAAGAAGAAGCCACAAAGCGAAGAAGAGAAACTTCAGCAAGCTCGTCAGGCAAGCAAGGAGCGAGCATGGGGAAAGCGCGCCCATCGAGCCAAAATAGAAAATTCCACTAGCAAAAAGTACCATGGTTTCCTGATGCATGTTGAATTAGGAAGCTCGTCGGGTGAGACTTTGGCCGCTGGGCGAGGCAGAAAAACAGACACTCTATAAATAGGTTCAAAAACAGAATTTTGCTTCTTCTTCATATAATTTATGCCTTAGAAACTGTTTTTAAGAGAAAAATACACAAAAAACTCAAAATCGATTAAACAGAGCTAAGTTCACAACCATTCTCGATTATTCAACTTGGATGCTTATTCATCTCTTTTCATTTCTTATGAAGCAAGCTACCATGAAGATGTGTAGCTAAACCTCTCTTGTCTGTATTAGATGTAATTAACTGTAATCAGGTGTATCTCTTTTGATCTTTATTATTTGAACTAAGTTATGAACCAATAAAGATGTTATATTTGTTTTTATGTTATGTTTATGATTTGAATCATTACTGAGAAATATCTTTCAAGTCTTGACCTAAGATCGTCATCTATCATAGACCAAATTCTAGACATAGATTTGGAGTTTGATATTCACTTGTATCAAGTCTTAATATTATTGTATTGCGTAATAGGTTGAGAGATCATTGATTAATCAATACGATAAAAACCGCAACACTAGTTAGACATAAGCAATGTTGATTAGGATACATGATTATAGCGATTAATATCGATGTTCACATGCTTGATTAGTCGAATACATATGAAATAGGTTAATTAAATCTAATCCTGACATGTCTTTTTAATCGTTAGTTTCCTAAGCATTTATAGTTCTTTCATGTTATTATAAACCGTTACTTTTCACAATCAAAACTTTTATGGATTTTTCCTTAAAATCGTATTAACTGTGGAATGACAATGATATCGCATTAATATTTGTGGTGACGATACAAAATACTTACCCCACCTAAAAGTGTATCACCAGGAGGCGTTGAGTCCCTCATACGAGACGTTTTCAGGTGGGACTTCTATCGAGCCCTCTAGCAAGACTTGTCACCAAGACTCTGGAGCTTGATACAGGTCGCACCCATTCAGCGTTATTTTTAGACACAATCTGGCCCGAGGAGATACTGAATCCCTCAAGTGAGAGCTTTTATCTAACTTGGTGTAGCCCGTTGGGGAGGCAAGGATTTTCTTGTGGGAATCCAGCAAGTGTGCATTTCATTGGGAGGCGGCAAGGATCTTCGCATGAAAGTTTAGCAGTTCGTATATTACCCTGAGAGGCGACAAAGATCTTCGCGTTGAAGTCCAGCAATTCGTTTATTACCTTGAGATGCGACAAGGATTTTCCCGTGAAAGTCCAACAAGTTTATATTGCCTTGAGAGGTGGAAAGGATCTTCCCGTGTAAGTCTAACAAGTGTATATTGCCTTAAGAAACGACAAGAATCTTCCCGTGGTAGTCCAACAAGTGAGATTTTCCAAAGAGGGGGTCCCTGGTTAAAAGAAACATTTGAAGGAATGTCAAGAATTATACATGCACAATGTTTACATGAAAATTAGAATAACTTCAAATATAATGATATCAAAGATTTAGTGCGTTCCAAGTCTGAGGTAGAAGCGGTCCTTCAAGTTCTTGCAGCTTATACGCTCCGTGAAGGAGCTTTTGGGATATGTGATAAGGTCCTTCCCAGTTGGGTTATAAATTCCCATGTTGTGCAGGTTTGACTACCTCATTTAAAACTAGGTTACATCCCCCCAACTTTACCTTAGAGTTGTATTTTCAGGCGCCGCAGTGCAAAAAAACTCGAGCGCGTCGCATGCTCGAAATACAATAGAGTCGCCACCGAATTTTATTTATTCCAAAAGGAAAGGGAAAATATTGATAAAATCCACAAAATAAAAGAAGATGGTCGTCACAACCAAGAACGGGTTTGGGAGTCGGTTATGCAGGGGGAGATATTAACACTCCTCACATCTGTTGTATTTAACGAGGCCCATTTAGTTATTTTTGTGAATGAATGTTAGCATGAAGTTTACTTGCGCTCTTCTACTTATTATGCGAGGAGAAAGAGAGAAGGGGTTTTTGGGTTTTTTATTATTGTGCCTGACAAAACTTTGGGTCTTCCTACGTATCTCCAGGTTCGATGTAGAACTCAAGGCTACGTAGTTCTGGGTAGCAAATACTTGTGGGTTGGTTCATTTTTGAGAAAGAGTCTCAAGTCGCATTCGAACGAAAAACATTACTGCTCAAAATATGGATAATTGAACATTTTCATCACTTCAAGAATGGATGACTAAATCTGGATCGACACAGATTCTTGCCATCATCGCATTTGAGTGGAAAACATTTTGATATATTCACATGTGGAAGTGTTTTTTGCATCGTCGCGGAATGGACGAAGCGTCTCTCGTTTTATGAAAAGGTTCTGAATTTGAAAAGTCAAAAGGCAAAAAGGTTTGAATAAGTTGAAGTTGATATTATGTGGTGAATCATTCCTTCTTCCCCAAATCCTTTTTGGTGAAAATGGAGAGATGAATAAGTTTTACGGGTCTTTAATAGAATCTAAGCATACAAACGGGAGGCTTAGAACGACCAACATCCAAATGCTTTTGAGAATAACTTGGACAAGTACGTCCAAACCTTTCTTTCATCCATTAAAGATTGAACTAGATTCGATTATTTAATGTGTTTTGAACATTTTGATTATGAAAAGTTTTTGAAAAGAACTTGGTGTTGACCAATGTTTATTGAATTGAATTGAGAAATTGGCTTAGGCGTAAAGTGATTTGGAAAAGCAACTTGATGTTGATCAAGAGTTTGAGACTTATCTTGAAAGATTGTTTTTTTTCGCGCACTTACTTTTATCTTGATTAGCAATCGATAAGGTCTAAGTGAAAGGCTAGAGGAAGATCGTGGACCAAACAAAATACATACACACAATCATTCTTACTCAAATATATGCATCAAACAAATCAATCAAACATAAGAAAAATTATTTTTTAAAGAACAAAATCAACTCAAAGAAAAAATCTTCTCAAAGAAAAAATCTTCTTGTTTTTTGAAATATATCTTGAATAAAGGAATTCAAATCCTAAGAATACATCTAATATTTTTTGTCTTTTGAAAATATTTTATAGAAAGAAAAAATCTAATTAAACAAAAAAATATTTTTGGTCTTTCTGATAACTATTTTGACAAAATGAAAACCTAAGCCAAACATTTAATTCAATTTTAATCCTTTTTTAACTTTTGATAAAATATAATAAGATTTTTTTTTTTACTATTTTCTCATAAAATTTAATTTCCAATACAAACTATATTCTTTTATTTTTATTCTTTTTACTTTTGAATAATAAAACTAAGATAAAATTAAAAAAAAAACTTAAGAAAAGAAAATAGGCTTGAGTGCACCCCAAATTCAGGGGTATGGCCCAAGTAATTCTAAGCAGACAAAACAAAAAAAAACACAACCCTGTGGGATATTAAAGAGAGACAGAAGTTAGAAACTTGTAGATCTGATAGTTGCTTGAAATCAGAATGAAAGTGATTTAAGGGCAGATGATCAGATTAGCGCAACTGAAGCGTGATGTGGCATTGTTCGTCATACGTGGGATTTTTAGGAGTCAAAAGTTGAACGTTAGAAGCCTGCAGAAATAATGTTGATTGTTAGACGGTCCGGAATGGAGGTGATGGGTGAAAGGTTTATATATTGTTTGTAAATCGCGAGTCAGAGTCAAAACTCGAAGATATGAGTAGTTTTGGTGAAAAGAATTGGAATTTTGGTGTCTTTGGAAACTGAATATTTGATAAAGTAATGTGTCTTTTGAGTCATAATAACAATGGAGTTTTGGGAGGAGAAATTAGAAAAAATTCAAAATTTCATAGCTTTCAAACCATGAATTTATTTTGAATGATGTTTGAAGCGTTAGAAAGTTAGCGCGATATGCTTCTCAATAAAAATAGTTTGGTTGGCAGTAGGTGATTTAATTATTGTGTGGTTGTGTAAAATGGCATGTACTTATGTGTTGTGTTGTTATAATGTGGTGATGTTGCATCACCGTTATTAATTATAACATGATGAGTTGATAACATGCTTGGTGGATTGTTGATATCATGATGTTGTGTTATTGTAAGGTTATGTGGTGTGATGCCTAATTTTAAAGGTGTTCGTTGTGAATTATTGTGATTGCATAATATATGTTGATATTGAATTGATTCTATGTGATGTTATAATGATTTTGTAGTTGTTGTTGTGATGTTGTTGTTGGTTGGTTATTGATTATTGTGAATAATGAGTAATACTATATGTTATGACGAAGTTTGATTATGTTGTTATGTTGATGTCTCTATGAAGATGATGTGACAATGTAAATGATGCTGTTGCTGTTTTGTTGAGGATTGATATACACAGATATGAGAGTATCATTGTGTATGTGTTTTTGTTGTTGATGATGTTGTTATGATGATATTTCCATGATTTATCGATGATGTTGTATGTCCAATTATAAATGTTCTATGTCGATGATGATTATGTTGTTGCTACGTTGAAATGTTGTTATGTGGTTATATGTTTGTTAATTGCTATGTCGTGAATACGTTGAATGATTGTCATGTGCATTTGGTTTAATTGTTATGGTGTTATCACTATGTCTAGATTAGTGGTAATCGAAGTGTTGCTAAACATGACTCGGGGGTCGGAGAGTAGGATGTGAGGGTGGTATCTAGAATTGTTTGCATCAGGTAATTTTCAAGGACAAAAATATTCTAAGTGGAGAAGAGTTGTAACACCCCAAAAATTATAATTAATTATTGGGTTAAATATACAATGCCCCCCTGCCACTAGGGCGAGTTTTGATTTTGCCCCCCTGAAGTTTTTTTTTTGTAAACCGCCCCCTATAAAACAAAGATTCTGTTTTCAGAAGCCCCTATCCCTTGTTTGGCTGACTGGACGTGGGAGATTTTGCTGACTGGGCAGTTGAATTCCTTGTTTGGCTCACTGGACTTGCTTACTATGTTTAAGTAGCAAAAATCATTCAAAAAATTTTCCACAGCCAAGGATTGAACCCACTACAAGTATGTTAATGAGAAACTCCTCAACCAACTTAGCTACACCATTTCGTTGCAACTAACTATTTTTTATTTGGTTTTCTTATTAATATTTTAACTGAATAAAAACTGAACATAATAATGTATTTTATATTAGCATAAAAAGTTAGTATATTAATATAAAACGTTTTATATAATATTTTAAATTTATAAATTCTTAAATTTATAAACTAATTAAATTTTTTATAAACTATTAAATTTTTATAACACTTTCAAGTTTTTAATTAACGTTTTTATATAATTTTTTTAAATGTAATAAACAAAAATGTTAATATATATATATATATATATATATATATATATATATATATATATATATATATATATATATATATATATATATATATATATATATATATATATATATATACTGAATGTTAACATTTATTTAACATATAAAATAAAAAAATTTAGTATATATGTTACATATATATAAATATACTGAACATTAACATAAAAAAATTTAACATATATATAAAACAAAATAAATGTTGTTAACGTTAATATAAAAAAATAAAACATATATATAAAACAAAAAAAATGTTAACATTATACTAGGAGTCCTTAAAATATTATAAACTAACTATTAATATATAAAGTATATTTTAGTATAACTAATATAAAAAGTTAGTATAACTAATATAAATTAATATTGTTTAATTTTTTATAGGAATTTCTCAGTTTTTTTAGAAATTTATAAATTTGAGATGTTAATATATTATATAAAAAAATAAAACGTTAATATTTGTTAGGGATTTATTAATTATTGCTCAGTTTTATAATTGAAAAATATAATTAGTTTTATAATTATTGCATCATCTATATTTATTTTATTTAGTTAATATATATAATAAATAAAATAATTTTTAAAAATTCAGTTATATATAAAAATTAATTGTGGTAAATTAATTGTGTTATAAATCACTTATATATATATATATATATATATATATATATATATATATATATATATATATTTATAATGATTCTAATATATATTATATAAAACAAACAAAATTATAAATTAATATGTATAAACAAACATTATTATAAACTATATTTTATTCATTTTATAAAGTAAGAAAATTATATAAATTGACATTTTATAAACAAACATTTTTATAAACTACATTTATTCATTTTTAACTAAATTTTTTTATATTAACGTTAATCTATATATTTTTTATAAAAATAGTTAAAACGTAAATAATATATATTAAATTGAGTTTGAAACGAAAACAAATCAATAAGATGTAATAGTTCAGTTGGTGGGAGATGCATGATGGCAACATGCAAGAACCAGATTCGATTCCTGGGTTTGACAAATTTTTTGAATGATTTTTGCTACTTAAACATAGTAAGCAAGTCCAGTCAGCCAAACAAGGAATTCAACTGCCCAGTCAGGAAAATCTTCCACGTCCAGTCAGCCAAACAAGGGATAGGGGCTTCTGAAAACAGAATCTTTGTTTTATAGGGGGCGGTTTACAAAAAAAAAACTTCAGGGGGGCAAAATCAAAACTCGCCCTAGTGGCAGGGGGGCATCGTATATTTAACCCTTAATTATTTAATTGATTAATTAGGCATTGTTGGTGAATATATGTGATTTTTGTGGAATAATGTGGGCCGTGACAATATATTGTGGGGTAGTTGTGACATTATATGATAATTAGAAGTAATTATTTATTTAAATAATTTAGTTGAGAATTACTATAATTTAAATAATTGTTAGAAACTAAGAACAATTGTTAGGATTATTTTTTTAATATTTAAATTGGATAAATAAGAGTGAGAATAATGAGGATTAATAAGGGTAAATGAGGAATGCCAAATTAGGAGTCTAAGGGTTATCTTAGTAAAAAGGGAGAAGAGAGAAAGAGAATCGTAACATTTTGGACGATTGCTCAGAGAGAAGAGAAACAGAGATGCGAGGAAGTAAGAAGAGGCTAGGGCTTGAAGATTCAATCGCTAAGGTTTAGGAACCGTCAATCTCAGGTAAGGGCGGAGTTCCAACTCTCTAAAGGTTTGTATAATGTTAGGTATGTGGGGTTGATTGCCATTGCTAAACGATTTTGTTCTTGAATTTGCTTTGTGAATGTGAGACCCTAAATATTGAATTGTTGACAAAATTGTGTTTGATTTGATGGATTGGTTGTGTAAAGTGTGTAGGAATGTGTATAATATGTGTATGTAAATGTTGTAATTTCAAAATATGATTTTTGGGTACAATTTGTGGGTTTCGGGGTTGAGAAAGAATGGTTTTGTACTCTGAAAAATAGCAGAAAAACACTTATGGTTCAGTGGTAACCGGTTACTTGATGAAGTAACCGATTACTTCACAAAAAATGGAAAAATTGGGGTTTCTGGACTGGTTACAATGAAGTAACCGATTACTTGAATGAAAAAACCGGTTACCTGGGAGCGAAAATGTGAAAAACGACTTTTTAGACTGAAGTAACCGGTTACTTGAATGAAGTAACCGATTACCACTGTGTTGAGCTGAATTTTCTAAAACTTTAAAAATTCATAAATTTTTACTCGAGAGACCGTTTGACGCTCCGTTTAAACCTGTGAAAATCTAATACAATGTAATTTCTTGTAAAAATGGTCTCAAGTTTCTAGAATTAAATTTAATTGATGTATAATGAAGTTTTGTGTTATCAATGTATATCGCAGTATGATGTCGGTGTTTGCATCTTCGTAAAACTTTGAAAAATTGTAGGCTAAATTACAGTTTTGGTCCCCCTATTTTGGTGTTTTCACGATTTTACTATAAGTACAAGCCTATACTCATCAAGGAGTTTTCGATTCATGGAAAACATCATAAGTGAACAGATACAAAAGCACAAGTGAATGACTCAAAGAAAAGCAAGTTTTGGCTATCTAAGACAATGTAGGTCGACCTACCATGTGCCCAGATCAACCTGTAAAGCTCCAGTTACTCAGCATATGGTTTTGCATCAATTAGGTCGACCCAGCTAATCATTATGTCGACTCAAATCAAAGCAAACAAAGAAGATTCACTCATGTTACTGTTAGGTCGACTCACCCACGTTCCTAGGTCGACCTAAACTGAAGAGATTCACTCATGTTACTGTTAGGTCGACTCACCCACGTTCCTAGATCGACCTAAACTGAAGAAAAATCCCAAGAACTTGTTTCAACTGATCTTAGGTCGACCCAAACCCCCAACAGGTCGACCTAACTGGCAACAATTACAACTTGGCTTAATTTGCTCCATTTAGGTCGACCTAATCAATGAAGTAGGTCAACCTATCTCCTCAAGAATTGCCAAATTGTATGTTTGCTCTGCATCAACATACCAGCTCCTATATATATCCTTTTCTGTTAATTATTTTTTTTGAACACCAACAACTGAAAGATGCACAAAGGCTTCTCATCTTCGTTCTTCTTCTCAACTCCAACACAACTACACACAATCATTTTTGCGTTGAGGGTTTGCGATCAAGATCGATAACATCCATGGAACGGAATTGAAGATTCCTAGTGGGTGAAGATTTGTGGGGTTTTTGGTGAATAAAATCTGCGAATTTTGTCCTCCAAGGTTGGTGAATTTTGGGGGTTTTTATCAAGAGGCTTCATCAAAGATTCAGCTGAGTGTGAAGATTGAAGAACAAGGGTTCAAGCAATTCAAGACACTCCAGAATGGGAATGAAAGTGAAGCTCTTGGAAGATACTTGGTCTGGCTCAAGATTAAGGGGAAGAAGATTCAAAGGATCAACATATTCGGTTTATCGTTATCGCTTTGTTATCTTCTTTGTATAAACTGTTTTCAATCATAATGAAAGACATCCCAATTCCCGTTTGGAATTGGGGGCAGATGTAGTCGTAGCGAGGACGATCGACGAACTGCCTGAACAAATATCGTGTTCTTATCGCTTTTATCTTTTCATTTACGTTTCGCTTAATTCTGGTTATAATTGCAAATTGATCAAAGGTTCAAGTGTTAAACTTGTGTGATAACATTCTGCACAAACATCACAAGTCACCACACATTGAATCATAATCAATTTGGACATTATTACCAAGTGTTTGATATATTGCTTCAACCATTATCAAGTCCTTGCAAACAAAGTTAATCAAGCAAGTAGTTAAACGATTTACATTAGCTTAACTGATTGATTCTCTAAGTGGTCTTTTCATCGTTAACTCTTAACTATTTTGTGGTTTAATCACATATCCGATTCTTTCAATAGTGGTTCGGAATAGACGCGAGTCGATCCCGAAACGCTTTCGCCTAATCTTGAGATAAATCCGAAAAATTCTGAGGCATCTATTCACCCCCCTCTAGATCCTTAAGCCTAGCGTCTAACAAGTGGCATCAAGAGCTCTGGTTTATTCCGTGCTACATGAAACACTTATTGGAAAGATGGCTTCCGGACCTAAAGGGGCTCACAATAGAGCTCCAGTTTTCAACGGTGAAAACTATGGCTATTGGAAGGATTGTATGTGCGTTCATATCAATGCCATTGATAGGAACATTTGGACAACAATTGTTAATAGTCCTTTTCAAATTACCATGACAAATGCAGCTGGTGCTGTCGTTCCAAAACCAGAAAATACTTGGGATGCTGAAGATGAAAAGAGATATGGATACGATTGAAAAGCGAGAAACATTCTAATCTCAGCTCTAGGAGTTGATGAATACTATCGTGTTTCCCATTGTAGATCCGCTAAAGCTATGTGGGACACATTGCAAGTTGTCCATGAGGGCACGGATGATGTCAAACTAGCTAGAATCAATACGTTAACTCAAGAGTTCGAACTCTTTCACATGGAAGATGGTGAATCCATCGAAAACATGCAAAAGAGATTCGTGCATCTTAAAAATCGTTTAAATTCTCTTGATGGACCTGTTTCCAATGCAATTGCTACTAACAAAATTTTAAGATGTTTAAACAGGGAATGGCAACCCAAGGTTATAGCCATAAAGGAAGCAAATGATCTAAATACCTTAGACATCACCACTCTCTTTGCTAAACTTGAAGAACATGAGCAACATCTTAAATGCCTTGACATGCATGAGAAAAAGGTAAAGAAAGATAAGAACATGGAGAAAGAGGTAGAGAAGAAGTCAATAACTCTAAAGGCTTCAAGCTCCAAGACCTCAAAACAAGAGCAAGAGGATAGTGATACTAGTGATGAGGAAGACTTGGATGATGAGGAAATGAGACTGTTCGTGCAAAGATACAACAAGTACATAAAGAAAAATGGAGCAAAACACTCCGGCAAAAGCTTGATAAATTATAGGAAGCAATTCGACAAGTCCAAACAAGATGATAACAATAAAGGAAAACCCAAAGGTCCTTGTTTCAATTGCGGCAAAGATGGTCATTACAAACCGGATTGTCCATATCTCAAGAAGGAGAAAGACAAGATTCAAAGCAAAAGTCACAACAAGTCTATAAGAGCTTATATAGCATGGGAAAGTGATTCCTCAAGTGAAGACTCATCAAGCGATGAAGAAGAATCGGCAAACTTATGTCTTACGGCTCATCAACACAAGAAAAAGAAACGTGAAAAAATGTCTTGACATTGCCGAAAGGTTGTGGTTCCTTGATAGCGGATGTTCAAGACACATGACGGGAGACATATCACTTTTTATTGAGTTCCACGCAAAGAAAAAGGGATATGTCACCTATGGAGACAACAATAAGGGAGCTATACTTGGTAAAGGAAGTGTAGGTAACCCTTCTACCACAACTATAACTGATGTGTTACTAGTAGAAGGTCTTAAACATAATCTCTTAAGTATTAGTCAGTTGTGCGACAAAGACTTCAAAGTAACCTTTACAAATTCTGGCTGCACAATAGAACATACTAAGAAAAGAGACATTATATTTAATGGCATAAGAGTAAACAACATCTATATGCTGAACTTGGAAGAAGTATCTAAGTCAAGTACCAAGTGTCTCATTGCTCTAGGCGAAGACTCATGGCTTTGGCATAGACACCTTGCCCACATAAATTTTGACTTACTTAATAAGGTTCTCACAAAAGAATTAGTAATCGGTTTACCAAAAACAAAGTTTTCAAAGGATCATCTATGTGATGCATGTCAAAAGAGGAAGCAAACGAAAACTTCTTTTAAATCTAAAAACATGGTTTCAATATCACGTCCCCTTGAGCTTCTTCACATGGATCTCTTTGGCCCTTCAAGGACTAAAAGCATAGGTGGAAACATCTATGGTTTTTTCATTGTTGATGATTACTCTAGATTTTGTTGGACAATCTTCCTACCTAGTAAGGATCAAACTTTTCCAGCCTTTACTCAATTTGCAAGGTTATGTCAAAACAAAATAAACACTAAGATAGTTGCAATCCGTAGTGATCACGGTGGAGAATTTGAAAATTATCTTTTTGAAAAATACTGTGATAAACATGGAATTGAACATAACTTTTCAGCTCCTAGAACACCACAACAAGACAGAGTGGTTGAACGCAAAAATCGTGTTCTAGAGAAGTTGGCAAGAACAATGCTCAATGAGGGTAGTCTACCTAAATATTTCTGGGCTGATGCTATTAGCACCGCATGTTATGTTTTGAATAGGATACTAATACGTCCTATACTAAACAAAACACCATATGAATATTAAAGGGTAGAAAACCAAATGTGTCACATCTCCACGTATTCGGTTGCAAATGTTTTGTGTTAAATAACGGTAAGGATAACCTTGGGAAATTCGATGCTAAATTTGACGAAGGCATATTTCTTGGTTACTCTCAATCTAGTAAAGCATATAGGATTTACAACAAAAGGTTACTTATATTTGAAGAGTCAGTTCATGTGTTCTTTGATGAATCTTATGCAAAATGTATCGAGAAAGGTATATCCTTTGATAGTGCAGGCCCATCTACTGAAGACATTGTCAAAGATAAGGAAGACGAAAGTGAAAGTGTTGCAAAGGAATATGCTAAGGAAGAGAAAGATGAGTCTCATGATAATGTTGAAAAAGAAAGCATCTCAAACAACGAAGAACTTCCTAAGGCCTGGACAAACGTAAAAGATCATCCAATCGACAACATAATAGGGGACATCTCAAAGGGCGCTACAACACGCTCCAAGATAAGTAACTTTTGTCATCATTTTGCTTTTGTTTCACAAGTTGAGCCGAAAAATGCTAAGGACGCATTACTCGATGAGCATTGGCTAATGGCCATGCAAGAAGAATTAAACCAATTTAAACGGAATGATGTTTGGGACCTTGTCCCTCATCCGGGAGAACATCAAGTGATCGGTACTAGATGGGTTTTTCGTAACAAACTTGATGAAAACGGAGTTATTACTAGAAACAAGGCTAGATTAGTAGCTCAAGGCTACAATCAAGAGGAAGGTATTGATTATGAAGAGACGTACGCTCTCGTAGCACGTCTCGAGGCTATTCGTCTCTTACTTGCTTATGCTTGCTCAAAAGACTTTAAGCTCTTTCAAATGGATGTTAAAAGTGCCTTTCTAAATGGCTACATTAATGAAGAGGTGTATGTAGCTCAACCACCCGGTTTTGAAAATTACAAGTATCCAACCCATGTTTATAAGTTGAAACGTGCATTATACGGTCTTAAACAAGCTCCTAGGGCTTGGTATGAACGTTTAAGCTAATTTCTACTTAGTCAAGGATACTTTAGGGGTAAAGTTGACACTACTCTCTTCATTAAAAGAAAAGATAAAGATATACTTTTGGTTCAAGTTTATGTATATGATATTATATTTGGGTCGACTAATGCAAAACTTGTCAAAGAATTTTCTAAGCTTATACAGAGTGAATTTAAGATGAGCCTCATGGGAGAAATGAACTTCTTCCTTGGTCTACAAATCAAGCAACTTAGTCAAGGAACCTTCGTTAGTCAAACCAAGTATTGCATGGAGTTGCTTAAGAGATTTGGAATGAGTGAGGCAAAGGAGATTGACACACCTATGGCAACCAATGGCAACCTAGACAAGGATGAAAAGGTAAAGAAGTTGATGTGAAATTGTACCGAGGTATGATAGGCTCACTATTGTACCTCACAGCTCCAAGACCGGACATTATGTTTAGTGTATGCATGTGCGCAAGATACCAATCATGCCCAAAGGAATCACACCTAAAAGCTGTAAAAAGAATTCTACGATATCTCCGTGGAACTATTACATATGGCCTATGGTATCCTAAGGGAAATGAATGCTATTTGGTGGGATACTCCGACTCCGACTTTGCTGGATGCAAATCTGACAGAAAGAGAACCAGTGGGACATGTCATCTATTCTCAAATTCATTGATAAGCTGGCACAGCAAGAAACAAGTATCAGTTGCATTATCTACAGCTGAGGCATAATATGTAGCTGCCGGAAGCTGTTGTGCTCAGATATTATGGCTCAAGCAGCAGCTCATTGACTTTGGTATTCAGCTTGATCGAATACCTATCATGTACGACAACACAAGCGCCATAAACTTAAGTAAGAATCCTGTTCTACACTCACGAACCAAGCCTATCGAAATAAGGCATCACTTCCTAAGAGATCATGTGGAAAAAGGGGAAGTAATATTTGAACATGTAGAGAGCAGGAAACAACTAGCTGATATCCTTACCAAACCTCTTGCAACCGAGCCGTTCTTCAACATTCGAAGAGAATTAGGGATATTAGATATCTCTAATTTGAGCTAAACGTGCTTTTTTTTGTTTATTTAATTATTTTTAACTCTATACTTTGATTATGCTCAAGCTAAAACTTCTCTTAGCATGAAGGTAGTACGAAATCAATCAAGGATTGTGCTACATTGACAAAGATGACAAGATATCTGCAAGTTGAGAAAATGGTAACATGTTTGTTGTTCACTTCCAAAAATATTATAGATACAATAATATGCTATCAATTAACATATTTATAGTGACTTCATATATGCCTCTCCATATATCTCATTTACATGTATATTTTGCTCATCATTACTCATAATATATCATGTTTGGGCATACAAATAGTAGAATAATCATACATCTAACATTCATAAGTCTCTCCATTGCAATTTCAAGCATTTTAAGCATTTTAGGTCGACCTCCTATGCATCTGAGTCGATCTGTTGAAGCATTTTTTTAAAATTAACAAAAACACTTCCAGCTACATCGACCTAGACCTGTTTTAGGTCGACCTACTCTGAAGTATTTTTTCAGTGCTTCTGTTAGGTCGTGTCGCTACCGCGAAAATTAACAGAGTCGCCACTAACATATTTATCCTGAAAAGGAAGGGAATGCCAGCAAACCACGAAACAAAACAACGGTCTCACGACCAGAGAAAAAGGGTAAGGGAGTCGGTTACGCCAGGGGAAGGTGCTAGCACCCCTCGCGCCCATCGTACTCGATGGTATCCACGCCTTTGTCTATAACTATGGGTGTGTAACAAATCTACGCTAATCTGGACTAAAATGAATGCAGAATGTAGGGAAAAGAAAGGATTGTGCTCGCACGGGCCCTACCCCGCTGCCTACGTATCTGTTTTGCAGAATCAGAGCTACCGTAGCTCGGCTAACTAATTTCTGTTTGTTTTATGTTTTTTAGGTGAACAAGGTACATTCACACTCCGCTGCTCGACCTTTGGAGACTTATGCTGGGAATGGAGCGGAAATAACAAGCTCTTAAGAAAAGAAAATCAAAGAGTGTGGTTTGTGTTTTAAAGAATGCATGAGGAAAACCTAAGCTAAGGGGGAAAGCTTGCTACTTAATGTTATCATACAAAGGGTACAAGTCTAAACTAAATTATCAACCTACGGGGGGGAGCGAAAGCAAACAAAGATAGCACACAAACGAGCTCCGCTCATAAAGCAAACAAACCAACGGCACTGACCGAATGGTAGAAAGGCGGTCCCGCCATAGCCAAGTGGAGCAACTCAACCCAAGTCAACCAAGCATTAGACCTCGCGAAAATGATCGGGCCATAGACAAGAGGGCGGACCCCTCTCAGCAACCAAGCCGTCACGGATCGTAAAGGAAAACGGTGCGTGCGTACACCGAGCATCAACGTCGAGCGACGCGAGCTATAAGAAAGGCGGGGGTCCGGCTACATGAACCCTTTTCCTGACATACTAGATAACAAGATCTTGTGCAGGTTCAGAAGCGAGCAACGCGAAGCGTCGTGATGAAGATTTAAAGGATCCAAGGTCGAATCAGAAAGAAGATTGATGCAGAGTTGAATGTTTGTTGAAGATTGTCGTGAAGCTTTTTTGTGAGTTTTCTCTGAATTGAAGGATGAAGATGATGACTGTTTTTCTGGAGATTGGTTCAGAGCGTGAAGATTGAAGATTCAAGCCATGGTGAAGGATTCTGAAGGTGCCTGATGAAGAGTTGATTGAAGGCGTCAAGAAGATGAAGATTATTGATGATTGAAGAACGAGTGGTGAGATCGAAGGAAACGGTTCTGAGTTTGTTACAGGTTCTCCATCTCTTCTGAGGTATCGTTCTCACTTTTTTCGTTATCGATATTTTTTCTGATATCTGTTATCTATTCCCTCCTCTCATTTTTTGTTGATGATTGAATTGAGGTGCGGAGGTCCATTGAAGATGATGAAGGATTGTTCGTTTTGGTGATTCAGTTCATGGAGATTGCACCGGTCATGACTATTGCTGTGAGAGAAGGTTTTTTACCATCGAAAAACGAAGGGAGATTCAAGAGGTTTTAAGAAGATTGATGGAAGAAGCTTGAAGAAGATGAAGATTGGAGAGAGTTTGTTACATGTTCTCGTTTCTTTCTTTTTTCCCAAATTCTGTTATGCTTTTTTGTTATCAGGTTATCGATTTATCTGTGAACCGGTTTTCCATTGTCACAAGCTGGTGCCGTTCGGTCTTGTGCAACTTCCAGAATGAATTCACTTGCCTTGGAGCTGCGGTTCAATGAATTGGGCATGGTGCAACACGGTTCAAAGTTATCAACTTGCCCTCGTGAAGCTTTTTTCTTTTTGCAGCAAATGTTACATTGTCTCTATTGCATATTCTTTGTAATGGGCTTGAACTTGGGCTTTGTTGAAGTTAAATGTAATAACATGGATATTGTATGGACTTTGTGTATAATTTTGTAATGGGTCTTTGTAAGTATATTTGAATGGTATTGGACATTGTAACCTGTATATTTTCTCAAATTTTTAGATGAATCATGAATGAATTTGAAAGAATTTTGAAATGGATTTTGAATCAACATTTGCATGAACATCTTTGATGAATAAATCCAAATCCACTTGCAAACTTCAATGAACCTCTAACTCAAGCTAATTCCTCAATCTAAATCAAACTTGTATGATAAGCTACTAAGAAATTGGAAACATAATATCGTCTTGAACACAATGTTCTCCTTAAACCCACAACCTTGTACCATGACTTATTCTTTTGCAACTCACCCTACAAGCATGTTGACCTAATGACCTCGAACAATAGAAACTATTTTATTTTCTCTTGATTTTAAACGACGAAATAAACGTCTTCCATAACTTATAGCACGTATAAAGAGGGCGAATTTTGGGGTGCAACAGCTGCCCCTATTCAAACTTCTTGAACCTGACGAGTGAGAAATGAAAGTTTTGAACTGTCAAGGTGGAAGGAGATTGAATACCAGAATGAACTCGAAAATTTGCACTCTTGATCAATAGAAGATTCCATCTTGCAATAAGAAGGAATGTACCACCCCGCAAGCAGGGAGAAAAAACTTCAATTGACCTGGATAATTAAATAAGCTCCAACTTGTGATAAGAAGGAACGGGCACCCACAGGCAGGGGAAACACTTCAAATGATCTGGGCATCAAGAGAAGGAACATCTCGACTGATCTGAGTATCAGACGTAGCAGATGTCTCCGAACTTGCATCGGGATAGATGTCTTAAGTCGATCTGGGAATCGAAGGAGATACATCGGTTGAATCGGACATCAACGGGTAATAGGTATCTCTGATCTGGGAATCGTGATCTGGGAATCTGGGCAGACATCTCTTCTGATGCAATTAAATCATCAGGCAGATATTCCAACTAATCTGGGAATTAGCGGCTAGCTCCTTCGTAAGACCACGGGGATCCGGAGGCGGTTCCTTCAACTGAACTGGAATCAGGATAAGAACAATATCTCTTCCGAACTGTGTACGTCGGGGAAAGAATGCCTTTAAACTGATCTGGACATGATGTCAGAAAATAAGTAGGACAATCTTCATCTGAAAGACAAAGTCGATCAGGCAGACATCTCCATTTGATCTGATGATATAAGTGGCTTGCTCCTTCGTAAGATCTTGGGAGATCCGGAGGCGGTCCCGTCAACTGATCTGAATATCAAGAATAAGGACAAATATCTCATCCGAACTGTGTGCGCCGGGAACAGAATGTCTTCAACGGATGAATTGACAATCCTCTTCTGATCTCAATATTAGGATAACGCCTGTAATGATTAGGCGAGCTGCCCTCTAGGAGGCATTAGAATATCTTGATGACTTTCCTGTAGAAAGAAACAAATATGATATGATTTATGCATGATACATGTATGAATGTGTATGGAATAACGTTCCCGAGAAGGAAGACGCTATACGCTTAGAGAATGCAATGCGAATGATGCATGATTCGAACGTTGCTTAGAGAGACAGCGGAGGAGCACTGAATTGCTGAAGAAGTCCTGGAGAGAATATAGAACTCTGCGGGGAGGACAAGATGAGTGACCAGAAGTCACAAACGGCGAGCTGACAAAGATGGATCAGAAATCTGCTGGAGACGATCAAATTTGGATGCGAGCTCTGGATGGAGGAATAAATCCTGCTTGGGGATATGAACATCCCACTTAACTGCTTGGGGAGTACCCTGGAAACTTCATTGGAGAAGCAAATTCTAGACACTCTGGGGATATGGAGATAAGAGCAAGTCATGGAGATAGCTCTGATGAGGAGCAACCAACTTGCTTGTGTAGAACGCATTCCGCTGGGGAAGTCCTAGATGAACATAGATTCTGTTGAGGATGCATGTGAATCTTTACTGAGGAAAGAAACTCAATGGGGAAGATGGATACTTCTGCACAACGATCTGCTAGGGATATGAGAGATCCGCTGGGGGATAAGGAACTTAGCATAAGAACCTTTTGTTAAGACAACTCCACTGGGGAACAAGATGACTCTCCTGGGGAGAACATGTCAATCTGTTGGGGAGACAAAACCTCTACTGGGGAGAACCAGGAATTCAGGCAAGAAACCTCATTAAGAGCTTGCTGGGGAATCAGATACCATTCAATCATGATTCTACTGGGGAGAAGACATTCCACCGAGGAGTGAGTCTTCCGAAGCACGGAGATTGCTTTGAAATGTACTTTGCTGAGGAGATGAGAATCTTGGAACAAAGAAAACTTCATCTAGACGCGCTCAGCTGGGGAATGAGAATCCTTCACTTGGATAAATTCGCCGATGTGCTGACATAGTATACTCGAAAGGATGTACCTGCGAGACATACAGATGAAAATGCCCGAGGATATAACATGACATCTTCAAGGGGTTTCCTCATATGGTAGAGGATAATGATGCTCACCCACAATGGGAAAATGCAAGAGCAAACAGATTGTCTGACCTCTTGGCTTTAAAACTTTCCATACAAGCAATGGATTCACGAGTTGACAAGCAAGCAGTGATTAGAACACCAAACAAGTATTGGCCAGAGCATCAAACAGGCATTGGTTCTCCAAGAGAATGCCGCCAGGAAGTGGGCTTAATGGGTCAAGCAAGTGTTAACTTCACAGGGGACCAAACAGGCATTGACTTTCATAATGTTTCTGCATATTCGTATTGATTGTAAAGATGCCAACAAGTAATGGGCTTACAGACACATTGGGGTGTATGCGACAACCATCCGTAATTGTTGGAAATCCACGACACGAGGGTCGGAAACTCACGACGCGGGGGTCGGAAAGGAGATAAACTCACGACTCGAGGGTCGGAAAGGAGATAAACTCACGACGCGAGGGTCGGAAAGGAGATAAACTCACGACGCGAGGGTCGGAAAGGAGATAAACTCACGACTCGAGGGTCGGAAAGCAAAGGACTTCGATGTCCACATGACATGAATCTGGTTAAGGGACACCAA
Source organism: Vicia villosa (assembly GCF_029867415.1). Lineage (NCBI taxonomy): Eukaryota > Viridiplantae > Streptophyta > Magnoliopsida > Fabales > Fabaceae > Vicia > Vicia villosa. Next base: position 147,141,640 of record NC_081180.1, read on the forward strand.
TAACCAACGGTTGCAACCTCTGGAAGAGATTTGAAAATTGCACTGAAATGCAAAGAGATGCTACCAAAAATTGGACTTTCAGCCTCTGATTGCTGAGGATGACGACCCTGATGGTTCTCAAGTTCATAAGTTGTTTAGCTCACACCTAAACTTTAAACTGAACACCTCCTGATGAGGATAAAATGCCAATGCATAGTGTCTTGCCCCAGCCTGTAGGGACTTTGAAGAAATTTTCCTCATTAGAAATTTCTGAGATATGCGCTGTCATAGCCAACCTGCCCCAGTATCATGAACTTTGGAACCATGCCCTTGCTTGACCTGTATTGGAGATAGCTTCAACTGCACGGGTGAATGCCCCTGATTGCTTAGCACTTTGAGAGATTCTTCGAATCTTAACCTGATTGCCTCAGATTGAGTGAAAACTTGCTTGTTAGAGTAATCAAACGCTTTTGTGCCCCTGAGGGTGATCAAACTTTGAGATATTCTGCCTCTGCTCAACGGAGTTCGGAAGACAACTTGTCCTTCGGGAGGATAAAACTTTTCATCTGAAGTTCATTGTAGAAACTTTCCTGATGTTAAGCACTTGTTCATATGCAAAGAATGTTTATTATGAGAAATATAATTCTAATGCAAAGAGTTTGTTTGTCTCGAAGTTTAAAGAAAATTTTTGAAAGGATGTCGTAACATCGATTTTTTATGAAAGAAAGATGGTGTGATACCAACTCAAGCATTTAGCGGATCTCCTAGGAGTCAGCTTACCATATTCTCGTGTATAGTCTGCTTTCGAATTAACCCTGCTTCAATTAGGACTTTCAAGGGTTGTAACGTGGCCAGGTTCACGGTTTGAGAAAAAAGGATTTTTTAGGCTCAAAATTATTTGGTGCCCACCCCCTTCATGATGTTCTCCAGTCCTATGTTCAATTAACTCGATGCGAGCATTCATCCTTCAAGAGGAATTTGAGATGATTGAGGAGTCAAAGAGGTCTTTTGGATATGGCAGTCACTTTACCTTTTGTCTTTGGTGTCTGATCACACGACTTTGTTCTTTGCTAAGGATTCTTATTTTGTAATCCTTGTTTTTCGCTTTTTCTTTGCTTTTCTTTTTTTTTGTTTCCCTAACTTTTGCCTGGACAAATTCTTCCAAATTTCGAGTTGGATGTCCAGCGGGATGCCCTAACTTTTGCCTAAGTCACATGCTTTCAACTTGTTGACTTAGCGGGCTTTCTCTTTTTTTTCTTCATTCTTTTTGATTCATTCTTTTCTTTTTGAACAAGTCATGTGATCCTGAATTTCTGATTTGTTGAAATGGATAGTGACTGCTTGAGTCCTTGATTGATGAGGAATTACCATTGTGGTATTGCCATATTTTGACCTCCTGATGTGAGGGATAAACCACAACGGCTTTGATGTTGGTCTCGACCTCCTGATGTAAGGGATAAATTTGATGTCTCGACCTCCTGAGGTGAGGAATAATCGTTGTGGATTTGAATTTCCTCAATCTTTTGAAGGATAACCATTGTTGTATCCTTAAATGCGCACTCCTGGTAAATTTCACACACTCGATCGGGTTAACTGAATACTACCCTGCCCCAGGGTTAAAATAAGGGTTTCTTTTAATAGAAAAGAAACTCCTACTTTGAAGGCTCAGAGGGGTTATCGAGGGTCTATCTCCCTTATATCTCCGGTGTTTGGGAATTTGAAACAATGCCTGTACATCATCAACAGGGTTCTACTCAAAATCATACCATTTGAGGTTATTGGTATTATGTTCATCATTCTCCCTTCAGAGTTATCATGCTTTATTAACAAGAATTGAGTATCACAAAAAGCATAGAAAAACGTATAAGAGCAAAAGCGAATGGATTTTTTTTAAGACAAACATATCCAATGCATTATGATTATAGTTCAAAAACAAACAAGTTTTGCATGCAATAGTATTGAACAAAACAAGAAAGCTTAAACATGAACATGCATGATGAATTAGGAATTGCCAATGATGAGGAAATCCTCTCCGTATGGACCTATTGCTTCAAAAGATCCGTTGAGTCAAAGGAGAACTTTAGTTCTGGCCTTCAAGTGTGAATGTGATAGCCTTTGAATCACACAGGTCTTGAACCTTGTCTTTGAATAGCTGACAACCTTCAATCAGATAACCAAGTGCCCCAGAGTGGAAAGCACACCAAGCGTTAGCATATGTTCCTGTAGAACACTTTAGATTACTTCCCGAAAGAAGATTTTGGCGAGGCCATACAAAAGTTGTAAGTGCTCAGCTTTAGGGATTTGAGTTGTGTCAATGGTGCAAAAACTCAAGACACAAGGCGTCTTGCTTATCCCTTGGTCGGGAGCCCCAAACAACAGCGAATGGAGTTTGTGAATGCTTTAGGGATTTGAGCTGCCAATGATGCGAACTCAAGAACACGGAGTCTTGCTTATCCCTCGGTCGGGAGCCCTAAATATGGCTGCTGAAACAGAAAACACCATCATGAATGGAGGAACATTGTATTACTATCAGCGAACAACAATAACCTCTGCCGCTTGGTCATCAAAGTCGTTACTTGGAACACACAATGGTTGTTGGGAAGGAAGCCTCTGGCAGTACCAATTGCAAATGATTCTCATGAGTTACTTCCTCGAGGAAGAACAAACATTCTACTTGCAGCAGATGAAAAGGGATTGACCAATAGAAACCATTATGAATAAACTCAAACATCCCTGCATCGAGTAAGTTCTGGAATTTTTGTACCTCAACACATTATAAGGCTTGACATTACGATCAGGTGCCCCAGCATGGAACACACCTAGTATTGTCATCGAAATCAGGAGAGCAGTTTGTGGTGAGGAAGAACCAAAGCATGAATTTTAACCAACTGAAATTCCATCAAGTCGGAAAGCAACTGAACACCAGGCATTAGGATTACATTAGCTTGTTTCTCATATTCTTTTTCTATATCCATTGACAAGTCATGGCTACTGAACATGAAACTCCGTGAAGAGGTGACTCGGGCTGTGAAGCAGAACCTTGAGAATGAGAGGTGTGCCCTGCAGAACACTCTTGATTACTGTCTGGCGGAAGATTTTGGCGAAGTCACACGGAATTTGTAAATGCTTTAGGGATTCGAGCAATGCAAATGGTGCAATGCTCAAGATAGACAATGTCTTGCTTATCCCTCGTTCGGGAGCCCCAAGTAACTTCAAAGACTTGCAGATCCTAACATCACGACCAGGTTCCCCAGAATAGAACTCACACCTTGTGTCATCGTCATCAAGCATAGAATTTGTAGACATCCACCCAGTATGGAGCTTAACCAGTTGCAAATAAAGCAAGTATGGAAGCAAATGAGCATCAGACAAGTCTTAAAAAAGAACCCCGACTGAGCTTTCTTCTCGGTAAAATCCCCACAAAGTTGTTCCATGACTAATCTCTGAACACACAGTAATAACAAGTCAAGTCTTTGAGTCTGGTGAGAATACCAAGTCTGAATAAGAGATCCTCGATCCCGAACACCTGTTATGCATGAAATGTATGAGATGCATGATATGAATGCAATGCCATGTTCATTCGATTTCCAAGGAATCCTCGTGTTTTGATTTTTTTTTAAAGCATGAGATGGAAAGAGCTCGACACGAGGCTTAAAGATATGATTCCTTTGAAATGGAAGGAACATGTATGCTAGTTATTTTTTGTACATCATTTTTTGGAAAAGTAAATATGCAATGATGCAAGGTGATGGGAACCACAATACTGGATATATCTGAATGCCGAGAAATCACACGGCAAAAGTTCAAAGGTTCGGCATAGTTTCGGACCACCACACAAACCACAAGTCACCAACAGAACAAGTTACTATCGGAACCAGAACATATAGTCACCAACACACTGGAATAGAACATAGATTATCACTCGAACAAGAACCATAGTACCCCACGAACAGGAACCAATAGTACACTCGAACAAGATCAACGGTAACCCACGAACAAGGACCATGGTAACAACCTTCGAACGAGAACAGCGGTAACCCACAAACGAGAACAGCGGTAACCCACCAACGAGAACAGCTGTAACCCACGAACGAGAACAGCGGTCACCAAGAATGTACCTGTTATAGCAATGATTGATTCCCGCCCCACTCACGGGTAAATCTAGGCCAGGGTAGGTCGAAAAGCCAACAGAGGATCGAATGTAGGCGCTATCATACGATATTGCCTCATTCCACCAAGCTCTGCCCGTGGATACGTGATCAGATCAATCAGGCATACGCCTTCTGTCCGTCACGGCCACTCTAGTCCTAGTTCCTAAGGTATCACTCATGACCTGTGTATTGGGTCTTTTACCTCTTGAAACACCCACCCACAGATAGAAATCCAGACAGTCCAGAATATGATGCAGAAAAGTAAAAGCGCACATAGAATGCAATGCAAACAGGTAAATATGCAAAGCAGTAAAGCACCCAAAGATAAACACACAAGCGCTAGGATCGACTTGCTAAGTCCGGACCCGCAATAGGTCGAGACGTCTCCAGCAGAGTCGCCAGTTGTCGCTACCGCGAAAATTAACAGAGTCGCCACTAACATATTTATCCTGAAAAGGAAGGGAATGCCAGCAAACCACGAAACAAAACAACGGTCTCACGACCAGAGAAAAAGGGTAAGGGAGTCGGTTACGCGAGGGGAAGGTGCTAGCACCCCTCGCGCCCATCGTACTCGATGGTATCCACGCCTGTGTCTATAACTATGGGTGTGTAACAAATCTACGCTAATCTGGACTAAAATGAATGCAGAATGTAGGGAAAAGAAAGGATTGTGCTCGCACGGGCCCTACCCCGCTGCTTACGTATCTGTTTTGCAAAATCAGAGCTACCGTAGCTCGGCTAACTAATTTCTGTTTGTTTTATGTTTTTTAGGTGAACAAGGTACATTCACACTCCGCTGCTCGACCTTTGGAGACTTATGCTGGGAATGGAGCGGAAATAACAAGCTCTTAAGAAAAGAAAATCAAAGAGTGTGGTTTGTGTTTTAAAGAATGCATGAGGAAAACCTAAGCTAAGGGGGAAAGCTTGCTACTTAATGTTATCATACAAAGGGTACAAGTCTAAACTAAATTATCAACCTACGGGGGGGGGGGGGAGCGAAAGCAAACAAAGATAGCACACAAACGAGCTCCGCTCGTAAAGCAAACAAACCAACGGCACTGACCGAATGGTAGAAAGGCGGTCCCGCCATAGCCAAGGGGAGCAACTCAACCCAAGTCAACCAAGCATTAGACCTCGCGAAAATGATCGGGCCATAGACAAGAGGGCGGACCCCTCTCAGCAACCAAGCCGTCACGGATCGTAAAGGAAAACGGTGCGTGCGTACACCGAGCATCAACGTCGAGCGACGCGAGCTATAAGAAAGGCGGGGGTCCGGCTACATGAACCCTTTTCCTGACATACTCGATAACAAGATCTTGTGCAGGTTCAGAAGCGAGCAACGCGAAGCGTGCGCATACTGAACGGAATCGATGAGACTAGGCGGGGGTTGATTGCTAACCCTTTCCGCATGCCTTCCATGAGGACTTAACGGAGTGCCATATATGACTTATTACACCGTGACTCCCTGCCGCAAAGCACAAATATAAACACACCAACAAAAACAGAGCCTCTTTCGAGGGCTTGGCTAGATGCATGTCTAGGTCCTACTTCTCATGTTAAAGGATGATGCGAGAAAGCGATAAAGTACAGAAAGAAGTAAAAGGGAACAGGGAACGATACCAAACGGATAGCAAATCCGCAATGAGCTAGCATGCGTAAGCAGAGAAGTCCGAAATACTTCGCGTAAGCCATCATCAAGCAAAGCGAGTCAGGAAGCGCCATCATGAAAATAAATCACGAGCGACATGTGGTACACGTCGAGCATAACCACACAAACCTGCAAGAGAACACCAACCAGACAATACAAGAGTATACATCTCAATGAATGAGAGATCAGGTGACTGACATCGGAAATAGGTTCGTGTCCCACAAATAAAGTGGAACACGACGCAAATCAAGTCGTAATACAAATCGCACTGGAAGTGAATTCGTGTCCCACAAATAAAGTGGAACACGAAGCAAGTCGAATAGCCATCAAAGGCTCTCTCGAAGTACCTCGTACATCTCAACAACCAAATCAGTAATAACAAGGTAAAGGCGCACCGCCATAGAAAATAATAGCAATTAAATTCTAAGTAAATTCTAAAATACAATCTAACAAGATTAAATTGTTTTTATGGCATTTTATCAAAGAATTAGAACTAAACTATGTAACAAAGCATCTAAATTCTAACAAGAAAATAAAACATGTTTTTTATCATCTAAAACAAATATAGAAAACAAGAATTTAATCCTAACTAGAAAAGAATACATGTTTTTATTATTATTTTTTATCAAGCAAAAATCTAATCAAACATAATATTTTTTATAGCATTTCATCAAAGAATTAAAACTAAACAACATACAAAACATTTAAATTTCAACAAGCAAAATATTACATGTTTTTGATTATTTTTTATCATGCTACAAAACCTAATAAGAAAACATTAATGACTTTAAATCCTACGAAATCGATCTAATAATATCTAATAGAAACTAACACATGATTTTATTCATCTTTATCATTTGAAACAAATATAGAAAATAAAGTCTAATTCTAGCTAGAAAATGGAGTAAAACCAGGGGGTTCAGTGCTGAAATCTGATGTATGACAAGTATCAGGCGCATGGCCCATTGAAATGGCCCAACAAGAGTTTTTTTTGTTCAATTTCAGCACACAAAAACCGTGTGCATTGGGCTAGGGGAGGTGTAGATACAGAATGCATGCTAGGCCCATGGAGTATGATCCAACAACAATTTTATTATTCAGATTATGGATTCAGTCTTTTTTATTAATCAAGTTCAATTAATCACAACTAATCAAATGTATTAATTCAATTAACATTCATAATCTCAATTAAAACGAGAAATCAGAAACAAAGGGATTAGGGTAAAATTTCATGTGACCTTTCATGTTCTTACCTCCTCACACCGATAGCAAGCGGCGGCCGGAGGCCCTCTCAACCTTCAACCTTCTCCAATTGAGACCTAACGGCGGCGAATCTCTCGATCTCTCATATCTCCGATCGATTTCTCTGATGGCGAACTCTCCGGCTCACTCTCTCGATCTCTCTCCGAATCTTCGCCTCAATCTCTCTCATCTCTCCTCTATCGTGTTCGCTTTGGATTCGAATTTCCCCGATCAAAAGAAACTTTCCGATTTATCATCACGATGGACAAGAAATGGAAGAACAGGAACGCTTCTCAACCGAAGATAGCGTCCGAAGCGTCTTCACAGATGAGTAAACGAAGAAATCTAGAGATTATCAGAAACAAACGGATCTATCCTTTACAGGTTCTGCTCCTTCTCCTTGATTTCTTTCTTTTTCTTGTTTCTGAATCTGTTTTCTCGATAATGAGATAATTGAAATTGTTGTTGTTGTTCCTTGCGATGAAGAGAACCGATGAAGATGATGCGATAAAGACCGTTGAAAGTTGAAGTTGAAGAAAACGGTGAACGTTATGGTGAAGATATTGGAGATCGATGCGTCGTGATGAAGATTTAAAGGATCCAAGGTCGAATCAGAAAGAAGATTGATGCAGAGTTGAATGTTTGTTGAAGATTGTCGTGAAGCTTTTTTGTGAGTTTTCTCTGAATTGAAGGATGAAGATGATGATTGTTTTTCTGGAGATTGGTTCAGAGCGTGAAGATTGAAGATTCAAGCCATGGTGAAGGATTCTGAAGGTGCCTGATGAAGAGTTGATTGAAGGCGTCAAGAAGATGAAGATTATTGATGATTGAAGAACGAGTGGTGAGATCGAAGGAAACGGTTCTGAGTTTGTTACAGGTTCTCCATCTCTTCTGAGGTATCGTTCTCACTTTTTTCGTTATCGATATTTTTTCTGATATCTGTTATCTATTCCCTCCTCTCATTTTTTGTTGATGATTGAATTGAGGTGCGGAGGTCCATTGAAGATGATGAAGGATTGTTCGTTTTGGTGATTCAGTTCATGGAGATTGCACCGGTCATGACTATTGCTGTGAGAGAAGGTTTTTTACCATCGAAAAACGAAGGGAGATTCAAGAGGTTTTAAGAAGATTGATGGAAGAAGCTTGAAGAAGATGAAGATTGGAGAGAGTTTGTTACATGTTCTCGTTTCTTTCTTTTTTCCCAAATTCTGTCATGCTTTTTTGTTATCAGGTTATCGGTTTATCTGTGAACCGGTTTTCCATTGTCACAAGCTGGTGCCGTTCGGTCTTGTGCAACTTCCAGAATGAATTCACTTGCCTTGGAGCTGCGGTTCAATGAATTGGGCATGGTGCAACACGGTTCAAAGTTATCAACTTGCCCTCGTGAAGCTTTTTTCTTTTTGCAGCAAATGTTACATTGTCTCTATTGCATATTCTTTGTAATGGGCTTGAACTTGGGCTTTGTTGAAGTTAAATGTAATAACATGGATATTGTATGGACTTTGTGTATAATTTTGTAATGGGTCTTTGTAAGTATATTTGAATGGTATTGGACATTGTAACCTGTATATTTTCTCAAATTTTTAGATGAATCATGAATGAATTTGAAAGAATTTTGAAATGGATTTTGAATCAACATTTGCATGAACATCTTTGATGAATAAATCCAAATCCACTTGCAAACTTCAATGAACCTCTAACTCAAGCTAATTCCTCAATCTAAATCAAACTTGTATGATAAGCTACTAAGAAATTGGAAACATAATATCGTCTTGAACACAATGTTCTCCTTAAACCCACAACCTTGTACCATGACTTATTCTTTTGCAATTCACCCTACAAGCATGTTGACCTAATGACCTCGAACAATAGAAACTATTTTATTTTCTCTTGATTTTAAACGACGAAATAAACGTCTTCCATAACTTATAGCACGTATAAAGAGGGCAAATTTTGGGGTGCAACAGGTCGACGCAGCCTTAGTTTAGGTCGACCTACTGAGACATAAATGTCAAAAATTGGGCTTTTAGGTCGACCCGACCCATTCTCCTACATACTTATTCATACATTTTCATTCTTGTTCATTCTCAAACACTTTGTCTATCTTCCAAAGAGGAAGAGGAAGACGGGGCAGACATTAGCAAGCATTGCATCTCATGAGCTCATCTCATTGCATTGCATTTCATTTCTATTATGTTATTGCTTACTTTTACTACTTGAACTTAAGCTTGGTTTGTACTTTTAAATATGTTTGGATATTATGTTCTACTGCTTTACTATTATGTTATGTAAGATACTGTTTTGTTTAGATTATTATGTTATTCTATTCTACTATTCTCCTGTTGTCTATCTTTTGATGTTGTCAAAGGGGGATATGAGTTGAGAGTACGGGGGAGCTTAGTACGGGGGAGCTTACGCATACAAGTCCGGGGGGAGCTTTCGTCATTTAATCAAATGTTTGCCATCATCAAAAAGAGGGAGTATGTAAGTACAAGCCTATACTCATCAAGGAGTTTTCGATTCATGGAAAACCTCATAAGTGAACAAATACAAAAGCACAAGTGAATGACTCAAAGAAAAGCAAGTTTTGGCTATCTAAGACAATGTAGGTCGACCTACCATGTGCCCAGGTCAACCTGTAAAGCTCTAGTTACTCAGCATATGGTTTTGCATCAGTTAGGTCGACCCAGCTAATCATTAGGTCGACTCAAATCAAAGCAAACAAAGAAGATTCACTCATGTTACTTTTAGGTTGACTCACCCACGTTCCTAGGTCGACCTAAACTGAAGAGATTCACTCATGTTACTGTTAGGTCGACTCACCCACGTTCCTAGGTCGACCTAAACTGAAGAAAAATCCCAAGAACTTGTTTCAACTGATCTTAGGTCGACCCAAACCCCCAACAGGTCGACCCAACTGGCAACAATTACAACTTGGCTTAATTTGCTCCATTTAGGTCGACCTAATCAATGAAGTAGGTCAACCTATCTCCTCAAGAATTGCCAAATTGTATGTTTGCTCTGCATCAACATACCAGCTCCTATATATATATATATATATATATATATATATATATATATATATATATCCTTTTCTGTTAATTATTTTTTTTGAACACCAACAACTGAAAGATACATAAAGGCTTCTCATCTTCGTTCTTCTTCTCAACTCCAACACAACTACACACAATCATTTTTGCGTTGAGGGTTTGCGATCAAGATCGATAACGTCGATAGGAAGGAATTGAAGATTCCTAGTGGGTGAAGATTTGTGGGGTTTTTGGTGAATAAAATCTGCGGATTTTGTCCTCCAAGATTGGTGAATTTTGGGGGGTTTTATCAAGAGGCTTCATCAAAGATTTAGCTGAGTGTGAAGATTGAAGAACAAGGGTTCAAGCAATTCAAGACACTGCAGAAAGGGAATCAAAGTGAAGCTCTTGGAAGATACTTGGTCTGGCTCAAGATTAAGGGGAAGAAGATTCAAAGGATCAACATATTCGGTTTATCGTTATCGCTTTGTTATCTTCTTTGTATAAACTGTTTTCAATCATAATGAAAGACATCCCAATTCCCGTTTGGAATTGGGGGCAGATGTAGTCGTAGCGAGGACGATCGACGAACTGCCTGAACAAATATCGTGTTCTTATTGCTTTTATATTTTCATTTACGTTTCGCTTAATTCTGGTTATAATTGCAAATTGTTCAAAGGTTCAAGTGTTAAACTTGTGTGATAACATTCTGCACAAACATCACAAGTCACCACACATTGAATCATAATCAATTTGGACATTATTACCAAGTGTTTGATATATTGCTTCAACCATTATCAAGTCATTGCAAACAAAGTTAATCAAGCAAGTAGTTAAACGATTTACATTAGCTTAACTGATTGATTCTCTAAGTGGTCTTTTCATCGTTAACTCTTAACTATTTTGTGGTTTAATCACATATCTGATTCTTTCAATAGTGCTTCGGAATAGACGCGAGTCGATCCCGAAACGCTTTCGCCTAATCTTGAGATAAATCCGAAAAATTCTGAGGCATCTATTCACCCTCCCTCTAGATCCTTAAGCCTAGCGTTTAACATTTACTCCCCCTATTTTGTTTTTAAACATTTTTGGTCTCTCATCCCCATTTTGACTACAAAAAAACACTTATGTATCATTTTTTTAAATACGTAGCTCATCCTCAAGTGGGGATGGGGGACCAAAAGTGAGGATGAGGGACAAAAATTGTATTTTAAAATGTGACACATAAGCGTTTTTTGTAGTTAAAATGGGGATGAGGGACCAAAAGTGTTTAAAAACAAAATAGGGGGACTAAGATCGTGAAAACACAAAAATAGGGGGACCAAAACTGTAATTTAGCCAAACTTGTAACTTTTGATTTAGGTGTTTGTTTGACGCGCCGTTTAGACCGTTAGGAAGCTGAAAATATTCTCTTTAAAATGATAATAATTTTGATAGCATAAAATAATTGTTTTTCTGCTAGAGACTTATTTCTCGCGTGTCGGTGTTGTACAAAGTGCGACGTATTTGTTGTGTTATAACGATGATGTTGCAGGAATGATGATTGAATAAATTGTATGATATAATGCATAACGATGTCGCTGTTTGTTGGCCTGGAATGGCAGAATGTTGAGAGCTCATGCTCCGGAATTGCATAATTATGTTGTTGCATATCGATGTCGCATGCATTCATGGTTGGAGGCTTATGCCTTGCTGATGGCCTGGATTGAGAAACTATTTAGGGCTTATGCCCTGCTGCTGAGGGCTCATACCCTGTTATTGCTTATTATCTGGAATATTGGAGAGGGCTTATGTCCTATTGGTACCACATGCATTGGGTCGTTGTTGTCGAGCGTCATTGCATTGCATTACTGTTGTTATTTTGATGAATATATTGCGTGATTGATGTGTGAATTTCCTAATATTTATCTGGAATGGTGTAGATGTGTGAGATACTGAATGTATGACTATACATGATCATATTTCTATATGCATATTATTATACATTCATTTATATTGTTGTGATATCTCACCCTTTCTGTTTGAATGTTGTCTCCACGTGGGTAACGTGCATGTAATCAGGATTAGTCCGCTAGCGAAGTAGCTTGGAAGATGTTGCTCTTCGTCTTTATTTGAGTTTGGCGTCGTTGCTCTGATACATAACACCAGGGGAGAATGAACACTTAATTGTTTTTTATTTGATGAATTGTTTTGAGTCGTAGGCGGTCCATATTGCTTGAATACTTATCGTTTGTTCGTTGAATATAAATGATTTTATTATTAACTATGATTTTCTGATGCGTAATAAAAGTAATATTGAGGATTATAAAGTTTATTTTGATTCCTCCGAAATTATGTTATGTATCTTAAATTAAATGAGCAGATTTTATTTGTTTGAAAAATGTGACATCCTAATCGTATGTTTGTTATGTTTATTAAATTGCGAAAAATTTACTCTAAATTTATATTAAATATTTGTCATGGGATTAAGGTGTTACAGTTACAGATCAGAGGAAATGGAACTAGAATAATGGAAGCCGATTAATAAATAAAGAAAAGCCTCAATATCATCTTCCAACTCACAACAACTATTGCTCCTCCCGAGTATCTATAACACAGTGTACAAAACACTACAAACAAAACAAAATAGAAGAGGGGTAAGAATACGATCTAAATATATTAGTGATGTAAAGATGGCAAGGGTATCATATTCACACAATTATCGAACACACAATTTATTCACATCAACCAAACAATTCACAATGCTTTTATATATGCAATGCAGACAACACTTTGACTCAATGCATATGGTACCAATTTGGACATCAGAGGTATGTTATTGATCTTATCCACTCAACAATGGTTCCCATTCGAACTAGGTTCAACTTCGAACTCCACTCATCACTGATCCCCACTTTTGTACTAGCAACTTATCATTGATCCTCACTTCTAAATCAACAACTTATATCGGGCCCAAAGTCCACACATCAATCACTGACACATATGATACACGACAATGCAAAAATAACACACAAGTGTAATATCCACCATCGGTTCCTATTCGAACCACACACAACACCATTTGAGGCCACCACAATAATTCTCATCATAACTCCACTTCTCAGCATAATTATGGCGCACAACATATGATTATACAAACACCTCAAATATTTTTCATTTATTCATAATATTTAAACATATCACTCGACTCGACAAGTTTACCAAAAACAGCAGTAAAACATCAGCCGCACACAAAAATGACTCGCGGAACTGGACCGTACACAACGCATCTCAATAACTCATCCTTTCATGAACACTCGCCATGAAACTTAAAATTAATTATTAAAAACCATGTAAAATAATAAATAACTCATCAATCAACATCAAAAAGTGTAAAACAATGTTAGTAAGTACCTAACAATACTAACATTCTCCAAAATAAAACCTTGTTGAAAAATCAATTCGAAAATAGATAACTCTATGTTGTTATTCTTGCTAAGCGCACACATCGCTCACTAAGCACAACTTTGGATCGCTAAACGTGTGCTCGCTAAACACGACTTTGGCTCGCTAAGCACAGACGCCCAGAACAACAAAAACCAGAAACGCGATTTTCACCATTGAAGCTCTTCCAAAGCTCCAATTTTGACCCCCAATCGTCCAAATTGAATAGAAAACAACATATACATATCATACCATGATTGATACGTCATATATTCACCGATTAAACTCCCAACCCATCACTTTATCATGAATCTAAGGATATGTTCATAATATCAAAAACACATCAACAACAACAATTCAAATTCATATCATCACCTCATGTATAATTTTTAGCACAAAATAGAACAAGAATTTCATATATTTCGCATAAATCATAATAGATCTTACACAACTTTTTTTTCCAAAACACATAAGCATAACAATGGTGAAAAATATGAGAAAAACCTATAGGAGTGTAAGGATCCCTCTCTACCCTTCATGCATTTGACACCAATATTAAAGTAATTCCCCCTTACCTCAAGTTTCTAGCAAAAAAATCTTTGGCTATGGATTCTTCCTCTCACTCAAACCCTTGTTTTGCCTCTTCTCACAATATTCTCTTTCTCCTAATTTCCTAAAATTTCACGTACTGATAATTCAAAGGCTCCTATAACCCTTCTTATTGATATTAACCTAATTCTATATTTCTAATTATATCACCTTGGCCCCCAACTTACCTTTATTTCTCACCACTTTACCCCATATTTTCATTATTCTTAGTTTCTACCCAAATCTCATGAGTCCACTATTTTCTTATTATTTTAATCATTTAAAATCAACTAAAATTGTAAATAATTATCACCACTCTCCATAAATCCCACAAAAATACCCAAGCACACTAATAACTAAATAAAGACAATTTTAACTAGATTAAAAACAAAAATACAAAAAATTATAGTGTTACACGGACTGCCTGTCTCCCTGTACCAGCCGGTGGTAGAGCTGTCAAATAAGCCCTATATTTGAAAGCCCCACTTATTTAGCCCCATCAAAGCCCTAATATATTAAGCCCTTATTATTAGAGATTTATTTTAGGCCCTAAAATGTTAGGCCCTATATATAATGCTTTTTTTGGCCCCATTGAGAGGGCCCTATTTATTCCAAAAACTTGAAAATAACATTTTCTTTTTTTTAATACTTACTGAAAACAAAACAACAGTGTCTACTGTCTAAGAACTGCGCCAATTTTGTTGTTGCTTTGGTTCCATTTAGGAATTATTAGAATGCATAAAACTAAAGGATATAGTCGACTTTATTCTTAAATATAATAGATGTTAGAATGCAAGTAATGTGTGTATGTATTACCCTTTACGAAGAAGTGCTTGAGCGACCCAGATAGCATTGTAGAGAGGATTACTCCATTGTTCTGTTCAGAAAAAAATTGTAATTATTTATTTGTTAAACAAAAAGTACTTTTATTTCAAAGCATAATCCTTTTATTTTTAAATCACATTTATAGTAGTAGTCATATCTTAATAGTATCTACGTTACTTTGCATGTATACTTACATTAAGAATTTAAGAATTCTAATTATTCATTTGTTAAAAAATACTTAAATGTTCAATAAATTAAGAATTTAAGGATTATAAATGTTTATTTGTTAAACAAAACGTACTTTTCTTTTGAAGCCAAATTAATGAAAGAGACTAAAAGTACATTTGTTAAAATCAGTTTTATTTTATTTTTTGTTTATTTATATCTTTTAATCTTGTAACGAGTGAAAGTATTATTTGTATTCATTTTTTATTTATATAATTTGATTCATTATTAAAAAGGTTAATTGATATTACTTCATATAATATGATTATTTTATCGTAATTTATTATGTTAGTGAAGTTTTATATTGATAAGATAATAGTGAAATTATCTATATAAGTTGATAATAAATAAGTGTTTAGTAAATACATAAAAGATTATAACCGTACGGTTAATGGTTAAAGATAATCTATAAAATATGAGCTTTATTTTATTTTTTTGAAAATTTTTTTTTTTAATCTTTTTTAAAAAAATTGTTTGATTTTGAAATTTTTAACAGATTTTTTTTATTTTAAAAAATCTATTAAAATTTAGTTTTATTTTTCGATTTTTTTTAATTTTATTTTTCATAATTATGTTTTTTAATTTTATTTGGGCCTTATGGCCCTCTTTTGAATTTTAGGGCCTTCTAACTTTAGGCCCTATGTATTTGAGGGCTTACTATTGTTAAACTTTTTTAGGCCCTCTTAATATTGGGGCTGGGGCCCAAATTAATTGGCCCCTTAAATTGACACCTCTAGCCGGTGGTCAACTCAATAACTTCATTCTGCGCTATGGTGTCATGGCCGACAGGGGATATTTACAATGATGATACATCTGATCGGGTTCAATCAAGACGATAATTATATGGAAGTGTTTCTTCGGACACGAACTCTGCTAATATACTCGAACTTGAGACAAACCTAGATCCGAATCTATAGATTTTCATCTGCAGGCTTTAGTTGGAAGGGAAGAACAAATTTCCTGGTCGACCTAAACTCAAACTGAGCATGATCGGTTGGAACTTTGTAGATTTGGGGATATCTATTGGTGTTTTTTCACATCGATTCAGGATCGATACAAATGGTCAATCAATGTTGGATCAGAGTTTAATGGATCCAAATGGCGTAAACATGAGATTTTGAGTTATTGAGATTCCAAATTCTTTGCATGAGATGCTTTCGGATTTCAGATTTGAGAATCGAACTTGACCTCGCGAAATTTGCAGGAATCGAAAGTCGTTTCCCATAGACATTACCATTATTCTGTTGCAGAACCGTAAATAGAGAGTCTTCTGGAAACTACGGCAGAGCGAAGCTTCTTGAGCACTAAAGTGAGGCGGCACCGTGGATTGAAGGATGCAATTAAGATGCTTCTTGAACCAGAGACGTTGATCTATAATCGATGTTGTTAATCTCTAATGCGACGGATCAAAGGGGGGGGCGGTACCTGTATGGTTAGCGCTCCAACACCCAACACAACTAAGGGTTCAAGATAGTTGTTATGAAAATGGATATTAGAGATTGTGTACCAGAAAATCCTTTGTAAAGGTCTTTATACCCTGAATTCAATGGAGCGGGTTGAATAAATGGACCTCGTGTTACTGGCCCTTTGATCGATACAAAACAAAAACAAATTTAAATAATAGTGAGAAGTTAAAATCACTTAAATTTTATTCTCAGAATGTTGGATTCCCATCTTTTAAACATGAAAATAACATGTAAAAAAGCATGAGTAAACAACAATTCTTAAAATAAAAAATACTTGAATGTTTTTGTACATATTCCATAATTCTCTAGGCCGGGTTTTCAAGTCGGATGTACCGAGCAGTGCTAAGGAGTAGTAGCAGCCGAGCTACTACTAAAACCTCTAGAAATCGGAAGCCGGGATGAGAGTCCGAAGCTATCATGGTCGACTTGGGAACACAAGAAGATCAATGGTCATGAATCAATACAAGCTATTGACGGAGTTGGTTACAGACGTTACAACTATTATAAATGACGGTTACAAGCGTTACAAGTGATTAATGAACGGTTACATTATAATGACCATTAATCATAATCATCCAGGAAGGATCAAGGTCGATACTATACATAGGGCTCCCGATCGAGGAATAAGCAAGATATTCATACTCTTGAGCTTGTATCAACCACGCTGCTCAAATCCCTAAAGCTAAACAATTACAAATTCCTGTGTGACCTCACCGAAATCTTCTTTCGAGAGGTAATCAAAAGTATTTTGCAGAAACAATTTTAAAAAAAAAATTAAAACAAAGGAGAGATTCTTTTATTTTTAATGTCACATTTCCAAAAATGTAATTTCAATAATTGAAACAAACACGACACAAATGTTGTATAATAGAAGTTATTCATATTTTTTCTTTAATATGAAAATTAATCCTTTGTATATCTACATTCATACTATTTTATTTTATTTTTAATTATAAATAATTATAAAGGATAAAATAAGTTTTAGTTAACCTAAGGATAAAAAGGAAAAAAATTAAATGCTATTTAAAATAATGTCGGTAAAAAGTTATAGTTAACATGATAAAATAAAATCATCCAATGTTTTTTTATTGATGTGAGTTTAAAGTTATAAAATAATTTATTGGTGTTGCCAATCAAATCCTAAATGGAGAGAAAGTTTAAAGTTGTCCCAAAATTTTAATTTCTTTTTCTTTCTTTAAAATAAAACACATTTTAAGATTATTTATTTATTTACTTTCATATATATGTTTAAATAATTATTATTTAATGTTGTAACTAATCAAAATTTTTTTAATATATTATTGATATTTCTTTATTTTTAAAATATAAATAAAAATAAAATAGAGTATTGACATTATGGCGATTTAAATCCCCTAAAAATTATTTGAGACTCAATTCAATAATAGTTTGTTAAATTTGAATTTTTTAATCAAATCAATAAAATTAAAACTCAAAAAAAATTTTTTTCCTAGTTCTGCTAGGGTTTGGTCTTTCTTCTCCTACTGAGAAGTTTTGTTCTTGTCCTGGTTTTTGGTCCGATCTATCGGTTTTCTACTAGAATGGAAGATCCTAACATTAATAATCTATCTCTACAAGAAGATGACGAGGAGGGAGGCTTTTGTTTTGATGTGGAGGACGAGGGTGAAGATGCGTGTGACTTAAGGTTATGCCTGGTAGGGAGATTTCTGTGCGATAAACCGATTCATGTTATGTCTATGAAAAAGAGAGTGGCTGATATGTGGCGTCCAGTCAAAGGAGTGACAATCAAGAAAGCTTCTGAAGGTTTATTTTTGTTCCAGTTCTCACACAGGTTAAATATGGAAGCAGCGATAAAAGGAGGGCCATGGACGTTCGGTAGTCACTTGCTTATCATCGAGAGAGTTCAGATTGGTGTACAGCTAGAGAATATTCTCCTGTTTCGTGTCGAATTTTGGGTTCAGGTTCATAATCTCCCGGCGGGATTAATGCTGGAAAGAGTGGGTAAGACTATCGCAAATTTCATTGGGACATTTGTGGAGTATGATAAGAATAACAATTCAAGCTTCTGGAGACAGTACATGCGGCTGAGAATTAAGGTTGATGTGCGACAGCCACTAAAGAAGAATACTAGAGTGAAGAATAAAGGCGATGAATGGTGCACAGTTGGCTTCAAGTATGAAAATTTGGGTCTTTTTTGCTTTGTCTGTGGTATTTTGGGTCATTCGGAACAGAGATGTGAAGTCCGTTTCGCTATGGAGGAGGATACCGGATTTAGGGGATGGTCGAATGAACTCAGGGTGGAAAATAGGAGGTTTGTCAATGGATCAAATTCTAAATGGATGAAGGAAGAAAGTGATGGTAGGGATTACGTGAAGCAAAACGTGGAAGCACATGGGGCGCGTGCGCCTCACGCGCAAGAGGAAGCAAGTGAAGCTCGTTTTCCACCTGAAGGGGCCCTTCATAATTTGGCCATTATTGCGGATACAGTACCTGGTCTCCATAACAGTCGCCACGCTTTAAAACACAATCAAATCATTCCTTCATCACCCATTATTAGCCATAAAGTGCCTGCCAATAGTCATTATGTCATTACCGAAGGAAAATTCGGAGACATAAAAACATCCCAATCATCAGTCGTCAAGGCTTTGTCCCCCACTTTCTCCAACCCTACCTTGAACCTGCCCACGTGGCCAACAAACCATGCCCCACTTCTCTCCCCTAACCCAACCGGTCCCTACTTGCTAAAACAACCAATTGAAACACAGTATACCCCCCTCTCATGCATGGATCACAAAATGCGTTTTTCACCCAATACCAATCCACCACGACGTTAAACCGTGCAAGCCTCATACAAACTCAAAAACCAAACTCCTTAACCCCAAAACCTCATAAATTCAAACCAAAAAATACCAGCTCAAAGACTACAGCCAGTAACCACAATAAGCCTTCCACCCTTAGTAAATCAAACCCTGTTATCATTCCCAAAATTTTCCTTTCTCAATCCTCTCAACCTGATACTGTGGCAGACCAGATTGGCGATGGACAACTCGAACGTAAAAGACGTCGAGAACAAGTTTATGATGGTAGTGTTGTGACTGTAGATGCAATCCCGCCTTTTTTATCGGCAGGTCCTGGCAGCCAGGACTGCCGGGACAAATGAAGATTCTTAGTTGGAATTGTCGGGGCCTGAGCAACCCGCGAGCAATTTCAAACTTGCGACAGCTTGCTCAAAAACACCACCCAGATATCCTTTTTCTGTGCGAAACATTGTCGACAAATCACAAGCTTGAAAGTGTTCGGGTTATGCTTAAATTTGATTCTTGCTTAACTGTAGATGTTGTCGGGAGAAGCAGAGGCTTGGCGGTGTTGTGTAAAGATTCTGTTAAGTGTAATATAGTGAACTTCTCTAGAAATTTTGTTAATTTGGTGGTCAAAGATGAAGTGAAAGAAGAGTGGAGACTTACATGCTATTATGGATACCAGGAAAGATATAGAAGACAAGAGGCGTGGGATATTCTACGAGAACTACGGGATATGTCGACCGCTCCTTGGTGTGTCATTGGCGATTTTAATGATCTTTTGTCACAGCAAGACAAGGTCGGGATCCATCCTCATCCAAACTGGCTATGCGCTGGTTTTTGTGACGTCGTCTCAGACTGTAATCTCCTTGATATTCCGCTGGAAGGGCATCCTTTCACGTGGATTAAGAGCAGAGGTACACCGCATGTTATCGAAGAACGGTTAGGTTGTGTGCTTGTTACACAAGATTGGCTGGACATCTATCCCGCGACAAAACTGAGTAATTTACTGGCCTCGCACTCTGACCATAGCCCAATCCTTCTTCAGTGTGAACCTTATCGGAGGCAACGTCACAAGCCTTACTCCTTTCGGTTTAAGAATTCTTGGCTAAAAGAGGAGGAGCTGCAAGAGGTGGTTTTTAAAGGGTGGAATGTCGAGGCAGAGGCGAATGTCCTCCATCGTATCAGCAACTGTGCGCTGGAACTCTCTAGCTGGAATAAGGTGAAGTACAAACAGCATCACAATAATTTATCTATCTATATGGCAGCCATGGAAGCCGCTCGGTTGTCGCATGATGAGAATGCGGCGGCGAGATTTATTGAAGCTCAAAGGGAGTATAATAACATCCTTAACAAAGAGGAAATTTTCTGGAAGCAACGAGCCAAGATGCATTGGTTGCGTCACGGTGATTCGAACTCGAGATTCTTCCACAGGTCCTCTACTGTTCGTAATAATTTCAAGAAAATTACCTCGCTGCTGGATGAGACAGGGGCGGAGGTGAAAAGGCAGGACGAGTTATGTAATTTAGCTAAATCATACTTTGAACAGCTCTTTGAAATGAAACAGGGGGTGTACGATCCGGTCCTGCACTGTATTTCACCGGTTATATCGCAAGAGGAAAATAGGAAGTTGTTGAATCATATTACTAAAGCAGAACTCTATGAAGACCTGCTCCAAATGCACACGGATAAATCTCCTGGACCCGATGGTTTTAATCCGACATTTTATCAACATTTTTGGGAACTTTGTGGGGATGATATTTTTATGGCAGCTTCGTCGTGGTTGGATAGGGGTTTCTTTCCCACTGAACTTAATGAAACCAATATATGTCTTATTCCTAAGTGTGCAAACCCGAAAGACATGAAGGACCTCCGACCCATATCTCTTTGTAATGTCGTTTACAAGTTGATTGCCAAATTGCTAGCAAATCGATTGAAAATTGTTCTTAATAAGTGTGTTTCGGAGGAGCAGTCGGAGTTTGTTGAAGGGAGGTCGATTCTTGATAATGCTATGGTGGCCACGGAAATTATTCATTCTTTAAAAAGGAAGACGTCCGATAACAAGGCCCATCTCGCCTTAAAGATCGATATAAGTAAAGCTTATGATAGAGTTGATTGGGGTTTTTTGCGTGGTGTTCTTCTTCGTATGGGCTTTGATGAGAATTGAATTCACTGGCTTATGATGTGTGTGACATCGGTGCACTATTCTGTTCTTGTTAATTCCGATAGAGTTGGACCTATTATCCTAGGACGAGGACTTAGACAAGGAGACCCTTTATCGCCGTACCTTTTTATTCTTGTATCTGAAGGTCTTTCGGCACTTATCAAAAGTGCAGTTGCTCGAGGAGATATCCATGGCGCATAGATATGCAGGGGGGCACCTAGTGTGTCCCACTTGCTTTTTGATGACGATTGTTTTTTGTTTTACAGGGCAAATATTGTGGAAGCAACAAACCTTATGGAGATTCTTAACATTTATACCGAGGCAACTGGGCAGGAGATCAACCTATCGAAGTCTGAAGTGTTTTTCAGTCGTAATATTAGTGGCCCCGCCCAAGAAGACTTAGCCCAACTGATGGGGGTAAGGCGGGTTTTGGGTACAGGGAAGTATTTGGGGTTACCATCCATGATTGGTAGGAGCAAGAAGGCGGTGTTCTCTTTTATCAAGGATAAGATTTGGAAAAGAATCAATTCTTGGAGCGGTAGATCTTTATCTAAAGCTGGAAAAGAGGTTATGATCAAGTCTGTTCTCCAATCGATACCGGATTACATCATGAGTGTTTATTTGATTCCAGATGGGGTGGTGAATGATATTGAAAAAATGCTAAACTCTTTCTGGTGGGGTGGTGGTGGTAACAACAAAGGTATAAGGTGGTTAGCTTGGGATCGTATGACTACTTCAAAAAGTGAAGGAGGTTTGGGATTTAGAGATTTTAAATCCTTTAATATGGCTATGGTAGCTAAACAAGGATGGAGAATTTTGTCGAAACCAAACTCTCTTGTAGCTAGAATCTTCTAAGCAAGGTACTTTCCTCGCTCTTCCTATCTTGATTCTCTTATTGGCAATAACCCAAGTTTTGTTTGGAGAAGTTTGTGGAAGGCAAAGGTTGTTCTTAAGCAGGGTAGTAGGTGGTCTATTGGTGATGGTAGTAACATTAAGGTTATGTATGATCCGTAGCTCCGAGAGAGAGGAAGATGTTATCTTAATGGCCCACAAATACAAAGCACTTGTGAACTCTCAGTTAAAGATTTTTTGTTACCCAACATAAAGAAATGGAATGTGGGTTTGATTAACCGAATTTTCGACTCAGAAGGAGCGACAAGTATTCTTCGAGTGCCCCTTATAGAGGATGTGAAGGAGGATAGGTTGATTTGGCAAGAGGAGCAAAATGGTGAGTATAGTGTGAAATCGGGGTATAAAATTTGGAATGGTCTTCAGAGTAACATTCGATATCATAACATCGAGGGGAGGTGGAAGAGTATTTGGAGTATTTTTGCACCACCTAGAGCTAAACATTTGCTATGGCGGATTTGTAAGGATTGTCTACCGACGCGTGCAAAGCTACAACAACGTCATGTTCAATGTCCGTCTGTTTGTCCTTGGTGACAGTTAGAGGATGAAGATGATTGGCATATTTTTTTCGGATGCGTTTCAATCATTCAGAGTTGGCGGGCAGCAGGTTTGTCATCTATTATAGATCCCCGGTTGCCTAATTTCCATGAGGCTAAGTCTCTTATCTTTGATGTTTGTAGTCGTGAGGATCGTAGAGATGCAGGCCGTTTTGCTGTTTTGCTTGAGACCCTTTGGCGGAGTAGGAATAATATGGTTTGGCAAGACACCCGGGATGATGCTTTGAGGATTGGTATACAAGCTTATCACAATTGGTATGATTGGTTCTTAGCTAGAGATGAGCATAACTTGGTGTCGGGTAATAATTTAACAACAAGTTGGATTCCTCCTTCAGTTAATCACCTGAAATGTAATGTTGATGCAGGTTTTAATAATGTGTGTGGTACAACAAATAGAGGGTGGTGCTTTAGAGACCACTTTGGAAGGTTTATCTCCGCAGGGGTGTCCTGAGATGTGGGTCTTCTCTCCGTTGTCAAAGCTGAAGCAACCGCTTTAAAGGAAGCAATCCAAAATGCTATTTTTCTTCAGTTATCCCACGTCATTTTTAAAACTGATTGTCAGAATGTCACTAAGGCTATTTATGCTTCTCATGTTGGCTCCTCAGAATTTAGCTTTATTATTAAATCTATTTAGCAGTTGTTAGTTTTATTTCCGAACTTTGAGGTAACGTTCATCAAACGCCAAGCGAATTTGGTTGCCCATACGTTAGCTAAGGCGGTCAATTCTTGGTCTCGGCGTAGTTTTTTCAGATATATACCTCATTGTATTGAACGTTGTTTGATTAATAATATCAATTAAGTTTGTCCTTATAAAAAAAAAACTCAAAAATAATAAACAGTTATGCATAGTTACGTATAATTTACTCATTTAACTAATAAATCAGCATGTTATATATTTTTTTCAAAGTTGAAATCGACTTGACACATTTCTATTCTAACTACCAGTATAATGTAGGGGCTGTTTGGTCAATGCAGATTCTCACTTCAATGTTTGACATTACCGATTGCTTGAAACAAGGGAGATGTTTAATGACAAAACCACCCCTAAGCTAATTTCCTCCTAGACAGATTTTAGGTCACTATTAAAGTTTCTATTAAAATTTAGTAAGGGCGATATTGTAATTATAAAGGCACGCGAAACATCGTCATCTTAGAACCGAAAAAGTTTTGCAGTTTCCCTCAAGCCCATTTTATCGTGAGTCAATTTTCAAAAGCGTCCTCATCACGAGGCTCTCGCAAAAGGATAAGGTCATTTTCGACAATTCTCAATCAACCCCACATCCAGTGTAACGTGGCTCATGAACCGAAACTTGAAATTAAAACCCGGTTCACACCTCAACACGTAACATACTCAGCTATTACAAGTCTTTCAATCCGCCACGTAGGATTTACACGTGGCACTTCACTCTAACTGTCATCGCATTTTCTTCTTCGTCTTTAAATAATCCACTCTTTCCGAACTGCTCCTTATCCTCTCCTCCACGAAAGCCATTGCAAACAGAACAATTCCACTTTCAGTCGCCGGAGAATATGGAAGCTCCGGCGATTACCGATGACGTTTGAATCAAATTATAATCATTTCTAGAAGTAGAAATCCTAAGCTAAAGCTAGTTAACTTGGCAGAGTTTTCAAGTTATTCCATGTTTAGTTTCACAAGTCAGAGGTGAATTATTATGGCTATATAATAATAATAGAAAAAGCTTAAAAAATTATAGAAAGAGAAAAAAAAAATCAGGAAACTTGCACTGTTTTCAGCGTCAACAGTTTTGGCAGAACACGTTATTCCTTTTCTTTTTCTAACTTTTCCTTTTTTGTGACTTTCTTCATCATCAAAATTTGAAAACGTATGCGGCGAATCGAGAAAAGGTGACATCATCTTAGAATTTCACAAATTTAGTTTCACATAGTTCTGTCTTCTTCTGACTTGAATTAAAAGTTTGAGCTCGAGATTCGAAAATGGAAGAAATAAATAACTGAAAGCGTGTTACTGTGAATTTGATTGTGAAACTGTGATGTTTTATACAATGAAAATTCAACCGATTGATTTTCATTTTGATGAGGAGATGACTCGAGATGAACCGGTTAAGCCAGTTGTTAAGTCACGTCTGAAGCGGCTCATCGAGCGGCAATTCTCCAGCGTGCTGAGAATTTCTGCGGCGGAGAAGTTCGGCGGTGATCTGGAACCGCATTTATGCAAGGAAGGATTCACCGGAGGCGGTGAATTCGAACCGAGCTCAATATGTTTAGCGAAAATGGTGACGAATTACATCGAGGAGAATAACGAGAAACATTCGGTTTCTGTGAAGTGTGAAAGAAACCGCTGTAACTGCTTTAATAGGAACTGTGAAGATAATAACTCCGACGATGAATCAGATGCGCGCTGCGGTTTCGGCGGTTCAAACTCGAGTTATTCATCTTCTGATGCATCTGAAATCCTTAAGGTAAGTGTTGATTTGCTTGTTTGAATTTGAACAACGGATTGTTTGGCGTTTAGAAATGATAAAAAAACGAAAAGTTTCTGAAACGCGCTTTTTCATTCATTTCGGATAGGGTTTGGTAGCTTGTAAAAGCGTTGGTGAGAGAAATCTTCTAGCGGACACTGCGAAGATCGTTGATAAGAACAGTAAGTGCAAATGCAAAGACAGTTTTTGCAGAAAGATTGTTACCGACGGATTAATAGCTCTTGGATACGACGCATCCGTCTGTAAATCTCGCTGGGAAAAAACTTCTTCATATCCAGCTGGTACTTAATTTTTCTAATCAAATTGAAAGTTTAAATATCAAATTATCAATTGTTAGAGATTTTTGATTTTGATCGGTGATTTATTTACGTAATGTGATTTTGGTTGAACAGGGGAATATGAATATATAGACGTGATGATGGAGAGTGAACGGTTGATAATTGACATTGATTTCAAATCAGAATTCGAGATAGCTAGATCTACGAAATCGTACAAGACGATTCTCCAGAATCTTCCATACATATTCGTTGGAAAAAGCGATCGTTTGCAGAGCATTGTGGCGATTGTATCGGAGGCGGCGAAGCAGAGTTTGAAGAAGAAGGGAATGCATGTTCCGCCGTGGAGGAGAGCTGAATACGTGAAAGCAAAGTGGCTTTCACCTTACACTAGAATGAATGTGCATGTGCAAAAACAACAGAGTTTGAAGGAAAACTGTGTTGCTGAGGATTCCGGCAGTTCCGGCGAATGGAAGCCGCCGGAGTTGAAGCCGAAGGGATCATTGACCGGGGTTAAAGTGGTGACCGGTTTGGCAGTGGTTTTTGAGGATGATAACCCATAGATAATTTTTGACTGTTTCTGATTTTGCCTTAATTTTTCTTTTTTAATTTGATAATATTAGGATTAAAAAAATCTTATGACTGTATAACAGCTCTAATTCTATCCCCTTCTGTTTTTTTATTGAAAGGTGGGATGTTTTCTTTTTACTTATATGAAATTAAATAAAGTTGAGATATAGATTTTGAGATATTGGTCCATTGTTTACTTATATGAAATTAAATAAAGTTGAGATATAGATTTTGTGATACTGATCCATTGTTTTAGCTTATAGTTTCTTAGTTTTGACGATACAGCTTACTTATTATTATTATTATTATTATTATTATTATTATTATTATTATTAGTTTTTTGTGTTTTTCTTTAAATATACGCTAGATCCTTGTTCTTATTCTTTCCTTTAAGAAGAATTGTTAGTTGATGCAGAAATTTGGTAGTGGGTCTAGATCAATGGTTGAGTGGGGGTTGATCATTGATGCTTGTAAAGTACTCCCTCTGGCCATAATTATAAGCAAATATTCTCTTTTTAGGTTCATTGAATAATGAATGTATCTGGTCTTTTATGTAGACCAGATACATTCATTACTCAATGAACCTAAAAAGAGAATATTTGCTTATAATTCAGGCCGGAGGGAGTATCTCTTTGTTTTTGGATGTGTTTGGGACATTTATCTTCTATTCAAACAAGGAGAGAGATCAATCGTTGAGTGGGGGTTGGTGTCCTTGCACGAAAGAAAAAGAGGAAAGAAATCTCAATTTATTAATGAGAAACTATATTATATTTGAATATTTAAAAGGGAGACAATAAAAGGATAAAGTGTGCATTTGTTTTTGGGTGTGTTTATTAGGACATTATCCTTGATTCAGATAAGGAGAAGATAGTGGATGGGCTTTTATTAATTAATTATTTTAATTTTCAAATTTTATATGCTATTTCTATGTTTACGTAGTATCTCTCTTACTCATTCTTATGTTCATATCATACCCATTTTTTTTTTTTGGGGTATGACTCTAATACCACATTGGTGGGAGCTTCACATATCACGAACCTAGTTTTAATTGCATCGTATAGCACTATTATTGCCAACCCTTTAGACTTACATAGTGCATCAGATACAATTAAAACTGACATGTCATAATATTAAGAAGTTGGTCAGATGTTTTCTAATACACATATGATCCTCATTTCTAAGGTAAGCATACTTGCAATTTAATGGGATATCTATGATGAGAACATGAGAATTAAAGCTTTCAGAGAGAAAAGAAAGATTTTTATAACATGATAATTAAAGTTTTCAAAGAGAAAAGAAAGATTTTTAGAACATGTTTAAAATATAAGCACACAAGATTTTATTTCATTTACTTGTGCCCAAATATGATACAAACCACCCCCTTTTATAGTTAGGGAGAAACATAAAAGATAGAAAAACTAACCGTGAACAAAACATTATTGGAATGCCTTATCAAGTGGCAGACATACTTTTGACTGCTTTTTCAAAAGAAAAGAAAATAATACTATTCATAGCCACGCCTATTATACAAAGTGGGTATGTGTCCATATAAATAACATTATTCATAACCACACCTATTATACAAAGTGGGTATATGTCCACATCAATTTTTGCTGATGGGTTAATGAGATGGAGACATATTTTGATCGGATAAGCTTCCTTAAAAAAATCTCCAAATTTGGATGACTCATGCTCCCAGATGTCATCCATCAAGTAAGTGTGGTACATCATTTTTCTATGAGCTTATTCCATGTCTCCTTCTGATAACTCAGCTTCCATTAGAGACTTTGATTTCTATTGTGTGGCTTGAGCTGAGCTTTCTCCAATTTCTAGGCTTTTGAACTTTTGATGACTTATGCAAGTTGTATTGTCATTCATGTTCTATGGTTCATGGAGTTTGACGAAGCAAACATACTCCATTAACTATTTTGTGATTTTTAGTCTGGGAGGATAATAACGGTTTCACATAGATAAACATCACTCTTACAATCAAGTAACTTAATTGCAGGATCTATTTGATAAGGTATGTGTAGGAAGAAAATAGATTTGAATTTGCTAATAGCCTCTGAAGCTAATCTTCACGATTTTACTTCATATAGGATTGGCTTTAATTGATTTCTCTACCATGTTAATGGAGAGTACCATTCAAGATTAGTCCAGATTAAGGATTTGTGTTTTGTGGGATCCATTATGTGTTGATACATGACTTCGGTGGGTATGAGAACATGCATAAAATATAAACAGGTGACACTCCAAATGTACCATAAATGGTTTTTTGTGAACTTAGCATTTGGATTTATTAGAATTGGTAGGAGAAATGGTGTGTTTGGGAAATAAGGAGTGTGATCCAGGAGTTTATTCCTAATGATTTTTGTCATGTAATAAAAAAGATTATTCCTGTCATACTGCTTGAGCTGTGAGGGTGAAGAGGGTCTAGTTATTCCTAGAGGAAGATCCTTGGTTATGGATGCATGGTTTGGTAATGGTTTGACCATCAGAATCAGAGGGAAATTGTGCTTGGCTGTGATGATCTGGATAAGTTTCATGGGTCTAGATAGTAGATCATAGATCTCACTCTGAGTTCCTTTGATATGTTTTACTGAGAAATCATATCTGTTAGTTCTCTTGTTTTAGGATTGGCTAAATTTTTGTAAAACAAATAATAGCAGCAATAATGTAATGTTAGATAGGATATAATTGTTAGAACAAGAAATGTTCTGATCAATATTCTTAGTTTTGATGATAACATTAAGTATGAATTTTGTATAAGACAATGTGATACTCTAATCCTTTAAGTTTTCCATTTCAGGAAAAATATAAAGAATATGCACAAATCAGCGTTCAGAAGCACTGACCCAGAAGTTCTGAATGGCTTCATTAGAACATGGTCTGGCAAGACATCAGAAGATGGTCCTGCAGAATCAGAACATGATCTGGAAAGCATCAGAAGATGGTAGTCAGAAACAAAGCTCTGAAGCTCTGATGGTATCACGCTCAAAGCACTTCAAAGTCTGAAGACAGAAGTTACATCTGCACCAAAGCTGAAGGCTCTAATATTCAAACATTGTTATCTACAAAATTTGAGTCTAGAAGAAAGTACAAGATGAAAGGCTATAATGTCAAATCTCTGACTGACAAAAGGAACGTTAGAAGCTACAAAAGGTAAAGTCGGTAAAAGCAGCAAAAGTGTGAGACATTAAATGCAGCATTGTACTATTCACGCAAAGCATTAAATGCTCCCAACAATCATTTCCTCACAACTTTGTAATATCTTAGTGAGTGTTAAGAACTAGAACTTAAGAGTAATACCACTTTGTGATTACAGCTTTATTATAAGCAAGTTATACTCTTGCAAACATTTATTTTTACATTGATTGTAAAGGAATTCCTAGAGTGATCAAGTTGTGATCAGGATACTCTAGAAGACTTAGAGTGTTTCTAAGTGGATAACCATTGTAATCAGTTGGATTAGTGGATTAAATCCTCAGTTGAGGTAAATCACTCTAAAGGGGTAGACTGTAGTAGTTTGGTTAACAACGAACCAGGATAAAAATTATTATGTTGATTATTTTTATCTACCAAGTTTTTGAGTTACACTTATTCAATCCCCCCTTTCTAAGTGTTTTTCTATCCTTCAATTGGCATCAGAGCGCCAGTTCTAGGTGCAAGCACTTAACCGTGTTAGACAAAAGATTCAGGGAGAAAAACACAAAATGGTTGATCCAATTCCAACTCCTACTCCTGAGCAAAACAACAATGGTAACAATGGAAGCAGTAGCTTCAATGGTTACAATAGACCACCACTAGGGGTGGAAATAGGCCAGGCCGATAACAGGTGGTCCACCAGTCTTTGATGGAGAAAATTTTGAGTATTGGAAAGATAGACTTGAAAGTTATTTTCTATGTCAACATGGTGATCTACGGGACTTAGTGTTGGATGGTTACAGACATCCTGTAAATGCTTTGGAGTCAAGATTACAAGACAAGCTATGAGTGATGACCAAAAGAAAGAACTCAAGAATCATCACAAATTAAGGACTATATTGTTAAATGCTATCTCACACGCCGAGTATGAGAAGATTACTAACAGAGATACTGCTCATGACATCTTTGAATCTCTGAAGATGACTCATGAAGGAAATGCACAAGTCAAGGAGACAAAGGCTCTGACTCTAATCCAGAAATATGAAGTGTTCAGAATGGAAGATGATGAAAACATTGAAGCAATATTCTCTAGATTCCAAACTCTAACTGCTGGGTTGAGAGTTCTTGACAAGGGATACACAAAGGCTGATCATGTTAAAAAGATAATCAGAATTCTTCCCAGAAGATGGGAACCAATGGTTACAGCATTCAAGATTGCTAAGAATCTGAATGAAGTATCTCTTGAGGAGCTGATTAGTGCCTTGAGGAGTCATGAGATCGAGCTAGATGCAAATGAGCCTCAAAAGAAAGGTAAGTCTATTGCATTAAAATATAATAATAAAAAATGCACTAACGCTTTTCAGGCAGAAGAAGAAGAATCTGACGAGTCAGAGTCAGAAGAAGAAGAAGAAGAACTATCTCTCTTATCCAGAAGAGTAAATCAACTCTGGAAGAGCAAGTAGAGAAGGTTCAAGAACTTTAAGAACTTCAAGAGGCCTGAAAACGGAGAATCTTCTGAGCACAGAAGATATGGCAAGAAGAAAGTAACGTGCTATGAATCCAAGGAACCTGGACACTACAAGAGTGAATGTCCAAAGCTTTAGAGGGAAAAGCTCAAGAAAAGATTTGAAAAGAAGAAAGGTTTAATGGCTACTTGGGATGACTCAGATTCTTCTGATTAAGAGTCAGACTCTGAATATGAGCAAGCAAACATAGTACTTATGGCTACTGTTGATGAAGAATCAGAATCTACACCAGACTCAGATTCTGAAGAGGTATTTTCTGAACTTTCTAGAGACTATTTTGTTTCCAGCTTATCTGAACTTCTGGAAGTCAAGAGTCAGCTTAGTATCAAATACAAAAAGCTCAAAAAGCTCTTTGCATCTGAAACTAAGAGATTTGAAATAGAAAACTCTGAACTTAAAGAAAAAGTTTTAAAATTAACTAAAGATGTTGAATCATCTTCAAGTTCAAAAAAGTCTATTCCAAGCACTAACAATATTCTGAAAGAATATGACTTGAGTTTCAGAAAGTTTCTATCTAGAGGTATAGGCAGAAGTCAGCTAGCCTCTTTGATATATGGTGTAAGTGGAAACAAGAGAATTGGCATAGGGTTTGAGGGTGAAACCCCATGTAAACTTGAACCTGTTGATGAGATGATAATCAAATACAAGCCTTTGTATGAACAGTTCAAGTAAGGCCATTCTCATGATATTAAGCACACATCACATGCTAAGAGTTTCCACATAAACACACAAAGAAACATGCCATTACACACTCTGGAAAATATTATGTGAAACCTCATGCTAAATCTCAGTTCAACCAGAACTTGAGAAGGACTAACCCCAAAGGACCCAAAAGAATGTGGGTACCTAAGGATAAGATAATTCCTGCTGCAGATCTCCTTCAAAGCTCAAAAGGAAAACATATAATGGTACCTGGACTCTGGATGCTCACGTCACATGACGTGAAGAAAGTCTATGTTCCAAGATCTGGTACTTAAATCTGCTGGAGAAGTAAAGTCTGGAGGGAACCAGAAGGGAAAAATCATTGGCTCAAGAACCATATGTATTGGTAACTCTCCCTCTATAACTAATGTTCTTTTAGTAGATGGATTAGCTCATAACTTATTGTTCATAAGTGAATTAAGTGACAATGGTTATGACATAATCTTTAATCAAAAGTCTTGTAAAGCTATTAGTCAGAAGGATAGCTCAATCCTATTTACAGGCAAGAGAAAGAACAACATTTATAAGATTGATCTTTCAGATCTTAAGAATCAAAAGGTTACTTGCCTTCTGTCTGTTAGTGAAGAGCAGTGGGTCTGGCACAGAAGATTGGGTCATGCTAGTTTGAGAAAGATCTCTCAGATTAACAAACTCAATCTGGTCAGAGGACTCCCTAATCTGAAATATAAATCAGATGCTCTTTGCGAAGCATGTCAGAAAGGAAAGTTTTCAAAACCTACGTTCAAGTCTAAAAATGTTGTCTCTTCCTCTAGGCTGCTAGAACTTCTGCACATTGATCTTTTTGGCCCATTCAAAACAACATCAATCAAAGGGAAGAAATATGGATTAGTCATTGTAGATGACTATAGCAGATGGACATGGGTAAAGTTCTTGAAACACAAGGATTAGTCACATACTGTGTTCTTTGACTTCTGCACTCAGATTCAATCTGAGAAGGAATGAAAAATCATAAAGGTCAGAAGTGATCATGGTGGTGAATTTGAGAACAGATTCTTTGAAATTTATTTCAAAGAAAATGGTATTGCCCATGATTTCTCTTGTCCTAGAACTCCACAGCAAAATGGAGTTGTAGAACGAAAGAATATGACTCTACAAGAAATGACCAGAACCATGATCAATGAGACTAATATGGCTAAGCATTTCTGGGCAGAAGGAATTAACACAACATATTATATTTAGAATAGAATCTCTATAAGACCTATTCTAAATAAGACTCCTTATGAATTGTGGAAGAACAGAAAGCCCAAAATTTCTTATTTCTATCCTTTTGGATGTGTATGTTATATTCTAAACACTAAAGATCATCTGCATAAGTTTGATTCTAAAGCTCATAAGTGTTTCCTTCTTGAATATTCTGAACGCTCTAAAGGCTACAAAGTATACAATACTGAAACGCTGATAGTTGAGGAATCAATCAATATCAGATTTGATGATAAGCTCGGTCTTGAAAAGCCAAAGTAGTTTGAGAATTTTGCAGATATAGATATCTCTAACTCATATCATGAAGAACCCAAGAGTAAGGATGTATCAAAAGATCAAGTTGCAGCGTCTTTAGAGAATCTCTGAATTTATGAAGAGCCAACACTCAGAAGATCTTCTAGACTTAACTCTGCTCATCCAGAAGATGTGATAATTGGAAAGAAAAATGATCCCATCAGAACAAGAGCATTCCTGAAGAAAAATGCAGAATGTCAATTTGGTTTAGTATCTTTGATTGAGCCAACTTCTGTTGATCAAGCTCTGGAAGACGCGGACTGGATAATTGCCATGCAAGAAGAGTTAAATCAGTTTACAAGGAATGATGTTTGGGATCTAGTTCCAAGACCTAAAGGATTTAATATCATTGGAATAAAATGGGTCTTCAGAAATAAGCTGAGTGAGAAAGGTG
Source organism: Vicia villosa (assembly GCF_029867415.1). Taxonomy (NCBI): domain Eukaryota; kingdom Viridiplantae; phylum Streptophyta; class Magnoliopsida; order Fabales; family Fabaceae; genus Vicia; species Vicia villosa. Next base: position 147,175,211 of record NC_081180.1, read on the forward strand.
AAGTTGTAAGAAACAAAGCCAGACTGGTTGCTCAGGGCTATAATCATCAAGAAGGTATTGACTATACAAAAACCTTTGCACCAGTGGCTAGGTTAGAATCTATTCGCTTATTAATTTCATTTACCACTCAGAATAACATCACTCTATATCAGATGGATGTTAAGAGTGCCTTCTTGAATGGTTATATAGATGAAGAAGTTTATGTCCATCAACCTCTTGGTTTTGAAGACTCTAAGTCTCCAGAACATATTATTAAACTAAAGAAATCATTATACAGATTGAAGCAAGCTCCCAGAGCTTGGTATGAAAGATTAAGTTCTTTCCTTCTGGATAATGGTTTCACTAGAGGAAAAGTGGACACAACTCTCTTCTGTAAAACCTTTAAAAAGGATATTTTAATTTGTCAAATATATGTTGATGATATTATATTTGGAATATCTAATGCTACACTTGGAAAGGAGTTTTCTAAGTCTATGCATGCAGAGTTTGAAATGAGCATGATGGGAGAACTCAAGTATTTCCTTGGGATCCAGATTAATCAAACTTCTGAAGGAACTTATGTTCATCAGACCAAATATGTGAAAGAGCTTCTGAAGAAGTTTAATCTGTGTGAAAGAAAAGAAGCAAAGATTCCAATGCATCCAACGTACATATTAGGTAAGGATGAGGTAAGCAAGAAGGTTGATCAAAAAATCTACAGAGGTATGATAGGATCTCTTCTATATCTTACTGCTTCTAGACCTGATATTTTATTCAGTGTATGCTTGTGTGCTAGATTCCAATCAGATCCTAGAGAATCTCACTTAACTACTGTTAAGAGAATTCTGAGGTTTCTGAAAGGTACTACTAATGTTGGTTTATCCTACAGAAGATCTGAAGAATACAACTTAGTAGGATTTTGTGATGCTGATTACGCTGGAGAGAGAGTTGAAAGGAAAAGTACTCCTAGAAGCTGTCAGTTTCTGGGAAGTCACCTGATCTCCTGGTATAGCAAGAAGCAAGCCACAATTGCCCTCTTTACAATAGAAGCAGAATATGTTGCTGCTGCTGGATGTAGTACACAGATGCTCTGGATGAAAAGTCAGCTAGAAGACTATCAGATATATGAGAGTAACATTCCTATATTCTGTGATAATACTTCTGCTATATGTTTACCTAAGAACCCTATTTTACATTCTAAAGCTAAACATATTGAAATTAAACATCACTTTATTAGGGACTATGTTCAGAAGGGTGTTCTTTCTTTAAACTTTGTTGATACAGACCATCAATGGGCTGATATCTTTACAAAACCCCTTGCTGAAGATATGTTTAAGTACATTTTGAAGAACATCAGTATGGACTTATTCCCATAATGAGGTTATGAGAAGATCTGAATATGAATTAGATTTGAAATGCTTATTTATTTTCTTTTCAGATGTTCTGGATTTGTATGATCACTTAGATACTCTGATTCTGTTATTCCTAACGTTCCATATATCTAAGTATGATACAGAACTTCTGTTAAAGCAAAACAGCTGTCACCAGCTATTCCAGATGATGACCACGTGTTCATTCTGAAGGGACAAGCATGCGTGCAGTTGATGAGACGCCGCCCTAGGTAACTGTGCAAATCTTTTCAAATTTCACGTTATCTCTCCTAACGTCATTCAACATTAATTGTGATTGATTCAAATTCTGTAATCTCTTGCATTTAGAATTTCATTGCATTTTATTTTAAATTCGTGCCTATATAAACGCATCTCTCATTCATTTCATCTCTTTCACTCATCTTCACTGTTCATCGTTTTATGCATTTTTGCCTCCCCTTCTCTCTTTTCAAAAACCCTAAAGTGAAACCCAGTAATCTCAAGTGTTCTTCAATGGTTTCTTCATCAAATTTTCAACGCAAGGCTTCATCCTCTAAACATCAAGAACAAGTTCAATAACAGAAATCTGTCTTCACTCCATTGAAGACTTGTTTGATTCCATACGAATATTTGGAAGTTCTCTGTGAATTTATGGTTGATTTTGAAAATCTGCAAGCACACGATTTCAACATCAAAACAGATATGTTGGTTCAAGGATGGGCAAACTATTTTGAACGTCTAATTGGACCGATTTATCCTCTTTTGGTTAAGGACTTTTGGACTCATGCCACTATTACCCCAACTGCTATCATCTCCTTCGTGCTAGGTCAAGAAGTTGTAATCTCTGAGAATCTGATAAGGAAGTTATATAACCTCTAAGGTTTGGGTGGAATTACTGGTTCTCTCCTTGGAAGAAATGATTGGGAAAAAGTTCATCTAGAGTTGTTTACTTCTGGAAAAGGCTCACCTCACTCTACAGATCTGAAGCCTTCTTACAGAGTTTGGGCGAAGATCATTCTAGGATCTTTCAATCACAGAAAAGCCTCAAATTCTGCAACCTACATCAGTCAAGATCAGCAGTTCCTTCTGTACTGCATTGGAAAGGGTATGAGAATCAACTTGCCTCAGGTTCTGTTTGATCATCTGTGTACTCATGTGAAAGAATCAAGGGAGGCAGAACGTCTGAAGTATCCCAAGATTAAGAAGAATACCATTCCTATGGGAAGATTGGTATCAGACATTCTAACTGAGAGTGGTCTGATTGATACTCTGAGAGCAGCTGGCTCTATTCAAGATCTGATTGTTGTTCATGGGAGTACTCTGACTGCTCATTCTTTGAGAAGAATGCAGTTGATTAAAAAGTGATTTCCACTCCAAAGGTGATTCCTGATATTCTGTCCAGAAGAACCCCAGTTGCTGATTTCCCTCAGATTTTCAAGGAAGAACTATCAGAATCTGTTCAACTCTATCTGGAATCCTGTGTAAGAGACCAGTCAGAAGTTGACCCTGCATGGATTCGAGGAAGAAATAGAAGAAGCTGAAGAGAAAGGTAACTGACGAAGAAACAGAAGAAGCTGAAGAGAAAGGTCACTGACGAAGAAACAGAAGAAGCTGAAGAGAAAGGTCACTGACGAAGGTCCTACTGCAAAGAAAGCCAAGAAGCAGAAGAAACCTTCAGGTATTGTTATCTCTCACTCTGTACCTGTTAACAGTTCTGAACATGTATCAATAGAGTCCCTCAAAGTACCTAGAACTTTTGAACAGCTTCAGAAGCTCATAGAAGAATTTGATAATGTAGACACCTCTAGTTTACATTCTTCCTCTGACTTTCCCCCTCAGAAAAGACCACCATCTTCTAAACTTCCATCCTCTTCCACCACCACTAAAAGAAATCGTCCACTTCATTCTGAACCAACTCTGGACCCCCAACCTCTAACTGTTATCTTCCCACAAATTCCATCTGAAAATATCTTTTCCACTAATCAATCTCATTCAACCATCTCCATTCCTAAACCAATCTCACCAATAAATGACTCTTCTTCAACATCCACCCTCTCTGACCCTCTTGTTGTTGTCATTGACTCTGAAAATGAAGTAGAATCTTCACTCCCTCCATTCTCCTCTATCACCTCATTTCTTGATAGAGAACCTCAATCTTATGCCCTCTTCAACCCAGATAAACCAATTTCCTCTCTCAATCCAAAATCTCCAATCTCACCTCCCAGAAAAAACCCTCCAAAACCTTCTGTTGATGCACGTTTTGAATCATTAAATCACAAGGTCAGAACAGGGTTAGAAGTTCTGAAGGTTGCTCATGATTCCAAGTTGGATCATGTAGCTGCTGGAAAGATCTAGAGAGCTTTTGGTGAGGAAGTACAAGCATAATTTTTGGATCTCCAGAAAGATTGTTTGGCTGATGCTCCTGGTCCTACTGGACTTGCTTTGGAGTATGGTGGAGGAAAATATTATCATCATATCACCAACTGGAAGCCTATGGAAGAGAAACCATTTGTTGATGAGTTAGAAGAAGAAAATCCTCTGGCTATGGTTGTATGGAAGCCATATCCTTACAAAGTTCTGACTAGAGATTTTCAGCTTCTATTCAACTGGTTCCGGGAGAACCCTCTGGAAAAGGATCCTGACATGGTGTATCCAGAGGTTGAGTATCCTCCAGAAGTTGAACCTCCTGTCTTTCAAGGGCTCCCTGCTGAAGATATTTTTGTTGAGGAAAATCAAGAAGATGTTCAAATGGTTGAAGCTGATGCTGCTCATCCTGTTCTAGAAAATAGCTTTGATGCTTCTTCTGTTGGTCCTTCATCTTCTGTTCTGATGAACACTCTGAAGGAACTCCAATAAAATCAGGCTACCTTGGCTAGTCGTCTGGACAAGCAAGATGACACCAACGAGGAAATCAGAACTTGGATGAAGAAACAAGAAGAAACCCCCAAGAAGTAAGCTGAAGACACTTCTGAGATTAAGAACCTTCTGGCCGCCTTAGCTTCTAAGTTTAGCCAGTCGTAGTCTGTGTTGTGTCTTAGTTGGTTTTTCTTTGTTTTTGCATCTGTTTTGCTGCATCAGCTTTGTATTCTCCCTTCTGCTTATCAATGAAATATCTTTTTCTTTCTTCACTCTGTGTGTCTTTCATCTGAATCTTTTATGCTTTTTAATGTTATGACAAAAAGGGGGAGAAACGTGATAATTGAATTAATTTATAAATATCAGTTGCTGGGCTTAAGTCTCAACATTCCTAACAATTATATTGCAAGTTCTCTGTCTTTTGATAGTTTTGCAGGAATGTGATATTCTGGACAAGCTCAAAATTGAGGAGAAGCAAATATTGAGGAGAAGCCATTCTGAAGAAAAGCTCTTAGAGAATTGAAGAAAGCTTAATGCTCTGAAGCTTCAAGATCAGAAGCAAGCAATGCTTTGTTAAAGCCTAAAGCTCTGATACAAGAAGTCTCAGGATATGAAGCTCTGAAACAAGCAAGCCTTCTTGATGAAGACTAAAGATAGAGCTCTGATACAAGTGATCTTAAAGAGAAATTCAAAGCTCTGAAGTTGTCCAATGGAAGCTCTGAATAGAAGCTCTGAATGATCTGAAGTTCAAAGTTCAACGTGAAATTCTCATCTGAAATGGAAAAATACTCAAGGAAGTCTTTTATTTATAAATTCTTCTAGTATTAATTTCAGGGGGAGATTGTTAATCTCAGGGGGAGACATATTCACACACTCTGATTTATATGCTTATATGCTAAAACTGTGTATTGTCTTTGTTCATCTGATATTCTGGATACAAATTCATATCAATTATATATGTTTTTGTCATCATCAAAAAGGGGGAGATTGTTAGAACAAGAAATGTTCTGATCAATATTCTTAGTTTTGATGATAACATTAAGTATGAATTTTGTATAAGACAACGTGGTACTCTAATCCTTTAAGTTTTCCATTTCAAGAAAAATATAAAGAGTATGCACAAATCAGCATTCAGAAGCACTGACCCAGAAGTTTTGGATGGCTTCATCAGAACATGGTCTGGCAAGACATCAGAAGATGGTCCTGCAGAACCAGAACATGATCTGGAAAGCATCAAAAAATGGCAGTCAGAAGCAAAGCTCTAAATCTCTGATGGTATCACGCTCAAAGCACTTCAAAGTCTGAAGACAGAAGTTGCATCTGCACCAAACCTGAAGACTCTGATATTCAAACGTTGTTATCTACAAAATCTGAGTCAAGAAGAAAGTACAAGATGAAAGGCTATAACGTCAAATCTCTGACTGACAAAAGGAACGTTAGAAGCTACAAAAGGTAAAGTCAGTAAAAGCAGCAAAAGCATGGCTCGAGGTAGTTGACAAAAGTGTGAAACATTAAATGCAGCGTTGTACTATTCACACAAAGCATTAAATGCTCCCAACAGTCATTTCCTCTCAACGCCTATATATAGAAGTTCCATTCAGAAGCAGCACACAACACTCTTACACAAAAGAACAGAAACACTGTCAAACTGAAAAGCAAAAAGAACTTCATCTTCAACCTCACAACTTTTTAATATCTTAGTGAGTGTTAAGAACTAGAACTTAAGAGTAATATCACTTTGTGATTACAGCTTTATTAGAAGCAAGTTATACTCTTGCAAACATTTATTTTTACATTGATTGTAAAGGAATTCCTAGAGTGATCAAGTTGTGATCAGGATACTCTAGAAGACTTAAAGTGTTTCTAAGTGGATAACCATTGTAATCAGTTAAGTTAGTGGATTAAATCCTCAGTTGGGGTAAATCACTCTAAAGGGGTGGACTGGAGTAGTTTGGTTAACAACGAACCAGGATAAAAATCATTGTGTTGATTATTTTTATCTACCAAGTTTTTGAGTTACACTTATTCAATCCCCCCTTTCTAAGTGTTTTTCTATCATTCTATAATAAGATGCTAACAGGAACATGTACAACAAGAAGTTCTATCTAATGTTGGAACATGTTGTGTTGAAGTATTTCAACATCTGGAACAACATGTCGAGAAAGATGTCATATGAGGGAGCATTCGACATCTCGTCTACAGAGCTTATCTGTCATATGAATTGGCCGTTTCAATAGCTACAGAATACTGAGGAATATTTAGCTTATGTGTCGTCCAAGATTGATTTAAAACAGATATATTTGATGGTTTTCGAAAGATTCTTTAGGTTTCTAAATATGGAGATATTTTAGGAAACTAATGATGTGAAGATCTAGTTTCTTGGAGAACAAGTAGCAGACCTTTTTGCAGTCTCTTTGTTGCATTTTGAAGGCCCAAATCCAGTTGGGTACAAGTTATAAATAGAAGGGTTTGTAACCTAGAATGGCACGAGTTTAAGATGTAGGAGTCTAGGGTTCTGTCAAAGGTAAACCTCCCGAATTGTGGGAAGGTTACCCGTACCCCAAGAAGCCTATAGGTAAGAGACAGTACTTATGTTCTTGGAAGAAGCTTTGAGCAACTCCAGGTTGTGTACTTAGGTAGGAGAAAGCTAACACACGATGGAGTTTGGCTTTGGTATTAGCTAGGTTGTATGGGAGTGTGTCTCCATGGCATAGGAGTGTGTCTCCTCATCATGGAAGTGTGTCTTCCTGTCTATCTGTGTGATCAGAATGTTGGTGAAGGGTCGTTGATGCAGTGGTTGAGGTGTTGACTGCTAGACATCATTGCGATGATTGGGAGTGATAGGGGTTTCTCATATCTAGGGAGGACCTAGGTAGAAGGGTAATTGGGTAGTGATTAAGTGAGAAGTTATAAACCAGAAGTTGTTTAGCTTCAAATTCATACTGCTAATAGTGGACTTCATCCCTGACTTGGTAGCCCCCAGAGTAGGTGATGTTGTATATCGAATTGGGTAAAAAAATTGTGTGTTTTTATCTTTTCAGTACTGTTATTTTCTTGCATGTGTTATTAATGTTAGATCAGATGTCTCAACATCCTTATAGGACATTTGAGTCTCCTGTACCAAAATTTCAATTGGTATCAGAGCAAGCATCCTGTTCTGTTCTGGGTGAGATCCTGAGAAGGTACTTTCTGGTCATGAGCAAGGAAGAAAGTATTTAGTGAAAAGAGGTATGAACTTGGACAATTCATACTATTGTACAGGTGATCTCTTGGCAATGATCATTGATTATTTGGAGCAAAAGTTGTTCCCAACATAGGGGTAACATTCAAACAGAAGGGGTGAGATATCGAACCATATAAACAGGAGTATGATAAACAATATGAATTAGAGTCTGAGTATCATAAAATCACCATGTCACAGTATTAACATCGCAATTCACGTCATAATATCCAACAAGCAATTCACATCATACTTCAAATCACAATACATCATATGCATTCATAAAATCACGTCACAACACTTTACAATTAAATTACACTTATGCAAAACAAAATGCGACACTAACAATGCTCATGCATGTGTTATCTAGGGCTTCATCGCCAATTGCCAGTTATTAGAGGCACATCAAAACAGGCATAAGCCTTCGCCACTGTTTTGCCAATCCAGGCCATCACAAAAATATGCAATCATGCGACTAGATGAATGCAACATCACAAAATATAATCACTACAACAATCGTCACGAGGCATACGCCTATATCACAGATAATTACCAATAATTAGAGGTAATTTCATCGTCCCTTTAAATCCCGCACTTTGCAATAATCACAAAACAATAGCATTTGCATCGTCACTGGCCATAGGTATAATCTTAATTTTTACACCTCACAATAACATTTAGCGACAACAACCAATTACCACAACATCAAAAACATCACCACAATTCAACAACAATGTAAAAGCATCACAACAGATCAACAACAGCGGCAAGGACATCACATCAAATCAATATAATTAATTCCACGACAATTCATATGTTTTCAACAATTATTTAACACGTCAATTCGACCCAAAACAACTTATACACCTTCCGTATTTATCCGAATAATTCTCATTCTAAACAGGTTAATTAATTTATCAGTTTAAAACTCCCAATCGACATTGTTTTCATCACGGTCTTATTCCTGTTAAAATCTCTCTGTTATTAGAAGTGCTTCTGCTACAAAACCTGCTACCTATTTTTAGTTCTACGATCACCAAAATGGTTCTGCTACCAAACCAATGCTTCCTGATTCTACTTCTGTTATGCTACTTGTCTCCATTTCAATTAGCATCCACACTGATCAATTATGCTTCACTCTGCTATGATTTATTTCCTTAGTATTGTTACTAAGTATAATTTAACTAACGGATTTTAGTTTCAGTTGTCAATTATCAACTCTCATTACTATGGAATGTTGTTACTAAGTATCATTATAGGTCATTAGGAATCATAATAACATGTATGTTACAGAGATCACTTAAATTAAGCCAAAACAAAGAAGTAAGGTGTGGCCCCCGTCCTTTACATAAGGGACGCTCGTCGCACCCCCATTAGCCCACTAGGGCACCCATAAAACACCAAAATCATACAACACATAGATGAAATTCATAATCCCAAAATCCCACATACGATTTATCATAGTCCCGATTATAGAGATCAAACTCCACCCTTACCTTGGATTGGAGACCGCTCTAAACGTTTCCGGTCGAATCCAAGTCTCACGTAGATTCAAATCTTTTGCCTCTTCTGAAATTTGTCTGCAACTTTTCTTCTTCACCGGCAGCCTCACTTCCTCTTTCTCCCAAAACCCTCGTTCTTTTCTTCTAATCCTCTAGGGCTACTTCCTCATTCACTTAATAAAATAATGATACTATTGTTTACGGTGATTTCCGGTAAACAACCGCTAGTCTTCCAAACTATAGTTTATACTTTGGTTACTCGCAGGATCGACTAGATTGATCCTAGAACATAGTCAAATAGTTGTCTTTTGATATAATTTGATTCATATTTATTGGTTTTTGCTTCGAAACTTGTTTATGGTGTGATCGTGTGAATAATCTTGCGAAATAAACTCGTTATACACGTAAATATAACTTTGACGAAATATAAAAAATGTAAATTGCAGAAATATAAAGTACAAGAATGTAAAGTGCAGGAATGTAAAGTAACGGTGAATGAAAAAGGCTTCGAATTAAAACTAAACGAAAGATAAAGATATTGGAAAGAAACTTGAATAAAGAAAAATACAAACGTATTTAAAGTGGTGTTGGTGTCATACGTACATTTCTCAGCAAACTCTTTCTCTTAACACTTGATACTTGAGTAATTTTGTGAGTGATTTGTACAAAATGAACACACTGGATCCTGATATCAAGACCCTTATTTATACTAATTTCGACCCTAACGGTCCTACACTAACGAAATGCCACGTTGCTCACATGCATATGCTTCGAATCCCTGGGGCGCCATCTGTCCTTGTTCGGTTATACAGAGTGTTTCGAAATTCAAATCCTCCCGCCTGAATTCTCTTTCGATACGTGGCAACATGATCTTTAACAAGAATTCCACGAAATACGCCAATCTTCAGTACTCTTTGTATTTCGAGAAAAACGCTTAAGTCCCAAAGACAATCTATCTCGATACAGCTTCGATTTCAATCATCTTCATCTCAACTTAAATAACATCCTCGAATCTGGCCATCAGGAGCCATTCTTCTTCGAACTCTAATTCTTCAAAGAACATTTTCTTCAATCGAAATCTCCAGCTAACAAATTGCCCCTAATAAATGCCTGTTTCGGAAAACAAGAGAAATAGGCGTTTCTTGTCATGATGAGATTTCGTTTTACTCATATTTTAGAGTTCCAAGACACCTGACTAACGTCATAATCATTTATGACTTATCTTTCAAAACGTCTTGTCATTTTCAAAAACGTCTCTTCAAAACGTGCATTCCCACGTTTTGTCATTACTTGTGATCATTGCTCCTAGATACTAGGAGTAAGGCAGACAACTGTTCGACCGCCGTTAGATTAAATCATCTCTTGCCGCGTGTCCTTTTGACCTTTATTCAAAAGATTTGAAAAGGTTCTTACTAAACCTTTAAATACTTAAACTTTTTGCCTTCACACAACTTCATCCTTCATTCTTCTGCGACCAAACACAAAAAAACCCTCTTTGGTTTTTTAACCTAATTCTTGAAACAAACACATCCATGGCGTCTTCTACCATTCAAACCTCCACATCGGAAACTTCAAATGCTCTCCAACCCGTTCAACAGTTTCAACACCCTACACAGATAGGTAACCAACAATACATTCCAGACCCAAGCATAGCAGAAACTCGCGCTATCTACGCTTCTCAAGTAATCATTCCCTTTGTTCTTTCTGGAAAAACTCATGCTTTTATGGGTCCCTTACCTAGAGGAAGTGGTTCTTCTCTGGGTAAATTCTTTTCTGCTTATTATAAGACTAGGCCCTTAGTTAGCAAGAACAAAATAGACGAAGATGGTAACCTAATCTTAGCTGAAACTGCCAATGTAGATGACACTTCGACTGAAGCCACCGTAGCCTTAGAGAAAATTAGGTTAAATTATGCGACAAATTTCCTAAAAGTCTTTAGATCAATCCCCTTAGCAAAAGATCCTGACCTGTACTATGCTTGGCTGACTAAGGTAGAAAACAAAAAGGCTTCGTTTTGGAAAGAACTAGGGATTTATGATCTAATTCAATTATCCAAAACAGGTTTAGAATACAACCAAACCATGTTAGTAGCATCAGTATATTTTTGGGATGCTTCTCACAATACCTTTCACCTTCCTTGTGGAATGATTACCCCCACTCTCTTTGACATAGTCGCTATCACAGGGCTTCGACCAACTGGGGAGGTCTTCGATCCCAACTTCATGGATATTGATACCATCCAATTTAACAAAGTCAAAGCCACCTACACTGCTTTCATCCAGAGATACCATGTCCAAACGACTACTAAAGTCACAGATGAAGAACATATCGCATTTCTAGAACTCTGGCTTTCGAGATGTGTTTTTTGTTCTAGGTCCCTCCAAGTGGCAAAGAGGTATCTTTGTATGGCTAACCAGATAAATTCTGGAAAAAGGTTAAACTTAAGCCAGTTAATTTTAGGGTTCCTTTACGAAAATCTTGGCGAAGCAACAGATCTCGTCAAGGATTACAAAACATGATCTCTCCTTTTCGCGGGCCCTTTCTGGTTATTGCAGCTATGGCTCAATGCTACTTTCGAAGCTTATCTCCCATATAGAGGTATCGTGGATGAAGAAGATACGGCAATCAGAAATCGAACAGTCGAAGTGACTAGACTAGCTCACCTAACTCCCAAAGAAGAATCAGGAAAGCTTCGCGAGACTTTTCGAGCGTACGTGATGATGTCGCTAAACATTATCAGTTTAGTCCTTCTATGGCTCCAGTTGTAAAAAGAGAAGTAGGTCCTGAATGGTTCACTCGAGAATTTCCAGCAACTTCTCCAGATCAGCAAGCTGAGTCCATGGTTATCTGGGAGGCTTTTCTAACACCTAAACTGTTGTACCATCGATTACGATTCCTTAAGAGTCATTGATGTCTCCTTTGTTACCAACCAAATCTCGTATCAAGGCAATTTGGATTGGTTCAGCTTAAACCAAAATGCATGTATGACAAGAGAAATCACATGTGTCTGCACACTATGCATTTATCTGAAGAGGAATATGAATCCAAAATCTCCAAATATGTTGGCATCATGACCCTCTCTCCCATCTCCTTCGAGCCTGCCTTCTATTCTACCATAGATTTCCATCAATGGTGGACAAAGTATTATACTAAGCAAATCTTCGATGCTGAAAGCCTTTCTCAAGAACTAACTGAAGCTTTTGTTGATGTGCAGGCGAACTTCAAAAAAGGTACTTCGACTCATATTAAAGAAATCCAAGCCTTTCAAAAATTCTTTGAAATTATCTACAGGCCTGATGATCTTAGTCGGACCGTTCGTGAAGCTGCAGTCACTTTGCATGAAAAATTTTCTACTAAACTGGATAAGTTGAAATTGCCCACGTATGTTCGACCTGAACAACGTTATGAAGTGGCTTTCAAACTTAATCCTCCAAAATTCCCTCCACTACCTAGTGCTGACTTTGGTGTGGCTCTAAGTCCTCCTTTTCCAGACTGGTTTGTGTGTGGAAATGTCCCCAAAATACTTTGCGAACAATCCAAAAAACACGCTGAATGAGTGGTTCCGACTAAGCATACCTTGGATACTTTCAAGGGACATCTTCATATAGGTCTTGAACACGTTCGTGTTTTGACTCCAATATCTGAAGGTTGGGGTTTGGCCTATCCTTCAATTAACCTTCTTTCCTTACCTATATATTGACCTCTATTCTGTTCACAGCTGTAGGTCGAAAGAAAGTTATTAAGGAAGCGGCTGCACGAAAGGATGCTGAAGCTTCGAGAAGCAACAAAGCAAGTGGGAGTGATTCTGCCACCACTGGCAAGAAACCAACAGTACGTATGCATTTTTTATACTTTAACTTGTGCGTTTATTCTGAATATTATTCACTTTGCTCAATATGAATATTCTCAGAGTTCGAAGCCTCCGACACCTCCGAAACGGAAACTTTCAAACACTAGTGCTTCAGATGATGAGGACAAATCTCCTCCTCGTACCAGACAAGCTGCGAAGAAAAGACAAAAGGCCACTATTTCTCTAGCCAAAGAAAAGGGATCTGGGACTTCAAAGCTTACTTCATCGAGTGATAAGGTATCCTCTGATGAACTATCTTTAAAGATCACTGGTAATGTCCCAGTTGTTGAAAGTCATAACTCAAGCCCAGATAATGTCCCAACCAAGGTATTGAATCTTGTACTATAACAATTCTTCACACTTAACTTTCATTGCTAAGTTCACGTTTTACCTTGTATATATAGGACGATGTAGGCACAGTTACTTCTGACCTCAAAGCTTCAGATCTCAACATTGATCTTGAAAATCTTCATGGTATACATTTGTCTTTTACTCGACAAACAACTTTTTTCGCAACTTCCTGTCTTAACAAATTTTGATTTATGTAACAGGTATTCCTCGACACAAATCTCCTGTCCTTTCTCCAGTTCTCGAAGATATTCAACCTATTGCGACTATCGTTTCACCTGTACATGCTGAGGAAAATCATTCAAATGACGCTTCTCCACCTACCAATCAAGAGAAGACATGGAAGAAAACCCTCAACATTCTAATAGCGGTAATGTAGTTGAGCAGCCAATTGGGAATGAAGATACCATCTCTGAACACGAGATTATGGGTGAAGCTTCTAGTTTGCCTCCACCAGGCAACAATGAAACTTCGACCTTTGGGACTATAGTTGCCCCTGCGACTACTTCGAATCAAATCCCTGCTGCGCTCACTCTTGCTGAACTAGAGTGACTTAAGACTACTGACCCTGTATGTTTCCTCAAGGCTATGATGAATGCCAAAAATGTTTCGCCTATCATGGTTGAACCTTCTTCGAACATTTTGGCGGAAAGTGGTAAGGGAAATGATATTCCAAACCTCCTTCGTTAGATAAAGAAAAAATTCTTTGAGACCAACCTTATCGAAGTTCTGAGCAAAGATTCCACCCGCTGCTTTGGTTTAAACAATCTTTTAAAGAAGGTGGATCTACTCCAAGTTTCTGACGAAGTCTCACAAGTGATCGTTTCACTAACTTCTCTGCTTGATCAACTTCAAACTGATAACCTTCGCAAGCGAGATGTTGACCAAAAACTCAACACGAAAGTAACTTCTCATAGTTCTTCGTGGAATGCTGCTAATGAAGCAACAACCAAAGCTGGTGCCCTCGAGCTTGAGCATGCAAAATGCCAAAAGGAGTATGAAACTTGTGGAGCGGACATCAAATCTTGGGAACAAGAAATTGAACGTCTCGAAGCGAAGATTAAAACTGCCAAGTCTCGTCAAGAGGAAATCAAACAATCCACGCAGAGTGATCAGTGCATTTTAATGCACGTTCTTCCATGTTTGTACTCAAGCATTTCTTCGGTTTGTTTTATTTATTTTTATGTTTTAGTATGTTTTTATATTTTATTTTATTTTTGCACTTATTTGTTTTTCGTATTAATTTTTCAGCATTAACAGTTTGCACGGAAACGATCATATCTGGAGTTCCAGGAGTCCGATTGAGGCGTTCTAATAATCGACGGAAAGCTAAGAGAAAGAGATACAATTCTTATGTTGGAGTCGAAGTCAGAATCGGACTGTAGAAGGGCCAGAATATTCGTTGAAGTTGCAGCACTAGTTTTAGTTAAGTTTCGGGTCAATTAGTAATGGGCCTGGGTTTTGTTTTTGACCCAGTTCGGTTGTGAAAACGGGTTGTGCTTTTGTCCCTTAGGTTAGGAAGCCACGAAAATACTGTTCATCATCTTTCATTCACGATTTTGAAAGCTTTGATGAATTTCTATGGAGAACTAACCAAATCCTGTCGAATTGCTGAATTCAGGTTCCGACCTTGAGATTATTTTAATGTTAATCTAGTATTTATTCCTTTCAATTTTGTTCTATGTTCTTGAATGCTTAATTCGAATTGCATAGAGTATTTTGATTCAATTCGATTGATTGTATGCCCCTAACAAATAAACACGTTACCGTTTGCTTAATTCGTTACCGTGTATGATTTATCACGTTTGCTTAATTCGTGAAGCGTAACTCCGTTTGCTTAATTCGGATATTAGGATTATACATCGTACAATACTCTTCGCACTTGTCACTGAGTTTGTAGTCGAATAGGAATAGATTATCCGCTTAGGAGATTAATATTTCTTAATCGATGATAGATAGGAACCGAATCAGTAATTCGACTTTTCAGCTTATTTGATAATCACTTTTTCATAATCATTTTTTTTGTTTAATCGAAACCAAACCAACCCCCCCCCCAAATTCGACTTACATTCGGTTAATAAGAATAGGAATCCTTGAGAGACGATACACGAATTACCGTTACCGTCGTACTACAGTTTTTTAAAATTAACTAGTTTTTGACCCGCGAGCGACAGCGGATCAAATTGGCGCCGTCGTACTACAGAGTAGTTACGTGACAAATTTTTCAAATTGCGAAAAAAGCCTTTTTACTATTTTTAATGATTTATTTTCTATTTTTATAGAGTCGAAAAATTCCGAAAAAAATATCAAAATTTTATTTTTACGTCATTAGATTATTTTCGGTGTCAGTTTATTTTTTTGAATTGTTTTTAATCGATTTTCTTCATTGTGTTGTTTTAGGGACATAGTTGGCATTTTCATGATTGTTGCTACATTGTTGTGCACTAGTCCTGGCTACTAGGTCTTCCTGTCCTGAACTTGTTGCTTTTGATCCTGAAGTAGAGAGAACCTTGCACACACTTCGTAGAGCAGACCAGGCTAGCAATAGTTCACCTTCACCGACCATAGCTGAGTCTGATTCTGAGTCTGACTATTTGCATAATTTGTTTGATTCTGATTCTGAATTTGCTTTTGAAATGGCTGAAAATAGAACTCTAAGGCAACTTGCAGCCCCTGATGTTAATTATAATGGCTTGTGTATTGAATATGATGCTGTTGCTGTTCCTTTTGAATTAAAATCGGGTTTAATACACTTGTTGCCAAAGTTTAATGGTCTTGCAGGTGAGGATCCACACAAACATTTGAAGGAATTCCAGGTGGTGTGTTCTACACCATTGAAGCCTGAAGGGATCACTGAAGATCATATCAAACTTCGTGCTTTTCCTTTTTCTTTGCAGGGTGCAGCGAAGGACTGGATATTTGATCTCGAACCGAATTCAATCACAAGCTGGAATGCTCTGAAGAGAGTGTTCTTGGAGCGATATTTTCCTGCATCTAGAGCTGCTTCAATCCGAAAAGAGATTTGTGGTATTAGACAAGATAACGAGTCATTGGCTGAGTACTGGGATAGGTTCAAGAAGTTGGTTTCAAGCTGCCCTCAACATCAGATTACCGAACAACTACTCATTCAGTACTTTTATGAGGGGTTGTTACCTATGGATAGAAACATTCTTGATGCGGCTAGTGGTGGAGCACTTGTTGACAAAACTCCAGCTGCTGCCAGGGCCCTCATTGAAAACATGTCCTTAAATTTCCAGCAGTTCACCACTCGAACCAATTCTGTCCAAACCAAGGGTGTACATCAAATTCAAGGTTCCTCGAACAGAGCTTTAGAAACCAGACTTGATGAGCTGACCGCTTTAGTCAAACAACTTGCAGTAGCAAAACCTCAAACAGCAACTGTATGTGGCATTTGTACAGCTCATGATCATCCCACTGATACTTGTCCTCTTCTGAAAGATGATACTGTTACCGAGCTGCCTCAAGCTTATGCAGCCAACCTTTACAACCAGAACAGGTACAACAACACCCCTGACTTGTCCACCAACAAATATCATCCCAATTGGAGGAATCATCCCAACCTTCGATATGGAAATCAGCAGCCCTCACAACAACAGCTCACCGTTCCATTACCCCAGCCACATCACACCCCTCCAACTACTACTTCCGGACCATCCTTGGAAGATCTTGTTAAACAAATGGCCGTGATCAACCTTCAGTTTCAACAAAGAACCGACACTAGCATTCAGACCTTGACCACACAGATGGGACAGCTTGCTACTCAAATAAATAATATGCAAGCTCAAGGTTCAAACCAACTTCCAGCACAAACTGTTGTCAATCTGAATGGTAATGCTAATGTGAGCGCTATTTCTTTGAGATCCGGAAAGGTTACAGAACCAGACCCTGAAAAGAATAAAAAAATCATTGAGGTAACTTCTGAACTTTCTTCTTCTGAACCTCCTCCAGCTGAGCTTTCTTCTCCTTCTTCTGTTGTGGTCGGAACTGAAAAAATAAAGAAAAGGAGTATGTGCCACCAGTTCCTTTCCCACATAGAGTTCTGAAAAAATAAAAGAATTGAGGAAGGAGACAAAGAAAAAGAAATTTTGGATATGTTCAGGAAAGTAGCGGTAAACATTGCGCTTCTTGATGTGATTAAGCAAGTTCCAAGGTATGCAAAGTTTCTGAAGGATCTGTGTACAAACAAGAGAAAAGTAAAAGGAAGTGACAGAGTCAACTTGGGAAGAAGCATCTCTGCTTTTATTCAGCCCGAACAAAGTGTTTCGGCCATCTCTCAGGTCTTGCCACAAAAGTGCAAGGACCCGGGAACTTTTACTATTCCTTGTACCATAGGGGATGAGAAATTTGATAATTGTTTGCTTGATTTAGGAGCGGGCATTAATTTATGCCTACTTCTATTTATAATAACCTTTGCCTTGGTCCCATGCAGCATACAGGTTTAATCGTTCAACTGGCGAACAGGAGCAATGCACGTCCCACCAGCATAGTGGAAGACGTCCTCGTTCAAGTTAACGATTTAATTTTTCCTGCAGATTTTTACATCCTGGACATGGAAGGAGAAACTAAGTCAAGCAGAGCTCCCATCATCTTAGGCAGACCGTTTATGAAAACGGCGAAGACCAAAGTTGATGTTGATGATGGAACCATGTCCATGGAATTTGGTGACATCGTCGCAAAATTTAATATCTTCGATGCCATGAAACACCCTGTGGAGGAGCATTCGGTTTTTAATATTGAGTTGATTTCTGAATTAGTTAATGAGAGTTGTTCTGAATTATTTGCACTTGATTTTCCATCTCTCTCTGATTTTGATGATAATTATTCATGCCCTGATTGCACTGACACTAACGTTTGTGTCCTTTGTGCTGAGATTGATGCTTCATTGCAGCCTGATACATTTTCTACAGGTGAAGTTGTTACCGATGAGGCTGTTTTTGCCGTCGATGCTCTTGACATCCCGGCTGCCCCAAGCCTTCCATCCATCGAGCAGCCCCCATCCTTAGAGCTAAAAGAGCTCCCTGGGAACCTGAAATATGCTTACTTGGAGCATAATGAAAAACTTCCTATTATTATCTCTTCTAACCTTGATTTCAATCAAGAAGACAGACTTTCGCAGGTATTGAAGAGGCACAAGAAAGCAATCAGGTGGACATTAGCAGACCTTCCAGGAATTAGTCCTTCGATGTGCATGCACAGGATTTTACTTGAGGATGGAGCGAAAACAGTAAGGCAGCCCCAAAGGAGGCTTAATCCTTTGATTCTTGATGTTGTAAAGAAAGAGGTAACCAAACTCTTGCAAGCAGGTATCATTTATCCTATCTCTGACAGTAAATGGGTAAGTCCAGTGCAGGTTGTACCTAAGAAATCTGGACTCACAGTGGTAAAAAATGAAAAGAATGAACTTGTTCCCACTAGAGTCCAGAACAGCTGGAGAGTTTGTATTGATTACAGGAGACTGAACCAGGCTACTAGAAAGGATCACTTTCCTTTGCCGTTCATTGACCAGATGCTTGAACGACTAGCTGGTAAATCACATTATTGTTTTCTTGATGGTTTTTCAGGTTACTTTCAGATTCATATTGCACCTGAAGATCAAGAAAAGACCACTTTCACGTGCCCATTCGGTACATTTGCTTACAGGAAGATGCCTTTTGGCCTTTGCAATGCTCCTGGCACTTTTCAACGATGCATGATGAGTATTTTCTCTGATTTTATTAAAAATTGCATGGAAGTGTTTATGGATGACTTTACTGTCTATGGTTCTTCTTTTGATGCATGCTTGAACAGTTTAAGCTTGATTTTAGAAAGATGCATCGAGACTAACCTTGTGTTGAATTATGAAAAGTGTCATTTTATGGTTGAGCAGGGAATTGTTCTTGGTCACATTATTTCTAAAAAAGGAATTTCTATTGACCCTGCTAAGATTGATGTGATTTCTACACTGCCTTACCCTTCTTGCATTCGCGAGATTCGTTCTTTTCTTGGTCATGCAGGTTTTTACAGGCGGTTCATCAAGGATTTCAGCAAGATAGCTCTTCCGCTGTCGAACTTGTTGAAGAATGATGTCACTTTCGAGTTTGATGACAAATGCAAACAAGCGTTTGACTTCTTGAAGAAAGCATTGACTTCCGCTCTCATCATTCAGCCCCCTGACTGGACACTTCCTTTTGAGCTTATGTGTGATGCTTCGAATTATGCTGTTGGGGCTGTCCTTGCACAAAGGGTTGACAAGGCTGCCCATGTTATTTACTATGCTTCTAGGACTTTAGATTCTGCACAGTCAAATTACACTACCACTGAAAAAGAACTGCTAGCTATTGTTTTTGCTCTTGACAAATTCAGATCTTATTTGCTAGGTTCCAAGGGTGTTGTTTTTACTGACCATGCAGCTTTAAAGTACTTGCTGAAGAAGCCGGATGTAAAACCGAGATTGATTCGGTGGATGTTGCTGCTCCAAGAGTTTAATGTTGAGATTAAAGACAAAAGTGGAGCTGAGAACTTAGTGGCTGACCACTTGAGCAGGATAGATAAAGATGAAGATCCTTTTCCTATTAAGGATGACTTTCTTGATGATCAGCTGTTTCTTTTGCATGGGATTACACCTTGGTTTGCTGACATTGTTAATTTTCTTGTTGCTGGTGTTTTTCCTACAGGTGCATCTAGATCACAGGTTCACAAGCTCTAGAGTGATGCCAAATATTATGTTTGGGATGATCCATATCTATGGAAGTTTGGTAGTGATCAGGAAATCAGGAGATGTGTCCCCGATAATGCGATTGAATCTATTTTGAAATTTTCTCATGCATCTCAAGTCGGCGGACACTTCGGTCCTCAAAGGACTGTGAGAAAAGTCCTTGATTCAGGCTTCTATTGGCCAACTATTTTTAAGGATGCTTTTGAGACTTACCGCACTTGTAAAGAGTGCCAGATAGCAGGTACAAACATCACTCGCAAGAGTGAAATGCCTCAACAACCTATGCTTTTCTGTGAGGTATTTGATGTATGGGGAATTGATTTCATGGGTCCTTTTCCTGTATCATTTGGTTTCCTTTACATTTTACTTGGTGTTGATTATGTTTCAAAGTGGGTGGAAGCTATCCCCACTAGGAATAATGATTCTCGAGTTGTTACAGATTTTGTCAGGTCTAATATCTTTTGCAGGTTTGGAATACCGCGAACTATCATAAGTGACCAAGGCACTGATTTCTGTAACCGTACCATGGAAGCTTTGCTTCGAAAGTATGGAGTTGTGCACATAGTCTCTACTGCATATCACCCACAGACTAATGGGCAAGCTGAGATCTCAAACAGGGAGATCAAACAGGTTTTAGAGAAAATGGTGCAACCAAACAGGAAAGACTGGAGCCGTCGTCTAGAAGACGCACTTTGGGCTCAAAGGACAGCTTTCAAGACACCCATTGGGATGAATCCTTATCGACTTGTTTTTGGTAAGGCATGTCATCTTCCTGTTGAGATAGAACACCGTGCTTTTTGGGCGGTGAAAATTTGTAATTTGGAGATGCAACAAGCAGGTATTGAAAGAAAACTCCAATTACAACAGTTGGAAGAGCTTAGATTAGAGGCTTATGAGAGCTCTAGGATTTATAAAGAGAAAACTAAGCACTTCCATGATAAAATGATTTCTAGGAAGGAATTTTCTGTGGGCCAACAGGTTTTATTGTTTAACTCCCGCCTTAAGCTTATGGCTGGGAAACTTCGATCCAAATGGATTGGCCCCTTTGTTTTTACTGATGTTTTCCCTCATGGTGCAGTAGAAATAAAAAGTGCAGGTACTGACAACGTCTTCAAGGTTAACGAGCAGCGGCTGAAGTTATTCCATGAAAGTCCAGTGCTTGAAGATGTTAGCATAGAGGAGCTTTCTTTGGAAGCACCTGACTACACTGCAACTTGATCAGGGAGTCTTTCTTTCCTTCTCTCTACTTTATTAGTAACGTCCTTTCATTGAGGGCAATGCTTAGTTTAAGTGTGGGGGAGAGAATCGTGTGTTTTATTTGTTTTTGTTAGTATTTTGTTTAATTTCAATCAATAAAAAAATGCATCTTCTTGAAAGTTTTGGGCTACAGACTGATTTGATTCGAGTTTGCGGAGACTTGGGAAAAATTCAAAAGATCAGTATCGTTCTAACACCGTAAGTCTCCTGCATATGGAAATTGATTTGAATTTGTTATTATGTTTTAGTCTTAATTTCTCATTCTTTGACAGCTCTTGAGTAGTTTATTTCAGCAGTCGGCACCATCTCTCACACACTTTACGCAGGGAAACCGATGAATATAAGTGAATGTTCTAAAAAGAAAAAAAAATAAGAGAAAAGAGAAAGAGAATACACCTTCTAAGTTTGGTGACCCTCACCCGGTCACTTAACCCAACGGCTGTGTAATCTTCAAAAAAAAGTTTTCAAATCTCTTTGTTAGTTGGTTCAGCGGTTTCTGGTGCTGAACTTGGTAGGGAGGATTACGGTCCGATCCCCCGCAACTACATCTGAGTAAGCAAAGGGTTATGCCACGCAAGTACCGGAACCCCGTGCAAAAGGATCAGAGTCACTAACCGGTCGTCCTGCTATAAGTGTGTGGAGATAACGGGCTTAATGTGATTGCGCCTGAATGAAAAAGAGCAAAAAGGATGAGTAATTTAGGCTATGGTATAATAATATGATTTGAATTGGTTTGTGCATTTAGGAGGCTTATGTCTGCATATCTGTGGTTAGTGTTCTTACGATGTCCTTAGTGTGCAAGATTAGTACCTGTCGATGCAAACTTACCCGAAGAAGATTTGTAGCCTAGGATGATTAACTGTTGATGTATTTGTGCTTTCTTTGTTTTGTTTTTCATTTTGCTCGGAGTGCAAAAGTTCAAGTGTGAGGGAATTTGATCAGTGCATTTTAATGCACGTTCTTCCATGTTTGTACTCAAGCATTTCTTTGGTTTGTTTTATTTATTTTTATGTTTTAGTATGTTTTTATATTTTATTTTATTTTTGCACTTATTTGTTTTTCGTATTAATTTTTCAGCATTAACAGTCTGCACGAAAACGATCATATCTGGAGTTCCAGGAGTCCGATTGAGGCGTTCTAATAATCGACGGAAAGCTAAGAGAAAGAGCTACAATTCTTATGTTGGAGTCGAAGTCAGAATCGGACTGTAGAAGGGCCAGAATATTCGTTGGAGTTGCAGCACTAGTTTTAGTTAAGTTTCGGGTCAATTAGTAATGGGCCTGGGTTTTGTTTTTGACCCAGTTCGGTTGTGAAACGGGTTGTTCTTTTGTCCCTTAGGTTAGGCAGCCACGAAAATACTGTTCATCATCTTCCATTCACGATTTTGAAAGCTTTGACGAATTTCTATGGAGAACTAACCAAATCCTGTCGAATTGCTGAATTTAGGTTCCGACCTTGAGAATATTTTAATGTTAATCTAGTATTTATTCCTTTCAATTTTGTTCTATGTTCTTGAATGCTTAATTCGAATTTCATAGAGTATTTTGATTCAATTCGATTGATTGTATGACCCTAACAAATAAACACGTTACCGTTTGCTTAATTCGTTACCGTGTATGATTTATCACGTTTGCTTAATTCGTGAAGCGTAACTCCGTTTGCTTAATTCGGATATTAGGATTATACATCGTACAATACTCTTCGCACTTGTCACTGAGTTTGTAGTCGAATAGGAATAGATTATCCGCTTAGGAGATTAATATTGCTTAATCGATGATAGATAGGAACCGAATCAGTAATTCGACTTTTCAGCTTATTTGATAATCACTTTTTCATAATCATTTTTTTGTTTAATCGAAACCAAACCAACCCCCCCCAAATTCGACTTACATTCGGTTAATAAGAATAGGAATCCTTGAGAGACGATACACGAGTTACCGTTACCGTCGTACTACAGTTTTTTAAAATTAACTTGTTTCTGACCCGCGAGCGACAGCGGATCACAGAGCGAATTGAATGAAGTGGTGCAAACAGGGATTCAACATCTCGAAACAGCACAAAAATTAGTACCAGAAATCGAAGAGCTGAAAAAGCAGCAAGCACTAATCGAACGCCGTCTGTCACTATGGGCATCCCAATATTCCAAAATGAAGAATAATCTTCCTGAAGACTTTAATTAATTGTGATAACCTTTCTAATGCCTTTTTGTTTTGTACTTGTCCCATCTTTTGTAATCAAACTAGTTAATGGATATATGAATGATTTGTCTTTCAATTATCCATATATTCTATCATGCAATGTCACAAATAAAATTTTAACAATTCTTAAATTGTCAAAAAACATCTATTTTTCAACTATCATAATGACCTCGATAGCATATATATGTGACATGATTACCCTTTGCAGCCACTTAGTTTTGATTTGACGTTTCTACTCCACTAGCCGTAACAGTCATTAATAATGACATCACTTTTTCAAAACGTCTAATTAAGACGTGCGTGTATCAGTTTCTAACATGATTACATTCCAACTTCCAAGGCTAGAAACGGCGGACTCCATATCTTCCCTCGGGGAAACCACACGCGGTCCAATCAGAATTTAAAGCATAACCACTCTTTAAGACCAACGTTCTCTGTATAAACCTTGCCATTCTGATCATTTATTCATCCTCTTCCATATTTTCATCAAGGTTTTGTCTTTCTTGTACTTCCTTGCAAAAAAGACACCTCTATCTCATAACATTATCAGATCTGTTATCAAGAAAGAGTTCAAACTCTCTGCCGAAGAGTTCGATCAAAACAACATTAACGTTGATGCACTATTTGCCTCCCAAAACTTACAAGTTTACCAAGGAATCCTGGAAGGGTCTATTTACCCAAACATGCTGGCGGATTTCTGGATGTTTGCATCCCTCCGGATAGATTCAGAAGGGAAAACCACCATCGTTTCCCAAGTTCGTGGATCCCGCATTACCATTTCTCCATCATTCATCTCTGAAGTGCTTAGATATGAGAACTCTGGAGAAGTTTTTGTTGACAATTCCTTCACCATGAGCACCTCTTCCGTTTTAAGGACCATCATGACTAACAATCCCTTCAGCGCCCACGTCTGTAGGATTTGGCATCAACTTCTAGTGGGCAACTTTCGCCCTCAAAATGAGGACCAGGAAAGCATCATGGTGGAAGATCTGGAGTTCATGCTCTGTGCTCTCCGGGGAAAGAAAATCAACATACCACTGATGATTTTCAAACATCTTACTGAAGCCGTCTCTATTGCTACCTCTCGCCAAGGCAAACCTTCTTGTCTTCCCTACGGAAGGTTACTATCCCACATGTTTATAAAACAAGGGTTAGTAAAACAATTGCGCACGGAAGGATTCTTGGATCCTTTTGAAGTGGAAAGCTTGCCCCTGTTGAACTTAGAGGGTTTGCAAAACAGGATTAATTGAGGAATGCATTGTTGGAGGCATTATTGGAGGCGTTGTGGATCTTTGTTTTTATCTTTGCTCTCCATAATTTTGGACACTTACTTTAATAGTAATTTTTGTAACTTTGGTTTGCCTATCATGCAACCATTTTAATTAGATGTACCTCTAATCCCTTAAAGTAATGGAACGTATTTTGACCTTATCTGTCTTCTTACTTTATGTTATTTGTATTGCAAAAAGATAAAGCCATTTTGGTGAATGTTTTACCATTTTGGCTCACGACATCTATGTTTAATGTTTACGTTTTTGCAATCTTCACTTCATGCATGACTGGCTTGTATCTTTTCAGATACTTCCCGTTCACTCTTAAGATCCTACGATCTTCTACCAACTCTTCTATCTCATAAGCATTATTTGAAAATACTTTTAAGATTCGAAAGGGGCCTTCCTAGTGTGGAGACCATTTGCCTAAAGCTTGATTCTTTCGACCTATAGGAAAAATAACTTCCCAAACTAAATCATTGTTAATAAATGTTTTACCTTTCACCTTTTTGTTGTATGCTCTTGACACCCTTTCTTTTTGTCTTTTTATCATTTCTAATGCTCGAAGCCTGTCTTCGTCCAGATCAACTATCTCATTCATCATCATTTCCCAATATACATTTGGGGGAATTTCTGCTTGTCTCTGAATCCTGACTGATTGCAAGTATATTTCGACTGGGAGTACTGCATCGTGGCCGAACGTCAATTGGAAAGGTGTCGTATTGGTGGCTTCTTTTGGTGATGTTCGACAAGCCCAAAGTTCTTGGTCTAAGGTCTTATGCCAATTCTTAGGTTTCTTCCCTACATGTTTCTTTATCAGACCGATTATCACTTTATTAGCTGCTTCGACTTGTCCGTTTGCTTGAGCATAATAAGGTGTAGAAGTGAATAATTTGAATCCCATATCTTTCGCGAACTCTTGCATCTTTCGACCCGTAAACACTGATCCCTGGTCTGTGGTTATGCTTTCTGGGATTCCAAATCTATATAATATGTGTTTTTGGATAAACTTAATCACAGCTTCTTGGTTTACATTAGCTAATGGTATTGCTTCAACCCACTTTGTGAAATAGTCTATTCCCACTAATATATATCTTTGGGCTTTGGATGATGTGGGGAGGATTTCTCCAATTAAGTCTAATGCCCAACCTCTGAAAGGCCATGGTTTTACAATTGAACTTAATTCGTTTGCAGGCGCATGTTGAATACTTGCGAGTTCTTGACACTCCTGACAACCTTTGGCGAACTCTATGCAATCTTTTAACATAGTGGTTGTCATACCCCAAAATTTGCCCATACTATTTCTCTTGCTCAAATTCAAATCAATACCTAAGGCTCCTAGACACATCCTCCTATACAAGGCTCATAAATTAGGGTTTGGTTTACTCAAAGGAAAATCAGTGAATCAATGGCCCCAAGGCATCTCGTATGGCTCAATATATCTCACATCATCCTCATGACAAGTATCAAGTCTCATCTCAAAGGATTGGTCACTCAATTGTTCAGAAAATCAACAGTCGACTAAGTTAACCTAAAAGTCAACTGTGGTCAAAATAAAGTCAAAACTCCTGATCTTTTGTCAAGATCCTCATATTGAAGTATCATTCACCATTTGATCAAGAATTGATCATGGTTCATCAAGGAAAGATAAAAAATCAACAAATCAAAAAGTTTCTAAATTAGGGTTTTGTATAGGAAAAGTCAACTTAACTTTGACCAGCCATAACTTTCACATGGAACATCCAAAATTTTCCATCCAAAGCTCATATTGAAGGAAATTTGATTCTCTACAACTTTCTCTCTCACATGCCAAGTCTAAAAATGCTTCATTTGAGAGATATGAACCAAAACATTACAGGTCCTTTTCAAAAGTCGACAAAAAGACACTTTTTTTCAAAAGGACATAAAATGAGCATGGAAAATAATTTTGATATGAGACTAAAGGCACTGGTTAGAGGACTCTCTAAGGTTCCTAAAAAGTCCTAGAACACTTCCATACCTAAAAAACTGAGAGAGATCGGCCTTGTCAAAGTTGAGCTATTTTGGAGGGAAAAATATGAAAGAGTTTGAAGATTTTTACAAAGAGGCCCAAGTTATTATGATCCAAGCTTGATCCACAAGTCACCCAAGGCCCCAAGTTCAAATACCATGAATTTTTAATATTTATTTAATTTTATATGGATTTTTTATTCATTTAAAATTAACATAAATCAAAAAATTCAAAGAAAAATCAAAGATTTGATTTTTCTCCAAATTTCAATCATCATTAATCATCAAAATATCCAATAATCACTAAAAATTCGTGCTAAGGCTAATTGGTTGGAAAAATTGGATTTTTGACCAAAGTTAGAAACTTTAACAAATCAAATTTTCTCAATATGCAAATCAAAGATTGAAGAAGATTTGATTCAATTTCTGTTGCCCTAATCCTTCTATTATAAGTACTAAACAGTTCCAGAGGCAAGGGTTACGTTTTGGCAGCTTAAAAGAGAGCCAAACTCGAGCACACAAATTCAAGAAAATTTCAAAAACTGAATTCTTGGTTGCAGGACGATTCAAGTGTTTTTGTTGATTGAAAAACGTTCCCTAGTGTTCATTGAGGCGATTCCAGTCTTCACACGCAAGAAACGCATACAGAATCGTGCCAAATTCTCCACGGTTTGCACACCTCTAAACTTTCTCGATCCCGATTATTCATGCATCATAATTAGATTTTATTTGCATATTTATGTTTATATCCATGCTCTGATGGTTTCTGGAAGGTTAATTAAGTATTGTTGCATGTTTGGACCGATTACCATAATTAGGGTTTAGAACCTTGAAAGAGGGCTTTAGATTCTAGGTTAAATTACACAAAATTGCAGGTTGATTTGGACTCCTGGAATCTGGACGATCCTAATGGCATAGTCGCGATAAACTTTTATTGTGTTTTGGACCCTTTTTGATTTCGCAGGTGTGGAAAGTTTGTACTTTTTATAGCGCACCTGTGGCAAGCGCTGTAAAAGGTATGTTGCAGAATCTTTGTGGAGAAGATGATGAGCTGTCGTGAAACCATTGGCCGGTTCAAAACAGATTCTTGGCGCGTTTTTTGTTTGTGAGATGAACGGATCCCATGTGCACCTGTCTACGTGAGCGTGATGCAACCTCATCATCGCAGCCGTCAGATGCCTCTTCCCTTCAATCCAACGCACCAGGACATGAGGGCGCACCATGTTCCTCATACGCGTGCCACATACAATCAAAAGTTAAGTTTTTTTAATTTTTTTTATTTATAATTACACAACCAGTTTTATTTATAAATATATATATACTTTGTTTTTATTTGTTTTTTACTCATAAAGTTTAGTATTCTTCTAAAATATTTTTATAATAATAAAATAATAATAATTATTTTATTTATATTATCTAATTTGTTTATTTATAATAATTAATATTTTATTTATTTGTTTTAATTAAATAATTTATTTCATAATTCAAAAATATTCTATTTAATTCATAAAAATTCATAAAAGTTCATAAAAAATATTTTTTGCACTCGATTTTATTTTCTTACCCCGATTTAATTAATTAGGTTGTGAGACCAATAATTAATTAAAACGTTTGTATTTTCTTACTTATTTCGTACCCTAATCAGGGTTTACGAAGATCAGTCCATACACTGAATATTTCTTTTTCTGTGCCTTTTCAGGGTTACTTTTCAAACGCCTTCCGACTAGGCGCCACACCCTTCACAAAGCTAAGTATTTAATTTATTTTAAAAAGTCTATTTTGTTTCCTTTTAATTAGGGTTTACCCTTTTAACCCTTTTTGAACTGTGCATACATTCACCTATTATCTGCCTTTGCCATTTTTTAGGGTTACCCCCGAGGCTTCCTCCGTCTGCCAACCATACCAGATCAAATTCGAAGCTAAGTACCCGTTTACCTATCTTGTTATTTTAATTTCTTTTTGCCTTCTTATTTTAGAGTTAACTATGATTGCCTCCGAACCGATAATGCACTCACCTTCTTTTGTTTACTCTTTCTTTTCCAATCTTCAGGGTTTGTCAATTGCCAAAGCTACGAGTATCGGTAACCCTAAACCCTAAACTATTATATCTTCTGCTTTTAATTATATCCCGCTGGTTTCAATTCCCCTCTCCTCCGCTGGTTTCATTTTCCCCTTTCCCGTTATTGTTATACTATTGCGTGGTTAGTAATTTTAGGGAGTGCAATTTGTTAATTGAATTAGAATCACCTAATTTATAAGATAATATAACTGAATATAATCACATGATTGGTGCACACACGCACACTTTTGGGTTAACCTCTCTGTTGCCTGTTGCCTTGTTGCCTTGTTGACTGTTGCCTTGTGTTTTTGCAGAATAGCCAGTCCCTCGTGTAGCGGGGAAAATCTGACATCGAAGCCATGGGATTGACTCGAATCAATATTCCGTTTTGAAATCGCCACCGCGCTTTATTTTTTCAAAGGAAAAGGGAAAAGAACGTAAAACCCAAAGTTTTGTTTTTTTAAAACAAGAAAGAGAACTCAGGTTCGGGTGTTGATTATATGAGGGGAAGGTTTAAAGCACCCCTCATATCCGTGGTACTCCACGGGAACCTTTTTGAAAATCTGTGTTGTGTGTGTGCTAAAAAACGGTTTGTTTTATTTTTAAAATAAGCTCGGCAAAGCGTTAAGCTTTGGGCCTACATACCTCCTTGGTGCAATGGAGAAGTCAGAGCTAATGTAGTTCCGCTTTTGGGAAAAACGTTTTAAAAACGAATAAACACTTTGGTGTCGTTAGAGAGAAATACTCAGCCATTGATCTTGAGCATGAGAACAAACAAGTTCTTTGCATCGCAAATGAAAGAAGGGCTCCAACTCGGATAAAATCAACGAGTATGCCACTAGCTCTCTCACGCGGAAAAGATCTCGTTATTATCAATCAATTTCAAAATCGTGGGGTATAACCACTCGTTTCGACAGTTAACGGTGTCTAAACTTTTGAAGAAAAGCCACTAAGGGCGAAAGATATTTTTGAGAAAAAAGGTTTTGAAAAGGTTTGCAAACATAAGAATGTTTTGGAAAAAGAGAGAAGATTTTGAAAATTTAAGAATGGGAGGAGATGAAGAGGCTAACCTAGTGCATAAAATAAAAGCTAAGGAAAGAAACGGTCTAACCAAATAAGAAGCCAACACTTGACATTAAGAGCCAAGGTAGTTTTCCCATCCTTTGGATTTATCAATACCAACACATTAACACTTGGGGATCCAGATGAACTTATTGTCTTAGCACCACTTTGCATTAAGCACATTAAGGTTCTGACGAAAATCGGGCAGAGTAACGGCTGTTTTCGGGTAAAATCCTTATTTCAATGCCTTGGAATTAACCATCAAGGGCTTTCAAGGAAATACCTGCACACAAAAACATACAACCGCACAATGCCAGACAGACAGAACAATCACAGGATAATAATAGAATAGGTCCAGAGGTACTAGGTCCATAAGTCCGAATCTCCAAATTGCTAAGGATAGTAACCGATAGTCCAAAAAGAACCTTATGTATTTTTTAGATTTTGGTTATTTATTAGTGTTTTAGCAAGAAAAGATAAAGTATGGTCCAAGTGGACAAAAGAAAAATGACGGAAAGTAAATATGATGAAATGATAAAGTAAAGCGATAAGGCGAGAAATATAAAGAGCGGTAATATAAAGAGCGGTAATATAAAGGTGCGGAAATTAAAGTTAGTTGTTAAATGTTAAAGATAACCATCTTGAAACTTGTCAAGTATGTTATCAAAGTTAGTATGAAGATCTATGGTGAGTGAATGATGTACTCGGATTTAAAGTCAATGGGGCTTATCAGAAGCTTGATAAAATCATAGCGACTACACGATAAAAACCTCCACAAGTCTTAAATCAACCGCATACAATTCTCTTCCACATTTGATCTTTTTTATTCGGGACACGAAATATTGCGCTATGTTAAGCAGATCGCCAAGTGATTTATGTAGAAATCACCCTACAACGAGGCCGGTCAAAACTTTATGTGCTAATGCATGCGAGAAGAACGATATGTAGATCGCCTTCCGAAAGCAATACCGCACGAAAAGAAAATAGGTAACGATCTAGTCTTTACTAAGAATCCATAAGAATTCTCAAAGTATTAAGACTTTCATCGATCAAAAGAAAAAAGGAGAAGGTGAAGGTAAAATGCATAAAGATAATCAACTCACACTATCATTAATATCATTCATCTAATATTATGGATTTGGTTCTTTCCAACCTATCAACATCCTAGATCCAATGATATTAATGAAATGGAGGAAGAAGAATAAAATTCACAAAAGATAATCACAAGAATGAAAACAAATTGATCTAGTCTTCATCAAGAATCCATAGAATTCTCAAGATGTTAAGACTTTCATCGATCAAAAGAAAACACGATGAAAAAGATAAGAATAGAGACAAATTGATCTAGTCTTTATCAAGAATTCATAGAATTCTCAAGATGTTAAGACTTTCATCGATCAAAAGAAAGATAAGATGAAAATAAGAATGAAAACATAAAAGATAATCAACTCACACTATCATTAATATCATTCATCTAATATTATGGATTAGGTCATTTCAAACCTATCAACATCCTAGATCCAATGATATTAATGAAGTGGAGGAAGTAGGACACCAAAACAAGCATAAAAGAGGCAAAAAACCACATTCTGCCAGCAGGAAATCGATTTCATGCAGGGGGAAATCGATTTCCATAGTGCAGTTTTCAGAAAAAACAGGTCACGCTCAGCAGGAAATCGATTTCAGCCTTAAGGAAATCGATTTCCTCAGTGCAAAATCCAGCAAAAACAGCATTTAGAGGCATAAAACTTGACTTGAACAAACATACAAACACCTTATGATCACGCATCAATTGGAGCACGAATTTTCCATCAAATCAACAACAAATAGCACCAATATAGCATCAAAGATGCATTGAACACAAACCACAAAGGATCTACATCATGATACACAAAAAGGATGAAGAGAATTTACCAAATCTTGCACAAACTTGGATCTACTTCAAGAATCACCAACACAAATCTTGATCTCTCAACAATTGAAGAAAAAAGAGTGAAATGGATGGTGGCTTAGCTCAAAGTTTGTGAGGTTCAAGATGTGACTCACAAACTTTATGAAAGAAAAAGAGCTTTGGTGAATTTGGTAGGGATGAGGAGAGAAATTGCAAGGGATTTGTTGGCTCTCAAAGCTTGAGAAATGAGAGAGGCAAGGCCTCTATTTATAGAATTGGAGCAAGAGTAGTGGCAATTTGGTCATTTGGCCTTTGGTAATTAGCTTGTGTTTAATTGATGATTAAAGTGGTGTTTAAATGGTAAGAAAAGGTAAAATGAGGTTTAAGTGGGTTTAATGAAGGAGTTAATTTTGATGAGGTGGAAAATTGGTAAAATGATCAAAGAAAAAAGGTGCCAAAATGATGTCAAGCTTCCCTCCTTATATTTTTTGAATTTTGCCTGAAGGAAATCGATTTACCCAGGAAGGAAATCGATTTCACTCTGTTCCAGAAGAGAAATTGGCGCAAAATACACTAGGGAAATCGATTTACCCAGGAGGGAAATCGATTTCATGCTGTCCAGAATGTGATTTTGGTGAAGATTGCTGCAGGGAAATCGATTTACCCAGTAGGGAAATCGATTTCATCAGTCAAAAATGTGAAAAATGCCTTGTTTATTGCATGTCTTGGCTTGGTACCTACAAAACAAAAGTCTACAAAGAAACAAAGCAATATTTTTGGTATTTGGGTTAGTATAAGCATACAAGATACACAATCATTGGTGCTTGATGGTCCCTCTTATTGATGAGGTGAGTGCAACACCATAAACAAAACTTCCAAGTGAAGCTCTTGATTAGTGATTGAGATGTGAATGATATAGGATCTTAGGGTCAAAAATTGGGGTATGACAGATGCCCCTATTTAAGTTTCTTCGATTTGGAGATACGATGATTGGAAATCTTCGTTTTGACAAAAATCGAAGAGACTTAAATATATAAAACACAATTTTTGATCCTAAGATGCAATGCAATGTTAATGAATGCATGTGATGATAATGATAACACTGGGGAGTATCAGGTGATCCACTGGGGAAAACAAATGTCTTGATATAACTCCGCTGGGGAAACAGATGTCTTGCAAGTAGGAACTCCTCTGAGGAAGGCAAGACTTTGTTGGAGACGGAACTTTTAGTGGGAAAAGAAATTTCTCTGGGGAAACACTTCGCGTCAGAGAGGTTAGAGCATCCTCTTTCACTGGGGATGAGAAAAGGGGTCATCCTCTTTCACTGGGGATGAGACAGTATGTATCTGAATACCCATCTTCTGTTAACAGAAATCAGATCATCGTACCACTGATGAAGAGATGTACCGCCGTACCACTGACGATAACACATACCCACGTTCCACTGAAGGTATTAAGGAGATATACCACCGTACCACTGATGATATAAAAGGAGATGATTCATCGACGTACCACTGACGATGAAAGAGATGTACCGCCGTACCACTGACGATAACACATACCAACGTTCCACTGAAGGCATGAAGAGATATATACCACCGTACCACTGATGATATAAGGAGATGTAATTCATCGACGTACCACTGACGATGAAAGAGATGTACCGCCGTACCACTGACGATAACACATACCAACGTTCCACTGAAGGCATGAAGAGATATATACCACCGTACCACTGATGATATAAAAGGAGATAATTCATCGACGTACCACTGAAGATGAAAGAGATGTACCGCCGTACCACTGACGATAACACATACCCACGTTCCACTGAAGGTATTAAGGAGATATACCACCGTACCACTGATGATATAAAAGGAGATGATTCATCGACGTACCACTGACGATGAAAGAGATGTACCGCCGTACCACTGACGATAACACATACCCACGTTCCACTGAAGGTATTAAGGAGATATACCACCGTACCACTGATGATATAAAAGGAGATGATTCATCGACGTACCACTGACGATGAAAGAGATGTACCGCCGTACCACTGACGATAACACATACCAACGTTCCACTGAAGGCATGAAGAGATATATACCACCGTACCACTGATGATATAAGGAGATGTAATTCATCGACGTACCACTGACGATGAAAGAGATGTACCGCCGTACCACTGACGATAACACATACCAACGTTCCACTGAAGGCATGAAGAGATATATACCACCGTACCACTGATGATATAAAAGGAGATAATTCATCGACGTACCACTGAAGATGAAAGAGATGTACCGCCGTACCACTGACGATAACACATACCCACGTTCCACTGAAGGTATTAAGGAGATATACCACCGTACCACTGATGATATAAAAGGAGATGATTCATCGACGTACCACTGACGATGAAAGAGATGTACCGCCGTACCACTGACGATAACACATACCCACGTTCCACTGAAGGTATTAAGGAGATATACCACCGTACCACTGATGATATAAAAGGAGATGATTCATCGACGTACCACTGACGATGAAAGAGATGTACCGCCGTACCACTGACGATAACACATACCAACGTTCCACTGAAGGCATGAAGAGATATATACCACCGTACCACTGATGATATAAGGAGATGTAATTCATCGACGTACCACTGACGATGAAAGAGATGTACCGCCGTACCACTGACGATAACACATACCAACATTCCACTGAAGGCATGAAGAGATATACCACCGTACCACTGATGATATAAAAGGAGATAATTCATCGACGTACCACTGAAGATGAAAGAGATGTACCGCCATACCACTGACGATAACACATACCCACGTTCCACTGAAGGTATTAAGGAGATATACCACCGTACCACTGATGATATAAAAGGAGATGATTCATCGACGTACCACTGACGATGAAAGAGATGTACCGCCGTACCACTGACGATAACACATACCCACGTTCCACTGAAGGTATTAAGGAGATATACCACCGTACCACTGATGATATAAAAGGAGATGATTCATCGACGTACCACTGACGATGAAAGAGATGTACCGCCGTACCACTGACGATAACACATACCCACGTTCCACTGAAGGTATTAAGGAGATATACCACCGTACCACTGATGATATGAAAGGAGATGTAATTCATCGACGTACCACTGACGATGAAAGAGATGTACCGCCGTACCACTGACGATAACACATACCAACGTTCCACTGAAGGTATTAAGGAGATATACCACCGTACCACTGATGATATAAAAGGAGATGATTCATCGACGTACCACTGACGATGAAAGAGATGGTGTTCAAAGATGACATAATCAAGCATGTCCCAAATCATAGCAGAAATTGCTATCAATCTTTTGAAGGCTAGGTAACATTGAAGTTGAGAGAACACAGTAACTGAGTTCTAAACCATGTTCGAACCAGGCCAAAGGTGCATTGAGTGGAATACATTTTCTGCATCAACATATTCATTCCTTGTAATGCACTCATGAATCAAAGTAAAAATTCTTTTATAATTTTCAAAAGGATTTTGTTGAAATCAATTTTATCTTTGTTTCAAAAATTACTATCAACAATAAATGACATTTTGAAGATATGAAAGAAATAAGATTGCCAAATGAAAAGTAAAGGCTCAAACTTTCTTAATAGAATGGTAGCCTGCAAAAGGCAAGACCCCATGGATTATTACAAAGTTTGGAAAGTGGTAATTTTGTGGAAAAGGTACATTGAAATGTAATGACCCCATCCTCTCTCTCAACTGGGAATTCCTGAGCCAAGGCTTCCGTTGAAAAGTGTTGAACTTCCTCATGATAAACAGATGACTGTTGATGATCAAGTCTTGTCTGATGTAGTTACTTGCCATGAATCCCTAACTTTTGCCTGGACCGCCC